>NC_141693.1:1608116586-1609316586 GCF_964263255.1 Lissotriton vulgaris | reverse complement strand
CAGAAAAGTGACGCATCGCTGTTTTCACGTAGCGATGCGTCACTTTTCAGAAATGAGGCCTCCAGTTTATTCACTGTGTCACCTCTACGACCCTTTCTTGCGTCAATACGTCCCTTTTGCATACATTACACCTGACGTAGGAATAATGTGGCACAGGGGTTTACAAAGTGATGTATTTACCAAGAAACGCCACTTTGTAAATATGAATAAATAAGGTGCATTTTTTATTGGAATGTTGTGTCACAAAAAGTGATGCTTTGGTGCGTTAAAGTGACGCATGGCTTCATAAATGAAGCCTTCTACCTTCAACTCCAGCAATGCATCTTTTCTTATCCTTCAACACTCCTGTTCTTTTTCAACATTTTCATTGAATATCAACATTCTCCATATTCACTCTTCTTCTCATAACTTTCTTTTCTAACACTCACCTTCTTTCATTCCTCCTACTTCACTTCTTTTTTCCTCTCATACCTTTCTGTTCTTTCTTACTCATTCTCCTTTCAATTATCAATGCACTATATTTCACTTACTCTTCATTTTTTTAAGAATATAGCTCTTTGATGAGAATTGGAGGTAGTTCTGAAAAGAACTTTTGGTTTTCTTCTTTTAACTGAACAGGAACAAAAACAGGGAATGGAAACTGCTCAACAGGAGCAAAAAGAAAACAAAAAAAAATAGGGGTGGGAAGGGCAGCGATGGTTCTCCAATGCTCGAACCATGAGCTGGACACTTTGCTCCCCATAGGTGAGGAGTTGATTGCAGTATCTGCATCTGAGGACACCATGGTTAAAAGCAGGTTGTATGTTTGGCACCTGCTCCTGCGATTGCCCTCTCCCAGAAGAAGTTGCTCCTCCGGTTGATGTAGAGGCCCCATCTCTGGGAACCTCTTGTGCCAGAGCCCTGACACTTTCCCGGGCAAAATTCTGGGGGTGCCTCCTCTCCACATGTCGGATCATCGTAAAGTTCCCAAAAGAGTACTTTTTTTTGGGGTCACCCCGTGACAGGACCTGTTTGCAGATCCTGCACTCCACTTTTTGTGCATTCACCTTCTTCTGGTCAGCTGGAATCTTAAAAAATTTCCATATGAAATGTTCCTTCACCTTTGGGGTAGGAGGCTCTTCATTGATGAACTCAGGTTCATCCTCACTGCTGGATTCTCTGGCAGCCATGGTAAATCACAAAAGATCCAGGTGCAAAAAACAGGTCTTTCAGTCACAAAAGTGAAAGAAGAAGTGAAGGAAATGGGTGGGGATTTCATTCATTGTAAAAAAAACTGTTAGCAACCAATGAAAAGTGTTATTTTAGGGTCACATGACCCGACGCGTTTACGCTGCGCGCTCCGGAGCACTTCCGGGTGCGTTTACTCAGCGCGATTGTAGGCGCTTCCGGGGCGCAAACGTGGTGCGATCGAAGGCGCTTCTGGGTGCTTTTACGCGGCGCGAACGTAGGCGCTTCCGAGGGCACTTACGTTGCGCGCCGAAGTGACGTCATTAAACTTTTACAGAAATGCATAATCATTTTCCTTATAAAAAAAAACTGATTTTATTTGTATGGTACGAAATGTTTTGCATTATTATTAACTTTTCATTCATATTTTTTTTCACGAACGACAGTAGCGCTCTGGGTGCGCTTTCACGAGAGCTCACCGGAAAGCTTACCGGAGAGCTTAGCTGAAAGCTTCCCTGAGCGCGCACCCAGAGCGCAAAAAAAAAAAATTATATAAAAAAAATGAATACTTACAAAAAAACAGCAAATTGTAAAAAAAAAAATGGTTAGAAACTCGATATAGAAAGGAATTAGCATTTAAAAAACCTATGAAATTCACTGAAAAAACCATAGGTTTCACACCAGTTATAGTTAGGAATTAGCATTTAAAAAACCTATTAAATTTACTGAAAAAACCATAGGTTTCACACCAGTTATAGTTAGCTGGAAATTTTACTGATATAAAACCATTGAAATTCCCACGTTATAGTTAGTCGGACTCACTATAACTTGCGCGTGCAATGCACTGCTGATGACATCACATATTACATCACTCATGACATGGTCAGTGACATCACTCATGACATCACTGATGACATCACTCATGACATCACTGATGACATCGTCCAGTGAATGTGTGTCTTTCTGAAAAATAAATATATTTTATATATGTATATGTTAAGGTCGATGGAAGAATAAATGTTTAAATAAGTGTCTAAATGGATGTTTTTTAAAAAAAAATTGATTGGTTACCTGGCTTATTAAGTGTATCTTAGTGAATACATATATTAGCGAGTAATGTTTAGATATTTAAATATATGTATCAGTGTTTTACTTTGTGTATAAGTGGCTGCATGGGTTGGTGAGTAGCTACATGTGTGTGTATATGGGTTATTAGATGTTTTTTTAGTATCAGTATGAGTGTCTGTATGGTTTGGTGGGGCTGTTACTTAGCACATAGATGCATCAATGACTGACTCACTGTTTGTATGTGTTTTGAAGACAGCATTTGTGTAGGATTGTATGGGTGGATGAGTGTGTATATGTGTGTGTTAGAGAGTGAATGCCTCTCTCACTAGTGTCTTTATGAGTAACTACATATGTTTTAATCTTGTATATATGAGCATTGATGTATATAAGTATATGTGAGAGTGAGAGATTGAAAGAGTTCCTGTTTAAATAAGTATGTGTTTCTATAAGTGATTGTTTAAGAGAGTAAGTATGTGTAAGTTTCCTTAGAAGTAATGTTTTAATGTGTGTATAGTTGTATATGCAAATAAATGGATGTTTATTAGTTTATTTGCATGTGTGAGTATATGTATGAGTAAGTTTTTGATGACTGTCGGTGTGTAACAGAATGAATAGGGGTATCACTACATATGATGAGTGAGTATATGTATGAGTGAATACATAAAACTGTTGGTGAATGTGTGAATTTGTATATAGATGGTGAAATTACTGAATTGGTTGTTGTAACTGGTATGGGTATATCCACTTTTTTGTTAATGTTAGTTTCTATTTTTGAATATGTGTTTCAAAGGTTACTTTACAGTGAAAGGAGGTCTGTCACTGTGTGACAAGGATGGTGTCATCAGTGATGTCATGAGTGATGTCACTGACCATGTCATGAGTGATGTAATATGTGATGTCATCAGCAGTGCATTGCACGCGCAAGTTATAGTGAGTCCGACTAACTATAACGTGGGAATTTCAATGGTTTTATATCAGTAAAATTTCCAGCTAACTATAACTGGTGTGAAACCTATGGTTTTTTCAGTGAATTTAATAGGTTTTTTAAATGCTAATTCCTAACTATAACTGGTGTGAAACCTATGGTTTTTTTCAGTGAATATATATATATAAGTAACTAATCCATCCGGAGCCCCCTCTTGTTTCACAGAGACATTTACCTTGATTTCTCTCTACATTTCTACAGTGTGCAATATATGTTACCCCCCAAAATGACAAGTTTGAAGCCTTGTAGGGACTGTTACAAACAAATGTCTGTGACAGAACCCCATCAGGTGTGCGCCTCGGGTTGAGCCACAACTCCTAGGCCTGTGGAGACTGCATGTCAGTGAACCCAAAGGCCATCAGGGAACGCAGGTGGAAACTGTACTTGCCAATCAAACTCCTTGACGGCATCCAAACTTCACTCTCGTTCCCATTCTCCGAGTCATTGGAGCCGATTCAGAGGTCGGTCTTTGTTGCTCTCCAAGACCTCAGAGAAGTGTAAATATACCAGAATTCGAAGCATGATTTCACTCCTTTGTGCCACTCGCATCCGCTTGAGCAGGAGCAGCGCCACCATTATGGGTCTCGATGGTTGACTTCAGAGCCAATTCCACAACTGGTTCTGGCACAACCCAAGTGTAGGAGGTTGGCTTAGTATATGGTGCACACTTACTTGAGTGATGCACCTTGCACTAATCCATGCAACCCTTATTGTGGTGTTAGTGGTCTTTTATAACCATAGAAAGCTCTCAAAGTGGTAGCTGTGGAGAGTAGACTTCAGGATTATCTTGAAGGAGTGTTAAGCAGCGTAGTGTAGGTTAAATGAAAAAGAACCAGACAGTGTTTATACAAAAATATGTCTATTTATTACACAACATTTGTTAACACATTGGTGTGTCTCCTACCTGAAGAAATCAGAACAAAACACCAAAATACTTAAATTGCAACAGGTAGGTAAGCACAAAATACAGTAATCTCAATGGGGAGACCAAACTATATAGTAAGAAAGTGGAATGTGAACTGCACCCAAAGTCGGGACTTGGACCAGGAGCTGGGGACACAAGGACCCACCCAAGGTAAGTACCCTGAAACCCCACGGAGGCTGTGTGCAGAGTAAAAACACCGCTGCTTGCCAAATAGAAGTCAACAGGGAAGTAATGGTTGCAGTTTTAAAAAGAAGAACCCTTCTAAGTGGGCCCTGAAGAAACCCAGTGGAAGACAAAAGGTTGGAGAGTCACCCCACCAGTGGATACCCCAGGAACCAGAATACCTAGACCAGGAAGCTGAATGCTTAGGTGTGAAGTGACAACGGAAACGCCCATAGACCACAATGGAGGACATCAAAGAAGATGCCATACCACAATGGAGGACATCAAAGAAGATGCAGTTGGTGAAGACTGTGCATGAGTCTGGTGGAATTAAAGGGTGGATTTTTGAAGAGAAGAACCTGCAAGCAGAGGGGACAGAGTCTATGTCAATTGGGGGTGGCCAGGAGGCACGGAAGAACAATGCCCACCGATGTTGGAAAGTTCAAAAGTGTTGAAGTTGACCTTGTCACTGCAGCTGTGAAGACCAGACAATGCTGAGGAAGACTAGGAGCCATTTGAGAGCTGTACCACTTCAGATGTTGGTTTCTAGGTGGTCAGTGTTTGGCGGGAGCACCAACTAGCCCTAACTGGCATGGAGAACGAAGAAGTACAACGTTTGGACCAGCAAGGTTCAAGGGACCTATCACAAGCAGGAGAGACAGAGCAGGCCCCGTCAAGGCAATCGGGGGAGGGGGTGGTCAGGTGAGCACTGAAGCAGGAGAAGACCCTCAGGTGGACACACAGGCCAAAAGTACAGGAGTCGCAAGAAGACCTCGAGCAGCTCACCAAGAAGAGAGGCCCATGGTGCAGAGGATGCAGTAAGGACGCTGTACTTGGCAAGGAGAGATACTAGAGCTTCTTGTAGCCTGAAGATCTGTGTAGTGCAGAGCCAACAAGCCTTGGCAACAGCAAGTCGACACGGTGCACAGAGGTTTGGTCCCAGCGGTTCCGACAAGGGATACTGGCCTCAAAATTTCAGAAAGGGCAGGTGAGGCTTCGAGGGACTTGCAGAACCACCACCTGTGTAGCTGAGCATTTCAAAGTCTGCAGGACGTCAGGGGCAGTAGACCAGTCGGCTTCATTGCAGTGCCTGCAGATGCAGGGGAATGACTCCTTCACTGAAAGGGAGTTTACTTCGGGTGCCCATAGGTCTGTTGAAGATCCTGGAAGAAGCACAAACACAGACAATGACGAAGAGTTACAGAACACCGAAGCCCAGGAGCAGCAGGATTCTTCCTTGATGCAGTCTTGGTTTCAGGTAAGTCCAGCGAAGTCCAAGTGATACATGGTTTCAGGCTTGAGTCTTGTCCCAAGACTAATCTGAGGCTCCACCCACAGGTTAGTCCTTAAATACCGTAGGAAGGAGGATACAACGACTCAGGGGTCTCTCCCAGTGGAAGGGTTAGACAGAGGGGAGGATACTCCCATGTCCTTTGTCCAGTTTCTCGCCAAGCGGGAGCCAAGGAGTCCTTGACCTGGTTCAAAGTAGAGTATGCAAGGAGGGCACCAAATGTGCCCCTCAAAGCAGTCTGGTGTTGCTGGCAAGCGCTCCCACCCCAGCCCAATAAACTAATTCCTGTCTGGGAGATGGTCACACCTCCCTTTGACAAGAAACTTATTGTTCTAAATTCCCCTGCTCGAGCTCGACTCAGCAGCAGGTGGGCAGAATCGTGTCTGTGGTCGGCAGCAGCACTAGCTTTCTGTCAGACACTGAAAGGCTGTTACAGGTAGTACAGGGAGATACCCCAAGGGAGTCCCCCAGTATATGGAATCATTCTTCCAACACTGAAATTGATGTTGGGGTATGATGATTCCAACATGTTTGATACCAAACATGACGGGGTTTGGTGCAGCCACTATATAGTTAGACATCTTGTTATGACTGATGTCCACTATATGTATTAAAATGGCTAACCGCACTTTCAAAGCCTGGAGAATCGACTCCGGGGTTTGTAGTGGTGTCCTGCTCATGCAGAGGCTCCCTCACACTTATAACCAAGTACTCTGCCCTCAGAACTGAAGAGCCTGCCATAGCGGGACTTATAGGTTTTATGTGTATTGACCCGAGATATAAGGAAAGTTATATTCGTCGTGAGAGGTGTAAGCACT
This sequence comes from Lissotriton vulgaris, assembly GCF_964263255.1. Classification (NCBI taxonomy): domain Eukaryota; kingdom Metazoa; phylum Chordata; class Amphibia; order Caudata; family Salamandridae; genus Lissotriton; species Lissotriton vulgaris. Next base: position 1,609,310,170 of record NC_141693.1, on the reverse strand, counting down.
AACACACAGGCTGCAATGGCAGTCCTGTAGTGACAGTTTAAGTGAGCTCCCATGGGTGGCACAATACATGCTGCAGCCGATGGGAGACCCCTGGTGTATCTATGTCCTAGGTACCTCAGTACCATATACAAGGGACTCACAAGGATACACCAGTAGCCAATTGGGGATGTACAGAAGTACATACCATGGCCTATTTAGGAAGAACGCACAGTGACTGGGTTTCTGATTAGCAAGATACAAGTCAGACTAGTCAATAAATACTGACCCCCAGACAAAAAGTGGGGGTAACCGTGTGTTGTAAATTCATACTTAGCTTTATATGGCTTCTTGGTTTCTTTAGTCCTTTCTTTGTGTTTCTATCTTCTTACCTAGCTGTGTTCTATCTGGTGTGTTTGGATTCTAGCCCTGGCAGTTGGTTCTGAAATATTGTCATTTATTTAAAAATATCGGTGGTTGTACTTGAGCAACTGTGATACAATTATAGCACTCATGGGACATCAGACGAAGTACAGCAATAGTTTTAATTTAATTACCTATCTGCAATTTTAAGAACTAGTAGAGTACAATACTGTGGATAATATTGCAAATACAAGGGCAACGTCATGACTTGGAAAAGCTCAAAAGCAACGAGGCATATCTAAGGAAAATACATGACGGAGTTTTTTTGTGTCACATGCCACCATTCAGAAAGACTGTATTTAGTGAAAAGAAGTGTTATTGGACATCGTGGATAGTGACGAATAGTATTGAAATATTGACCTGGAGTTGACATGAAGTAAACTAAACATGAGCATTGGGAATATAATTTGACCAAGTACAGAGAGTCTAGAATCTTTACAGTCAAGACATGGAAAAGAGTTTAATTGTAATACTGATGTGATGTAGCACATATATGGGAAAGTTTATGTGTTGTTTGTAAGGGGGGAAGATGTGTTGTAAATTCATACTTAGCTTTATATGGCTTCTTGGTTTCTTTAGTCCTTTCTTTGTGTTTCTATCTTCTTACCTAGCTGTGTTCTATCTGGTGTGTTTGGATTCTAGCCCTGGCAGTTGGTCTGGTCAGCTGTGAGACTTTGTGCTCTGCTGTCTTATCTTATTCTTTGTAACTTAATAAATCCAACTTAACTACTGGAAGACGTGTCCTGCTGCCTACTTAATTTATGTACAACACCATGCTAGAAGGATTCCTACACCAAGTTTCTGGGGCCTTCACCCACGCCGCGTCAGATCGAATACTTCTGTGCAGCCATCCTCCGGCTCATTGATTTTTGCGGACTCCCTCTGATACACCATCGGACCCCAAGGAGCCAAGAGGCCTTCCATCTGGGATACTGCCGGAGGGTTCGCTCTCAGCGCCAGCTAGACACTCCACCCTTACCTTTTCTTTGGCTCTTGTTCCGACTCTGCTTCCAGCACTACAACCAGTGCCGACTTCGTCGACTGAAGATTGCCCTTTCTGACTCTGACTAGCTGCTTATCTGACCTCGGCCGACGATGAGCCCAAATCTGCCTGAGGTGCTGTTTCCCTTGCTTGAGTTACAGCCTACGCACCATTCTCTTTATTCCCTCTTTGGAACTGACTCTGATAACAATTATGACCCAGGTGATGACTTCGCTCAGCCCTTCCGAGATGACAATTGGTAGAAGGAATACAGGAGGCTAATTGCCTCTATAACTCACCAGAGACCATTCTGTTTTCTCCCTCTGGTCCAGTCACAGAAGAATCTGCTTCTGTGCCATGGTGATGTGTACAGCGGCTGAAGTACTTGACCTTCAACTCCCCACTTTGAGGGTGAAACTAATGTCATTATGGAGGTCCTCCAACCAGGGCAAGCGTCAGCCGAGCTCCATCTTCCTTTAATGAGGCACTGAAAGAAACCTTATTGGGGGCTTGGGCTGTCTCTGGCCCCCAGTCAATAGATAAATTGCCAGGCACCATTGTAGGAAGATGGTTCTGTATATACTATAGAAAAGAAAAATATAGTGTGCACAGAATCTAGCGGCTCCCCAGACCTTACAGAAGCTTAAGTCTTAAGTAGATTAAACTAAAAGCTCTATTTGTGGTAGTTTGGTCTAGCAGTTAGGCTGATCAGAGGACTGTGTTAAGCATTTGTTGTACACACTCAGGCAAAAAATTATTACACACACCCAAAGATTGAATCCAGACCAATGTTTTTTTTTTTTAGTAGTATTTTATAGACCAACAAAAACATACTACTGGCTTACAGACTGGTTTGGTTTGATGTCCCATAACACTACACAAGTTTAAATTATCAGTTGGGATACAATGCAATCAGATTACATAGTAAGGGTCCATCAGTAACGTCTCGATAAAGATAAAAGGGCTAATGAACTGCAATGCTTATTTTCCCCAAGTCTCAATGTTTCTTCCCTCTCCACAATACATGTTGTATAATATATATAATAGGATCCCAGGTGTTTCATCTAACTAGGTACATTCCCCCCTCTGGCGCCCCAGTTTCTTTTCTCCCAAGGTATTGCTGATACAGATCCCAAAGATTCTTAGGTTGGTTCTGAAGCGGAAGTAATTTGTTACATGTGTCAGATTTAGTGTTACATTATAGCATATCATTGTCCCATTCCTTGATGGTCGGCAAAGGACCTTTAGCCCATTGAATATCAATGCGACGTTTAGCAAGTAACAATACAATTGTCACTAATTTCCTAGCTCTTTTTCTGACCTTGATGATGATAAAAATGTATAATGCGCATAAACAATAACCCGCAGGTATCAAGGCGCCTAACAATGCGATCAAAATTGAAACAGACGTCCTTACATATAGGCTTGTCGGAAGAGGCGAGTTTTTAGGGCAGTACGGAAATTCTGTAAAGACGGGAGGGATCTCAGGTCAAGAGGAAGATCATTCCAACACCTTGATATATAACCCAGTAATGCAAGCAGCGGGTCAGGGATAAGAGTAAGCCCTGTAATGCATGGAAAACCTAACTCCAATATTCCAGGATACCAGGGCAGGACCATGCCCTATGGATAAACCCGGCATCCTGTGAGTGACAGCGGGCACACTCCGCTGTGTCACGAAGTCTGTACCAGTAAAGTCTTTCTGGTGTATAATATACTCTATTAATGAATTTAAATTGGATTAGGCAATGCCTACTGTTCAGGAAGATTAGTTTTGTGATTTTGCAACAATACTTCCAGCATTTGCCATCAAGCACCTGTCCGAGGTCTTGCTGCGAGTATAAGCGTGCCTTCGTCAAGTGTGGCTTCCTGGACTCTTGTGCAGCCCTATAGGTTCTTGTTACTAATTTATCAGGGCTGGAGTTACGTATTAGATGCGAAGGCGCTGGCATCTCTACCCCCAACAGGGCTTGCAGTGCATGCCGGGCTCTACAGTACTGATATCAGGTCTGGGTCTAAGATGCATGATCATCTGTAAAGACCGCCTCCCAATCACAAACCAATCCTTCATGAAAAAAATCACCCATTTGATTATGTCTATATTCTGTAATGCCAGAGCAATGTCTCTATCCCTACTGGTCCAGAACCACATGCACCACTCCAGTAACATATGCCGGGAATACAGCAGGGCTCTCGATTGGCTCTGCAGTAGGTCCCTCCATGCATGTACTGTGGAGTTTAAGGAGTCAAGAGTGCTATGTCTCCGGGTTCCCAATGAGTACTTGAGGAAGAGTGTTAAAGTCTCCAGCATCTCTCTCAATGTATAGATGCGGTAATTCCTCCGGACCGTTTAGCCAATAATGTTCATGTGATCTCTGTGCTGCCCTGTCATAAAGCTCTAGGGCAGGCGCATTAAGTCCACCCATGCTGTAGGATAGAGTAAGAAACTTCCACTTTATCTTTGGTTGCTTTCCCACCCAGGCCAGATTGATCATTAGGGAATGGAGGTTAGCAGATCTAGAGCTCGGAAGGAGCATTGGAATATGTTGAAAAAAAAAACAGGAATCTAGGGAGCACTATCATCTTCATGATGGAGACACGGCCTATCAAAGATAGGGTCAAACTATTCCAGTGCATTATGTTCTCTAGTTTGTTAATTGCCTTTCCATAATTATACATTAGCACTCTCTCTGGGTCTGGTTGGATTTGTATGCCTAGGCAGCATACCGAGTCAGTTGACCACTGCAGAGGGAAATCTAGTTTTACGGGGGTCATGGTTTGGGTAAAGAGGAAAATTATAGACTTCTCCCAGTTAACCCTGAGGCCTGACAATTCCCCAAAACGGACAACCTCATTTAGCCCTGGGGTTAATTGTCTCACTGGGTCCTGGGTATACAGCAATGTGTTGTCTGCATACACTGACACAATAAGGCAGTAGTTTGGGAAGTGCAATCCCCTGTGTCCATGGTATAGCCTCATGGTATCCGCTAGAGGTTCTGCCACCAACGCATACAGGAGTGGGGACAGCGGGCATCCCTGCCGGGTCCCTCTAGTAATCGTGATGGGGAGGTATCTGTTCACCCATTTGTATCCTGGCAGTGGGGGAATTATATAGTACCGAAACTACATGAATAAAGACCTCGCCAGCCCCTACCTTTAGAAGCACAGCCCTCATGAATGACCATTCCACAGAGTCGAATGCCTCTTCGGCATCTAAAAAGTCAGCAGCAGCCTTAACGTCCGGGTCAACCCTTTGAATGACACAAACGACTGTTCTGAGATTGTAGGTGATTCTCCGGCCAGGGACGAATCCTGCCGGCTCCGGGCTAACCACCAATGGCACTACAGGGGCTAGTCGGTTTGCCAACACCTTTGCAAAATGTTTTGCATCTAAATTTAATAGTGACAGCGGCCTATAAGAATTGCATCTATCAGATAGCTTACCGGGTTTCAAGAGGGCAACAATCAGTGCCTCTCTCATTGAGGTGGGCATCACCTCAGCTTCCGCCATTGTCTTGAATAGCTTAACCAAGTGTGGTATCAGTAACTCTTGGTATGCCTTGTAGAAGGCTACCATAAGGTCATCTATTCCTGGAGCGCCCCTGACTCGTATTGTCTTTAATCCAGACCAATTGTTTTGTCTAAAACGTTATTACATTGTTATATTATTTTAAACAGAGTGGAACTCATTTGCAGGTGAGTAACCGTTTTAAGAATAACAATAATACTTTTCAAGATGGAATTGTTTTGCAAAGGCAGTAAGAATGCTTTACAGTACTAGAGATACTTTGGTATTGTCAATCAGGAATTGTAAAACTTTGGAATTGTAGAAAGTAAACATTTGAATGCAATAGGAGGAATGCAATCCAATCCTATGGGAGGAAAACATAGGTATGCATCAACAGGCAAGTACACGACTTACTCCTCCAGTCTTTGGGGATTTAGACCAAAATTGGGCAAGGTTCAGTTTAAAGTACCACCACCACCTGTAGCACTGGGGCGGCCAGGAGCAGAGGTCACTGGGCCCAATGTTAGTCAATGGATACTGGGCACCCACACGAGGGGCGGTAAGCAAGTAGGTACCTGTGGTTTCATGGCACAGGCCCCGGGGGTTAAGGTGAACACACGGGCGGGCCACAAGACAGCACTAAAGCCGAACCACCAGCGCCTCAGGGGTGGCTCGGTGCAGGATGCAAATCAGCGTTGGGTACCTAATGCTCTCCAATGGGGAAACTCAGTCACACAAAGGCTGCAGGCTCGGTCCAGGAGGCTGGCTGAAGGTGACCATGGACTGGACGGGTAAATTGGGATGTCCAGGCACCTTTGGTTGGGCTCCAAATGGCCAGTGGGCCTAGGATGCAGGGCTACCTTTTGGTGTCAGATTTACTTGGCCGGAACCGGGCACGGTCTGGGGGGGACACTTTGTGTAGAGACTGCATGCAACTTTTTGGGGTCCAGGAGAGGTCAGCCACTGATGAAATTGAGGTCTGGATCGCTGGGGAGATGTCACTGAACAGGTAAGCCACTCAAAGACTCGGGCCGTGAGTGCTGGGTGCATATTGGGCAGGGGTCAATCAATCAATCAGGGTCTTAGAGCGCAACACTCACCCGTGAGGGTTTCAAGGTGATCCTCATGGATCCGGAGTCCTTCAAGTTGGAGTTTTCTGGACCGGGCCGTTGTCCTCTGGAGATGTGGTCTTAGTTGAAGAGTGTCAGTCTTCCTGAGATTCTTTGAATTCTCTGACCACAGGACAGGTGTCATCTTCATGGCAGGCTCTTTAGCTGGAGACAGGCGGGTACTGGTGGGGTCAGGTCAGTAGTTGTCTTCAGGTTTTGCTGCACAGCGTCTTCTTCATCCTTCTTCGTAGGTCACAGGAATCTGAGGATCAAGGTTCAGGGGTGCCCCTAAACACTGAGTTTAGGGGCATTACAGGTACTGGCAAATGGTAGCCTATGGGCTGCTTGCCGTTTAGGGTAACTCCACCCTTAGTATATTCCCTCCCTTTGGCAAGAGGGCATCCCCTAACCTGATTCGTTAAAATCCTTCCATTCAAAATGGAAGATTTTCTAAGGAGGAGGTCACCTCGGTCCAGGGCACCTTCCGGGTGGTCTTGATTGAGGGGGGCACACCTCTCCCAACCACTACATTTCACGCCTACCTTGCTGCCAAAAGTGGAGCATGGTCATGGGGGTGAGCATCCCCACTTGCTGGAGAGGCCCTGGCTAGCATATCAAAGGGTAGGAAGGCTTACCGGCCTGAATCCTGTTCCTGCTTGGGTGTAGGTGTGGAGCACCTCCACCCCAAGCAACCTCTGTCCCTGACCTACAAGACAACAAGGTCTCCCACCTCAGGGGGTCAGAAACATGTCTGTGTGTGGCCGGCTGGTGCACTGCACACCAGTCCGCTGGACACCAGGGAGGTGATCGTTTTTTAAGGGGGCATCTCTAAGATGCTCTCTGAGTGCATTTTGCAATACATCTACTACTGGCATCAGTATGGGTTTATTGTGCTGAGAAGTTTGATACCAAACTTCTTAGCCTTCACTAAATCCATCATGAGTAAGCATGGGCGGAAAATCCGTTCCGCTCGCGGATTTTGCGGATTTTCGGTAAATTTGCAATCGTCGAGATTCGCGAATTTCCCGCAAAATCCGCGAGCGGAACGGATTGGGTCAAAAGTTTTTAGAATGGCGCCGGCAAGCTGCCAGAGCCATTCTAAAATAGTTACAAAAGTCAGCTTCAACAGGAAGCTCTAATAGATACAGTAAAGCAGGTGCTCGAGTTGAAGCTCAAATTCAGTTACACAATCATTAATCACCCCAAACTTGGGGTGATTAATGATTGTGTAACTTAATTTGACCTTCAAGTCGAGCACCTGCTTTACTTTATCTATTGGACCTTCCTGTTGAAGCTCTTTGTAGCTATTTTAGAATGGCGCTGGCAGCTTGCCGGCACCATTCTAAGTGGGGCTGAGGGCAGAAGGGCACAAAAGTGGGACAGAGGGCAGAAGGGGATAAAAAATGAGTGGGGAAGAGGGCAGAAGGGCACAGAAACGAGTGGTACAGAGGGCAGAAGGGCATAAAAAACGAGAGGGTGGCAGTGATTAACCAGGCAAAAAAAAAAAAACTGAGAGCACGCAAAGCGCCCCGCGAACACCCGCGAACACGCAAAGTGCCCCGCAAACACGCAAAAATAAAAAAATCCACAAATTCGCACGAATTTGCGAATTTTGCGAATTCGCAAATCCGCTGATCGCAAATTCGCAAAATTCGCCCATGCTTAATCATGAGGCTGTGGAGTTCCTAATGACAAACTCCCAGCCCATGTACTCAAAATAGCTTCACTGCACTTACAATGTCTCAGAATGGAATTAGACACTGTAGGGGCATAATGCTCATGCAGCTATTCCCTCACTTTTGGTACAGTGCACCCTTTCTTAGGGCTGTGAGGCCTGCTAGTGGGGTGAATTGACTATGCCACAGACAGTGGTACGTAGGCATGGCACATAGCAATGTGTGCCATGTCGCATTTCAAGTTTTGTCTGCACCAAAAAAACAGTCTGCAATGGCAGCGTATATTTGTTAGGTTAGGGTTTTCTGAAGATTACACAATCCATGCTGCAGCCCTTAGCGACCCTGTCTGGTCACAAAGCCCTTGGTAGCAGTGGTACCTTTTACAAGGGGCTTTTATGTGGGCCAGAGGAGTGCCAATTGTGGAAACAAAGGTAAAGTTTTGGGAAAGAACACATGCCCTGGGAACTTCATTGGCAGGGCCCAGTGCACATTCAGTCAAAGTACATCAAATATCAAGCAAAATGTCGGGGGAAGCATGCAAAAAGGGGCACTTTCCTACAACCATCACCCTGTTCCGGGTGATGCGGCTTTTCTTTTACAGAACCCCTTACCAGAAAGCCTAGCCGGTCAAACTTCCACCAGACGCTCTAATCGCAACACATTTACCACCACTTCTCCGGTAGGGAATCTAAACAAATGGAAATGTTTAGCAAACGTGTTTTTTCTTCTACCAGCTGGGCCCTGTTACCTCCATCGGTTTGTTTGGTTGACACACACTCTTTGGAATTCGGTGGCATGAGTCCTCCCTGGTGTGCCCAAAAGACCTTCACCTTGTTCTTTCTTCGGTGATCCAAGATGTTTGTGATGCTGCTAATTCCACGAAGCATTGTGGCTTGAACACCACCGATTGTGTTAGGCAGGTCATAGGCACCAGCATTGCTATTCGCTGGCATATCTGGTTTCGATCAACCAGGTTCTCAGACAACGCCAAATTCCCCTTTATGGACATGCCCTTTGATAGGATTTGCCTGTTTGGAGAAAAAGCTGATTCGGCTCTCGAGCGCTTTAAGGAGAGCAAGCCTCATGCTCGCTCTCTAGTCCTTTCCACCCCTGCCTCGCCAACTGCAACAGTTCCACCATACTTTTGTGTCTTTGGCCAAGGCATTCCTTACTGCCAACCTATCCAGCTACCACAGAAAAACAAGTAGTTTCGCGGAAGAGACGGTGGTGGCCACTGCCCCCAAGGTCAATGCACCTCCCAGCCTACCGGGGTCCACCTTCCCCCACTAGACCTCTTTAGTGTGCCTTTTTAGGGACACAGTCACCCTGCGAAAGACAGAATCCATCAGTTCTTAGCAGGTTGGGAAGCATTCAGGTTGGACAGGTGGTTCCTACAGAATGTTTGCAAGGGATACACTTTACCCATTCTTCTCTGTTGCTCCTTCCACCATTCCCTCAGCATCTGACTTAAGACCATCTCTCCATTTTGCAGCAGGAAGTGCAAGCTCTTTGGCCAAAGGGGCTGTTGAAAGTTTTCTGGTGCCAGAAGTAGGACGTGGTTGTTATTCTTGCTACTTTCTGGACAGGCATATTTGGCGCATTCTAGATCTGCCCCCTCTCAATGCATTCCTTTGGAAGGATAAGTTAAAAATGCTCATCTTGGCACCTGGCCTGCCCTCGTCTTTGGAGACTGGATGGAAGGTAGAGTTGGACCTGCAGGATGCCCATTTCCATATTCTTGACCTGCCGTCCCCCTGGCATTAACTGCCCTTCTTGGTGAGAGGGGAGCATTCTCATTTTGCTGTGCTACCCTTTTGTCTCAGCAGAGCCCCTTGGGTGTTCACTTTCAGAGGTCAGGAGTGCCAGTCTTCCCCTACTTCAATGACTGGCAGTTGAATGCGGGCTCGGCCCAGGCATTCATCTCCCACCTCCAGACTATAGCGAACCTCTGGTCATCATTATGGTTCACTATCAACGTGCTTAAGTCACACCTGACTCATTCCCAGACACTCTTCTTCATCTGAGCCATTCTGGACAGTTTGGCTTCATGCTTTTTGCCCCATAAAGAGAGTCCAGGATATTCAGGCTATGATCCCAATCTTTCAGCCTCAATCCTGTATTTCAATGAGATTGACTCTGTGGCTGTTGGGACTGATGGCCTCTTGTATCCTGCTGGTCAAACATGCCAGGTAGCATATGCAGTTACCTAGAAGGCTAAACACACAAATAGTAACTGGGACCTGGGTATCTAACAACACATAGGAACTGTGGTCCCAGTGGATAGTTTCATATACATAGAAAGAAATAATGTTCATAAAAAGGAATAAAGAAAGACGTTTATGGCTTAATGTTCAGTGTTATTTAATCACACTGGACATAAAACTATTCAAACAGTTATTGACACAATGTTAAAAAACAGTGCCCCAGGAGGGGAAAGGGAAGGAGGGGGTGTTTGTGATTAAGGTGAGGATGAGGTGGTGAATGCACAGAAGTGTGATACATGCAGCATATTATTTACAAAACATGACGGCTCAAAAATAAGCCAGCTTATTCATACAGTATTCATAATTCCAATGGCCATGACCAAATAACATAGTACACAGTGATTCATCGCTGTTGTTGTAACTGGCTAATGCATCTGATGTCGATGTTTCGACCCCAATTTGATTGTAGGCTAGTAATTCCATTACCCCCGGGTCTTCCTCAGGACAGTGGTAGTGAAAGAGGGGGGGGGCAGTGTTGGAAGTACCTGGTTGGTACCTGGGAAAGAGATGAGAAAACATTTAGACCTTAGTTTTCCCAAAGGGAAAAATTGAACGAAACAAGGGTCTATGCCCACTACTTTACCCTAAAAAGGTCCATGTGGGCCTGGGTGTGAAGAGGATGGGTGTGTGGATTACAAAGAGACGAGCGAGAACAAAGAACGTGCAGAAAAATGGTCAGGTTCAGTGAGGGAATCTGTGACCCACTATATACCTTTAAATAAGTTGGGCCCACCAGCAGATACTTACAATCAAAGGTCCAAATCCCTTGTAGTTTGTCCATAAGCCGGGCGTTCCTCTGCCTGGACTTTGAACAATTTTTTCAGTTTTGAAAACACAGTGGGCAAAAAGGCTCATCTCTAGACCAGAATAAAATGGAAGTAATTAATATACTAATTCCCTATATACATTGGTATTAACAGACCAGACTGCACAGAGCCTAGGAACCTTGGTTCTAGTCTGAGAACATATGTTGAATATAAGGGTGCGTCTGAAAAATGGGCGGGGTGACTCCAAATTGGTGGGAACACAGTCAGAATCCGCGCCGTGGATCTGAAGACAGAGGCTTCAGGGTTAGATAGTGCCATAAATAAATCATGATAGGGTCACTTAAAAAGGTATGGAGACAGTAAGGCGTTTAATGTGGAGTGCGCTATCAAAAAAGAAGGGCTGTATAACGGTTGCGATTAGGACGTTAGTAGTTAACATCTCCTCGTACACACTCAAAGAAGAAGAAATTGGCGTCTTAAGTAAGGGTCTTTCTTTTGTGCCTACAGCCCGCCCTAACGAATTTGCCCTTAGAACTGAACTATACAGTTTCTTTCGGAAAATCCGTCTCAGATACTTCTTCAAACACTCTCAGCCCTCCCCAATGTCATCACAGACAGGAGGTACCTGAGGCACCTTGACTTGGAAATCAGAGAGATGAGGAAGATGGATGGTATGAGATGGGAGCCCATATTATTAACAAAGGTCAGAGTAGACAACAAGGCAATAGCTATCATTAGTGAAACAGGTGCAGTGACACTTTTTCCCAGGACCCACTTTTTCAAAATTATGAATGTTTTACAAGAAAAAGTGTGCATGGGGCTCATTTTCCTTGCTAGCATTAGGGCAGATAGTGCCCTAGGCACAAAAAGGAGGGCGGCATGCATTAGCTCAAGTGAACATGCTCAAGTTGCACCACGACAGGGCAGACCTCACCATGTTGATGGAGACAGATGGAGGTGAGGAAGAAGAGAGTGAACCTCTCCCTGATCTCTTGTCCTTTAATGCCCAAGATGGAAGTGTGGAAGTAGTTCTCTCTTCCACCTTAACAGAACAGCAACAAAGGGTCTGCTATCAGTTTGCTGGTCTATTTTCCTTTACCCAAGGTCTGACAATGATGTGGACACCGGCAACAGTTTACCTGTCAGGGGCAGAATATACAGACAGGTCAAAGCCATCATTAAGACTGAAGTAGCCAAGAGGTTGGGCCTGGGAGTGATCCAGCCCTATAGTAGTCCATGGGCCAGCGCAGTGGTTCTGGTGCCCCAGGCCAATCCGAAAGGAGGGAAGCAGTGGCAAAGGCTTTTGACACATTCAGGAAAGCTTTGTGCTCAGCGCCTGCCCTGCAGGCACCAGACTTCAGTAAGGAATTAATTGTTTAAACAGGTGCCACTGAAAATGGTATTGGGTCATTGTTGTCACAAGTGAATGATTTGTGCCAGGATTAGCCAGTGGCCTTGATTAGCTGGCAACTCCTCCCCAGACAGGAGCATTGGAGCGCCATTGAGGGGGAGCCTTTGGTGTGGTTTGGTCCTAGAGAAAACTGAGACCCTTCCTGTTTGGGACTCACTTCAGAGTTGAAACCAAGCACAGGTCTCTCAGATGGCTGATGCTGATGAGGAGAGATACCCAAGTTGTTGAGGTGGTCCATTTCCCTACAGGGTATGGACTTTACAGTAGAACACAGACCAGAGACTTTGCCATGACAAAGCAGGTGGCTTTTCCTGGTTTATCCACTTAGATGATAACTACCAGGATAAGGGTTAGTTGCTTATCACTTTTCGTCTGGACTGGGGTCATGTGAGGAAATTACTCTTTTTTGTATGGCCACCCCCAAGTTTTTTGGTCTGATGCTGCTGTTTTTTTTGACTGAGAATGCCCAAGGCCTGCTACCCAGACCTCTGTGCCAAAACCCTGACTCCAAAATGTATGTTGCATTTGGCTATACCAAATTGGCTTAGGCTAACTTACCTTTAAGTGCCTAGTAAATGGTGCCTAGAGCATGCAGGTTTTTAGAGTATCCCCTCAGGGATTGCAGCACTGGGTGCGCCACCTTGGGTGTTACAGAAGTCAAGCAAGTCCTCCAGTAAGCAATTGTAGACTGGAAGAGCAGTTTTAAACTTCAGAGTCAGAGTCAAATGCACTTTATTCGATTATTTTAAAATCATAAAAGTATGCTATACATTCACTTTTGATCATAACAAACACACGTTTTTTTAAAAATTGATTATAAAAAAATGATTAAAAACAAGAATTCAATATATACACATCTTCGACGGTGATCAAGGTAACTATACAAGAAAAATATTTACAATTACATGTTTTTTGTGACCACTGTGAATTGTGTAAAACTTTCAAAATATTACAAAATGTATACATTGGATTTACTACAGTTCTATTTACAGTTCTATTTACAATCATTTTACATCCATTTTACAACCAGGGGAAATGTGCAAACCTGGCTAGATTCATAAAATAGTTTTTGCCAAAGGTCAGGTGTTACAGGGCTAGTAGCCTAGAAATAACTCGGTCAATCGTCAATTCCCATAATATAGGGCAGAGATGGCTGAAGTCTATTTTGCCTGGACCGAATTGACATTGTCAGGAAATTTGCTACCCCATACATTACTAGTGGTGATTCCATAAGCCGCAGGAACAATAAAGCCGGTTTAACTTGCATAAACTCTTGATCTTTCAGTATTGGCTTGATAAACTTCTCCCTGCCACTCTTAAAGAAGGGACAAAAGAACACAAAATGCACTATCATCTCTATGCAGACGACACTCAGCTCTACCTCAAGGTTGCCTCCGCTCATGATCTCTCCATCCTAAGCTCTACTCTGGACTCCATCCAAAACTGGATGTCAACTCATCAACTGATTCTGAATCCCTCCAAAACTGAATTCCTCCTCTTCTCCTCCTCACTATCTCCTCCACCGGTTCAATCATGGATGGATCAGATGAATCTAGTAAACAATAAACCCATCATTGTCGACAGCGCAAAATCCCTTGGTGTCATTCTAGACAAAAAACTCAATCTAACTCCTCACATCAATTCTATTGCAAAATCTGCTAGTTACCAACTGCGCCTTCTTTTGGGAATCCGACGCTTCTTCCCGGAGCAGGACCTTATAACCCTGGTGCAATCGCTGGTCCTCTCCAGACTAGACTACTGCAATTCTCTTCTTACTGGCCTCCCCAAATCCAACCTGTCCCCACTTAAGTTTGTTTTCCATTCAGCAGCTCGCTTCATTTATGGGGCCAAAGAAGCGATCACATCACACAGATGTTATCCACCCTCCGCTGGTTTCCCTTCGAGGCTAGAGCTATCTACAAGACCGCTTGTATCACCCACAAAGCCTTGCACTCCTCCTCTCCTCGCTACCTGGTGAATAAACTGAAACTCTCTGGAGGCTCTAGACCTTCACGCAATGCGGAGAATCTACTGCTTGAACCTCCCACTTTCAAGAAGGAGAGAACAATGGCCCAATCCTTTTCAGGCAACGCAGTGAGAATCTGGAACTCCTTTCCGCCTCAGCTCCGGACCACCACCTCCTCCTGGGCCTTCAAAAGGGACCTCAAAGTTCTCCTCCTCCAGAGACACCTCCAAAAGTAATCCACGTCCTCTTGTTATTTGGAGGAAGACTTCCCACTGCTGATAAATTCTACTTTCCATGACCATGGAAGTGCCTTCCCAGTGTATTCCTGGGGTTGGAGTGTCTGCCTTTTTGTAGTATTTTCCATGTACTTGTGTTTGGTGCCCTTTTGTAACATGCACACACCACTTTGCGCTTGTAACACATGGTTTGCTACCTCTCACATGTTTTTACCTTTGACACATGCACAAGTGCCTCCTTTGCCTACGTAACGCTTGTTCTTGTGCCTGAGTTTTTATATACTTATTGCAGTATTATACCTCAAATTATACTTTGTTTTCTTTTGTAACTGCACACTTTTCACGTTTTCCTCTTGTGCACTTTTTACTACCTCATGTATTTTTGGTTGCTCACAATTTTTACTACCTCATGTATAATGTTTGCTCACAATTGTCACTATTACCTTTACTACCTCATGTATTTTTGGTTGCTCACAATTTTTACTACCTCATGTATTTTTTTGCTCACAATTGCCACTATTACCTTATTTAACGTAACGTATGCTTTTGTAATCTGTTCTTTTGTAAAGTTTCTCATTATGTTTCATTTCTGTTCCTTTTGTGAAGCGCTCTGACACCTTCGGGTAAAGTCCGCGCTATATAAAAATGCATAAATAAAATAAAATAAAATAAAATAAACCACAGACGGCGCACACTCACTTTTGCCTCAGAGGTGCCTGCCGCCATTTAAACAGGGTGGTAAGTACAGCTATTTATTATTTGCAAAGATTGTAAGTTGGGCAGCAAGAGTGATAGCCGAAGCTCACAGCCAAAAAGAAACCCACGTTCACGGGCAGTGCTTTCTCACAAAAAAGTCTTATGTGGAAACAAACGAGTTAAAAAAAATGATGAATGCTCAAAGCCTTCAATTTCATATACATGCTCAAAGCGTAATGAGTTTAACAATACATTTATTTTGGATTAATAAACTCTGACCTATAGAGCAGCCCACACATCTTCTCTTTGCTTTTTTTAGCTTCGTTTTCAATAAATCAACCTTTGATTCAAAGTGGGATTTGGTAATTTCCACTTCTTAGGTTAAAATGATGATTTGAGGTGCAAATCCAACAATCGCAAGGTAAAATACAACGTGCGCTGGTTTAGGTAAGACGTTTAGTAATAGGATTAATTTTCCACACAGCGGTATATATTCTATTTTTGTTGCATGTTGTGTTGCGCTCTCGTCAGTGTTGAGTATCAGTCTCCGTGCATACTTTCATGTGGCTGCACCAGGGCACAAGTCCTATCAAAAGAAGTGGGGGGACTGACCAAGTAAGACAATATGCAAATGACCTCATGACGTCACGATGCAGCGCTATAAAAGACATAAAAAAGTGCTATTTAAATTATTTGTGTAAATATTGGGACAGACTAACCCATCTGACAGTCTTACAGTGTCTGCATTTATACACAGGAACAACACAAAGGCAAAAGCATGCCTCTCTTAAGTACCTGTGAAGAGATAGCAAGCTGTGTGCCTTTGTTGTCCTCTGTGGCATTTACATTTATATGTAAGGTTCCAGGCGGCCCCCAGTCAGCATTTACAAACAAAACCAGGCATGATAGCCCCTTAACTTCGGGCCAGCTGGAGGTGAAAAAAGGCTCCCTCGCTGCCTGCACGTTGCTGCTGGGAATGAAAAGTAGGCAATGTGCAGATGCTGCTGAATGCGTCCCGGTGTCTGAAAATTACACCAGGACAATTTCAGTATATTTGGCAGGGGGTACCGCGTCTACCCTGTGAAAAGAGTGGAGGGACGCTGTGTACCTGGGTGTACTCCCGACTCGAGCCCTTGGCTGCACCAAGGGACAAAAGGCATGTGACAACTTTCTATGCTATGATGATGTTTTACTGTTTATTGTTCAATATTTAGACATAGAAAGCTACTGAATATCGCACAGTGATGAATACTCCTTTGTATGAACAGGTTCTTCATGGAAACGGGATCCTTTACAATTCGGGACGTCTTAGCCTTGTGACATAATTATCTGGAAGGTATCAAGACTATTAGGCTGTCGAGGTCGGCGGCATGACTCGCGGGTAGGGGTCAGGGGTGGTGCGGGTGAGGATTATTAACATTTTGAAAAAAACGTACCTTACCGGGTCCTGAGTACTGTGCCGCCTCAGCTCCTAGCAGTGGCCGGTCCCGCATTAACATTTTCCCAAAAGGAAGCAGCCACGGACAGCCTCCCTCCCCTCCCCTAAGCCCATCACAATGCTGCAATGGCAGCGTTGTGATTGGTGCGGACGTCGCCCAGCCGGGCACCTGTAGGGAGACCATATTCTTTATGTAGGCTGCATGCCTACATAGAGAAAATGCAGAGTGCGCATGACTGCTTTGGTCGGCCAAACAGTCAGGGTACTCAGAGTGGTGGAAGTAAATACGCCTAGAGCCAACCAGGCATACCCTCCTGCCCGCCCCCAACCGGGCATACCCCTGCCTTCTGCTTTCTTGCAGCGCGAGAAGCAGAAACTTAAAATGGTATTTAAAATACCATTTTATGTTTCTGCTTTTCGCACTGCAAGAAAGCAGTGAGGCAATGCCCCTCCGCCAAAATGGAGGAGCCGCCCCTGCGAGAACCACATGCAGAATCAGCGCACTCCACAGTCTGCATGTAGACTTGACAATTCTGAGGGAGCTTTATACCAATGATCTTGCCCACAGCATATAATGCACACGATGACTATTCAAAAGAAATGGCTCTCATAGCTTCAAGTTAAAGCATTACAGCTCATCGTTCAGCCCCACCCTCTTCAACAGATACATAATCGCTCTGTTTAAAGTCATCTGCGCCCCAATCAACATCCCTTCCTATGCAGAGAACACACTAATCTTACTCTCCCTCTCAGACAAGGCAACCAACATAGGAAACAAGTTTGCCGCCAGCATGCCCGAAGTTACTAACTGGATGAAAGCCAACTGTGTCAACCTGAACACCGACAAGACAGATGTAATGATCTTTGGCAAGAACACCTCACAATGGGTTCCAACTGGTGGATGGTCGAACTCGAACCCACATACAAAACCCACGCCTGAAACCTCGGAATATTCAGCAAACTGAAAAAGTCAACACCATTGCTGCATCCTGCTTCCACACCTTGAAGATGTTGAGGAAGATCTTAAGACAGCTCCCAAGCAACACAAGAAAAACTGTCAATGAAGCCCTAGTCACCAGCAAGTTGGACTAAAGGAACACTCTCTACGCTGGGATTACCAAGCAACTCACCACAAGACTACAAACCATCCAAAACACGGTAACCAAACTTATCCTCAACCTCCCATACAGAACCCATATCACAACACACCTCGGGGAACTACAATGGCTCTCAATACACAAAAACACGAAATTCAAACTCCTCACTTATGCATTCAAGGCACTACATAACTCAGGCCCGACCTACCTGAACTCAAACATCTCCTTCCACCCAGACACCTCTGCTCCACAGGACTCTACTCGCAAGCATCCCACGCTTATACAGAACTGTATCAGGAGAACGGGCATTCTCTTACATTGATCCTAATGCGTGGAACAACCTCCCACTCAACAACATAGCTATATCCTCTCTTCTTGAACTCCACAAGAAGCTGGAGACCTGACTTTTCAATTAACTAACCTACCATAGGCAGGACTAGGCACACACACCTTCTCAGTGCCATGAAACCCTTGCAGGTGATGGTGCGCCTTACAAGTAAACGTATTATAAGCTATTCAAGCTGAAGGAAAAAGAGGAGGGAGGGACAATTACAAAAAGATGAAAACCCCAGACAGGTATGAGAAAATAGTTGACCTTGAGGGAAGCAAGTTCAGAGCTACTCTGTTTGGCAGATAAAAGGGAACTCGATTCCCAACAACACATATGGGCCAGGACTTTGATGCACCAGCATGCATTGTATCAACACGGGAAGCTCGTAGTTAGCTTTTGAAGTAGTCTTCAGTCAGTCGACAAAGTGTCAGGACATGTAATGTGTATCTAAGCCTATATTTAGCATTTCGAACTACATGATGCAAACTTGTAAAATAATACTTATTATGGCATAAAGTATAAACTGTACTGTTGGTGCCTATTATGTTGAAACAGTGTTAGTGAAGAATAGAATGTTTTATTTGCAATGTGATTTAAAAATCGTTACTTACAATGGCAAAACTCACCTTGCAGCTAGCACTCCTTTGTAGATGATCCGTAGTATAATGACATAGCATCATTCTCAGTACATGAAGCTTAATATTATTTGACACCTACTATACAGAGCACCCAAACTCACATATTCCACAAGACTTGAATTCCACTTTCTCACAAACTTCATGTTGAATAGTACTCTCTTAATTGTGGCCTGTTTTTACCTGCTCTAGCACTCCCATTAAAAGAACTGAAAATTCTTACCTTACCACTTGGCTGCTGTGCTGAGAGCTGTGCCGTGGTGTGACTAGAAGAGAAAAGTAGAGTCAATGGAAAAACAAGTATTGGCAACGCCAATAGGGCTGGCTTATGAATGAAAGTGACTTTTGTGTCATTGATGAGTGTATACACTCAATAAGTTATCATACACACACTTTGTCACTCATTGTTGCATCCATTCATCAATCCACTGACTCATATATTCATGTGCCTTCTGACATAACAGCAATAAAACACACAGAAATTCAACAACACATGCAAGATAAATTAAAAGAATATAAGTAGAAAAAAAAAGAAAACACGCTACCTTTTAAATACTACAGGCATATTTTCAACTACTTTGTCTTTCGGCAGGGAAAAAAGTAACAATTATTCTAGTAAATTTTTACAATAACCTAGAGGATGACCACTTTTGCATCACTCTTGTAACAATCCAGGAAAAAATTGCCCTGCTTCGACAACTGTATGAAAAAAAAGGGATAGTTCATCTACTATGGGGAGGGGACTTCAATTTACACCCTTGCCCGCGTGCGGGTAAACAGAGTTGTGGGATAGTGGATGAGCATGACAACCCCCTCATGCACTTCCCCCACACAAGGACAGGGACAGCTATGAATAACCTCCTTTTAGACTTAGAACTGTCAATAGCAAATAAAACAAGCTCTACTCGGAAACCCCTAGATCCAACATACCTAGGGAGGGGGCATCAGACTACTGTCGATTATATCCTCCTGACGGATGGACTAAGACATTTAACCAGGGATGTCACACTTATGAAAAACATTATAAGTGATCACTCTGCCCTTAGGTTGGATGTCTACCTGAATGATTTAGAAACCCAAACAGCAATCATAGCAAGCACCCTATCCCAAAATAAGATAGAACTAGGCAAGAGAAACGGGTATACTCTGAAATGGGAAAAGATCGATCCCATTCAACTAACTGATAAACTGATAAAGATAACATACCCTAACATAATAAAATGCTTAGATCTTTTAGTAGATGACGGGGCGGTTCTTGAAAACTTCAAGACAATATTAGGAAAAACAAAAGGATTGCTGACCAGAAATTCTAAATCAACCAAGTCAACTGTACCAGGATGGTTTAACCACGACTGCACTGTGGCACTAACTAAGCTAAAAACGGCCCTTAATCAACCACATAGAGTTCAACAGCAGATACAGCACCTCAGGCTCCAATATAATAAGGCAAGGAAGCTGAGAAAACAAGAGTTAAAACAAGCATTATGGGCTGACCTCCATAAAAGCGTAGTCACGAAAAATAGCGAGTCCTTCTGGCGGATAGTCAAAACCCCCTTTCTATCTGATTCTAACAGCCCCAAGATCGAAGTGGCTATGGAAGAGGAAATCTGGGTAGACCACTTCTCAAAAATATTTAAACTAACATCTCCAACAGAAGGGCTAGACCACTCTCTTCCCCAAGTCGAATTTCCAATTCCCCTGCAATTCGACATACTCGATGTAATACAGGCATTAAAATCAAGCAAAGGTGGAAAAGCACCTGGGCCTGATGGGGTGCCAGTAGACCTTTTTAAACACCTCCCGGACCTCTGGGCCCCCATACTCACAAGAGTACGTATCTCAGCAGCGAAACTGGGATTGATGGAGTCCTGGTCCAACTCCATCATGGTGCCAATTTTCAAAAAGGGGGACCGCCAGAACGTCACATGTTACCGTCCCATTTCATTGTTGGACTCTCTGGGCAAAGTAGTTGGCAGAGCAGTACTTGAGCGGCTCCAGCAATGGGCAGATGATAGGAATATTTTATCCGACCTACAATTTGGATTTAGGGAAGGTTTCGGAACTGTGGAACAGGCCCTTAATCTAAGCATGATCGTGTCCAAATATATTCACGCAAAGCAGGGGACAATGTATATGGTATACGTTGACCTGTCCGCTGCGTTCAATTGCGTATCTCATGCAAAGCTATGGTCCGTCTTGAGAACCATGGGGGTGGACCCCCCCTCTTGGATTTCTTGAGCGAATTATATTCTGAGGCTTCTACAAGAGTGCGCTATGGCACAAAAGGGGAGCTCTCCGCGTCTTTTAGAGTGGAGCGAGGAGTCAGGCAGGGGTGTGTTCTGGCCCCCTTTCTCTTCTCGCTGTATACCAATGGATTGGAGGGGGAGATGTTGAGAGGGGGGCAGGATCTCCCCAGACTAAACCAACGCCTGATTCCCGCCCTACTCTACGCGGATGACGCGGTCATCCTGGCCCGCACACCAACTAAACTACAGAAGTCCCTGACCAAGTACGCTGATTTTATGAGTGCTTTAGATCTACATGTAAACGTCAAAAAAACATTTGTCATGGTGGCTGGTGGAGGAAAAAAACGAATAAAGAATATTTACTGAAACAAACAAAAGCTTGAGAGGACCCCCCAGTATCCCTATTTGGGTATAATGATTGATGAAAGACTAAACTGGAAGGCAGCCATAGAGGTTAGGAGGCATCTCTTTAAGAGAGCAATTGTAGCACTGATGAACTTCTCCCAACGACTGGGAAGGAGACCACCAGTTGAGCTGCTAAGAATCTATGCCGCGAAATGCCAAGCAATTGCGCTGTATGGGGCCGGGGTATGGGGGCATGCAGACGTTGGTTCCCTCCAGATAGCAGAGACCCCCCAGTATCCCTATTTGGGTATAATGATTGATGAAAGACTAAACTGGAAGGCAGCCATAGAGGTTAGGAGGCATCTCTTTAAGAGAGCAATTGTAGCACTGATGAACTTCTCACAACGACTGGGAAGGAGACCACCAGTTGAGCTGCTAAGAATCTATGCCGCGAAATGCCAAGCAATTGCGCTGTATGGGGCCGGGGTATGGGGGCATGCAGACGTTGGTTCCCTCCAGATAGCAGAGAACTCTTTTATGAGATTTCTCCTATCTGTGCCAAAATGCTCCTCTATCTATGCCTGCCATATGGAATTAGGAATCCCCTATATAGAAGACCTGATAAAGGTTCAACCATTGTTACTTTGGAGGCGCATTTGGGTCTCAGACAAAAATGCGCTGACCAAACAAATCTTAGAGGATTCCATGGTGCTGGACCGTGCGCACAAAATAGCATGGCTCAGTTATGTCAGGCATTTTTTCTCAGACCTGGGTCTAGAAAAGTACTATTTTACACCTGATAAGCTAACTGAGATAACAAAGAAAGAGTTGAAGCAAATAGCCCTGAACCATCTAGAGACTCTTAGGCTTACTCTGGTATTAACCAAACAATCTGCTCTACACGCAAACATGATACAGCTTACCCCGCAAATCCAGCCTAACTGACATTATAGATCAGTACATATGATAAGATGCTTCTGACAAGGTTCAGACTTAATCTTTTTCATAGGCTCGTAGCCTTTCCGGTAAAGAATACATGGGAACCAACTTTGGCTCACTGTCCTTCTGATGACATGTCGCCACATTCCTGTATACATACAATATTGTTCTGCAAATATTTTCATACCCACAGAAAAATCTGGCTATTTCCCCGGTTAAAGCGCTGGGGTTTTAGACAATGCCGTCCCGCCATGTTATGCTTACAAATGTTAGATTCTGAATGCACTTGTTACCATGTATTACATTTTTTTAAATGCATTGTCAGGCACAGGAACAACCTTTAAATGCTGGAACTATTTCAAAGGAGCCCATCCTTTTAACATTTTAGATTCCTGTTAAAACATTTTTATGACAGATGGATATTTTTAAACATGTAATTGTGTAACCTATGTTGTTGCTTTTATGGTTTTGCAATGTCTAAAGCCGAATAAAGAAATAATTAATTACTACAGGCATATGTTTGCAATATCAAATCTAAACACAGTAGACGGTGTCCATCTTGCAAAGGAATTATAAATAGTCTATCATTGTTTTATAGTTCAAGCTTGGCTGCAATATTGAGACATGGTGTCAGATATCTTGTAATGGTAAACAAATGATACACTATGAGCAACAACATTCAATAATAATCTCCTGGTTTAGAGGAAGTCACCATGTGGAATGCAACACTCTGCAAATGGAACGAATAGCAAGCAAGCAATGTATTAGCAGAGCCTGGAGAGCTGTAGTGTCCTCTTAAGAAACATTAAGATAAATAAAATAAGAAACAATAGAAGGAAAGAGGTTCTGTAAAAGGAGAAAATTCAAAACTAAAGAACTGGCTAACCAGCCCTGATATTGAAGTAAACTCCTTTTCGGTGGATGTATACACTCATCAGAAAATTCCATCTTTCATAGGGAAAACATGCCAGTGACTCATGCAGACCACTAACCCATGCTGTGAGTGTAAATGACACTCAGACAGACCAATGGCAGATTATTAAGCCTGGGTCGTACATTCCGTTCCGCTTATGGAATTTGCAGAATTAGGGTAATTTCGCAGAATTGCCAAAAATGTTTTGCTTGTTCGCGCAAAATGCGTGTTCGCAAGATATTTCTCCACGAGCACGCAAATAGCGTTCGTGAACAGGAAAAAAGCATCGGGAACGGGCGGAACAAGCAATTCTGCGTGTTCGCTGAACTTTTGCATGCAAGCAGAGATTTTTTACAGTTTTGCAGAACTTTGCGTAGCGCGACTACGCAAATTCCACCCACCCCTAATACACACACACACACACATATATGTATATATACACACACACCCCTCCCCCACCTTCCCTCTGAGTTTGTGGATTTACTGGCGTGCATCCTGATCCCACAAAGGCCTCATTTAACTGCAAAGCACTTTTCTCAACCTCCAGATCAAACTTGCACTCGAATCAATGAGGAAATCCCATTTTATTGAAGACAGCACTTGCAAATAGTAACGTGTTTCGGCTAAACTGGCAGCCTTAATCAACCTAAAGAGTGCGCTATTTCTCTCCGCATTTAAACTCTCACAGCAGGTGATATCACTTGCATCGACATAAACAAGTTACTCTCCTTTCAGTAGTTCTTTTCAATTTCACCATGTTTTGTTTTACAATCACTTGTTGAAAATAAATAAAACATGAGAGGCTGCCAGCTGTTAGAAGCAGCCCTGCTTGAAGGGCTGAATAAACTGTGATGTTTTGAAAGACACTCACATGATAAAGTATGCAGCACTCATGTTACAATCAAATTTAAATAAAAAAATTTTCACAGATTATAAACTGCAAGAACTGTTCATTGTGCAAATCATTTTATTTATTTTCAACGAGTGTACATATTATATGCACACGCACAGGTCCCACCTTGGTGATTCACCCAGAGGGCCGTACAGATGGCCCCTCCTACATGAACAGGTGTTGGAAATAAACGTGCAATCCTCGCAGCGCCTGCAGTTTAGTGTAAGGCCCCTGATGAAGGGGTGACTCCTGAAACGCGCCTGGCTTGGATCCATTTGAATTTTGCTGCTCCTCGAAGGTTCCTGCTGGCAGGCTGCCTACCGAATAAAGTGAGCTTATTTCAACTTCGTGTGGCGAATTTCCTCAAATGGGTTTCCAGTGTGATGGTTTTTATTGCGGCCTTTTGCCGCTCGCGAGGAACAGCCCACCGCGGTTTGCGGGTCTGCGATGGCACTATGAGGTGTCCAACGTGATGGAACGAAGAAGGCTGGGACTTTACAGGGAGAAACCAGCCGTTTACAGCCACGGTATGCAGCCACAAAGCAATGCAGGTCCCGCCTTGGTGATTTGCTTGTATTAATTTGACATTATGAACTGCGGCGAAAGCACCCACTTGGGATTATTATGGAGTGGCCTACATCACCCAGAGGGCCGTGAGGATGGCCCCTCCTACATGAACAGGTGTTGGAAATAAATGTGCACTCCTCGCAGCGCCTGCAGTTTTGTGTAAATGTAAATTGATACTTGTATAGCGCACTACTCACCCGCAAGGGTCTCAAGGTGGCTGTAAGGCCACTGATGAAGGGGTGACTCCTGAAACGCGTCTGGCTTGGATCCATTTGAATTTTGCTGCTCCTCGAAGGTTCCTGCTGGCAGGCTGCCTACCGAATAAAGTGAGCTTATTTCAACTTTATGTGGCGAATTTTCTCAATTGGGTTTCCTGTGTGATGGTTTATATATATATATATATAGAGAGAGATTTTTGCAAAGATGGTAATAGCATATCCCACTCTATGTGAGACATGTCTGGTTTTGACAGACCCTAACCCTGAGGCCGTCATTTCGTTTAACGAATTATGTGCAGGTATAAAAAATTTGATCTTCAAACCAGTGGGCAGACGTAATCCTGACCCTAAATGGTTTGATAACATCTGTTCCAGAGCTAATAGGGAACTGAGACTGGCTTTGTCGGCACACCCTCGAGATCCCACCCTTATCCGCGTATTAAGGTCCAACTAGAAAAGGGAATTAAGAATCAGGCGTGACACCGTCCTGAAAGAACACTGGGACAACTTAGCTTGTGCCGCCAATACTAAAAGTAACACTGTCTTTTGGTCTGCCACCAAATCCCTAAGAGCTCTTGGGAACCCGTCTACTCCTCTTGACTGTAACATCTCTAGCGAAGCATGGGTCGCCCACTTTTCTAAGATATATGCACCCCCATCATACTGTGACAATTCCCTGTCCAATATGTGTCCCACCAAAATTACAATAACCATAGGTGAGGTTGAAGAGGCAATATCCCAGAGCGCGGGCAATAAAGCCCCAGGCCCGGACGGCCTACCTATAGACCTTATAAAATCATAACCGGAATTTTGGGCCCCCCTGCTATTAAATGTTTTCAATAATTTAACCACAACTGATATCCCTAGTACATGGTCAACCTCTGTTATTATACCAATTTTTAAAAAAGGTTCAAGATCCGACCCCAGCTGCTATAGGCCCATCTCAATAATCGATAACACCCTTAAAATATTGGGCAGAGTTTTATTTAATAAAATCAGGGCATGGGCAGAGGAAGAACACATTTTAGATAAATGCCAGTTGGTATTTCGGAGTCACCTTGGTACAGTGGAACAGTGCCTGAATCTTAATTTAATAATAAGAAAATATACCATAGCCCGACACAGTCCACTGTACCTGGCTTTTATGGACCTCTCGTCCGCCTTTGATTTTGTTAATAGATCAAGGCTCTGGCAACATCTCTTGGACTATGGCCTGGATAATAACCTGGTACACATTCTGGCCTACCTCCATAGAGATTTAAAAGCAACAGTAAGGATTAGTATGGATGGAGCGGTGTCAGGTGACATAACGGTTGGTAGAGGTGTAAGACAAGGGTGCGTCCTTGCCCCTCTTTTATTCATTTTATACATTAACGAACTCCGTAATGTTTTGTCTAACCTAACCCCGGATGTCCCTATAATAAATGGCACTAAACTCCCCCGCCCTACTCTATGCAGACAATGCGGTTTTAATGGGTCGTACACCAAATGCCCTGAGGATTTTAGTGAGGGGATTTGTGGATTTTATGTAGTCTTGACCTTTGTAGTAATTTTAAAACATCGTTTTTTAATGTGTTGTGGCCCTAAAAACGTCATATTAATAGGATTACCCTGGACCAGGAATCGCTGCTATGCACTCGCACTTTCCGGCTCTTGGACCCCACACCTGGCCTACGGTCGGTCTAAGTTTACTAAAGCTATAAACTCAGTATTGATCCTCCCTAAGCCTAAAAGATTTGAGGTGGTACTGTCTTTATTAAAAATCTATAGAACACAATGTGTCCAAATCATGACATATGGGGCCGAAATCTGGGGATATTCAAACTTAAAAAATGCACAGGGGGAGGAAAACAGATTTTGCAGAAGGCTATTGGGTTTACCAATTTCATCATCTACTTATATAAGCCACACTGAATTGAAATTGTCTTATTTGGAGGACTACATAAAGGCTCGCCCTGTGTTGTTCTGGATCAAGGTCTGGAAAACCCCGAAGCTTCCTTGACAAGGGAAATCTTGGCTGACTGCCTAAAATGTGATTAGGGTAATAATATCCCATGGCTGGACCAAATACGGGTGAGCCTGGCAGCAGTCAATCTTGAGCATATATTTGATAATCCAAATGAATTAGATGGGACTAATGGGAAAACAATCCGTAACATTCTTTATAAACATTATAGGGAGACCAGACATAATGTAGAACTGGCCAAAACAACTGTGAAGCAGTATATTCAAATAGTAGGTGACATTGAATCTACTTCACCTACACCAGCTGGTTACGTCCTTAAAGAGATTACTTATTGGGAGCGTAGTCTTCTGTCTCGTCTTAAAGCAGGATCCATAAAGTTTTTATTGTGTTTTCCCATGGGCTACCATTCTAATATCGAGAATCTGGTTTGTCCATGTCAGAATGCAGGTAAACGAACACTAATGCATTTTTTGTTCTTCTGCTCCTACTATCAAAGATATTGTAAGTTCCTCCTGATACCGCTTTTTAGAGCTAAAGGCATAAAAGATTTTAAAGTGGCATATAAGACTGTGCTTCACCTTAGAGATGATGAACTAATATACCGTGTGTGCACTTTTTTAAAAAATGGCTTCCCGATCCCGTTCCTCTATGAACTAATATTCATTCATTCAACTAGACCAACGTGATTAATATGCACTTGGAAGAGGCCTATTTGCACTTTGCACTTTGCACATCCACATTTTAATTTACGCTGCTATCTGTAAATATATGAATCAAAATAATTCGAGAACTAATGCCTATCTGGCCAAAATGTTTTATCGGTATCCAAAGATGTTATTTATTTTCTACTTGCATATACTGAGTTATAGAAATCTGCCTACTTTTAATGATCATCGGTTGACATTGTACTTTGCACTTTATCAAGATGGTCTACCAACCAGGATTTATGCTCTATGCACTTTATAAAACCAGCACCTTAAATAATGCTGCTAAATGTCCTAGCAAGCTCTCCCTTTAATTGATGCATGGAACATGTGTTCTGTGTATATATTGTGTTACTTTAAAGGGCAATTCTTGCATATGCACATTATTTTTTGATAATGCTAAAGAAAAAGACATGAATTGGAGGATTCGGACAATAATGACGCCTTGCACTTTTTTGCCGTCACCGTTTTTAATAAGGAAAAATTTCCAAAAGAAAAACGCACTCCACCTCCTGGTGTGCATAATTATGCCCAACCACTGCGCTTCGTTCAAAACCTCTTTTATTCTGGCAGAGAAAGTAGCATTAAGCGTTTCGACTTAACTGAGTCTTAATCATATGCAAGATCATTTAGTCACCACCTGATCTGATTTTATATCCGGCATTCATGACAAAGGACAAACTACATTTTTCCTAACACCAGTTCAAAAGCTGCAAGGTGTGACTGCGTCTATATCTAAGTTCACTTTGTATGTTTCCATGATAAAACAGTGTCTATTTCTTGTTAATAGTTGATGTAGCGATTTATCCACATTTTTTCTTTTGTTATACATCTCATTTTACAATGTACAGTTCATAGTTCATTAACTACGAGTGCTACCGATCCACAGTTCCCACAATGCCTTATTTTAGCAAAATATAAACAAATGTCCCAATTGTCACAGAGTTCCAATACCTTCAATCCTTTGTTTTCGGTATATCTTTGTAGTCTCTTTCCGTACCTTTAAAGGATAAGATTCAATGTATGGCAGAGATATATATGGTTAAGACCTAGTTGCCATAGCAAAAGCATTTTTCTTACTTGCCTATATCTCTGGCACCGTTTGACAAATCTTCATGAAATTGTCCCTAAAAAGTACACTTCTGTGTCTTATTGTGCATATTAAGTTTCAGGGTGATCCATCAAGCGGAGGACCAAAAAAAGAGGGGGGGGGATAAAAAAAGTGTGTTTCCCAAGTTAATTACATAGGTATGTTGAACATGAGTACAGCCCGAACAGTACAGCCCGAACCGGTGAAAGGAAATACACCAAATTGGGCAGAAAGCTAGCTCACAGTCCGGAAAGAGTGCTCTTTGTGATCTGGTGTAAATCCATTCAGTAGTTTTTGAGATATTAATGGGAAATGGGAAAACAAATTTGTATATCTAGAGGCGTAAATCTTTTGTGAATAGATCACGACGCTTCTCAAATCCATGCGCCAACAGCAATGCAGTGATTGGCTAGCTGCAACCTATGCAGAAAGATGCAGCTACAATTTTATGTAATGGGACAAGGACCCGGGGGCCAAACAACATAGTGGAAGTTAATGAAGGGGTTAGGGTAGAGGTACCTTGACCCCATGGCTGGAATATAGGGATCTTCAAGTGACCCCTAATGTGAAGGAAGTGTTAAAAAAAACGGTGTTTTTTCTCCTCATGTGATATTTGCGAACCCGTTGCAAAGCTCAGCGCAGTCCACCTGTGTAATGTTGCGGCGGATTTGAGAATATCACAAGTAAATAAAAAAATACATTCAGACACTCATGCACCAACTCACAGACCCACTTATAGACACAAGCACCCATTCACACACCCACTCAGTCATGCACACACTCATAGACCCACACAGACACTCATACATTCACTCGCAGACCCACTTATTAGACACATGCACCCACTCTGAGACTCATGCAGTGACTCACAGACCCACTCAGGCACTCAAGCACCCACTATCATACCAACTGAGACTCACATACCCAGACACTCTAAACACACTCACAGACCCAGTCAAACACTTGCGCACCAATTTAGACACACATGCACTTATACACCCACTCAGACTTTCATGCACCCACTCACAGACCCACACGGACACTCATGCACCCACTGACAGACCCACTCAGACACTCATGCACTCACTAACAGACCCACTGAGAGACATAGACACCCACTCACAGACCTACACAGGCAGTCATGCACTCACTCAGAGACCCAGTCAGACTCATGCACGGACTCACTGATCCACTCAGGCATATGTACCCACTCATAGACCCACTCACTCGGGCACCTACTCACAGACACTCTCAGACACACATATGCTCACTCACAAACCCACTCAGACACTCATGTATACACTCAAATACCCACTCAGACTCAGGCACTGAATCACAGACCCACTCAGACACTCATGCACCCACTCACAGACCCACTGAGAGACACAAGTACCCACTGATAGATCCACTGAGACACTTATGCACCCATGCCTGCCCCACTCAGACACTCATGCTCCCGCTCAGAGTCACTCAGAGACTGAAGCATGCACTCAGTCATTCAGACTCATGCACCCACTCACAGACCCCCTCACTCATGCATCTACTCACTGACCCACTCAGAGACTCACAGACCCAGGCCCAGTCAGTCATACACCCACTAAAAGACCTACTCAGACACTCCAACTCACAGAGCCAGTCACACACACTTCCACTCACAGAGCCACTCAGATACTTATGTCCCCTTTTACAGACCCACTCACAAACCCGCTCAGAGTCACAAACCCACTCCAAGACCCACTGAAACACTCATGCACCCACTCACAGACCCACTCAGATGCACATACCCACTCACAGACGCACCCATGCATCCACTCGCAGACACTCATAGTCCCATCACAGAGCCAGTTAAAGACACATGCATCCACTCATGCACCCACTCAGATACTCATGCATCTACTCACAGATGCACTCAGACACTCACGCACCCACTCACAAACACACATTGACACCCAAACATGTACTAACTCAACCAGAAAGTCATGCACTTACTCACAGACAAACTCAGACAATCATGCACCCGCTCAGACTCATGCACTGACTCACATTCATTCAGACACTTATGCATCCACTCACAGACCCACTCAGAGTCTCATGCACTGATTCACAGACTCACTCAGACACATATGCATCCACTCACAGACCCCCAAGACACACACACACCCATTCACATACCCACTCAGACACTCATATACCCACTCACAGACCCTCTGAGATGCTCACTCATGCACCCACTTGCAGACCCTCTCAGACACTCATGCATGTACTCGCATATCCACTCAGAGAATCATGCACTGACTCACAGACCCACTCAGACACTTTTGCACCCATTCACAAACCCACTCAGACACTCATGCTTCCACAAAGCCTACTAACAGTGCTACTCAGACACTCATGCACCTACTCTTGGTCCAACTCAGACACTTATGCACCCACTTACAAACCTACTGAGAGAATCATGCATCAAGTCACAGACCCACTCAGTCATGCACCCACTCACAGACCCACTCGGAGACATATGGACCCACTCACAGACTCATGCACTGACTCACATTCATTCAGACACTTATGTATCCACTCACAGACCCACTAAACCCTCATGTACCCACTCACAGACCCACTCAGAGACTCAGGCACTGACTTACAGACTCAGGCACATATGCACCCACTCAAAAACCCTCTCAGACACCTATTCAAATACCTACTTCGACACTCATGTACCAACTCACGCTACCTATTGCCGGTGATTGATTCTACGCGGGAGCTCGCATCCTCCAAAACCCTAATTATAAAAGGGAAACCACCAAGGCAGAAACCTTGTGAACAACCATAGTAGGAATAACGGTACGACTCCTAAGGAGCCCCGAGTCCATC
This sequence comes from Lissotriton vulgaris, assembly GCF_964263255.1. Classification (NCBI taxonomy): domain Eukaryota; kingdom Metazoa; phylum Chordata; class Amphibia; order Caudata; family Salamandridae; genus Lissotriton; species Lissotriton vulgaris. Next base: position 1,609,278,904 of record NC_141693.1, on the reverse strand, counting down.
CTTAAACTATAACAGCTCAAATCATAGAGTCAGTTTTACGTTGTGTCTTGATTAAAATGATGCACCTTGGCCAATTTATTTATGAGCCAATCTGAAGGGAAAAGATCAAGGAAAGTAAAGATAAATTGTAGGGCTATCCGGATTGACCCAAGGAGGCTACTCCCTTAGTTCTAAGAAAAGTACCTGACATGGACACGGATGATGGCTTTCCTCACCAACAATAGGTTTTTAATCAGTCATTTGCAAGTTTTTTAATATAAGAGAGTCAAGTGTTTGGTCTTGAGAGAGATGGGAGGTATAATTTAGCCATCGAAACGCGTCAACACCCAGTTAACCACACAATCCGTGAACACGGGCAGTGGCTAACGAGTATAAACTACAAAATACCAGGTTCCACGCTCTAGGCATTGCTATATCACGGATGTGTAAATCTCAAATCGCTCTTTTATTGTCCTGATTTTTATTATTTCAATTTACTGTATTGTTTAAAGGACTACTGCTAATGAATATTGTGAGAGATCATGCCAACCAATTTTCTGTACAATTCTATCTGTGTTCTGTATAATTAATAAATCAATTTGTTGATTTTTACTAGCTCTTTTGCATTTTGTATCTGCTGACTATATGTGGTTCAATCTTCCTCAGCATGGATGAGTGAGTGTGAAAAGTGAGGAATTAGACTTGAATGTAATGTATGGATTGATTGATGTCTGGATAAAATAGCCTTGTCCAAAGGATATTGTTTTTTACCCACTCACAGAGACCCTCTTAGACTCTCACTAATAGGCCCACTCGCAGACCCACTCAGACACTCATGCACACATTCACATGCCACCAGAGACTTATGCACCAATTCACAAACCCACTCAGACACTCCCATTCACAGAGCCACTCAGAGATAAACAAAACTATTGACAGTGCTACTCAGACACTTGTGCACCTACTCATGGTCCAACTCAGACAAATATGAACCGATTCACAGACCCACTAAGAGACTCATACACCCACTCCCAGAACCACTCAGTCATGCACCATTCACAGACCCACTCAAAGACATATGCACCCACTCACGGACCCTGTGGACACTTATTCTCTTACTCAGAGCCTCATATTCTCACCCACAGAGCCACTGAGAGACTGAACCCACACACTTAGCTACTCAGACAGCTAATCAGAGAGCCACTGACAGGTGTACAGATTCAAAGTAGAGTTATGGATTGTAAATGTGCTATTGTGTATTGAATATGTGCTTTACAGTGCAAATTTGTGACGGATTTGCAAATGAAAATTGCTTACACATCCACTGATATACCCACAGAGGGACTGATACACTCACTGAGATATGTGCTCAAGTACTGACACTCCTCGTCACCCATCCAGAGAAGTAGCCCTTTGAACATGTCTTGAGCCTGCAACTGCAGAGGGTGCGAGTGCAGTTTTACTGCCAGGTTGACTTGGCATTTAAAGCCTGTTGCCAAGATTTAAACTCCAATTTTTCTATATATAAGTAACCCCTCAGATAGTTCGTAAGTAGCTCATTGGCCAGGGTGATATCTGTTTAAAAAGTTAAGACATGTACTTTTAAGTTTCAGTGAGTTGCATGTGCACTTGGAGACCCATACAATCAGTTAAATATCCAGTCGCCCACCCAATACTGCAACTCATGAGCCTATTTAGAAAACATAGAGAGGCACGAATACAGCCAGTCACACAAAGACAGAGGAATTTACACTCCCACTTAGTAACCAATACAGAACTTATGTATCAAACAGTAATAGAGCCAGTTGAACCTACAGTTACACACCTCAAAAGTTACTAACAGAGCCAGTAGCCAATCCATACACCTACTTACATACATATTTATAGACCCATGCCGTTTATAAGATAGCCAGTCATATAGCAACATAGTAATATACATATCTATTGACACACACACAGAGCAAATGGTACACTCACTCAGATATATAGTCAAGTACTAACACAGCCAAGGGAGCCATCCAGACAACTTCCCATTTAAACATGTCTCAAGCTTGCTACAGCAGATGCTGTGTGTGCAGTTTTACTACCAGGCCAACTTGGCTTTTAAAACTCCTTGCCAAGCCTTATACTCCCCTTTTATTACATGTAAGTCACTCCTAAGGTAGACCGTAAGTAGGCCATAGGCCAGGGTTGTATGTGCTTTAAAAGTAACAGATGTAGTTGTAAGTTTCAGAGAGCCACATGCACAATGAGAAAAATCCATACACCCAGTTATACAACCAGTGTCTCGCCCATACCGTGACTAACAAACCTGTTTACAAAATCATCGAGACACACACACACTCTGTCAGACAACAAGAGAGGCAGTTATACATTCACTCACACACCCATACAGCAATTCAGCAGTAACTAAGCCAGTTGCACACGCAGTTGCATTACCCAACATTCACTGACAGAGTTAGTAAGGAATCCATGCACCCACTGATGTACATGTTTAGAAACCCATAGAGTCAGTAAGAGAGGCAGTTATATACCAACATAGTTAGTTAGACATCCAGTGATACATACAAAGAGGGACTGATAACGTCACTCAGGTATGTACTCAAGTGCAGATACAACCAAGTCACCCATACAGTGAAGTAGTCTTTTAAACATATCTCGGGGCTGCTAGTCTACAGTCTGCCTGAACAGTTTTAGTGCCAGGTCGACTTTGTATTTAACTCTACTTTGGCAAGCTTTAAACTCTCCTTTTCTTCATATAAGTCTACTATATGCCTACTATTTCTCCTGATGTACAGGCAGTCAAACAGGAATCTCCAGCCATCTCTGTTTTGGGATTTTCTTTCAATCTGACTCCAGGTGTAGCCCATCTCCTTGCAGTCATCCTTGAGGCCTCAGCACCAGATATTTCTTGGCCTTTAACTTTTCCTTTGAGAGTTCTAGGTTAATGCATGCCTGGTGTTTGATGCAGGCTTGCAGAGGGTGTGATCTATCCAGCCCCGGCATCTTTTCATGATTTGTTCATGGGCAGCGAGTTGGGTAAACTGCTGCCATAGCATAGCTGGTGTTTGGCCAGCAGATTTAGAAGAATATCCTCTACAGCTTTTTTTGTCTTAAAATGATTATGAAAATTTTCCCCTTTTTACCTGGTCACCTCCAGAAAACAGTTGTTACCTCTCTTGTCATCTCAAGGGTCGATTATTGCAATGGACTTTATCTTAACAACCATCAGCATCTTCTCAACAAACTGCAAACTCTACAGAATGCCGCAGCTCGGCTGTTGTGCCAAGTCCCCAAATATCAATCTGTCTTGAAATTCATCACTAAACTTCACTGGCTTCATGCCAGGCCGAGGGTCATGTTCAAGTCCCTGTGTATGGTGTTTAAGGCACTGAATGGAATAGACCCTGACTTTCTGAGGAAGAGTTTCACTTGGTATTTACCAAGTCAGTCTCTATCTTCTGCAACGGCTAAACTGCTGACATTTCCCAGATTTAGATATGCTAACTGGGGAGGCCGCAGCTTTGTGCTTAGAGCCTCCAAAGCATGGAATTCTCTTCATCTAGATACTAAAGCCATGCCGAATCTTCTAACATTTAGAAAAGCATTAAAACTTGGCTCTTTTCTTGTTGCTAACTGTTTTTTGTCTCACACTGCCCTCGGATCACTCAGCTGGAGCCATGATGCTCTTTTGGGCAAGGGTGCACTTTACTAAAATACTTAACATAAGATATCAGACAGGTGTTGATGGAGATCTGGACTTTGTTAGTGGTGGTCACTGTTGTCCTCCAATTTTCTCCTCCACATAGATGGGCCGATTTTACATTGGTGTTAAAAAGCCTGATTTTGGTTTGCTGCATTAGGTCCTTTTCCTCAGACCGGTTTCGGTGAAGATCTGAACTTTGTTAGTAGTGGTCACTGTTGTCCTCTAAGTTTCTACTCCATATAGAAGGGCCAACTTTATATTGGTGTTAAAAACACTGATCTTGATTTGCCACATTAGACCCTTGCAGCGCAGATCTTCTTTAGCTGAAAGAAGACTGATTTATGCCCGGACATCACCATCTGTGCTGTCCAGCTTGTCTCTGACACTGCCCAGGTAGGTGAACGCCTCAACCTTTTCCAGTGCATCGCCTGCAAGGGTGGCTGCAGCTGTGCTCGCCATGTTAGCATTCAGGATTTTGGTGTCCCGCTGTTGGGTGTTAAGGCCAAGTTGGGCGAATGTAGCTGCCACATTATCTGTCAGTCTTCTCTTGCATCTACTTATGGGTATGCGAGAGTAGGGCCAGGTTATCTGCAAATTCTAGGATGTCGAGCAGCATCCAAGTTGTCCAGTGGATCCAATTTCTTCTCCCTGCTGTGAATGTCTTCATGATCTAGTCCACAACCAGAAGGAAGAGCTGTCCTCATTCAACTCTCTTGGAGTGCATTCCCTACTAAGAGTTCCTGATGATTCTTATGAGTTTATGGCATACGATAGTAGCGGAGAAGCTCCCAAAGAGTCTCTCTGTCCAAGCTGTTAATTTCCTTTTTTTATAGTTAATGAAGTTGACATGGGGGGGTGAATTTCCATTCCATCAACTGCTCAGTGATGATGAGAAAAGTTGAAATCTGGTTTGTGCATGCATCTACCTTTGCACGAGCCAGCTTGCTGGCTTCCTAACTGTGTGCCAAGTTGTTCCTTCACTATGTTCAGGATCACTCTGTTGAACACTTTGCCTGGGACTGATAGAAGAGTTATCCCTCGGTAGTTTGCACAGTTACTCAGATCACCTTTCTTGGGGATCTTAATGAGATATCACTCCTTCCAGTCTGATGGCCCTTTTTCTCTTCCCAGATCCTTCCAAACATGGGGTAGAGCATGTCTACTGATGATTCAATATCTGCCTTCAGTGCCCCCACAATAATGTAGTCAGGTCCTGCTGCCTTTCAGTTTCTTAGATATTTGATTGCTTGCCGCATGGTTTCGTAGATGATCTGCTGCAGTCGATTGGCAAGTCCTTTTTCGACGGGTATCTGTCAGGTGGAGACTGCGACACGAGCTGGTTTAGCAGTTCTTCAGAGTTCTCCACAGATCTTCATTGTTAGCCTTTGTTACCCATGATTATCTTCCCAGCTTTGTCTTTAATAGGTCTTTCTGGCTTGCTGTACCTGCTGGAGATTTTCTTCATCATAAGGTAAAGTTCTTTCAAGTGTTCATGGATTGCTGCTTCTGTGACAAAACCATCGATGAATTTCGCTTGTCTGCTCTTAAGCTTCTCTTTGCTTCCTTGTTGGTTTTGGTGTACTCGCCACGAGCTTTCACTTTTTCTGCTCTTCTTCAGCTGGTGTTTTCCTTGCAGAGTAGTCTTAATTATTTTGTGATCTGTCTGCTGACAAATGAGCATTTCTCTCGCCTCTGGACGTGTTATGCAGTGAGCTTCTCTCTAAAAGGGGTGGTTTATTTTTTTACGCCTTCTTACTGAAATATTTGAGAATTTTGGGCTGTTTCTAGGCTGCCTCACGCAGGTTCTGGTGGGCATTTACCTGTGGTCTGTGCATTGCTGCTTTTAACAAGAAATACCGGAGGTGGTGGAGGGTCACTCTTGGAACTCGTAGGCAGTGCTTTAAATGGGCCGGTACTCACCAGTACTGAATACCGGCACTTCTAAATTTTTGGCCCTTGAGTACCAGAACTTTCCTTGTACAAAGAGAGTACCGGTACTCATGGGACATCAAACTAAGCTCAGTAAAATTCAGCATATACAAAAAAAGTGCGACACAGCTGAGGAGTTGGTCCGTTTCCCTGAAGCACCCAGATCGAGTGCTAATCTCCCCTCCTGCTGGCATAGCGGAATACGCCAGCATTTGTTTGGAGTCTGATAAAGGAGGAAGGTGGTGATAGACAGTGACGCTGTAGCCAGTGGGAATCGAGGCTTAGTAATGTGGACAGACTCCCTTTATCGGACTTCAAACAAATGCTGCCGTATTCTGCTTCAGGGAAATGACCAACTCCTCAGCTGTGTCGCGCTTCTTTTTTGTATATGCTGAATTTCACTCAATTTTGAAAAGCAAAACCTTTGGTAGGCACATAGTTAATCTGAATATCTATTGAATAGTGCTTAAACTCTGATAGAGACACGTCATCGAGAGCACTGATGTGCGAGCGGCCCCAAGTCTAGAATGCAGATTTCTGTCACCACTTCAGCTCAGTGTCATTCTGCACATCTGCACAACAATTGAATCTCAGTCAAATTAAATGTGTGCCTCTGGCCGGGTCCCTTAGCACTGCCAGTAGCCCCGCCCCAACCCCCCCCCCCAGTCCACATTTTAATTTGGTGAGTACCTGCACTTATTTTTTTCAATTTAAAGCACTGCTTGAAGGGTCCTGCAGGGAAATTACGGATTGGCTTTGTTTTATGTATTTTCCGACGAGGGTTGGGTTCTCCACTGAAACTCATGGTGCTCGGCCTCATGCAGGTGGTGTTAATAGACTCAATAGAGTTTCGAGGAAATCTTTGCCCTACGCATGTGAGGAACCCTGCTGCGGACACCGAAGCATTCACCTCATATTTGAACTAACGTAGAGCCTCCATTTGGTGGTAAACCCTGAAGTGGGCGAGACTTACATAGCCTGCTCAAAGTTTGATTTGAATGAGTGGTCCTGGGTGCCTGTTTTTATGCACCTGCTAGGGGCCGCCATCCTCCCTTGTCAGACTGTCCTCCACTGGCATGGTCAGCTAACCCCACACGGGGGAAGCAACAGTGTGGGAAGGTGAGATTCCTACGGGCACCTAGATGGCGTATTCTGGCGTGGCCTCCCGATTGACCTAGCATTGCTGGTCTACACAACTGTTGCAGATATAGGTAAGTAAATGTATCAGTACAATGGTGTGAGGAGGATACATCCTGTTGGGGGTGATCTTGTGCTACTGTGTGTTTGTGTTTTGTGTAAAGTTGCCTCCCAGGCGCAACTGTGGCCCTGGCCCTTGATGGGCCATGCTCGCCGTCTACGGTGACATTTGCCAAGCGCTCAGCCAACTGTCCGGTCTCCGCCGTGGTGGGACATCAGTTGCCTAATTTCCCTGGGGCTGATTGAAAGTTGCAATGGCGTCGCTCTGGACTTGTTTTTGTGGATGGGTGTTCTGTGTGGGCTTTCCTGAGATTATGCCTTTTTGTTCACGGTATGCTGTCAGGTGGCAAAAGTCGGTCCTGTGGTTTTTCCGGTAGCATGAGTGACTTTCTCTGGGACCTGGGGGCTTCTGACCTTGTTGCCCTCTGGTGTAGGCACTTTGTTGGATCCCTCTGGAGTTCTTCTGTGGCTGAGTCCTTTTTCAGCTAGGCGCCATTTACAAGCTTGTGGTTGCCGTGGACTTTTGAAGGTCATTCCCACCCCCTACTTGGTCACCCCAAGAGGATCAATGTGTGGGGAGTGGAATTTGTAGCTTACCTGCTTTGGACCCTGGAGCTTTTCCCATGGGGCAGGTAACAATACCATCCTGGGGTGTCGTCTTACCAGTCGGGTGTGCCAGACTTAATACAGGGGTCGTTTGCCACAACACAGCATTAGATAGCAGGCAGGGGGTCTCCAATGGGGGGAATGCATCACTCGGCATGGGGCCATCTTGTCGGTGCCACTTCCCCTCTCTGGGAGGTGTCATGTCAGAGTAGTTTCAGAGGCCAAACCAAGCAACCCTGGGAGCGTGTGTAGTGTGGTTGCTACCACCATTGGTCCTATTTGGGCCAGCTTCCCACCTAGACTCGAAGGGACTCAGTGGGCATGCGTGTTGTGGCTCTGCGTCTCCTGGTCCTTGTACACTTTGCATGCTAGCTTGTTGGCCATTCCCACTAAGAGGTGGTGTGTGCTGCCTGCCCACTGCACAGTAGCTAACTCGTATAGTCCTAAGAAGTTTCTCTTATTACTCAGAACCGCTGATGGACTGGGATCAACCTGGCTGATGTTCGAGTAATGTGGGGGCTGTCTGTGGCTTGTGCAGTAGGGGAGAGTTTCCAGGGGCATAGCAGGCTAATAATAATATTAAACCTAATTTATGATGCAAATAGTTACGCCCAAAGGCATGTCCATGCACTGGAGATAGAAAGTCCCAAAAGTCTACCACCCAAAAGTCCAAACTAGGCCACTTTGCACTTTTGTCGTCGCTATCGAACCTTGAGGAACTAGAGCCAATTTCCCAGATGTCACTACCTCTGGGGTTGTGTGGGTTGCAAGTTGGGGTCTTTCTGCCGTTGTACCATAGTTCAACAAGGGCTTCTCGTTTAGCCTTATATTGACCTGTATATCTAGTCTGTACTTGTGTCTTTATGTGACCTATAATGTTGTATTGAATGTTGCCCCCTCAGGAAAGGGGAATGCATATGTTTTGGTATGGGTGTGATACACGCAGCTGTTTTAGTATGGGTGTGCCACTTGCAGTAATGTTTTCCTATTTTCCGGGCCTGTGTGGGGAGCCAAGCTTGCACACGATTGAGTGAAGTCTACATGATAGATTATGGAACACATTTTTTAAGGAATTTATAAACTTTTGATTGTCAGAAATGTTAAATGATTACAAATTCATATGGTAACTAACTGGGGGAATTTGGGAACACGTGCTTTTGGCCGAGTGTATTTTTATGGGCCAATCTCCTTGCTCTTGTTTGTGGTGTGACTAGCTATCTGTGGGATCAGTCAGGGTTTTCCCTGGGTACACGTTTGTCTTTGGGCTAAATGAAATCCCACTTGTGACCTGTGAATCAGTAGGCTTGGGTTTGGATTGCAGGGCCTGTCTGACCACGTATCTCTGACTTGGAGTTGATGGGGAGGTCATTTCGGATAAATCAGACAGCAATGATACAAGTTTATGAGTGTGTTTACGTGCAAGATGGCGACCATTGATATAAAATTTACTGATATTCTCATTATTATTACGTACAGTTGTTACATTGCACATCAACAGTGCATTCACTGATTTTGAAGTTATTATGAGGGCATAAGTTACAGTGTATATTGACATTGGATTTACTGGTATTTACATTACTGTGCATGCATAGGTTACATCGTACATCGGTATTGATGTATGCTATGCGTGCATACATCAAGTTGTATATTGCTATATTTATTGTTCTCAATAGGGGGTTGCTGGACCCCGATTTGATATTTTAAATAGTTCACTTCATTTTTCCCGTTCAGCTTTACTGTGCTGCAGTGCGCCCAAGCCACGCCTCCTGCCATACCCTCTGTTCAATGGCAGGCTACTTACAGAGATGCGTATCTCATCCGTGCAGCTGATTGCTACAGAGGTACCCACCACCGTTTCTTTCCTTGTAGATAGCTTTGGCTGCCATATTTTCAGAGGTACCTGGCTCCCAGCTTAAGTGTGGGTGACATATTGGAAGAGTGTAATCGCTTTTTAATTTCCTTTTATGTGTTAAATTTTATGATGATTATTTTAGTTTTTACCTTTCTTTTATCAGTAGTCTTCCTGTTCACAGGGTAGCCTGTGACAGGAGTCGGGGGTTTCTGGACCGTGGTTGATATTTTAATTTGCCCACTTGTTTTTCTCGTCTGGCTTTGGTACTCTGCAGTGTGTCCAAGACACGCCTCTTTACACGCCCCCTGTTCTATGGCAGGCTACTTACAGGGATACGTAGCGTGTCAGTACAGCTGATTGCTACAGAGGTACCCGCCACCGTTTCTTTCCTTGTAGGTGGCTTTGGCTGCCCCATTTTCAGAGGTGCCTGGCTCCCAGCCTAAGTGTGGGTGATATATTGGAAGGGTCTAAATCCCTTTTTAATTTCTTTTTATGTGTTAACTTTTATAATTATTATTTTAGTTTTGACCTTTCTTTTACCAGTAGTGTTCCTGTCAGGGGTTGCTGGACCCAGGTTTAATATTTTAATTTCCCCCACTTGATTTTCTCATCTGGCATTACCAGGCAGCAGTGCGCGCAAACCATGCCTCTTGCTACTACCCCAGTCCTATGTCGGGCTACTCACAGGGACGCATAGCGCGTTCATGCATAGCAGGTATGCAGCTAGGGCGCCGAAAGTTCGCTTAAGGCAAGCCTGTCTGCGTCCACCTATGCCAAGATTGCGCCCAGCGCCAGCCCCTCTGCCAGTTTTGTTGCAGAAGGGTTCTCCTGATTAACTTACACGTGCAGCTCGTTCCTTGCATTAAATCCATCAAGTGAGTCCATGGACTGTTCCCAGCTTGAACCTTTTTAATTTCCCGCAGAGACAAATCCTATCTGTCATGAATGTGGTGCTTATTTGGGCTCGTTTGACTTAGAGCCACTATTAGATGCTAAGAACACATTAGTCATCAGTTAGGACCTGTACTGATGGAGCCACCCGGCCCGTCCACACACGCACGCACGCACACAGCCTGAGGGCGGGTCACGCCCCAGGTATAAATAAACGGGCGTGAGACCGTCTCGTGGTCTTCCGCCCTTACTCAGCAGCTAGTGTCCGTGTTATATTGGTGCATACGTTGAGGTAGGCCCCACTCTGTGGCCTAGGTCATCCCTGCCCCTAACTGTCACTACACGGGCGACGAGGCGGGTACTCTCCCTCGGGGTACTGCGTCCGCTGCTCGCTGCGAGGGACGTCCCGCACCAGCAGCGCTTCCTGCAAGAGGCCTTGCCGCACCCCCGGACGACACAGCACTACAGCCCGGGGAAGAGAAAGCACGCAGCGACCCACCAGGCGTCAGCCGGAGGGATCTATCGGCCCTCGACGCGCACCCCACCTCCACGCACGCATCGCGCGGGCGTGAACAGCCCGCCCTGCTATTCCTCATGCATCTGGCGGAGGCCCGTTTCTCGCCTGTTAAAGGAGGTGGTGCTGCCCCAGAGCTAACATCACGCCAGCACAAGGAACTGCTGACCCAGTGGCCCGTCAACACACAGCTCAAGTACAGCCAGCACCCCAGAGCGACGGCAAGAGGCCCACCACACAACCACCTAAGCGGCTGGCCAGACACCATCGACACAAGCTTGCGTCAGCGCGTAGCCCACGCGCCGCCACGTGCCAGGAATGAGTGTGCAGGCAGCCGCTGGCAATGCTGCACCAGACCCGACCCTGCAAGCTCCGGTTCAACAGCCGGTGGTGCCACAGAATGTGCAAGCCCCAGCCCCCGTCGCCAACGTCACGCCTACTCTGCCAGGACACGCCATGGCAGCTCCGCTCTCGCCATTCAGTGAGCTGGCGGACCCACCCACAGCCGCTGCGCGGTGGCGCCTCTGGCTCGGACGGCTAGAACATTACTTTGTGGGGGTACGAGAAACGGACGCAAAGGTCAAGCGCTCGCTGCTCATGTGCTACGGAGGTGACGAGCTGTACGAGCTGTTCGAGACCCTACCAGACAGAGGAGACGAAAACGACTACATGGCCGCAATCACAGCGCTCAATCGCCACTTTGACCCCCGCGCCAACTCGGATTATGAGTGGTTCAAGCTACGCCAGACTCGCCAGGCGGAAGGCGAGTCGATTGACGTATACTATGCGAGGCTTCGCAAGTTGGCAACTTCCTGCGAGTTGCCGGACCGGACGCTGGAAATCAGAGCACAACTCATCCAAGGCTGTAGGTCGGTTCAGCTGAGGCGTCTCATCCTACGACAGCCTCAGATAAGCCTGGACGAAATCCTAGTATTGGCCAGGTCGCACAAACTCTCAAATGCCTGAGCGGAAGCAATGCAGGCTGCGCTCGACAGACTCGCAGCGCCAGCCAAACATGTGTCTGTTAAAGAGGAACATGTCGACGTCATCCACAGGAGGCCATTTGCAGCTACACAGAAAAGCCCACAGCCGACAGCCTCGCGATCCGCCTGCGGGAACTGCCGGATGGACCACCCTTCGAATGGCAGGTGCTTTGCGAGAGGGAAAACCTGCTCCAACTGCGGAAAGCTGAACCATTTCACAAAAGTGTGCCGCAGCAGTGGCAGTCGGTGGGCTGGCCCAAGTGGGAGGAACATCAGCCAAGGAGTGCGCCAAATCTCGCTCAAAGACCCCGGCCCCTGTGGCGACGCCGGGCAGTCAGCATTCCGAATGGACGAGGACGATGACGATGTATTCTTCATCTCGTTCGTGGGCCGGGAAGGTTCGAGGAGACAGCCCCCACCAATGTGCGAGGTCCAAATCGAAGGGTCCCCGTGCAGGCGTTGATTGATACGGGTGCGTCCGTGAATGTGATGGATATACACCCATGACAGCGATGATCCTTTACCCCTTTGAGGAGGAATTGATGTGACGGTGGCCTGCAACGGCCAAGAGGTAAATACGAAATTTCACTTGACAGGAGGCAAGCGGGGCACGCTCCTCAGCTGCCACACAGCGGAGGACCTCCGGCTAGTGTTTTTCGCCAACCAAATACACGAACGACATGCAGACGCCATGTTGAACGAGTTCCCAGCGCTCTTCCAAGGGCTAGGCCGCCTAAAAGGGAAGATGTTCAAGTTGCACATCGACCACACGGTGAAACCGACAGCATTGCGACACAGGAGGGTACCTTTCCACCTACGGCCGCAGGTAGAAGCCGAGCTGAAGAAGCTGGAAGAGCTCGGGGTGATAGAGAAAGTGTTGGGACCCACACCCTGGGTGTCGCCCCTCGTAGTGGCCCCCAAGCCCAAATAACCGGGCGCCATAAGACTCTGTGTTGACATGCGCCTCCCCAACAAGGCAGTTAAGAGGGAGCGATATCTCACGCCAACGATGGACGATTTAGTGGCAGATTTGAATGGAGCCCGTTGGTTCTCCAAGCTGGACCTAAACGCAGGATACCACCAGCTCGAGCTGCACCCCGACAGCCGGAACACCACAACCTTCTCGACCCACGTTGGTCTCCGCAGGTACAAGCGTCTGAGCTGCGGCGTCTCCTCGGCCGCTGAAGTGTTCCAAAATGCAATCAAGGAGACGCTGTCAGGACTTCCAGGAGTCATCAACTTGAGTGACGATATTCTGGTCTTCTCTAAGACTCTAGAGGAGCACCATGGACACCTTCGGGCTACCCTTCACAGACGGAGGTTGTTGTGGATGCCAGCCCGGTAGGGCTAGGGGCAGTCCTGATGCAGAAAACGGAAAGCCAAGAGTGGGTACCCACGGCCTACGCCAGCCGAGCACTGACACAGACGGAGATGCGCTATGCACAAATAGAAAGGGAGGCGCTCGCCATTAAGTGGGCGTGCCAGCATTTTCATTTGTACCACTTCGGTCATGAGTTGAAGGTCATCACGGACCACAAGCTGCTGGGGCCGCTGTACGGGGGCTCTGCCAGGCTTGCGCCACCCAGGATCGAAAGGTCGGCGGTCCAGCTACAAACCTACAGATTCAAAGTCGTTTTCCGCCCCGGAGCAGACAACCCGGCGGATTTCTTGTCGCGACATCCGGGACAGCCCTCTCTCGCATCAGAGCTCGAGGACGGCAAAGACATGGAGGAGTTAGTCAGGGTGCTGTCACAAGATGCATGCCCGAAGGCCCTCACGCTGGAAGCGATTGGGGCGGCCATGGACCGAGATGAATGCCTCCGCAGGGTAAAGGCCACGCTCGTAAATCGCAACTGGAAGTGTTTCTTGGATGGAGCCAGTGCACTCACTCAGAATGAATAGACCTTTCGGCAACAGATGTGGCGAGCGCAGAGTGAACTCAGCAGGGACCCCATGGAGTGGTCTTGCGGGGTGCCACCATTGTCATACCCTCGAGCCTACAGCGGGAGGTAGTTCACCTTGCTCATCAAGGACATCAGGGAGTGGCAAAGACGGAAGCTCGTCTGCGTGGCCGGGTGTGGTTCCCAGGCATCGACAATGCTGTGGAGGAAGAAATCCGCAATTGCCACTCGTGTGTCATCACCTGCCAAGAACCAGCACCGCACCCTGTTATCACGGAGGACCTGTGTGATATCCCCTGGTCACAGATAAACATCGATTTTGGCTCTTTTCCAAATGGACGACAAGCCGTGGTACTGATCAACTCATGCTCCAGATTCCCAGTGGAGGAGATAGTACCTTCCACCGCGTTCAGTCACGTGAAGCCAGCGCTGGACCGGACTTTTGCCATGCTAGGTTTTCCGGATGAGATAAGGTCAGACAATGGGCCACCCTTTCAAGGCAAGGACTTCAAGGCATACCTAAGCAGGCGAGGGATCAATCACAGAAAGATCACGCCCCAGTGGCCTCAGGCCAATGGCGAGGTCGAGAGGTTCATGCGGACAATTAACCGGGCCCTACAGATTGGCGTGGAACAGGGGGAAGCGCCTGAAGAGTGTCTGGCACAGTTTCTAAGTACATACCAGCAAACCCCACACTGCACCACCAAGTGTGCGCCGGCACACGTCATGTTTCAGAGAACACCGCGAGATTGCATACCGACGAGCCCGGCGTGGCAATCACCAGAGCTAGACCATGAGGCGACTCAAGACCGCAGGAGACACACCAATGAAAGAGCAAGCAGGGCGCGAAAGGCCCAAGTCAGACCCCAAGTGGTCGGAGACCATGTGGTGTTGAAGACCCGGCAACACAATTGGAAGTACCAAACGACATTCGAACCCGAGGTATGGGAGATCGTGAACATCCACGGCACCATGGTGTCGGCCACCCGCGGCATGAGAGCCGTGACGAGAAATGTGTTGTGGTTCAAGCGAGTCTCCAATGAAGGGACCTCGGGGGAACCGACATCCAAGGACATGGAGGGGGGCGACGAAGATACGACGCTCCTCGGGACACCGGCAGACCAACAAGATCAGGAATCGTCGGTGCCCAGACCAACCGCGGAGCCTAGTATCACCCAGGCAAGTTCAGCATGTGGCACAGAGGAACCAGTGGGCAAAGAGCTAGTTGGAGAGCAACGAAGCAGGAGGTACAATCTCCGACCAAATCAGACCCCCAGTCAGAGACTCAAGGACTATGCATGGAGTCTCTGTGTCGCTGGAACATTAAAGTAGCCGGGAGTAAAGAATTGTGTGTTTGGAGGGATGTACTGACTGAGCCACTCGGCCCGTCCACACACGCACGCACACAGCCTGAGGGCGGGTCACGCCCCAGGTATAAATAAAAGGGCGCGAGACCGTCTCGTGGTCTTCGGCCCTTACTCAGCAGCTAGTGCCCGTGTTTTATTGGTGCATACGTTTAGGTAGGCCCCACTCTGTGGCCTAGGTCATCCCTGCCCCTAACGGTCACTACAAGACCCAATAAATCGAGCATTACGTCTAATAACCATCTGTCTTGTGTTTTTATTGATGAAACAGGGCATTGAATTCACAATTTTTCTAGAAACATTCAACCCCTCCCTTGTTTTCATTACTAAACCGTGAGCCTATTCATCTTCCAGCCGGAGGTTTTATCAGCAATCCCTGAGGGTTTTTCCATTTTTAGAAAGGATAGACCCAGAAAGCGGGGGGCAACATTGTGTTAAAATACAGGTCTAATGTAGCTGTCTCTTGCGGCCCCAGCTATCTCCTCTCGGCGATGCGGTCTCCTTTAGTGCAGTAATGTCCAAAACTTTTAAGGGGACTATTATCTACCGGCCACCTGATCTTTGACACATTTTTGCCCAGGAGATAAGCAGTTTGCTGGAGGCCAACATTCTGTTTAGTGACTATGCAGTACTTGGAGATTTTAATTTTCATCTTGATGCACATTCAGACACCGATACAGCAGCTTTACTTCAAACTATGTAATCTCTTGGCCTATCTCAATTGGTAAAAGGCCCCACGTACAGGGCAGGTCATACCTTGGATGGCATTTTCTCTAATTACTCATCTCTTGTGAACATAAAAATTCTTCACTTACTCTGGACCGAACAAAGGGGGTCATTAGGATTGCGGTTTTTCCGCATCCTCCAGGCCGGCGGAAGTGTCCGCCGGCCCGGAGGATGCGGAAAAACCGCTGCGGAGCCTTCAAAGACCATCCGCCGCTTTTCTGCAGCGGTCGCCTTACGACCGCGGCGGAAAAGCTCTAATATGGAGGCGGTGTCTAACAGACACCGCCAGCCATATTAGTATGGGGGTAAACAGATGCCTTTCCGCGGCGGCTTCTCCCCCCTGGAAAGGCAAACGGTGATTTCTCTGGGGGCCCGTTGCAGGCCCCCAGGGTGACGGGGGGGTGGAGGGTGCATATGGGGGGTACCTATGGTACCCCCTGCATTTGCATGCACAAAGCAACAGGCACCGCGTGGTACATGCCGCTTTGTGCATTGAAGGACCGGGTTTTAAAACCCAGCGGCGTCAGGGAGAACGCCTGATACCTTCGAGTTCCCCTGTCTTGGCAAACAGAGACACAGGATACTTCTTGATGACGTCAAAGACCAAAGTTTATTGGATGCAACCAGGAACAGAGATCTACGAAGCACACACGGGTGGTTCGTCAGAGACTGCACAAATTCAATAAGCGGAGCATGGTCTTTTATGCCAAAAATCAGGCCTCAGGCAACATTCCAAATTTACATTCGGTGCATACAAACTGACCAATGACAGTGCAACATTTCAAAAGTAGCGTATGACGACAATCTCAGACAATCCCATTTTCCGTTGTCCAGCCCACCAGAAATGACCACGCGGATTTCAGGTTTCCAGATTCGATCAGGCTGGACAAAACCATCATAAAACCTTCAACCCAAATCAATGATTATGTCGTAAAGGAAAGGCAGAAACAGATTAGAAAGGAGATAGAAAGGTGGGAGCAGTGTACCATAAACTCGGGCACGTCCTGCTCTTTGATCTTTATCAGACCAGCTGCTGAACAAGGAACTGGCTCAGCGAGGTCAGCCTCGGGCAAGGAGTCAGGTCGGCCAGGTCACCCAGAAGTCAGCTAAGGCGTATGTGTCTCAAGGACTTGTTCGGCCACAGTTATTGGGCCTATGTTAGGGCAACCACACAAAATGGCTGCCGCATACAAAATGGAACCCGGAGGTTCAAACTAAATCCTTAAATACAGAGTGTTCTCCCATATCGATTCATACGAAAACACTCAGACACGTTACACTCGCCATTTGCGGTCTGCTGACACCAAAATCGTCCATTTCCGACGATCTTTATTGAACGGGTTCGGAACCCTCGAACCCAGTTCGCGAACCACGGAACCACAGACCCTCCTTTTGCCCTCACATAGGCAACAGACCCAAACCCATGTTAATCTGAATCCGGATCTATATTCATCAGATCATCGATATGTTGCTGTAGCATTATCCTATTACTTAGTACCTCTCTCTTGACAGGTCTCCTTGAACACGAAGTAGCACAGAGGCCACAAATAGCAGGAGCACACTGTACACAGAGACAGAACATGAAAAGGATTGCTAAGACCATCCCAATGACCATCAAAATCTTCCAACCCCAAGTGGATATCAATCCCCATAACCATCCCATCAAAGACCAATCTCCTTTGTCCAGATGGACAGAATCGGAGATCTTATGCAATTTGGAAATGGCCTCGAAGACTGATGGAGCGTTGTCTGGAATGAAAACGCAGCAGCTCGATTGAATCAGCTTGCAAACTCCACCTCGATCTGCTAGAATAACGTCAAGGGCAACTCTATTTTGAAGTGTCATGAGTCTATCCGACTGGAGCTCAGCAGTCAAGTTACCAAGGGCACCGGCAGTTTCGACTATGGTGGACTCAACCACTCTCGTCAACTGGCGAATATTTCTACTGTTAGCCATAGGTCCCCAAAACGGCAGAAAACCATTAAAGAAATCTCCCAGTTCTTGTCCTGCAGTGTCTTCTTGACTAAAGACACCTCTAGCAACTCTCGTCTTATGGTAATCTACCGCAGCTGTAAAAGTGGGAGGCAACAGAAAGGAAACAAAACATGTGCCCGAGAAGTCGGGGGGCAACCAGGTATACGCTTTGTCATAGCAAACAAAGTAGGTACCCTTAGCAGCTAAGAACGCCGGGGAAGACTGAGACGCAAATACATAAGTCTCAGCACAAACACTCTTCCCTAACTGAGCCAAATCGGTGGAGAACTTTTTGCTCGCTGGTTAAAACTCAGACTAACTCCATATCCAGTAACGTTCCAACCAATGTAAGCCAGTGTCTCATCTCTCGGAATAGTCTCATACGAGCTAATCCCTCTAATCATGTCGACAATGCCCTTAACTATAGCGCTATTCTTTGGGTTGTCTTTCAACGAACGTTGGGGGTAAACACTATGGGCATAGATAAACATCGTTCTGTAAGCCCAAATCGAGCCATTTAAACTAAAGGGCAAAACTAAATAGGGAATACCCTTATCGGTTGTATGAGGCTTCAAACCACAAATCCAGCAGTTTGTCGTATTCATCACTAACTGGTGTTGGTGCAAAAGTTGGATGAAGGAATTGTTAGCAAATTCCAATCGTCTAACTACCTCATGCTCAGGCAAAGGATGAAAAGAATGAGAAGAAATAGTAGGTGAAGGTGTAGGTTGCACAGTGGGATTAAACGTCATTTTAAAAACAAAGGTTACATAACCAGCTATAAATATCACGAAGCTTAATAATAAAAATAAACATGGTATTAAAAAACTTTTCTTCGATATTATTTTACATATTCGTTTTCTAAAAGTCAGTGTCTGTACAGGTCTCTCCAACTCAAAGAAATCCATCCTAAACTAAATGTGCTGCCCGCTGTGGTAGGTTGATTCTGCTCAGGAGTGCCTCTGCTAACCCAGGAAGGCTGCCTTGAGCCAACAGAACCCTCGACCTAGTGTCTCAGGCTTGCACTCCCAAGACTGGTAGCAACCGCGACCCTAGCAGCGAGAACCGGATGGCGGTTCAAGAAAAACAAAAATAAGTAGATCCTTGGTGGAGAGTTAACTTGCAAACAGAAAAAAATCATCAAACTTTATTAATCTTTATTATTTGTCCGTAACTCTCGGTCTCAGATTATAGCGATTCTTTCCAGCTAATTCTTGATCAGCAAACAAAAGGTGAGGCTCTGTAGTGTCAAATCGATCTGCAGGAGGTACTGATGATTGCAGAATCCTGTCACTCTCTTTTTTTGAGTTTGTTCCAATCAGTCGAGCATCGCTGAACTGTATAAACCGTGGGACAACTTCCATTTCAGAGTCTGCAAGTCCCTCCTGGACCCACTTATCATATGGCAAGGGCAAAGGTGCCCTCTTGGTATGGGATCCGTGGATCCAGTTGCGCTTGCCTTGCACTCGGACCGCAGATCTCGTTGACAGGAGTACTTGGTAGGGCCCCGTCCAACGGGGCTGTTCGTTCTTGGTCCGCTGGAAGTTACGTACAAACACCAAAGACCCAGGTTCAATAGAGTGCCCTGGATCCTCTGAAGCTTGCGGAAGGCTGTCATGCACCTGTTGGCGTAAAACACTCATTTTAGTTGTCAGTTCACGCAAGTAATCAAGCAACACAGGATACTCGAGGTCTCTGAACCTCGTTGGTCTTGGTACACCCCAAATGTTCGCTGGGCGACCAAACACAACCTCATACGGACTCAAACCCATTCGCGAATGCACAGTCATTCTTGTAGACAGAAGTGCTAATAGCAAGGCGTCTGGCCATTGTAAACCAGTGCTCTCTTGGATTTTGGCCAATTTTAACTTAAGAGTGCCATTATAGCACTCAACTAAACCAGCTGATTGGGGGTGAATAGCAGCGTGGAATTTCTGCCTAATCCCGAGACCCTCACACACTCTCTTCATAACTTGACCCACAAATTCACTCCCATTATCACTCCAGATAATTCTCGGCATTCCGAATCTCGGGAAAAACTCTTACCAAGGCCTTCGCTGTGGACAAAGCAGTATTGTCCTTAAGGGGGTAAGCTTCTACCCATCGTGAAAAAGAGCAAACGACCACTAACACATATTTCAAGTTGTTGCATCTCTCCATATGGATAAAATCTAGCTGCAAAGCCTCGAACGGATCAGTAGGAGGAGTAAAATGACCAGCTGGTGTTGGAGTTCCCTTACCAGGATTATGCATCAAACACACCATACAGTTCTTGAGCAGATTCTCTGCGCATTTGGGAATTCCCACGTTCTGCCAAACCGGAGCCAACAACTTGCAAATCCCTTTCACACTAATATGTGCCATTCCATGAGCCATTGTAACAACTGGAAGCACATACGCGTTAGGCAACAACCATCTCTGATGTTCTGACAAATCAGTCCAACAACCATTCGAATCCAATCTACCCTTACTTTCTCTCCATTCATCCAACTCTTTCTCTGTGGCCTCACTTTGAATGGATTTCACGCTCTCAATGGTATCTTCACACATACTCTTCTCTGGAACCCATCTCGCCGGACCCACAACATACAGTCGACTCATCACGTTTCTAGCAGTTTCTTTCGCAACTTCATCCGCAAACGCATTACCACGACCAACATCATCCGTAACCTTTTTATGGGCACTGCATTTCACAATCGCTACTTGCAATGGTAACGTAAGAGATTCAAGAAGTTCATTCACCAGTTGTCAATGTTGTATCTTCGTCCCATGCGATGTCAAAAATCCACGTTCACGCCACAAACGTCCAAAGCTATGAGCCACACCAAACGCATACTGACTATCCGTGTACACATTCACTCGTTTTCCTTTCGCCAACACACATGCTCTCGTAAGTGCGATCAATTCAGCTGCTTGTGCTGAGTTATGTGAGATACGTGCAGCTTCAACAACCGTATGCAAAGTCGTCACAGCATACGCTGCAGTCATATCACCATTCGGCAACTTAAAACACGAACCATCAACCCACAACGCATCATCACAGTCAGGAAGAGGAGTGTCCCTAAGATCTACTCTCCCTTTCGTCTCTTCTTGAGTTCTTAGAAAACAATTGTGCTGTTCTTCACTATCGTCATCTGTCTCAAGCGAAATCGGCAACAATGTAGCTGGGTTTAAGGTATTACACCTTTTTATGTGCACATGACTCGCTAACAATGTAAGCTCATACCCTGACAATCGAGCACTAGTTAAGTGCTGTGTCTTAGTACGATTCAACAAGGTATCCACTGCATGTGGAACCATGACCACTAACGTGTTATCCATAAGCAAACCAGAAGATTGTCGAATTGACACAGCCGCTGCCGCCGTAGCTCTCAAGCAACTCGGCAACGCACTAGCTACAGGATCCAAAGTCGACGAAAAGTACGCACATGGGCGTTGCTTATCGCCAAACTGCTGAGTCAAAACCGACAATGCACATCCCTCTCTCTCGTGGACATACAATGTGAAAGGCTTACTGTAGTCGGGAGTACCCAACACAGGAGCCGAACACAAAGCATTACGTAATTCAGAGAAGCTCTTTCGACATTCATCAGTCCAAGGAATAGGATTTGGAGTATCCTTAACAGTAAGAGCTATCAAAGGCTTCGCTAGCAAGGAAAAATTAGGGATCCACTGTCTACAGTACGACGTAATACCCAAAAACGCACGTACTTCTCTCTGTGTCGTAGGAACACTCATTTTCGCAATAGCCTGAATTCTTTCTGGGGTCAGTTTCCTTCCCTCCTTCGATAAGAGGTGACCTAGATAGGTAACTTCTTGTCGACAGAATTGCAACTTCGAGAGAGAAACTTTATGATGACAATCAGATAAATGTTGCAATAAAGACAACGTGGCATCCTTGCAAATCTCCTCAGTATCGGCGGCAACTAACAAATCATCAACATACTGGATAAGGGCTGCACCTTTAGGTAAAACCAACAAATCAAGTTGTGTCTTCAAAGCTTGACTGTAAATCGACGGACTCTCGCAATAGCCTTGAGGAGCGCGCTTAAAGCGGAAACTTCGTCCTCCTAAAGAGAATCCGAAGATATCCCTGCTCTCCATGGCAATCGGGATCCTAAAGAAAGCATTCTTCAAGTCGATCACCGAAAACCAGGTGGCAGAAGCCGGAATCAGAGTCAATAATGCAGTAATGTCAGGCACAACAGGAAATTGTGGAACAACAAATTTGTTCACTTCACGAAGATCGATAACAAATCTATATACAGGAGGCTGTGAAGGATCAGTTCTCTTTAGAACCGGCAAAACAGGACTATTGCACACATTACCTCGCGTCTCTTCGATGAGACCCTTGTCGATCAGATCATAAATGATCGCTAAAAGCGCACGTTCACAATCACCTGAGATACGATACTGTGGAATGTGCGGTAACTTAGCATTCGCCTTCAGCGTCACAACATATGGGGGAATATTTAACAGGCCCACATCATTCGGACCCGTAGCCCACAGTGAATCTGGTAACAAAGACAATTCCGATCGAAGACAATCTTTCGATATATACATCGGAGAGATCACACTCTCACCCAAGGTAAGAAGTACTCCAGACGGAGAACAGTACAAAGTCGCATACAATCTCTTTAACAAGTCCAATCCCAACAAATTCTCATTACAACCTGTAGTCAAAAGAAGGGGTGCTTCAAACCTACGAGGACCAACAGAAAGGGGCAATGGAGCAGAAATCGGATTCGTAACGGGGGCGCCAGAAAAACCTACAGAAACATTATTAAAGCCAGACAAAGGTGCGCCAGGGAGTTTAGAATGCATAATCGAACTCTTCGTAGCACCAGTGTCTAGCAGAAAAGGCTCTGCCACACCTGATGCAATCACTTCAACATAAGGTCCGCTCTGATCTACTGGAACTGAAACAACTCCCTCTCTTTGTCCATGGCTGTCCTAACAATCATTACCATGTGCTTCATCACCCTCAACATAGTAATCATCTACATAGTACTGTACTGTCCTACCAGACGAATTTTGCTGTTGGTCAAAACTATTCATCGAATTCTGCGGCGGCAAAGGGCGCGTGTTCTGTCTGCGACCTCTTCCTCTAGGTGCTTGCTGAGCACCTCTACCTCTCACACCAGGAGCACTATTCCCTCGTTGTAGCAAAACCGGACAACTATTCTTGTAATGACCTTCTTCCTTACAATACGCACACTGATTAGGGCCATACGGAAAACGCTGTTGAGGAGTCTTGTCCCTTTGCGAGTTCCTCAAATACTGTTGAGGTTGCTGATAATCACGCTGATTATTAACACTGGGCGGATAAGCTTGTTGTAGAAAAACTTTAGTATTCAGTTCCTTAGTCTTCTTGTCCGCTTTCTCTAACTCATCCTTACGTCTATTCTCATAGTACTGAGCCGTAGCTAAAATCTGCGCTGATGTAGAAACAGGCCGAGCACTCTCAGAATCCTTCAACTTAGTGCATAACTCAGGAAGAAGATTGTGTACAAACTTGTCGACGAACAACCTCTGGCCACCCTCGGTAGCCATATCCTGCCCACTATGATCGACAAAAGTTTCTTCGAAACGTGAGAAAAAATCTGACACAGTCTCATCTTTCTTCTGCTTACATGCAGACAACTTGTCCCAATCAACACGTACTTCAGGCATCAGAGTCTTCATAAAAGTAATAATCCTACCAGGAAGTTCTGTAATGATATTTTCAGGCTTAGCACCTCCAACTTGTCTATCATTCGCAGCAACAAGATTCGCCCACGAATCACCCAATTCATTATCATGATCCGTATGTCGAATGAAATTCCAGATGGGCTGTGGAACAACATTCCCAAACAACATATCTATGTCCACCAAATTCATGACGCACAAACTCACAGTTTGCGCAAGCTCTTTATAATACCCCGCTGGATTTTTCCGCGGATCAGGCAAAGTCTGTTTAAGCGCTACAACTTCTGCACGCTTTCATGGAACATGTACCCACACTCGCTGGAAATGCGCAATAACAGGTGGATTAGCATTCGCATCAGCAGGTCTCCATACCGGAGGAACCTCTTGCATCGGATACTGAAGCGCTTTTCTCCCAACTGACGAATCAGGCTCAAGCAATCGTTCAGAAGAAGCATTATTCCGAAATGACAATAACGCCGACACCGCTCTCTCGATGTCGAGAAGACTCACAATCGTTCCCTTCGCAAACTTGGAACGCAGTCGAAACAACTCTTCAAGAGCTTTACCCACCTCATTCGTCCATTGTTCATGGAGGAACGCACACATGATCGCGCTTCCCATTGCCGAAAAACATCCATGATACCCTCAAGATCGTACTGGAACGCATACGTAATCCATCCACGTAACATGTGATCTAAAACCACTCGTTCATCCGTATCAGGCAGTTGACTACGCAACTGTCTGTGCTCACTCACAGGAGACATACCCAATTGTCCCAACCAAGGAGTCAGAAAACCAGAAAAAGCAGCGGTCATCCGCTGTCTAGGAGAAGGAGTAGTCGGAAGAACAAGGGAAGATGAAACAATAGTAGAAGAATCCAAAGTCGGGACAGGCATAGCAGTAGTAGGGACAGGCATAGAAGTAGCAGTCGTAGAAAAGGGCAAAGTTGGTGGCCCCTGAGGAGGCTGCGCCAAAGGAACAGTAGCCAACGGAGAAGCTGGCTGTAGAGGAATCACAGGAGGCAAAACAACCAGCAGTTGCACAGCCACGACTGGTGGCGGTGGGGCCGTAGCATTCTGCACATAAGGTGGCAATGAATTTAACAGATGCGACATTAAAGGATCTTTCGTAAGATCTTTCTCGTCGTCTTTCTGCTCTTTAGGCGGCAAGACTGGGTAGCATCTATCTACCGCTAACTTCCTTACTCTAAGCATCTGTTCACTTTCTTGTTCTTCTTCATTATCTCTATATGCAATGGCAGCTTGCACCATTGACATACCTCGTTCTCTCTTATTCTTCTTCGCTAATTTAATTTCTTTCTGTTTTGCTTCTTTGCGCCATATGCGGAAAGAGTCAAACATCGCCGGCCGGGCATTCTTCTTGAACAAAGAAGAAAACGGTAACGGTTATGCAGGAGCGCACAGCGTGTAAAAGCAGTTTAGTTTTCAAAGAGTCCAGGCGGTGCTCAAGGTGGGCAAGGATCCGTTACCAAGACCCTTAAATATAGCCAAAGGCTACAGAACGCTACACCATTCCACCAAGCACTCAAAATTCTTATTCAAATGTCCAAAAGTAACTACAAGCTCATGTGTTCCAATCTTCTTCTTTATTGCTTCATAAAGTTTTTCATAGCAGATTTCATACACACAGCCAACACGTGTTTCGTCTTGTCAGTATATGACAATTGACTTCTTCAGGGCAAAAAAGACTCCCAGCATATCAGTAAATTTTGTACTTTATTCTATTATCCTGGCTTCCAGTATCAATAATTCTGTCAATATCAGAATTAACAGCCTTATAGAAAGCCTCTAAAGTACTCCCAGATGAGATCTTCGGTGTCCATTTCGATTTGTCTTTTAAACCACTTCCCTCACTACAAAATCTGTCAACTTCCAAGTCATCCAACAGTTTTGTAATTGTAACTGGATCGTCTTCTCTTTCTGTTAGTGAGAGCAATAACTGAGTCTCCTTCAAATCTTGAATGCTCAAATTACTTAGTGGTTTAATACTTTCATTCCTAGTCCTTTCTGGTACATTAACAAAAAATTTCTTCAATTTAAGGCGTCTTACAAATTTAAACAAATCAATCTTGGTTAAATACCAGTCTGTAACAGTAACAGGACAAAACCCCATCCCTTTGTGCAACAAACTGATCATATCATCAGACAATTCAATTGAAGACAAATTCTCAATCATAATATCATCACTTACATCAGCATCACCAACCATCAGGGTTTCCAGGATCTCAGTCTCATCCCTACCCTTCCTCCTTGTCCTCCTCCTGCCTCTTCTCCCTCTCCTGGTTTTTTTACATTTGACTCCCGATTCCTTTCTAAATCCCTGTTCCCACGGCGCAGTCTGCGGACCTCCACAAAAAAATTATTCTCAGGTGTGGGGGGATTTATGGAGTCAACATTATCTTCAATATCACTGTTAGAAACGACACTAGACCCAGGTTCGCTGCTGCTGGCGGATGCGGTACCACTCTTTTGTTTACTCGGAACAGTTTTAACTAAATAGTCAAATTTTCTAGCAAAGGTGTAGACACGACCCGAGAGGTAATCCTGTTCGTCGCGTTTAAGTTTTCTAGCCTTCCTTTGCTTTATCTCAGTTTGTAATTCATTAAGTTTTTGATCCAAAGTAGTATAGTTTAACACAGTTGACTCAGGGAGATTTAGCTCTTTTATCTCATCCTCTACCTTTTGGATATCGATCACCAATTTGGCTATTTTTCTCTCCGCATTCTCAATAAGAATTTTGATAAGATTCCTAGAACTGTCATTCAGCTCCTTTTCCCAAGTTACATATAAATCAGGCTCAAGGTCCTCATACGTAGGTATGATTTGGGATCTTAGCCCACGGGGAATCCTATTAAGTTTAAGGTACTGTCTCAAGGTAGCCGCATCCCACCATTTATTAAGTTCCGTACGTTTGAGAGATTCTAACTTCACAAACTTGGCCCTCAGGCCCTCTTTCTTAGTCTCCTTTGGGGGCCCCATGGCAGCTCCAATAGATCCACCTGCCACTAGGAGACTCAGTTATTGCTCTCACTAACAGAAAGAGAAGACGATCCAGTTACAATTACAAAACTGTTGGATGACTTGGAAGTTGACAGATTTTGTAGTGAGGGAAGTGGTTTAAAAGACAAATCGAAATGGACACCGAAGATCTCATCTGGGAGTACTTTAGAGGCTTTCTATAAGGCTGTTAATTCTGATATTGACAGAATTATTGATACTGGAAGCCAGGATAATAGAATAAAGTACAAAATTTACTGATATGCTGGGAGTCTTTTTTGCCCTGAAGAAGTCAATTGTCATATACTGACAAGACGAAACACGTGTTGGCTGTGTGTATGAAATCTGCTATGAAAAACTTTATGAAGCAATAAAGAAGAAGATTGGAACACATGAACTTGTAGTTACTTTTGGACATTTGAATAAGAATTTTGAGTGCTTGGTGGAATGGTGTAGCGTTCTGTAGCCTTTGGCTATATTTAAGGGTCTTGGTAACGGATCCTTGCCCACCTTGAGCACCGCCTGGACTCTTTGAAAACTAAACTGCTTTTACACGCTGTGCGCTCCTGCATAACCGTTACCGTTTTCTTCTTTGTATGTTGGTTTAGGAGTTGCCGCAAAAGCTTAAAATGAATAGAGATAAGGAAGCTGAACAATTATTTGACAACCTAGTGGCAGGTGGATCTATTGGAGCTGCCATGGGGCCCCCAAAGGAGACTAAGAAAGAGGGCCTGAGGGCCAAGTTTGTGAAGTTAGAATCTCTCAAACGTACGGAACTTAATAAATGGTGGGATGCGGCTACCTTGAGACAGTACCTTAAACTTAATAGGATTCCCCGTGGGCTAAGATCCCAAATCATACCTACGTATGAGGACCTTGAGCCTGATTTATATGTAACTTGGGAAAAGGAGCTGAATGACAGTTCTAGGAATCTTATCAAAATTCTTATTGAGAATGCGGAGAGAAAAATAGCCAAATTGGTGATCGATATCCAAAAGGTAGAGGATGAGATAAAAGAGCTAAATCTCCCTGAGTCAACTGTGTTAAACTATACTACTTTGGATCAAAAACTTAATGAATTACAAACTGAGATAAAGCAAAGGAAGGCTAGAAAACTTAAACGCGACGAACGGGATTACCTCTCGGGTCGTGTCTACACCTTTGCTAGAAAATTTGACTATTTAGTTAAAACTGTTCCGAGTAAACAAAAGAGTGGTACCGCATCCGCCAGCAGCAGCGAACCTGGGTCTAGTGTCGTTTCTAACAGTGATATTGAAGATAATGTTGACTCCATAAATCCACCCACACCTGAGAATAATTTTTTTGTGGAGGTCCGCAGACTGCGCCGTGGGAACAGGGATTTAGAAAGGAATCGGGAGTCAAATGTAAAAAAACCAGGAGAGGGAGAAGAGGCAGGAGGAGGACAAGGAGGAAGGGTAGGGATGAGACTGAGATCCTGGAAACCCTGATGGTTGGTGATGCTGATGTAAGTGATGATATTATGATTGAGAATTTGTCTTCAATTGAATTGTTTGATGATATGATCAGTTTGTTGCACAAAGGGATGGGGTTTTGTCCTGTTACTGTTACAGACTGGTATTTAACCAAGATTGATTTGTTTAAATTTGTAAGACGCCTTAAATTGAAGAAATTTTTTGTTAATGTACCAGAAAGGACTAGGAATGAAAGTATTAAACCACTAAGTAATTTGAGCATTCAAGATTTGAAGGAGACTCAGTTATTGCTCTCACTAACAGAAAGAGAAGACGATCCAGTTACAATTACAAAACTGTTGGATGACTTGGAAGTTGACAGATTTTGTAGTGAGGGAAGTGGTTTAAAAGACAAATCGAAATGGACACCGAAGATCTCATCTGGGAGTACTTTAGAGGCTTTCTATAAGGCTGTTAATTCTGATATTGACAGAATTATTGATACTGGAAGCCAGGATAATAGAATAAAGTACAAAATTTACTGATATGCTGGGAGTCTTTTTTGCCCTGAAGAAGTCAATTGTCATATACTGACAAGACGAAACACGTGTTGGCTGTGTGTATGAAATCTGCTATGAAAAACTTTATGAAGCAATAAAGAAGAAGATTGGAACACATGAACTTGTAGTTACTTTTGGACATTTGAATAAGAATTTTGAGTGCTTGGTGGAATGGTGTAGCTTTCTTCTTGAACAACTTCACCTCGAGGTTATCTAGAATTTCAGTTTCAAAACTACCATAATGGGGCCACTGTAGGACACCGTCACTCTTCGTATATTTTACCCAGATCTCATTATAGCTAATAGGACCCACACCATGTTTCACATACAACTCGTATGTAGGAGTTCCGATCGGAGGAACCGGACACAAATCCTCTAACCGGGAGTCCCTCGATATTCCACAACTAAACAAGTTTCTAAAACTGCTAAAACCAGGCATCTTGCTCACTAGTCTAGCTTCAAACAACAAGGGGAATCTAGAAACGATAATCTCGTGAATACACAAATCCCTTGGCTTTGGGGCCTGCAGGTACCAAATCAAAGCTATCCACTAAAGCATACAAAACAAACTAAGGACTGGGAGACGCTCCGCTTATACTTAACTGAAATGTCGATGGCATCACCAGAAGACCCGCCAATCGTCTCGCTCTACAAGTGTCTAAGGCTCCAAAACAGGGCGACAGTCAAGGCAGCAGTCCTTCGTAGCCGTCGGAAAGCGGGAAACCTCGCAGCAAAGACTTTCGGACCACGACGACATGCAGGGGTCGATGAAGTGGCTGGCCTTCCTCCAGAATTTTCACACGAAGCTTCTCACGAACCTCTGGCTTGGACCGGTACAGCTGAAGTCGCCCTACGTTGGGCGCCAACTGAAGGACCGGGTTTTAAAACCCAGCGGCGTCAGGGCGAACGCCTGATACCTTCGAGTTCCCCTGTCTTGGCAAACAGAGACACGGGATACTTCTTGATGACATCAAAGACCAAAGTTTATTGGCTGCAACCAGGAACAGAGATCTACGAAGCACACATGGGTGGTTCGTCAGAGACTGCACCAATTCAATAGGCGGAGCATGGTCTTTTATGCCAAAAATCAGGCCTCAGGCAACATTCCAAATTTACATTCGGTGCATTCAAACTGACCAATGACAGTGCAACATTTCAAAAGTAGCGTATGACGACAATCTCAGACAATCCCATTTTCCGTTGTCCAGCCCACCAGAAATGACCAAGCAGATTCCAGGTTTCCTGTTTGATCAGGCCAGACAAACCCATCATAAAACCTTCAACCCAAATCAATGATTATGTCGTAAAGGAAAGGCAGAAACAGATTAGAAAGGAGATAGAAAGGTGGGAGCAGTGTACCATAAACTCGGGCACGTCCTGCTCTTTGATCTTTATCAGACCAGCTGCTGAACAAGGAACTTGCTCAGCGAGGTCAGCCTCGGGCAAGGAGTCAGTTCGGCCAGGTCACCCAGAAGTCAGCTAAGGCGTATGTGTCTCAAGGACTCGTTCGGCCACAGTTATTGGGCCTATGTTAGGGCAACCACACAAAATGGCTGCCGCATACAAAATGGAACCCGGAGGTTCAAACTAACCTAAGTGGTGAGTTAAAGCTCATGCTATATGCAGATGATATGTAATGTAATGTAATGTAAGTAATGTAATGTAAGTTGTTATTTTTTAAGTGCAAACTGTCACTCCGCAAGGAGTATCCTGGCGCTGGGGAGAGAACGGTGAGCACAGGTCCTATCGCACACCTGCTTATGTTACTACTTGATTAATTAAGGCAGTGAACATCAAAGGTGTTGTATATCCAATGCCTTCCTGAATTGGAATTCGGTTTCCTGTAGTCGTAAATTAATTGGAAGTGCATTCCATGCTTTAGACCCCAGGACAGCGACAGTTTTCCCTCCTTTGGTAATCAATCTGAAGGGGGGAGGATTCAGAAGGTTAGCTGTGGATGACCTGAGAGACCTAGTAGTGATATATGGTGAAAACTGTGCTGAAAGGTACTTAGGGCTGCGTTTATGCATGGCTCTATATTTAATTAAAATTATTTTAAAAAGAATTCTTTTATGAATAGGCAACTAATGCAAAGCTTCAAGCGCTGCTGACACGGATGCTCTGTGTGGAAGCCTCAGAACAAGGCGTGCTGCAGCATTCTGAACCACTTGTAGTTTTTTTTATCATAGTTTTATTTGCTCCAGCAAGGAGGCTATTGCAATAGTCCAAATGCTAAAGGATCAGGGGCACTGCTAAGGATTTCCCTGCAGGGAGCGGAATCAGATCAAAGAATTTCTTTAATGATCTTATTAGGCTAAAACAGGTCCCTGCTGTAGCTAATGCATGGGACAAAAAAGACAAAGCTGTATCAAATTGTACCCCTAGGATTTTTGCTACTTTGACCACGTCTGGTGGGGGCGTAGTTCCCTCTGGCCACCACACCTCCAGGACGAAGGTTACATCTCTCCCAATAGGCAACATTTCTGTTTTATCAGTATTACATTTCAGATGCTTGTCGCTCATCCACTGTATAACTTGTGACAGACAGCATTTGAAGTTCACCTCGGCCTCTGTATTGTTGTTATCAAGGGATACAATCAATTGAGCATCGTCAGCATAAGACGTTACTTCAATCCAAAGGAGCCTATGAGAAATATGAGTGGGGCCATATAAATATTAAACATCAGCGTGCTCAAAGAAGAGCCTTGTGGCACTCCTGTTGTTAAGGTTTTCCCGGTTGAGAGAAAAGTGCCTAAGGTCACGACTTGTCTCCGATTAGAAAGGAATGATTTGATCCATTTAAGCAACGTACCTGAGATGCCGCTGCGCTCCAGTCTCATTAAAAGGATGGCACGCGAGACAGTATTGAACGCAGCTGACAAATCAAGTAGGATCAAAACTGCTTTCGTACCCTTATCTGCTAGATTTTTTAAAGCCTCGGAAACCTCTAAAAGGGCTGATTCTGTTGAATGTTTCAGACGAAAGCCAGATTGTTGAGGATGGAGAATATTAACCACTTCAATAAATCTCGTAAGTTCCTTAAGTACAAATTTCTCCGTTATTTTACCCAATACTGGGAGCAATGAGATGGGCCGGAGATTAGAATGCACCGAGGGGTCAATGTTCTGTTTCTTTTTGAGAGGTTTTACCAGCGCCAATTTCCACTCATCTAGAACAATGCCCATCCTTAATGAGGAATTAATTATTGAATTCACAACAGGTTTGATTATATCAATAATTTTATGGAGGATCATGGGAGGACATGCATCTAGTGGGGAACCTGATTTGCAGGCCCTGATGGCTTCAACAGTCAATTCTGGTGCTATTAATTCAAAGGAATCAATGCAAGGAGCACCAAGACTGAAAGTAGATTCAATGAGGTCATCCCTATCTTTGCCCGAGCAAATAGGGAAATGTTTTTGAATAATAAGGATCTTTTCCTCAAAGTAGGTTGCAATCTCGTTACACAATGTTTGTGAAGGAGGCAAATCCTTTTGCAGCCCTTTAAGATGAGTGAAGGCTTTGACAATCATGAAGATCACCTTTTGATCTAGATTGGCCTCCACAATTTTCTTGGAATATATATATATATATATATATATATATATATATATATATATATATATATATATATATATATATATATATATATATATATATATATATATATATATATATATATATATATATATATATAATCTCTATGATTGAGGGGCCACATTTAATGACCAGCTACAGATACTGGTGACCCTCGACATAGAGGCATTATATAAGAACATATCAGAAGGAGACACTATTGAAGTTGTCAGGGAAACTCTGAAGGAAGAGGCTCTAAGAGGGGCCAATAAGGAATTTGTGATGGAAAGTATCACCTTAGTGCTGAAAAATATTATGTTATGTTATGTTAGAACTGTATTTCTTGAGCGCACGGCTACCCAGAACGGGTGTCCCGGCGCTTTAGCAGAGAGTCCTGAACACAACCAAGAAAAAACCCAGCGGCAGAAACACTGTAGGCCCACTGGTTAGGTGGAGAATAGAAGCGTCTTGAGCTCCTTTCTAAAGGCCAGAAGATTATTAGCCTTGCGGAGTGATAGAGGGAGCTCATTCCACAACCTGGCCGCCATAAACTGGAAAGACCGGCCTCCCATCCGCACGCGTTTGATCACTGGTATCTCCACTTTAGCCAGGTCAGCAGATCTTAAACTCCTCCGGGGAACGTAGCGCACAATCCGCTTCCTGAGGTAAGCTGG
Organism: Lissotriton vulgaris; assembly: GCF_964263255.1. NCBI lineage: Eukaryota > Metazoa > Chordata > Amphibia > Caudata > Salamandridae > Lissotriton > Lissotriton vulgaris. Next base: position 1,609,246,333 of record NC_141693.1, on the reverse strand, counting down.
GCCAATGCAGTGGAGGGCTTTAAACGCCAACGTAAGGACTTTGAAACTAATTCTGCTGGGAATAGACAGCCAATGCAGCTTTCCACGCAGTAGAGAGGCACTGGCTCTCCGTGGAAGGCCAAAGATGGCTCTGGCCGCCGAGTTTTGGACCACTTGCAATCTGGATACCAGATATTTAGGCAGACCAGCGAAGAGTGCGTTAGCGTAATCTAAACGCGAACCCACGAGTGCTTGCACAATGTTCTTGCGGTATTGAAGGGAAAGCAGTGGGAGAAATTTCCTCACCATCTTCAGGATACCAAAACATTTTCCCGCCAGGCCCGTGATGTGGGGACGAAAAGAAAGACTGTCGTCGAATACCACACCCAGATTTTTTACTTGGGCAACTGGTTTCTCAGGGGGGAACATGTCGGAAGGCCACCACGATTTCCAGCCAGGGTCTTCAGCACAACCGAAAAAGAGCAACTCGGACTTATCCGAGTTACATTTCAGGTTCTGGTGCTGAAACCAAGCAAAAACAGCACTCAGGCAGTCTCTGATTCTGTCGCCATTAAAAACCTCTCCCTTCCTGCAAGTGAACAGGAGCTGGGTGTCGTCAGCGTATGAAATGACCCGGGCTCCAAATGCCTCCGCGACCTTCGCCACATTGGAGACCTTTATCTCCAATGTAAAGGGACCAGCATGGGAGCAACCTGTGCTACCAGCCTGGCATGTTTGTATGTAGGGAACTTTGAAGAGAGACGTGTTCAATGAAGCAGCGCCTTTTTTTTAAAAAACATCTTGTTGTGGCGCTGCTTCATTGATGACATTTTCTTTATCTGGAAGGGGCAGGAACATCTCAGAATACAAACTACAAGCCAATGACCTTTGTAGTAAACTAGAAGCCCGAGACTACCCGAGAAAAATCATTGCCAGTTGTAAGAAAAGGGCAAGGAATCCAAATAGAGACGCACTATTGGAGAGCACTCCAAAGACACCACAAGAGGAAACCTTAACATGTGTCACCACGTACAGTTCGATGACAAACAACATCAAAAAAATTGTCAATAAAAATTGGCAAATACTAACATCAGGTAACCTTACATGGCCCAAACCAAGGTTCGCGAACAGGAGGAGCAGGAATCTAAAAGATATTCTAGTCCATACAAGACCTGCCCCAAAAATTCCCAGAGATAATGTTACTCTGTGGGGCAACCCAAAAGTAACAGGCATTTACCCGTGCGGTTCCTGTTCTGTCTGTGGGCTCACAAGACCAACGAAAGAAATACAACTCTTACCTAATTTCAAATGGACCCTAAACAATCATACCAACTGCAATACAACTCATGTTGTGTATATGATCACATGTCGGTGTAAAATGAATTACATTGGAATGACATGTAGGAAAGCAAAACAGAGAATAGGTGAGCACAGGAGCAACGTAAAATGTAAAAAAAGCACTACCAAAATGGCTACCCACTACCTAGAAAAAGGCCACACTGTAAATGATCTACAATGGGTGATTCTTGAAACCTTACCGAACAAAGACCATAATGCCGAAAAAACCCTCTTTGAAAAGGAGCAAAGATGGTTACACAGACTTAAAACGGACAGTGAAGGACTGAATGACAATATACCCTGGCTGTCTCTTGCAAGAAAATAATCAACTTGTATTAAGTCTTGAGCTATTTCCTCCTTATGTCTCCAAATGATCTGACAATCCCATGTATATATTTACGGAGACACGGGGACATTGTAAGTCTGATACACCTCTTCCCTGATCAATGCACAAAAAATCCATGAAACTTATCACAGACTATTGCTCCCCTGAAAAGCGCCTATCATCTAAGAATTCCCTAGACATGAGATTATACCACCCCTTGAACATAACTGGAGGTTAAATATCTCATAAACATCACCAATATATTAATTCACGGAATCAGGTCTTAATATCTAGAAATACACTAACTGATAACATTGCCGCTCCACTAAAAATATCGGCGAGATCACAGTGTCATTTAAGGAGTATTCTGCAATTATCTCCTTATTACCGACAATATCGGAACTACAGGGATTGCTCCTCCCCCACGTTCTGTCAACAACGTGATGGGACCAATAGGAGATCTCTAGTAATGTAACCACTGCCCATTAAATACGACCCGGAAGCGACACCAACTGCTTCCGGTTCGGTAGGAGCAGAACAGCGCATACACAGGGAAGCTGAGGACTGGACGATATAGGTAGCGTGATCAACACGTCGGGGAAGCGCCTTCTACAAAATCACAAGTATCCAGCAGCGTACCCCTTAACTAACTTTTACTATTTACCCTTTGTAGCCCAGCCCAAAAGCTCTACCAACTGAAGGGAGTGTGCAAAATTCTTGCGCGAGGTAAAATTTTAAAGAATGACCCCGAGCAGCGGCGGTGATTTTCAGTGCGGCCACCCACATACGAACAAATATACGGTGTCTGTTCTAGTCACGATACAAACATAAAGTCGAGTGCCTCACCTTGGGGGAACACGCACGGATAAGTTAGACCTACCGTAAACACTATGTCACTTGTGTATATTTCGCAACACGACGAGTGGCCCGTGAATTAATAGGCACAATCACTACTGATAGCATCATTAGAACCACATATGATGTAGTACAAATCCACGACTGTTTGCCAACACATTCATGAGATTTTATTTTAGAAGCATGCTGCAGTCTATTGCATGAGCAAGGAAAGCATAAGAGAGAGTTGACATTGCCATAGATGTAAACCGGTCACATAAAGTATTGCCATTTATTAGTTGTTGTATGTCTATCATTTGATAGAAATGAGAAGCAAATATTGCTCAGTGTGTGTCCCTCCACATCCCCCTCCCTGTATGCGTGTTGCAAACTTGTGTTTACTCGTTACAGGTACCGTAAGACCTCCATAACAAAGGAACAGGTTAATAACCTTTTTCTGTCACTTTTTGAGCACTTTATTTGTATATCTTACCATGTTATCTCACTAACGGTCCTGATGAATGCCCGTAAGCCCTAGAATTCAGGCAACAGAGGCAGCAACATGTCGACCAATTTTTAACAACCCCCCCTATTTTTCTATTTTCGTTACTCTAAGTGCAACTATTACTCATTATCCAGTTCACAAGATGCACTACATTAGAGTTGACCAGACCCAAAACCAGACAAAATAAAGTTGTGAATCTCTGACTTTTGGGTTTTTTAATAATTTTTATCTCACTACTGCACCAACCTTGGGTAAAAACCTCCGGGTGGAGGCTGCATAACCAAATAGACCTAATGATTATGCACACACGTGATTCTTAAGCGGAGAACCAAGATATACCGCTCTAAAACCACCATACCCATCACGTGCATGAGGGTCTTTTTACTGGGACACCCTTTGTGAGTCCTGCATACCTAAGGTTGAGCAGGACAAGTGATCCTTCCTCTTTGATTAGCGAATTCCGACCATAGCCAAAGAGAAAAAAAAAACACGAAAGACAATTTAGTGTTTGTATGCCAATTCTCCAACATAACTAACAAATTTAAAAATGCAATCCATTTCAGTTGGAGCATTCTAAATGAGGGTGAAGATGTGAAATTACCAAAACCCCTGTTTGTGTTCAAATGTAATGATAATATACGCAAAACCTATAGAGATCCCAATACCCAGGAACAAAGTACTCTAAACGAAGACAGGGCGCTGGGCAATAACAAATGCAGTAGCTGCTTCATTTGTAATAATTGCATGGTGGCAAAAACATTCACCTACAATGGCTACACAATTCCATCAAAAAGTTTGAATAATTGCAGGAGGAGCAATGTGATTTACATCTTATGCTGCCCCTGCGGTTTGGCCTATGTAGGCGAAACAGGGCGAGAATTCTTAGAACATAGATCGGCCCTAAAAACTGGAAAGCAAAAAGCCTCTTTAGTGGAGCTCTATAGAGACTTGAAGCATGGACATTCTAAATTTGAATGGTTTATAGCGGAGAAAATAACTGTAGGCAGAAGAGGTGGTAACTCTGAAAAAAAGAGAAAGAATAGAGAACAGTGGTATATCTCAACATTAGACACAATAGAAAAAGGATTGAACACTAAAGAAGATTGGATGCGGATAGTGGCTTAAAATAGGCTGAGAATAGATGGAGCATCAGTATGAATATCACTAGTATGAAAATCATTAGTTCTGTATGAATAGAAAAAGGACCAGTACGACAATCATTAGAGGTGTGGTCAGAAGAGGAGAGGGGTAACAGTCAGTTCAGACTGGTACATAAAAATGGGAACCTCTGTGTGGGGTCACATATTTTGAAGGCCTGTGAAGGCCTATGACAAAAATATACTACGAACTAACATAGAGGAATAAGGATACAGGTCATTAAAAAAAAAACATACTTTAAGGAATGAAAGTTGAGATGTCTTAATCGATCTGAAACTGATATAGATAGGATAAATTAACTGTGGAGCATAGGTAGTCCTGTGGGGGTCACCGTTTAGTTGGATTTATAATGTGGCCCGGTGAGTGTAGTTGTAAATCTGGAAACAATGTTGCCTGACATCACTTACCATTAACAACACTTGAACCATTGAAAACAAGTGAAAGCCAATGCGTTAGCGGAAACAATACAGTTGATTCAAAAGTGTTGTCCGTCTTTTATTATCATGGACGTCACAGCCGAAAGGGACGTAAACAACTTATTGTAAGTGTGACGTACTTGAAAAGGATAGCGTAAATAGAGCAGCAGCCGACATGGGGGTCAAACTGTTGCTGAAAAGAGACCCGGAGGGATGTTGCACTGATTGGAATAAAAAGGTGAGAGAAGGGGTGTAAGATTGCTCCCATTAAATGAAGTAAGAATTGGGTATAGTGTAGGGAAGTAGGACACAGGAGTTATGGATTAAGTACAGCAAAACCTTTGTGGTTACTTCGGCGGCGGTTATTGGAACTAGAGAAAGCATTGTCACGTGGAGTGAAGTCACAGGAGACTGATGTGGAGCGTATGCGGGTATGCGCTGGGCAGTATAAAAACGCTGCAGAAAACGAGACCCGGCAGGGATGTTTTAAAAACATGATTGGCTAAATGAATTCGTAATAGGGGGCAAGTCTAAATGCTCTTTTGTGGGATTATTCATGAGCCGTTTATGCAACCTTTCTTTAATTAAATGTAGAGAGGGAACAGAGCGGCGCTAATGGCAGGAGGCCGTAACATAGTGATGAAATAAAATGAAGAACATCAGTGTAATGATGACAGGAATACCAGGTAAGATGTAAAGGCTTTAATTATAAAGCTCACTGACACCAAAGGTACGTCTTCATGCCAAGAGCCTCTCGCAGCAACAGTTCTTTTAAATGTCATAAAACCTGCCAGCGTTCCAGATAGAACACACTGACGTCATAGAGCATTAGGCAAGGTGCGCGAGCTGGTACCTTGCATGGGCACAATAGAACAAGTAAACATAACACATCTCCTTATCAATAATAAACAAAGCAGGAATGTAGAGAACCAACGAATGAGACTTAATGGAAAAGAGTTGAGACCAACTGCTAATCACAAACAAAATTGTGTAACTTAGCTGGTGGTTTGACTACTCTCCCAAATCTGCTCACAGAAGGCTCATCATGAAAACTGATGTCCTGAGACGTAACGTCTTCATCAACTGAATCATCTAAATCAACATTTGTATTGCTAGTGGTCTGATACTCTTTGTTCTCTTCCGATAACTCCTCACAGAACCTACTACTACTGTCATCCCGAACCAGTGAACCACCAGAAGCATTCTCGCCCCCAGAGGATACATCGTTTGTACTAGAAGATACATCGTTTATACCCTGTGGGCGATAACCTCCACCGGCATCACGATCCAGAATCCAATCGTAGTCTTGAGAACAGGAACCATCACGGTCATCAGAAATGCACTGGGAATGAGACGTGATCACCCCATTCTAACACAAAGACAATGAAGAAAAATGCCACATTTTGCCATCACTCAGTAGCGCAGAATTACAAAAAACTTTTTTGACTTCCATAGGTTGTGAGTAGTGATTCTGCGCTTTTCTCAAGCACTTAGATTTCTTCACTCTATCTCTGTCTCTTACTTGAATGAAAACCTCCTTACATGCATGTTTAGAATCATAGTATCTTTTACCAACAATTTGTGAATCCCGCAAATTCCTTTAAACTTCCTCAGGGGAGCAACACTCTCTTTTGGGGGTTGCCCAACCCACATTATCCTTAGTAATGGGCGTTCTCCCTCTCAAAAGCACAAATGGACTTGCACCTGTGGATTCACAAGGAGTCACCCGGAAAGCCCAAAGATTGTTGATAAGCTGTTTCCTCCATGAAAAGTCATTCTGGTTGGCTAGTTGAATCACTTCTTTAATCACCCGATTAAACCTCTCCACTGCACCATTACCAGCTGGATGGTACACCAAAGTGGTTTTATGTATGATGCCATGTTTAGTGATGAATTCTTTAAATACAGCAGACGTAAATTGTGGACCGTTGTCAGATGCAATACAATTTGGGAGGCCCTCTCTTATGAATAACATGCATAAGAATCCCACATTACTTTTGGCCTCAGCATTCTGAACCACTTCCACTTCGGGCCACTTTGAAAAATGGTCTACCAACACAATAAGGTACCATAGTACTCCCTGTTCTCGAATGGGTCCACAGATGTCAATGCCTAATCTGACCCAAGGCATGGATGGACAAGAAAGAGGTTGAAGGGGTGATGTGTGTTTAGATTTGTCTGAATTCTCACACGCCACACAATTTCTGACACTTCTTTCGATTTCAATGTCATACCCGGGCCACCAGTACGAGTTCCTGACTCTACTCTTGGTTTTCCCACTGCCAAGGTGCCCCTCATGACAAATCTCAAGTAGTTTGGCACGTAAACACTTGGGAGGAACGACCTTGCCATTCCTTAGTACCAAATCCCCTTCAACAGATAGCTCATCTTTGAGTTCCCAAAACGGATGCAGATGATCAGGAACCTTTTTTTCACAGGCCAACCAGCTCTTATATGCTTCTTTACTTCAATGAGTACAACATCTTTCTCCATCGCTGCAGACCAATCTGAACCTGAAATACATGGTATTTCATCTACAATGTTGACTATGCAAAAAGTATCTATGTCCGACACCTGGTTATCGGTGTTGGGTAAAGGTAAGCGACTTAGACAGTCCGCCACCCTATTTTTTATTCCTGGAGGATACTCGACATTGTAATTAAACTCTAGCAACTTCATGGAAATGCAGGATAGGCGGGGGGATGCCACTTGAAGACCCTTGGTAAAAAGTACCTTTATTAAAGGATTATGATCACTTCTCAGGGTAATCTTGTAACCCCACATGTACTGTCTAAAATGTTCCAAACCCCATGCACACGCCAGTGACTCTCTCTCAATCACAGAATACCTTCCTTCTGTGGGTACAGTCACCTCTTTTCCTTCTCCAGTGATCTGTGAAAGTACAGCTCCTAACCCCGTATTACTAGCATCTGTAGTCACAATGCTGTGGAGAGAGGGATTAAACCCCTGGAGGGATGGAGCTTTACAAATATCTTCTTTAATCCTTATAAAGGATTCCTCACATGTGGCACTCAACTCAAATTTGCTCTTTTGTTTGATAAGTTCGCACACATTTGGCATAAAATTCCAAAAGACCTAGGATAGCTCTAACTTCCTCCTTGTTCTTGGGTGAGGGAGCTTCCCTAATTGCAGATAGCAGCTCTTTTTTTGGTTTTATGCCACTACAATCAATTTCATGTCCCAAATAAGTAACCTTATTTGTAGCAAATTTACACTTGCGCAAATCAGCAGTGAGCCCATGGTGGTCAAGAATGCCCAGGACTCTGTTCTTTTCCTCCTTAAAGAGTGTGCGCATTAACCTTTGGAACATGGCCGCAGCCGAGGCCAGTCCGAAAGGTATTCTCTTAAATCTAAAACATCCCAAGGGCGTTACAAACGTAGTGAGGCTCCTACTCCTAGGATGCAGAGCCACTTGGTGGTAGGCTGAGCTTAGATCAATTGTTGAAAACCACTTGGCCCCGTTGGTGTAGGAAAGAATTTCACTAATCTTCGGCAAGGGAAATTGATCTACCAAAATGTTCTTATTGAGGTCGCATAGATCAACACATAGACGGAGTTTGCTGTTGGATTTCTTCGCGATAACCGAGGGCGAAACCCACTCAGCTGACTCTACCAGCTCAATAATACCCTCTTTTTGTAATCTCCTCAATTCATCTTCCACTTCACCGATGATAGAAAATGGTATGTTCCTAGACTTGTGTATACAAGGGACTGCATTTTCTTTAAGTTTGATCTCATGAACAAAACCTCTAAATTTTCCAATGTTCTCAGAAAACACCTTGGGATACCTTTTCATAAAAAAATCATTACACTCTTCTTCAGTTTATAAAATCAGGACCAGATCCGGGCTGTTAGGATCTAGAATTATTCCTAATTCTCCTTGGTCAATCCATCCTAACACAGACGGACCAACCTTGGAAATATACGGTTTGCCTAACATTTGGCGAGACTTAAATTGAAACTGCAATTCCCTGAAACCCAACATTTCGATTGGTTCATATGTAAATGATTTAGGAAAGGTATCAGGACTCTGTAATATTCTGCCTATGACGGGAACAAATTTTTCCAACCACACCTTCTCGTTAACAATAGTGTAGGGTGAGCCTGAATCAGCAACTATTGAAATATCCACCCCACCAATATTCATGTGACATATCGGTTTCTTCTTTTTGCTCACTCCATCATCAACATTCAAAACAAATAAATTCATATCCTCATCATCTGAGGAGATAGCATCTTCTTGTTCTTCTAAAACAACTGCTTTTATGTTTCTTCCCCCTTTCTGTTTCTATGGGCACATGGAAATGAAATGTCCAATTGACCCACAATTTGAACACTTTTGCCTCAAAGCCGGACAAGATTTGTCATTTGCCAAATGGTATCTGCTACCACATCTAAAACATTTTCTATCATCAGAAAGTTTAACTTTATAACTTGAATCTTTTCTCTGCACAAAACCAGCCCGGGGTTTACTGTTTGTATTCTTAGAAGCTATAACTTTTGCCACAGTGGATTTGTCCTCTGTAGTGGATTTCTCTTCTTGCAACACTGCTTTGGCGCATCTACCAGTGAGTTCTGTACATTTTACTATTTCCACCACTTCCTCAGTGGCAATTCACCTTTAGCCCATAATTTCTCTTGAACATGCTTATTAGAGGACCTTATAACAATTTGGTTGCGAACCAATTCATCATGTAACACCCCAAACCTGCAAGTAAGCACTAAGTTCTTCAACGCAGTCACATATTCCTCCACCGATTCCTCAGGGGCCTGTTTACGTTGAAAGAATTTGAACCTGTTAATCGAGATAGAAATAGTGGGTTTGAAATACATAGTTAAGTTTTCCAACGCAATCGTATAAACATCACCTGTTCTGGGTTTTTTGTTGATACGATTGTAAATTTTCATTGCTTTGGCACCCAAACAATGAAGAAGAATTTATTTCTTCCTTTCAGGGGTCAACTCTTCTTCATCCTCAAAAGTAGACATATCATTCTCAAAATATTCCCGCCACACCTCCCACTTAAGTGCATCATCACCTGTTGAAGGAATGAAAGGTAGTGGGGGAGACAGATTTCACACATTGCCCGGTGCCATAGTTGTTGAAGTAGAAGAGGAAGTACAGTAACAAGGTAAAGTAACAATATCCAATGGTGAGCGTATCACGCAGGCATGCACCAGTTGGACAAAATGGCAGAGAACTTCTTAAACAAAATAGAAAGGTGTTTGTACCACCGTTGGATAAGGCACACTACCCTAGTGGATTGCGTAGAGGCTAGTGCTCAAAATGTGCGTGTCACCGCTAAGTAACACATCATGCTGTTCCTTATTAGCCCCAAAGACAGTCAATAAATGTATAGGTGTGCGTGTCACCATTTGTACCACGCTTCGAATCTGCCAATAATTGCTCCAACAGATGTTCTTAAAAAAAACACTGGTGTGCGTGTCACCGTTGCAGGAGACAGGCTGATAATAGTCACACAGGATGTAATCACGTGAATTGGTGTGCGTGTCACCGTTGCAGGAGACACGCTCTAAATAAGCCAATTACAGGTGTGCGTGTCACCGTTGGAGACACGCTCTCAATTTGTTAATAATTGCCCCAAGAGATGTTATTGACGCTCTAAATATGCCAATACTGGTGTGCGTGCCACCGTTCGTGACACGCTCTCAATATGCTAATAATTATGCCAACAGATGTTATTGAAAGAATTGGTGTGCGTGTCACCATAGCCGGAGACACGCTGTGACTATGCTAAATTCGCTCTCCAAAATGGCCGCCAGACGTCGAACAACATGAGCGTTTCTGTGACGTTTACATCCTGGACTGACACTCTGACAGGAATGCGCCGTTCATCTGAAGGGCGCAGTAAAATCCTGTGAGGAAAACAACTTTGTAGTGCGGAGCTTTCAGGGTGGAGTAATCCCAACAAAAAGAGCTTAAAAACAGCCAGACGGCAGGCACACACAAATCTCCTCAAAGTGAAGACGTCACCAAACTCGGGACTCCGACAGCACGCAGAATCCCCCAGTTGACACAACACTCACCGGCTTAACAATTCGGTGAATGGAACGATTTCCCAGGAATCTGAACCGCTGGGCCAGACCACTGCCTCCAGGAATAGCCAACCTCCAAGTACCGATCAGCCAGGACTGTAGCCATGTAGACCTTGCCCGTGATGACAGAAGGACAGCACAACCGGTCGAAAAAGGTCAATCAGCTTGTTACTCCCTGAAGACTCCGCATGATGACAACCACTGGCGAAGTGCTGAAAATCACTGCCGGTGATATGTAGAAGGAAAGGGAGAGTGGCAAGGATAATACCCGGCTCTTTGAAGACATCATCACCAAAAAAATGAAGAACAGCTGAACTCAAGTGGGTTCGTCGCGGTGTCAGTAATCCCGTATCGTCGCCAAATTGTAATGATGACTGGAATACCAGGTAAGATGTAAAGGCTTTAATTATAAAGCTCACTGACACCAAAGGTACGTCTTCATGCCAAGAGCCTCTCGCAGCAACTGTCCTTTCAGCAGTCATAAAACCTGCCAGCGTTCCAAATAGAACACACTGACGTCATAGAGCATTAGGCAAGGTGCGCAAGCTGGTACCTTGCATGGGCACAATAGAACAAGTAAACACAACAATCAGTGATAGAGATGCTGAGCGCATTAGACCAGGAGGTAACTATTGATTTTTATATATATATATTTTTTTTTATAGCCACGAGTAGAGTACCTGACCAATTGAATATTACGAAGGTAAGTGCTTTGAAAATAGAAATAAGAAACGGACGGTGCCACAATTGAAATACCGCCGGATTGAAAAAATTAGTTTTGGAGTGTTCCCCAGGTGAGATGAGATTTTGTAACTACTTCTAAACTATATTAAGTGGCAGTTTAAATAATGGCACGAAGGCAACACAGAGTAAGCAGAATTGTTTACATGTCTTTTAGAGGAAGGAAATCTGGCAGATACCTGAATACGACTAATCAGTATAATAGTTGACAAGTAAAGAGAGAAAAGGTATCCTTATTGTCTTATACTATTGTTATAATCATACATGGCAAGATCAATATAAATAATAATGTTCTCTGCTATCTTCTAGTATTCGTGAGGAACATCTTTAAAACCTCATGTATGGTGATAATACAATCCAAAAAGCAAAACTCTGAGTGCAGTATGGCACCGGTGAGTGCATTCCATAAGATGTTTTGGAATATCAAAGTTGAGAGTGTGGGTGTATGAGTATCTCAATTGGGATGTGGTCCGTCACTGGGAGGTGAGGGTTGACGCACTTATAAATGGTTCAGTCATCATGTATTTTTCAAAAAAGATTAGATTGAATACAAATGTGGATGAGTATTTATTATAGTTGTTTTAGTATGAAATAGATAATGGAAGGAATAGGATTCTGAGGTATTATTGTAATGATGTGAAATTTTAAAATGTGAACCTGCTGATTTATTTTTGTTTATTGTTTTATTCTTAGGTTTGATATTTAACAGATCTCTGATTTTAAGTGTATCATATAAGGAGAACAAAGTTAATGTCCTGAAGAAGGGGGCTTTAATGCAAATATGCCATCGAAACGCGTTGACGCCTAATGATAACGCGGTGTTAAATTGGGCCAGAGTCAGCACCAAGCTAGAGACAGGAAAAATAGATTGGTGCTCTAGGCTGTCTATTGGTTAAGTCTAATTAACACATGTGAAGGAGTGTAATGTCTTTGTAGCTTCTCCTTTTTTAAACTTTGTTCCTGTTTTTAAATTGTGGTTTAATATGAAGTACACTAATGTATAACATGTATTTGTGAAACTTGTTTCATAAAATAAACTAGATGAATACATTTTTAAAATGTAGGAGTTGATTTATAAGTGCTTCACCTGGGATCCCTCATAAATTGTGTGGTTGAGTTGTGATAGTTGTGTGATCCAAAAGGGAATTTTCTTTTTAACTTAGCCATTTAACAACAACAGCTAAAACTTTGGATTTAGAACCTGACAAAGTTTGGACATTGAGGACACACACTAACTGTAATTGTATGAGTGAGGTGTACATCATTACTATTCCCATTGGGCCAAAAGTCAAGACTGATTTGCATATGGCTGGGTCCAGACTGGAATGGCATGGGGAGCAAATAAACTATGGATTTAGGCCCAGATTACTGTACTTGTGTGAATGTATGACATTGTTCTGCATTCTGTCCATCAATTGTTCTTTTTGCATTTGTCACCCCGAGTGGGATGGGTATGCCCAGATGTCAGTCCCGTGCTCTCTATGCCACTGGAGTCAAGCTATCCTGGCTGATGAGGTCCTAGGCTGCTTGTTTCCAGTCCAGGAAGGACCTGGACTGGCAGTTTGGGCTGGACTGTTCCCATTGGGCGCAGGGTCAAGACTGATTTGCATATGGCTGGGTCCAAACGGGAATGGCATGGTGAGCAAAAAAACAACGGATTTAGGCCCAGATCTTTGTACTGGGGTGAATGTATGACATTGTTCTGCATTCTGTCCATCAATTGTTCTTTTTGCATTCGTACCTCATTACATGCCCATGTGGCTTGTGATGCATGGGTAGGACTGGCAGAAAGATGAAACAACGCATCTGTGAGAACTGTAGCACAATTGGGTGAAAAGAACACTACTAGATTATCAGAACACATCTTACAGGTCAACCCCACCACAAACAACATGAGATGGACCATCATGGAACAGGTCAAAGTAAATACAAACACACAACACCTATTGTTAGAGAAAGAACAGTGGTGGATTTACAGACTTTCCACGTACAAACGTGGGCTTAATGATGATATTCCCTGGAACTATATGAATCAATGACAGGGATATTTATAATGTCCTAGGAGCTTGTGTTGCTCACCCATTTTGTACACTTTATGGACAGGGAATCTCTGATCAATAATGTCTCCTGGGTTGAGTGCAGTTTTCTTAATTTTTTAACATCCACCAGGTCATTAGTTGTCCATACAACATAGGGCATCATACTTCTCTCAATATGTCGCATCTAGGATGGACTCAACCACATATGACTTATGTTCCCTATATTTTTCCTCAGGCTTGCAAATGGGTAATGAGTGATAAGCCACACATGACTTTTGTTGCCAATTTCTTCCTGCCTATTTCTTCGGGCTTGAAAATCCTTAATGAGAAATAAGTCTTTGATACAGCCCACATGGCGACTCCAACACCCCAGGGCTGGTTTCCACACACTCGGCCAATTATCATTCAGTGTAGTGCTTTATTCACTGTTTGTACTCTACCGCTATTGACTCGTGCCTTAATAAAGCTTCAGTCTTCACAATCTCGCTTTCTGCTGGCAAAGGGTTAACCTATACAGCCTTCACGTCTCTGAAGCCCCATGTTACCATATGCGGAAGTGCGGTTCCACTGAATTAAATATGCCGGGATCCCGAGCACAGTCATTGTCGCGCTCCCGAACAGGGCAGACCATATCTGCGTGAGGCGGGCGTATCGGCTTGATGAAGTAAGTTCAATTATGGTAAGGTGGGAACAACTGCAGTGCATACCGTGAGTCAGGAGTACTTCACTTCCTGGCACAAAGCCGCCTTAAACAATTTTTTTTCAACTTCCTTGTAGGGTTTGACTTTAGCCTGCGCCCCGACGGGATCCATGGTGCTTAACAGTATAGCGGTATAAGTTAAACTTGATCCTTTTTTTTTCCACCCTCCCTGTATGTTTGTCTGTGTACTACTGATACGAGTGCTAGGCTACTTGTTTATTACACGCGTCCTCCTTGAAATTGTGAGCTCACTAAAGTGCGAGCTTTTTGACACTCACACATTGGAATGCCTGTGTGGGTAAGATATTGTACAGGGTCCAGAGGTTGTGAGGTTTTGTGGTACACTATGATGGGTGCACAGTATGGATGCATTATAATCTCACCTCCCATCATAGTCGAGAAAGCCAATTGCACGTCTTGGACAGCACAAATGAAAACACGGTTTGTTTTGCACCTGATACAGTTGTGTGAACTGCTGTTACAGATTATCCTCTATGATTTGTTTTACATATTTTTCCTTTGCCTTTCACAGAATGCTAAAAGGATAACTGTAAGTTTGCAGTGTTATAGTGACACAGAGACAGGTGCACCTTAGCGTGTGCATAGCACTCGTGCCACTCTTGGTCCTGAAGAAAGCCTAGCTAAATTGGCACATTGAGGCTCAAACATGTAGACCGCGATTCACATTACTGCACACACTGTTTGGATGTCACGGGCCAATTTAACCCCATATGACATCCTCCGTGGTTTTTAATCTTGCCTTATTGTTCCATTATAAAATTTAGGGACAATAAAGACATTTTTATCCAAATTTTCACTCACATTCACTGTTTCACACAAATCCCGCTCCGCTGTAATCAGACGTCGTACCACACTCGGTGGCATTCGGCTGCTCGGATGTGAACCTTATGATGAAGCTTGTCACCAACTAGGTTGGTGATTGAGGGTTCTTATATAAAAATATTCTTCTTTTCACTTCATTTGTAGTATTGGCTAATTTCTTTAGTTGAGAACAACTCATTGTTAAAAGTATCTATTTCAAGGGGACTAGGAGTAGTTCCACTCAACCCTCTCTCTCTTTGTGATTCTTTGAAGGAATTACCATCTCAACATTATATAAAGAGAAAGTGACTGCCCTTTCCAGAACTAAGCCTATCCTATAGGGCACCTGAAAGGTCTGGGAATTGAGCCATAAACTCCTGAAACAAAATGGATTGCTTCGCTCTTCTACTCCCATCTGAATCAAGGAATCTATATATTTCTAGATGGACGACCAATACTATGGCCACTGTGATCCGACAAAGACATTCTAACAATGAGCCACCAAATACGGAATGAGCACTTTACTACTTTTGAGGATCTTCAACAAGAATTTCACCTAGAGGCAACACAATTCTTCCAATATCGTCAACTGAAGCTGATTGATCTTAAAAAATCCTGCCATGATCCACAGGCCTTGGGTGACTCAACTCTTCACTGGTGCCTGGCTACCTGGGGTAAACACAGGAAACTTATCTCAGGCATTTACGAAACCCTCATTGATCACCTATATTCAGAACCTACTGTGACTTCACTATATAGCCAATAGGAACCATACCTCTCGGAATAATCAGATGAAATAGTCTGGCTAGAAGTTCTTCAGTCACATGATAAAAGCCTAAAATAAGCTAGATTAAAATAAATGTTGTTATTTTAAAATTCTCCACGACTGGCACTGGTCACCCTTTAAACTACATAGAACAAAGCTGACAGCCTCCTCCACTTGTTGGAGCAGTACCCACACGAGGGAAGATATGATACATATATTGGGGGTATGTTGTGGGAATGTCCAATCATTCAACCTTAATTGGAGGCAGTCTGGGATGTCCTTCCAAATGCAACTGATCTTCATTTCTAGCAATTCCTTGATCTGACCATCCTGCATGACACGATGTTGAAGGCATTTCCAATCACCAAAAGCGATGCTTAGAAACCTCCCTGGAGGTAGATAAGATCTGTATTCTACCACATTTGAAATTTGCCACACCACCAACAGTGGGAGCATGGATGATAGTCCTAGCAGACACGGCATCTTACGAGAAAGAGATATATAAATGAAATGATCAATTGGAAGTCTTCCCCAATATTTAGGGCCAGTTTTTGACCTAAATTTACTTCTTGGACCTGTTCTTGCCTGCAGTGGGGTCTAACTGTTAAAAGCCTTTCTTTCTGAACTTCTTTTGGCTTATACCAGTCTTGCTGTAGGTTGACATGGATAAACTAGCACCAGGCTATTAGCCAGAATGATATCTTTGACCCTTTGATTTAGTCCTTTGTGTATTTAAACAAATACAGAGGTCCAAATCTCCCACAGAACAGTCGCTTTAGCTTGGCCTCCCTATTTTCCCAAACCATCTCTTATTACAAGCTCATCTATACCATCCAACAGCACTGCGAGGCTCGATAATTACCAATAACAGTTCAGAACGTACCTTGGGCACCAGCCCGGTCAGTAGAGAGGCCACATTTACCTGGATTGGTGCATTGGAGTTATGTAAAACTTTCTTCTATACTTCCTGGACTTTAATACAACAAATACCCTTGTCTTATATTTGTCAAACTCCAATAAATATGTTTGGCAAAAAGTAGTAGCACAGTTGTTTTCCAATCTTTTTCATTCTTCAGCCTAAATGGCTACATTGCTCATGTTTTTCTCACATCTTTGTGAATGTGATTTCCAGGTGACTAGGTTTCTTTTAGTCACTTACTGGCACATGCATCAAAAGAAAAACCGGTCGCAAACGGGTAGATTCTCAGAAACTGCCCCTTTGCGACCTGCATGCATCCCAAATGCAAAAATCGCAATTTAAGTGATCTCTAAATTGCGATTACTTAAATTGCGATTGCATTTAAGGAAATGGCAAATTGAGATTCCTTAAATGCAATGCATTAAAAAGTAAAAAAAATAGCGATTTTGCTAAAAGGGGGTGTAAATTATCATGACGTTGAAATTCATGATAATTAGCAAAAAATTTGAAAAATACACTAAAGTGCATTTTTCAAAGTTTTATGTTGCGCACACACACATGCCTTTCTGGGCATGTGTGTGCGCAACATATGTGCACAAATCAATTTCAGGGGGTGCAACAGGGTGTCTGTTTGACACCCTTGTACCCTTAAATTGCATGTGCAATTTGCGAGGTCCTATTGGTACTCGCAAATTGCGCATGCAATTTCCCATTCATTCCGAAGGGCCTGTAAGCCCATAGGAATGAATGGGAAGCCATTCCTTATTTGCAACTCGCAATTTGAGAGTCGCAAATAAGGAATGTGTAGGAATCGCTATTTTTACAGGGATTTCTACATGCATAGGCTTTTGCGAGTCCTTAATTGCGATTCCTTAATTATCGCAATTAAGGACTCTCAAAATCCTACCTTGATGCATGTGCCTGTTAGTCTATATATTTAAAATAATTATCTCTTTTAAATTAAATACTCGAAAATTGGCCATATATATCCTGTAATAGGATGTTCTAAAACTTTACAAAAATAAAAGCAGATATTTTTAACGAATATATGCTTTATAAAAGAAAACTGCTCCGGAATCACACACATGGGTGGGACTATTCACTGCTTGAGATATAATGAAAAGCAGGAGTGACCTCTCGTACTGTGAAGTGGTGGGGAGAGAGGAGGAGGCAACACAGAAAATGACAATTACAAAATAAATAAAATTGCACTTATGTGCTCCGACGACCGCCACCTTATCAGGAACCTGGTGCACAATGTGCATGCTCCCAACTCTATC
Organism: Lissotriton vulgaris; assembly: GCF_964263255.1. Taxonomy (NCBI): domain Eukaryota; kingdom Metazoa; phylum Chordata; class Amphibia; order Caudata; family Salamandridae; genus Lissotriton; species Lissotriton vulgaris. The sequence goes on along the minus strand of NC_141693.1, from coordinate 1,609,228,433 downwards.
CCAGCCCTGCTCACATGCTGGGAATGCAAGAGCATGTGAGCAGCACTGGGATTGGTCTGAGCGCCTCAGTTCAGAGCTGAGACATAGACTGGGAGCCTGTGTTGGTTTATCCAACCAGCTGTACAACACACCCTCTGGGGCCGGCCAAACCATCATGCGCATTTAGCAGTGGCCATCACTCCCCCCTCCTCTTTGGTGCTGCAGCTGCAGTGTCACTGTGGCTGTCCCCGCCCCCTCCCTCGGCTCGGCTGGCAGGCAGCCTGCAGAACGCAAAATAAAAAGATAATAACAACTTTTATTATCATTTTATTTGATGTTCTTGCCTCCGCTGCCTTTCAACAGGGCGGACAATGCTCCTCCACCATAACGGAGGAGCCACCACTGATGAAGAGCCATTTGAGGAAAACTGAAGTACACTCTTTTACTCAGTCAAACTTTTGGATGGTGATTCTACAAGCAAACTCCCCTGGAGGGACATTCATCCGTTCCATTCCATCTCAGCCGAAGGACCAGGGCCAGACTGGGAACACAAACCAGCCATGGCAATACAGCTGGGCCACCCCATTTGGTGTTTGGGCGGGTGTGGCAGTGCTAATAAGAAGCACTGCTGTGCCGCGTTAACACTGCTGTCGCTTTTGTTACTTGTGGCCGAAATCGGCCCCCAGTAACAAAACCAGCCCCCACTCTTCTGGCCCATCGAAAAAACATCCGGGGCCCGGTATGGCCAGTCCGGCCCGGCAAAGTATTCAGGTCACTTGGCATATTAAGTGTCAGGCATTTCAAAGAGAGAGAGAAAGGAGGCGTGTTTCACCAGTGACCACAAGGAATTGTCAATGACATCTGCCAAACCTGAATGGTAAACTGCTTCTTACCTGTCTGTGTTGGTGAGGTCACAGCAATAGGTCGCGGAGTACAAGACCTGTAAAACACAACACATTAAATTAGTCATTAATACATAAGCTTCAACTGAACATGGATGAAGTGTAGTACATTTATGATTATGAAATACATCATGCCTTCGATTGGTAGGAATATGTCTTTAGGCAACATCTTCCCAACCCGTTTCACTGTTCCTATATTGAGGCTCTATAAAACCCAAAGTATAACCATATCTAGTGTGTTTCCATCTTAGACCAGTGTTGTAACTTGATGTTTGATTGTTATCCATGTTTCATATTGGTAAGAACCCTCCACCCATCCCCTTTCAGGCAAAGTGTTGTAACCCTAGGTGGAACGCTCGACAGGAGCTCACCTTAGAACGTTGGCAGTGAGGAGGTGATCGTGCCCAGGTCAGAATCAAATAAACTTGCTCTTAATCTTCATTGCGTGTGAGCAGTTATTGAAGAGCAGTTCTAACAACCAGCTATACGTTTCCAGCGTAGAGACCTGTTTTCATATAAATAGTTATCCTATCAAAATGAGTTCCTTTGACCCCAGGTATCATCTTCCCATTATAAAGTTTCCCTGGCACCTCAGCCACTGATCTCCCAACGGAGAGCGTTCGTCACTCATTCACAATATCAATGCCTCATCATAGAGCATTCCTGTTATCACAGGAATTACTGTTCCATCAATGAGATGCATTTCACCAGGTATCAAAGTTCATCATAGAATGTCCCTGGTACACAATGTTATGGTATCTTAAATTATGAGTATTTATATAGTGCTCTAATCACCTGTGAGGGTATCCAGGCACACTGCAGGATGTCCAGCAACTGTCTCATTGGAGAGGTTATTCTAAGAACCAGGTCTTCATCTTGCAAAATTCTAGAAGAGATGAGGAGGCTCTGATGGGGTGTGGGGGGTCATTTCAAGTGCTTGAGGAGATGTAGAAGGCAGTCCTTTGGCTGTGGCTTTGGGGATGTCGGGTATGTGTGTTAGTGAGAGTCCAGAAGAGTAGAGGTGCCTGGGTGGTAGGTGGAAGTGCATGCAGCCATTGAGATCGGATGGGCCGGTGTTGTGTAGTGCTTTGTATGTGTGTGAAGTTTAAATTGAGTGCATGTGGGTATGGGGTGCTAGTGGAGTTCCTGAGATGTGGGGTGATATGGGAGTGGCAAGGAAGGTTGAGGACGAGCCGTGCTGTGGCATTTTGGGTGATTTGGAGCCTGTTTAGGAGCTGCTTCCAGGATAGAGTGTGTTGCTGTAGTTAAGGTTGCTGTTAAGCAGGGCTTGAGTGACCGATTTCCTGGTGTTGTTTGGTAGCAATTTGAAGATCTTTTGTAGCATACTAAGGGTGTAGAAGCAGGTGGAGGTCACTGTGTTTACTTGGGCTGTCATGTCTAACTTGTTGTCCAGGATAATTCACAGGTTTTTCGGCTTGGGTGCAGGGGGTTGCTTTGGGGCTGAAGCCAGCTGGCCACAAGTCCCAAGCAGAGGCTTTTTTTTCCCAAAGATTACCACTTCTGTTTTGTCTGTGTTGAGTTCAAGGAAGTTGGACTTCATCCAGGTGACTAGCATGGACACGCAGGTACCAAAATACTTTTTTGTGGAGGAGTCTTGTCTGATAGGGAGAGCATCAGCTGTGTGTCACCTGAGTAGGAGAGTATGTTGATGTTATATGATCTGTCAGTCAGGGGGTTAATGTAGATGTTCAATAATGTCGGCCTGAGAGATGATCCTTAGGCAACTCCACATATGAAGTTCTTGGCCACAGACGTGTAGGGTGGCAGGTTGATTTTTTTGGTTATTCCTGTGAGGAAGGAGCAAAACCTGTTGAGGGTGCATGGTATAGTCTTCCGATCAAGGTGGTGGGGATGGACATGTCGAAGGCTGCAGAGAGGGTAAGCAGCGTGAGGTTTCTCGACGGTCGAGGATCAGCTTGATGTCGTATGTGGCTGTGATGAGGGCAATATCTGTTGTGGTTTGGCCAGGAACTTGATTGTGTTGGGGCTGGGAACTGTTGTGCATTGAGGTAGTTAGCGAGCTGCTAGTTGATGGCTTTCTCCATGACCTTGGCTGGGTAGGGAAGACAAGAGATCGGGCGGCAGTTTGCTAGTTTGGTGGGGTCTGCTGAGGGTTTCTTTAACACTGCATTAACCAACGCATGTTTACAGTCATCTGGTAATGTCAAGTGGTGAAGAGATGTTTAGAATGTGTGGTAGGACTTCACTGATAGGGGCGGCACCCACATTAATTATGATGTGGGGGCAAGGGTCAGTAGGTGCTCCGGAGTGGAAGGTCCTCATGAAGTTGGCTGTCTTTTCTGTGATTAGTGTTTCCCGGAATTTCAGGGTTTTTCTGTGTTTTTTTCTGTAGGTAGATTCGAGGTGAGAGTGCAGGAGTTAAGTTGGGGACCAAAACTGTTGTAGATGGTTTTGATTTTGTTGCTGAAGAAGTTGGAGAGGTTGTCACAAAGCTCATGCGAGGGGGTATGTTGTTCATGGTGGAGGCTGGTGAGGTGAAATCTCTGATGATCGTGAATATTTCCTTGCTTGCTGCCTTTGGAACTGTTTTCTATTTGCTCTGCTAGGTTTCTTTGGTTTGCTGTTGGTATCGCCTAAGGCCTGCTTTGTACGTTTTTCAAGGTGGTTAGTTCTCAATCTTCTTTCTATCTGCTTATACTGTTTTTTCATTGCACAGAGTGTTTCAGTGTACCAGCTGGCTTGTTTTCATGTTCTCCTCTGTGTGTTATGTTTGAGAGGTGCCAGAGAGCCGGTGCCTGTTGTGATCCATTCTTTGAGATGTTTGATGTCACTGTCAAGGTTATCGGCAGGGCTTGGCTGGTTCCAGCGCAGGTTATGGAGCAAGTTGGATTCTAAAATGCTGCTTCAGCTGTGTCTTGTTAGGTTTGTCATTCCAGGTTTTGTCTGGAATGGGATGCTGATTAGGAACTAGATGATTGTGTGGTTGGTCCAGGTGAGAGGTATGGTTGAGGTGATTTCAATGCTGTTGAAAGTGAGGAAGATGGGATTGAAGGTATGTTCGGCAGTGTGAGTGGGTCCTCTAACGTATTGTGTCAGTCTAAGGTTCGCTAGGTTCTCGTGGATTGTGGTGGGGTTGGTGTCATTCCAGTCTTCGAGGTGGACATTAAAGTCTCCAAGTAGGATGTAGTCTTTGGAGTCGACAATGTGGGGACTGATGAATTTGGCAATGATGACGATGAAAGTGGCATGTAACCCCGGAGGTCTGTAGATGAAGGTTACTCTCAAGGTGTAAGATTTTGAGATTTGTAGTTTGAAGTGGCGTAGGTGCTCAATAAAGGGGTTTGCATCCTTTATTGTTGTGTTACAGTTGAAGGATTTTTTTTATATTATCACGATTTCTGGTCCGTGCTGGCTGACTTGGCGTACAAAGCTTCTAGCCTGTGGTGATGTCGGGTGCTGAGGCGCAGGTTAGCCAGGTTTCCTTAAGGAGGAGGAGTTCCGGGGCACCATTTTCCAGGATATCCCAGATATCCATAGTATGTTTGTTGACTGATTGGGTTCTGAGCTGTTGTATATGAATTTAGGACCCTAGTGTAATTTTCCCGATTCATGCCCATATATAGGTATAAATTACCCTATCCTTATATTGGCATAGGAATCATAACCATATTTAGACTTAGCCTATGCAGTCCAAATACAGCACTGCTACTTCCACTAGTTCTGTAAATCCACAACGATTTCTTGGAAAAACCCGCCTTCAGCAGTCAGGGACTTCCCCTTGCTTGAATATTGATTTATCCAAGAACTCATGGAGTTTTCAAAGAACTGATGACGTTATTATGTCCAACCTTACATCAAACTAGGCACCTTCAAGGTATAAATATGCCCACATTTGCCCAGGCAAACACACAGTGGTTTGAAGCAGTTCAACTATCTACCTACATGACACAGCTCGCCGCAGCAAGTGCCAAAGGAAGCCGACCCTCCAACAGACGCACTGCCAGAGACGCTGTCTTTTCTCTTGCTAAGAAATCCAGCTCCAGTGTTTCCAGGCTACCCTTGCGGGTTGCTGGGATATCGAGTCCTGAGAGAGAGATACAAGACCTCCTTCATTCTAAACCAAGGTACGGAGCTGATTAGACCCTTAGAGAATTCTTGGAATACATTCTTGGCAAAGAATACTAAACCTTAAGCTACTCCTCACTTACTTCTTCTCTTGTACTAGACCTAGATGAGGTACACCGGGGTAGGCGTATTTTAGAAGCACCAGTTAAGTACTTTTAGTCATTATTTATTAATGTATGCATTTTATGTTATTTTATATGGCTTAGAAACCATACCATGCTTTTACAGTATTATTTTATAATACTCTTCATACTGTATGCATTATACTCTGCAACCAGTATTACGATTGTAGCAGTTCATTTCCTATGCTTGAGAAAGAAGACTGTTCAATAAATACTTTTTATTGAAAATGTCTGTCTCTCTATTTCTCTGCACCTCAGGTGAAACGAAGCATGCACGATTGGTTGAGTGAAATAACTATCTATTGTTTCCGTGACTCTAGAGATACTTTCTTATTCTTGGGAAACAAAGTTGTCATGTTTATGCGGTTATCAGAAACGAATCCCTTCTTGTGTATTCGAGAAAGTTTCTAGTGATCTCTGAGCTAGCTGGCACTCACAATTAAGTCTAATATATTCGATAGAGACCTAGTCTACCTCAGTCCTACGTCTAATCTATAGTATATATTATTCCAATGGGAAGAACATATTGGAAATATAGGAACTACACTACATGTTGCCCAACATTTGGTAAGGCGATAATTTAACGCTAGATACTAGAGTAATTCAGTCGTGCTTTTCACACAGACCCCTTCTCCCGTAAAAAACTCCAATAGACGTCTGGAGTGGGTGAAAGGATAATATCCGCCAAAACTGAGTAGGACAAAAATCCTATGTATTCGTTTTTGTTTTGTTCAACGTTGAAGGATACAGTGGTCCAAAATATTGTGCACCTAATCTTTGTCTCCTTGAAACTTGTTCTGCAAACTTTCAGTCAACAAAATAATGAATAGTGACGAAGAATTAGCTAGAGCTGCTCAAGCAGTTTTTGACGACACAAGTCTCCAACAAAACGATGATGATGCTATAATCATCCCGGAAAATGTAAAAAAACAATAACTTACAAACTAATAAATAATGGAGTATCATCGATAGGTGGTAAAGTAATCTTTGTTATAGAGGCACATGAATATCATTAGACAGAGGTATTCTATTCATGGATTCAGTTTCCTGCAGGAAATGCAGTAACACATGAGTTCCACTACTGCAAAGTAGAGGAACCTCCAGTGGAGTACTTTCCTTACAAGGACATTGAAATTCCATTAACTTACCAAGAGCATCAGCTCTGGATTAAAGGTGCCCTACAACATCAAAATCACATTACCAGGCTCGGTCCACTAGGTAGACCAGGAGCAACATGGCCGGTACTAGCCAGCTTTAAACCACATCCTGACATTGAAAACATGACAGGTCCAGAACTGTTAGCACAGCTAAAACATTTAATTAAAATACATAGACAATTGATTCAATATGTCATGCGGACCTTAACAGTCCAACCCACTGTAAGGATTCCACAGCACACCCCTCACCAGGGGAAAACAAACAAAATCACACCACAGACTATGCAATCAGTCATTGGTAAATTGCCCGCAAAAAGGGAACAAATTCCGTTTTGGTTAGCCTAAAAAATTACTCAGATAGAGGCAGTATTTCCTGATAGTACACCTCATGAGAAACACAGAATTCTGACAATCTGTTTACCAATGGGGATATCACCACATGTGGAGGACTGTGACACTTGGGGTACAGTCTTTGCTTCAATCTACACAAAAACACATGGTGTTCTGTCCATGGCGGTAATACCAGGCATCCTAAGACTAAAATTAATACGGACAAGAACCTGCTTTAAATCTTAGTATAAAATTACTAAAAGATTTCAAACAGGTCTCAGCTATACTATTAGCTAACATTAAAGGTGAAGCAGCGTCCGTGGCAAACCGCCAAAAATTAAAAGAAACAGATATAACAGAGCAGCCATATGAACTTGCAAGAATTATTGAAAAATCATATGAAGAACTAGGTAGAGATAGTTTGGGTGGAAAACCATTAAAACACCAACTAACAGAAAATCCTGAAAAAGTTTTTATTAAAAACAATCTCACTACTCCCAAAAAGAAGTGGGAAAACACTAAACAAACATTTCCTGAAGAGAAGCGTTCTCGGTCCAGAGGAAGATCTCGCCAAGGGGGAGGTAGGTCTCCCCAGCGGGAGCCCTCTGAAAAGAGGTATAACCTCAGAAATAGCGAAAATTTGAGAAAACCTGATAGATATCAAGATACTGATACACGTTCCTCTCTTACCTTTCAAACTTCCTTGCAGAAATCCAAAAGAAGAGGACGATCAGAACAAAAAAGAATGCGTGAAGTCCAAAGACGAACAGCACGTTCCAAAAAATAAGAAAACTCAATTCACCAAAAAGAAGGTAGCAAGTGTAAAGATCAGACATGCAGCGGAACTTGAGGACACAACTGAAGAATGGGGAGTGGGCCCAGACAATGCTAGATCGCACAGCAGAAGTCACCATAGCTCGCAAGATTTTGAAGGATCATCTGGAGACAGTGGACTTGAAAGAATGCATTCAAGTTGAAACTGCCGACACCAGGGTTAGTGTACCTCATAAGTTATATGAAGTAACACTCCAGATGGAGGGGGATATACCTAGAAAAATAAAAGCACTCTTTTGGGAGAAGCTATCTAAGGGTTATGACATTCTTCTAGCTGAACAAGACTGGCCACCTGAATTTGTCAGGGATAGCCCACATGGCGAAGAGATAATTATGCCAGCCTTCTGAAATCACATTCCAATTCATTAAAAAAACAGATATGCTAGAAAATGGGCAGTAGCTCAGGCTCCAGCATTATATAAAAATCACGTAGGATGGGATGAGGATTTTCTTCGCGATAAAATCCAGTTAAAAACTCAACAAACAATGCAAAGGCAATATCCTGTAAAACAGGAAGCTAAGAAACAGGTCAGGGAGATTTTAAATCAAATTGAATACCAAGGGGTGATTGAAACATGCACCTCATCTATGAAAAATCCTTTGTTTCCTGTCTCCAAACCAGACAATTCATATTGTTTAGTTTTGGACTACAGACATTTAAACTCTTGTTGCAAAACATTTGCAGTACAAAATGCATACAGTTCTGCACTGATGAATAACATTGTGCGTAAAAAATACAAAACAACATTAGACATTTCAAATGGTTTCTTCTGTCAAAACATTGCACCAGAAAGTAAGTATTTGACCGCTTTCTCAATAATGGGGACTCATCGACAATTTTGCCGTCTCCCCCAGGGATTCAAGAATAGTCCAGGGTTATTTTCATCAAGAGTAACAGAGTAACTACAAACGTACAATGATGAGGCATTATCTTATGTCGATGACATCTACCTTATAGACGATGATTTGGACGTGCACTTGAAAAGAGAGAACACCATAACATTTGGGTTCGCTTCTGAAGCGTACAAATTCAATTTTAAGAAATCACGAATTGCCCACCTCAATGTCCTATTCTTAGGATACGAATTATCAAGTGAAGGCAAAAGCCTGGCAGCTAACTTTCTAGAGAAATGTGCGCTGCTGCAACCTCCAAAAACACTGAAGAACTTACAGTCAATTCTAGGTTTCCTGAATTTTGGAAGAACTTATGTTCTAAATACGCAGAAAGGGTTAAACCTCTCTACAAATTAATCCAACCTGATTTCAAACCAACCAATTGGACAAAAAACACACAGAAATTTTGCGTTCAGTGCAAAAAGACATGTTAACAAAAACACAGTTACAGACACGCGACAATGTGCACAATCTTGTAATCCGAATCATTTCAGGGAGATGCGGATTCACATACCTAACCTTTAAAGAAGGTGAAAAGGTACCAATAGCATACAAATGACATTTGTACACACAAGCTGAAATGAAATTCACTTCTACAGAAACAATTCTGACAGCAGTTCAAACTGCAGTAGGAAAAGAGAGAGCTCTCGCGCAGGGAAAACGCATAATGATCGTTACACCTGTACCTGTCCTGGAGGCAGTGACGAAAGCAAGAATTCCGAATGCTAAAGCCCTACCTCCAAGGTGGATACAATGGGTTAATTCTCTTACTGCAACAGACGTTGAATACGTTTTTGACCCCTACTTGAAAACACAAGAATTCCTACAATACGAACACGAATGTCCTCTGCCGACCGAGATCTGCCTCTAGAACATTACGGATGTATAATCTATACAGACTGATCAGCACAGCCTGCAATTGGGGGTAAACAAGCCTATAGTGCTGCGTGCGTGATCGTTAAATTCGCTGGCATGAAGGTAAATTCAAACCTATGGTCACTAAAACTCAATCACTCGGAGACTGTACAGCTCAGTGAGCTGAACTGCAGGCTTTAAAGATGGCGCTTGAAAATACCGATCGCGAATTCCTCACACTCATAGTGTGTGATTCGCAATTCTACGTCCAGTCTTATAATGAATATCTGCAGAACTGGGTTCAAAACTGTTTTAAAGATGCAAAAGGTGGCACAATCAAGCATAAAACGTTTTGGGAACAAGTAGTTCTATAACAGAAAGAACTACAAAAGAATCATGTGATTCATACACTGAGTCATAAGCGTGATGGCGTTCACGTTGCAGGGAATTCATTGGCTGATGAGGCTGCAAAGGCAGCTGTGCAAAAGAGCTTTCGTAGCTGCAATCACTCGTTCAAAACTGAAAATAGACAGCGAAATAATGCAGGCTGTCACCGCTTCAGTAAAAGACAGTGGTAAAACACTCCCGAAAGGCTTTCCAGGAAAGTACTCATATATAACTGATGTAAATAATGTTCCTTTTGCTCGAATCCCTGGAGTGGGGGATAGGGCAATTTCAAACATGGAACATAGGTTAGGACTAATCTTAGCAGCACATGAAGGAATAGCCTCTGCACACGCAGGAGTTTCTGCCACGGTGTCACTACTAAAACATAGATATAGGTGGCCGCACATGAGGAAACAAACTAGAAACTATGTTCTAGAAAATGAAATCTGCCAAAAAATGAAAGTTTCTACAGTGAAACGACCTGCACAGACGCCCCTTCTGATGTCAGAAAAACCATTAGCGTGTATTTACCTGGACCACTGTGGTCCCTTACAAAGGGATGGCAACTATAAATATATCATGGTCACAGTGGATTCCTGCACAAGATTCATTTGTATGTGGCCACAGCGCCAGCTGATGCCAGAACTGTTATAAAAGATTTGCGAGTGTTTATCGGCACATACGCAATCGGCAAGCTACATGCTGACCAGGGTCCAGCGTTTAGCTCTCGAGCTAACAAGGAGGCCATGGCTAGCTTGGGCGTTGCATTGCGGTACTCAAGTCCATTCCATCCTGAGGGAAATGCGGTAGTAGAAAGAGAAAACTGTGACATAAAGCAATCTATAACAGCTAGGTTATTAGGTTCGGGTGATGGGTGGGTCAAACATCTAATAAGTGTCCAACGTAGTCTTAATAATCTGCTAAGAAATTCTCTGGGTGGAATCACTCCATATGAATTACTGTTTGGTACTAGAATGATAATCGAAGAACTCGATCGTCAAACTTCAGTGGTGGAACAAAAACTCTTTCATATCAAAGACTGTTTGGCTGTTTTGCAGGACTTAAATGAAATAAGAAGAAGTCTGAGCAACACAAAAGCCAACAGCCACTGAAGAAAAACCACGTGTCCCAGCAAGACCTGTCTGGATTCCAAAGATTGGAGATCTAGTCAGGGAAAAGATTGAGGTGAAGAAGGAATTTGGGCCTTCTTACAGAAAAGCAGTACCTGTCTTAGCCATCCACGGAACAAGATCAGTGTTACTACAGACCCTTGCTGGTAAAAGGGAGAACAGAGTTGTGTTCATCGACCTAGTCAAACCACATCTTGTTGCCCATCATAAGTAGTAAGCCCAGGGGACTCCCAAGATGTAGCAGACGACCTAATCTGGCTACAATTCAAGAGGTTCAAACTGAAAGACTTATCACCTTTGATAAACCAGCAGTAAGAAAAGAAGGATTATGCAACAAATCCTTGGAACTTTTGCCTCTTGAGACCCAAATAACAGTTAATCTAAAAAATCATGTCTGCAATGATGTAGCCTCTGACTATACAAATATGGCAAAGGAAGAAGCAGCTCTAGCAATTGCAAACAATCCTGATGCAATTCCAACAATTGACAGAACTGCCTCTGGCCATTTCATCAATTTTTTCTGAGGATCCCAGTGAACTTGAATCTACGCCAACAAATAACTTTCAAAGAAAAAATAACAGAACTCTTTCATCAACTTGAAAATACATATCTGGTTTTACCATGGGTTGAATTTTGGATTGTGTTAGGTGTACTTTTTCTCCTGCTATGGCTCATTCTTGTTTTAAGTTTGGGAAGGATGATAGATGGAAAATACAATACAATGGACACAGCAAGTAAGAACATCAACTTGCTCCTGAAACCTCACAAATCATCCCAACATGAGCAAAGACACCTGTCATCAGTGAACATCACAGCCGTTCCTATACCTGGTGGCATAGCATGGGATACAAATGATTATGACATTTATGGCCCAGTGGAACTGTTGAAGATTCCACACCAGTTTAAGGTTTCTTTGAGTGACTTTGTTTCACTCAACACATGTTCTGATGATTGGAACTTTGAAACTGTTAATAACATGATGACAGATTTGGAAATGTCAGCTAAATTCACAAAACATGAATACTTAGAAGGTTCATCTGATTATGAACAAATGTATTGTTTTAATCATTATGGTCACCATTATTTACACAAATATGCAAATCCCAGAAATGTTTTTACTTATAATCAATGGGAACATTGTCCAACCCCGCCAAAGGGCAGCTCGAAAACATTTAATGAAAAGTTTCCATACTTCTCAGGGTTTAATGTCACCAATCCAGAAACGTTTTATTTCAAAAATGTAAATAAGACAGTAATGAAAAACATGTTGACCAATACTAAACAAATTTATTCTGCAAACTTTTATGCTCAGCTGTCTACACTAGGTTTTAACTTTTGGAAAGACAACATTGAGACAAAAACTGTCTGGGGCACAAAAGATTGGCAGGTACAAGGTTTAGAAGCCTTATTCTGAGCCTGCATTATCCCAGAACAAATAATGTTTTTAAATGACACTGTTCAACACACATCATGTCTTGGCTTAGCTAAGATAAAAGATTTAAACAAACCGTCCATACCTAAGCCCACGCCTGACAGTAATGGCACTGCAGATGAGGAGGTAGACCTAAAACCGATTTTACAACAGAACAGAACTAATCCTGATTGGAAAAAATGGTTAATCTGGCCCACAGACATGAATAACTGTCAAGATAGATTCCTGAACAAAACACAATGGTTCACAGTGAATAGGCCAGATCCAAGATATTCCCAGAGACAACATCCAGGGATAGTTACAACATACAGTGTAGGAAAACTATGCCTTGAGTGGCTACAGAAATCCAACTTTCCAGAAATTAAATAACACTTAACTTTACTTAAAGAAGGCTTTGATTTACGAGACTTCTTACTTGGACCTCGTAAAGAACGTCAAAAACGTTTCATATACGCCGGTATATATTCTGCTTACAATGAAGCATGGAAAATCACGCAAATGGAAACTGCAGAAAGAATACAAGAAATTCATCTTATTTATTTAGAGGAAGCTCTCTCTGTAGTGGACAATGGGTTACCGACTCTGTCCGCCTGAATGTATTCATTGGACAGCATTGTATCATCTGCCATTGACATAATAGAGCAGGACTTGCTAATGTTACAACATGGCCAGTCTCAATTACATTCTATAATGCAGCTAGGCTGGACGTTACAAAATCTCCGTTCAGGCTCCATGCCATGACGTCTAATCAACACCACGTCATTGTTTACTGTCTTTAACCTTACAGATACACAAATCTCTTTGGCACAAAAAGGAGCAGACTATACGGTGCTGAGCATTGAAAAACTGGAAAGATTACCATTAACTGTTTCTGAGAAACCAGTCGTAGAGTGGATAATACATGGCACCATCACGATACCAGTGACGATTTTCCAATTTCAGTTTTGTCTACAGCACATACCAGCAGGCATGTATGAAAGGTTGGACAAAGAATACATTAAGTCGACCTGGAATTTACCATACACACACAAATGTTGGAGTGGGGGAAAGGAAGTATTTCTTAGTGGTAAAAATTGTAAGAACTCACTAAGCGGTACACTTTTGTGTCAGGGTATTAATTTACACGGAGCCTGCGAAGGTTCTTCAAATAACCTCGCTTGCCACCTGCACGGTTCACCAGCAGCAGTGAGAGATAAAATTTTCAGGCAGCTTTCCAATGGCAGCTACGTTATGCTCAATGATCACAGCTGTTGTGGCATGTTGCCAGGAAAAGCGTATCTAGTTAGTGTGTCAGCCAGGGTCACTTGTTGTATGCAAGTATTGTATCCAAAAAGCAAGACAGACAGGGAGTCGGCGTTATGGCCTTCACTGAATATCTCTTCTATACAAATTGATACTTTAGGCAGAATGAAAGCCATTCTTTTGCAAAAAACTGCCACTGACCTTGTCTAGAGAAACGTATGATCTGCAAGTTGCGAGGACTTCTGCAGAGATACATGCATTATTATCAACAAACGGCCCTGTGCATTTCGCAGATATTGTTAGGTCAAATCTTAAACATGTCTGATACCAGCGGCATTGCGCATGTATTTAATACGATTTTGTTGGGACTGTTAGCACCGTTTGAAGCAGTCCTCTGCATTTTTCCAAATTTTGTGCACTCTGTGTTCGGCCGCCTGCCTCTCATTTTGGGACTCGTAGCAGGAATTGTATGTTTGTTTATTCTGCTCCGATATGGCAAGTCCAGTCAGCAACGATACCCAGAATACCATGGAACAAGCTCTCCTAGCCATGCGGTATCGTGACAGGAATACACAGATTCTTGGCTTGGATCGTTTAAGAGATCTGAATACCACCTGGTTCCTTTCATTCAGACCAATCTGGCAAGATTGCATCTTACCTGTTGTCTGCTTTGCAGAGAAGAATGCGTGTTGGACATTTGTCTTACACTTCCATCAGTACTGGCATTGGATGTTGACGCCTTGCTAGGTCCAGTAACGACTCATGCATCGTGTTGCCCCCAACGGCTACCAATCCTGATGACGGCCTTCATTGAGGTCTCACTGGCAAGTCTAACTGAGGGTGAGATACATGGAACAACAGGCACACAGATACCACCTACTGCGAACATTGCTAATGCGACTTAAGCTGACAGCGATGCTTCTCATCTGTCCACATTTGATCTACTTGATGAAGTAGTTTCACTTTCGCCTACTATGGTAGACGGTTTCTTTGCCAGCCTAGACGATCTGATGTTTTCTCCTGACACCGAGAATAACTTTTGAATCTTGAGCACAGGGTTCCATGAACTCTGAAATCCGACCTTCGCTTTTTCAAAACAAAGATTCTAAATTATGAACTCTATTTTTCTGCAATTCAATTTGAACTTTCACCAAATTAGAACTATTTATGGCACAGAGTAATCTGCTTAAAGTAGAACTATTCTTAGAGAATAGGAACTCATTTGAATACTTCCTAGAGACAGTATTTGACCTTGTCATCAAAACCAAAAATGTTGATATATTATGCTATGGGATGGTCTCGAATTATTTTTTTCTGTACTTAAGAGCCATTTCATAAATGTAATTTTGTGATTCATTAGGTTAGCATTAACCATTTCATGCTATATATCATATTCTAGCAGCCCGTCCCGACGTTGTCCGGGTATGAATTTCTGCCGGCCAGTAGTATATTGTTTTGTAGGATTTCGTTTTGATAGCATTTCTTATCTGTGACAGGCCTGTGAAATGCTCCGATTCACAGTGCACTGCTGATGCACTTAAGAGTGCGCGTTCAATAGTGTGTGAACTCGAGTTTCCCTACTTTATTTTTCCTTGCAATATTATATAGCGCAAACTCGACAACATGGCATGAGCACAATTTACATTACAGAAGAACATTTGTGGTAGGCACGGGGAGACAAAGCGATTTGCCTGGAATCACAGGATGTTGAGCTGATGCCGAGATTCAAACATAACTTCCCAGCTCTAAAGTTCGCAATTCTAGAACTTGTGGCAGGAGGTAAGTCTAAAAGTGTATGTCGGTGCTGGCCATCAATGAGAGAGACCTGTGCATTTTTCAAATGGGTGGTGAAAAAATATGAGTATGTTGCTGGAGATGTGGGCCGCAGTGCCACCAATGTACTTACCGGGGGAGGGTAAACACCCATTATTCCGCAACTTTCTTTCCGCATACCATCACTCCGCATACATTCATTACAAAAGTACCATGACTCTGCAATGCCATTATAACGCATGGCATTACATTTTATATGCTTTTACCATGCATACATTTACAACGAAATTTGTTGTAAATGCATGAATGGTAAAAGCATGGTTTTTTTTAATGTTTGGATAAGGTAAGTATGGGTATAGGGGTATATGTCTTGGGGTACTGAGGTATATGTTTTGGGGTGTTTGGGTATTTTAAGGGTTCAGATATAGTTTTGGGTTATGGGGTACAGGGGTAGTTTTAGGGTTTAGGGATAGGTATGGGTTTTAGGGTACAGGGGTATTTTTAGGGTTCAGGGATAGGTTTGGGTTATAGGGGTATTTTTAGGATTCAGGGGTAGGTTTGGGTTTTGGGGTACAGGGGCATTTTAAGGGTTCAGGGCTAAGTTTGGGTTTTGGGGTACAGGGGTATTTTTATGGTTATGGGCTTGGTTTGGATTTTGGCGTACAGGGGTATTTTAGGGTACATGAGTAGGTTTGGGTTTTGGGATACAGGGTTATTTTTAGGGTTCAGGGCTAGGTTTGGGTTTTGGGGTACAGCGGTATTTTTAGAGTTCAGGGGAAGTTTGGGGTTTTGGGGTACAGGGGTATTTTAGGGTTCAGGGGTAGGTTTGGGGTTTGAGGTACAGGGGTATTTATAGGGTTCAGGGCTAGGTTTGGGTTTTGGGGTACAGGGATATTTTTAGGGTTTAGGGATAGGTTTGAGTTTTGGGGTACAGGGTATATTTATAGGGTTAAGATGGGTTAGTGTTTAAGGGTGTTGGGGTAATTTAAGGAGTAAGGGTGGGTTATGATTATGGGGTGCAGGGGTATTTAAAGGGAGCAGGGTGGGATTAGCACACGATATAAGATATGGCATGAAGGGCGGAACGTGCACACGCCTCCAGCACACGCCCACAGCACAACGCAGACACGACCACAAGGGACTACTTTGCTGGCACGGTTCTTTTACCTTTTAAATGTATATGGTGGGCGTCTGCATAGCCTATGTCCTTCTGCTGCAACTGCCCTTTCCAACGCTGTATTGGGTGTTGTGATTGGTGCTGTGGTTCCTGAGATTACCCGCCTCAAAGGTTTGGGCTCTCTCTTTATAATATTAGTATGGAAGTATGGATGTAAACACTTATCTCAAATGCGTACAATTTATACTTGTTTCGTGTACAACCTTTTCAAATGCATTTTTGTATTTTGGGTGGGACTGTACACACATATAAATTTAGTAATGTTGAACTTAATAAAGTGAGTGGGTGTTGTATATGAATTAAGGACCCTAGTGTAATTTTCCCGATTCATGCCCATATATAGGTATAAATCACCCTATCCTTATATAGGCATAGGAATCATAACCATATTTAGACTTAGCCTATACAGTCCAAATACGGCATGGCTACTTCCACTAGTTCCGAAAATCCACAACGATTTCTTGGAAAAACCTGCCTTCAGCAGTCGGGGACTTCCCCTTGCTTGAATATTGATTTATCCAAGAACTCATGGAGTTTTCAAAGAACTGAGTCTTTGATTACGTTATTATGTCTAACCTTATGTCAAGCTCGGCACCTTCAAGGTATTCACAGTGGTTTGGAGCAGTTCGACTATCTACCTACACGACACAGATCGCCGCAGCAAGTGCCGAAGGAAGCCGACCCTCCAGCAGATGCACTGAGAGAGACGCTGTCTTTGCTCTTGCCGAGAAATCCAGCTCCATTGTTTCCAGGCTACCCTTGCGGGTTGCTGGGAACTCGAGTTTTGAGAAAGAGATACAAGACCTCCTTCATTCTAAACCAAGGTACGGAGCTGATTAGACCCTTAGAGAATGCTTGGAATAGATTATTCGGTACAAAAGGGGGTGGTGATGGATGGAGCATCTGAATCAATCACACCCTGACTGGGTGTGAGTGTTTGATTGATTCAGATGCTCCTTCCATCACCACCCACTTTTGTACCGCTTTTGGCCGCCATAAGTGTGGCAGGGTATGCTCAGATGTGAGTCCTTTGCTCACTTTGCCACTGGATTCAAGCAAGCCGGGCTGAAGACGGCTGGAATGCCAGAAACCGGTCCTCGGAAGCTTGTTTCCGGTCCAGGGAAGACATGGCTTGGCAGTTCGGGCTGGACTGTTCCCATGAGGCACAGGGTCAGACTGATTTGCATATAGCCATGTCTGAACTGGGGTGGCAGAGTGGGTTAAAGAACGGTGATGGATTAAACCCAGATCTTTTGACTGGGTGTGAGTGTTTGATTGATTCAGATGCTCCGTCCATCACCACCCCCTTTTGTACCGCTGGAATAGATTATTGGCAAAGAATACTAAACTTTAAGCTACTCCTCACTTACTTCTTCCCTTGTACTAGACCTAGGTTAGGTACACCGGGGTAGGCATATTTTAGAGGCACCAGTTGAGTACTTTTAGTCATTATTTATTAATGTATGCATTTTATGTTATTGTATATGGCTTAGAAACCATACCATGCTTTGACAGTATTATTTTATAATACTCTTCATACTGTATGCATTATACTTTGCAACCAGTATTACGATTGTAGCAGTTCATTTCCTATGCCTGAGAAAAAAGACTGTTCAATAAATACTTTTTATTGAAAACGCCAGTCTCTCTATTTCTCTGCACCTCAGGTGAAACGAAGCATGCACGACTGACTGAGTGAAATAACTATCTATTGTTTCCGCGACTCTAGAGATACTTTCTTATTCTTGGGTAACAAAATGTCATGTTTATGCGGTTATCAGAAACTAATCCCTTCTTGTGTATTCAAGAAAGTTTCTAGTGATCTCTGAGCTAGCTGGCACTCACAAGTCTGATATATTCGATAGAGATCTAGTCGACCTCAGTCCTACGTCTTATCTATAGTATATATTATTCCAATGCGCAGAGTCTATTGGGAATATAGAAACTGCACTACAGAGCAGCATGGGTGAAAGCTTGTTTTGGAGTGTGGGCTTTTTGGTGAATGCTGGAAGTGTCCTGTGAGTGAAAGCGAGCATAGTAGGTGTGGTTCTGCACTCTCAGCTGCAGTACGCTCAGGTCAAAGCTCCCTTTGTGTGAGCCTAGTGCGATGCGGCAGCAGCGCGTGGATGGGTGACCTGGTTTCAGAGACTAGAGGAATGTCGTGCAGTATTGCAGGATGGCAGAAAAAACAGGATTCTTGGCGCTGGGTGTGGTCCAGGCAAGGATGTGCACAGACGGGCTTGCCTTTGGTGCACCAGCGGTGCACCTGCAGAGTGTTGCGGTGTGTCCGCCCTGCAGCTGCCTTTAAGTAGGTCCTGGGCACGAGGAGATAGTAGGGGCGGAGGGCAGGACTTAGCGGGTGCACAGCAAAGGAGAGGCGGTGAGTGAAATCAGGTAAGGTGCGCGGCAAAGGAGCGGAGTTGGGAAGCAGGAAAAACAGGCACCATGAGATGGTGAAGCAAAATGGCACAGGACGCAATGTAATGTAATGTAATGATGTCTTGTAGCGCATGAATCACCCCACATGGGGTATCTCCGCGCTATAGACAGCTGGGGAACCCGTCCTGGCTGTCCCCATGAGATGGTCCCTACTGGGTATCTCCAAGGTGAAACCAGGCATCCCCGGCGTATGTGGGGGCCGTTGCGGAGATGAGGCCAGCTAATGCCCAGAGTTGCCGAGTGTGATCCCTGGTTAGAGTAGGCACCGAGGCGAGAATTATCGAGTCCGCTGACCCTGGCCCACGGCCCTGCCGCGTCGGGAATTGAACCCTGGTCCCAGGCCGTCCTCTGCTTCCAGGTCTGCCGCCTCTAACCAGTGAGCCACACCACTCCAAATGCAAAAGAGCTCAGAATAACAAACGGTCACAGTGTGAGCGAGACATCACAGAGAGAGCAAAACACAAAAGAGCATTAATGAACCAAGTGATTAAACGGGCAGAGATACAAATGCAGGTAACCTGTGAAGAAGAGATTACGGAGAGAGTTCAAGGTTCAAGGTGTAAAAGAGAGCACAGTAAAAACGGGGGAAGACGTACAGAAATTAACAGAGAGGGAGATCACAAAGAGAGAGCACAGATGGGGCAAAATGTGCGAGAAGAGAGCACGGAGTGGGTGCCAGCATGGTCAAAGGAGTGCCCAGAATAGCTGGAGAGAGAGAGGATCAGTG
This sequence comes from Lissotriton vulgaris, assembly GCF_964263255.1. Classification (NCBI taxonomy): domain Eukaryota; kingdom Metazoa; phylum Chordata; class Amphibia; order Caudata; family Salamandridae; genus Lissotriton; species Lissotriton vulgaris. The sequence goes on along the minus strand of NC_141693.1, from coordinate 1,609,208,946 downwards.
GCGGGAGCCAGGCCCGTTACTGGTCAGAGGACTGGTCCAGGTAAGTCATTGGCTCCTGCTCAGTGATTTTGGGGGCCAGTTCCTGTAGTGCTGTGCACCAGTAGTTTTTAAAAGGGATCATCAAAACAGATCACTATTGGCCTCTATTTTCATGCCCTGGCACAGACAGTCTGGTTTGTGCATAAACGTTAGCATTGGAGTGAGCATGCGCACTAGTGTGAACAAGATGTGCGAATGCTCATTTCTAACTAATGGAGAAGTTGCAGGGGAAGGGAAAGCCTTTAAAAAGAGACATATTCTGTCTAGATCTCCCTTCTCTTTCTGTAATGCCAGATCAGCAACAACACTGGTGTGCCAGCCACTGAGGACAACAGTTCATTGGAACCATCAGAGACTATATAGGACCACCATGACCCTTCTCTGCCCACTGGAGTAAAAGCTCACAGAGGAACATTAGCATCCAACCACCAGTGTGACTCTGCTCTGCCCTTTCAGAGCGAGCAACGAGCATGCGCACTGCAGTACAATCCAACCACAAAGGAAGTGTTTCTCTCTTCACTTCCAGCTGATCTTGCAGAGGGACCGACGTGCGTGATCCTGCCCCAGCAGTAACAGCATCAGCAAGTATCAACTCTGCTGCTGCACTGTGTGTTCTGAAGGTGGCTACATTGGTGGGGTGTTTTTGTTAATACTTGCTAACTTCATAATGTGCTTTATAGATTGAGGTGTGACAAATACACTCCTTGCTTATACATTAGTAGCAAACTGTTGTAGCTTGCGAGGGCAAGTGTTATAATGAATGTCAAAAATTAAGAAGACCTACTCATGTCAATGCAAGCATCAGAAGAAAGAGGTCTACAGATGTACGTGTTAAAGAACAAATGCAGGCCAATGCTGTCTACAATAGTAGAATAAAAAGAACAAATATAATTAGACACCGCAGACACGCATTGTAAGAACCCCTCTTTGAGAAAATATGCAGATAAAGCAGCACAGAGGCACAGGATAATTGTGAGGTTAGGCCTTGCAGAGCAGTAGCCGTGTAGGCAGTACGGCAATGCTAGACTTTAACGCACGAGACAAGCCAGTAGTACAGCGGTGGCGTGAAAATGTACCAATAACGTGCACATGACTTGCACTTCATAAACATGTGGTTAGATGTTTTAGCAGGGTGTTACCTTTTGAAATTAACGGATAATGCTGTCTTTTGAGCAAACGTTTGATTTAATATGCAAATGTATGCCATATGTATTTGCAGTAACGAAGGCATAAAAGAAACTGTCCACCGCATTGTAAGTTTGAGCTCAGATTCCAATTCCACGGAGCTGACTGACCTTCTGCGCACAACAACTATACTATATTGCCAACAGAAGTCATGTCGTCTTTTTCTTCCGTCCAGCAACATTTGGCAGAGCCGCCCAGAAGTTCATCTCAACTTTCCCAGATTGCGCCCGAGGGAGATGTTGACTGCCTTTAAATGAATACTGTGCCAATATATCAGGTATGCCGACACTGAGTATTACACTAAAGTCTGCCTATTCAAAGACAGGCAGGTAAGAACCCAGGCTGCTGTCAAAAGGGGGAGGGGGAGATCAGGCTTCGTACCTTAACATTTTAAATTGCATTGTTCTTTGGCAATTATAGTATGGAAATGCATGCAAGGGTTTTCCATTTTTCTTTTGGATGCAATGATATGCTTAGAGAAATGAAATGAGGTGATTCCAGGTAAATACCAGAAGACTAGCTAGTGTGAATACTCCTTTGAAATAGAAGGGAAGAATAGCAGGCAGTAGTGCAGTACCCAAGGGACAGCTACTGGAAGAGACATTCCTTCGGGGAGTGGTCTAGCAACTAGCAGTGTATTATCAAGGATAAATCTCCTGAAAGAGACATTCCTTCAGGGAATGGCCTATCAGGCAGTAGTGCATTAACCAGGAGAAAGCCCCTGGAAGAGACACTCCTTTGGGGAATGATCTAGCAGGTAGTAGTGCTTTACCCAGGAGGGAACTCCTGGAAGCGACATTGCTTTCTGGGAGTGCTCACAGATATCCCAGTTTGATCCGGAGGGCTAGAATAGAAATAGGGAGACAGGACTGGGTAGCCAGATGTGATAAAGAGACGGTCATTTGATCGTTACCGGCAGGGCTTACTATGAATAAGTCAGACGCCCAGCTCCCAAATTCCCAGATTTAAGATATCTGGAAGGCGTCTTTAGGGAACAGTGGTCGAGGCTGAGGCATCAGTTGGAGAGTCTGACGGTTAGGTAACGGGACAACGAATTGCTGGTGTCAATTGACTGTGCCCTGTGCATGGCCAGGTTGTGAATCCAGAAAGAGCATTCGTTGCAAGTTGATATCCCTCCATGAATAAGGAGAATGACAAAGAGTACAATACTACGTATTCATAAGAGGCAAATCATCGAGAAGTGGCAGGGTTCCCCGCCGGTTGTCATACAATCTAGTATAAGTGAGGAAGAAAGGCAGCAAGAAATTTCTGATTTTTTTGGTATTTCAATACTAACCCCTAAGGTGCCCCTGGAAGTGAGGAAACATTATCTCAGATAAAAACATAATGAATCAAAATAAAACATCCCAAGACACGCCTAAAGATTAATAATAATTCCCTATGAGTGAGGCTGATAATTCACTGTGGCAGATAACAGATGAGATTGAATTAAAATGTATATTTCTATGGGCCTATGGAGGACTCCAGTGTCCATGTAATATCCATGGAATTCATACAATACCAGAGTCCCCCATCATATTAGAGGCCCTTCTTGGTACATTCCTCACAGATATTTACGATTCAGGAGTTTGAAACATTAGTGGGAGCTCATATCCTCGAGCACCGCAAAGAGTTGTTTATATTCACCATAATATTGTAACATGTACTGCGCCAGGCGCAAATCTTCTTAGACCATCTACAAATGTACCCACCCCAGATATAACCATGGAAGAAGTGTTACACAGACTAGCGATAAATATGCTGGATGTTCACCACTTTGGTCTCACTGTAGTATAGTTGAAGTCAGCTAATGCTGCCTAAGATCAATACGTGTTCACCCGTACTCTAGGTTAGCTATATTCATAGAACACAAATACATTAGTAAATGAGACACATTCAAAAGGGGCATTAGCCAGTGGGTAAATGAACAAGGGATTAAAAGTAACAATTCTATTACACATAGGAAACGCACAGATGGAGGGAACCATGGAGACCCCTTTGGAACACATGTTAAAAACTTTCCCTTCAGGCAAGAGGAAGATACAAAAGTACTGTAAACAAAGGTAGTAAGGTACCAAGGGCCTTGGCCAGCCATGGCCAAAGGAAGGGACATTCGACAAAGACATACCTGAACATACATTGACTTATATTTGCTTCTAATATAATAGAAAGAAAAGACAGAAAAGGGAAGACAATTTGTTGTTTTGGCATGTATTCCGCAAAATAAAAATAAATGTGAAACCAACAGCAAACGAAGAGGCAATAACATAGTCCCTAGCGAAGCCCCCGCCTTATGGTCTTTATGGTCTTTACTCCATTCTGCCAACTTTTGGGTACCAAGATCCTGTTTGCTACACATAAAGAGGAGGGGCAAAAATCACAGGGCAACGAGGCACCTTCGGACCCTACCCCTAGAACTCCTCGGGATGGTCCAGAATTAGAATGTAGAGGCAGACTCATAAATGAATTGCAGCACACCGTTAGACAGGCAGAACACTCTAGAAGCCCTGCTCCCTTTCCAAAAATCCACTCTGCATTGTCCAGCAAGATTTAATCAGGAGGAGCTATTTTTAGGGACTACTCACCCTTTCTGGCAAGCTGAAAATTCCCTAACTTTAGTCACAGAACAAAAAGTAAATGTAGGAAGATAAACTGAATTTTTATCTCTGGCTCTGAAAGCAGAGCAAAAGTGACAAGATAAGATGTAAAGGCACCTCTATTGCTTGCAAAGTGAAGGAGCAATAAAGATGCCTTTACATCTTGTTATCTTGTCACATTTGCTGGCTTTCAGAGACACAGGTTAAAAGTTAGTTTGTCTTCCTACATTTTTTTTTTCTTTATGTGACTGAAGTTAGAGAATTTTGTAAAGTGAACTGTGTGAAAATTGACCTGTGGAAAGCAAGTGCAAGGAAAGGCTGTAAGATGTCAGGCTTTTTTCTAACACAACACTGAAATAGTGAACTGTTCAAACATTTCAAATATATTTCACTAGTTATGAAGACATATTTTTACAATTCTGTGGTGAAGAAAATATTTTTATAGGTTCAAAACAAATTAGAACACTTTACATGGTGATGTGCAAATGTTAAATATTTTTGCTGAAACACAATTTCCAAACATTGTTTATGCGCTATTAACGTTTTGTGGCCGTTTAATGGGAAATATGCTATCTGTAAATGACATCATGCTTTAGTAATATATTTATGAAAAGTGAGTTTTTAAACATGAACTGGGAATTATTACTGCTCCTGCCCAGATGACAATGCTTTTAGTGAACTAAGAGGCAAGTCAGGGATCATGTGTACCCTATATATGGGCTCGATTTTTGTTATACATGGAGCAAACATTTAGTCAAGCAAAGAAAACATTTTTTTGTACAGCAGAAATATTGACCTTGCATATTTCAAGGTGCTCTCTTATGGGATAATAAAGAAAAAGGCGTCTCCATAAGACAAAATATTTGCCTAGGATCACACAATTTGAGACCAGTTCACGGGTCAAGTACATTAGTTAGGTCATGTAGATTATTCAAGTTACTAGACCTGCAGGTCTAGTAACATTTTTATGATTTTTCGAGACCTGACAATGGACTATGGGACATGTTGTTTTTAGGCTGGGAGACACTTCTGCAGAGACTTTGAGAGAGGCAGCAGAGGAACGGAGAAGAGAAGTAAAAGGATGGGAGAGGAACACAGAAACACCACAGTATCATGAACCCACAAATGAGTTACAAGACTGGCGGGTGTGGGGGGCAGAGGAAGATGGCGAGTGGGAAGACAGGCCTAATAGGGGTGCAAATGATAAGTACACTAAGCAGAGACCATATAATTTCCGCCTAAGTCCTCTGCGGGGATCATTAATGTCAGTAAGAGACAACTCAGAAATGTGGAAGGAAATCCTAAAAAAGAATAGGTCAGATCTAACACCCATAAAAGTAATAGAATATAAGGAGGCTAGTTACTTTTGCCAATCCTTCTCGCATGAATGGGCAAATGGACTAAAAAGGAGGAAAATAAGCACAAGTTTTTTCAACCCATCGACTTAGCAACTGTCGAAGATTGTATACGGCTGGGACAGGGTAACCCACATTGGAACTATCCATATATGCAAGAGTGCAACCAACTGATGATCCGAAGAAATATACCAGATCCGAGGTTAGGCCCAAGACCAGTAAATCCTCGACCAATAACTCAGTTAAAAATGTGGGCATTTTTATCAGGGCAGGATTCCCTCAAATAACATTGATAAATACACAGTTTGATGGATCATCCTTCAACAATATCCTTCAATATGTCTGGGATGTGCTCCGGCGAATATACCCAGACAGACTAGACATTAGAGCTCATATGGCAAAGGGCATAAAACCAACTGAAGACATTCAAGAATTCATTCATAAAAGAACCAAAGGTATAGGAAGTAGGATGTAAGTGGGAAAATACTGGAGGGAATGCAATATTATTTTATTAAGTATTAAAATGGGGCTTTCCCACGGATATACAAGCAACCCTAAACAGTAGTGGGAATTGAGGCTAAACTGCGGGCAGAAATACAAGCACATATAATACATTATTTCAAGCAAAACAAGAAAAGGACAGAGCAGACAGAGAGGGCCACAGCTACGTTTGTGCAACAGAAAGCTAAACACCAAGTACAGAAGGTTCACTTGGAGCAACACCACAAATGGCTGCCACAACGCCAGAACAGGTGGTGGTACCAGGGGGGTAGTCAGTAAGTAACACTGGAGAGAGACAAGGATTTTTTTTGTAGGAGGCCAAGTGCCAGTGCAGGGAAGAAGGCAAGAAGGATATAGGGAAGGACAACCATGTTATCATTGTTGCAATATGTGTCATTTTGCAAGGGAGTGTAAAACGAAAAAGAACAATGAGCAAATGCAGAGTTGGGTCGCTCCACAGAGGCAGATGGGGGCCACATTAGATGCAATGGGCTCCCCAAACAACAAGTAACACAGGGGCCCCTGCAGGTCCCTGTGGTTCAGTGGACCCCACAACAGGGGCAAATGCCACAGAATAGGCCCCAGGTTGTCAGAAATACTACAAGAGGACCCACACAGGTCCAGATGGGAGGCGTAACAGTACAAGGAGGTAATCCCTTTTCTGCACAAACCCAAATGTGTGGAGGTACACCAACCAACAGCTATACACAATGGGAGCGTGCACAGACAACCATTATGTGTCCAATACTATCAGTAACCAACAGATCAAATGAAAAACCCATTGTGACAGTAGCCATAGAAGGCCGCCCCTATAGTGTTTTATTCAATACTGGGGTCACTAAATCTTGTATAAAGGAAGGAATACTACCATTCTCGCTAAAGCCAATGGACACACAAGGGTTTTCATGGCCTGACAGGAGGGCTCCCTTTACTGAATCAGTGAGAATGACAGTAGGAGACAAGCACATTGGAGGAACATTGTTATATTCCCCAGAGGCAATGGTCAATCTTCTCAGAGGAGATCTGATGAGTAACCTGAATATTTTTGGGAAGATGGGTCGATGGAATGCTACACACCTCGTATTACACCAGGTAGGATGTTATCCCTCATAGCTCATGAGGACTTGGAACAACAGGTCAAAGCAATTCCTGTGGATACAGAGGTCTTTTTGCATGGCATATATGTTTTGATAGTGCATACACTAGCGTTACTCAGGAAGACAGTCCAGATACCAAAAGCACTATTGTTCAGACTCGAGAGACCTGTGGATCCGATAGATGAACCAGAAATGGTGTTATTTGGCCTTTGAAATAAAGCCACGTTATGCATTATTGACGGCATTTGACAGGAGATAAGCAACGTGGGCATCAGTAGTATTTACAGATCCAGAGGTCAAATTGAGAGACATATCACATGAAGAAATGTTTGATGACAGTCCTACAATTGAGACAAACATATTTCAAATGAATATTCCCATTAGAGTACATTTGTAATACAGTATGGTTCTAAAACACGTGCAAGACAGTACAATGAGAGAAAGGGATTTGCCAAAGGTACCAGAGAGTCTGTGATTAACGGAGCTGAGTCTGTGAAAAAAACACTGGAACCCAGGTCGATACTGTGGGCGGGACAGCAGTATCCTGTATCTGCAGAAGAAGGTATCTTTCCCACAATACAGGTTTTACTTGAGCAGGGAACAATATACGAGAAAATATCACCTTGTAATACACCGATAAAAAAGGCTAAGTGGGGAACTTGGAGAACAATACAAGATTTCCACCACTGAAAGATATAGTGAAGTTAGATGCAATGGCCAAGACAGGGGTTCTTAGGTACAAGGATAATACTTGGGGAGCTAAAATATTGCAGCAGGGATTTTAAGGGGTGTCCAGAGTATCCCGATCTACAATCCTCTGCAAGAATTACTCCGCTACACCCCAGCCCCACGATTGTCAAGAAAGGCCATATTTCCGAGTGAATGGATCAGTATACATTCATAGTCATGGGTGCCATGGTGCCAAATTTGGGTGCAGGGCCCTTTCTCCATGGAAGGGGAACCAGACTGACAAAAGCACCTGACAGAAGTGTCAGGCAGTGACATATCTGAGTACATTGGGTAGAACTCAGGAAAGAGTGCAAAAGAGCCGAGCGCGCTTGGCGCAAAGACTGGGCACCTATTCATAAAACCGCATATAAAGAAGCCCTTAAACTTTACAAACTAGGACGACAAAAATCTAAAGCTGCCTTTTTTGAAGAAAAAATTCGTCTCTCTTCTAATTCTTCCAGAGAAACATTCAAAATTGTAAACATGCTTCTTAAAGTCCCAGTCCCTTCTTTGGTCCAGAATGACCCAGTACTGAGATGCAATCAGTTAGCAGAATTTTTCGACACCAAAATCCGGAAAATTCTAGATAGCCTCCCTCAATCCTCCATCACTGAACCCGTCGAGATCCCCTCCCCTGACCCTACCTGTCCTCAACTTGAGGCTTTCAGTCCCATATCCAAAGAAGATTTTTGTAATATCTTTTCCACTATTAAAAGCGGCTCTCCCTCAGACCCAGTCCCGATGCACATTCTAAAGCAAACTTTAAACATCATTGCCCCGGTAGCCACGGAGTTACTCAACTCGTCGCTATCCTCGGGCATAGTGCCCCCGAGCTGGAAACAGGCTAGGGTAAAAACACTTTTAAAGAAACCAGGACTAGACATCTCCGATCTGGCCAACTTTCGCCCGATCTCGCTTCTACCTGGACTGAGCAAAGTGGCCGAAAAAGTGGTGAATAAGCAGATCTCCGAGTACCTAGAGGTTAACCATCTCCTCAGTGACTCTCAGACTGGTTTTCGCCCGGGTCAGGGCACAGACACCGCCCTTTTGGCGGTGACTGAAGAGGTAAGATGCATCTTGGATTCAGGGGGATCAGTAGCTCTGATCCTCCTGGATCTGAGTGCCGCATTCGATACTGTGGATCATGCTGTCCTGGCCCAACGCCTGGCCCTGCTGGGCATTACAGGATCAGCCCTCAAATGGTTGCAGTCCTACCTGGAGGAGAGATCCTTCAGGATCTGGGAAAATGGGTCCATGTCAGAGCCCTTCCCTCTTCAGTGTGGGGTGCCGCAGGGTTCCTCCCTCAGCCCCACACTGTTTAATGTCTACATGGCCCCGTTGGAGAAGGTGATAGCCCCATTCGGGGTTAAAGCTATAAGTTATGCCGACGACACGCAGCTTGTCGTCTCGCTGTCGCAACATGAGGGCAGCCCGGTTGATCTCCCAGACTGTCTTACAGCCATTTCCTCCTGGATGTCCAGTTCAAAACTTAAATTAAATGGATCTAAGACGGAGATCATGCTCCTAGGCAATCAATTTACCTCTCTGCCCCCTGAGATGTGGCCTGCCTGTATGGGAGATCTTCCACCCCCTAAGCAGCAAATAAAAAGCCTAGGGATTTGGTTCGAACCCCAACTGACCTTCAAGACCCATGCGCAGAAAGTGGTTGGAGGCTGCTTCGGCCTGCTTCGGGCAGCCCGGAAGGTACTTCCTCTCCTTCCGTTTCAATCTAGAAAGCTGTTAATCCAGGGTTTGATTTTGTCCAAACTTGATTATGGTAACTCCCTTTTCCTCGCAGCCCCTCTTGCTACCATCAAGACTCTTCAGCGAGCTCAGAATGCCGCAGCCAGGCTGCTGATGGGGGCGCCGAGACGGGCCTCAGCCAAACCATTGCTGAAAGCCCTGCACTGGCTCCCCATCCAAGAGCGGGTCTCTTTCAAGTCTCTCTGTATTGCACATAAGACCCTGCAAGGCAAAGGCCCTCCAGCCTTGAGAGGATTGATCCGACCTTACAAGTCGACCAGGGCCCTTCGCTCGGATGGAGAAAATCTGGCCATTGTCCCACGAGTGAGGAAAGCACGAACAGGAGGCCGACGGTTCTCACTGAATGTGTCAAACAAATGGAATGCTCTCCCTAGAGAACTCCGAATGGAACCGGATCACCTGAAATTCAGAAGAGCACTTAAAACCTTTTTGTTCCCTACCACCCTCTAATCTTGCCTTCGCTTGAGTTCACCAGGTTCAGATTAGGATTAGCGCTGGGACGCTCTAGGGCAGCCATGCGCTCTACAAGTCCAAATCAAATCAAATCAAATCAAATCAAACACCTACAACTCTTCAAGCAGATAGAAAACCCATTTATTTTCTCTCTGTGTTTTAAGGGAAATTGAACAGTGAACAGGGAATCAAGATCAATTGCAATGTTACAAGATATAATGCTGACATGCAATGGGGCATCTCCAGCAAAATGGACTACTAGTGGAACTGTGGTGACTGGCTTTGTACACAACTTCTTACAGATTGGAGCGGTCTCTGTTCTTTGGTCACTGTGCACAACTTATCCCTGGTGATCCCGAAGTGGACATCTCTTAACTACATGACAATCCCATGAACCGTCCAACGACCTTGCTACACCATCATCGGAGGAAGAGAGTTACAGAGTATTTCGGTACTTCAGCCTGGGAAGACGTCCAGCAAGAGCACAGGGTGTTTAATAATGTTAAGCACTTCTTCTGCAGCATCCTTCCGATCGTTCAAACATAAACACCTGCATGTTGGCTTCAGATTACTCACTGGGAGTTGATGAAAGCCATCAATGCCACAGAGGAAGGCTTTAACGCAGTGAAAGAGGAGTTGTGAGCTATGAGAGTAACCCTTATGCAGTATAGATATGTGTTCGACTTAATGAGGGCCATGGCGGGGGGAGTATGTGCCAATATTTAAACGGCTTGCTGCATGTATTTTCCTGCCAATGACACAGATAATGGAACCCTAACAGAGGCAATACAAAATATGCATACATTTCAAGAGAAGATGGTGAACAAAGGGGGGTGCCACTGACAAATGGTTTTCAGGGGGCTCAACCTGAGTCTCTTCCTGGATGTATGTCAGGATTATTTAAGGCCTTGTTGCCTGTTTTTGTAATATTGCTATTGGTCTTCTGTGTCTTCTAGATAGTGATAGGATGTTTCAAAAGGGTTAGTCAGATTTTGGTTGTGATGTTCACTACTATATTGGTCAATAAAATGCAGGACGTTGAGGAGATTGTAGTCACATTAATGAGTCCAAGCAAAAAGGAAGGTGAGGAAATAGTTGAAAATTCAACTAAAGGGGGGAATGTTATAATGAATGTAGAAAATGAAGAAGGCTTACTCATGTCAATGCAAGCATCAGCATAAAGGCTTGTACAGATGTCCACGTTAATGGAAAAATACAGCCTAAGCTGTCTATAATAGTACATTAAAGGTGCAAATAGAGTCAGGATGTTAAGTTGAATAATCCACAGATAAACGTAGAGAAGTTGAAGTTAGGTTTATTTCCATATAACAATAAACTCCACCTGATGCGCGATGCTTCCATCCAGAGGCAAACCTCAACGGTGACTGACCACACGTTGGAAGTAACCACCGAGCGGACACATCGCGCGTGGATGCATAATCTAACAATAATACATTGCATGCGACCACATCACGCATGGACGCATAATCAAATAATAACATGTTGGATGCGTGCACATCGCGCGGCACACCACGCGAAGAGCACGAGTAATTAAAACAACAACTACTCCACCTTCCCCCTTATAACAACAAATAGAAAACAAAAGAAAAATAAAAACAAATTAACATCAGAAAGAATCATCAAACTTCAAAATCTCACAAAATCATTTAACTTTTTAGGTGCTCCGATGGTTCTGCCATAAGAATAAATAACCTGTGAAGAGGAAGCAGTGGTTGAATTAGCATTGGGGGAATTAACACAAACATTGGCCGGTTGAACATGTGTATAAACACATCCGTTCACATTAACAGGAGTATTTAACCAATGGCACCTATCCAGATACTCAACAGGTTAATTCCTTTTGTTTCCAATGATGTTTGCCTGATGATGAGAAACTTTTACAAGATGACGTTTGTTCCACCAACCCTTACCATCAATGAAAGCAGCACCCTTACTAACTTTACTAACTTTAAGAACCCTTAAAGGTTGAAAAAAACGTAGACTCTCCTTTTTTAACCTTGACAGGCTTTTTGATCAGAACCCAGTCATCCATGGACATATCAACAGGAGTGGCATAACACTTAGAATCAAAACTTTTTCTCATAAGCATTTGTTTGGCGTCCGCCCTTTTACGGATAGCGCCCAGATCAATTTCCTTATCCCCGGATAAATTCTGAAGCCAGGAAGGAAACAAACTAGAATGAGAACCTCTGTTCCTCAAGAAAGTAAAAGGAGAGACTCCTGTAGTACAGTGTGGAGAAGTGTTGTAATGCCAAACCTTCTCTCTAATGAAATTAATCACATTCATTCCACAAGTCAACGCCGTTTGAATGCCCTCCTTAATCACTTTATGTCACCTCTGCGAACAATATTATTCTCAACTGAGAGCTCATCAGAAACCTGCGAAAACCTACGTAATTCACCCTCCAGACACCTAGGCTCCGGCCATCTAAGGGTCGAATAATGAATAACCTTCTGAAGAACTGGATCACCCTCACATGCAAATTTCTAATCATTCTCAGATAAAACAGGGGTTAACTCACCAACAGCATCCACCATGGTGACACATTCAATATCTTCAACAGAGATATCCTCATCATCATCCTTAACCATGGAAAGTCTCGAAAGGTAGTCGGCCCTAAAATATTTACCACCACTAATGTGTTTGACCTCAAAATGGAACTCCTGCAATTTAGAAACCAACCTCATCAATCTAGCCGACATACATGAAGAATTGACCTTATTAAAAATATAGATAAGAGCCTTATGGTCGGTAACAAGCTCGAATTTCCGACCCCAAATATATGTTCTAAATTTCTGAACTGCCCACACACAAGCTAACGCTTCTCTTTCAATGGTGCTATATCTAGTCTCGAATGTCTTAAGTGAACGCGAAGCAAAAGCCACTGTCTGTCATTGCCTCCTACTTTCTGAGTTAATACTGCACCCAAGCCAGTGATACTTGCATCCACTGTTATGACAGAAAGACAATCATCCCTGAAAGCGTGAAGAGCTTTAGCAGACACAATCAATTTTTTAACATCATTAAAAACTTTATCTATTTCAGGGGACCAGGCAAAGCTGCAGCCTTTCCTCCATAAGCAGTGCAGAGGTTCAACTAATTGAGAATAAGTAGGAACGAATCTAGCATAGTACTCCACCAGACCGAGAAAAGATCTGAGAGAATCCTTGTCAGATGGAGGTTTGGCATCTTCTATGGCTCTAATCACAGAGAACTTTGGTTTAATCCCCTCACAGGATACAGTATGACCCAAATAATCAAGCTCTTTAACCCCTTCGCTGCTGATGACGAGCTCAGCTCGTCATCAGCCACGGGTGGCGTGTGCGGATGACGAGCTGAGCTTGTCATGTAACGCGGTATTTTAAAAAATGCCGCACAGCGCAAATATCACCGCAGCAGCAATGCGGTTAACAGCAAATTTGCACTTGTCACCGCGCACAGTCATCTTTTTAGACATCAAAGTGGTGAGGACACGTCTCAAAATTGTATTATGCTCTTCTGAGGACTTAGCATAAATTAAAATGTCATCGAGGTAAGCCTGAACTCCAACCACCTCACTGAAAAGGGAATCCATAAGCTTCTGGAAGACACTCCCAGCCGAAGCTAGACCAAAAGGAAGGCGTAAAAATTTAAACGCTCCGAACGGGGTGATAAAAGTAGTCAACTCCTGAGACTCTTTTGATAATGCGACCAGATGATAAGCCGACTTTAAGTCGATCAGAGAGAACCACCTAGCCCCACCAAGATTAGCGAGTAGTTCATGGATCTTTGGTAGAGGGTGGCAATCAACAATAATATTCTTGTTTAAACCGCGTAAATCTGCACAGAGCCTAATTTTGCCAGTCTTTTTGCGAGCGACCACGATCGGAGCCACCCACTGTGAAGAATCAACTGGTTGAATGATTCCTTGTTCACACAGATCTTTTAAAGACCTATCTAATTCTGCACGGACACACAAAGGGACAGATCGAACCTTATGAGCTACAGGTTGAGCTCCAGGAATCAATCTTATCCTATGTTCAAAACCCTCAACACTGCCAACTTTGTTACTGAACACAGGTTTAAACTCCTCCATAATCTGTTTTGCATCAAAAGTTTGATCATCAGACATGCACTCCACACTTGACACGGGAAGATCCCCAACCTTAACTGGATTATCATCCCCAGGAACCAAAAATAAACCCATGCGGGCAAGATCCTTCCAGCCAACTATATTTTTGTCTTTCTCAGCAACATACATTTTGGTAATAGTTTCTCTACCTAAACATTGTACTAAACCTTCAAAATACCCAATCATGTTGATGTCCTTTTCACCAAAGGCCTTCGGGTTTACATCAGAACACGACAATTCAACTTTTCTTTTCCATAAATCATAGAAGGTAGAACCTCTCAAAATAGTGAAAGGAGAACCAGAGTCCGCCATCACCTGTAAAAGAATACCATCAATTATAGCAGAGCATAAAGGACCTTTTATGTCGTTAACTTGGCCATTATCATCTAAAGTGACAACAATATTACTAAAAGAGCTGGCACAATCATCAATAACATCAGATTCTACATAGTTAACTTTAGGCGCTTTCTTCAAATTCCTACAAACACCTTGAAAGTGGCCCATCTTTTTGCAAATGACACAACGTCTGTTAATAGCAGGACATCCTTGAAAGTTTCCAAAATGGTTCTTCGATCCACATCTGTAACAAAAATTAGATTGTTTCTTCTGAACAAATTTTACATTTTTGTTTTTAACACTCACAGAACACACAGAACTGTCTTGACATGGGTCAGTAATATTAACTGAATTGACTCCACTTTTTGAAGCGTCAGCCATTACTTTACTTGTAATTGCAGAACGTTCAATGCTTAAAGAAAGGTTGATTACTTCATTCAGAAATGGGTTTTTGAAACCAAGAATTCTCTCTTTAATCTTCTGTGAAGAACAGTTGAAACAAACTGGTCCCTAATATAATTATCGCAAAGAGGACCAAACTCACATGTGGTTGCCAAAACTCTAAGGGCAGAAATGTATTCTTTGACTTTTTCACCTTCTCTGTGTTTTCTAGCATAAAAGTTATGTCTTTCTAACATAATATTCGGCTCTTCAGCAAATTGTTTTTTTAAATGAGCCACTGCTTCAAGATATACATTCCAATTACGGTCACCACTTTGAGCAGGAGGAGGAATTGGAGGAATACTTTTAAAAATACGTTGAGCTGCTTGACCAAGACACCCAAAAAGGATTGCAAATTTGCGTTCAGAGGAAAAATCCATAGCATCTATAGCAATAAGATGGTTTTCGAACAAAGCGAACCATTCTTTCCAAATTATTTCAGGGCTTCCAGGTTTACTCAAAAAATGAGGGGGTTGAGTGATATGCTGTAAATGTAAATTAGCCATAGTAAAATAAACAGTACAAAGTATCCCCCCTCTGTAAAAAGTACCCCTTTTAAATATGGTAATAAACACTAATACAAACAGTGTAGAATATTGAATGACCACAAAAATGAAATAATTGGTATGAGTAAGAAAAGCGTAATAAATAAATTCTTATTTGTAGTGTTATTGAGCTGGAATTAAAATAATTAAATGAGGAAAAGCGTGCGCGTCGCTGTAGTAACGCGCTAAAAAGTTATCATAAATGAATTCTCAAAGCGTGCGCATCGCTGAAATAGCGCGCTAGTATTTATCATAAATGAATTCTCAAAGCGTGCGCATCGCTGTAGAAATGCGCTGAAATAAGGAAATCCATAAAGCGTGCGTGTCGCTGAGACGACGCACAGATGATCGATTCAATTCCCAAAATTTGGTAAGTTTTCAAAAGAGAAAGCGTGTGCTTCGCTGTAGCAACGCACTGATGTCTATCAAATTGACATCTCAAGTGCTTGTACCGTCCATAAAACTTCCGTGAAGAACGGGAGCAATAGCAATTGGATATCCAACGGCAAATCACAGCTGAGCCACAGGCAGAAAACTGACTAATAGACGATCTCGGTCTTAGTCTTTTCTGGCCAATCTTCAAGCCTGTGAGATAAAGCAGTCTTTTATAGCCAATCCTCGCACTTGAGAGGTAAAACAGTCTATTATGGCCAATCCTCATGGTTGAGATGATAAAGTTTTAAGCCAATCGCGCATATTTGAAAAGGATATTCGACGCACCTTGTTCTTCGGAGAAAACCACTGAAAGTCTCACCGAAATATTTCACGGAGTGAAACCAGCACAGGTACGTCCTTAATTACACAGCAAGGATTTGATGAAAAAAATTCTTGCGTGGGTATGGGTGGAGTTTAAATCCCGATCGTCGCCAAATGTTAAGTTGAATAATCCACAGATAAACGTAGAGAAGTTGAAGTTAGGTTTATTTCCATATAACAATAAACTCCACCCGATGCGCGATGCTTCCATCCAGAGGCAAACCTCAACTGTGACTGACCACACGTTGGAAGTAACCACCGAGCGGACACATCGCGCGTGGATGCATAATCAAACAATAATACATCGCATGCGACCACATCACGCGTGGACGCATAATCAAATAATAACATGTTGGATGCGTGCGACATACCGCGCGATGAGCACGAGTAATTAAAGCAACCACTACACAGGGGGAGGGAAGTAGACACAAGCTTTAGTAGAATAGAACAATATCACATGGTCAGCGATGGCTACCGCCCCCTCCCTGTATGGCCACAACAACCCAGAACACAACGAAACGGAAAATGATTTGTCTTTGGAAGGCGGGGGGTCGCAAAACCCCCCGGCCGTATTTATTAGGATACAAAATAATAAAATTGTTAAACAAAATATACAATTTTTATGCAAAATTATTCAGAAACATTTAGATACATTTATATTGACTATTGTGATCGGCTAGCCTTAACAAGATTCTAATACAGCTTGTTTCCTAACCGAATCTAACATCCTCATCTGAAAATTTTGCATACTAACATTGATACAAGCGATATGGCAAGGTCGCTAACCGGTATCAGGTCTTACAAGCTGCGCCCTTACGCAGGTGCGCATGCGCAGCCGGGCCTGTTAATTACCCGGTCCACCCCTGCAGCCAAGCCCGTTAATTACTCGGTCCATCCTTGCAGCCGAGCCCGTTAATTACTCGGTCCACCCATGCAGCCGAGCCCGTTACTTACTCGGTCCACCCATGCAGCCGAGCCCGTTAATTACTCGGTCCACCCTGTGAACTTCATTTAACCAGTGAAGGAGGGCCCCAACTTGCATTACCAGCTGCCCCTGAAGTTCTAGGAGGGGCCAGTGACCCCTCCTCCCCCTGGGCGGACACCTCCAAAGGATGATGCCGCCCCCTAAGACCTTAAAATAGCTGCTCACCGGTCATGACCTTACCGCCACAGGCCAGCATTGTTACCCGACGATCTGGCCTCCGCCCTTCCTACTCCTCAGAAAGGTCATGTCCCCTTCGCAAATCCCTCTAGCCAAGCTAAAATGTTATTTGACCACAGGACGTTCCCAGCCTCAGTCAAGTGCAACCAGTCCCGGAGGTAGAAATGCTCCCCCCAAATAGACCCATGAGGAATCGTCTGCAACAGGGGGGCTCGAAACAATTTGTCCAACTGTGTGTTGATTCTCTTTACCGAGTGATTCAACTCCTTGACCGAGTCCCCCTCGCCACTGCCAACGAGGAATAAGTTAGGACCAGACTACTGTGCAACCCGCACAAGTCCTAGACACCCACCCCGCAGTGGATATGATTTTATCTATCAGGATGCGTTTCCCCAGTTTGGTCAAGTCATTCTCCCCCAGGTGAAGTATCACCACTGACGGGGGGCAGGTTGCTGCGACAATAATTCCAGAAAGTAATCCCTGAACTGCCGAATACCCAGGCCTCTCCTCCCGAAGAATGAGATGGAGAACCCGTCCTCTTTAGCCCTTCTCATCCTGTCACCTGCCAGAAATACATTTTTCGCATGCCTAACATAAGAGTGGCCCACAACCCAAGTCACCAATGTCCGACGATCTTCCTGTTGCTTTTGTTGCGATGATGCTGTCTTCTGCCGACATTCGGCAAGTTCCTCTCCCACGTGACAGGTTCGAGAAACTGCAAAATCAAGAGATACAAGCGTGAGTCATCCCGCCATGTCACACCATGTCAACACGTATGTAGCGTTTGTAACACTCAGAGGGCCACCTCTCAATCCTTTTAACCTTTTCGATGGGAGTCCCCTTACCACTGCCTCAGTTGCTGCCCCGATTCTAAAAGAATGGGAGCCAAATTCCGCAGCATCCAGGCCTGCCTTTGCGACCGTTAGGTCCAGGGCCTTCCTAAACTGGTACCTGGTCATAGGAGTACCATCCATGTGACACAATAGTGCCCCCCCCGGCGTACCGTCCCGCTGCCTCCTAAAAGCCTCTACATGCGAGACTGGGAAACAAGGGTTGGTCCGAGCACGGTGAAGCACTATTGTTTGCCCCTTTCCCTCCTGGTCGGTCTTCGATCTTTGAATCGTTACCCACATGGTACCAGCATGGATCACCACGCAGCCCACTTGCAGGCCGCCCTTTTTGTCAACTTTGGACGCGGCTACTAGCTCGCCTAGTCTCAGGGCCCCATAAAACGCTAACGTGAACGTGGTCTTGAAAAGCAGCACCTCCCAAGGGGAACTACAGATATCCTGGAGTGCTAACAACAGGGCTGTAAACCTTACCAGCCAAGCCAATAGGCTTTCTCGAATCTGTCGAGTGTCCCTGAATGCAACGCCAGCCCTTCAACGCCTTGCGCACTACAAACGTGTTCGTAGGGTCCCTCACGCCCTTGGCCTGTGCAAAGAATGAAACCACAGCCTTGTGCCTGTTTGCGGCTGCCACCGAGCGCCCTTCCATGTGTATCAGCTCTAGGTATGCAACAAAACTGTCCTAATGTGCCCAGTTATCCTCCCAACCATGCCCGAGGAAAGTACAGTAAGACAAGAACGCCCCTTCGTATGCTGTTTTGGTCCAGGGGGCTAAGCTAGATGCCACGAGGTACGGTAGTCTGGGGCACCAATCTGCCAGAGAGCAACCGGGAAAGGTGCTGGCGATGGGTCCGCTGCTGGAAGCTGTTCCCTGAACACCTGCATTTTGAAGCGAGAAAGGGCATCAGCTGCATTATTGAGAACACCTGGCACATGTTTGGTCCTGAAAGTCACGTTCCATTTTAAACATTGCAGCACAATCTCCTTTACCATGCGCAGTATGAATGGATACCGCGCCGCTTGCTGGTTAATGCATTCCACCACGCTCATGTTGTCCGACCAGAAAACCACTGACTGATTGCTAAGGTGCGCCGGCCAGACCATCAATGCTACCCATATCGGGAACAATTCCAGGAATCCGATGTTGATGGTTAGTCCCCACGATTCCCATTCTTCAGGCCACTTCTGGGCGACCCACTTAGTGCCCAGGATGGCGCCGAAGCCCACGCTACCAGCAGCGTCGGTCCATAAACCCAACTCTGCCGATGACGTGGGAAGGGCCGGCCACACTACTCTACCATTGAAATCCTTCAGAAAAGCTACCCATATCCGCATATCCTGGCGAACCTCCGCTGACAGTCTAGTGCGGTGATGTTTCTCTCTCAAACCCTTCATGGCTTGGGCAATCGACCGAGAAAAGGGGCGTGCCATTGGGATGACTCGGAATGCAAAGTTCAATTGGCCCACCGTCTCCTGCAGCTGCTGCAATGTAACCTTCTCCTTCTGAAGGCACTGGCGCAATGCCGCCCTAAATTTCGATACTTTGTCTGTGGGTAACCTAAAGCACCCCTCCAGTGAATCAATCTCGATACCCAAGAACTCCAAACAGGTGGTCGGGCCAACAGTCTTCCCGGGCGCTAACGGAACCCCGAAAGCCCGCATGAGCACGCAAAATTCCTCCAATGCCTAGGCACACTCTGAAGTCCCCGCCGCTCCCAGGAAAAGGAAGTATTCCAAATAATGCATGATCTGTTTGTGGCCCGTGGCCTGTCTCATGACCCACTCCAGAAAGGAACTGAAAGTCTCAAAGTACGCACAAGAGATCGAGCAACCCATAGGCATACATTTTTCCATGTAAAACTTTCCTTCAAAAGCGAAACCAAGTAAGTGGTGGTCCAAAGGATGCACCGGCAACAAACGAAAGGCGGATTCAATATCAGATTGGGCCATGAGAGTGCCCCGACCCAATCCCCGCAACAGCTCTACTGCTTGGTCAAAGGAAGCATATTTCACACTACCACTTTCCTTCATCTATCGCATCATTCAAGGACGCCCCTCTCGGTGCCGACAAGTTGTGGATCAGTCTAAACTCGCCCTTCTCTTTCTTGGGGACTACGCCTAATGGTGAAAACACAAAATCCGGCACTGGGATTTCCTGGAATGGCACGCTATCCTGCCCAGGGACAGTTCTTTTCGGATCTTAGCCATAACTACCGCAGGATTCTGTTGTACAGATAACTGGTTCCTACAGTGCGCACTGCCGGTGTGTCCCCCAGCCGGGATCCGGAAACATTGGGGGAAACCTTCCTGCAGTAACGCAGCTGCACCGTGGTCTGGGTATCTGTTCAACCATGGAATCATTGCCAAGACATTAACCGGGGAGGGGCTAACCGGGCTTCCAGCACTATTCTGGTTTCTTTCCCCCTCTCTGATTCTGGTTACCATTTTTCCCGCATGTTGTCTCGGGATGGGAGGTGTGACCACAGATTGTGCATGCATGTCTGAATCTACATGTGCCAGCCGGTCTAGTACAGGAACGCTTGTTAAAGTCCTAACACACACCCTTTCTTTCTCCGCCGCCTCCCCTACTCTTCCCTGGGAACTCATTCCCCGGCGCCGCCCGAAAGGGCTGCTGGGTCTTTGCGGGGAACACGCTGGCTACGGTCCCGGGCTGGGCAGGGGCCGTGTTCCCTGTGAACTGTTTATGCCACGACAATGAGTCCACCTTGTCCCATGACAACGACGAGTCGAACACCTTCGACTTTCTAAAATTAACGTCATATTCTTTCCATGCGTCCCCGGCATACTGCTCGCTCCAACCCACGATCCTGCTCTGATAGCAAGCCATTGCCGCATGCACGTTTGGAGGGCGTTCAAAAGTGATAGCTGTAAGGATGGAGAAGGCCCTGAGTTTCCTTCACCCTAAACTTCACACACTGTACTCTCCATTCACTAGGATGCATCCATTCCTTTAGCATTTTGGCATTTTCCATTTCCCTATTGTCTAATAGCAAAGAGAAAATATATATGTACTTTCCCGCCCAAATCATCTTTTTCACCGCCCGAGAAACATGTTGCCCTAAGTCTTCGCTCCTCGACGGAATCGCCCCGTCCCTTAAAAGAGGCAGGGCCACCTCCTTACCGTTACCGGACACCGGGGCTGGTCCTGCATCGCTTCCGTTTGGCCAAGCGACATCCAAACCTGCAGAAGAAGGAGAAACAGAGGCCACAGCCGCACTTATAACTGTTCCTGCCCTAATCTTCTCCACAATTTTTGCCGCCTCCGCGGCATGATCTAACTGAGGGCATCATACCCCCTTTCTGCAGCCAAGGAAGTATAGCCTCTATCTGTGCCGTTAACTCAGGAGGGATCTGAGTGTCGCAATCCAGTAATGCTGCCGGCACCACTTGCAAAGATGGCGCCATGGGTGCAGGCACTGGGGGCAATGGAAGTGGGCCATCTGGGGCGCCGGCCCGACAGGATTGGCCCCTGCTGGCAAGGCGGGAGCCGGTGCCAAGGGCGCCGGGAGTACCGGCTCTGGGGTAGTGGGCACGCCACCGGTGCACGAGCGGAAGCATTGCGCCTTGGCCGTTTAGCCTTGCCCCTCTTAGGCGAGGAATCGGAATCTCCCTCCAGTAAAGGCGCGTCAATCTGCCGCTTGGGCCTACCGTGCGGGCCTGCGATATCATCCATCCTTTCCATCATACGGGCCTCTAGGCCATCAACCTTATTCAATCTTTTATCCATGGCATTCATCTTACGCATCATGGCCTGAAACATCAACTCCATCTTTGACCCCTCAGCCTTGGCTCCCGGCATTCTTACTATTAGTCAATTCACTCACTGCTCAGATTCGCAACCAGTGCGCCCTATACCTTCACAAGACGGAGGATGTGCAGGGGGCTATGAGCACCACGCAACAGCGACCGCAACACTGGCTATTCCGAATGTTAGGGTTGGCCAAACTCTAACATAGAAGCACCCGGCGGCCACACGAAGCGATGAAATGCAAGCCCCCCAGCTTCCTCTTACTGTCGATGACTTGCGTGTCCTGCACTCTACAGATCCACCGTCCTCGATCTTTACGGTCAACTCTCCGTCTGTCTGCTTCCAATGTTGCGCTACCACACACTCCAGTCAGCAATCCTTGATCTGAAAAAGTAAACAGAAAATTAGGAGCCCCCGAGCGCGGGGCACGACCAGTGTGGGGGAGCGTCAGGCGACAAGAAGGGCCAACTGAGTGCTCACGCCTCCTTTATTCCCAGGGACGCGGGGAGAGGGCGGGCCGCCTCCTCCCCTCACCCCTCGACACCCGCCCCTCTGACCCGGAAGACTGCACCACCCCTCCGGATCAGGGATTGGGCGTCGGCTGACCGGTGGTGTGGCGCACACCTCCCGCGTACCATTGGGTGCCGGGAGATCACGCCCCCACACCACCGGCAGGCATTGGCCCCCCGCTGCCATGCGGGCGGGGGGCCAAGGGCCCCCCCTTTTCATTAGTCACAATAGAAATGGAAAGTCACAGACCCGCATTGCAAGGCACGTCTCTGAGAAAATATGCAGATAAAGCAGCACAGAAGCACAGGATAAGTGAGAGGTTAAGCCTTGCAGAGCAGTAGACGTGTAGGAGTGAAGCATTGCTAAGCTTCAGAGCATGAGACAAGCCAAGGACACCAGTAGTACGGCAGTGGCGTGGACATGTATCAACATTGTGCAATAGTCGCATTCCATAATTTGGTTAGATGTTTTTGCTGAAAGTGTTATCTTTTGATATTAACAGATAATTTTGTGCTTGAGCAAACGTTTGATTTACTATGCAAATGTACAACTTTTTTGCGGTTACAAAGGTATAAAAGAATCTTTCTGCCACGTTGTAAGCTAAAGTTCAGATTTCAGATTCCAGTTCCACGGAGCTGACCGACATGCGAGCATTTTATAAACTCTATACCATATTGCCAACAGAAGCTGTGTCTACTTTTTCTTTCCCCTGGCAACACGAGCAGGCCTGAGCAGGAGAAAGTTAGGCACACACTGATGGAATGCCAACATGAACCCCAGACACTGGGCTTCCTTAGTTCCCCGTCAGAAGCAGAATTCTGCGGCACATCAAACCGACACACTCCTAAAGTCTGCTGCTCCCCCTGCCCCCAGCCCCGTGTATTAATTGAAACATTTCATCAGACTTGCATTACATGTTTGCTTACAAGTTTCCTAATCTGGATATAATGTTAGCAGAGCCCTGGCTCTGCGCCCAATACCAAAGGCACTGTGTTTTATGAGGCTATTCAAAAAGTCGCTCTGATTATGTAGCTCCAAAGACTTTTAGATTTGCCATGCTGGCTGCTATTTTCTTGAATAAATCAGTCTTCCCACAATCTTTACTCCCTAATCACAACATGTATTAGATGAATCATTTAATTAGGCAGTTATTAGGCGCTGGTTCCAGTCAAATTCATAGTTTACGCGTGCAGCGTGCTTCATATCTGATATAGATTGGGGCTCATTGCGTTTTAAGTCCTCATTAGCGTTTGAACAAGGAGGATTTTATTCACATCCCTGTGGACCTCATCTGCTTGGTTCACTCTCTGCTCCGATTGTACAGCGGCAGGTGGAAGACGTGTACCTTCTTGCTGGTTCAAGTGCACCTGAGAAACTGCATGTCACTGGATGCACGTTTTTGATTGCTGGCCCGCGAGGGGGTGGCCTTGCATAGTAACTCAGGAGCACTGGGCACAATCAGGGTCCGGCTGGCCTATAGGGCAATTCGGCAATGTCCGAGGGTCGGTCTGATAGGTCAGTGTGTGCACTGGCGTTTTGGCTGTTGTGAGCCTGTTTTATGGTCTTCTGGGACAGATTTTAATGTTAATTTTGTGTGATATTAAGAGAAACATAGTTTGCAACAAGCTCAAATCCATATAGTTTTCCATTAATCATAACGCACTTTTACAGCGTGTCTTTACAAGCAACAGTAAAACTTCTTTAGATATTTAATCTATTAATGAGGGCCACTTTCATTTTGGTGCCAGGGCCTTTTTTCTGTCCCAGTCCGACCTAGGGTACAATGTACCTCCAAGAAGTGAATAGTTTTCAGTCTATTTTTGACTCTGCGTTCTATGATTTTCCAGAAAAGTTCTCTCTCTTTGTTATTCAAATGTAAATTACTTTAAAAAGACATACTAACATGAGATTGTAATGATTGTTCAAGCACTGGAAAATTACTTGTACGCCCTTCTGAGGAGCACTATTTTTATTTATGTACTCAATCTAATAGCACATTGATTATGACACAGTCGCTTTAATTGTTTATTTGTCTGTTCATTTGTCATGCACATTAAATTGGGTGGAAGTATACATGCAATAGATATCTAAGTAATGTAAATCCTTTGCATATGTTTTTCTAAAGTGTTTGTTGTTTTTATAGCTCATGGTTAAAAAATATAACTTTTTGCTATTTTATTATCATTTGGGGAGTGAGACTACTTTACTTTCTTAGGCACACAATGCTAGTTCGCGTGATTAGACCACATCCCTTAACAGATTTGCCACAAGTCTTTTAGAGACCCCACTCCTGGTTTTTCATTCCAGTTAAAGCCCTGCACCGGCTTAATGGCTGAATCGTGTCGTCAACACCATTAAGTAGGTCTTGGAAGGGTGGGGCTTAGCTGGAGCACGGCAAAGGAGAAGGCAGCACGGAAAAGCAGGTAGGAGAGGCGGGGAAGGAGTTGAGAGGTGGGGAAAATGGGCAGACCAAAAAGGCACGAGGCGCAAAGCAAAAGAGCGCAGAATAATAAACGAGCAAAGTGTGAGAGAAAGATCCCAGAGAAGGGAAAACAAGGACAAATAAATCAATCAATCAATAAAGGACATTATAAGCATGCTACTTTCCTGTGAGGGGGTCTCAAGGTGCTGGGGTGAGGGGGAGGGGGAGTCCACAGTTCTGTTAAGTCGAAAAGCCAGTTTTTGAATACATTCTTGAAGGTGTTCAGGGAGGGGGCACGTCTGATGTCAATAAGGAGCCCATTCCGGTCTTCTCGATGGGGATCCAGTGGAGATTCCGAAGGTGCCGGCTAATGTGTTTGTGTCGAGGGATTCCGAGGACAGGTCTGGCGGCGGTGTTCTGTATTGTTTGGAGCTTGCAGAGCAAAGACTTGTTTATGCCGGTATAGAGGGTGTTTCCGTAGTCTAGTCTGCTGGTTATGAGTGCGTGGGTAACTGTCTTTCTTGACTTGTGGAGGGATCCATTTGAATGTCTTGCGGAGGGTGTTAAAGCAGATAGAAGTGACAGTGTCAACCTGTCGGTTCATGGAGAGGGAGGAGTGGAGTACAATGCCGAGGTTTCTGGTGTTCTCCATGGGGGTAAGGGGGACTGTTGAGGGCGGTCAGCCACCAGGTGATTTGCCATGCTGATGGGGTGCTTCTGAGGATGAGGACTTCTGTCTTCTCCGAGTTGGGTCTAAGTCAGCTTTGCTCATCCAGGATGCAACATTCTGCATTCCTGCCTGGAAGTTGAGTCTGGTGAGGGAGAGGATGAGCTGGGTGTTTACGGCATAGGATACGATGCTGAGGATGTGCTGGCTCACGATGGCGGCAAAGGAGGCCAATATAGACGTTGAAGAGGGTTGGGCTGAGAGATGATCCCTGGGGCACTCCGCAGCTGGTCTTCGTGGGTTTGGAAAGGATGGCGGTACTCTGATCCTTTGGCTTCTGCCGGTGAGCAACGAGCGGATGAAATAGAGGGCAGTTCTTTGGAATCCAGCGCCATGCAGTCTGGCGGCGAGTGTGCGGTGGGAGATGGTGTCGAACGCTGCCGACAGATAGAGTAGGATCACGGCTGTGGTGTGGCCTTGGTATTATTATTATTATTATTATTATTATTATATTTGCATTTATTGAGCGCACAGCTACCCGGAGGTTTCCCGGCGCTTGCCTTGGGAACCCGTCCTGGCTTTTCCCTGTGAGATAGCCCCTACAGGGCATCCCCAAGGTGAAAGCCAGGCATCCCGCCGCAGGGGGGCCGTTGTGGAGATTAAGCAAGCTTAATGCCCAGAGTTGCAGAGTGAGAACCCATGATTAGAGCAGGCACCGAAGCGAGAATTTTAGAGTCCGTGGACATTTGAGCTCAAGACCCTGCCGCGTCGGGAATTGAACCCTGGTCCCGGGTCTGACCTCAGCTTCCGGGTCTGCCTGCTCTACACCGTGAGCCACACTTCTCCATAGGGTTTTGTGTATGTCGTCTGTAGAGGCGAGTAGGGTGGTCTTGGTGCTTCGGCTGCTGCTTAATCTGGACTGAGAGGGGTCAAGTATGGCATTGTCTTTGAGGAACCTTGTTAGTTCTGCGTTGATGGTCTTCTCAAAGACTTCTGCCGCAAAGGGGAGGAGCGAGATGAGCAGGTAGTTCTTGAGGTACGTGGGATCTGCCAAGTGCTTCTTGAGCAGGGGTCTGACTTCTCCGCGTTTCCAGGCATCAGGGAAAGTGCTGGTCTTGAAGGTGGTGTTGATTGTATGTCGTAATTCTGGCTCGATGGTGGTGGTGGCTCTGTGGTAGATGTGAGGTGGACAGGGGTCTGTGGAGGCCCCCGAGTGGATGCCTTTCATTGTCAAGGCTGTCTCTTCGGTCGTGACCAGTGTCTAGGTGGAGATGCTGGGCGGAGTTGCCAATGATAGGGATGCTTGTAGAGTCAGGTGTTTGGTCGTTGAAGTTATCGTAGAAGTTTTTGATCTTCAGGTGGAAGTAGGATTCAAGTTTGTTGCAGAGGTCCTGGGAAGGGGCGATGTCCGTGGCTTCATGGGGAGTCTGGTGAATTTCTGGATGATGCCTTGGAGTTGCTGCCGTTGGCGAGGATTTTGTTGTGGATGAAGGTTTTTTTGGTGGTTCTGATGCGTTGGTGGTACTCCGTCATGGCGTTCTTGTAGGAGGTATGGTTTTCAGGTGTCTTGTTGTTTCCCCAGTTCTTTTAGCGGTGTCTGTAGGTGTGTCTGGCTTCTTGAAGGTCTATAGTGAATCAGGCGACCGTCCTGGGGTGCTGTCTGTTGGATTTGCTTAGCGGAACGAGCTTGTCTGCGCAGTTGGAGATCCATGTGTAAAATTTGCTAGCTGCGCGGTTGGCGTCTGTTGCCGCGGGGGGCAGGGGGGGGGGTTCCAGGTGAGGGTGGGGTTAAGCTGCTCCTCGGTGACTCTGCTCCAGTTCCTTCGTGGAGGGCGCAGAGCGGGTTTGGGTGGCTTGGGTTTGTCGATGAGGAAGTGTACGCAGTGGTGGTGGGTCCATGTGCTTTGCGTGGTGTGGCTGAAATGGACGTTGTTCCCTCCTGTGAAGATGGGGTTGAGTGTGTGTTCTGCCTTGTGGGACCACGTGGTGATGAGTCCGATGTTGGCGAGTTTGTACTTGAGTGTGGTGGAGTTGGGGTCACTGGGGTTGTCGAGGTGGAAGTTCCAGTCTCCAATGAGTATGCAGTCCATGGAGGCGATGGCGTGGGGTGCGACGAGGTCGGTGAAGAGGCCCCAGGCTGTGGAGTCTGTAAGCAAGGGTGCAACGGAGTGTGAAGTTGGGGCTGGTCTGGATCTGAAAGTGCTGATGTTCGGCCGTGGGGAAGGTGTCGCTTGAGGTGGAAAGGCAGAGGGATTTTTGTGCATGATGTCGAGTCCTCCTCTTGGGTGCTTGGGGCAGTCCTTCCTCTGCATCTTGTACCCGTCCGGGATGGCCATGTCCGGGGCCGAGGAGGCATTGGTCCAGATTTCTGTAAAGAAGATGACGTCAGGCAAGAGGGCGTCCAGGAGGTTCCAGATTTCTATGGCGTGTCTGAGCATGGAACGCACATTAGGGCATCAGCAGTGTTGGCGGCGGGGTAGGTGGTGAAGGTCTGGCGGCAGGAAAACTGGCCATGGGTTGTGCCCGGCATGGACTGCTGGCAGTTGTTGTTTCTTCCAGGGTTGAGTGCGAGGAGGGTGGCTGAGTTAATGGAATGGATGGTCGGAGATCCAGGGTCCCTGGTGCTGGTCGTGGTCGGGTCGCGGATGGGCGTAGACGGTTTTGCCATCGGCGTGACCCGCAACGCTAGCTATGAAATAGGGAAGGGAGAAGGAAGTGCAGCTGGGAGGCGGGAACCGGCAGGGGCCGCAGGGAAAGCAGCGGCGGGCTGAAACTAGCTAAAGGGCAACAGAAATAAAGAAAGCAAAATGCAGTAGACAGTAAGCCTAGAATAACACAAGAAACAACCACAACAAAAATAAGCAGAAAATCAGACCAGGCTCAGCAGGAGGAGTGTAGGCAGCACGGAGCGGGCACAAGTCCGACCTGGGCAGCCTCGAACACCTCCCAGGAGGAGGTGAGCGGCGTCGGAGGTGAGTGTTCAGACAGCGGAGCTGCGGGGAGAAGAGCAGATCTCAGACCAGAAGGCCAGATGACTTCAGGACAAAAGGTGCAGAAATGTGCAAAAGTGTGAGAGAGAAAACGGGTAGAAGTACAAATACAGGTAACAAATGGAAGAGAGATTAGAGGAGAAGCTGGTCCAGGAGAGCAGAGTGTGCAGTGTGTGAAAGAGAGAACACAGAGAAAACTGGCGAAGTAGTACAGAAACGAGCAGAGAGGGAGATCAGAGCGAGAGCAGAACAGGGCAAAGTGCACTAGAAGGGAGCAGAGAGTGAGTGAGAGAGCAGGCACAGGAATGCCCAGAAGAGGGAGAGAGAAGAAGGAGAGGTCATAGCAGAGGTGGGAGCCACAGGCGCAGGAGCCAAGTCCGCGAGGTCCTTGACCAAACCGGTCGGAAGACTGACTGGTCTTGGTAAGTCCTAGGAGGGCAGAGCCTGGGCACCTGCTTACTGTGTTGTTGAGGGTAAATTATTGAAATTGTTATAAATTCCAGCAGGTCAAGCAGTTTTGCTCAATGTAGGTGAAGTAAAATGATACAGGGCCAGGCTTGATGCATGCAAACTGGAGGTAGCTGTGCAAACAAATGGAACAACGCTCAAATATTAGCTCTTGAAAAACAAATCTGTGTTCAGAGAAAAGGTTTAATAGACTTACTGAAATTTTGCTCTGCTGTTGATACATCTAGGTTGCTTACTTTGCTAACAAAAGCTTGATACCTCGTATGGTAGGGGGCGTGGTCTCGTGCCAAAGAAGATGGTAGTGCTCAGCTGAGCTCCGCTCAAGCGCAGAGCTCTCTTCATATCTGCAGCCGCCTTGTTTTGTGGAGCTCAGGAGCAGCTGCACTCCCCTATGATGCCCCTAAAAGTCGGAGCGAAAATTTGAGCTGCTCCGACTCTGTTTTCACGCTGCATTGACCCAGAGCTGCGGCGGAGAATTCCTCTCCTCAGATGTGAGCGGCCCCTATTTCATAAGCCCGCCGCTCACGTCCCATGGCCTCCTGGTGATTACCGGTGTTTCATGAATTAAATGCCCTGCAACGTTTTTTTTTCTTTTCTTTTCTACTACTTACTTTTTTCTCAGCAACATTCCCATTATAGCATATTTGCTATGCTTATTATGGCATTGTTGTTACTTCTAATTTTTTTTCTTCTTTTATGAATGCCATACAAAAAGCTATTTTTTCTTTTTTTTTCCACTGCTGTTATCACGCAGCATTTTCTATATTGACATTGCCTTTTATATCACATGGGTGTCTCTAAATATTTGTTTGTACTTCTTTCACTCTGGATATTAGCCACATAAGCTTATACACCTTTTTTT
Source organism: Lissotriton vulgaris (assembly GCF_964263255.1). NCBI lineage: Eukaryota > Metazoa > Chordata > Amphibia > Caudata > Salamandridae > Lissotriton > Lissotriton vulgaris. The sequence goes on along the minus strand of NC_141693.1, from coordinate 1,609,179,317 downwards.
CACGTCTACATGCGTTTACGTGTTGCTCATACAGCATATGGGCAGGCTCAGATCATCACCAAAGTTGGTACATCATCCTCTCCGTCACGCTACTATGGCAAGTGATATTTTAGCCTCTATCAAACTCTCATCTTCTGGCACAAACCTAAGCAGGTAAAAAATGATCCCCCCTCACCCCTCCTGTCATCACACAACCCAGTTTTTGACACTATCCTTGATGAGGTGAGGGGGTTCAAATCTTTCATGTCCACTAATAATGAGAAACTCCAACAAATTTAGGACAGATGGATTCATATGGAAGCGTAGCTGTTCGATATGGAGCATCGTATAAGAGATTTGCATGATCCCACTACCAAGATTACCATCTTGGAACAGGAGATCCAATAACTCAAGCTGCATACTGAGGAGCTTGAAAATCGGAATAGATGTAATAACCTCCGTCTACATGGCTTAACAGAAAATTTGGAGGACCCGGACCTTCTCCTCTTGAAGTAGTTTCTGCCTGACCTTATGAACCTTCATCATGATCCTCCACTGAACATTCAACGTGCTCACCACCTTGGTCGTTTCCAACCTCATTCTACTAGACCTAGAGGAATTCACAGATCTCATCCGTGTGCTGAAGGCAGCAAAAGTGAAAAGTCATCTTATATCGTCTGGCCACAACATTTATCTCTCTCAAGATCTCTCTAATGCCACCAATGCCAGAAAGAAAGAATTTCTCGCTCTTTGTCCACTAATGAGACAATTACATATTTGTTATGGCATTTTGAATCCTTGTTTATGTAAAATTACTCATGAGGGCACTACACGCTTCTTTCAAAGCAATCCTGTCAAACTGAAGTCTTTTCTCCAAAGTGTCTTGCCACACTCTGTGGATACTTCTATCCGGCGCTCCTAATTTATTCTAACTAAGTCCTGTTACCTCAACACTCTCTCCACCTCTTTCTATACTGTTTCTATATGGCTGTTATCTCTTTTATATCTTATTATCTTTCCCTCTGCTGCTCTTCTTGCTTTTGTGCTGTTACGTCCCATGCTTATGTCGTCTACTCTTCGTCTTAGATCTGGATCTCTTTCCTTGATCTATCTCTTCTTCATGTGATAATGATGTACGTTCGGTAATGGGTTAGGTTATCATCCATACCAGGGAAATCTTCTTCTGGAATAACATCAAGATTTGATTAGCCTTGCTTTACAACCCTAACATCATTGTTGCAGGAGATTTCAATCAGTGGTTAGACCCATTTACAGACAGAAAATCTAAATGTAAATTTAATCCTGTCAAATCTCACAAAGCATTTCAATCTGCCATTTCCTCCCGTCCATTATTTGATGTTTGGAAAACATGCAATCCTGAATCTTTTGAATTTTCTCCAGTGTTCACCATACTCATTCTAGAATTTATTATATTCTGGTCAATAAACCTTTACTTCCCTCCATCCAATCTTCTGAGATTGGCTCTATTTTTATTTAGGACCAGGCTCCTGTTTTTTTCTTCATTTGACCTTTCTTTGAACAATCCTAAAACTGGTCGTCGATGGAAATGTTATAACTTTCTTTTATCTGATAATAACTTCCTATCTGAAGCTACTACCTTTATTAATGAATTTATTTTACTTAACCATCCTTCGGACCCTTCTGTCCCCAACACTTGGGATGCCTTCACTACACCCTAAACTGTAAGAAAGAAAAAAAAACAACCAAGCCAAATATATAACTTTACTACAACAACTCAAAACACTGGAACATACTTACTTTTCATCTAAATCCTCCATGGAACTTCATGAGTTAATTAAAGTAAAATCTGCTCTTGACAAACTTGTCAAAGTTGATGCCTGCAACATCCTTCTTAAAGTTAAATCTGAATATCACGGAAATCAAAACAAAGAGGGCAAGATGCTGGCCAATTTTTTTTTAAATCAAATCTGAACGTAAAAATGTTGGTACTATTCTAAATGAGCATACCGATAAAATGGCGTCCTCTGATACAGATATTTCTATCACTTTTCAAGAGCATTACCAGTTATTGTACTCTGATGATACTAACCCCTCTGAACAAAATATTCACACCTTTTTTATTGGTCTACCTAACTCCCAACTTTACCTGAAAAATGTGATTCATTGGAAGCTGAGATAATTCTCCAAGAAATAACAGACACCATCAGATCCTTAAAAAAATCCAAGGCCCTTGGTCCTGATGGCTTTTCTGTTGAATGGTTTTCTGCTTTTTCCTCCATTTTTACCCCTAAACTTCTTGTACTTTTCACTCCTTTCTCGCAGAATCTAAGGCCACTGGTTACTTTCTAGAAGCCCTGATTGTCCTTATTCCCAAACCTGATAAGGATCACTCCCTTTGTAAAAACTACTGTCCTATTTTATTAATTAATTATGATTGCAAAATATTTGCCAAAATCCTTGCTTCTCGACTTGAGATTATTGTCCCGTTGCTGGTCAACATTGATAAGTCTGGTTTTGTTAAGGCCAGACTGGCTGATGATAATGGTAGAATGTTATCTAATGCCATTGCTTTTGGCAAAAACCATCAATCCCCACTTGCTGCATTGTCTCAAAAAGGCTTTCAATTGTATTAATTGGCAATTCAAGTTTACTACTCTTCCATGGTATGGCTTTGGCCCCAATTTAATTTATTTTGTATACTTATTATACTCTGCTCGGCGTGCTAGTATTTTTGTTAATAATTATTTTTCCCAATATTTTCAGTTACATAGAGGTACACAGCAAGGATGTCCTCTTTCCCCTTTGCTATTTGTTCTGTGTATAGAACCTTTCCTTGAATGCATCCGTGCTAATCCATTTTTCTCAGGTTTTGCACATAATTCCACTGAAATTAAACTATCGGCTTATGCTGATGATATTTTAGTTTATATGTCTAACCTCCTCTCCTCCCTTTTTACACGAAACTCATTTATACTCTAGCATCTCTAGATATAAATGAAACATTTACAAAATAGAAGTATTACCCTTAAACCCCTCATGTTACCAATATATGTTCGATAACACTAATTTAACTTGGTGTCCAACCAAAATAAAATATCTTGGCGGTTCTCCGCTACTGTTGCGCACAGAATTAGTTGTAAGTTTAATGCCTTAATAACCACACTTCAGAAATTACTTCTCTCATGGTCTCATCGCCACTTATCATGGTGGGGTAGACTGGACACTATTAAGATGATGATTGTTCCTCATGTCCTTTATACATTGTCCATGTTACCTTTAAGGATTCCCATTTCTTATTTCTCTCAAATTAATGCAATCTGCACAAAATTTCTATGGAATAATACACATCCCCGTATAGCTTTAGCTAAACTCAAACGTCCCAAGAATGAGGGTTGTGTTTGTATTCCCGATTTTAAATTATATCATTCTGCTTTTCTAATTAGAATTTTATAGCCTTAACTCAGGAATTTGGTGATAGTCCCATGTTATGTTAAATAAATTTATATCGTGCTCAGCTATTCGAAAGAGTGTCCCGAGACATGCAGAGGTAAAGGCGGCCAGTACCAACGACTAGAACAAGAATATTTTACGTTTTTTTGTAAACATCACATGGTCCTGCATGCTCCGAAGCGCCCAAGGAAGGGCAATCCACAACGCACTAGCTTTCCTAACAAGCGAGCAACCACCCAGCCTATGGCGCTTAAATCTGGGGATTTGCATCAAGAGTTGCGAGGAAGATCTCAGCTGTCTGGCCGGGGAATAGAAAACAAATCTATCCTGGAGATACCTCGGGCCATTACCATGGAGGACCCAGTGGGCAATGGACAGCACTTTAAATTGAATTCGAGCCTCCACAGGGAGCCAGTGCAGGGAGCGCAAATGATTACTCACACTGCACCTATTTAACAGGCCAAGCAGGAGTCTGGCGGCCGCGTTTTGAACAACCTGCAATTTACGTGGAAGGTACCCAGGGATGCCCACATACAGAGCATTCGCGTAGTCCAAGTGAGACAAAATTAAAGCACACACCACTGTTTCCTTAGCAGGGCCTGGGAGAAAGGGAAGGAATTTTCTCAGGGCTTTCAAGGTGCCAAAGCAAGTCCCGACAAGCTTGTTAATTTGAGTTGCGAAATTCAGATTTTCCGAAAAGCAGATCCGCAAATTTTTAGCAGTAATATTCTCTGCACTCAGCAGGGGAAAGCCCAGAGGCCACAGCTTAGCTCTGAAGTCGGCCGGAAAAGTTCCATACAAAAGAACCTCGGACTTCCCTTTGTTGCACTTCAGCTGGGCCTGGGCCAGCCAATGGAAGACAGAGGCCAGGCAATGTTGTGCCGCCTGTACCAATTCATCATCTCTAGAGAATAACAGCTGGGTATCATCAGCATAAGCCATCACCGAGCCCCCAATTGAATACAAGGGGACTAAGGGATGATCCCTGCGGGACACCAGTAGCCAGCTGCTGAGGTTCAGAGGCACAGGGAGGAATCCAGACCTGCTGCGTGCGGGCTTCCAGGAAGTACCTGATCCAAACCCAGACAGATGCCGATCTCCGAAAGGCGATTGAGGAGTAGGGCATGAGGCATCGTGTCAAATGCCGCCGAGAGGTCAAGCATAACAAATAGGCCCTCCCACCAGCATCCAAGCACTCTCTTATTGCCTCTGCCACCTCTACCAAAGCAGATTCCGTACTGTAGGCTGCACGGAAGCCAGATTGTGCGGGGTGCAGCAGGCCAAAAGCCTCAACATAGTTGGTAAGCTGGTTGGTGACTACTTTCTCGCATACCTTAGCTAAAATAGGCAAAAGCGAGATCGGCCTATAGTTCCCCGGTGTTGCAGGATCCAGCGCCGGCTTCTTGAGGAGAGGGAGAATGAGGGCCTGCTTCCATGGCGTAGGGACCGTAGCTTCTCTGAGGGACATACTAATAATTCGGTGAACTTCCGGATTAATAAGGTCAGCGGCTGCGGCAGGGAGTCTGGCTGCGCAAGGGTCCTTAGGGGATCCGGACTTCAAAGCTTTGATGGTTTTTAAAGTGACCGATGGGTCAACTGATGCGAAAGTTGACCTATTCGCCAGTCCCAACGACGGATGCTCAGTAGTGGGGAATAAAAGCCATCCCACTTGGGCGGAGAAGGAAGCTTGAATGCTACTAATTTTGTCCACAAACAACTGGGAAAGCGTGTTACACCAGGTGGTAGAAACAGGCTTTGCTCGAATTAATGTGCTGGGGGCCATAACATTTTGAACTATGGCAAATATCTCCTTCGAATTATTATTGGCCGAATCAATCCATGAGGCATAATAGAGACTTTTGGCGGTGACAATGGAAGAGTAGTAACTCTTTTGTTTAGCCCTAAGGGCCAGTTTTGATACAGGGCTATTGCCCCCGAGCGCCAAGAACGCTCCAGAACTTTACATTCATGTTTGAGATCCCTCAGCTCCTGTGTGAACCAGGGTTTAGAGGGAGAATCCCTAGCCAGCTTGGAATGGCAAGGCGCAGCCAAAGCAGACACTAAATCCATGTCACGATGGATTACATTTGAAAGTTCTTTATGAAAATATTTCCCATTTGAAAGCATAATTTTAAGGTCTAACTGCACTTTTATATCAAACTAGCTTACCCGACGCGCGTTGCTGCGATCTCAGAAGAAAGGAAATTCAAGGAAACTCGTTATGATAACCTTAAATTTACATTGTATCATTGTTATTGAAACTTATTCATTTTATTTTTTTAAAACATTTCTAAGTGTGGCTTGAGCAGTGCGTCCTCGACTGGCTTCCAATCTTGATTCTGGTTGCTCTCCTGTTTCATTCGAGCGGGCTTGAGCAGTGCCTAATTGATCGTTTTCCAATCTTGATTCTGGTTGCTCTCCTGTTTCATTCGAGCGGGCTTGAGCAGTGCGTAATCGATCTGTTTCCAATCTTGATTCTCGATGCTTGTTAGTTTGAGAAGAAGGGGCTTGAGCAGTGCGTACTCTATCAGCTTCCAATCTTGATTCTCGTTGCTCGTTGGTTTTAGAATTACGGGCTTGAGCAGTTTGTATTCGAACAGCTTCTAATCTTGCTTCCCGTTGCTCATCTGTTTCTGAATCTCGTAATGCCTTTTTCTTTCGTGCTTCTGATGTAGATTGACCAATCGATTTCCGTTTGGGGGTTATAACTGTCGGCGATGCTCGCAAATTCGCTGTCTATTTCAGTATTCGAAAGATTATGAGGGCCCAGGGGGGCCGATTAAATAAATTTGTTTGACAGAAACCTTCGCGGGAGTGTACTCAACAACTTCCCAAAGTTTCATGGCGATTGGATGATGGTGTAGTAATGCATAAAGGACAAACAGACAGACAGACAGACATACTTTGTTTTTTTATACATAGATCATCATATACTGTGTTACATAATACATTTTCTATAGGTTTTGCGCCTTATCAATGCTTCTTGACCTACTCTATTTGGTATAACAAATGTATCAAATTTAGATGTAAATCATTCTACTATAGGCACTGGAAAGAGACGAGTATTATGTTTATTTATAAATTTGTTCACTATAACTCTGTTATTCCCTTCTCCCAATTGCAATCACAGTATAATATACCAAATTCGTTGCTCCGTGAATATCTTTGAATATCGCCTTCTTTGCTTCTTACTTGACAACTAATAACTTTCTCCCAACCTCTCCCCCACTTATTCCTACTACAACGTTATACAACAACTCTCATGACTTCATACCCAAGGCTGCATTTCTTTATAAGATGTTGTTGTCACTTATCCCTGAAAGATCCAACACATCTAACAAACTTCTGTGGGAAGACGATGTATCCATCTCACTCCATACCCTTACTTGGGACAAATTTTGGCTTAAACTATTTAAAACCTCCAAAGCAGCTCGTATTACACAATCTTTATTTTTCATTTATAACAAAGCTCTTATTACTCCTGAATGTATATCCAAGTTTTCTCCCACCTCCTCACCTTAATGCTGGTCTTGTTCTTCCTTCACAGGGATTTAATTCACCGACTATATGATTGTTCCAATGTGTTGAAATTTTGGGAATCTACCTGGGCAAAATGTCTAGAAATAATTAAATGTAATATTCCATTATCAACATAAAATGTTTTCCTTGGTACTGCTTCATCAGATTTTGATAATATTTCCCCTAAACCTATGTTACTTAATCTTTTCATTGCTATTGCATTTAAGGTGATCCTGTCCTGTTGGAAAGATTCCTCTAAATTATCAACAATAATATGGTGGAATTTTATATGTAATGAACACAGAATTGCCAATGTTTCTTCGTTCTCATTATCTCAGAAATATTAAATCTGATATACTGTGGCTACCTTTCACTTCCTATCTCTCTGCGCATACACCTGTATCTTAGCTACTATATTATTCATTTTTTAATCTCTTCTCTCACTTTTCTCTTCTTTTTTCTCCCTTTTTCATACTTCATACTTTTACAACACAATCTGATATATATTTATCGACTGGTATTGTTTTTTTGTTGTTTTTTAATTCTCTAAGGGCCAGATGTAGGTAGCCCTTTACTGGTCGGAAACGGCCGAAAATACTGATTTTCGTCCGTTTCCGACCGGTAAAGGGCTATGGAGATGTAGGGGCTAAAAAAACATTCATTTTTGGTAATTTTACCGAATCGGTAAAATTACAGAATCTGTAAATTTACCGATTCTGTACATTTTACAGATTCGGTAAATTTACTATTCGGTAAAAATACCGAAAATTTATTTTGTGATGTAGGTAGCACTTCTAACAGTGCTACAGGGCCTTTAGAATTCGGTATTTACCATGCAATACAATTGCATGGTAAATTACGAACTCCTGTGTACATGCACATCTGTGCATGTACACCTGTGCCATGTGGCACACAGACATGCCCTGGGCATGTCTGTGTGCCACATGGCGCAAAAGCCAGTTACAGGGGTGCAACAGGGTGTCAAAGTGACACCCTGTCCCCCTTAGCAATTCGGTATTTTTACCGATTCGGTAAATACCGAATCGGTATTTGCTATTGAATCCTATGGGCTTCAAGGCCCATAGAATTAAATAGCAAAAACCGATTCGGTATTTACCGAATCGGTAAATACCGAATCTTACCGATTCGGTAAAAAATACCGAATTTTTACCTACATCTCATTTACAGATTCATAAATACCGAATCGGTAAAATTCGGTATTTATGAATCGGTAAATGAGATTTACCTACATCTGTCTCTAAATGACTTGACTATGTTCTATTTTTCTCTACTGGCTGTTATTTAATATCGATATTGTAATGATGTTATTTTTAATTTTCTTTTCTCTAAAACTCAATAAAACTTACCTCATTTGGTAAAATGTTCTGGTACCATGTGGTCAATAAGTTTGCCTTTTATTGATTAACCTTTCACTGTTCATGTCACATGAGAAGCGTTTTAGCGAGTGGTTTGATGAATGCAGACTCCAATGGCGTTGCTGCCGAATGATGGTATTGGCAGTGTACTAGTCATGTGGAGCAAGATATTTCGTTTACAAGGAACTACTTTTGACCAACAGAGGATGGTCTCAGACTTTTGCTAATAAAAACAGTCGCAGACCTCCTGAGATCAACTTTTACAGTTACAAATACATTCTGAATGATGGTATATGAGATTCCTAACATATATTCAGAGTGACAATAAGGTTCTTCATTGATAATGTTGATATACAATAAAGGAGCTTCTTTGTCAGCACCTATATATTTTCCATCACTAAGTTGGGCTGATTTTGCAGAATGAAGTCACAAAAAAGAATGGATATTTAAACTACTTAAAGCATGCTTTTCTCTATACGTACCAATATAGACATATTTTGGGCAAGGATATTAGCAAGGCAATTTCTGTAATACCAATTTGCCAATCAACAGCTGTCATCAGTGGGATTTCCTCTTTTTCATGGCACAGAAATCAATGTTGTCCTTCTCTGATGAATACATTAAAATTGCACATCCTCCGCACCATATTCAACCCGGTTCACCGTCTAATTTGAATAAACTGTCTATTTTTACCTGAACAAAATCTCCTTTATGGTATAAGGCTTAGTGGCATAATCTCAGGATATTCAACCAGGTTCACCATCCATTTTAATAAACTGTCAGTTTTACCTGAACAAAAATCTCCGTTATGGTATATGGCTTAATGGCATAATCTAAGGCTTTACATTTGACATCCAGAATGCAAAATGCTGGAAATTACACAAGATTATGCTGCTCAAATGACATTTTGCCAGGGTTAGTCAGGACTTAAGGGGAGCTGGTACTACTTTGAGACATAATATTTAAAATAGTTTTTTTTATTCTTTTGTAGAAATTTCAAAGGCACAGAACTAAACATACAATACAGCTGGATATAAAAAAAAAAGATAATTTCATACAGTAGAGACTTCCCCCACCTCCCTCGTGGCCTCTACCCCTTCGTATCTGGGCTACTCAACAGTAATACACTTTGTAAGCTTCTCATTTCCTTCTTCCTACTTTGGTTAGGGTTCTGCTTAAGTCCAGAGTTACTTTGGTCCCTGCATCACCTTGCAGTTCCTCAAGTCCATGATAGGTTCTACACTTTCCCCACACCTTGGTAAACATCTTGGGGGAATATCCTGCTTTGAAACGCCACCCATATGCATTCCCTCCTTCCACAGTTCTATAGCCAGTATCATCACAACTTAGCTATGTCTCACTTGCTACCATAAAAAAAAAGGATGTGGGTGGTGCACAGCAATAGTAGACAAAGTTCGTTGAAGCCTGTTCAGCTTAGGGTGCTCTCAAGGGTGGAGCTTCCGTCAAAGCGCCAAAAGTTTAAGACTGGTAGTGTACGCAAAACATTGCAAATACATCCCCTTGGTGAGGCACTCCGTATGTGATCATGAAAATGATTCAAAGAAGTTGTAATAGAAGTTCTGTTTTTTTATTCACAAGTATTCAAGTTAAAGGTTTATCAATGATATTAACAGCATATCAATCCATAGCATAAGTCATTTCTTCAAGAAGATAAGTATGAACTCCTCCAATGCATTTCGGGCGGGAGGCCCTTTGTCAAGGAGCGCTGTAAGGAAGACGGGTAAGGGTAAGTAACGCGATAACCATGGGTATGTGATGTTATCGATTAAAGTGCCGATCAATGAAGGTAATGGACGGTTAAAAATAAATGAGGTGTATCCGAGTGGTGAGCTAGGGATAATAAATCTAAAAGGATGTGTGGGGAAATTAGGTCGCGTGAGGGTGATGAGGAGAGGAATGAGGTAAAATGCTAACACGCCGACGGCGCGGCGTTTAAAATAAATCGTTCATGCGCATGGACTTACTTCATATCAACGCGTAGCTAAACCCGCTACTCGGCTGTTCTGAGACCAGTGTTCTGTAATGCTGCTGTGAGGGTGTACATGGGAAGGTGAAAGAAATAAAGTATCGAAAGGGTAAACATAGAAAGCGGACTGGGAGGCTGGTGAAACTGAGGAGGGGTGGTGAAGGGCGGGAGGTGGCCATGTTGGAATGGGTATGAAAAAGGTAAGCAAAAGGTAATCAAAAACTAGGGGAAACTCGCGCTAAATTGGCTAAATCTAAAAGGGTAAAGCAACAAAGAGCAAAGCAAAACTAAGGTATCATGATTACAATTTACAGATAGCAACTGTATTCAATACGGTCATTAAGACCGTGAGGTTTCAAAGTCTGTAGGCGGTACATCCATTCAAGTTCTCTCTTGAGTAGTAATTTCCGATTGTCTGTTCCTTCTCTTTTGGTAATGGTTTCCAATACAATAAATTGGAGTTGGGCGATGGTGTGGCGGGATTCAGCAAAGTGCATGGCAATGTTGGATTTCTCTAGTTTCAAACGTATGTTTGATTTATGTTCGTTCAAACGTGTCTTTATTTTTCGTTCCGTTTTGCCAACGTATAATTTCCCACAGGGACATTTCAAGGCGTAGATCAAGTTCATGGAGTCACATGTGGCGTCTACTTGCAATTTGATAGCATGGCCTTTCATGGGGTGTCTGATGATATTACCCTTGATGATGGAATTGCAATGGTTGCCGTTTAAGCATGGTTGAGTGCCTCTGTGTTGTTTGATGGTAGGAGTGGGTTTGGAAAGAATTTCTTTGATGTTGTTACTCCTGGTGTAGGCAAATAAAGGGGGGTTCTGAAAAATGTCCCGAAAATCGGGTTCCGTTTGAAGGATCGGCCAGTGTTTAAGTATGATTCTTTTGTAGAGGGTGCTTGCCGTTGAAAATTTGGAAACTAGAACCATGCGTTGATCTTTCACTTTAGTGGTTTTTGAAAGGCTTTCTTGTCTGGTAATTTTCGCCACTCTGGTTTGAGCTTCCATGAGGATGTCCTCGGGGTAGCCTCTATCAAGGAAGCGTTCGTGCATTTCCTTGATGCGAATGTCATAGGTCTGTTCATCTGAGACTATGCGTTTGACACGCAACATTTGTGAGAAGGGCAAATGTTTTTTAAGGGAACCCTGGTGGAAACTGCTATAGTGTAAGGAGTTATTGCGATCGGTACATTTCCTGTATAGGTCTGTGGTTATTCCCTTCTGGGTGATTGTGATGTTGACGTCTAGAAAGGTGATTTCAGTTTCACTGATTTGCCATGTCAACTTGATGCGTTCGTCCTTTGTATTCAATTCATTCAATGCTTCACTTTATGAATCTTTGGTGTCCGTCCACATTAAAAACAGGTCGTCAATGTATCTGACGTACATTTTTATTTTGTCTTGAAACCTGGGGCTTTTGTAGATGTGAAGATTCTCGAAATTTTCCATGTAGATATTGGCGTATGTGGGAGCGGCGCAGTTTCCAATAGCCATTCCAGATAGCTGGAGGTACCATTTGTCATCCTGTTGAAAGTAACTGTGGTATAAAGTATATACCATGAGTTCCATCAAGAAGGGCTGCATTTGCTTGTCGATGTCAATGTTGAGAAGGGCTTGTTCAATAGCTTCGATGCCCCCTTGGTGGGGTATCGATGTGTATAGCGAGCTGACATCGGCTGTACACAATATTAACCGATCTTTGTTGTTAATTTGAATTGCTGATAGTTTCAGTAAAAAAATCGGTGGTGTCTTTGATGTAACTGGTGCTTTTTGTAACCAGGGGTTGGAGGTATTTGTCAATGAATTTGCCGGTGGGCTCGTGTATTGATCCTTTCGTGGAAACGATGGGCCGGAAAGGAGGGTTTTGGAGATTACTGTGGATTTTTGGACACATGTGAATGGTTGGGCTCTTGGGGTGTTCTTGTAGTAAATAGCTCTTGGTGCAATCTTCAATTATGCCAGCTCGGTGTGCTGCTGTAACTATGTTCTGTAGGATACTTTGAAACTCCCTGGTGGGGTTGTTGTCAAGTGGCATGTAGACCGTGGTGTCCTGTATATGTTCATGCAGTCGTTGTATGTACATGGAAGTATTAAGGATTACAAGAGCGCCACCCTTGTCGGCTTTAACACACTTGATTTTGGGATTATTGGCCAAAGATTTGAGAGTGTCACGATCCTTGATGGTAAGGTTTTTGTATCTCTGTACCCTTTTGAGATTAATCTTGGATAGGTCGTTTCGTACTAGATTTTCGAACTAGTCGATGCACTTGTGGCTACTGGGTGCTTGATAAGAACTGGGAGGTCATAAGCCTCTGAGTTCATCATGTTTCGTTCTGGTAATGGGTGGTAGGGTGTTGTCAAAAAAATGACGTAGTTTAAGCTTCCTGGTGAACTTAAAGGTGCTCACTTCTAGTTCTAGAAGGTTGGTATGTGCCGTTGGGATGAAAGATGTGCCTTTCTCAAGCAGGTTGATTTGATGGGGAGGAATAACAGTGTCAGAAATGTTGATCACTAGGTGGTCTTTTTTAGTTTGAGGTCCTTCTTGGCTACTGTACTCCGTGTATTCGGAGGACTTTTTTCTTTTTCTTTTGTTCTTGCTCCGCCGGAGTCTTCGGTTGTGTCTGGGCCTGATTCTAAAAGATGCACCGCAGGTGTTTGTTCGTGGCTAGTTGCGGATGTGCTGGCTTGGTCGTCGTTTAGTGTTTGTCTGGGAACTGAAGGTTTGCGTGAAGGGCGGTATGTAGAATCGCTTTCAGAGGATGAAGTGTCAGTCTGTGTGTTGGAGGGTCTATTACGGCGCCTTTGGGCGTAGACGTCAGCCCATGAGTATACTTCGTCCAGCTTGTAATCAAGCGTGTCCCTTCGGAATTTTCTAATTTTTCGTTCATTTATCTCCTTTTGATGTTTATCCAGTGTGGTTTTAAGATCCTCGAGGGTGGTGGAGAGTTCTTCTGGTGTCAACATGTTTTTGAGTTCATTATCGATCTCTTTGATTTCTTCTTCTAGTTCCTTAAGAATGCCAGCAAGTTCTTCCACGATAAGTAGAATCAAGTCGAGACTACATTTATTTAGTATTCCATTCCATTTGTCCTTAAATGTTTTGGAGTTCTTGCAAAGGGAAGGCTTCAAGGCTATCCGTAATACGCGAGGGATCCTGAGCGCTCGGTGATATTTAAGTAATGTGCCCGCATGGAGTTTCTGATTAATATGGCGTTTGGAGAGATACAGTAATTGCTTTATACATTGCTCTTTATTGCGGGTGGTAGTGGGGGGGCTGATGTCTTCCTCGATCAGCGAGTAAATACGTTGTCGTTCTTCTTCATCTTCTTATGCTATGGATTGATATGCTGTTAATATCATCGATAAACCATTAACTTGAATACTTGTGAATAAAAAAACAGAACTTCGATTACAACTTCTTTGAATCATTCACTTGCTACCATAAACATCAACATGCAAAATTTCAGCAGCCAACACAGAGTATCCACATCGTTTGCCAAGAGTATTAGCTGGGGCATTTCCGGAATCTTCAGGCCCATACCAGCTTCCAGCTCCTGTATCATGTTCCTCCAGTACCCTTCAATTTTGAGGCATTCCCATTTAGTACGTAGGAATGTTCCCTCTTTGGAAAAACACCTCAGGCATCTGGGGCTGGATACACTACCAATTGTGAATATTTTACTACGGTTTAGGTATATCGGTGTAGTATTTTCAACTCCACTAATTTTAATTGGGACTTAATAGCTGCGTCCCTCAGGTGCGAGGGCCGCCTCTCAATCAATTGCCCATTTTTCCTATATGCGCCCCCTACCCGGCTCATAGGGCTCGGAGGCTGTCTTGGGCATAATTTATCAAGGGTTATTTCACAGTGCAATACCCAGTTTTCCAAGGGAAAATGTTCTGGGATTTTTGCCCCGTCACCTGGAATGCATGTGTTAATTGTAGATTATAGCCAGTATCTTTGGCTGGGAGCTAACTGAAATTCTTGCTGTAAGCTTTCAAAGGGTTTTAGTTCCCCCTTATGAAGGATATCTCCCACAGCTTCTATCCCCACCAGTTCCCACTTCTAAAAACCATTCAACTTATGGACCTCCATTAGAGCTGTTCCCTTCTATAACAGAGTGGCCAATTTCTGGTTTGCAGGGATCAGTCAGATCCCTGCAAACCAGAAGTTGTGCCTCATCCCACGCTTTCAGGGTCACTTTTGTCGGTGTGGGAAGGTGTTTCCTCTCTTTTTTTACCATATATATAATGGACAGATGGGGTCGGCACCATCTGTGTCCTTTCCACTCGCATCACAGGTGCGCTGTAAGAAGAAAACCTCCCACTTATTGATAACCTGTAGATGAGCTGCCCTATCGTATGTCCTGGGATCCGGCAAGGCAATTCCCCCATTTTACCAGGACTTGTATAAAGACTATAAGGCTACCCTCGGGCACTGTCATTCCTGAAGAACTTTCTCACCATAGTATCAAGTTTAGTGAAGAAGGCCTCCGGTATTTCAATGGAGTATTTTGAATCGCATATTATAGTTTCTGTAAAGTGACCATTTCATATAGGAAGGCTTGTCCCATATTCGTTAACGTCATCGTATCCTACCTATTGACATCCACTTTAAATTCTTCTAAGACTCTTCCTAAATTCCCTTCCAGGAATCAATACTTGACAGTCGTAATCTCAATGCCAAGGTACTTGTACCCCTCTTTTGAGAGCTGCAGCTTCCCAGTCGATTCCTTGCAGTTCTCTCAGTTGATACAGGGTCGACTTTTCCCAGTTTATCCGATACCCAGAGTTTGTCTCAAAGTTCTAAAATATTGAGAGGACCACCGGGTTCGCCATCCTGGATCAGTGAGCTAGAGCAGCACATCATATGCATAGAGCAAGATATTCTGTGGTATCCCTGTGACTTCCGGGAACACAGTCACGTCAGTCCTACATCGTATCCAGCTCATCATATATTACCAGGTAGATCGTGAACAACAGCGAGGAGAGCGGCACCCCTGTCTCGTGCCTTTTTTCAACTTAAATACGTCCAATGTCACCCCATTCACTGTCAAGGTTGTCGTAGAGGCTTTATAGAGCAGAGCAACCCATTCGCAGAACTTGTGCCCAACCCAAATCAGCTCAAGGTCATGTGAAGGTAAGTCTAATTTATGGAATCAAACACTTTTTCGGTGTCTAAAGAGAGAATTGCTCCTGTGGTTTGGGTTCTGTTAATTATGTTTTTCAGTACTTGAAGCCTTCTGAGATTGAGAGGGTAGCTCATCTCAGCATGAATTCCATCTGGTCCTCATGTACCAGGTTAGTGATTACTCTGGCTATCCTGTTAGCCAGTGTCTTCGTCAACACCTCTCTGTGTTCAAGAGAGCGACTGCCTGTAAGAGGCACATTGATCCCGTGGGTTATCTGGCTTGGGTATCACCACTAGAATTGCCTGGTTATAGACAGGTGTGAGTTAGTTGACTTTCCCTCTGGCTGCCTCATACATATTCAGGAGGCGTGGTTTGAAGAGAAGGGCCAGGTGTTTCAACAATTTCATTGGGAGGCTGGTAGCTCTTGGTACTTTACCAGAAGTCATCGCCCTAGAGTCTCCCCGATTTCATCGATTGAGAGGCAGTCTTCTAGTGCCTCCCGGTCCTCTGCCCGCAGTACTGACAATTTATTTCCGCTAGGAATCCTTCAGTGTCAGATTTGGTTCTGCTATGCATTGCTGCATATAGCAGTTTATAATATTCAGCGCATGTTTCAACTATTGCTTTGTCAGTGCAGGTCAATTCCCCAAGTCCACAGCTCTGCAAACCATATTCCACATTATTGTCTCCTGTACAGACATGCCAGGAGATGGCCTGCCTTATCTCTTATGTCGTATAGTTTCCGCTGTGCCACAAGGTAGTGAGTGCATGCTGCGTTGTGTGCGAGACTGCAGTAGTGTCCCCTTGTTGCCCTTAGTTATAGGTATTTCTTTGGGTCCCCCATTTGTGTCCATTCCACCTCCAGTTCAGGAGCTGCTTCTCTAATTCCCTCTGACACCCACAGTGTGCCAGCAGGGTATTTCTGCTCTTCTGGGGACACTTATAGTTGTTACTGCAAGAGGACTATGTCAGGAGAGTGTCGTCGGAGATACTGTGCCACTATTCCCCTTTTTATATTGCACCCGTTCACATTCCATGAAATGACCTTTAGTTGGTCCTTCAGCTATATGTCATGTTAGGTCATGTGGGGCTTGTAGCCTAGGTTTGTCTTCAGGTCACCCAAGCGTGGGAAAGTGCCCTCTTTCCGCATGGTTGCCCCCACTTTTTACTGAACTGCTGATGTACTTTGACTGAGTGTGCCCTGGGCTCCTTTCAATCAGGTACCTTGGGCCTATGTTCTATCCCTAAAACTACAGTGAAGACCAAACCCAATTGGCCAAAGGTCAACTCTTGGTAAATGGTACCATAGGTACCCAAGGCACTGTGACCAGGGAAGGCCTCTAAGGGCTGCAGCATTTATTGTGCCACCTCTAAGGCCTGCAGCACTTATTGTGCCATCCTTAGAGGCCCTGTACCTTTACACTTACACACTGCCTTTGCAGGCTGCGTGTTTTGGTGCAGAACAAAGTAAAATGTCAACATGCCACACATCCCTATATGCCATACCTACAACCCGCTGCCCTGGCATAGATCAGCCACCTCTCTGGGTAGGTGCACTATACCAGCGGTGAGGGTACAGGTGCATGAGCCAATTCCTAGACATTGTAAGTGCATTATTGCCATTAAGAGTATACGGTGCTGGGAGTTTGTCATTACGAACTCCACAATACCATTATGGTTTTACTGGAAACTGAGATGTTTGGTATCAAACTTCTCAGCACATTAAACCCACACTGATGCGAGTGTGAGATTTAATGAAAAATGCACACAGCAGGCATTCTAGAGATGCCCCCTGAAAAATCACCTGACACTAGTGTCCAGGCTGGGTGGTTGCTCCCCAGCTGCCACCACCAGACATGTTTCTGGACCCCTGGGTCAAGAGTCTGCTACTCTCGGGGTCTGAAACAATGCACATCCTGGGACAAGGTGCCTAGTCACATCCCCCAGGATGGGCAGGGTCCACGAAGGGGAAGTTTCAAAGGCTTGCTGCCTTTGTGAGCTATCCCAGGCCTATTGCTGCTTCCAGCAACTGGTGCCCATGGGTTCTGGCCCCCACTTTGGGTGGGAGAGCCAGTGGGAAAACCAAGTGAAGAAGGGAGGTATGCCCACCTTTGCCAACCCCACCCCACAGGTGGTGGAGGTGAGGTGAAGCACAACTTTCAGTCCTTGCCATCTTGCAGATGGGGGGACCCAGCCAACCAGAGTGAGGCATATGCCCCCCTCCCACTGGAAGGTGGCATCATATGGGGTGTACCCACCCCAGGGAAGGAACCCATTGGTTCCAACCTTTACTTACCTGCAAGGCCCCTAACTCTAGTACTTGGGGGCACCCCTGAACATTGCCTCCTTAGACAACAACGACTAATAAGAAAAGAAGAAGGACCGAACAGCTGTGCCGGAGCTAAGAAGGAGGACGCCCACTGACTTGGCCCCAGCCCTACCGGCTATCCCCACCTTGAACCTGCAGAAGCAAAACTCTGGTGTGTCCTGCAGCCAGCAACCTCAAGAACCCCGAAGACCTGCCTTGCTTTCCAAGGCAAAGACTTTGGCTCCTGTGAACACTGGATTTGTTCACCCACAGAATCCAGCTATGGCAAAATTCTCAAGTCTGCACCAATCTGCACCTGTTGCCCACGACCCGAGTTTGATTGGCCCAATACTGCGAGGAGCTCTCCCCTGCGATCCTGATCCAGTGATCCCTGACCTGCCTCCAGTCTCCAGCTGACGCCTGCACCCTCAATCCAGAAGGTCCACCCCAACCGCGACCAGGAGCTGGTAAGAAGATCCGACCCTAAAAGACACCACTGCACCCTACTCCCCACCGGCCATGGTGGCCTGACCGACAAAGTCTAGCCAACCCCCAGCATCCCAACTTACTTCTCCAAGTGGTGGTTGCTCCCAGAAGACCTTCGTCCCCGAGCCTGCAGTGTATTTTCAAACCAGAGAATCGCCATTGAAAGTAACAGGGCACCCAATGACAAAACAGCACCCTGCACCCGGCCGCACTAGTACCGCTGAGGGTTTACCTTTGGTGCTAACTTGAACCCCCATTTGCCCTCCACTTAAATCCAGGAACTTTGCTCCCACAACCTTGTGGTCTGTTCATAAGCAGCCACCAACCAGAGGCCCCCTATTCCCCATTGGATAACATTGGAACTTAGTTCTCTGCACCCGGTCACCAAGGGGGCTTTGAGAGTGCATCCTCGATCCCAGGGGACCCCTGAGTCTAACTCCAGAAACCCAACTCCTACAACAAAGTTTTCATCTCTGAACCGATAACACTATTGTCTCCCATAGGTTAACATTGACTGTTTTCTATGAAAATGTTTCTAAGTGTGGAGTTGGAAAATCTATAAAAGTCTTTAAAACTGTATCCAAATAACCAAACACTTTTACTTACCTGTTTACAGGAAATATCTGAGTGTGGTAACCAGGTGTACCACACTGTGTAAGAAAAGTTATCTACAAAGTAATTTACATGACCTACAATTGAAAAGTCATTACTAAGTATATGTACAATATTTCAAAGTATTGCATTAGCAGTTATCCTACTGTAACCAAACCAAAGTATATATATACAACTGCAATTCAAAACTGTATTATTACTGCAAAGTATAAATCATTTACTTGTGCCAGGCTTGCTTGGTTCTAGGAAATAAAATAACTATAAGAATATTTTTTTATTCAAAACAAACTAGTCTGAAGTTCAGTCTTTGAGTGTGTGCCATCATTTGCTGATTGAGTGTGTACAACAAATTCTTAACACTATCCTCTGATAAAGCCTTACTGCTCCCCCACACAACAACAAATGGAGAGTAAGGTGCTATCTACTTTTACCTCTGACTACCTTTGGGGTTCCACTGGACTATGTGCACACTATACCTCACTTTGGTATAGTATATACAGAGCCAGCTTCCTACACCGAGTTATGTTATGTTATGTTATGTTATTGAGTTTTTGTATAGCGTACAGCTACTCACAAGGAGTGTCCCGACGCTTTCCACCCTCAACTCGTATTGAAATAACACAACACAGCTAAAAACAGACAACAAAACAGAACAGAAACAATGGGCAGTAAAAACAGACTAGGAGCCAGGTCTTCAGGCCCCTCCTAAACTGGAGCAAATTAGCAGTGCTCCGCAGAGAAAATGGAAGCAGATTCCAAAGCTGGGGGGCTCTACAGCCAAAAGACCGCCCTCCCGCGCGGGCCTTCCTCACCCGTGGAACCACCGCTCTACACAGAGCTTCCGAGCGGAGGGAACGAGCTGGACGATAAAAAGTCAGTCTCCGCTGCAGATATCCCGCTCCTGAGCCATGCAGAGCTTTGTGCATCAGGGTCAAGGATTTAAACTGGATCCTCTTCCTAATGGGGAGCCAATGGAGCGACTGGAGCAACCCAGACGCTCGAGCTCGTCTCCCTAGACCAAAGATCGCCCGGGCAGCAGAGTTTTGCACCACCTGAAGGCGCTGGACCAGATAGTCAGGAAGGCCGAGAAAAAGAGCATTGGCATAATCTAGCCTCGAACCGACCAGAGCCTGCACTGTAATCCTCCTGTGCTCCTCAGATGACAAAGGCAAGAATTTGCGGAGCATTTTCAGTAATCCGTAACAGGTGCCGGCCAGGCCAAGGATGTGAGTTCGGAGCGACAGCTGATTGTCTAGCTTGACGCCCAAGTTTTTGGCCACCACTGAGGACTGTGCAGGAGGACTCATGTCGGATAGCCACCAATGCTGCCACTCAGGATCGGCGACGCAACCAAAGAATAAAATCTCAGACTTTCCCGAGTTGGCCCTCAGACCGTTCCGCTGGAACCAGTCGAAGACCAGCGCAAGGCAGTCCCGGATTCTCTCTCCCACAAACTCTTGATCTTTCCCGCATGTGAAGAGGAGTTGCGTATCGTCGGCATAGGAGACGATCTGGGCCCCATACTCCTCTACCAATGCCGCCAGAGGGGACATAAAGATGTTAAATAATGTGGGGCTCAACACAGAACCCTGTGGAACCCCAACTCCCAATGGCGGCATCTCGGCGGAGCACTGGGAAACCCAGACCGTCTGGCGGCGGCCTTCCAGGAAAGAAGTAAACCACCTCAGCACCGTCCCCCTCAGGCCGATGTCAAAAAGCCTAGTTAGAAGCGTCTTGTGGGGGACGGTGTCGAAAGCCGCCGAGAGATCTAACATGACCAGCATGGCCCTGCCGCCGGCATCCAGAGTCTCCCTGATGATCTCAGTCACCTCAATCAGAGCTGTTTCCGTACTAAAATTAGGTCGGAAGCCCGATTGAGATGGATGGAGCAGATTATTGGCTTCCAAAAAACTAGAGAGAGCGTCATGGGCATGTTTTTCCGTAAGCTTCGCTAGTGCTGGTAACAGCGAGATAGGCCTGTAGTTCGCCAAGACTTCGGTGTCAAGGCCAAGGCTTAGGAGGGGGATCACCATCGCTCTTTTCCAAGAGCTAGGGACCCGTCCCTCCCTCAGGGAGGCATTAAGGATAGGGTTGACCAAAGGGTTTACCACTGCCGCCATCCTAGCCAAAAATTTGGCAGGGCAGGGGTCGAGTGGCGAGCCAGATTTGAGGTTGGCCAGCAGCGTAAGAGAGGCCTCGTTGGTAACAGTAGGGAAGTCGGACAGCACTGCCACCGCAGTCTGCGGCAATCCAAAGTCCAGCCTCGCACCACTCCCTCCATCCGGTTCCTCCACGAAGGTGGCCTGAATGGCCTTGATCTTATTTGTGAAGAAACCAGCGAGATCGCAGGCCCAAACATCCGCCGAAGCTGGAGGGGGCGGATGGGAGCTGGGGATCGTAAACTCCCTCACAATATTAAAGATCTCCTTGCAGGAGTTCGCAGATGCCTCTATCCTCCTAGCCAGATAAACCCTCTTGGCACCGAGAATGTCCCGATGGTAAGCCTTCAACACCGCCTTGTAGGCAAGTTTAGCCTCCCCATCGTACACAAGGCGCCAGGCCCTCTCGGCCGCCTTGCACTGCCTACGAGCCACACGGAGCGCCTCCGTAAACCACGGGGCAGAATGCCGAGCCACCGTGGACCGGGGGACAACCTTGGGAGCAAGATCTTCCAACCGATCGGTAAGCCAACGCTGCAGAGTCTCCGTGTCACTATCCAGGTCACCCGAGAGAGGACAGGGGTGTTCCAGCAGTGCCTGCTCGAGCAAGTCAGGAGTTACTCTATGAAGCGCTCTCGAGGCCGGTTTAAGCAAGGTAGGCGCTCTGTGATCCGGACGCGCGCAAGTCTTCCCTGTTTCTCTTTCATACCATCTGCAGTCGGTATGCATTGCCAAAAACCATATCCTGCAACATCTTCCTCTTATTGTCCACCCCCCCACCCAACTTTCCCTGCGTGTGAGCTCAAAATTACCCAATTACCAAACCGCAGAAATGTCTGTTGTTCCTCTCTCCCTCCGCTCATGTGAATAACCTCAACTTTTAGTGTGAATTCCTAGCTTCCTCCCTGAACTTTCCTACTGATAAATGGCCATGTTTCTTTAGGCATTTGTTATACCACAGTTCTGCTGTAGCTGGCCAGTCACTAGGGCCCGGGGTTAATCTTGGAATATCCTTCCTCTGCCTTTCTAAATCTTTCCCCTTAGTATCTGTTTTTGTTTCTCTCTCCTGGTTGGAGTCTTTCTTTAGTACCGGGGCCAATGTTCCTCTTTCCCTTCTCAATCCGGCTGGTTGGCGCCTGCTAGTTTGCTAATTCTGCTACTTAGCTTCTCCATTTCTAGTACCTGTCGTTTAGAGTCCTCATTGGGCAGGAGAGGAGGTTCCCTGGTGGTCTTCGGGGGTCTTTCCTCGAACCACTCCCAAACCCTGTCCGGGTGGTCGTAGACAAAGGATTTCTCCTGGAATATAACCCAGAGCTTGGCTGGCTAAAGCAGCAAATATTGGACCCCCATAGCCATCAGTTTCTGTTTCACTTGCTCAAACTACCTTCTCTATTTTTGTTCAAGTCTGAAAAAATGTATATCCGTTAGGTGTCATGCGTAAGACACCCCATTTTCCAGGCCACAGGTAGTACCAGATCTCTGCCCCTGTAGTTCTACAGACAGTCTATTATTGCTCCTGTACCAATGCACGTATGTCTTCTCTATACGGAAGCATGACGATATCAGATTCTCTGGTAGGAAGGTGCGGAGCCAGTCCTCCAGGAAGCGCTCCAAACATTCGCCCTCCATTCCCTCAGGGGATTCTACAAACCTAAAAGAAAGTCCTGGATGTCGTCTTCCCTGCCCTGTCACTTTAATTTCTGCCACCATCTCTCCCCACCTTCTCTTCGCTGCTTCTCAGATGGTTGTGGGAAGTCCGGGCAATGGATATCCAAGCCCTGCGTTGTCCGTTTATATGCATCTTCTTGGCAATTCAAGCCTGGACTTGTGGGCCCACTGAGTTCTCTCAAGAGCTATGTCCCTCTGTCTGGGGTTCTGGATGTCTAATCCCCCTCTTGAGAGTTTGCCGCTCATTTAGCTACGCTTCTCTGTTCTGGCATATTCCTCCGGGTAGCCTACAATACCCAGTTGTTGGTGGTCTCCCGCTGCACAGTCCTTCTGCCCATTAGGATCCTACCTTCAACTCTTTTGGCTCCCAACCCTGGATCGCTATGCTCTCCCAGGGGCACTACTCTGAGGCGGCTACCATGTCAAAGAGAGCTGCCTCACACTCATTCTTGGGACCACTCAGCCCGGCCCCCTACCTCCCGCAAACAGAGAGACTGCCAACCCATTTTGCGGTCCTGCTTACGTGACCCAGGGGCCAGCAATGGGCCGCTTTGCTCACCAAGGAGGCCGGCTGCGAGCAGCCTCTATTTCTCACGTCCCACCAGGATCCTCTCTACATCGCCACCTGTAGTCCGACTCTCCAGGATACACCCAGGTCAGGTTCTCACTGTCACTCTCTGTTCCTGGTCACTTTCTTCCAGGCCCGGATATCTCCCTTCTGCGGGCAGAGGGACAGCTTTTTGCGGCTGCTATATTAGTAGGACAAGCCGCTGCTGCCTTGTGCTCAGTGTTTACCATTTCGTTCCACCCAGCTAAGTTTCCTGGACCGCCTTCCAGATTCCTCTCCCTCCCCCACATTGTTGCTGTTGTATTTTTTCTTTTTTGGTTCCTAGACTTCCAGCTCACACAGGTTTATGTCAGATTTAAGGGTACTGGAGTGGGAACACTAATAAATGGCTGGGGGCGTGGCTTGGCCGGCTGCAAGATGGTTGCACTTTAAGTGGGCTCTGCCGGTCAAGCTCTCTATCCGACACAATACTGCAGCACTCATATTCCCCACTGCACCCAATTACCTGCTCCTGTCTGGCTGGTAAAGGGGGAACCCGCCTGTGAATTTTTCTGCGGCTTGGAGCACTCATGGAGCAAAGATCCGACCCTCATGGCTGGCACTGAGCCTTGATCTCTGGGCCGGACTGCTGCTGCTGGTCGATGTCGCCTGAGAGGGGCCGCGGTGCTGTGGAGCCGACTGACGCGGATCATCACCTGCCTTGCGGTGAGTTGCGCTACGGGGTTCCTGGGGGGGGGTCCGGAGGCCTTCTGTTCCCTCGCAAGGTCCCGCGGTGTAGCAGCCTAGTAGGGGCCTGGCGCCCGCCTCGGCCGCAGCCTTGGGTTCGGGCCGGGTCCCGCTGGGTGCGTGAGTTTCTGGGGCCTGGGGTGGCAGGACGACGGCCTTCCGGTGGCTCCCTCGTATTGTGTTCCCCTCCTGCGGGCGCTGCCATCGTGGGCCACGCACCCCTGCCGTGTCGCGCTGGGGTGCCCCCTGCCGGGCTGTTGCCTTGTCGGGGGCCTTCGGCGGGGTGCTGGTTGCGGCCGTGATCTGGTCCCGGTCGCTGTGCTGCTTGGCCCGGTGTGGGCTCCCGGCTCTGCCGCATTGCTCCTCCGGCTATTGGTGAGACTCCGTTTGGTCTGAGGTGAGTGGCCCTGGGCCGCACCTGCTTTCACCCACCCTCCTACTGCTCCTGTCTTTGGGGGACAGATACTGGCCACTCTGAGTAGATTGCTGGCCGGGACTGTGCTGGCACCCCTGATGCAGGCCGCACGTGGACCAGCCCGACTTGGCGAGTCCCCCCTGTGTCCTGGACTGAATGCTCCGCCTGCCTGCTACTGCTGAAACTTGTGGCATCTCCTGCGGCCTGGTTCCTCCTCCTTGGTGCTGCCGGAGGCCTTGTTGCTGTGACGACCCTCTTCTGCTGGTGGTGGACAAGCATGGGTGGCCTTTCTGATGCCCTGGGCTGCCGCCGCTCCTGAGTGCCTGCTCCTCCTGATACTGGGGACCTCGTTGCTCTTGGGAGATCTCCCCTTGCATCCCCATCTCCTGCCACAGACTCTGGTGCTCTCCCGCGGATGCCTGGCCGGGTCTGAGGACGGCGTCCTGACTGCTGCAGCCCCCGGCGGTCCTCGATCTCTCTAGCCTGATCTCTCTTCCCGCTTTCACAAGCGCGGGCACTGGACTCCTTCTCCCTACCTGCTGGCCCACCCTGAGTGCCCTGGCGCTGTGCACGCTCCCCTGAAATCGCTGGCAGTTCGTCGGCGGCCCTGTGGGTCTAGAGCGCCCCACTTACCTGCATTACTGTTCCACACAGTGAAGGTTGGGACTCCGCTGGCCCTCTCATCGCCCTCTCCTCTATGTCTCCGGCGGCGGCCTCTCGTGCCATCCCTTCCATCGTGGGTATTGTCTTCCTATCGGCGTCTGGTGGTCCTGTGGTACCTGGTTCTGGCATGGTGAAGTCGGACCCTAAGCAGCCCAAGATCGCCTTTGACCTGCGCAGGTCCTCCTGACAGGACCGTGCGGGTTTGGAGGGGGCGGAATCTGCTGGGGCCCCGGACAATCTTCCAGGCCAAGACGATGACCTTAAAGCAATCATGCTGGAGGTAAAATCGGCTGTGACTGGCATAGCCTTCCAACTGGAACAGCTCTCCGCTCGTCTGGACTTTGTGAAGGCCCGAGTGGACTCCCACGACAACAGGTTCCTCCATGTTGAAACCAGGGTCTCTGATGCAGAGGATGCGGCCACCCAAGACAGACAAAAGTTGCTCCAAATGGATAAAATCCTCGGCATCATCCGTGAGAAAAACGAGGATTTGGAAGCTCGCTTCCGCCGGAGCAACCTCCGCCATACGGGCCTGCCAGAATCCACCAACATATCTAAGATGGAGGACTTTGTGGAATACCTCATCCGGTAGCTATTCAGGGACGTCCTCTCCCCCTTCTTTGTCGTCGAGCGAGCTCACCGCTCTCTCGGCCCGCGACCCCGCCCTGGTATGCCTTCACGTCCCATAGTGGCTAAAATACTGAACTTCCGCGACCGTGACGCCATTCTCCGGGCCGCGAGGGACAAGGGCACCATCACTCATCAGGGCAATACCTTCTCATTTTACCCCGATTACACCATGACTGCTCAAGCTGCCAGGGAGTTTCTACCTACCAAACGAATCCTGCAGAAGCACAAGGTGTCCTACTCCCCAGCCTATCCGGCATAGCTACGGGTCCGCCAGGGCTCCAAGACGCTTGTCTTCCCTGATCCGAGGGAGGCGCTTGCTTTTGCCAAGCGCCTAGACAAGGAATCCAGACACTCTCCTTCCAGCTCTTCGCATGAAGTCACTAATCACCTAAGGGACAATGACTCAATGGTCTGTTTAAACTCTGTTGTGATGCCCCGATGATTGACGGCGGGTTACGACGTTTGTGTACGCTTGGTTCATTCTCCTGTCCATCGTCTTTGGGGGCCTCAATTGCGGGTTCTTGTATACCGGGTGATTGGGCTTATTTCCCGCCCCTCCCTAGTCTCCTTGTGTTCTTTGCTTACCGCTCTACGGACTTTTCTTTGACATCGCTCATTGATATGACCTTTGGGCAGTCTGTGTATATTGTTTTTTTTTTCTACTACTTTTTGTTTGAATGATGCCATTTGACTGAGGTGGCCACCCTGCTTTACCGCAGGGGTGTCCGCCGAGTCCTGCCATGCCCCACCTGGGATGGTTCCCGTTTCTGTTGTTGGGTTGCCCTGTCCAAGTTCTGGGTTCCTGGGGTGGGGTGGGGGGTCCTCTTAGCCTGATTGGGGGGTTGGAGTGGGTGGGGGGCGGGTGAACACTGGGGGATGTTTAACTTGGCATGTTTTGCGTGGACACTGGTCTGCTTTTCTAGCAAGATGGTGGTTTTGTTGTGCTATATCTCTGTCGCTCTCCTTTGACACTGCACGTTCCATTGCTAACACTATGCTCTGCTTGCGATTATGTACTTATGTTCTTGCTGTAAGGTGCCATGTTTCACGTCCAGTCCCAAACTCACTGCAAGGGCTTCTTTTGTTTTACAGGTCACCATTGGTGTCGCTCCGGTTAACAGGCGGCACCTTCAGTCCCCTCTATCTCCATCGCGCATTGGCGTCCCCTCTTGGGGGGTTGTCTCTACTTGGGCTGTCTCCACTCCCGCACTCCTCCATGGGGTCCTTGTCTCCTTTACTGTCAGGGGGGGCTGGCCCTGATCGTACTCCCCTGCTGTGTGCTTCAAGTTGTGTTGCCCGCCTCCTCCTCTACAATGACTAATGTGACCTGCTGGTCTTGGAATATTCGTGGTTTGAACGACCACCGCAAAGCGCGTTTGACACATGCCCATCTCCAGCGCCATTGCGTAGATATTTGTCTCTTACAGGAGACTCACTTGCTTCCCGGCTCGACGTCTAGGCTCAGCGCGCGCTATTGAGAGGAGTCCCACTCTTCCACTTACTCTTCTTATGCCAGGGGGGTCTCCATTCTACTGTGTCGAGGCCTCCCTTGGTAGGCCTTTCAAACCCGAATTGACCCGGATGGCAGGTATGTTATCCTGCATGGTTCACTGCTTGCCAGCCCGTCACCATTGCAGCAGTTTATGGCCCAAACAATGATGACCCTGGGTTTTTCCATCACGTTTGGCACCTGATCTCCTCCTGTGGCCCTGCGGCTGTGATCTGGGGTGGGGATTTTAATGTAACCCTTTCCGCAGAACTGGACCGATCGGGTTCTTACCGTTCCCACCCGCGTGCCGCGGATGCTCTCTCCTCTATTTTATCGGACAATTTGCTTTTTGATGTCTGGCGGCACCTCCGCCCTGGTGTCCGAGAGGGAACTTGTGTCACGGGTGCGAGGGGTTGCTGGTCAAGGATTGACCTATGGACCACCTCGCAGGATGTGATGTCCTGGACCATCGATGCCACCCATATGGCCCGCACTCTTTCTGACCACGCCCCGGTCCTCCTCCTTCTCTGTCCCCCCGGCTCCCAACGTCGGGCCTTCTCCTGGCGCCTACCTCCTAATGCCCTTCGGGATTCTGTCTTTTGTGCCGAAATCCAAACCGTCATCACTAACTACTTCGAGCTTAATGCGGGCTCCGTTGATTCTGCCTCTACCCTTTGGGAAGGATTTAAAGTATTTATTCTGGGTGAATGCATTTCCAAGCAAGCCGGGGTTCTGCGTTCTATCCGGTCCACATTGGCTAAGTTGGAGGTGGAGATCCGGGACCTGGACGCCGCTCTTGCGAGTGGCGCCGGCCCCGAGGCGTTGGCAGACTTGCGACAAAAAGCACTCGGAAGAGGCCGGCCGCGAACTGTCATTCTTGGGGAGAGAGGGTCGAGCCCGCCGGTTTGGGGAGGGGGACCGCCCTGGCCATACCCTTGCTAACCTCCTACACCCACCGCGAGCCGCCTCTTATATTACAGCCCTCAGTGATGGGGGGCCGGAACGCACCATGTCTTCGGTGGAAATTACTTCCCGCATCCGTGCTTTCTACTCTCGACTTTATTCCGCTGGCCCACCTGCTTCTCAGGAGTATATTGACCGGTACTTTGATTTCATTGCTCTTGTCTGGCTTGCCGACTACCACCGCAAGTTTCTTGACGAACCTTTTTCAAAGGAGAAAATATTAGAGGCAATAAGCAACCTGCCAAGCGACAAGGCCCCTGGCCTCGATGGTCTGCCGGCCTCATTTTATAAAACTTACGCCTCGACCCTCGTTCCTCATCTAGCGGCCATGTTAAATGAATCATTCGACTCAGGCGAGCTCCCACCATCTCTTCGCGAAGCTTCGCTGACCCTGCTCCTCAAACCTGACAAGCCTGCTGACCGATGCGATTCCTACCGTCCACTTTCCCTCATTAACATAGACAACAACATTTTTGCCAAACTGATCGCTTCCCGTCTTCTTTTAGTGATGCCCACCATCGCCCTCCCTGACCAATCTGGCTTTATCCCCGGTAGGGCAACTTCCCACAACCCTGCACCATCTTTTCAGTGTTGCACCAAATTAATCCTGATCTTCCTGCCGTAGCCGCCTTGCTCGACGCCACGAAGGGGTTTGATACGCTGCAGTGGCACTTCCTTTTTTATATCCTGTCACGCATGGGCTTCAGTGCCCACTATTTGCGAAACATTAAAGTCCTATACACCAGTCCCACTGCCCGGTCAAGTAACGGACCCCATTAGCATCTCTTGCGGCACCAGGCAGGGATGCCCATTGTCGCCCATGCTCTTTGCGATCGCTATGGAGCCCCTGGCCGCTCAGCTGCGACAACACCATACCCACAGGGGCATTGGATTTTTGTCCCGTTCCCACCTGGTCTCGATGTATGCCGACGACGTTACCCTCTACGTTCGCCACCCCCAAGACAACCTTAGCCCCCTGGTGTGGGAGGTTATTCGTTTTGGTGGGCCCTCGGGCATTCAGGTTAATTGGAGCAAATCCGTGCTCTTCCCCCTGACAGAGGCCACCCTCCCATTATCAGATTTTCCTTTTGAGAGGGCATCCGGACCTACGCGTTATCTGGGCATTTGGCTGAGCAGGGACCCAGACGAGCTCTGGAGGTCCAATTTTGGCCATGCGGTGGACTGGTTAGAGACTAAGATACCACTTTAGAGCCGATTACCGCTGTCGTTAGCTGGCCGCATAGCCATAGCCAAAATGGTGGTACTCCTAAAATTTCCCTACCTCTTCTCGAACATACCCATCCCTCTTACTGTTTATTTTTTTCGCAGACTCTGGTCTCTAGTTGTGTCTTTGGTTTGGGCGGGGCGGCAGCCCAGGATCGCTTTTGATATCCTGACGTTTCCCATGTGGGCTGGCAGACTGGGCGCGCCAGACTTTCGACTATACGCACTTTGCGCTCAGGCTAGCTTCCTTCATTTGTGGCTACATCCCACACCCTATCAGCCTCATGTTGCGGTTGAGCGGGACGTTGCCTCCCCTTGGCCCCTGTCTACGGGTCTGTTTGCCCCTGCGGTACGCCCCTGTGCTGAGGTGAATACGGTCGAAACACTGCGCTGGGCGTGGACGTCGCTGTGCCGCCTCGCTGGACTTTCCCTCTTATCTGCAAACGCCATGCCCATTATTGACCACCCGAACTTCCCATCCCTCCAGTCTTCTAGTATGTCTCGTCATGCGGCGCTGCAGGGCTTCCGGACTGTCACGGATCTGTACCCCGATGATTCTTTCTATCCCCTTCCAGAATCCCCTACCTTGATGGATGCGCTCCTTTTTTACCAGCTGCGCGCTACCTGCCAAAAGCTGCATCCGACCTTTCCGCACCCTCCACCCACCTTTCCAGCTCTAGATTTTGTGTACAATTCCGCGTCCCCACACAAGCTGGTCACCAGATTATATGCTTCCGCCCTGCTATCCTCCCCTCTCTCTACGACGCGAGCTCGTGCGGCGTGGAGTGCAGACCTTGGTTTGGATATCTCGGATTCCGACTGGCTTTATTGCTGTGACCAAACCACCAAACTTTCCGCGAACTACCGGCTTCGTTTGATCCACTTCAAATTTCTGCACAGGTTCTACCGTACTCCATTGCATCTTCATCGCTTAGGGATCACTCCTGAGGATTCGTGTGTACGATGTTCTGCACCTGCTGCGGACTTCGCACATCTGGCCTGGCACTACCCAAAGGTGCAGACTTTCTGGCTGGAGGTCTGCTCCACCATTTCTGATATTACCGGTGCGGAGGTGGATCCGGACCCCACCCTCTGCCTCCTCGGTTTCGTCAAACCATGCCCTGATGCTTCCCGTCGTCTTATTGCAAAGTTGCTGGTATTAGCCAGGCGTAGGGTATCGATGTGCTGGGGCCGGAGGCCTGCTCCCACTGTGGCGAATTGGCTTGAGGACGCCTCCCGCTGTCAGATGTTGCTTTCGGAATTCTGGGGTCTGCTACCCACTAGGTCTAGACCTCTTGATATCTGGGGCCCCCTGGTCACATTCCTTTTGTCCCGCTCCCCTCGGGGCGAAGGTACCTCCCCTGTGCTCCCCGCCGGCCTTGGTTCCATGGCGGCCGCAGAGGCGGTCACTGCGTAACCTCTGCCTCTCTCTTCCCTGATGCTCTTGCTGCTCTTGGGTCTCTCTGCTGGCAGCCGCCTGGCTGGCCTGCTGAGGGTCTCGCCTTAAGGTTCACGATGCTGGGATTGCGCGTCTCTCTCCCCTGCTTGGAAATGTATGCTTCCCCCCACACCTCCCCCCTTCCACCAACTGCATCCCCCTGCTCCTGCTGTGGCCGCTCCCGGGCTCCCTGCGGCCTCTGGCCCGTGAGCCCCTCCTTTTTTTTCTTTCCACTGAGTGACCCTGAGAGTTCCAGACCTCTGAGACCCCCCCTCTCTGAATCTGCTCGCCAATGTGGAGAAGTCCCTGAGGGGTACAGTTTGTGCCGGGACTTTACAGTGTAGACCTTTTGGCTACTTTTTGAATTGTTCATGGCACCTAGTATGCCCAGGGCAACATGTACCTTTCTATGTGACACTGTATAATTGCATGGAACTGTCTTTGTGTATGCAATTGCTGTACTGCACATACCTTCATAAAAACGTTATAAATAAATAAAAATAAATAAAAAACACAAAAAAATGGCTTCTGCCATCTTGTGCATTCTGACCACGCTTGTGGCAAACATTTTTTTTGCACATGTTTTTGGAGAGGTTAATTTGTGAGCTATGGTGATATGCATTTGCTAAGAGGATGACAGATATGTGGATTTTCTTTTAAGCATGTGGTGGCAAAGTGACAAAGAAGTTTTCATGGTTCATCACAATCTTTCAACTTTTCAAACAGATATGAAACAAAAGGAATGGCAGCAAAAAGACATTTATAACATCAACAGATTCTGCTTTCTAGTAAAAAAATTAATAGGAATAGATGTGTTCTTTTCAGTTCTTTTTTTCTGACGATTTAAGCCCATTTGGAACAAGAAGAAACAAGTATTGGCATAGCTAATAGGTCTTGCCATTGGGACCTTATAAGTGTTTAGCCAGAGCGATTGGCTTTGGCAATGTTTTTAGTTTTGTCATACAGCATTGTGGCTGCTGTGTAGCATGTTAAAAGTTATATTTAAAAAGTGTTATAAGCATTTGTGCTGCCTTATATATAACCAAGAAGACATTATGTACAACTGAATTACCCTATTAAACAAGCTGTAGTTCAGTTTGTGGTAAATGCTGCATAAACAGTTGGAGTGTATACATACTCTGTGGCCCAGGTACTGTTGTATTCGGACCCAGGATGGCAGCTTACCTTCCCAGAATGGGGTTTGATTAGTTAACCTGGGGCGTGGGGGCTTCCTTGATAAATAGGTCGAGGAGGTAGACTACTTTTTCTTGGTGATTTTTACATTGCATTTAAGCAATATTTATGTTGTCTTCAATTTCTGTCCAACTCAATGGTACTCAGTTTATTGGAATCGGTAGAATGAAGGACTGACCTGGTCCCACCAAATCTAAAAGCTGTTTCTACAGCCTGCCACAGATCTCTGTAGTGGTTGCATAAATGCCACAGCTACCATATGCTATCTTAAAGGGGCCACCCAGTGAATGATGTCAAAACGACAGCAGGCTGTAATCAAACAAAGGAACATTCTAGAATGGCTACAGTTAGTGATTGTAAGAGATGCAGACTGGGTAACGGGAACGCTTATTTTTCTAAATGTCCTCTTTAGGGCCTGGTACTCGTAATATAATTGAAAATATCAAAATTGATAGGCTTTTGTCTTTCTGAGGGACATTGCCAATCTAAAGAAGCCTGGAGCCCCTAGGCAACAGGAGATAACAATACGGATGGGAACCTTTTTGTCCTTTATGCCAAAAAAGCAGATTGGATGGATAAGAGGAGAGGACTTTTTGCGGGTGAAACGAGAAGACTGATTGGGCTCAGGTCGTTCTGAATATCATTGAAATGGGTACTGTTTTTTTCCTAAAATTCTCGGATTTGTAATCCTGTTTACCCATTATCAAATCTGGACTACAAGTCACAAAATGTAAAGGAAAAACCTGGACTGGTCTGCCGATGCATGGATCTAGGAAAAATGAATCTCTGGGTTGAGGATCACCGCCAGAACCATATCAGTACTGGAAAAGCAGAGTGGGCACATCTGCACTGACAGCCCAGGCTGGGCGCCTCTGTACTGTAAGGGCAGCAGGGTGGTGCAAAACCTCTGTTGTGGCTTTGTTAAGGGGGGAGGGTGTGAGAAGACTACAAGGTCCCAGTGACAGATGGGGAGGACTCACATTCCGGACTGAAGGAGTGGAGGGGTTTCTGGTTGGCTCCGTCCATATGAAGGTGTTGGAAGATACGACAGGCACTGCTGAGGCTAAAACACCCTTGGCTCTTTGAGGCAGACCTCACTGTCAGGGGTCAAAACTTATCGCGCGTGGTGTTGCACCATGAGGGACTTTGCGCTACAATGAGAGACACAGACACGTCAGGTAAGGCACTCGTGTGGGCCAGAAGTCCAGAGCGACCCCGGCCCGTTTATTTAAGCCTTCTGGCAACGCCTGGCCAGAAGGTGCTACAAAGTATAGGTGTGCTTCTGGGTAGGGGTCCCTGAGGTGGCTAGCGGTGAATACCTAGACCGCTACATCCCATCCCAAATCACTTCAAAACAAAATTAAAAATAAAGACAAATTAGCACACAAAATCAGCAATTCTTTGGTTCGGCTTTGGTCTCAACTTGTAATGACGTTGACAAGTGGTTAGACTCGTCCTTGGCGTGGCTGAGTCTATTTCGCTGGGTGAAATTCTCAACCCCGTGTCAGCCAATAACTCAGGTGCTGCTTGATTCGGCGCATGGTCCTCAGCTTGTTTCGGCTCAGCAATTTCCCCACTCTATCTCACTGCTGCAGGGCAACGCCGACCGAGCTCTTCCGCGCTCCGGAGTGAGTACTTCTTTGAACCAGGAGACTTTTCGAGTGATTAATTCTCCATTCTTTCTGCCGTGTCAGCAGTTCCCTTAACTTCCCTGACGGTCAACAGCCCTGGTTCATAGAGCGTGCGGAATTTTACCCCACTCCGTCGGTTCCTCACCACGACGGTACAGCCAGGCACCATTAGCTGTGGTCATGCTCTTCGCCTTTCATTGGTTGCTAACCTTTGGGCCTGAGTGTCCGCTGGATTATTTGGCTCTGGCTCCCAGTTCTCAGTCACTGGGGTGGTGTCCCGTCGGGATATATGACGGTACAACGCGTACCGTTACCACGCGTACCGTTACCACGCTACTTTTACCACGCAAGTTGTTACAACGACTTGCGTGGAGGGGCGCTGGATAGTAAATTATTTAATTTACTATTCCAACACCAGTCCCCGTGGACTCTAGGGAAAGGAGTTGGATAGTAAATTAAAGTATTTACTATCCTGGAGCGCCCCCCAGCGCATTTCGTTGTAACGACCTGCGTGGTAAAAGTAGCGTACTAACGGTACCGCGTTGTAAAAAATGCGTGGTAACTGTTGCACACCGTCCCGTCGGTATCCGGATAGCATCAGCGACCATGGTGACCTCTGAGTTGTGCAATGAGGAGTGCTCAAGTACTCTCGCATAACATCAGCGACCACGGTGACCTCTAAGTTGTCAGAACCAATTGGAAAATGACTCCGCACTCGAGTGTATTCAATGCTGTAGATGGTTAGAATAAGGTTTGAAATGTGGTTGGTGCTAAATGTGAATCCCCTTCTGAGCCAGAGGGTTAAACATAGATACTGATGCGCGTTTCTTGGACCCCAAGATTCACAATCACATAAGCACTCCTGTACATATCTTCCATACGAATTGTTAGTAAAAGTTTTGAATAGTGTTTCTAAATGAAGGTTTGAAAAAGGTGTCGATACTCCTTAGTTTGTTAAGTTCATTTAATTTTCATGAAATTATTTATCTTTTCTCATAACATTTCAATTCTTCAAGATTATCGCAAAAATGAGTCAACTTTTCATGATGCCCGATGCATTTCGAGCTACACAGCTCTTCCTCAGGGGACTTTTTGTCTGAAAAAAATACGTCATGTCACTTATAGTGCACCAAATAGAATCAAAGAAAACCTCATTATAATCACATTATCACGTTCCCTAAGTGCACAATTCATACATATATCTGATGGGAAAGTATATAACCTTATAACCCTTCATGTTGGTGGTTTTGCAAATTCTTTGTGACCCCATGTGTTGCAATACGGGTGTATCGAGTTATCTATTTCACTGACCTGAACCCTTGTTAATCTGCTGTGTTCGTTGAGCTGTAACGATAAGCGTAGCTTTTTGTTAAGATGGCCTGATACTATTATCAACGGCATTTATAACTACAACAGATGACCCATATTTCTCTTGCAGTGTGCTTCTTCGTTCGGTTTCACTAGTCTCGCTTCGACGTGCGACGCTCTATCTGTGTATGCGTCTCTGATTTTATGTGCCGGTCACGTGATGTATAAGCTCCAGGCTCTCGGTGAGGCATGCTACTCTCTATCTACGCTACTCTATGCTCTCTAGTGGTCCGATCACATGTTCTGTTGCTACCCTCGATGTGTAAAACAGACTATGTGTACTGTGGACGCGCTAATGGAAAAAGTGTGGTGGGAACTGTGCTAGCGTATATATACGGTCTGAAAAGAATGAATGATAAACAATGGCTGATTACACAATTATGACGGGAAC
Organism: Lissotriton vulgaris; assembly: GCF_964263255.1. Classification (NCBI taxonomy): domain Eukaryota; kingdom Metazoa; phylum Chordata; class Amphibia; order Caudata; family Salamandridae; genus Lissotriton; species Lissotriton vulgaris. Next base: position 1,609,143,951 of record NC_141693.1, on the reverse strand, counting down.
GTGATAGCATATTATATAATCATCTAATCATGTTGTGATAAAACTGCACATGTCAAAATAGATCATGGTCTAATGCATAGTGAATGTAAGAGTCATTGTTAAATAATTAATACATGTTCATAGAAGGTGTCACAAAAAACAACTCAGTTCAATCCGTTCATTCAACCCTTTCCAGTGGAAAGTACATAAAAAACTTAATCCAGAATGTTTCTCTCCTCAATAAATGATTATTATTGTCTCTTCCAGGCAAAATAGAGACTGTTTCTAGTATGCAGAATTTTAATTGAGATGGGTTGTGCTTGGCTTCATTGAAATGTGTTGCCACTGTGGATTTCAGGTTTTTCAACCTAATGTTACTTTTATGCTCAACCAGTCTGGTTTTGATTTTTCTCTGGGTTTTCCCCACATATGATAATCCGCACGGACATCTCAACATATATACAACATTACTACTGTCACATGTACCTGAGACTTTTAATTTGACTGGTGTTCCTTTGGTGGGATGATTGATAACATTCCCTTTGATGATTGCTGAGCAGTTCCCACAATTATGTAAATGTAAATGTACAGGAAGTTATATAGCGCAAATCACCACTGGTTTCTAAGCGCTTGCTTAGGGAACCCGTCCTGGAATTCCCCTGTGAGATAACCCCAGCAGGGTATCCGCAAGGTGAAAGCCAGGCATCCCGCTGCGAGGGGCAGTTGTGGAGATTAAGCAAGCTATTGCCCAGAGTCGCAGAGTGTGAACCCGTGAATCGAGTAGGCACCGGAGCGAGAATTGTCGAGTCCATGGACATTTTAGGACTCAAGACCCCGCTGAGCCGGGAATTGAACCCTGGTCCTGGGCTGACCTCTGCTTCCAGGTCTGCCTCCTCTAACCAGTGAGCCACACTTCTCCACTTATGACACGGTATAGTTCCTTTGTATGTCTCTGTTTCTTTGTGTTTCGGTTTTTTGATTAATTCTTTAAGATTTTTTGTCCTCTCATAAGCAAATATTGGGGGATTTGTGAATGAACCTTTAAAGTCTTCTTCAAGTGCCAGTAATGGCCAGTGTTTTGTTATTGCTTTTTTGATGGAGAAACTTCTGGTCGAAAATTTAGAAACAAATGCAGTTCTTTGCTCCTCTGGTTTTATGTGCGTGGATAACAAATGTTGTCTTTGTAATCTGTCTGCTCTTTCTGCAGCGGCCTCCAGGATGGATTCGGGATATCCTCTGTTTTTGGATTTGAGTAAAATGTCTTTTTTGTGTTTGCTATATAGTTCTTCAGTAGATGCTATTCTTTTAATCCTGACAAGTTATGAAAACGGTAAATGTTTTTTCAATGATGGTTTAAGTTTAAGTTTAAAATATTTATCAAGCGCAACGTACACCTGGGCGGTTTCTTGGCGCTAAAGTAGCAGGCAGCCAGCTGGGCAAGAGCAGTTGCTAAGGCGTCGCCTGGAAAGGCAGGCAGGGCTTACGGTAGAAAAGCCTGAGAGAATAAAAAGGTCTTCAGAGCTTTGCGGAAACTAGAATACTGGGTGAGGGACCTAAGATGGAAGGGGAGAGAGTTCCAGAACATGGGGGCAAGAGTGGAAAATCTCGAGCCACCCTGTTTTTTTTTCCGGTAGCGAGGGACTGCTAAAAGAAGATGTGCCGAGGAGCGGAGGTCTCTGCCAGGGACATAGGCCTTGATGGCGGAGGATATAAAAAGGGGGGCCAGGCCAGTCCTGGCCTGAAACGCCATGCAGCCTAATTTGAACAAGGCGCGTTCCCGCACAGTGAGCCAGTGGAGGGTTTTCAAGAGGGGGGAGGTATGATGGAATTTGGGAAGACCGAAGGCAAGGCGGGCAGCCTGGTTCTGCACTAGTTGCAGTTTACGCACGCTGTACTGAGGGATGCCATTGAACAAGATGTTCCCGTAGTCCAGGCGGGACAGGACCAGTGCGGACATAATTAGTTTAAGTGCAGAGAAAGAAAAGAAGCGAGAGATAGAGCGGATAGTACGGAGAGTAAGAAAGCAGGAAGAAACCACCGAACCAATCTGGGAGTGCATAGTGAGTTTATCATTTAGCTTGATGCCAAGAGTCTTAACAGAGGGAACAGGGGTAGGAGGAGAACCAAAGGAGGGGGGCCAAAAGAGAGAATTCCAGGGACTGGAGCAACCACCCGTCACCACAAGTTCCGTTTTATCGGGATTGAGTTTCAGGTGGTTGAAATTCATCCAGTCCCTGATGAAAGATAGGATAGATTGAAAGTTAGAGATAGAGTCAGGGGTAGAAGACAGATTGAAAATGAGCTGGAGGTCGTCGGCATAATTATATACAGTGACCTCCAGCTGCTGTAGGGCAAAGATAAGAGGGGCGATATAAAGATTAAATAGTAAAGGAGAGAGAGAAGAGCCCTGGGGAACACCGCACTGGACCTGGCAGGGGGTAGCTGAAAACTCCCCAAGGTGAACCGCCTGGGTCCGGTCCCTCAAAAAAGATGAAAGCCAGATAAGGGCTGAGCCTCCTATGCCCGCCGCCTTGACACGGGAAAGCAAGATGGAATGATCCACCGTGTCAAAAGCGGCGGACAAGTCGAGTAGGACCAGCGCCTGAGATCTGCCCATGTCCATACCCTCTCTGAGGGTGTCTAATACTGACACCACCACTGACTCTGTCGAGTGCTTGGGCCGAAACCCAGCCTGGCACGGAGCCAGCCTCCCATTCTCCTCGGCAAAGGAGCTGAGCGCAGATGTAACATGTCGCTCAAGCACCTTCGCCAGAAACGGGAGAAGGGAGATGGGGCGATAGTTGGCCATCACAGAGGGGTCGGCTCCTGGCTTTTTCAAGATGGGGACGATGGAAGCGGCTTTTAACGATGGAGTGACAACCCCTCGAACCAGTGAGTCGTTAAGGAAACCCAGAGGAGGCAGAGGGCAGACAGTATAAATCTGCCGTAAGATGTGTGCCGGGCATATATCAGAAGGGGAACCGGATTTAATTTTGGGGAGGAGGGACAGGAAAAGTTCTTCAGAGAGGGGGGGAAAGGAATTGAAAGAAGCTGGGGCGGGGGGAGGCAGGGGGTGAACAAAAAAAGAGGAAGGGGGGGATGTCGGATTTGATTGTCGAAATTTTTTCGACAAAGTAAAGATTCAGCGAATCACAGAGTTTCTGTGAGGGAGGGGGTTTAAGTGAGGTCCGATCGGAGAAAGCCAGATCGTGAGTAATGGCAAAGATCTCCTTAGGTTGGTTCTCGGCCGCCAAAATTTTGGCCGAGAAGTAAGCTTTCTTGGCCTCAGTGATGTTTTGCTTATAGGTCCCTAGGAGGTGGACGTAGCGAGTCCTGGATTCGGGGGAGTAGTCTAGTCTCCATTTACGTTCTGCCCTGCGAACCGTAAGCTTCAGTTCTTTCAGCTCGTTGTTAAACCACCGATTGGCGTCTTTAGGGCGTCTGATCGAGGTGCGCCGGAGAGGAGCCAAGCAGTCGCTTCCTTCCTTGAGCCATGAGTCAATGGCTTTGGCTTGGGCTGCGGAATCCAGTCCCGATGTAGGGGGAGAGGAGGCCAGGAGCGAGGCTGAGAGGTCAGACAGATTGACCTTGCCCCAATTATGGGCCCATGAGTTTTTGGTGTGGATAGGGGTCTTAGTCAGACAGCGGCTGAGGGAAAACGAAATTAAAAAGTGATCGGACCATGTGCAAGGGACAACAGACAGTGCAGACAGGGAGCAGTTTAGAGACCAGACCTGATCTAGAGTGTGGCCATGAATGTGGGTAGGGGTGTGAAGAAAAGAGGTGAAATTAAGAGAAAGGAGGGTTTCTGAAAATCCCTTTGATGAGGCACATTCCTTGGGGTCCGAGGGCCAATAGTTAAAGTCCCCGAGGACTAGAGCCGAGGCATAGTTGACCGCCAGGGTGCCAAGTAGATCTTGAAAGGCCGGGAGGAAAGATGGGGTTGGTTGGGGAGGGCGGTAGACAAGCACAATGGCTAAGTGGGGGGAAAGGGAGGTAGAGCGAGCCACCAAATAGTCAATTCCTTCCAGGGAAGGTGAGGGGAGGACTTGGAACTGGAGATCAGAACGGGCAATGAGAGCAACACCTCCACCCGCTTTCCCGCCCGGACGGTCGGCACGGATAGCGTAGTAAGACGAGGGGAGGGCAGCCAATAGGGATGGAAGGGAGGCTTCCGAAAACCACGTTTCCGTCAGCAACAGGAGATCGGGTTTATCAGTGTCTAAAAGGATGAAAAGTTCCTGGTGGTGTTTAATGGCGGACCTAGTATTAAGTAAAATGATAGATAAGGGGGGAGAATAGGAATCAGAAATGGTAGATGAGACGGGGGCCGACGGAGACGTGAGAGGAGGAGGAGGGCAGCCGGATGGGCAGGCATGACAGGGAGAGTTGCAGCCCAAAAGGGTAATCCTATGAATAGTACGAGGATCGAGGGGCCAATGGCCTTGAAGTAGTGTCAAGTCAGCGGAAGAATATTGGGTAAGAGGACCAGGGGTGATGGCCCCTAGCCCCGGTCTGCCGCGGACGGGCGCAGACGGGCTTAAATCTGGCGCGACTCCGGCGCGCCTACGTCGCGCCTGCTGCGCTCGTCCGCTGCGCTGACGCATGAGGGACGTCTATATAGGCTGTGAGGCGGTGGTGGGAGGAGTCAGGAGGGCGGGATAGGGGTCGTGAATTAAAAATGAAGATTGCCGTTCGCCGCTCGTACTCAGCGGGACGGTGAAGGCATGAGCTATGAAGCTGCTAGCGATCAGCAGAGCAGGTTAGGCAAGTTTTAAAAACAAAAGTCAATTTCCAGCGCTCAGCGCGAAGCCCTCTTCCCTCTGCCACAGGGCTTTAGACTACGCGCGAGGGGAAGTGGGCGGAGCCTATATAGGCTGTGAGGCGGTGGTGGGAGGAGTCAGGAGGGCGGGATAGGGGTCGTGAATTAAAATGGTTGGTGAAAGCTTTTGTAGTGCAATAGGTTGTTCCTGTCTGTGATCTTTGTAAACACACTGGTGGTTTAACTCTCCTTCGTGGTTAGATATTGCTACATCCAAAAATGATATTTTGTCTTTACTGATGGTAAATGTGAATTGGATTCTTTCGTTGATGTCATTGAGTTGCTGCAAGGCTTTCTCTAAGGTGTGTGCTGTTCCCTTCCATAATACAAATATATCGTCGATATAGCGTTTGTAAAGGATTAAGGGCCCGATGTAGGTAGCCCTTTACCGATCCGAATCGGCCGAAAATACCGATTTTCGGCCGTTTCCGATCGGTAAAGGGCTACCGAGATGTAGGGGCACATTTTCGGTAATTTTACCGAATCGGTATCATTACCGAATCGGTAAATTTATCGATTCGGTAAAATGTACCGAATCGGTAATATTTACCGATTCGGTAAAATTACCGAAAATGCAATGTAGGTAGGCAATGTACCTTCTGCACATGGCTTACAGAATCGGTATTTTACCATGGAATACAAATCCATGGTAAAATACCGATTCCGGTGTGCATGCACATGTGTGCATGCACACCTATGTCATGTGACAGGCAGACCTGCCCTTAGGGCAGGTATGCCTGCCACATGGCACCTGTGCCTGTTTTGGGGGTGCCAGAGGGTGTCAAAGTGACACCCCCTGCACCCTTGTGAATTCTTTAATTACCGATTCGGTAAATACCGATTCGGTAATGCCTAATCATTCCTATGGGCTTCAAAGCCCATAGGAATGAATGGGCATTACCGATTCGGTATTTACCGAATCGGTAATTAAAGAATTGTTAAGGATTCGGTAACGAATCCAGATGTTGGGACCTACATACCATTTACCGATTTTGAAATACCGAATCGGTAGGATTCGGTATTTTAAAATCGGTAAATGGCATTTACCTACATCGGGCCCTAAGTTGTTTTGCCATACCTGTTGCTTCAATATATGATCAAGTTCAAATCTGTACATGAATGTGTTGGCGTACGTAGGCGCCGCACAATTGGCCATTGAAGTTCCAGAGGATTGAACATAAAAATTGTCTTTCCACACAAAGTAACTCTGAAATAGAGTGAAGTGGATGAGTTCCATTATGACTATCTTTAAGTCTTCGCTTTTGTCTTCATTCAACAAAAAACTTTCAACAGCAGTCATACCCAGGTTGTGCGGGATAGAAGTATATAAAGACTTCAAATCTACTGTAGCCATAGTCATCTCCTTAGTGAAATTGATTTTGTGTTCTTCCAGGATGTTTAAGAAGTGAGTGGTATCCTTGATATATGTGGTAGATTTTTGGACAATGTTCTGTAGGTGTTTGTCAATGAACTTTCCAATTGGCTCGTGTATAGATCCCACAGTAGACACAATTGGTTGTAATGGCGGTTTTGTAGAATGTTTATGGATTTTTGGTGTCATGTAAATGTACGGTGTTGAAGGATTTGCTTTTAGAAGGTAATCTTTCTCTTTCTGGCCTATCACACCATTTTCCACTGCATTTTCAATGATGTTGGTTAAGATTTTTTTTAATTCTTTGATGGGATCAGTTTCCATCCTCATGTACGTATCTTGGTCTTGGACATGCATGTCTACTTGCTGTTCATATTATTCTGTGTCCATTATGATAAGAGCACCACCTTTTTCTGCTTGTCGAATTGTTATTAGTTGATTGTTAGCCAAGTTTTGTTGACAAATTGTGTTGTTTTTTGGTGAATGAAGACAAAAGCGAAGACTTAAAGATAATCATAATGGAACTCATCCACTTCACTCTATTTCATAGTTACTTTGTGTGGAAAGACAATTTTTATGTTCAATCCTCTGGAACTTCAATGGGCAATTGTGCGGCGCCTACGTACGCCAACACATTCATGTACAGATTTGAACTTGATCATATATTGAACCAATAGGTATGGCAAAACAACTTAATCCTTTACAAACGGTATATCGACGATATATTTGTATTATGGAAGGGAACAGCACACACCTTAGAGAAAGCCTTGCAGCAACTCAATGACATCAACGAAAGAATCTAATTCACATTTACCATCAGTAAAGACAAAATATCATTTTTGGATGTAGCAATATCTAACCACGAAGGAGAGTTAACCACCAGTGTGTTTACAAAGATCACAGACAGGAACAACCTATTGCACTACAAAAGCTTTCACCAACCATCATTGAAAAAACATTTACCGTTTTCACAACTTGTCAGGATTAAAAGAATAGCATCTACTGAAGAACTATATAGCAAACACAAAAAAGACATTTTACTCAAATCCAAAAACAGAGGATATCCCGAATCCATCCTGGAGGCCGCTGCAGAAAGAGCAGACAGATTACAAAGACAACATTTGTTATCCACGCACATAAAACCAGAGGAGCAAAGAACTGCATTTGTTTCTAAATTTTCGACCAGAATTTCTCCATCAAAAAAGCAATAACAAAACACTAGCCATTACTGGCACTTGAAGAAGACTTTAAAGGTTCATTCACAGATCCCCCAATATTTGCTTATGAGAGGACAAAAAATCTTAAAGAATTAATCAAAAAAACGAAACACAAAGAAACAGAGACATACAAAGGAACTATACCGTGTCATAATTGTGGGAACTGCTCAGCAATCATCAAAGGGAATGTCATCAATCATCCCACCAAAGGAACACCAGTCAAATTAAAAGTCTCAGGTACATGTGACAGTAGTAATGTTGTATATATGTTGAGATGTCCGTGCGGATTATCATATGTGGGGAAAACCCAGAGAAAAATCAAAACCAGACTGGTTGAGCATAAAAGTAACATTAGGTTGAAAAACCTGTAATCCACCGTGGCAACAAATTTCAATGAAGCCAAGCACAACCCATCTCAATTAAAATTCTGCATACTAGAAACAGTCGCTATTTTGCCTGGAAGAGACAATAATAATCATTTATTGAGGAGAGAAACATTCTGGATTAATTTTTTATGTACTCTCCACCCGAAAGGGTTGAATGAGCGGATTGAACTGAGTTGTTTTTTGTGACACCTTCTATGGACATGAATTAATTATTTACCAATGACTCTTACATTCACTATGCATTAGACCATGATCTATTTTTACATGTGCACTTTTATCACAACATGATTAGATGATTATATAATATGCTATCACGTTCCCGTCATAATTGTGTAATCAGCCATTGTTTATCATTCATTCTTTTCAGACCGTATATATACGCTAGCACAGTTCCCACCACACTTTTTCCATAAGCGCGTCCACAGTACACATAGTCTGTTTTTCACATCGAGGGTAGCAACAGAACACGTGATCGGACCACTAGAGAGCATAGAGTAGCGTAGATAGAGAGTAGCATGCCTCACCGAGAGCCTGGAGCTTATACATCACGTGACCGGCACATAAAATCAGAGACGCATACACAGATAGAGCGTCGCACGCCGAAGCGAGACTAGTGAAACCGAACGAAGAAGCACACGGTAAGAGAAATATGGGTCATCTGTTGTAGTTCTAAATGCCGTCGATAATAGTAACAGGCCATCTTAACAAAAAGCTACGCTTATCGTTACAGCGCAACGAACACAGCAGATTAACAAGGGTTCAGGTCAGTGAAATAGATAACTCGATACACCCGTATTGCAACACATGGGGTCACAAATAATTTGTAAAACCACCAACATGAAGGGTTATAAGGGTATATACTTTCCCATCAGATATATGTATGAATTGTGCACTTAGGGAATGTGATAACGTGATGTGATTATAATGACGTTTTCTTTGATTCTATTTGGTGCACTATAAGTGACATTACGTATTTTTTTCAGACAAAAAGTCCCCTGAGGAAGAGCTGTGTAGCTCGAATTTGAATTTTTAATTTTAAAAAATGTATAAAGCGCACGTTCACTGTGCAGTTTCTTGGCGCTAGAGGGTTCTTGAGCTAAGACGGACGCAGGGGGCTATAGGCTGAAAGCTTGTTGGAACAGAAAAGTCTTGAGAGCTTTACGAAACTCAAGATAGGAGGGGGAAAGTCTGACCTGGGGTGGGAGAGAGTTCCAGAAGGTAAGTGCAAGAACCGAGAACTTCTGACCTCCTGATCTTTTTTTCTTAAATCGGGGGATAACTAATAAAGATTTAGAAGAGGAGCGTAACGCTCTAGAGGGGCAGTAATTAGCGATGGTGGAGTTGATAAAAGCAGGGGCAGTGCCCGCCCGAGCTTGGAAAGTGAGACAGCCAAGTTTGAAAAGAGCACGTTGTTTAATGGGTAGCCTGTGAAGGGCAATAAGAAGAGGTGAAGAGTGATGATATTTTGATAGGCCATATACCAGGTGAGCAGTCTGGTTCTGCACCAGCTGGAGGCGTTGGAGTGCGTAGGCGGGAGCACCATTATAAATAATGTTCCCGTAGTCGATCTTGGATAAGACCATGGCCTTCACTATAAGTTTCAGTGCAGAGGGGGAAAAGAACCGGGATACTTTCCTGATAATGCGCAGGGTGAAAAAACAAGAAGAAACAACAGAACTGATGTGAGAATGGAGTGTCAAATCCTGATTGAGAGTAATACCAAGGGTTTTGACTGAAAAAGAGGGAGTGGGAGGTGAGCCAAGGGAAGGGGGCCAAAATGAAGGAGACCAGGGGTTGCCACTGCCTCCAGTTAAAATCAATTCTGTCTTATCCGGGTTGAGTTTGAGATGGTTTGCATTCATCCAATCCCGATAAACAGCATGATGGACTGGAGGCTAGCGGCGCTGAATGGGGGGGAAGAGAAATTAAAAATGAGTTGGAGGTCATCAGCATAGTTATAGACTGTGACCTCCAGTTGTTGTAGTGCAGAAATAAGGGGGAAAATGTAAAGATTGAATAAGAGGGGGGAGAGGGAAGATCCCTGGGGAACGCCACAATTCACCCTGCGGGGCAGGGCAGAGAATTCAGCATCAGGCATCATGAAAAGTTGATTCATTTTTGCGGTAATCTTGAAGAATTGAAATGTTATGAGAAAAGATAAATAAATTCATGAAAATTAAATGAAGTTAACAAACTAAGGAGTATCGACACCTTTTTCAAACCGTTATTTAGAAACACTATTCAAAACTTTTACTAACAATTTGTATGAAAGATATGTACAGGAGTACTTATGTGATTGTGAATCTTGGGGTCCAAGAAACGCGCATCAGGACCTCTAAGTTCTGCAATGAGGAGTGCCTCAGTACTCTCGCAGAAACTTCTGTAGGGCAATTTCCGGGTCTGACTGTTCGGCTACTGCTATGCGTAGAACTTTCTTGAGGGTCCGCATGAATCATTCAGCCTGCCCGTTGGCCTGGGGCCACGGTGGAGTGATGCAGTGATGTTTTATTCCTAGCCGCGTTAGGAATTCCTCGAACTAGCTGCCTTGGAATGGAGGCCCATTATCTGTCTTGACTAAGTGTGGCAGTCCAAATAGTGCAAAATTCTTTGCCAGCATCGGCAGTAGGTGGTTAAATGCAGTGGGAGCTAGTACTTCCACGATTGGGTACCTTGTGTAGCCGTCTATCAGAACTGCGGTGGTCCGACCATCCGGAAAACTCCCAAAGTCGAGACTTATCCATGACCAGGGTGACGGAGCTGGGTCTTCAGTTATCACTGGGGCTGGCGACTCAGGTTTTCCAGTGAGTTAGCATGCTTGGCACTTGCGCACAAAGTTGTCTACGGCTTCTTCCAGACCAGGGAACCACACTTTTAACCTCATTCTGGATTTCATTCTTCTCGTACCTTGGTGTCCTTCATGTGCTAGAGCAGAGGCTCGTTCTTGGAGGTTTAGGGGTATTACGATGCGTGACCCTCTCAACACGATGCCACTGGCTGCAGTGCTTAGTTCTTCGTGTACTTTCCAGACCGTCCCCAGGCGAGTCCAGTCTGCCTCGTTTCACCAATTGACATCATGGAAAAAACCTGTCCATGAGCCTTTCTTCAAAGTGTACATTACTTTCTCGAGTACAGTTTGTGTGTGGGCTTCGATCTCTGGGATTGTGAGGGCTTTTGAGCATGCCCACTGAGTGAGCATGCTGATAAAGTCTTCAGTCTGTTTCTCATGCTCAGAGTTTCTGTCTGCGGGTTCAGCTGGATGGCGTGACAAGAAGTCAGCTGGGTTATTTGCACCAGGTTGGTAAACCAAATCCATTTGATAATGTTGAAACTGGATCGCCCATCTTTCGATTCTGGGTGGCGGGTGAGAAGCAGTGCCCTTGCACAGCGGAAGCAGCGGCTGGTGGTCAGTTACCACTCGGAATGGGTGCCCGCAGATATATAGATGAAAGTGGTTGCATGCCCACTTGACAGCAAGTGCTTCTCGTTCGATCTGCGAATATCTGGTTTACGTTGCTGTCAATGCTTTGCTTGCAAATGCCATAGGAAACAATGTCCCTGGTTCCATTTCCTGCGTCAGTAGGGCTCCTAACCCCACCGGGCTGGCGTCCACTATTAGTTTTGTTGGCCGAATGGTGTTGAAGTAGGCCATGGTTGTCTTCTCTTGCAGGGCGGACTTCACTTTGTGAAACACTTCTTCTTCTTACTGGCCCCATTTCCATCCAGACTCTTTCTTCGTCAAGCTTCGGAGAGGTTCTGCGATAGTGGCGAGGTTGAGTATGAACCTTCCACAGTACGTCCCCATGCTCAGGAAACTCCGAACCTCTGATACAATTGTGGGCGCAGGAGCAAGTTGGATGGCTTGAGACTTCCTGGGGTCAACCTTTAGCCCCTCTTGGCTAAACACATACCCAAAGAAATCATTTTTTTTTAACGAATTTACATTTCTCTTTGTAGATAGTGACTTCATGATCTGCCAGACGCTGGAGGGTGGCTCGGAGCCATCGGTGAGTTTCTTCAAGTGTTGCTGAGAGTATAAGAATGTCATCGCTGACATTTAGCACCCCTTGTAGAACAGACAGAACTTCTTTAACAGCGTTTTGAAAGATCTCCGCAGCCGACAATATCTCAAAGTTCAGTCTTTTATAACACCTGAGCCCCAGGTGTGTTGAAAATGTGGTTATGTATCTGCTTTCTTCATCTAGTCTTAACTGGTGATATCCGGCGTTGAGGTCTAGTTTTCAAAACCATTGAGACCCATTGAGGTCAGCGAGTATGTCATCAACCGTTGGTGTCTGGTGTCTCTCCCTGCGTATTGCCTGGTTGGGCATTCTCATTTCTATACAGAGTCTGATTTGGCTGGCTTGCTTTGGTTTTTCAGCTATAACCACAGGCGACACCCATGGAGTTGGCCCAGTAACTTTTCCGATCACTCTTTGTTGTTCAAGCTTTTGTAGCTCATTTTCTACCAATGGGCGCAAATGGAACGGTATACGCCGGTGTCGCAGGGCAACTGGCTTTATCGATGTGTCGATATGTAGTTTTACTGGTGGTTGCTTCATGCACCCTAACCCTTTGAACAATTGTGGGAAGAGCTCTAACATGTCCCCAGTCTGTAGCTTCTTTACAGCGTTTGCGAATGTTATCAGGCTTAAGTCTTCTGCGGTATGGCTTCCTACCAATATGTCTGCCTCCCTGTCGACTAAATTGAATGTCGTTGTGATTTTGCGGTCCTCTGACTTCACCTGTACGGTCATTTTACCCTTCAGAGGAAGTGGCATTTGGCTGCTATATGTGAGTATCCACACTTTGGATGGCACGAGCGCTGGCCTAGGATTGAGTTTTTTGTAGTGCTGACTCCCCATGACATTTACAGATGCTCCAGTGTCGATGAGGGCTATGACAGGTGACCATGCGATTTCAATGGCACATGTAGGCTGGGAACGCCGCCTCCGCTTCAGGTCACTCGCGAAGGAGATGAGGTAGCACTCCTCCTCTTTATCTGTGGAGGAATCTTCACTGTATGGCCTATGCGGTGTCTGTTTTCTCTAGTTTGAAGATTTCGTCACCGGCGAAAGGTAGTAGCAATGATCTCTTTACGGCGCCATCCGTCTCTCTTGTTACAATAAAATAGTTATCTAAACGGCCAATCCACACGTTCCACCTTGGTGATGCAAAGGCAGGATTAATCAATTCACTGATCAGTGGGAGTGCACTGATTTGTGAGTGTGCATGCACTGGTGGTGCCGCCGGAGGTGCTGGCTGCGGAGCGGCTGCAGTGGTAGCCGGTTCAGTCATGGCTGGGTGTGGTACACTAGTCTTTGTGTGTTTTTTTTCTTCTTTCCCGGCTCTATATTAGAATCGAGCGGAGGATTTTGCCAATGCTTGTTTGTGCCGTTTGTCCATGTCATTGGTTTTGCCAATGCTTGGTTGTGCCTGTAGTCGACGTGATGAGCTGCACCAATGCTTGTTTGTTTCTATCTTTGTCTTGGTATGCCTATTCAAGAGTGGTCGGTGTTGCCAATGCTTGTTTGTGCCTGTAGTCGATTTGACAAGCTGCGCAAATGCTTGTTTGCTTCTGCCTTAATTGCGCGCACTACACCATATCTTGCTGCGTGTCGACCGCTCACTTTAGAGCTTGAGGTTTCGCTGCCGAATGTTGATCTTGGCTGCGCGCGCTTCAGTTTTCAGCGCGGGCTCTACCTGGACCTCTCCAGGAGCACCAGCGCACTGCCGCTTCCTATGAGGGATTTGGTTTCAGTGAGGGAGCTGGGGGTCAGGCGGTACCTTGAGCCACCGGCCGGTAACTTTCTGGATCTCGCTTCACCGCACTGACGCTTTTGTGTCCTCTAGCCCTGATGGACGTCAGTCACGTTTTTTCATTGTTTCGGCAGGCTAAAGGGCCGGACTGGACAGTTTTTACTTCAGCACTGGAGGGTAGTTTCTCGTGGATCCCATCCTCGTCGCCAGTGTCAGGGGTGAAAATGTATTGCGCGCGTGGGCGCGCCATGAGGGATGCCTGCGCGCTTCAATGAGAGACATAGACAGGTCAGGTAAGGCACTCATGTGGGCCAGAAGTCCCGAGCGACCCCGGTCCGTTTATTTAAGACATCTGGCCACGCCTGGCAAGAAGGTGCTATAAAATATAGGTGTGCCTCCGGGTAGGGGTCCCGAGGTGGCTAGCAGTGAACAACTAGACCGCTACACTCACCACACATGTGTAATACAGGGAAAGCGCTGCTGTCTGCAGTGTGACGCAGGGTTTATGGGCTGTCTGAGGGTAGTTCTGATGGCTGAATCTCTATCAGCTGGGTACTTGGAATGTGCGAAAATATTAAGGTTTTCTTTTTCAAGCTTCATGAACATTTTCTACAAGCCTTCACTAGCTTCACAATCTTTAAGACGGTTGCTACGATTTATCTTGCGAGAAAAAAGTGCATCTGTAGGTTTGTTGTGCAAAGCTATTTCAGCATAAGGTCATTCACTTTTCCAGCTAAAAAATAACATGTAGGTTATTTAATTCAAACATCTCACCCCAAACCACCAGCAATTTTACTTTCGGAGGGTTTTTGCAAAGTTTTAAAAAATTTGCAATATTTGCAGAGAACATTTTTTAAACTTCCTAGGACCTATTTAACATTTGCCTATTTAACGTTTGTGTAACCTGAACAATAGCTCTGCTGTCTCGCTGAGCCTGCATTCTGACAGATAATTCAGCTGTCTTAAAATGAGTAAATTATATATGATCATCTTTGTTAGCAGTTATTATTATTATTATTATTATTATTTATTTTTGTAGAGCGCGTAGTCACCCGGAGGTATCCCAGCGCTAAAAGATCCTATCTCCTAAGTTAGGAGGAACAAGGGAGACAGAGGGGTAAGAAGGGGAAGGGGAGGGAGCAGAGAAGATCAGGGTTAGGGACATGCAAGATTCACTGAGGAAAAAGGTGAGTTTTGAGCCGCTTTCTAAAGCGGAGATATTGTGGTTCGAGTCGCAGGTCGCGGGGGAGTGAGTTCCAGAGTCTTGCAGTATGGACTGAGAAGCGTCTTTCTCCTGACCGGGCTTTCTTAAATCTGGGGATAGCGATGAGGTTTTCCGTGTCCGATCGGAGGGGTCTTGAGGATTTGTAGGATGTGATAAGTTTCCTAAGAACAGGGGGACCTTGATTTTGTAGTAATTTGTGAGCTAGACACAGGGCCTTGAATTTGACCCGCTCCCTTATGGGAAGCCAGTGGAGGAGTTTAAGGGCCGGTTTGGCCGAAGCTCTGGCAGGGGTCTTTGTGAGAATCCGGGCTGCAGTGTTCTGAATTCTCTGGAGCTTGTTCAGCGTCGCTTCGGGAGCGCCCAGGTAGATCACATTGCTGTAATCAAGCCTCGAAAGTATTAGGCCTTGAATTAGCAGCTTTTGGGAGTTGGTGGGCAGGAGGGGCAGAACTTTCCTTAACGATTTCAGGAGCCCGAAGCAAGTCCCGGCTACTTTCTTTGCCTGCACGGAAAACGAGAGGTCGGAGTCGAGCCACACACCCAGACTTTTTACTTCTTCTTTAGGTTCTGGGGGAGGGCCCAGACAGGCTGGCCAGATGTTTGGGGAGAGTGTGAGTCCTTTTGGGCCGAAGAGCAAGACCTCCGTTTTTGAACCATTTAATTTTAGGGCTGAGGTGTTCATCCAGCATTGGACCTGCGCCAGGCAGTTATATAAGTCTGCTGGTTGTTGTCTGGGGTGAGATAGTGATACAACTAATTGTGTATCGTCAGCGTAACTGACAACGCTCACTCCGAATGGGGTGATAACCTCCTCCAATGTGGACATATAGATATTAAATAATGTGGGGCTCAGGGAGGAGCCCTGTGGCACGCCACATTGGAGGGGAATTTCAGAGGAGCAGGCGTTAGTCTCCCAGATCTGGTAAGTCCGTTGAGCCAGAAAAGATGACAGCCAGGCTAGGGCAGAGCCCTCTACACCAGCTCCCTTGAGTCTTTTAGTAAGGAGTTGGTGGTTGACGGTATCGAAGGCCGCACTTAGGTCGAGGAGGATCACTGCCACTGATCCTCCTCCGTCCAATAGTGCTCTGGCCTCCTCTACCGCTGCCAGGAGGGCGATGTCCGTGCCCTGCCCTGGACGAAAGCCCGTCTGGGAGCTTTTTAGTATGTTATTGGCCTCCAGGAACTGGGAGAGTTTTTTATTGACCAGTTTTTCAGCAATCTTGCTGATTCCTGGGAGTAGGGAAATGGGCCTATAGTTAGCCAGGTTTTCGGGATCGAGGGAGGGTTTCTTTAGCAGAGCTTTCACGACTGCCGCCTTCCAGCTCGAGGGTACAACTCCCTGTTGGAGTGAGGTGTTGATCAGATGAGTCAAGGGGGGAATAATCGTGGGGGCTACCTCCTTAAGGATTCGAAGCGGGCGGAATCCCTGGGAGAGCCGCTTTTTATGGATATTAACGTGTTTCCCACTTCTTCGGTCGTAACTTGACCCCAAGAGGAGAGACAACTGGTTGTAGGGGGGTGCGGGAGATCGTTTTCCTCGCACGGAATCGCGGGGGGAATTGAATCGAGA
This sequence comes from Lissotriton vulgaris, assembly GCF_964263255.1. Classification (NCBI taxonomy): domain Eukaryota; kingdom Metazoa; phylum Chordata; class Amphibia; order Caudata; family Salamandridae; genus Lissotriton; species Lissotriton vulgaris. The sequence continues at coordinate 1,609,127,623 of NC_141693.1, read as the reverse complement.
ATTTTTCTAATTTTTTCATGAAAAAAAATCCGCCAATTGTTGGCATTTTATCTGGTCGACTTTGGGGTCTGTGGGGGGTCTTGGTCCATGTACTGGGGTTTTCAGAAGATCTTTTAAGATGGCGTAGGATTCCTTGCTGGAGCATATTGCTTTCTCTATTCTTTCCTGGAAGAAAGCGCTTTTAGTTTTTCGAATGGCAGTTTTGTCTTTCCTCCAGGAGCGTTCCGTTCTCTTGCACTCTTGGCGCAGGGCTTTGAGCTCAGGAGTGTACCAAGGAGCCGGGAGTACTCTTTTGGGATGTTTAAGGGAAGAAGTTTTGGGGATGAGTGCATCCAGAGAGGAGGTGATCCACTTGTTAAACTGCTTATCGGCTGTGGCAGGATCGGTGGAGAGCTCAGGGGTGGAGTCTGCAAGGACGGCGGCCCATTCACCAGATGCGAGTTTGTGCCACCGTCTGTCAGTGACCTGAGTTTTAGTGGTTTGAGGGTTGGTGATGGGTGTTTCCCAGGAGATAGGGACAAGAAAGTGGTCCGTCCATGGAAGGATCACAGGTGGCCTGGTGGTGATGGTTGTCACGTTAGTGAGGACGGGATCCAGTAGGTGTCCCTTCTCATGAGTGGGCTCATTGTTAACCAGTCGGATGTTAAGTGACGATAGGTCTTGAAGGAGGTCGGCGGCCATCCGGTCCGTAGGGTCGTTGAAGTGTAAGTTCAGGTCGCCTAGGATGAGGAAGTTGGAGGCGGAAGATGCCAATTGTGAGACTGATTCCGTGACGGCATTGAGAAATTTCCCAGGGGTACCCGGGGGGCGGTAGATCAATAGCCCTGACAGGGAGTGAGCTGGGGAGGATTGAATGGAGAATTGGCAGCTTTCGCAGTCCTCGATATGGGCGTTGGAAGTTCTACAAATAAGTTGCTCCTTGAAGATTATGGCTATCCCCCCTCCCCTCCCTTTGGGTCTGTGTAGAGCTTGACAGAGGTACCCAGGTGGAAGGGCCGTGACGATGTCCGAGTCAGTGCTGTCTGATAGCCACGTTTCCGTGAGAAAGAGAAGATCAAAGTCATGATCTTGAATTAGCAGATTTGTTTCGAGCGCATGTTTTGGAAGGGAACGGCAATTAAGAAGTCCAATCTTGAGTCCGGGTTTTGTTGAGCTAATGGGAGTCGGAGTGCAGCGCCTACATTTAAAGAAAGGTTTACCTTCGGTGTGCGTGTGGTAGCAGGCCAAGATGGTCTTCGGTTGGAATGCGCGGTGCATGTCTCCAGTATACACCAAGCGGGCATACGGGATATCCGACAGAGTCTCTGGGCCTGGGTCCGTCTGGGCCTGGACGGGCCCAGACGGGCTTGCCTTTGGCGCGCCTTCGGCGCGCAAACGGCGCTCCCGCTGCGCTCGTCCGCTGCGCTTGCGTGGGAGGCACATTTGGGGAGAGGGATTGTGGGCGTGGCCTCGCTTCTGCTGCGATGGCGATCGTGAAACACAACAGTGTCCCTAAACAGCGCTAGTTCCGCTGAATGAGAGTGCCTGAATGGCGGTTTTGCCCAGAAGAGAGCTCTGGTTAGGGTAGAAAGTCTTAAAAGATGCAAGCAAACATAAACAAATTTTTTTAAAAAGCGAGTGTAACCTCCGGCTTCCGCCTCAGAGGTACAGTTTCTAAGTGGGCGCGCTTTTAGTCAGCGATGGTTTTTATTGGCGGGGAAAGTGGGCGTGGCCTGTCCGGTGGGCGTGGCCTCGCTTCTGCTGCGATGGCGATCGTGAAACACAACAGTGTCCCTAAACAGCGCTAGTTCCGCTGAATGAGAGTGCCTGAATGGCGGTTTTGCCCAGAAGAGAGCACTGGTTAGGGTAGAAAGTCTTAAAAGATGCAAGCAAACATAAACAAAATTTTTTAAAAAGCGAGTGTAACCTACGGCTTCCGCCTCAGAGGTACAGTTTCTAAGTGGGCGCACTTTTAGTCAGCGCTGGTTTTTATTGGCGGGGAAAGTGGGCGTGGCCTGTCCGGTGGGCGTGGCCTCGCTTCTGCTGCGATGGCGATCGTGAAAGACAACAGTGTCCCTAAACAGCGCTAGTTCCGCTGAATGAGAATGCCTGAATGGCGGTTTTGCCCAGAAGAGAGCTCTGGTTAGGGTAGAAAGTCTTAAAAGATGCAAGCAAACATAAACAAAATTTTTTAAAAAGCGAGTGTAACCTCCGGCTTCCGCCTCAGAGGTACAGTTTCTAAGTTGCAGCTGCCCCAATAAAGATGTGGTGCGGCGGGTGGATGGTGCGGATGGGTGAGCGCTCACAGGGATGGGGGATTGTAATAAAAAAAATTACCTGGAGCTGCGTCCCGTGTCGCACTCAGCACCTGAGACGGCCGGCCAAAACATACATGCGCAATTAGGGAGTGGAGTGCACATCGCGCTCCTCCTCCCAATGCCCTGCCTCTCCCTTCCCAAACTGGCTCAGAGCCAGAAAATGAATAATAAAACAATGACATTCTGTTTCATTTACTGGCTCTGAGCCAGGCAGAGGGGCGACGTTCCTTCGACCTTGGTGAGGAGCCACCACTCTTTGTAAGCTAAAATAGGTCTGCGGTCAAGAGGCCTGTGCCTGTATGATACAAGAATTCTATGAGATACTTCTGCTGTCAAGGGCCTGAGTTTGTGTGCCATGTAAAGTGATGGATTGCTCTTTGGGTGATCTTGACGAATGTATGTCATCTTAAAGACAGTTCTGCTGTCTGAGCCTGCAAAGAATAGCTGTGCTGACGGAAGCCCAAGTATGGATGATATGCGTAAGTGGTGGATAGTTCTGCCTTAGGAGAGTGATGGATAGCTGCGCTGTAGAAGACTGCAAGATGAGCATAACCTAAGAGAGAGTGGTCAGTCAGTGCCTGTAAAATCTGTATGACAAAGGATTTCTTTGTGGTCCAAACCTGGCATAAGCCTCTCTACCTATTGATATCCCATATCATATTAAGCTCCCTTGCCCTGTCAAAAGGACAGTGGAACAACTATCATACCTTGTGTTTTCTGGTTAATGTAAAGCACTACATGTGCATGTTTACATGGTTTACCCAAGACTCTGCTTTTTGAAGTCGGGAAGAGCAGAGGAATCTTTCACGTTATCCTCTAGATGTGAATTTATATCTTGAATTCGAATTCAAAAACAGGAAAGCATTTTGCCGACTTTGTGTCGCTAAGAAGCGACCTTCGGTCCTTGGTTGAAGCGATTAAGCTGATCTTGGCATCATCCTCAACCCAAATAGCTCTGATCCTGTTTTGCCTGTTGACGAGTCTTGTAAACTTATCATCCACAAAGATTTTCCTGAAGTGTTCTCTGGTAAAGTTGGTCTTCTTTACAGTTTTCAACATAAAATTGAATTTAAAGACTCAGCTGTCCCATGCATTCACAAGGTAAGACATTTACCAGTTTCAGTAAGTAGTGATGTTCAAGTCGAACTGAATAGACTGGTCAAAGATGGAATAATAGAAGAAGTTGACTCTGCGGAGTGGGTTTCCCCCATAGTGGTAGTCAAACATCCCAATGGAAAAATTAGACTTTGCATTGATCTTAGGGATCTTAATAAAAATATTATTGTTGATCAATACCCGCTACCACGTATATGTGAAATGTTTAATGCCACCAATGATATGTATGTATTTTCCATAATTGACTTAAAATCCGCGTATCTCCAAATTCCCCTACAGGCGGACAGCAAAAAATACACTACATTTATCACCCCATTTGGTTGTTATCGTTTCACCAGAGTTCCGTTTGGCTTAGCCTCGGCCGCAGCGCTTTTTCAAAGGGTCATGACTTCCATTTTTGAAAGCATTGACGGTATCAGGTTTTTCCAAGATGATATCCTGGTCATGGGCGGCAACCAATTGGAACATGACACACGGCTTAGGCAGGTTTTTAATAAACTGAAAATGCATGGACTGACTGTTGAATTAGACAAATGCAAAATATCCCAAGACAAAGTGGTATATCTGGGGCACACCATTAGCCATGATGGCATCAAACCAAACCAAGGTTTAGTGGACGCAATTCTCAATGCTCCCTGCCCATCAAGCAAAGAAGATGTCAGAGCTTTTCTTGGATTAACTGAGTACTACTCAAAATTCACTAGAAATTTCTCTGAGAAAACGTACAATATAAGACAATTATTCAAAAATAAAGCAAAATTTGAGTGGTCCCTGGAATGCCAGAACACCTTTGAAGCAATCAAAAAGGAAATCAGCGAGGCACCGTTTCTCAAAGGATTTGATCCAAAAGCTGAAATCTTTGTAACCACTGATGCTAGCAACAAAGGACTAGGTGCTGTGCTAGCACAGAAGGATACTTCGAACCATAAATGGGTTGTGGCCTTTGCATCAAGGTCGCTCACCCCTGCTGAGGAGAAATACTCAGTAATCGAACGTGAGATGCTGGCCTGTTCATGGGCGCTCAATTACTTCAGAGCATACATTTGGGGATACAATATACATCTTCGAACAGACCACAAGCCCTTAATTAAAATCCTGTCTGCCTCTGGATTGCAAAATGCTTCACCAAGACTAAGCAAAATCTCTATCAAATTGTTGGATTACAACTACTCAGCAGAATATTGGCCAGGAATTAAGAATAAAATTACAGATTTCCTTAGCAGACTGCCTCTTCCACACAATGAGAGTACGGATACACTGGAGGATGATGAAAAAGTGGCTTTACTTTTCAACACGAATCTGGATGGAATCACTGCGGGATAATGGGAACAACACATGTCTCGCGGTTCAACACTCCAAGACGTATGCAAATTCGTCAACACCACTTGGCCGGAAAAACGCCATCTTCAAGACAATGTCAAAGTTTACTGGGAAATAAGAAATGAACTCAGTTGGGAAAACGGAGTGTTGTACAGAATTAGAAAAGCTATAGCCCCCGTCACACTCAGAGACAGAATTCCTAAACTTTGCCACATTGGTCACCTAGGCATTTCTAAAACAAAGCAGAGAGTCAGAACTAGTTACTGGTGGCCTGGTATAGACAAGCAAATTGAAATTCAGATTAGAAACTGTGTAGAATGCTGTGATTCGGACAAAACCCTTAAAACATCCAAAGTTTCTCTTTCTCCACTCCAACCCCCCCTAATGGCATGGGAGAAATTAGGCATAGACATCGCGGGCCCACTGAAGGACATGATGGAGAGTTCAAGTATATCCTAGTGGCTATAGATCATTTCTCAAAGTGGCCTGAAATAGAAATTGTCCCAGAAATTGACAGTTCAACAGTCATTTCATTCTTGGATAAGCCGTTCTTGAGCGAAGGATTACCCAAGTTTGTGCTCACCGACAATGATCCACAATTTTGCTCAGAGGCTTCCAAGTTATTCCTTGAGAGAAATTGTATCACTCATCACACCACCTCATTATACCATCCAGAAGGAAATGGCCTCACTTCAACCGTGTCTTGAAGGGACACATACAGCTATCAAGAAATGCTAATCTAAACTGGGAAGAGGAAGTGTTGAAACTCATCTGGGCCTTCAGAATATCTCCTTGTGCCAGCACCCGTAATGCACCATTTGTTCTCATGAGAAGCAGACAGCCCCTGAGTATTGACCTAGGTTGGATGCCTAATTCCAAACAAATTGAATGATCACCAGATGTCATCAGAAATAACATAATCAAAGCTCAACAATACTACAAAGAATGGTATGATTCCAAACAGGGTGCAAAAGAACATTCATTTAAGGTTGGCGAGCTTGTAAAAGTCCGATTAGAGAAAAAAGTAAGAAAAGGAGAAAGCAGATTCACCGCCTCTTTACATTGATGAACTGTTTAACAATGCGGCCAGACTCAGTGATGGGAAAGTATGGCACATGAGTAGATTGGCAAGATACCATCAGGGAGTCAATGTTCCCAACCCACAGCAACAGGATACTTATTGCAAAGACTTGTGGGTGGATGTTGATGGAACCAGTTTAGAACATGGCTACATGCCCAGAAACGTCATTTCACACGATCTCCCACCTGACACTGACTCAGCTGATTGTCAATCATCAGACCAGTCTGTGGATGTCAATCCACGCACTCCGAATCCCAATTGGAGCTGTCACGGTGACTCACACTCTGACTCTGAAGCCATGTCTGAGGGTCACAGTCTCAGTGGTAGGTTCGGTAGAACCAGTAATGATTCTCACTCTGACACTGAAAGTATTCCTGATTCCCACTTGGTCTCGGGGAGGTTTGGGAGAACCATCCATAAACCCAAATGCTGTGAAGACTTTGTTTGTGACTAAAGACAATCAGTTGATCTAACACAAATGTTTTTGTTATATCACATTTACTGGCTTATTTGTTAAAACTCGCAAGAGAGGAAGATGTGATGTAACCTAGTTCTGCTATTCCCTCGTACCCTTGGCGCGCGAGGTGTCAATCCATCTCTCCTGCGCGAGAGCACCCATTGTTCCCCCACCACTCCTATTGGTTTCCCAACATTCCACTCTCCCTCTGGTCCCTTTCCATACCACTTCCTGTCATTCAGGAAACTTCTTAACTGACCTACGCACCGCTCTTGGTGTGGGGCTGATTATAATAAACTTACACTTAATTCTTCACTCCAAACTCCTTCTTCGATTTGCTACACTACAGGTTTCATTTTTTAATGTTTAACTTAAATATCACTTCTTCTTAACGTGGCTCCTCGGGGCGAACCATCGTCCAGTAGAACCTAACATAGCTGAGAGGGTTGAAGCAACCGCTGTAGAGACCAAGCCCTTGAGTGCTACGTTTCGTCACGGTCTCTGTTGGGTGCTGTACCTCGCTACAGAAATCTCTATCAAAAAAACTCTGCTCTTTGGCGTGAAACAAATTGATAACAAAAAATACTGGTGAAACCTGAAGGCAGAGCACATTTCTAAGCCATGGCAAGGCATTCAGCCTTTCAGCACACAGAGATTGATAACACAAGTATAATTGACCCACCTTTTTAAATCCAGAATCGCTGATCAAACGTCTACCAGTGCCACTGCATTGGACCGCTACTACACCCGCAGTGTACATTGCCAAGATGTCCCATATCTGTGAAAGCAAGCGCCACAGAAAAACAAGGCAATTGCACGAATATTTGTATGTTACAGTGTGAGCTCTATATACAGTTGTTATCACCCACAAGGTGGAAGGGCAGCTCTGTTAAAGCGTTAACTCCAAAACCTCGGTGGGGGGGGTAGATGGGTATTAGGTGTGACAGTTAGCGCACTAGTGTTTGCCGCTAGTGCGCACTAAACGTTCTCAGCCTGTGCGCTCACGCCGGGTGAGCGCTCCTTTAAACAAAGATGGGCGGAGCTGCGATGGCAGTCCGTGCCTAAGTATACCTCTGTGTGTTTGCTTTCATTAAGCAGCGCTAATCGAGGCATTGTCCCGAGTTAATCGTTAATCCGGTGGGCCCCTCCCTGAATGTTACATAAGGCACCTCATATTTCCGCTGTACAGGGCGATAACTGCAGAACACTACAAACTCGTACATCCATCGCGTTCTTTTTCTATTTGTTAGAAGAACACAAGCCCTCAAGGGACCTCCGGTATTGTATTTCATTATAACCTCCTTCACAGTTCACGTTACATAACACTGCATCAGGGTGCAAAGCCAACTGTCACGGGGCACATGCATGTACTTAGGGCAATGCACATGGGGTATGGGCATTTCATGTTACTGCGAGCACATGGATCACAAGTCACGATGACCACCAGGCCTTTTAGGAGAGTCACGCGACCTGCTCGGCCCCTCCCGAGGACCTAGGCCCTATACCAATGTATATAAATTGGATGTTTGCATGTTCTCGAAACACAAGTGGCTCCAAAGAGATGCGGAGCAGGCGAAAACAAACATAATTGAATTTAGTGCCCATTCAACGCTGAGCACTTCCCTTGTTCCGATAACGCGCCGACTTTAGGCAACAGTTGATAGAGCGAGGGTGAAAACTCAAATTTTTGTATACTCCTCATGAAGTTTCTTCCTCATATCAGTAACATGTATTAATCGTGTGGTTTTGAAATTAGCCAACCATAGAATAAAATGCACGCACAAACACAAGTGGGATACTAATTTGCTTGTGTTTCAAATTATAACATACTAATTAAGTGAATTTGTTATACTTACGCAATATGTAAATGTCATAATCTAATGAAAAACCTGTGCATGAAAGCTTTTGCATGTCCTATTAGGGCAGAAATTATGGAGAATGGTAAGTAAACTATGCTTATTTGTGGCTAAAATGCTAGGTAATAACTGACAAAGTTACCTTAAAATGGGGGGAGGTAAACAGAAGGCTATACTTCAAAATCTAGCGTTTAATTGTGTTTGTTTCTGTAATTCCCATAAAGGCCCATGAGGCCTAAACAAAAATGGAAGTTTACGAGAATTCGAGATTGTGGTGATCTACGCATGCAAGACTGTGCTCGAGAGAAGTGCAAGCAGCTTGTGACTGTACAGCGGGGGTCAAGGTCGGCATGGCCTGAGCTTGAGTAGGATGCCAAAATCCTGTATGTCCGCATCGTGAGCATGGGAAACCAGTCTGAAATAACAATTTAAAGGACACAAGTGAAAAACTGTTAAAGGACAATTCAGACTTTATTAAAACGATGACTTGGCGGAAATATGGACAATGAGGAGATGAGGTTATGCCCATCCACCCCTTAATTCGACCAATGAGAATAAGCGAGGACCCTGAAAGTTACGAATCTTAGATAGATAAGTTAGGGTGAAAGGGTATAAAAGAGGATGTTTGGAAGTAAGAAAAAAGCTTGCTTTTGATTTTATTTTCGCACCACGACATTCTGTTGGACTGACGAACTTTTCCTATAGTGCAAAGACTTTGACATTTTTCTTGACTTTAACTTTTGATGAGTACGGAGTCCTGATGGGAGGTGAACATCAAGAAAGAATAGAGAGGTGGTTTTTGGGAATTATGCTGTCTTTGCTCTGATATTCGTGTCCTGAAATCTTGGTAATATTACTTTGACTTATTTTTTCTGGACTGTCATGCTAATAAATATAAATGTTTGAATTTAATTTCTCTTTCTCTTTAGGTTATTAAATGTTTAAATGATTATCAAAATAGAACGAATAAAGTGAGGTCATGCTAGGAGATGAAAACCCAAAATAAAAATATAATAAATGGAGAATTAAGCTGGTCTTGTTATCCATTAGTTAACTTTTACTAGCAGATTCATTGACCAAATGGTGGGGTGTTTTATGTTTCTTAAGAATAAAACCAAGGTAATTTTGACAAACTGCAGATGTATATAGTGTATAAAAATGTTTGTATGAAATAAGACACTCCGCTAGAATCAAGCAGCTCTCCTCTAGTCTTCACTAATCCTGGGAGCAGGGTGAATACGTGTATAAATGACTCGCAGTGTTATGGGCCCCACTGACGAGTAATGTGTGAATAACTCCTAGGAAGTGTGGTGATTTGCAGGTTATGTTTAGAGCCGCGCTGGAGCAGTATTTCTTGGTAGAAGACCATTGGTTGCTATAGGTTAACTTGGATAAGTAATGTATAGAATAAGTAGGGCAATGTGTATAGAATTTTGATGTACAGAATTTATGACTAACAATAAATGTATTACATTATATGTAGTCTGGAATTGAGGCTTCTGGGAAGTGGGAAGCTGGTTACTCTGCCTAGGAAGAGGAACGTGTGGCATGTAAGTCGCACACGTGTGGCATGTAAGTCACACATCACATAGTCTGTTTCAAAGTGACATCGTCGTATGTTACAAGTATTTACGCGTAAAAGTGGTGAATGTATAGCGAAAGCAACCTATAAAATCTTGGGCTTAGGCACAGGAATTATTGTGTATTCTGACTTAAACTTTATCCCTGAGAGTGTAATAGAGTTTTCACCTAAGCTTGTGAGAAGGGTAAGGTAGAGGGATGTGCTACTTTATCGGCTTAACTAAAATTCTGTGGTAGAGAAGAGGTAAGCGCTGTCGACTGGAAATACAGAATACTTGTGTGATTGTGGACACTATCACTTTGGTTTTAGCGAAACAGATGAATGGAGCTGTTTTATGTCGTTACTAATCGGTTTTAGTTGTATAAAAGTGTAAATACAGTGTGCCGATAAATTTTGTAAAGGATGGGTCAGTCGAAGCTGCGGAGACAGGAGCAGGGCTGATGTCAAAAGTGTTGCGCTGGGATTTGTCCGTGTGACTAGAAAGGAGTAAGTGCTGATTGGTGCGTTAGCAAAGGCTGTACAAGCATTGGTTGTGAGTGATTGAAGCGTATCTTGTTCTGATTGATGCTTAGTGTGAATCGCGCTGTGATAGGTTGGTGTAAAGGAGCAATTTGCGGAATAGAGTGCGATAGTTTTAAGAGTCAGGAAACCGTCAGAAAAATTGAGTTTTTTTATGGAGAGAAAAAAGAAAAACCTGCATGGTTTAAGAAATTGAAGAATGTGTTTAAAAAGGACAAGGAAATAGTCACAAGAGAGGGAAAATGGCTTCCTCCCCCTAAAACGCCTGCATCCTACATGATGACAAAATATGACTACCATACATGTATATAGTTAGAAAATTGGGCTAGATATACTAAGAATGATGGTGCATTAGCATTCCCAGAAGTAGGTTATTTTAATCTTGCTGTACTGCGAAATCTGAGATAGAAAATGACAAAGCTTGAACCAAGACCCAGACCAACCCAATTTGAAGCATTAGCTGAGTGGGAAGATGAAATGCATGAATTGGACCGAGAATGGTTTGAAGAGTTTAGAGGACCTAGAGGTAGATTGCGAGGATTATGATGAATGACCAATGAGAGTAGTATGCGAAGATGGAGCAACGCTGATATGAGTGATGAAATGTATCCGATGAGGACAGTTGATGAAATGGTAGGACGGAAAGGTACGGAGAACATAAATAATGTGGAGTCAGAAAGGAAAGGTTATGAGGATTGTGAAACAGAGGATGTAGTACTGGAGGAGATATTAAATAGGTGACCCCCTCCATATCAACCAAGTTCTGTAATTGTGACTCCAAATGCTCCACCAATGGAGGACCGATTTACCGGTACCTCAAAACGATTTTCTAATTTTAGAGACCTTCTGGAAAGAGAGGAAATGAGATATGATTCTAATGCCCCAATAATAGAAACCAGACTTACTGGTACTCCCAGACAAAATGATGAAAATAGAGGAAGTGTAGCAAGAATAGAGAGGAGAATTTAAGAACAACAGAGTACCTCTGAATATATACGATCTACTAATGAATTGACTGAAACGATACAGGAACTCACAAAAAATATAAATATAGAGGCTGTAACTGTCCCAGTAACATTAGGTCCTGTAATTCCAGTTTTGGAAAACCAGAAAATAAAATAACCATCGTTAACAATTCCTTTGAATCAAAGTTTACAAAAAGGTAAGAGAAAACGTTTATTCAGATTTGTCCAAGGTTAGGTGTACTAGTGATATGACACAGCCTGACTTGACTTTTAATCAGAGTCTCCCATATGTTTCCAGTGGGTGCAGAATCAGATTCTGCAACACTTGAAAAAAGTATAGAGAAAATAGATGTATCACAAACTCCAGTAGGACCAACAGAGCAGGAATTAAGTGATTGGCTTAAAACTTTAAAAGTAAGAGAACAAGAACCCAAAGTATTAGATGTGGTTAGGTTGAAAATTGATATGGAAGAATTAATTATTGGAACAATTGGAACAAATAGATTAAAAGCATACCAGGATGATGAATTAATGTTTATGTGCAAAAGCATTACTTGGAGAGCGAAAAACTTTCATGATCAAATAGAAGGATTGGCAAGTGAACACAATGTAGATTTTGCAAAGAATAAATTGTTACAAAAGCCTTACAGAGTAGATTTTACTGAAAAGGACATTGATAATATGAATAATGCTGGAAGATTAATCCAGATAAAAGAGTTAATTGTGTTACTGAGAAAATGGGGAGATGTGGATAAGTGGAAGGCTAAATGGACAAAAAAAAGGGAACAAGGCAATGATAAAACAACGTTAGCGTTCCCAGTTAGAGAAAAAGAGCCTGTAGCAAATGAATTCCCTATGAGAGAAATACCAGGAGGAGTATATGTACACGTTCCCTGGACTAGACAGGATATATTGTCAATCACAAATGATTTCCCCAGACTGAGAAAAAAAAACAGTGGAATTGTATCGACAAGTGGATCGATTTGTAAAAGTTTCAAAGGTACTATGGGAGGATTTAGATGGATTGTTTGATATGGTAGTACCAGCAGACCTATGGTCTGAATGCAAAATAACAGTGGATTGGCCAAAAACAGAATATCCGAGAGATCCTAAAACAGGTGCTCCTGGACCTGAGGTAATGCGGAAGTATGAACACGTATTAGTATTATTGAAGAATAAAATTCCTCCAAAAGAAACAGATTGGGTAAAGATTGACCGGACATTGCAAGAACCTAAAGAATCAGTACATTCATTTTATGAGAGATTGCTACTAGTATTTAAACAATACAGTGGATATGAGGAGTTGAATGAAAAAGACAAGAGTCATTTTATGTATCGCTTTGTGTTTGGATTGATACTAGAAATAGGAGACATGATTAAGCATAATTTGATGGGATGGCAATCATGTTTAGTGGATGAGGTTTTGACATGCGAAATATTGTAGTGATGAGATTGAGGTTCAGCAAAGAAAGCTTAAAGAGAAAGCAATGTGGGCACAGGAAAAAGTGGCTGAACATCAAGTAGCTCCATTAGAGAATAAAAGCTCAGATGGAGGTCAGGCAAGAATGAAAGGAAATTTTAATAAAACAAAAGTAATGGGAAATCTGAAAAAAAGCCAATAAAAAGTTCCCTTGTCGCAATTGTGGCATGTTAGGGCATTAGAATAAAGAGTGTAAGTTTCCACCAAGAGTTAATCCCGAAAATACATCTTTGAATCCGCAGGTGCAGAATGAAATAATTCAACAGCCATCGCCACAGCAGCAGGTAGTTACCCAACAGAGTCAGGTGCCACAGCCACCACTTCTACACAGTGTAAATCTACAGAAATACAGTAAAGAGGCAGGATTCTGCGGAGGAGAACAGGTAATAAGATCACCTAGAGTGAATGTGAGTCCACAGTATTGGTTGAAGGAAGAAGGGAGTGAGTCGGATGACAGCTTCTGACGGTGCCTAAGAGAGGAAGGAGACTGCGAACTTGGTGCAAATCTAGAGGTAATCAATCTGATCCGTTTGTGAATGGAAAGGTGAATGATGTATATGTGACTTTCCTAGTGGACACAGGTGCTACCCGCTCTACTGTCAGTAGAAGTTCAAAATCTTCCTCTCTCTGGAGACAGTATCCAAGTTGTAGGTGTAGCGAATAGACAGATCAAAACATCCCTAACAGAACCCGTTGAAGTGGAAATTGGACATTTCAATGATGAGCATCGATTTGTAGTGGGTGATAGTAGTCCTGTTAACCTTCTTGGTAGGGACATATTATGTAAAATGAATTGTACCATTTACTGTTCACCAGATGGCATTGAGCTTCAAACCCCCGCATGAAGATAGCTTGTACAAAATGACTATGTCACTGATAGGGTCAGAACGAAGTAGTATTTTTCCTGTTGTGGAAATTAGCAAAATTAATGTACCTAAGCGGCGTTCATTTGCCTTTTCCCACTCCCCTCCCTGTAAGCACCATGAATACCGTGAAATATTGACCGCATCATTCCGCCAGTAAAAGCCCGTGCCCATATGTACATGACAGCCATTTTAGGCACCATGGAAATCCCCGGCTTCCCTCGCATTTGAACACCCCCCCCCACTCTCAAATGACCCTCTCCCTCCGCGCACTCTGGCTGCCCTTCCCTCACATGCACAGGTCCGCATGACCCTATCCTTGGGAGTCACGGCCGCGCCTGACCAACACCTCCTTTCCTTTCATGAATAACCCCTCTGTTAGTAAACCCTCCCTCCGTGATTGACTGTCCACACATGTCCGAGGCCATCGCCTAAGCCGGGAGATACTGTTTACTGCCCCTTATTGTATGGAGTCACTCCTCTTCAAAGGACCCACTATTGATCCTGGCCTCCCCACCCCCTGGGATACGATCAGGCGCACACATCCTAAAAATCAGCGGAACACTCAGCTGCGTGATTGCCCCCTCCTCTTATCGGCAGTTCAAGGGTCTCTATTGTGGATACATGTGGGGTGGGATTGACACGAGGATTACGGGGATGTCTTTTCCTTGTTTCACAATGTCATTATTGTATTAAGGAGTGTTTTGTAAGGTATAAAAGGCGATGTCTCAGAGCACTTGTTAGAGCACCTCCCGAAAGACACTGTGTTTCGTGTCCGAAATGACAGGCTCTCCTCATGAGAAATAAAACTCTGTTCTTGTGTTCCTACTTCCAGCGCCCGTCTCTTTATTTGGTAACTATTCAGAATGGGAACTAAGAGGCGTCTTGCGCCAGTCGCCCGGGCATCGATAGTAATATGGGCTCACTTTCCACAATTGGCGTCCCAACGCGGGGCCCATCAGTGACATAAGGTCCAGTAAGAGAGATCCAGACGATGAGGCGAACATCTAAATGATCGGAGTATACCTGCCTTGAGAGGGCCCTCGTCCGGCTGCCGATTGAATGAACTTCACCGATTCTGAACGGACCTCTCTCGAGTGACCTATTGTCCTGACTGGAATCCCACAGGAATGCTGCACAGAGTAAGAGAACGATCGGGCGCTGGAAGGGGAAGACGAAGAAGTATCCGCATGGTCCGGTCCGGGTAAGATTAAGTAGGGTGTTTTTACGCCTGATTGGTAGGATGGTTTTATCCATCTGATTGATTGATTGATTGTATTGGAATCGGTATTTAAATACTGATATTGTTGTTATTGGTTCATTTAGCTTTGGTTGCTACTTGAAATATTGGTTCTCTTCTTGAGAACGAGACATTCTCTGTTAGCAAACAGCGGCGAATAGGAACGTTCGTCTCCCTTTGCAGATGGAGAAGGGTAGGTAATGCCTCTTTATGATTCGTCATGCCTACCTTTCTCCCCACTGATTGTTTGATATCGATTAATAATCGATTGTTGCTCTTTGAGATCTTCCCTGTCCACAAACAGAGACGAACAGGAATATTCTGTCTCCCTTTGCAGATAGCGAAGGGCAGGTAATGCAGACGTTTGTCCCCGTTGTAATCCGTCATGCCTGTTTTTCTCCCCACTGATTGATTGATTGACTGGACATTGTTGTCCAAGGAATTGTTTGTTTGAGGTATTTTCTGTTTGCAAACAACGTGGAATAGAAATATTCTGTCTAGTCTTTGCAAGAAGAAAAGGGTAAGTTATGCCCCTTTATGATTCGTCAGGCCTACCCACTCCCCACTGATTGACTATTTATGGGGGGTAGCTCACCTGGTCCGACCAGGAGGCTACCCTAATGGAGGGACATATGCTCCCCACTCATTGAGCATTTATTGGAGGTAGGCCATCTGGTCCGTCCAGGAGGCTACCCTAGTAATTGGAGGTACATCATTTGGTCCGTCCAGGATGATACCCTAATGAAGGGACATGTGCTCCCCACTGATTGATAATCTAGTTCCACCCCGGACCATTTATTGGAGGTAACTCATCTGGTCCGTCCAGGAGTACCCCTAATGAAAAGGACACATAAAAATATGAAGTGATCACCGTACCCTGTTAACAGAAACTTTAGCTTGAAACACGCTAAGGAAAGGAAGGAAAAATAAAAGAAATCGGGCTAAGTCAGTAACCCCCTGATGAGCTTTCGACTTCACTAAAAATAAGAAACATTAGGAATAGTTCGTAATAAGAAATATAAAATAGCGAAAGCTTGACAGCAAGACAGCCACGAGGTAGCTAGGTTCCGCTGCCTATTCCTGCACCAAACATGTCTGCCTCATTACCCACCACGCCCAAATAACGGTAACATGAAATAGATACAAATCCATAGATACCTACCCCCATTCCGGAAGCTCCCGACGTGCAACAGGTCCGCGGTTACGCCCATCCGGAAGGCGAGGCCTCGATGCGTGCAGGGTAGGGCTCGGCTGGCCGCCATGGGAAGGGGAGACTGTGGGGCGGACGGCCCGAAGGTTGTTATGGTCTCCCCATTCCCTTCTTTCCTTCTGCCCTGCGGGCCACGGGGGGGGGATGTCTTGCCTCAGCCACCGACCCCCCCCCCCCTCTCTATCGCCAGCTCCGGCCATCCGCAAAACCGGAGCCAAAGCAGGTAGCTCCGCAGCAAAAACTGGAAAGTTGCAGGTAGTCCCGCCAGCGGCAACGCTTGATAGTTGCAGGTAGTCCCACCACATGACAACGCTTGAGTTGCAGGTAGTCCCGCCACATGACAGGGGGGGGGATGTCTTGCTGCCTCCGACCCCCCCCCATCTTCATTGCCTGGCACGGCCATACCAAAGCGCTGGAGCTGAAGAACGGCGCGGGGTCGCTGGAAGGGGGAGGCGGCGCGAACGAGCCTCCCCCACCTCCCTCCAGGTGGAGGCTTCCAGCGACACCCCAACGCTCCTGCTTGAAGAGGGTCCATATCAAAAAGCGGGTTTTCTTGCCCGGGACGGGCACGCGCCCTGTGCTCCTCAACCTTGAAGATTCTAAAAGAGCCGGGGGGGCCGATCTCTCCACGAGGTGCCCCCCGCCCCGTCCTCCGATGGAGCCACGAGACGTCGGCGCACTCCTGCCGGCGCCAGCCTCAGTTTGGAAATGACTAAAATCCTGCAAAGATACAGATTTGTTCAGTTCCGGTGGAACACCAGAATGACCCGGTAGGAAAGATTGTTGCCTCCCTCCCCACTTTTGACTGATGGTCCATATTGCTAGTCTGTTACCCTATTGCGAAAAACTTTTTGAACTGCCAAAAGAGGTTCTGGTCCAACCACGAGTCAGTGGAGGCATTCTGACTATACTGGGACCTGCCTGACCTCGCCCAAAATGGCGCCGATACAAAATGAAACTTTCAAACTCCCTGTTCACCCTGATTGCTCAAACCTTGATGCTCCGAGATATGTATGCAGTTTTGGACAATGAAAGTAGATAAGATGGATATTGATTATGAGCTAGGAAAAGAAAGCGATATAAGATGGATATTGATTATGTATTGGGACAGTGAACTGATGTGGGGTGGGCACTAATTATGTTTGGAAGCAATGAATTGGTATGAAATAAGCACTGATTGAGCATTTGGACAATGAATTGATAGACGTCAGGTCTTGAGTAAATAGTTGGACAATGAGATGATATTATTGAGAGCTTGAATTCTTGACACTCATTATACTCGCCCCTTAAGAAAGTTCGATATGATTTTATTACACTGCTGCACTTTATGAAATGAATGATCACCGACTTCGTTCCTCTTATGCACGGTTCCAGTCTGCTCCGTGGCCGGCCCACTGGGTTGTAGGCCCGTATTTGTGCGCCAACATTTTTTTTAATTAAAAGTTTATTGAAAAGGAAAGTATAATTGTAGCGATTGCATTAATAAGTTTCGAATGTGTTACTACTGTCTCCAACATAAGCGAAAAATAAGCAGCCTCATTAAGGTTGAAGGGTAAAAAGGCCCGATACTTAGCAGCTACATTATGTGTCACAGGCAGCCGGAAAAGTGTTTTAGACGCCCCTAAGCGATACCAAAGAAATGCCACTACCACCACCTTTGCACATGACCTAAAAGGCCACGACCAAGTGATTTATGTAGATACGCAGACCATCGACGATTATCTATCTAACACTACTGGTCCCTCTAGGCTTAAACGCCGAGATGGTAGAGAATGCACCCCGTGGAAGATAGGTCGAGTATGAGGTAGGTAAAAACATTTTCGGATTTATGCGCGTTGATGTGTTTTGAATGCTACCCCCACCCCCTTCTTCTCTTCCCTTCTGCAGGTTGCGCCGGAACATCGGCTGAAGTATGGAGGAGTGATGATCGAACGACCGACGAAAGGGGAGGGAGGGGATCGGAGCATAGTACTTATGCTAACGAGTTTTGAAAGACGTAGACTTAGATATGACTGTTCCTCCTTAGAACGTAGCGACTGGGAGAATGGACTGACATAGAAACTTGATGGGTTAGTACTGTATGACGGAACTTGACTTGAACCAGCACGCCAGATAGTGCAACTATGACGCTTAACTAGATAGGGGAATGACAAGGAAAGTTCTGGGGTAAAGTTTACCTAGGCACCACTCGTCTGGGAAAGTAGGAATGTTGTTGATGTTCAAAGAGGAAAAAGGAGGAAAAAGGTAAAAAGAGCTCAGCCCGTAGATAAACAGGATATTAAGGATACGCAGCATGCAAAAAGAGATCTTTTTTGGCCAATAACTGTTCTATGTTTTGTCGTGAATATCTTTGTATGTAATACATGTACTGTCTTCCTTCGTCTGAGTTTGTGTGTATGTACTGTATGGGTCTATGTCTCCCCTCTGTTCGCGTCTCTTTGTTACCTGACCCCTGCTGTTCTGTGTTGTGAGCGCACTAAATGACCTATTTTCGTACACGTCTCTCTTTCTCTCTCTCTCTCTCTCTCCCCCTCTATCTCTCTCTCTCTCTCTCTCTCTCTCTCTCTACATGTCATACGTGTACCGAATGGCTCGTTTAGATTGCGGACGACTCTCACTCTCTACGAGAGTCCCCCTGTTCCATCTTCCTTCTTATGGTAAAATTGTGCCTCGCTGGCACCAGTCTGATTGGATACTTATTGAACACGAAGGTGTTCAGCGAAATTGACAGAAACTAAAATGATTGTATCTCGCCATATTACTACCTCTCCTTTCTGCAAAATGAATGAACTCGAATTGGCTAAGAAAGAAAGGACAGGTAAGACGACTAAGGTCCCCCAATCTGGCCTTTTATAGGGGAACTATATGTCAATGGCACCCTATTTTTCAGTTCGTTAGAGACAAGCGCCAACGTCCAGATTGACCCCCAATGCCCAGATTGCCCCACCCCTTTGCACTCAAGCGTGAATGCCCGAAGCGTCCCCGCCCCACTTGGCTGACCCCAACTGCTGTCCCCGATGTATAACTAATGACCATGAGTAACTGTCGCCCCTCGAGA
This sequence comes from Lissotriton vulgaris, assembly GCF_964263255.1. NCBI lineage: Eukaryota > Metazoa > Chordata > Amphibia > Caudata > Salamandridae > Lissotriton > Lissotriton vulgaris. The sequence goes on along the minus strand of NC_141693.1, from coordinate 1,609,108,579 downwards.
AAAACCTGTTTAACCCTGTCTTTCGATGACTGCACCCCCGCTCTGTTTGAAAGAGTTAGCCAGCTCTAAAGGGAAATGTAAGACTATTAAGGCTCGGGTTAGAAGGACGAGTCTCCCCTGAATGTTGCCAATTTTGGAGTTTTTTGATGAAATACGGAAGTGATAGGAGTCTGACCTCTGTCCATATGTGTCATGAATGAACGCCGATTAGGCTTGGTGCGAACACAGTAGAAATACCCACATACTTACTTCATGGTAATAGACTTCTGACTATGACCAATGAGCATAACACCCAGGTGTTAGGATTGCGAGTGGAATTCAAATGTAAAAATCTCTTCTCCTGTCAGTTCTCTAAAACTTGTTTTTACCCATTCAAAGATATATGATCACCGGAGGAGAAGGGTCGGACGTGACGCACAGCCTGGCTGCAGATCATGAGACACATGCGACCTCGACCAAAGGTGGAGCCGCAGTGCAACAAGATACGGGACGAGGCAGCACTCTCAAACGCGGTAAACAAAAGGATGAAGGGCTGTCCTGAAGCTCTCTGTCCGCTAACCCACGTGTGCCTGAAGCCTCCGTCCCCCTTTTCAAGCCCGATTGATGGGCCTGCTTGCTTGTTATCCTTTGCTCCCTTGGTCCCTTTGGTGTGTCCCAGGAAATCTGACCCCACTCCGCCCTCTCTCCCATCGACTATTGAACCACACACCCTCTTTTCCACGTGACTTTTTACCGAAAGGAAGAACAGCATTTAGATGGAAATGGGGTTATGCCACGGAAATATAGGTGCTGAGCATAAGGCGCCACTAAAAGGATTGGTTAGGGAACAGGACTGTGGTCTAACAGCAGAGGACAGACCGCACCTTGCAACGCGAAAGGTTAAATCCGAGCTGGACCTATAGCTCCACCGCCGGTGCTCAACAGCGCCAACGAAAGGGCACGGACTAGAGCCTACCAGTGATGGCTCACTGCTAAAAAGACACTGTGACGAAGAGATCTTATGTATTGGACTGAATTCCTCCCTCAACTACTTGGTCAAAATGTTCATTGGTCACATTTTTTGAGAAAGTCAGAAGCATTTATGCTATGTAGTACGTTTGCAAATGCAATTTCCTATGTGCTGCATTCTGCCAATCGCGTCGACTGTTCATGGTTATATGCAATATGTTAGTATTGACAAATGCTATTTCATCAACCACACATGTTTATATGTACAACCGTTAATTAGGAAATGAACTAGCTTATGGTAAAAGCGGCGACTGTGGAAATTAGCAAAATTAATGTACCTAAGCGGCGTTCATTTGCCTTTTCCCACTCCCCTCCCTGTAAGCACCATGAATACCGTGAAATATTGACTGCATCATTCCGCCAGTAAAAGCCTGTGCCCATATGTACATGACAGCCATTTTAGGCACCATGGCCTTTTTGCCCGCTCATTGAAATCCCCGGCTTCCCTCCTGCGCGCATCTGAACACCCCCCCCACTCTCAAATGACCCTCTCCCTCCGCGCACTCTGGCTGCCCTTCCCTCACATGCACAGGTCCGCATGACCCTGTCCTTGGGAGTCACGGCCGCGCCTGACCAACACCTCCTTTCCTTTCATGAATAACCCCTCTGTTAGTAAACCCTCCCTCCGCGATTGACTGTCCACACATGTCCGAGGCCATCGCCTAAGCCGGGAGATACTGTTTACTGCCCCTTATTGTATGGAGTCACTCCTCTTCAAAGGACCCACTATTGATCCTGGCCTCCCCACCCCCTGGGATACGATCAGGCGCACACATCCTAAAAATCAGCGGAACACTCAGCTGCGTGATTGCCCCCTCCTCTTATCGGCAGTTCAAGGGTCTCTATTGTGGATACATGTGGGGTGGGATTGACACGAGGATTACGGGGATGTCTTTTCCTTGTTTCACAATGTCATTATTGTAATAAGGAGTGTTTTGTAAGGTATAAAAGGCGATGTCTCAGAGCACTTGTTAGAGCACCTCCCGAAAGACACTGTGTTTCGTGTCCGAAATGACAGGCTCTCCTCATGAGAAATAAAACTCTGTTCTTGTGTTCCTACTTCCAGCGCCCGTCTCTTTATTTGGTAACTATTCAGAATGGGAACTAAGAGACGTCTTGCGCCAGTCGCCCGGGCATCGATAGTAATATGGGCTCACTTTCCACACTGTATTTGAGAAAGAAAAGATACCCGTTGAATTGAAAGAGTTAGTCAAAGAACAAGTGTGGGATTTCACAGGAGAAGATATTGGACTAATGAAAGGTGTAGATCCTGTAAAAGTTTCTGTAAAAGAAGGAGTGAGTTACCCAAACATTCCTCAGTACAAAATGACAGCAGAAATAATCAAAGGAATAACTTCAGTGATAAAAAAAATGATAGAACAAGGAATTCTAAGAGAATTAGTAAGCAGTCCATGTAAATCACCTATAATGGGATTGAAAAAGCCTAATGGAACATTTAGGATAGTACAGGATTTGAGAAGAATTAATAAAATGATTGTCCCATGTTGTCCAATTGTACCAAATCCAGCAGTAATCTTGTACCAAATTCCACATGATGCGAAATGGTACACAGTCATTGATCTATGTAATGCGTTCTTTACAGTTCCATTACACCCAGATAGCCAGCCAATATTTGCTTTCCGATTTGGAGACCGTAGTTTGGCATGATGCCGAATTCCACAGGGATATACTGAGAGTCCCTCCATCTTTAATCAGTTGCTAAAGAAACCATTGGAAACTTTGAGCGTGCCTGAAGATTCAGTACTGGTACAATACATTGATTACCTATTGGTGGCATCAAGAACAAAGGATGTGTGTGTTTCAGACACCATTGCATTACTGAATCATTTGGCAGACGGAGGGTATAAGGTGTCCCTATCAAATTTACAATTCTGTCTGAAAGAAGTACAAAATTTAGGTCACAAAATTGCTAAATGAATCAGACAGGTCACTATAAAAAGAATCAAAATGATACAAGGAATGCAACCTCCAAAAACTCAGAGACAAGTGAGAATGTTCTTAGGAATGGAAGGCTACTGTCAACAATGGATTAGTGGATTTTCACTAATAGCCACACCATTGCAAAGGTTGACGAGAGCAGATGTAAAAGATCCCATAGTGTTTAATAAAACTGAATTGGAGGCTTTTGAGCAACTAAAAACCAGCCTATGTGAAGCACCAGCTTTAGGACTGCCTGATTATGAAAAAGAGTGTGAACTATATTGCAGTGAACGAGAAGGATGTGCATTATCAGTTTTAATTCAGAGACATGTAAAACTGAGACAGCCAATTGCATATTTCTCCGCTGTTTTGGATCCAGTTGCAAAAGCATTGCCAGGATGCTTAAAAGCAGTAGCTGCTACAAGTGTGAGTTTGGAACAAAGTGAATGTATAGTGATGGGATTTCCTTTGAGGGTATATGTACCTCATTTGGTGGAGATTCTCCTCACTAGGACAAAGACACAGTTCCTTACTAATCACAGGATGACAAAATATGAAAAGACAATTCTAGGTGGAGATAACGTGACAATTTCACGCACGATGTGTGAATGTAAATCCATCTACACTGTTACCTGATGTTATGGATGTTGAGGTGAGAAATGAAGTTGATCGTAAATGTTTGGATGTTCTTGAATATTGTACAAAACCCAGACCTGACATTAAAGATGAGCCATTGCCTGAATCTGATTATGTAATGTTTGTAGACAATTCATGTCTGAGAACAGATGAGGGTGTTCTAGGTGCTGCATATGCTGTATGCACAGCAGCAGATGTCCTGGAAGCATCTTGTCTAAAAGGAATTTGTTCTGCTCAAATAGCAGAATTAATTGCTTTGATTCGAGCATGTGAACTGGCAAAAGAGACGGACAGTCAGTACGGTTTTGGGGATGTCCATGATTTTGGTCAACTATAGTCCCAAAGTGGTTACTTAACTTCTGCAGGATCCCCCATTAGAAATGCTGAATTTGTGAAAATGTTGATTGATGCAATCCAGTTACCTGATAAAATTGCTGTTGTCAAATGTTCAGCTCACAAGAAAGGAGATGACTATGTCACCAGAGGTAATCGTTTTGTTGACTCAATTGCGAAATACTGTGCCAAAAATCTTGCATCTGTAAATCGGGATAGAAAAACTGAACATGTTTCAAGTCCTTTAATGCTAACCACAGTAGTTGAGACTTGGCAAGAAGTGAGACAGATGCAGGAAGAAGCAAGTGAGGAAGAGAAAAATGTTTGGTTAAAATCAGGATGTAGACAAAGAGAAGAGGATGAAATTTGGGTTTACAAACATGAAAGACCAGTAATGCCCGATTGCATGATTTCAAATATGGCCCCAATGTACCATGGTCAAGCCCATATTGGTAGGGACACCATGATCAGGATGTTCAGACAGACATGGTATAATCCTAAATTCAGGATGATCAATGAGAGCCTTTGTCAGCAATGTCTTGTTTGTCAGCAGTTAAATCCGAGGAGAAAAACAGTTGTGAGTTTGGGAACCATAGGACGGGAGGAAGGTCCATTCACACGAATGCAGTTAGATTTGATCGAGTTACCACCCTGTAATCGGCTTCGATATGTACTTGTGATCATTTGTCTATTTTCTCGGTGGGTAGAGACTTTCCCTACAGGGAAAAATTATGGGCAGACTGTTGCCAAACTTTTATTGAGAGAAATCATTCCATGGTATGGTTTCCCTGTAACGATTGAATCAGATCGAGGCTCACATTTTCAGAATGAACTTGTTCAGATAATTTGTGAAGCACTGGAAAATTGTCAGAAATTGCATTGTGCTTACAGACCAGAGGCTTCTGGAGTAGGTGAGCAAGTAAATGGAACCATAAAGAACAGAATTGGAAAAATGTGTTTGGCCACTGGATTAAAATGGCCTGATCCTTTGTTTGCCACTTGTTCTGATGACCCTAAGAAGCATTTCTGACAAAAAGACAGGACTGAGTCCTCATGACATTCTGATGGGAAGAGTGATGAGACAAGCATTTGTGCCAGTTGATAAACTATTGACTATTAATGATGATATCATACTGGATTACAGCAAAAATCTGTCTGACGTGGTAACTTCTGTGTTCCATCAGGTTGGAACTAAGGCAAGTTCAAAAGAAAAGCATCCAGCTCATGATCTAGTCCCTGGAGATTAGGTTCGGATACAGGTACACAGAAGAAGAAACTGCTTAGTTCCTCGTTGGCAGAAGCCCAGACAAGTTATTCTGGTTAGCACGACTGCAGTTAAATGTGCTGGAGGAAAAAGATGGGCGCATGCCAGCCACACCATCCGTGTGCCTGAACCTGAAAATCCACAGGACAAAGGAGAAAACACAACTGATTCAGATTCAGAAGGTGAACCAGAGAAAGATCCAGATACTGAAGCTTGACCTTTTCGTAGACATCTGGAAATATCAGATGCAAGCTCTGCGTCTGAAGGAGAAAGTGAAGCTATTGAAGTGCCAAATTCTGAAGCTCGACCTGAAAGTCTAGATTTGGTAAAAAGTGATACCAATAAGGACACTGAGCAAAGTGAAGATGAAACTTGTAATCAGGAAAATACTGAAGGACAGTCTGAAAGCAGGAACCGGAATCTTGAAACTGGTGAAAAGGAAATAACTCACGATGAGGAAGAGCTTCCAAGTACCAGCTATGGAGAAGTTCCTAACGGAGTGAAAGAACTGACCAAAGAGAAAACAAGCTCAGTGAAAGAGACAGACATTATAAAGTTCACCATAAATGAAACTGTTGAGAGATCTGAAACTGAGCCTGATGACAGTGAAGATGAAACTCAATTGAGAAGAAGCTCAAGAAAGAGAAATTGGAGAGTGGAATGTAACACTGTTGGACCTGAAACCAAGAGAGCTCGTAAAGGAGATAATTGGCCTAAAGAAACTGATGGACTGAAATTTAAACTGGTTAAAAAGGCAAAAATACAGGAGGATCAAGTAAATGAAATAACCAGTCAAAAGGAATCATTGGGGAAAAAGATAGAAGTTGTGCAAAGGCCAAAAATAGTGAGAAGACCTAATCAGAAATACAAGTTACTTGAATGGACTTATATGATTTTGCCTACAATAAGTGAAGCGAGTAGCAGTCAAGAGAATTTAAATTGTTAAATTGAAGAAAAAGAAAGTGAGTGAACTAAAACTCAAAAGAGAGAAAAAGAAGTGCTTAAATTGGGAAACCAAAGAAAGAGAACAGTAAAAGAACAAGATTGTTGAAATTATTGGTGGTAAAGGATACTTAAAGTGCAAAGGAGATTTACAAAAGACAATATAAGGGCAGAAAACATTGTGGAAAGCGCTGTGTAAAAAAAATGGCTACAAATGATGTAACAAGATTGAAATGCACACTTTTTAGAAAATGGTGTAGAATGTAGCTAATATGTACAGGATTATTAATGGTGGTAGGGTTGATTTTAGCTATTATAATTCCTTTTAGCCCAAATTTTGAAAAAACAAAGAAAAATGAGAGTATGAAAGAAAAGACCTATGAGACAAAAGGTGAAATGTTGCACGTGCATAAACCTGAAGTACATCAAGATAACTCGATTAGAGATTTTTCTCGTAATATGTTTTCAAAGCTATTGTCTGAATAAGTGAGAACGATGGATGCAAGTGACTGGTATGTCTGTTTGAAATTACCAGCATCTGTATCAGAAGGTGTGACATACCATCATCTTCCATTAACATATGGAGTTACATGTAGTGTATTAGCTAGTTTGTTTTATAGAACAGGTAAATTAGAGTATTATTCTAATTCTGATGATGTTTTAGCGAAACTGAAAATTGTAGCTGAAGTGAATCAAAATAAACCTGCAAAACTTTATGGGGAATACTTTTTGGAACCACAAGAATTGACCCATGATTATGCATTTAAACATACTTTGACCTGTAAAATGAGAAATGAAGAAAAAGTCTTTTTGGATATGGTAGAGAAAAGGAGAAATCAGTATAAAAGAAAAAGCATAACAATCTAAATCTACAATGTGAACATTTGAGGATGATAATATAGAAGGCATAATGTGAATGTGGCTATAAATGTAGATACACCGTTATTAGGGAAATTATGTATACGAAGAGATAACACTGTGTATGATAACTATTTTGTAGGAGCAAGTCAATGTGAAGATACATTCATTATAAAAGGGTGATGGGGATTTAAAGGAGGTAATGATCCACTTTTTCCTGGGATATATTTCCTATGCGGGACCAAAGCATATTATAGATTGCCTGAACCCTGGTATGGATCATGTTGTATAGGTCTGGTCTTACCTAAAAATGTCCATGTAGATAGAGGAACAAATGGAATTCATGAGATAGGTAAACCTTTAAGTAGTAGAAGAAGAGAAAGTGTGATTGAAATATTAGGTGATGTTTTTGGAGCATTAATAGCAGCAGTGGGTATATCCTTTAATGCAAACACAATTCGGAAATTGTCAACGGTAGTGGATTGTTTGCCAACCGATACTGAAGGAGGATTTCTAATGGTAAATACCGAAATGGTTGCTATCAGAGCCTTGGTGATGCAGAATCGACTTCCTCTTGATATAATTTTGGCAAAAGAGGGGGGAGTCTGTGGAATTTTGAAAGTGCAACATTGTTGCACATACATTCCAGATAAAAGTCAAAACATTGAAAGATATATTACAAATCTTACAGAGTTGCATAAAGAGATTGAACCACTGGAGGTTGACTATGTTCTTGAGAAACTGGGTAAACGTTTTTCAGCAGTTAGAAATTGGTTTCCAGTAACATTATTATTAGTAGTGATTTTGATTTTAAGATTAGGTTGTAAACTTAAATCTTAAAAAGTCTGTAAAGAAAGCATTTGAAGAAAGAGAACGTGAAAAGGGTGACATTGAAATGGAAGAGTTGAAAGAGAAGCTTTTTCAAGATAGAAAGAAACTTGAAGAAACTAGGGTATAACTCATACTAATTGAAAGAATTTGAAACATGTTGAGATAAAATGTACGAAATTTTGGGTGTTATTTAATGATAAATCACCAAAGGGGGGAGTTGATGGAGCAAGGGTGAAAACAACATTTTTTGTATACCCCTCATGAAGTTTCTTCCCCATAACTTTAACATGTGTTAATAGTGTAGTTTTGAAATTAACCAACCATAGAAAAAAATGCACACACAAACACTTGTGGGATACTAATTTGATTGTGTTGCAAATTATAACATACTAATTAAGTGAATTAGTTATACTTATGCAGTATGTAAATGTCATAATGTAATGAAAAACCCGTGCATGAAAGCTTTTGTATGTCTTATTGTGGCAGAAATGATGGAGAATGGTAAGTAAACTATGCTTATTTGTGGCTAAAATCTAGGTAATAACTAACAGGGTTACCTTAGAATGGGGGGAGGTAAACAGAAGGGCTATACTAATGTTTAATTGTGCTTGTTTCTGTAATAGTTCCCATGAAGGCCCATGAGGCCTAAATAAAAATGGAAGCTTACGAGACTTCGAGATTGTGAATATCTACGCATGCGCGACTGTGCTCGAGAGAAGTGCAAGCAGCTTGTGCCTGTACAGCGTGGGTCAAGGTCGGCGTGGCCTGAGCTTGAGTAGGATGCCAAAATCCTGTATGTCCGCATCGTGAGCATGGGAAACCAGTCTGAAATAACAATTTAAAGGACACAAGTGAAACTGCCGATGTATATAGTGTATACAATTTTAATATGAAATAAGACACTCCGCTAGAATCGAGCAGCTTTCTTCTAGTCTTCACTAATCCTGGGAGCAGGGTGAAAGGAGGGACATTTGGAAAAATGCTCCAATAAAAATAAAGCATTAAAGACAAGCACAACAAGCAACGAATGGCAATACTTATGGGTGCTTAAAGCGCATAGACTGAATACTACAGGTCTTGCAGCAAGAACATGTGCTGCCTAGCTCAACCTAAAAACATGCAAAATGTGTTTCATCCACAGTATTTCTTCAAGGACTATAATTGCATATTAGTAAGATAGGTAAACAATTAAATTACAAAGCTATAAGATCAGGTTTAAACATTGTACATATTATGAGGCAATCAAAAAATTCCTCTTAAAAAAATAAAAATTGTATAGAAGAGGCATGAAAAACAAATAAATGAAGTATGGAATTTGGGAAAAGTAAATTAGGAATTAAGCTCCATATATCTGAGACGTGAATAGTGATTGGGTAGAGAGGGCGTAGCGGATTATACCAATCTGAAAGTTGTGAAAGAGATGTAGAATGTAATACTAGTCTTAAAGTTGTGAAACAGAGGTGAAAACGATCAACCAGAAGCTGGTATACGCATTGCATTGTACTAACAGTGTCTTCACGTTTCCACTACGTGGAAAAAGGCATTTGACCTCAGGAAAGAGTAACTTGTAGGTAAATGATAAATACCTATTGCATGAGGGTCATGATTACTTAGATAGGAGTGTGACTGTAAGAGAAAAAATATACAAAATGGAGGTCTCAAATTAATTTACTGCAATTGATAGTGTTAGGAATGTTGTAAATAAATGCACACAAAGAGGGGGAGTGACTTACTGATATGTTATATCAACTGTTATTTAGAAACATTGTAAATGTGCATTGAAAGTTGTAGAACGTAAGTACCAGCCACTAAGGTGAAGTGACTTACTGATATGTTATATCAACTGTAATTTAGAAACATTGGAAATGTACATTGAAAGTTGTAGAACGCAAGTACCAGCCACTAATGTGCTAAGTGATTAGGTATAACAGTTATAAATTATAGATATTTACCATGTAGTGAGTATATATTATTGGATAGCAATTACTTAAAGTTAGTAGCATTGATATACAACTGTCAATATCACTTAAGTTGTGTTGCAGAACAGAAATGGTTCTTGGACTTGATGTCGGGTCTAGCATAAGATGGAGGAATGATAAGTTCCTTTAATAAAAAATGTGTAAGTAAAATTACTGCTTGCAGAGTAGTTAGTGTTTTTGTATTGCGAAGATCGATAGGGATTTGACGAGCTATATATAGTTCTAGGGACAGAATATGTGTGTCATCTATATATCTATCCCTAGTGTTGAGAAGGACTGGTATCGGTGTGCATGGTGAGCTTTAAATATGGGGTAAATATTATTCAGAAGAAAGAGAGAGTCAACAGGTATACCATGTCCACACTATAGTCATACTAAATATCTCCTTTTACTTGTAGATCTCAATGCTCCTAAATTGTAGATTAAGCCCATTTGGGCAACTAGGCAGTGATGCTATACCATGTCTTTGATTCTCTCTCTTGTTCCATACCCCTTTCCCCAGACCTACTGTAAACCTGCAGATGTAGTATGAGGTTAGCTGCGAGTTTGGCATTGCGTGGAAGCTGTTGTTGCGCCTGTTGGATCTGGACTACAAGGTTAGTGCATTTTGACAGTGTGAGTCTCTAAGTACATGTGTCTCGTTGTGTGTGCTTATCCTTTATAGTCAGTAGCACCTCTCTTGCCCTGCAACCATTCTTTTCATGTTGTATGTAACATGCTATACTTGCCATGGATTTTGACCAGCAAATTGATTTCATCTCCGTCAGCCGCTCTATTACCTCTGTGAGTTAGCAGATGAAGAGCTTCTCTGAGCTGCATTGAGCATGCATTAGAATATGAGTGCCTCTTTCAATGTGAGCATGCCTTGCTGTATTAGTGGAAGCATGCCTTTTGTGAGTGTGCCTTGCAGTGTGAGTGTAGTGTGCTTTGGATATTATCTATAAGCTTCCAGCATACATGCCAACTCTCCCAATTCAGGCTTGAGAAAACCGATGTTAAGGCTAGTCTCTCGCCTCCCAATTCCCACATGCAAAACCCTGAATCCTCAGCAAACGCCTACCAACATTGACTGGTCTTGTATATGCACAGCGAGTAACCTTCTCTTGTAGGTCAGTGCAAAACATGTTTGTTACACTCTCTCTTCCTGCCATGGAGTTTTCTCTGTGCTTCTGACAACAATGACCACAACTACCAGCATGGTAAGAACAACCAGACAGCAAAAGCTCTAATTAAGGCAATGATCGTATATGCCACCATGACAGATACAACAGCGGCAATAACTTGGAATGGATTTCGACCAGTGAGAGCTGCTCTATTCCCTCTGTTAGTTAGCAGATGAAGTGCTTGCCTGAACTACATTGAAAATGTATTACAATATGGGTGCCTCTTTCAATGTGAGCATATCTTTCAGTATTAGTGGAAGCGTTCCTGTGTGAGTGGACTTTGCAGTGTGAGTGTGCACTGACAAATGATTATGCTTTGGATTGTATGTTTAAGCACACAGTATGCATACCAACCCTCCCAATAATGCAGATGAGAGAAAACTAATTTCAAGGCTAGTCTCTTGCTTCCCGATTCCCACATGCAAACCCCACATTCTCAGCAAACTTCTGCCAACTGGGACTAGTATTGTGTATGCACTGCGAGTAACCTTCTCTTGCAGGTCAGTGCAAAACATATTTGTCAAGCTTTCTTTGCCTGCCATATTGCTTGCTCTGTGCTACTGACAGGTAAGAAAATAAAAACATATTTAGCATGTTTGATATCTGATCGTAAAGCAGCACACCTGGAAGTCCAATACATGACAAAAGACCTGATTCAGGACAATGGGAGAAATATATACTCACAATTATTTTTTTAAATATCTGACTTTGCTCTTCCGTTTACAGTATATGCACTGGTGTTATACATGCCAATATTTTAGAAGTCCTTATCTGCCTTGTAGACTCCAGAGGATTGGAATGAATTGGCAGGGTTTTGGGACCATTATTCTAGTATTAATTTAAGAAATATACATCAAGGCCAGCATGTGAGGCTGTTGCTAGGAAATCACACTCAACACTGGCCAGGAGCCACACTGCCGGGTAAATCTCATTATAAACTGAAACCTGGTATATGCATGGCTGCATATTATACCTGATTCATAGCTGGTAGACTGAACGTCCTTAGATACTCAAGAAGCATGTGTTTTATATGCGAGAAGTCTAGCATGGCTTAGTTGTGTTTTTTCAGTTGAGGTAACATTGGAAGGCATATTTATCATTTAAAAAATGTTATTATGTATATTTCAGCGATCTACTTAGTCTTTAAATCATGTATTTACGTCTGATACAACTACCAACACAGCAAGGACCAAAGCAGCAAAAACTCATGGCATTACAGCAACAACCACAACTACCACCATGGTTAGAGCAACCATAGTTGCAACACAGCAGCAACCATCATTGGACAAAAGCAAGGACCACAGCATCAATAGCTGTCATGAAGGAAGAGATCATACATGCCACCATAACAGACATACAACAGCAACAACAACAGCAAGAAAGACCTAACAGTAGTGACCACAGTTGTAACCAAAGTAGGGACAACAGCAGCACATGATGCCACAATAGTGAGGACCGGAGCAGTAACAACAGGTGAAACAGCAGCAGGAATCCCAGCAGCAATAAAAGCAGGGACCTAATCTGCTCCCCCTCGAGATCACAGATAGTTTACCAGCGGGGTAAATATTTTAAAAAGAGAATGGGCCAGGGGCCCAGTCTGAACAGGTATTGGGCTGAACCTCCCATCAATGGGCGGTAGACATTTTTTCTGCCCCTATTTGAAGTCCATATTTGGGGTTTACCCCTAACCTGGCAACCCCAGAAGGGACAGAACGCCCAGTAGGCCACAAGAGAAAACATTTATAAACAAGCATTGTCAGGTCTTGCCATTGAGACTTTACGCAGCTTTTGGCTTTGCCAATGCTTGCTGTCAATGCAGAGCAGCATCAGAAGAAAGAGGTTGTGACTGATGCTAAACATCCCTGGCAAAACATCTAAAATGATTGGCCCTGTGTGATGATGTATGCACTTTCATGCATCACTACACATGCACGCACATGTCATGACACTGCAGCCACTGAACTCCCTTCTTGGAGCAGTAGGTAAAAATAAGAAAAAGAAGAATATGCATTCAAAAGTGGATTTTAAACATAGGACCTGCCCGCTAGGAAAATGCAACTGCAAGATCCTCTGAAAAAGTTTAGAGAAATGTAATAATTGGAACAAGGAGGTGTGGAGAGCAAAAAGAAGTTGGGGAAGACCCAACAGGAGGTGGGATGCTCAACCGAAAATTGGGGGTTTGTGCAAATAAATGAAAAGCAAAAGAAGCCATGCAGGACAGGGATGGCTGGATAAACAATGCTTGTTCTGAGGGGGTACAATGAAGAGCAACACGGAGAGCATGGGGAACGGTTGTGAGGGGGAAAGCAGCACACTGGAGAGAGCAAGAAAGAAAATGAGTTACTGACCTGTAACAACAGTTCTCCAGTGTTGGTATCTTTCATAGATTCATATACTTGAATCATTCCCCGTTGTCGAAGTGGGAGCCCCACAATACCATAGAAAAGTAGTATGTATCACTATCATATGCTATAATGGCAATGAACAATCCATATAATAGCCTATCTATGTCCTTTTCAAAAAGGACCAAACTTGAACTATAACCATTCAGGCAACAGCACCCTTTAAAACATGCCCAAGAGAGGTTGAGTCCCTCAGAATTTCAAGCACAAGCGGGAAGAATATAATCCCAAGCTATGAAAGGAGCCTCTCAGGGGATGAGGGTGGGTTGCTTGTGAATCTATGAAAGACACCAATGCTGTGGAAATGTAGTTACAGGGAAGTAACTAATTTTCTTCTTTATTATTGGATCTTTCATAGATTCACATACTTCGAATCAGAATAGCACGCAGTTATTGTAGGTAAGCATTTTAGTAATATAAGTGTGCTTTGAGGATGGTGGGTAACAGTCAAATACACCTTAATATAACTATCTATATATATATATATATATATATAAAAATATATATTACCTACTGGAGGTCGCCAGTAGGTAGTTATAGTTAGGCAGTGGTTGCTCCTCCACTGAGGTGGAGGAGAGTCGTCCCTCTGCTCAAAAGGAAAAATAAAATGATAATAAATAATAACATAAGGTTATTTTTCCTATTGTAGCCAGTGGTGGGGCGGGGCTGGCAAGAGCAGGAGGAGGAGTGGTTTGCACTCCCTACCTGGCTGCATTACACAGCCTTGTGAGGAACATGCACAGGCTCTGTGTCCCCGTATGAGCGCCGAACCACAGCGCTCATACCAATCACAATGCTGCATTGCAGCTTTGTGATTGACTCAGGGGAGCCTCTGTGCCCGGGTGCTTCCTGCCGTTGGCTGGGACAGGAAAAAGGAAGATGAAGAGGACGAGGATGGAGGAGAGGCGGCGGCCGGCCATTCCAGATAAGTCTTTTATTTATCATTTACTCCCACCCCCAGTCCCTAACCCCCCCTTCCCCTCCGCCGCCCAACTTCCTCCTGTCCGGGTACCACTACTGTAGTTGGGACCAAAGTTCCCTTAGGAAAAGTGTTTTTTGTTTCGCCAATAACTTTGGTGTCGCTCGACGAATCTTCACACAATTTTCAAAAAACGTCCTGTTTTTAATTCAGTTGCCGTGTTAAAAGTTTCAGGATAATCCGTCAAACGTGGGCCGACAAAAAAAAGGGGGTCCCAAAACGCATTTCCCCATGTTATGTCCATGGGGACTTTTAAACACCACTACAGTCCGAACCACTCAACGGAATTACACCAAATTTGGCAGATAGCTAGATGTTGGTCCAGAATGCGTGCTTTTTGTGATTTGGTGTAAATGCGTTCATAGATTTTGACATATTTAAGTTTTAAAAATATAGCTATCTGGGGACAAGCGTCCTTGCAGTGGATTCACGGATCCTACTAAAATTTGATTGGCTTCTAACACTTCAACCAGGAAGTGATGGCAGCCATCTTGGGACTCAGCTTGATGCTGAGTCCCCCCAAAAAAGTTTTAAAAAAGGAAAAGGGGCAGGGTAGGAATGCCCTGACACCCCACATATGGTAGGCGGGGGGGGTCCCACAGGGACCCTGTTGGGGATTAAAACCTTTTTTTTAATTGTATTTTGCAATGTTCGTGGGTTGATCTGCAGATTTGCAGAAACATTTTAACAGAAAAAAAACTTTCAGGCTCCCGTCTATCTTACTGATTAAGCCCATGTGTGGGGCAGGGTTTATAGTAATGTGAGGGGGTGCTCATGCAGCACCCCTGTGCCCAGAGGACCGCCACCTCCCCAGGGCAAACATATGTAAGGTGACCTACCTCCCCGGAACTATTGATTAAAATGAGTGCCAGGGGGCCTGCTAGGCCCCCTGCAGCCCTGGGGACATGGATAATAGTAATGCAGGATGCCCACGTGGCCCCTCACAGCCCTAGGGACCACCACATCCCCGGGGCAATGTCTAACAGAAATGCAGGGGCCATGCAGCCCCCCCCCGGAACCACCACTTCCCGGGGGAAATTAGAACAAAGAAGGGGGGCCATGCAGTTCTCCTCCTAGAGCCGTAGATAGCCCTAGGGCCTGCCACCCCCAAGGACTGGCTCCAGCAATGTCCCAGGTGCCCACGTCTGGGACATTACAGTGTGCTATGGCTTGGCAGGAGTACCTGCCAAGCTGTAGAAAACACTGCTTTGCTTTCCAGCAAGTGAGAGCATTAAGAATGTGCGGCCCCCCTTCCTAAAAAATATAATAAATTTAAAAAAAATTTAAACAATACAGCAAATTTCTGGATGGCCCCCCCTTTCTCCATCACTCTGCAATCGCGCTGTGGGGAAGGAAGTCCCCTGGGTTACGCAGGGTCCTTGGGGGCCAACACGCCCTCCTGGTACCTTCAGTAAGTCTCACACAGAGGGATTGCTCAGAGGTATTTGGAGGCCATGCCCCCTTTCTCCCCCACTCTGCAAATGCACCTCCTGGCACACTACTAGTTGGGGAACGAATTCCACTTTACTCCTGAGAGACCTTGGGGGCCAAGAAGCCCTCCTGGTACCTCCTCTAAGCCCTACACGTGGGATTCCTGAGAGCTGGTCAGAGGCTCAACGCCCTTTCTCCACCCTTCTTCAAATGCAACTATTACTTAAAAATCCTTAGAAATTCGGGGGGGCGTGGCTTGGCGCGGACCGAAGATGGCCGCGTAGTTTGTGAGCTCCGGTGCCTAAATACCCTGACGTCTATCCTGAGTGTCTATCCGCAAGTCCTTTCTGCAACCCCTACCGTCTATGAGCTAGTGGAACCCCTCCTCTCTGTCCCGGAATGTGTGGCATGCCTCTGAGCGGAGATCTGGTCATTGGAGGCTGCGGGCCTGCGCTGGGTCTTGGAGCCCGGGCCCGCGGTGATGGGGCTGACCCACACTACGAAGCTTCCCGGCCAGCTTTGGTGCTGCGGCTGTGCCACGACTGCTGAAGCTCCCGACTCGCCGCTGTCCCGGAGGCCCGGATTGGGACTGCCGAGGGTGGCAGTAGTGAAACACCCGTTGTGAGGAGTCTGGGAGGCATTTAGGACGGGCGGAGGCATTTCCGCCGCAAGTGGACACGTGCTGTGTGCGGGCCTGGGGACGGCCGAGAGGTGAGAATCGGAGCTTGTTTCTCCCTCCCCCTCCCTTCCCTTCTCTACATAAGCGGCGGACCCTTGGAGCATTGAGTGACCTATTGTATGAGCCTGGCTGAGGTGAGGGATCGAAACGGCGCAGCCCCGGGGAGAAGAGGAGTGTCCGGGCCCTCCTGCGGTGGTGCTTCGGCAGAGGTGTCGCGGAACAGCCGGTGCTGCGTGCTGCACATGAAAATCAGTAGCTGCAAGGCTGGGGAGGGAGGTGCCCCCCACTAATCTCAGGTCTCACCTTCTGCATGCCTGGAGCCAGTGAACCGTGCAGACAGAGGCCATCCTATAGCTGAGCAGTGTGGACTGTGTGCCTGGTGGCCGGAGCTCGGCGGCACTCTCCGGAACGGCCTGTACTTCTACAAAGGGGGACAGCGAGGATCAGTTGTCCCTGAAATGGTACAGCATGACCCTGTTGGCAGCGCCATCTGTCGAAGACGTGGTCTGTAGCGAGACGGAGAAAGCAATAAATGCCACTCGGTGAACGGCCCGGCCATCGTAGGCCCCACTGGCCACTTGGGTGCTGCAGACCGAGGTGGACCGAAACCAATGACCTACTGTGGCTGCTCCCTGCTGGGCCTGCGCCCGGGGCAGCCGGCTCTTCTGCAGTGGGGCATCGCAGACACCCTGGTGTCGCTACATTCCATGTTGACCGCAGTCATCGAGGTATGTGGGACAAGGGTGGCAACCCTGCGCCGGGGGAGGCAGACGACGAGAAGGGAAGGCGCCCCTGAACTGTGGCAAGGTAAGGGAGGCTGAAGGCGTGTCGTCCTGTGCGGTAATCACCCTTACTGCCGATCCGTAGTTCTTCCCCACCCCTGCAGTGAGGTGCGCCAGACCGTGGGCTCTGCTGAGACTCCAGCCCTAGACCGGAATCTGTGAAATAGGTGGGAGTACCCAGTAGCGCCTCTAAACTCCTTGAACCAGACTGAGATCTGAGATAAGACGATGGATCGCGCCAAAGGGAGCAGGCACCAGTGGGTCAAAGCCGGTCCAGACCAACAAGTTGGACCGCTATTCGATTGCTAAAGAGACGCAGCGGAGCAGGCTGTCGGAGGAGGTGGCGAGGGGGGACCCCGGCGAGGAGGAGTAGGAACTTTCTCTGAAGGATGTGATGGAAGCCATCACTGAGGTGAAAACTTCACTGGGACATAAAATAGACTCCGTGGCCTTAGACATTGACTTTATTTGGGCCGACTTGGGAACGCTAAATGAGAAGGTGAAGCAGGTAGAGATAGCGGCCGCTAGCCTGGTGGAGGACGTTACGCAATTACAAAGAGAGGTTCGAGACCTTTGAGACTCCCATCACTCAGCTGACCTCAAACTCGATGACAATGAAGGCCGCCTCCGCCGCAACAACCTACGTATCCTGGGAGTGCCGGGGAGATCAGGGGGGCAGGCTCCGGACCTGTTTGTTGAGGATCTCATTCTTAAGCACCTGCAGCCTAGGGGCCTCAGAAACTTCTTTGTGATCGAAAGGGCACACAGGGTCCCAGGCAGCTGTCCCAAGCCGGGCGCTCCCCTGCGGCCCATGTTGGCCAGAGTCCTGAACTATCGAGACAGAGACGTGATCCTTCACAACTCAAGAGCCAACGCCCCGCTTAAATATGAGACTGCTACTATCTCCTTTTTCCAAGACTTCACACAGAGAATACAAATGCAGAGGAGATCCTTCCTAACGGTTAAACGCGACCTGAGGGAAAAGGGTTTGAAATACTCAATGTTGTTCCCAGCCTGCCTCCGCGTTGAGGCGGAGGGGCGAACTTGGTTTTTGATCAGCCGGAGACAGCGGCAGAATGGATCGAATATCGAGGGAATCGTGACCAAGCGGATCGTAGTGTGGGTGCGAGTGCGGATAGTCAACCACCCTAGGGCTGAGGCCCTGGGGTCAACCGGTTTGCACATGTGGAAGTCATTTTGTTGGGGGGAGGTTTTGAGGGGGGAGGGACGTTTGCTATACATGACTAGTGGGCTGTACGTGGACATACAGTTTGACATTTCTAAGGCCATCAGGACGGGATATTGATTATGTTTGGAGTGCAGGCATGGAGCTCACAACCGGTTCACCCTAAGTTTACTCTTTTTTTGAACTTTTTTAGAGCGACAGGCACTCTGCAATTTTCGATGGGCAGTTTGGAGCCCAGAGGGCAGAGCAGCGGGGTGGGGGGATGTTGGGTGGGGGTGTTCTGTTCACCGATTCGGTGGTTTGCTATTTCAGCCAGCATAGTACACAGGCCGGACAGAGTTAACATGGAGGATTATCAATCTTACCAGGTAGACGATGGGGGTAGGGAAGTTAGGGTTTTGAGATGGAACGTCAACAGGTTCGGGGATAAGATCAAGCGGAGTGTGTTTCATCAGTATATTAAAATACATACTCCAGACATGGTCCTGTTTCAGGAGACACATCTAGTTGGCAACACATGTAAATGCACAGAGAGGGATATAGAATGGTTGCACACTCAGGGTTTACATCTGGGTCCAGAGGGGTGGGCATTTTGATTCGAAACGCATTTCCATTTGCTGTGACCACCACTTGGGAGGACGAGAGAGGCAGATACTCCGGTGTCACGGGCACGTGGGAAGACATAACGTTTCTATCGATCTATGTTCCTCCAGGGCTGCAGGGCACGACCTTCGCTGATCTAGGGGCGGTTCTGCTTACCATCCCAGAGAGGCTTCTAATCCTTGGAGGCGACTTTAATGCAGTCGTCTCTGGTATATTAAACAGACATCCCCGACGGGAGGGGTGCCGCAATGGCTACCAGACTTCATAGATGCAATGGGACTAGTCGACAATTGGAGTCTCCACCACCCAGAAAAAACGCAGTACACATTTCACTCTGGGGCTAACCACAGTCTCTCAGGACTAGATTACTGCCTAGTCCCGGCCGCACAAGCAACACACATAGCTGAAGTCAGACACTTGGCCAGAGGCATTTCAGATCACTCTCCGCAGTGGGTCCGCTTTGTCATAAGTCAGGGACCTGCGGGAAGGGTGGCCCCAATAAATCTGTGGTATCTGCAAAACCCCAAGATCCGCAAAGACCTCATTAAAACACTGGACGAATACTTCATTAATAATGTAGGGTCGGTGTCCTCTTCTCAGACCCTGTGGGAGACGTTTTAAACCGTCATAAGGGGTCAGGCACTGTCCTTGATAACGGGCTCCAGGAGAGAGAAGCAGAGGGTGGTGGTGGAGCTGGAGGCTGAAGTGTGCAGATTGGAGGGTGAGTTGGAGCTGGGTGTAATCCAGGCCAAACTACATTTGTTGCGCCTGAAGCAACACGACTATAAGACACTGGTCTTGGATAGAGCCAGAGCTCTTAGCAGGGAACAGCAGGGCTGGCTATTTGACTAGGGGGATAAAGCCGGGAGACTTATTGCATAGCTAGACAGGAGAGAATGGGTAAGTCGTCTAGTCCTGAAGCTCAAAGCGGAGGGAGGAACTTTGTTTACTGAACCACAGGGAATAGTAGACAGGTTTGCAGACCACTATCAGACGGTTTACAGATCGGTCTCCCCTCGCTCGGAGGCGGACTCCCAGAAATTGCTTGTGACATCAAGCTCCCCTGTCTCTCCCCTGAGGATCGTGACTATAGTAGTCCACTCACTACGGACGAAATTGCCCAAGCAATCGGATCATTAAACTCTGGAAACAACTGAGCCCCAATGGGCTTCCTATAGAGCTCTACAAACTTAGACCTGACCTACTTGCAGCTCATTTGAAAGCAATGTTTGTAGAATCCAGAGACAAGGGAATACTGACAAAGGAACACAGAATAGCTACAGTGGTTGCGATCCACAAGGACGGAAAGGCTAGAACGGAATGTGCCTCGTATAGATCCATCTCTCTCTTAAACGCAGAGCCGAAGATCTTAGCCAAGCTCCTGGCGAACCACCTGGAGAAGGTGATCAGCGACCTAATACACCCGATCAGTCTGGCTTCATGCCACATAGAAACACTGTTCTAAACTTGCGCAGACTACACAGGGTAATCAATAGAGTCCACACCTTGTGGAAATCAGCCATAATCGCGTCGTTAGATGCAACAAAGGCATTTGATACAATTCAATGGCCCTATCTATGTGTGGTTCTTGCCAAGTTCAGATTCGGTCCTGAATTCACCAGATGAGTGCATTTGCTATATTCGGAACCGCTCACCCAGGTAGTAGTAAATAACAGTCCCAACCCCATTTCAACTTGGTGGGGGCACCCGTCAGGGTTGCCCGCTGTCCCCCCCTTATTTTCTTGCTGGCCTTGGAACTCCTAGCTGCCTGGATACAGTGGGAGCCTTCGATCAGAGGGGTGCGGTGAGCTCCTGGATGGGAGGATCGAATATCACTGTACGCAGATGATATACTGCTCTACCTGTCTTCCCCACCTAAGTCCCTTACGGTTGTTTTGGATGTCCTGACCTCCTTTGGGAAAAATTTGGGACTCTCGATTAACTGGGAGAAGTCTTTGCTGTTTGTTCTGAGAGGTGATCACCCCATCAGTCCCTCATACAACTGCCCCATACAAGTTAACACTGAAGGGTTCAAGTATTTGGGAGTCTTTATCTCACTGGACCCCTTGGTTAGGTATGAGCGGAATCTTCTCCCTCCTCTGCAGAGACTTTGCTAGCTGAAGGAAACTTCCTATTTCGCTGCTAGGTAGAGTGGCCCTCTTCAAAATGATGGCCCTACCTCAATTTCTCTACACCTTGCAAAATACCTTGGATGTGGTGCCAGCCAGATATATCCGTGAGATTGGGAGCCAACAGAGAAGTCTGTTGTGGGATGGCAGGCCCCGAATTGTACTAAATAAACTAACACTCAGTTGGTATGATGGGGGCATTAGTCTTCAGGATATTAAGAAGTATTATTGGGCCTCCCAGCTAGCCGCAATCATTCATGGGATGTACAGTAGAGTAGATGACATGGATAGGTGGCTCCTCCCAGGGGGTGAATATAGTAGGGCTCTGTATTGCCGTCCGAAGAAAATGTTGTTAACAGGACCAACGAAGAGCGCAGTCCAAATCTGGCATGATGCCACGGGTTCTCTAGGCTGGTGGCATAAACTAACATTGGCCACCCCACTATGGGACTCTGAAAGACTTGGCAACCTTTGGAAGACAAAGGGCTTTGACAAGTGGGACCTGATTGGAATCTCAACTATTTGGGATCTGTGGAAGACGGAAAGGGTTAAGACTTTCGAAGAGTTGCAAAAGGAATATGAACTAACGGATACAGAGTATTTCCGTTATATACAGGTTCGGCACTCACTTCTCTCCACGCTGACCAGGGACGCCAAGCCCCCAGAGGCCTCTCCGTTAGAAGATAGAATACTAGACGGTCACCTTCCCGAAAAGACAATCTCATTAATTTATAGGAAGCTAATTAACTATATGGTAGATCCCCTTCAGGCGTTGAGGGACAAGTGGGTGCAGGATGGGATAGAACTTGACGACGAAGATTGGCAGGCGGCGGTGTCCTCCCCCAGGGAGGTCGCAATCCCAGCTCGCCTGAGACTAGTCCAGCTTAAGATTCTACACAGGATTTATATCACGTGACCCCGACTGATACGCATGGGATTATCAGACACAGGGCTATGCAGACGACAATGTGGCCTCACAGGTACTTTTATACACACCATCTGGGAATGTGTGCACATTGCTTCTTACTGGTGCAAGGTGCACGTCACAATTAGCAAAGTACTGGGAGTCTCCCTGTCCCCGGAGGCAAGGAGATGCCTCTTAAACATATGGGAACCCTCCGACTTAAATACTTCTCAGACACAGTGGACCACACTAGGTTTTATGGTGGCTAAAAGAAACAACGCTCAACTGTGGGGGGGTGGGATACAACCACCCACCCTAGATACGTGGGAGAGTAATCTGGATTGGTGCATGTTTCGGGAGAAAACGGTCTATCTTGCTAGGGGTTGCCCCAGGAAGTGTTCGCTGGTCTGGGCCCCTGGAACCGCCACAGAGGGGAAATTGTACACCACCCTAAAATGCTGTACTAGATGACCTCCCTACCCGTGAAGTTCCTTTTCAGGTTTAAATCTTGACTAATTTTGTAACCCCCTGATGTATAATATGCAACCTTGAACGATCCTCTGTACTGATTTTCCTGATTCTTGCTGATGTTTTGTTTCAATAAAAAGAATTATTAAAAACAAAATTTAAAAATCCTTAGAAATTCACTGAAAAAAACAAAGGCTAAGATTTCACTTGTACAAACCAGTGAAATTGGGGAGTGCTGAGCTAACTATAACTCACGCCCCTGCTATGCACTGCTTATGACCTCACATATTACATCACTCATGACATGGTCGGTGAGATCACTGTTGACATCTCAAATGACATCTCTGACATCATCCACAGAGACACTGGCGCACCCACTCACACCCCATAGAACCTTTTACACACCCACCACCACTTCCACACAACCATTCACAAACCCATTCAGACCATATCAGTACTTACACACTTCCTCACTGATTCATAGATCAATACACACATCTACTCAATCACCAATACAGCCACTCATACACCCAGTCAGCACCTAATACAGCCACTGACATATACACCCATAGAGCCACTCACACACTGAGTCAGTCACCAATGGAGCTACTCACACCTACTCACTCACCCATACAACCTATCACAGCCACTTACATATAGTTGTACACACACCCACTCACTCATACAGACACTAACGCATACTCACTCACCTATATAGTCAGAGAAGCACACACTCACCCCTACAGCCACGCTCATATTCACTCATATACCCCATAAGTCACCTATATTGCCTTTCACATACCCAGTTACTCACTCATATACCACTGACACATCCACTCACTCACCTACACGGCCATACACACACACTAACTTACCCATACAGCCCGCACACACGCATTCACTAACCTATACAGCTACTGACTCACCCACTCGCTCATTCATACAAGCAGTCACACACATCCTCACCCACCCACAGATACCCATACAGATACTCACACAACCAATCACTCACCTATTCAGCCACTCATGCACCCACTCACACACCCATACAGCCACTTTGACACCAACTGAATGACTGATACATACATTCACTGAGACACCTAATCACACACTTATACAGTCAGTCACACACCCACTGAATCATCCATTCAGACACTCATAGGTTCACTAATACACCTTGGTATATATATTTAATACTGATAAATGTTTTAGAAACACTCACAGACACTGGATGATGTCATAAGTGATGTTATGTTATGTTATGTTAAGGTGATTTATAGAGCGCATGGCTACCCAAGCAACGGGGCATCCCAGCGCTAGCAGAACGGGCAGCAAGGTGAAGGAGAAAGCTAAGGAAAGGACATCCCAGAAATTACCGGTGCAGGTGCCACAGGCAAAAGTGCCTCGGCTAGATGGAAGAGAATAGCCAGATTTTAATCTGTTTTCTAAAAGCCAAGTGATCCTGGGTGCAGCGGGCCGAGATTGCAATGGAATTCGAGAGGGCAGGAGCTAGAGTCATGAAAGAGCGTCCGCCCGCTCTGCACCTGCGCACCCTCGGAGTGCAAGCTAAGTGCAAATCAGCAGAGCGCAGAACTCGAGTTGGTCCATATAAAGAGCATAGACCATGCAGAATCTGGGGACCCTGATGAAACAGGATCTTATGTAGGATACAAAGAGTTTTTAAATGAATTCTCCGTTCGACCAGGAGCCAATGTAAACGATGCAAGAGGTGGGATGTGTGATAATGTTTAGGGAGGGCAAACAGAGTGCGGGCGGCAGCATTCTGGGCCCGTTGCAGTCACTGACCATGTCATAAGTGATGTAATATGTGAGGTCATAAGCAGTGCACTGCAGGGGCATGAGTGCTGGGTGAACATGTGGTTGCTCTTCCATGTCGCAGCACAATATATCTTATGAAGCGGGACGTCTGCAAGCAGAGCAGCTGAAGTGAACACTCCCCTCGTTGAGTGCGCTTTCGTTGTGTAAGGTTTGCTAGCTTTAGAGTGACAAAACTGAATAGTGGCAGAAATCCATTTTGCAATGGTTGCTTTTGTGACTGAAGTAACATGTCAAGATTGCCCATAAGACCTTAACAGTTGTTTGGTTTTCAGAAGCTAGTCAAGTCAAGTCAGATGCATTTGTATCACGCACATTTCACATCCAAAGAGTCTCATGGCGCTTTCAGTTGGTGATGTCAAATTTGGGGGAAAAGTACATAGTATGATAGGTTTATTGGAATGAAATTGCAATAGAACCTTGAGAATTAAATTTTGGATTTGTTCTGAGAAGCAAGAAATTATCAATGAAACGCAAGAAGGGTTCTTGCATTGTGAAAGCCTGTATCCTGTTGACTCTTCTAGTGGAAGTGAGGGCCAACAGTAACGTTACTTTCCATGTACGAAATTTGAGGTCTGCTTTGTGAATGGGTTAAAATGGAGGTTTCAACATTTGAGAGAGAATCAAATTGGGATACCATTTTGGGGGAGGAGCTCATACTGGGGGAATGCTCTGAACAACCCCTTCATGAATGGTTTAATTATTCTTGTGGAACAGAGCGAACATGTGCATGGCGTCTGTACCTTGAGATTGTGGTGGGGTGAACTTTGACAGATGCATGCACCAATTCTGATCTAGCCAGCAATAGGAGATCGGACAGAATCTGATCAGGCGATGCTTCCAATGGATGCAAGGTATATTGTTAACACCATGAACAGAATTGTTTCCATTTGATCATGTACGTTTTGTTCATGGCTTCTGCTTTAGCTTTGGATAGGATATTCCAACAGTCCTGAGGGATATCTAAATCTCGGAGCTCGTAGAATTCAAGAGCCATGCATGTAAGTGGAGAGAGGTAGGTTCCGGACCTGGCCCTGGTTTATCGTCAACAGTGTCCTTGTTGTCAGAAGGCAAATGGGATTGAACTCTGACAGCAGAAGGAGCTCTGCAAAACAACATAGTCTGGGCCACTTTGGAGCGATTAAGATGAGGCGACAGTGTTCCATTTTCAACTTGTTGAGAACCCTCGGTATGAGAGGGAAGGAGGGAAAGCGTATGCATAAATCCCTGACCATCTTATCAAAAAGGCATACAGACTGGCATTGAACTGGCATTTGGTGTTTTTGTCTATCTCAACATAATCTAATGCTGATTTGCGCACAGCAAGAATATCTTGTTCAGCTCCAACTGATCAAGTTCCCACTCGTGGCAATTGTCCTTGGGTCCGCTGGGCGTGTCCACTAAATTGATGCTTACTCTGGACATGTGCTCTGCCCTCAGAGATATCTTGTCGGATGTAAACAAGCTCCAAAGCTCCTGGGCTTCCTGAGAAAGTGTTAGTAATAACCTTCTACCCCTTTGCTTGTTGATATAGTACAATATGGTATTTATGCCAGTGTGCACCAGCACATAAGGTCCTGTTATCCTTGGAAGAAAAGCTTGCAGGGTAAGAGAGATTACTTTCAGCTCCAAGTGGCTGATATGCAATGTTTTCTGACACACCGACCACTACTCTTGATTTTACAGGTCCGGAAAGTGACCGACCCACACTTGTTAAACTTCGCTGTCCATCCTGTGACAGAGAGGCTTTTGGGAGGACTTTGAACTGGTATTGGGTACTGGCTATGGTGAAGCAGAGATATTTTCCATTTTTGGGATGCAGGGGGATGGGGAAATACGTATCAGCTCTGTCCCGAGATGTCATGTAGTCTCTGCTGTTCAGTAGGTGCAGGATGTCAGCGAGAGTGATCATGCCAAAGGATTGCTTGTGCAAGAATTTGTTTAGCTTCCTGAGGTCTAGGATGGGCCGCCATTCCCCAGTTTTCTTATATGGGCAAAACGGGAGTAGAATCCCATGCGTATCTGGGAAAATTTAATTTTTCTATTGCTCCCTTGGAAAACATTATGAGGGCTTCTATTTTCAAAAAGTGAAGATGAGGGGAGTGCGCTCCTCTCAGATGATTTTTTAGGTGGTCTCTGGGTAAATTCAAAGGTATGGCCATAGGTGACTAGGTCCAATAACCACTGGTCTGAAGTTTTCTTTCTCCATTGAGGTAGGTAGTTGAAAATATTCCCACACACTGGGTGAGAAGAAGTGGATGTCGCCAGCGCCTAATCAAGGTCGGTGCTTATGGCCTGTGTCCCAAGTCTGGGGGGTTTGCTTTCTGCAGGGGCCTTCTTTGTATATGCCACCATGGGCGGTTGACAATACGGTTGTTGCTAGTAAGCAGGTCTGTTTTGCGACTGGAAGGACTAGTACAGTTGGAATTGTTGATATCCTCCCCTGTTGGTTGCAAACCCTCTTCTCCGTGCCCCCCCTCCGAAAAGGTAACTTTCTGAACTGAAGAGTGTTGAGGGATCTGGCCATATCTTTGTCTGTTTGTTTTGATGCCCACAGAAAATAGTCGATGTGCTTTCCGAATAATGTTTCCCCGTCATAGTCCATATCCAGACTCTTGGACTGTACCTCAGGCCTGAAGGAAGTTGTCTTGAGCAATCCCTGCCATCTTAAGACTGCTGCCCCTGCCAGTTGATGGAAGCCCATGAAGGCAATGTCCGTTATATAGTCTATGATCTCCAACGAGGTGTGCTCGCCTTCCTGCAAGATTTTTCTTGCTTCAGATCTTTTTTCGTCAGACACTAGGTCGATGAGGGCGCTCATATCCCACCACATCTGCCAATCGTAGCAACCCAGAATCGCCAGGGAATTGGCTGCACAAACTGTGATGGCAGACATGGTGGAGGACCTCTCGCTTACATTGTTCAGGCGCTTGTCTTCTTTGTCTGGAGCTGTAGAGATGGGTGCAGACGGATTTTTGGAGTGACGCTGGGGCGCTTGTGAAATCACCAAATCTGGTATGGGGTGTCCTGTGAAGCAAGTGGGAGAATCCTCTGGAGACCTGTATTTTTTATTACTATGAGGTAGAACAGCCACCACCATAGGAGGGTTTCTCATGATTTGTATAACTTCCTCCCAAACAAAGTCAATGATGGGGATGGCATGGACTGACTTCCTTGTCTGTTCTCTGAAATCATACAGAAAGCAGTCAGACTGCTCAACAGAGATTTGCAGGTGAAACCTTGTTGCAGCCTGGTCCATTAAATTATGAAAGCCCCCGGTGTCCTCTGGAGGCAAGTCTACAGGCTGTGGTGGAGGAAATGATGGAGTGGGGATTACATATTCATGCCAAATATCTTGCGGAGGCTATGGTTTAGGAAACTCACATTCTTCAGTTTTGTCATCTGATGACGGTGGGTCATCCCCTGGTGGCACTGCTATTTGAGGAGCAGATGTCACCCTAGGTGTAAGAGGCAGAGCAATAGGCCTGGGAGTAGCAGGAGAGGTAGGTTGAGGTGGAACCAGTAGGTGGCACTGCAGAGGTTATGGGGAGCTTTTCCGGTAATCCTGTAGCATGTCCTTTAGATCCTACACTAATGACCTGGGTACTTGTACATCACTCTGTCTGGGTTGTGGATCAGTGTAGTACTGATAATGCTCACAGTGTCTTTTAGAAAGAGGGGCATAATAATATTGGTAGCACTGCTCTTCTTCTTCCATATCATCCTTTCCTGATATTTGACCTGGAGCTCTGATGGGCTGTGATCTGTTCCAAAAGTCCAGTTGCCGTCAGACTCTTCAAGATCTAATAGGTGACTTGGGGGGAGAGGAGAGGCTTTGCTGGGAAAAATCAGTTCTGGTCTCGGAGTTGTTTTAGAGATTTTTGTGATTTTTATCATTGTCGGCGTTGGTGGCCGGCATGGTGTCCGGTTGCTGCATCGATAGACCCCCTGTTGGCATGGTCGGTGTCAACAGTGTCATCGGCGGAAGGGTAGATGTTGGTGTCATAGACGATAAGATTGTTATTGATGGGACTGTTGTCTTGGCAGATGTGGTTGTCGTCGTAGTCGCTCTGCTACGGTCTCGTGGATGAGACGGTGGTGACGATCATTGTCGACAATACTGCTGTCAATGGTGACGGTGCCCTCGACGGAGCTCTAAGAGAAGTCTTGTGTCTCATCAACAGTTCAGAGGAAGATGAATGCGGACATTGCTCCACCTTAGTAGATGGTGTGCTGGGTTTAGAGGAGGTGGCCTCTGAGGAGATATGCTTCTTTTTCTCCTTTTTCAGAAGTTCTTTGAGGTGATGAGCCTTTATGGCATAGCTCTTCAAACTGTGCGGCGCGCCCCCCTGGGGGGGCGCCGCATCCCTTCAGGGGGTGCGCGCACTTCACCCCACCCCACACTGTTGCTTCCAGGCACGAGACGTGCCGCTCAGCCCAGGCTGCTGCAGCTGCTGGGGGCTCGCTCGGCTAAGATTGTCAAGAGTCACAGGTCTTTAAAGGCCAGAGGCAAGACGATTTCAGAGGGGGTAGGGGGCTAATTCTCATGGAGATGCAGGGGCTCTAAGAAAGGGTGGAAAACAACAAAGCCTCATTAACACTTAAATGGTCTTTTAAAGACCTGTGAAGTACTTGGGCACAGCTCCAAAACTGTCTGTGTCTGTGCCCAAGCTGTCTCAGCCCAGGCTGACACACACAACAGGTGGGGGTGGGGTGGTGGGGGGGAGGCATGCTGAAGCCTTTTAAGCCCATGGGCGTTGTGCGCCTGTTAAAAACAATGGGGGTTATTTACAAGCCCCTTGCGCTACTTTTGCGTCTTTTTTAAAATAGAAAAAGTGACGCAAAAGTGGCGCAAGGGGCTTGTAAATCTGCCCCCATGTGCATATTTACATACCTTTGTAAAATGATTAAAGAGGCTGTTTGTTTTCTGGTTCCAGTACCCCTTGTGCCCCCACTCTGCCTATTCTTTACATTTTACTTTTTACTGCCTTAATGTGAGAATGCATTTCTTGAAAAGGAATATAAAGTAGGGTTACCAAAATAAAAATGGCAGCCATGTGCTGTTTAAAGAGTCTGCAAAGGCCCTGTCTTGACATTAAATAGGGTTATAAATAAAATAGTAAGTATTCTTTTGTAATGTGACGTTTCAAATCTTTCATCCCTTTAATTATAAGTCATAGATCATTCAGGCAGCCTTAGAACACATTTAAAAATACTTTCTATGTAGTTTTGCTGTTCAAGTGTGCACCAATCAGTGCTGAAAATAGGCTTTAGGGGACTGCTTACTTTTGTACCTTCTGGGACATCAATATAATGAGCTGGCAACCCTAAAAGCAAGACTGGACGTTTATTGCAGGATGAGCACAATATTTATTTTGACCACCCTCGATCCCTGGACCTTGCCATAAAAGCAATAGTTTAACTTATATCTGAAACCCTATGCCAAGCCACAATAACATGACGAGTAACTTCAACTGTGTCTGGGAATGCACCCTGCATTCAGACAACTCACTCCTCATTCTCGACCTTCACTTTCACACTCACCCTGCACTCACAGGGATCACAATGTACTCACACTGATCACTATACACTGAACCCACCCTCTCACCCTGTACTCACAATGACCACACTGCACTTATGCCACTCACCATGAACTTACACCGTTCTCCCTCTACTTGTTCTGCGGTCACATGAGCACACCTCACACTCTGCACTCACAGTGATCACTCTGCACTCACAATACTCTTGCGCTGTTTACCCTGTACCTCACCCTGCAGTCAAACGAGTTCACCCTGTACCTCACCCTGCAGTCACACGAGCACACTACTCACACTGCTCATGCAACACTTCACTCACCTGTCCATCTCATGTGTGCGATCAGTGTTAGGGCCAGCCCTGGCTGGTAATCTTAGTCCCCCCCGCCCGAAGTTCTGTCTAGTTGCGCCCCATGTTGCTTCCCACGTCGGAAGTACGTTTCACTGCAAGGAATTTACAACAGTTACATCCTTCCTAAAGATTCCATTCTCTGTATTATTTTTTTTAAGCCTCGTTCCTTTCCCCTTCGTCCCAATACTAGTGGGAACATTGGATATTTCAAGCAGGAGTGGATTTGGCATTAATGCCATAGGTTCTGCCTTTGGTTCTGGGGACCCTGGTTCAAGTCCTGGTTTCGGCTCTACATTGTGTGATCCTGGGAAAATCACTTAATTTACCAGTGACTTACCAAAAATGAATTTGACCTTGATTAAAGTCGCTGGTGCTTGTTTAACATGTTCCAATCCCTAGAGCTGAGTCCACAAGTCAAATATAACAAATAATGTGAAGTGTGCCTACCATGGAGAAGCGTGGCTCAGTGGTTAGAGGCGGCAGACCCGGAAGCTGAGATCGGCTGTGGACCAGGGTTTGATTCCCCGCCTCGGCGGGTCTCGGGCTCAAAAATTCCAAGGAGTCGACAATTCTCGCTCCGGTGCCTACTCGACTCACGGGGTCACACTCTGCGACTCTGGGCAATAGCTTGCCTAATCTCCACTACGGCCCCTCGCTGCGGGATGCCTGTCTTTCACCTTGTGGATATACGGCCGGGGTATCTCACAGGGGAATACCAGGACGGGTTCTGTAAGCAAGCGCCTTGAGACCCCTGGGTTAAAGTGCGCTATATAAATCGAAACACATTTACATATTTACATCTGTCCTCGCATCTTTCGTATACCAAATGTAAATGTTTTTTTGTGCAGCTATTTCTTAAGCTTAGGAAGGCGTTCTTCTTTATAAGCCAACTATGCTAACAAATTGACTCTTGATGCTGCTAGAGAATAAAGATGTGTATTTCCTCTTGAACCACTTATATCACATGTGTATGATGTAAATGTCCCCTAGGACTTCTTGGAAAACATCGGCTGGCCTCCTACTGACTTGGCAACACCTGGCCATACTCCACATAATCATGGATTTTTCGATTGTGTCAGAAAGCATGTTTTTTGGAACTTCTTTTTCAGATAGCTTGTTTAGGGGCAAGGATGTGGCACAACAGCCGGAGCTGATGACTGTAGAGCTGGGAAACCAGGTTCAATTATTGATGTCTGCTCAACATCCTGTGATTCTGGGCAAATCACTTAATCTTCCTTTGCTTTCTAAAAATGAATGTGTGCTTGTGTAATGTAAAAGATGCTCCTGTAAAGCTCTCCAATACATTTAGGCCATGTTCTCCCTTTATGAAACTACAAAACATATATTGCAAAATGTTGTGAGCACTCCCGTTTCCAGGCACTTCTCAAAAGGATGGCAGAAGCAAGAATCCATGCACATATTGTCTCTTTGGAGAAAAACAAGCACTCCCACCCCTGTGTTTTGGGAGTGTTTTTGCTAATCTATCCTACAGTCTGTGTTTAATGTGAAAAATAAAGCAACAATGTTATTTTTTGTGCTAATTATTTTCTTGGAGACTTTGCATTTTAACTTTAGAATAAGTACATGCACTACAAAAACTTCAGTTTACTAATCACTCTTACTTTATTTAATATTATTTGCCCTATACAACCTGGGCTCTGCAGGAGGGAATGGCCATCAATGATGCAGAGTACCAGCTTCCAGAATTTTTTTGTCAGGTGGTAGTGGCGGTGGGGGGGCTCGACCTGTAAAAAGGTTTACATGGGGGGGCTCGGCTGACTAAAGCTTGAAGACCTCTGCTTTATGGCCTCCCTTTTACAGTCCTTTACTTTGTGCTGGGTGTGGAGAAGTGTGGCTCACCGATTAGAGCGGCAGACCCTGAGGCAGAGGTCTGGCCCGGGACCAGGGTTCAATTCCCGACGTGGCAGGGTCTTGGGCTCAATGTCCACGGACTCGATAATTCTCGCCAGGTGCCTACTCTACTCATGGGTCCCACTCTGCAACTCTGGGCAATAGCTTGCTTAATCTCCACAACGGCCCCGAAAGTGCTAGGATGCCTGGCCTCACCTTGGAGGTGCCCAGTAAGGGGGGTCTCACGGGGGAAGCCAGGAAGGGTTTCCCAGCGGTATACAGCGCCAAGATACAAGATACCTTCTAGGTGATAGTGCGCTTTACAAGTATATACACACACACACATACATGCAGTAAAGATAGTCCTTATATAGGTCATTATAAGGACCTGAAGAGGCCTTCTCTCGATATGTCAGACATAGTAAAAGATATCCTAGGATAAGATCTAAGCTTTAGTTGAAGAAAAAACTGAGTAGAGCTCACAGAGACTCCATTCACACGATGTGCGGTGGAAAATCATGAGGGAGTCAGCCTTTCTTAATGAATGTTCTAGAGTGTACTGTTGCCTGATTAGTTATAGTTTAAGTTTGGTCCTTTTTGAAAAAGGACATAGATAGGCTACTAAACAGATTGTTCATTGCCATTATACCCAATGATAGTGATACATACTACTTTACTATTGTATGGTGGGACTCCCAGTTCGACGACGGGGCAGTATTCAAGAATGTCAATCTATAAAATATACTAATACTGGAGAACAGTTGTTACAGGCAAGTAACTACATTTCTTTTTTGCTTTCTCTCCAGTGTGCTGTGTCTCCCTCACATCCCTGCCCCCATGCTGTCCATGTTGCTCTTCCTTGAACCCCCTCAGAACAATCATTGTTTATCCGGCTATCCCAATCCTGCTTGGCTTTTTTTGCTTTTTATTTATATTCACAAAACCTCCTTACTAGGTTATGCATCCCACCTCCTATTGATTTAACCCCCACTCCTCCCTGTTCCAGTTATAACATTTCTATATATTTCTCTAAACTTATTCAGAGGACCTAGTAGTTGCATTTTGCGTGTGGGCAGGTCTTATGTTTAAAATACACTTCTGCATACCTTTTCTTGTTTTTCTTTTTTACTTACTGCTCCAAGAATGGAGTTCACCAAATTGGAACATTAAATTAAAACAGCGGGCGTACATATATGTTTGCATGTGTAGTGATGCATGGATGTGCATACATCATAACAAAGGGGCGGCAGTTTTGGATTCTTTTGCCAAGGATGTTTAGCATCAGCAGCCGTTCTTTTTTTCTGATGCTGTTCTGCATTGACAGCAAGCATTGGCAAAGCCAAAAAAGCTGCTTAAAGTCTTTTTAACAGCAAGACTTGCCAATGCTTGTTTACATATGTTTACTCTTATGGCCTACTGAGCTTTCTGTCCCCCTGGGGTTGCCAGATTAGTGTAAACCCCAAATGTGGACTTCAAGTAGGGGCAGAAAAACTGTGTAGTGCTCATTGATAGGAGTTTCAGCAAAATATCGGGTCAGACTGGGTCCTTAACCATAATCTCTTTTTAAATATTTACCCTGCTGGTTGAGTAAACTATCTGTGCCCTCAGGAGGAGCAGATTAGGTCCCTGCTGTGATTCCTTCTGCTGTTCTATTTGTTGTTACTGTTCTGGTCCTTACTATTGTGGCAACATGTGCTCTGTTGTCCCTACTGTGGGTTCAACTATGGTCACTACTGTTAGGTCTTTCTTGCTGTTGTTGTTGCTGTTGTATGTCTGTCATGGTGGCATGTGTGATCTCTTCCTTCATGACAGTTATTGCTGCTGTGGTCCTTGCTTTTGTCCAATGTTGGTAGCAGAGAGATAGATAGAGAGAGATAGATAGAGAGAGATAGAGAGAGAGAGAGAGTTTATACAAAATCAGCAGTTTATATCCATGTACGTCATTGCTGTGTGTCAGGAGAGGCCATGACTCATGACAGGCGTAAGCCTTGTGAGAGTCATAATATGCTGTTTCCCTCCCTCAACAATTGTAATAAATAAAAATAGAATCTTAAAATCTGCGCATCTGAATATGCAATTTATGGCAAGGTATTTTTAATGTATACTTGTTAAAATGAACGTTATTTATTAAAAGCACAGTACAAGGAATTACATTTGTGTAGTATGGCAAATTTAAACTGAAGGCATCTTGTGACTAAGGAGAGTTGTTTCCCCAAATGTTATGTTTTTTTGCGAGGCAGTAATAAGTGTTTTTCTCATGTTTATTTTGATGAACTAGTAATAAACCTGAATTTAAGTTTTGCAGTGTAGTAATAAAAGGGTGTTTAAGTAAATGAATGCTCACCTGCTGCCATTCTGTATCTTGCTCAGCGAGCTCTAAAAGAAAAGATAAAACCACAGAAGTATAATTGTAAAAAGAAAGCTGGATACAAAAACACTGACAGCATGCTTCCAAATCAAAAAAAAATATTTCATTTGAAGGATAAGAAGGAAAACTTACTTTCCTGTAATCCTAATTCTCCTCTAGGGGAATCCCTATCAAAGTCATAAGCACTGAATTGTGAGGTGCATATGTCCAGCCCCCTCCCTCACTCCCCCCCCCACCCCAACGGACTTACTACGACCAGTCCCCCGACTGGTCAAGGACCTTGTGGACCTGGCTGCAGCGGCTCAAGGTACTCACCTTGACTCTCTCCATGTCTCACACCTTGTGTTTTCTCTCTCTCTCTTGGACCTTTGTGCCCCTCTCGCTCTTTGTGCTTTTTCTCTAATTCTTTCGTACCTTTTCTTTCACACTTTCTGCTGCTTTTTGTGCCTTTACTCTCGCACTTGCAGCCCCTGTGTTGCCTGTTGTGCCTGCCGCTGCGTTGCCTGCTGTCCTCGCACTGTTTCCTGCCCCTGCACTGCCAGCTGCAACTGCATTGCCTGCTGTCCCTACGTGGCCTGCTGTGCCTGTGCTGCCTGCTGCCCCAGAGTTGTTTGCTGCCCTTGCATTGCCTGCTGCCCCATCGCTATCTGCGATTTCTGCCCCAGCATTGCCTGATGCCCCTGCGTTGCCTGATGCCCCTGCGTTTCCTGCTGTCCCTGCATTGCCTGCTATCCCAGGTTCTGCGTTGCTTGCTGCCCCAGCCCATGCGCTGCCTGCACATGAACCACCTACAAGACCTACTAATGAGGGCTTCCACTGACCATGTAGCGGACGTGCACAACAACAACACCAGTTGGATAGCGCCAGGACCTCTGGCCCTCCCGCCACCTGTCAATACACGGCCAAGGAATTCCTGTACCCCGGATGCCAAAACAACATCTGCGTCTCCTCCTCCCCACAATCCAACAAAAGACCCTTCAGCTGCCAATACTGCTCCTTCTCCTGCAACACAAAACCTACGAAAGACACCACAGCACTCCTGCCCACAAGACCAAGAAAACCCTGCAAGCACTCAAATGTATCCTGCTCAATGCCCGCTCACTATCCAAACACACCACGGAAATTTTTGATACCATTACCATCCTCTCCACGGACGTTGTCTTCATCACCGAAATGTAGCTCAACCCCTTTTTAAACCCTGACATTACCACACCTCTTCTGATGGGTACAAGATGATACACTGTGACCGCACTAACAAACAAGGCAGAGACTTTCCATCAAATCTCACCACTACGTCCTACTCTGAGACTTCAACTTCCATATAGACGACCCCAACGATGCTAACTCCATTGCCCTCCTGGAGAACCTGAGCAACATCTGCTTTACCCAACTGGTCATCGAGCCCACACACAAAGCCGGACATATACTCGAGCCCATCTTCACCTCCAGCAACAGAATCAAATTCAGCCATACTACAGAATTCACCTGGACCGACCACACCATCGTACACTTCTCTATCACCAATGCCCAGCACACCATCACCAGTTGCCAGAACTCCTACCACCATAGCTGGAGCAAGGTCACCGAAACTCATTGGTCACAGGCCATCACCACCTCCCAAATCAACGCCTCAACCAGCCATCCAGGACTTTGCCGCGTGGCTCACCGACAGTGCCGACAGAATCTCCCCACTGAAACCTACAAAATTCAGCAAGATCCCCAAACATGCCAGCTGGTACCCCCAGAACTCAGGACCACCAAGTAGACCTGCCACAAACTGGAGAAACTATGGCGTGTCACTAAGAACCCCGCTGACCGAGTAGCTCTCAAAACATCCCTCAGCATCTATCACGAGCACATCAAGAAGCCAAAAAAGCAATCACCGTCCTCAGCGACTCTGCAGTCAACCACACAAAGAAACTTATCAAAATAGTCAAAGAATTATCCAGCCTGACATCCATAGAGAACTTCTACCACCCCCCAAGAACTCTGCAACACCTTCAGCCTATTTCTACAGCAAGATCCCCAACATCTACAACAATTTCAACATCCAACCAGCCGCGGTTGACCCCGACAACTTCAACCAATCAGCGAACACCAGCAAAACCTTCACCACCTGCTCACCACTCACCACCCTGACCACCTCAGCTATCATGTCTTTCATCCATTCCAGGGCTCTCAATGACCCTTGCCCCCACCACCTCTATAGCCTTGCAACAAACCCAAATCAGCAGGCAACTCACTAGCATCCTCAACACACCTCCATCTCCACAGCAACTTTCCCGGACAGTTGGAAACACACAGACGCCAGGTCCCTCCTAAAGAAAGCCTCCAAATCTCAATCAGGTTTCTGCCCCAAACACAGTAGGGAAACTGCCCTGGTGGCCGTACCAGATAACATCAGGCTTGCGTTAGATCAGGGCTAATCCACCCTCCTGGTGCTTTTAGATCTTTCCGCCGCATTCGATACGGTCGACCACCTGACTCTGCTCAAAAGAATGGAGGAAGCGGGATTGGGGGAGTGGCACTGCAATGGATGACTAACTTCCTTTCTAATCACACTCAGACTATTATTCTGGGCCCATATCCGTCCAACACGAAATAATTGATCAAGGAAGTGCCCCAGGGCTCGTGTTTGAGCCCAACCATGTTCAACATCTATGTTGTTCCCTCGGCTGCACTATTAAGGAACTATGGGTGTGTCCCGATATCCTATGCGGACGACACCCAACTCACCTTCTCATTCAACAAGACATCTTTGACAGCACAAGCCTCCTTCTCTTCCGGCATGCTGGCCCTCTCACAATCGATGAGAAATAACTTCTTACATCTGAATGCCGAAAAGACGGAAATTATGCTTTTTGGAGAGGCCCCGCTATTATGGGCACCAAGCTGGTGGCCCTAAGAGTTGGGTACTGTTCCAGCACCAAAAACAACAGCAAAAAACGTAGGGGTGCGTCTTGATTGGACTCTAACAATGCAAGAGCATGTAACCCACACTGTTGGCTCATGCTTTCATGTGTTGGGCCTGCTGAGAAGAGTTTTCCCCGGTCTCCCTGATCCCCTGCGAAAGACTCTTATTCAAATCCGGGTGCTGAGTAAACTAGATTATTGTAATGCTCTACTGATCGCGACCAACGAGCTCTCTAAACCGTCTTCAGGTGGTACAAAATACTACAGCACGCTTAGTTTTAAACGCCCCTTACAAATCAGCTTCTCTCCCTCTCCTATAGCAACTACATTGATTACCTGTACGTAAACGGGTGAAGTTTCAGATTTGCTGCCTGACACACAAGGCAATATGGGGAAACGGACCCTCCTCTTTGGCAGAGAGGCTCCACCAATATATCCCCCTAAGGGACCTTCGGTCACGGCCGAAATCCGTGCTCAAAATACCCAGGACAAAAAAAGCTTGAACGGGAGGAAAGGCTTTCTCATACCAAGCACCACTCATATGGAACCAACTTCCATTGACCTTAAGACAATGCCCTTAACACATGAAATTCAGAAAAGATCTGGAAAACTACCCTCTTTTAGATTAGCCCACCACTACAATTTCTTCTGCAAATCCACAAGCGCTGAGATACCCCTTAGGAGGTGATTCACACGCTATATAAGCTTCTAAACTAAACTAAACTAATGACCCCAACGACCTCAAAAATTACCGCACAATCTCCCTGCTCCCCTATCTGGCCAAAGTTCTCAATAAAGCCATCAACCAGCAGCTCACGAAATTCCTGGACCAAAACCACCTACTGGACGCCTCTCAATCAGGATTCCATGCCAACCATAGCACTGTGATCGCGCTGACTGCCAACCCAGACAACAGCAGAAAACTCCTCAACCATGGAGAAACTGTGGCCCTGATCCTTCTTGAACTCTCTGCAGGGTTTGATACAGTCTCCTACAACACCCTTATCAACAGACTGCAGGATAGACATACAGCAAGACGTCTCTAGCGGGGAGCAGATGTTTGAAGGATTGGATTTATCTGACCAAGCAACCCGGGGCCCGGCTGAGGAAATACAAAGTCATGTATCGCTGGAAGTGATCTATAGGTCAATCTCAGAGCAAAAATTGGAAACACGGGCAAAGAATTTAAAAACACATACCGCATGCAGGAAGTTGTAAAATACAGTTAGACGGTTGGCAAAAACATGTAATGATTTTACTGATAGGATGGCGGAAGTAGAGACTTGCATTTCATTGCTAGAAGATCAGATGGTGTCGCAGACATAAAAGCCAATAAAGATGATTTGCATGACAAGCTAGTTGATTTAGAAAATCGCCTGCGCCGTAACAACCTGCGCATTTTAGGTGTGCCAGAAGGACTTGAGGGTCAAGATGCCCAAAAATTTGTAGTTGAGTTGTTTGAAGAAGCGCTCCCCGAGCTGAAAGAATGGAATTGGCCGCAGGAAATTCAACGGGCCCACAAATTTTCATTTTGGCAATGGCCAGCAAGGAGTGGGCAAGTGGTGCAGCAGCCGCGGGCCATTCTGATTTCCCTCAATAATTTCTTGGCTAGCCAGGCACTGTACGATCTGGCTAGACAAGATAGGAAGAGAACTGGTAAAGGGACGCAATTCTTTGTGAGACCTGAATAGCGTCACTCCACAGTGGAAAAGATATTGCAGTTGCGGCAGCTGATCACTCCTCTCCAAGCAAAAGGCGTACAAGTGTTTCTGCTACAGCCAGCTACTTTAAAAACTGTCAATAAGGGACAGATACGTTTTTTCACTTCTGACATTGCAGCCAAAGAATACCTTCAATCCTTGGGTTGAGGATAATTACATAGGCAAATGGATCCTGCACACAATGATATGATTTCTTCTTTTGTTACTTCTTGTTACTCTTTCTGTTTCTTCTAAGCCGTATATATAAAAGGATGCGGGAAAGGCGAGTACCAAGTGGGCTATTGACCGAGCATCACAAGGGCGATTGGCCCTAAGACCTCATTGTTGGGTGGATGGTCAAGGGCAGGGTAGGTGGCAGGGTTCTTTGGGGTGGTGGTGGGGGGGTGTAGAGGGTCACTTGGGGAGTAAAGGGTTGGGTGGGAATCTGTTATAGGGTAAAAATTCAGTTCATAGTATGTGCTGTAGGAATCTTGGAGTATATTCTTTTTATATATTGAAGATCATGAGATATCTACATAGTAATGGCAGATAGGAGGCTGCTTATATGTTCATTTAATGTTTGTGGGTTGAACAATGTCCTCAAGAGGAAACGCGTTATCGCTGAGTTGCGGCTAATAAACCCCTGATATTCTTTGTTTGCAGGGGCCCCATGTCCCCTGGTCCAATCGTAGGATATTATCTGAGCTGGGATTTACATTATCAACTTCCAGTCAATCCATTATGAACAGAGGATGGCGATCTTGGTGCGTCATGGTGTAATAGGTACGGGTAGAGAAAGTGTGAACAATCTGGGGAGGTGGGCTATTATGGAGTGTATCTTAGGGGGCACTAAGACTGCGCTTTCTACAGTATGTGGCTCAAATTTGGACGAGGCTGAGATTTTGGAGTTTCTGAACGTTGAGCTTGCACTTTGGGGGACCCCAATGTTACTATTTGGGGATTTTAATATACATGGGGATGAGCAGACATGGGATTCTTATTTTGTTAAGTGTAAAGGGCGTAAGCCTAAAGTATTTAGGGTTTTGCAACAGCTGTTACAGAATCATGGATTAGTTGATGGGTGGACGGCAGTGAATCATAGAGATATGGGATATACATTCTTCTCGTCCCCATACAATAAGTTTGTTTGGTTAGACTATATTTCTTTACCTCAGTCGTTGACCGTTTGTGCAAAGATGCAGGTGTGGCCCCGTATTAAATTGGATCATGGACCTGTGGTTATGGATCTTGCTAGTCTTAGCCTCCCGAGGGATCTGCGGTCCTTTACATTCAACAAAAAACGTTTAAGTGATGAGGAATATATTCGTCATAGCTGAATCTGGGCTACACTGTTTCCGGATAGTAATAGAGGATCGGCTGCCCAACCAATGATTTGGGATTCTTTGGAAGCTGGGCTAAGGGGTGAAACACTTAGCAATGGCTGGTTAAAGCAGAAACTACAGAAAGAAATGTTGGGTTTACTTGAGGAGTTAAAGAAGGCTTAGTGTGAACTTATACAAGCGGTTGTAACAAATGTGGATAGTAAAGAAGCGCAAACCAAGACGGCCTGTTTTAAGACCAGGAAAATACATAAGGAAGAAAGATATGAATATGGGGAAGCAACTGGTAGAAGTCTAGCTCAGACACTGCGGGGTAGACAGACTTCCCAGAGAATTGAAATTTGGAGGATGGTAAAGGCGGCACAGTTGAGACCATGAAAGGAATATTGGAGGTATTTCATTCGTACTTTAAAGAATTAAATACTCAAGATCCAGTGGAGCATGGCAGTATAGTGCGCTATCTGCATAATTTTGATCTAACTGAGTTAAGGCTAGCTGAACGGGAAGAGCTAGAAGCACCCATTACCATGCTAGAACTTCAGACAGCACTAGATGGATTAGCGCTAGGGAAAGCGGCACGGCCGGATAAACTCCCTTTGGAGATCTAGTGGATAGTTTTCTTTATTATAAAGGATGATATGTTGGCCACTTTTACAGAGGTTCAGTGTGGGAACCCCCCACCATCTTGGGATGATGCCAATATAGTAAGTTATATCACCGTTGGTATCTAGGCATCAGCATGGTTTTTTGCCTGGTAGGAGTACGGTTAATCCCTTACATAGGGTTATTGCGTTGCTGGATTACGCTACTACACTGCAAAAGCATATAGGTATAATATTTTTAGATGCTGAAAAAGCATTTGACCGCATATCCTGGTCGTTTTTGTGGGAGACAATGTGAAAGATGGGGTTCGGTCACCAATTTTTGTTAGCACTACAGACTATGTATTAAAGCTCGCGTACTAAAATTTGTACAATGGGGAAAGAGTCATCTTTTGTTTATATAACTAGGGGCACCCGGCAGGAATGCCCCTGCTCGCCTTTACTATTTGCCATTTATATTAACCCGTTGTTGCAAATATTGGAGACCACGAATGGTATACAGTCAATGGTAGTGGGGCAGCATCAAGTACGCGTCTTGCTTATTCTGATGATATAGCGATAGTAACATCCGACCCAGAGCAAGCATTAAGGGAGATCGAGAATCAGGCTCAACAGTTTGGGGAAGTTGCTGGGTATAAGTTAAATGTTTCTAAACCCAGGTTGTTTGTACCGAGGGACTTTGCCCTGGTGAAGTACGTGTTACACCAGAAGCAAGATATTTGGGAATAAAGACTAGGATGTCACTTCAAGAGATAGTTGAAATAAACTAGGTAGATATACTAGCTTCAGCAAGAAGACAATTGGAAAAGGTTGAGTGTCTTAATTTACCAATGGTAGGACGTTGTAATGTTTTAAAAATGTGTATACTCCCCAGGGTAATATATTACTGCAGGACGGTACTGTTAATAGTTTAAACGAGTACAATTACTGCAGCTCCAGTCTGTTGCAGATAGGTTTATATGGGGCTGGAAGAAAACTCGGCATGCTACAAAATATATGACGCTACCATTGGTAACTTACTCTGGTTTCTCTTCAAAACAAAAAAATCTTTCACTGTTTAACTATTGGTACGTGGCGGGTGGGGGGTGCCGAATTTTACTTTTTATTATCTAGCTTGTTTGCTGCAGAGCATGCAGTATTTGGTGACCGGGATTGAAGCAAGGCCATTCGAAGCTCCTAATATATATCAGATGCTGATGGGGACTCAGGCGAGCGAGGCTTTGCTCAAGTTCTATGAACCAAGTTACTTTAAGAGAACGCAATTTAAAATTGTTTCTGCTGCATATAAGGCGTGGAAGTTGATACACAAAATTGTACCTATAAACCGGATTGGCTATTATACGCCTTTTAATTCCACGGAAATATTTCCTTTGGTTTTTTGGGATACAAAGATGGTTACTTGGAGGAATAAGGGGATACAAATCCTAGGGGATATCTATAGTGCTGGGATAATTGTTTCTTTTACACACTTAGTCAAACGATACAAAATATCTAAGAATGATTTTTTTAAATATTTGCAAATTTGTGACTTTATTTATAAACATTGTAGATACTCGCCCATAATAATCAATGATTTAGTAGAGGCTTTGATTAAAAGAGCCAAGCTTGGGGCACTGTATGATATATTGTT
The DNA here is from genome assembly GCF_964263255.1 of Lissotriton vulgaris. Taxonomy (NCBI): domain Eukaryota; kingdom Metazoa; phylum Chordata; class Amphibia; order Caudata; family Salamandridae; genus Lissotriton; species Lissotriton vulgaris. Next base: position 1,609,065,935 of record NC_141693.1, on the reverse strand, counting down.
GGCGACTCAGCGGGATGATATCGAGATGCACGAAGCAAAGTGGAGGGATAGATTTGGCAATACTGGCTCATATGTTCAACTATCAATAGATATGGCTAGTAAAGTCATATTGACGGCAAATCTACGCATCCAACACTATAAAACTTTGTTTAACTTATATCATACACCTGTGAAAATGATGAAGTGGGGTTGGCTCCACGACGGGAAATGCTTTAGGTGTCAGGCGGAGAAAGCTGACATTGTACATATATTTTTTGAGTGTATAGTTTTAAAACAATTTCTAGGTGGCATCTCAGAATTTCTATCGCAAGCTAATAGGAGTGGGCAAGGACATCGAACCCACGCAGATATGCTATCCTTTTATATATATTTTTATTTATGCCTACGGCTGTTGCCCTACTATGCGTCGCCTCTATGTGGTTTCAACCAGAGGTGCCATCATATGAAATGTGGAGTGTTAAGTTTTACAATGTGTTTCATCTTGAATTTAGCTTGTATCGTATAAAATCTCCGAGGAAGAAACAACTAGTGATAAATATTTGGCAGCCGATGTTGCAACATATGGAGACGTTGATTTGAAATTCAATTGTTTTAGATTGTCTTCGTTCTCTTTTCTTGTTGCTGTTTTAATGTTATTCATGTTTTGGTGCTACTATTCGTACCTGTGTAACATTCCTACATTAATGATTTAAATGATTTATGTATAAATGCTATATGCTATGAACTGAACAATAAACAAATAAAAAAATGAAACTGCCCTCTTTTAGATTAGCCCACCACTACAATTTCTTCTGCAAATCCACAAGCGCCTAGATACCCCTTAGGGGGTGATTCACGCGCTATGTAAGCTTCTACACTAAACTAAACTAATGACCCTAACAACCTCAAAAATTACCGCACAATCTCCCTGCTCCCCTACCTGGCCAAAGTTCTCAATGAAGCCATCAACCAGCACCTCACCAAATTCCTGGACCAAAACCACCTACTGGATGCCTCTCAATCAGAATTCCATGCCAACCATAGCACTGTGACCGCGCTGATTGCCCCCATAGACGACAGCAGAAAACTCCTCAACCATAGAAAACCTGTGGCTCTGATCCTTCTTGAACTTTCTGCGGTGTTCGACACAGTCTCCTACAACACCCTCATCAACAGACTTTGCAGCATAGACATTCAGCAAGTCATCCTCCTTCTGCAAAGAGCACCCGGCTGACTCCCTTCATCTACATACCCAAGACCTCATAAGCGGTGTACTACAAGAATTATCCCTCAGCCTCACCCTGTTCAACATCTACATGACCTCCCTTGCAGATGTCGCGAGATCCCACGGACTCAACATAATCTCCTACGCAGATGACACTCAACTGATCCTCTCACTCACTGAGAACCTCTCCAACACCAAAACCAATTTCTGAAATGCCATGACCACAATAGCCTAATGGATGAAAGACAACTGCCTACAACTCATCTTCGACAAAACTGAAGGACTGATCTTCAGGAAGAAGACCTCTGCAGAACTCGGACCCACATGACCGACTATGCATGCAACTTCGGAATCATCCTCAACAGCCAACTGACCATGAAATGACAAGATAACGTAGTTGCCTCCTCCTGCTTCCACACACTTTGCATGCCCAGCAGAATCTTCTGATGATCCCAAGAAAGGCCATCACTCAGGCCTCCTTCACCAGCCACCTCGATTATGGCAATGCCCTCTAAGCCAGCATCTCCACCAAGTTCTTCAGAAGACTCCAGACCATAGAGATTGCTGCAGCCAGACTAATCTTGGACCTCCCCAAATGAACCCACATCGCCCCCCCAACTGAGAGACCTGCACTAGTACCCCATCCAGAAAAGATACCAGTTCAAGTTCCTCACAGATGCCTACAAAGCCCTCCACAAACATCGACTGAACTTCCACCAAACCACTAGACACCTGCGCTCCTCTTCACTTGCCCTCGCACAAACCCCCTGCATTCAGAGAACCTGAAGTGGTGACCACTCCTTCTCCTACATCACTGCCAAGACCTAGAACGACCTTCCACTCCAGCTCCGTGCAGCCCCTCACTGGCAGACTTCAGAAAGAGACTCAAGATCAAGCTCTTTGATGGAGACACAGAACCCAGATTTCCTTAGGGGCGACAGTGCTGCACCCAACAAATGCTGATTGATTCATAACAAGAAAAAATCTTCTTCAGGTCAACAAACTTCTTCCTCTGAGGGTGAGTCCAAATCCTCCTTTTCCTCTAATAATTATAATAATCAACCTTGGTGCTTTGCTTGTGAGACTAAGGGACATGAGTCATCTAATGCTATGTTGCCTAAGAAAGACATCAATACGGCTACTACTTCACCTAGTGCCCCTAGCAGAAGGAATACTGGCAGTTCTACCTCCAAGGGTGAAGCTGTTTTAAACTTGGGAACTACAGTGGGCTCTGGCCTAGTCAGAGTGACAACTGAGGTATCCTGATATCAGAGGGTGGCATTGACCTAGCCACATTGGCTACCTCGCGTCCTAATATGCGGAAATACAGGCAGCATCCCCTCATTAAAGGTATTGAAGCAGAAGCTTTCAGGGGCCAGCATCACCATGGTGGCTGAAAAACTGTTTTTTTACAGCAACAAAGGTCCTTAAAAAATACAATAGAAATACAGTAAATATAGACTAGAATCAGTGCTATATTAAAAATGTCCAGCCGGACAATCAATTTAAATGAATAAAAAAATGCAAAGCGAATAAGAGCACAATAATAGAGTGGGACACAGTCCTGCGTCCTACACAAACACAAAACAATTACATTTGGACAAAACATTTCAGGCAAGACAAGAGTAGCTTGTAGCCAATAGGAATAATTAGGGCAAGCTTTTAGAAAAAATAGTTAGTGCACTGTTTTAACACATTGGATTGATGTGCATACTGTTTAAACAAGTCGACGACGTTTCGATCCTTTTAAAAATATACTAGGATCATCAGCAAGACAGGTATAATACAAGCCTGAATTATACACTGCCTTGAGGCCGTGTCGCGGCCGGATTGAGGAAGAGTGTGGAAGGTCGGGTCGAGCTTTAAGGTGGCTGCAGTGAGCAGTTCTTAAGTGATACTATTGCGGTTTACAAATGGAGGGATGGATGTAGAACTCTAGCCGGTAATTGCTAGGTCTGGAGCTGGGTGAAATTTACTGTCAAACTGATAACCCGGTACTTGGGTACACTGCCAAGTAAGCAATGCTGATAATATCACAAAGTGCAACCCTGTGGAAGTGGTTAACCTTAGCTGGGGTGGGGTTGCTGGGGGGGACTGGCTCTAAAAAGGTTGTGGTATCCTAAACATTTCTGTAGAGTGTCTCATGGGCAATGATTTGGAGACTTCAGCATGGGCTGAAGTCGAGGTAAGGACACATGCATTACTGAGAAAGGTTTTTTCGACACTTTGACTGACCCCGCTTGGTGTTCAGTTTGATAGGGTTGGGTTTGACATAACTGGTCCCCTAGACCCTTCAACAGCCTCTGGTAACAGTTATATCCTGGCGGTGATGGACCATGACACAAGATACCCAGAAGCTATTCCCCTTAGGACCGCTATAACTCCTGTAGTTGCTAAAGCCACCTTAGGAATCTTTTACAGAGATGCAAACTTCATGTCGAGCTACCTGAAAGCCATGTGGAAAGAGTGTGGCATAAATTATACATTTACCACACCTTACAATCCACAGTGCAATGGGTTAGTAGAAAGATTCAACAAAACCCTCAAATGTATGATTATTGGAATATCTGACATGCTTCTATTTTTGCCTACAGAGAGGTTCCACAGAAGGCAGTGGATTACAGTCCATTTGAACTTCTGTTTGAACATTCAGTTAGGGGTCCACTTTGACTAGTGAAGGAGGAATGGGAGCAGCCTCACAAACCTCCCAAGCAAGACAGTGTGGAATATGTGCTAAGCCTGCGTTCAAGTATGGCTGTATACACTCCACAACGCCGGACCACCCTACCTGAACAGCAGACTCAGCTTCCACACCCCGACCCTCCAGCTCCGCTCCACCAGCCCCGCCCTCGCCGCCGCCCCCCGCAACCAACGAACAACCTCAGGCAGCAGATCCTTCTCCTACCTCGCCGCCAAGGCCTGGAACACCCTTCCTACCCACCTACGGCAGACCAAAGACCTACTCGCCTTCAGAAGACTCCTCAAGACCTGGCTCTTCGAACAGTAGCGAAGTTTCTCCCCCCCTCAGCGCCTTGAGACCCTCACGGGTAAATTGATTGATTGATTGAATCCATGAAGAAGGCCAGCAAAAATGTGGAGGCCAACCAAGAACTTCAGAAGTTATGGCATTATCAAAAGGCAGTTCTGACTGTTTACCAGACAGGGCAGAAGGTGTGGGTTTCGGAGCCTGGGACCCCAAGAGCACTCCAAGACAAGTGAGGTGGCCCCAATACCATCCTAGAGAAGAAAGGTGAGGTCACCTACCTGGTGGACCTAGGTACTCCTAGAAGCCCCCATAGGGTGCTTTATGTGAACCGCCTGAACACTTACTTTGACAGTGGTGACATGAGCTTACTCGTGGCTACTGATAAGGGACAGGAGGAAGAGAGTTTCCCTCTCCCTGATCTACTCTCACACAACCCAGACGATGTTTCAGTTGATGGAGTAGTCTTGGCAGACAGCCTCACTGTCCAGCAACAAACTGATTGCAGACAGGTTCTCAGTCAGTTTCCAGAACTCTTTTCTTTGACACCCAGTCAGACTACCTGTTAGGCACTCTCACCAGGTAATGCAAGAGAACAGAATGATTAACTTTTCCCAGTGCCCCTCTCCAACTCTCTCCGCCTTTAAATTTTTTTTAGAGTGACAGAAGAATTCAAAGGGGGGAAAGTAAATGGGGAGAGAGAAGGGACAACCAGGTCAATTTTCAGGTTATTTTCCTTTTCCTTTCTTCTGCGCGTCACTATCACCACAGTTTAATCTTCTGGCATATACTTCAATGAAGTGTTGAAGGAAGAACTGTATGCAAGCAACCTTTATCACTACTTTTATTATTCTCTAGCATAATTATATTGAGAGATAATAATAGGATAAGTAATAATATATAGGAATACTATGTGCATACCCCAATTGACTATGACTGCTGCCACTCTTCTATTCTATTCTTAATGAGAGTTTTTCGAGGTAGAGATATACACCTTCTGTTAACCTTCCTTATTAACTTAAAATATTCTTGTCTTTTTCTTATGGTAGGAGCATTTTTGTCATATACTAAACTTCTTTTCTCTCTTTTTTTCATTTTAGGTACTTGTGTGCCTGCTTGGTTGGGAAACTGGTCAATGAAGGCAGGATCACTGGGCACTGGTAAAATGTATGTTTGAGTACATTGAAGCTGCTGTCTCTCAGTACTGAGAATTCATGCATTAAAATATTCTTGTCTTAAACTATATACACCTAATAAGCGCGCCATATAACTTTATGTTTCTCTAAACTTCACCTCAAGAATTACTATTGCAAAAGAAAAGCAACCTTAAATACTCTCGCTGTTTGTGCTGACATAAGAAATGGGAAGAGAGAAAACGCGCAGGAAGAGATACACTAGTTCCCTTTGTGACAGAAACCGCTCCCTCTCAATTATGTTCAGGAAATAAGACTAGAGAAACCTTACTTGCGCTACTCGGACCGGAGACACTACTCTCCTTCTGCTGCTGAAGCTCAGATGAAACTAAATGCAACTACTCTGACTCTTGCGCCGATAAAAGTAAAAATGCTACTTGTTCAAGAGAAATTTCAGGTGAAGTGCAAGGTTCTGAGGGAGAGCTTGCTGGACATTCTATCTCTGCCTTTGCAACACTAGTATGCTGCATTGGAGGTTGTTTCTTGGCGTCCATCTTGGAATTTCTTTGATTCCAATTCAGCCTAATGTGTGCATTTTGACCTTATTTTACTTTTAAACTGTTTTCAGGGAGATCACATACATACATACTTTTTTCTACTTTTATGAGGGATCTGAGGGGTTCTAACACTACCTGGTGTACTTATGAGGTGGGCACATGTGACAGTCTGCCTGTTAAAAGTAAAATCTACAGTAAACCTTACAATGTTAGAGATTGCATCAGGACAGAGGTCCAGAAGATGCTAGAGTTGGGGGTCATTGAAACGTCAGACAGCCCTTGGGCTCGTCCAGTAGTCCTTGTGCCCAAACCTTATTCCCAGGGTGGAAAGACAGAGATTAGGTTTTGTGTAGACTACAGAGGCCTCAATGAAGTCACCAAGATTGATGCCCACGCTATCCCACAAACGACATTGACAATTTCAATTGTACAGAATTAGGTCCCACCAATAGGATCCTTCCTGGATCTCGTGGGCTCCCACATTTCTCGCCTGTGGACATTCCATTGCCACCATATTTGCGTCTATTTATTCGAGCACCCCCTGGCTTCATAGATGGTCTTCTCCGTAACCATACACCAATCCATATTTTTGCGCCAATCAGCCACATGAGGCAGGTTCGGTGCCCTCCAAAATCAGGCAGTATTCCTCTTGGCAACCATCAACCCCAAAGTGACCCACGTTCGTTCTCTGGAGATCAAGTCAGTAGGGTCCCAAATGTTCAACAAGGCCATTTTAATATTACAGTGTATCTGTTGTCCCAACGCTTCCTCCATCTGGCACAGCACCCCCTCCCAGTAACTCTGGATGACTACACATTCCCAGAGGGTATGGATAAAAGTTCCCTCCTGACCACACTGTCGCACACAGCGCCCATCCAACGTGTAACCCATTCTGACCATCGGGGCCCGACAAGTAGGATCCGTGGAGAAGCTTTAGCTGCACCAGGCAAAGCCTGGATGAAATGGCCACCTCCAGAGGTCAGGCCACTGCCACCTGCCACTCCTCATCATCCAGACCAGCAACATCATGGTCCCATTTGACTCTCAAGCGGGGCAAGGGGGTCAGCCATGTTGCTGATGAGTTTTTTGTAGATAAGCGAAATGGCCTTCTCCGGTAGAACCCCTTCTAAGATCCTATCTTCGAGTGGGGAGGATTCGGGGAGTTCAGAGCCCCTGGGAAGCACAGCTAGCAAGTCATGCCTAATTTGGAGGTACCTGAAATATTCAGACTGAGCTGGGTCATATTCTTGCTGTAACCGGGGAAAAGGAACCACATCCTGCGACTTTCATAGATCACCCACCTTGGAGATACCTATGAGATTCCATCTATCAAAGCCCTTCGAGTGGATCAATTTGCCTATATGCTCACTGTGCCAAGGCCACCCATGAGAAGCCAACTGTCAATCTAAAAGCCCAGGTCTCCCTGTCGTCTGTACATGCATTAGTTAATTGCTGCAAGTTGCGATACCCAATAGTATTTTCTAATATCCCGGAGTCCGATGACCCCATCAAACCATCCCAACGTGAGTGCAATACAAGGTGACTTAACCTCCCACAGTAAGACCCAAACAATGCTGTTGATCTCCCTGAAATATGAGGTTGCGACAGGAAGCGGGGTGTTCTGTAACGCATATAAAAGTCTAGGAAGGGACATCATTTTGAATAGGGCCACTCGTCCCAAAAGGGTCAACAGAAGTGATTTCCAGTGTTGGACGTCGGATCTGATACGCACTAGGGGTGGCAGGAGATTACAGTTGTAGAATCTAGATAGGTCTTTAGAGACCCAGATCCCCAAGTATTTAAAGCCTCCGCCAATTGGCAACCCTGTGGGAGTAAAGGCTGTTTGCCATAAAGGACATAGAGCACCGAATTAGACCAGTTTATTGAATAAGCCGCGAATCTACCAAACATGCGAAATATATCCAAAACCACGTTGAGGGATGCTGCCGGGGAGGCTAAGTAAAGTAAAATATCATCCGCATATACCGAGATGCGGTCCTCCCACCCTGCCGTCCATTTAAGGCCCCGTATGATGGGGTCCTGACGAACCCATGTCACCACGAGCTCTAGGGCCAATGCAAAGAGAAGCAGAGACAAGGGGCAGCTTTGTCTGGTGCCCCTGCCGAGAACAAAAACCGGAGATTTCCTATTGTTAATGACCACTTGGGCAAGTGGTTGATGATACAGAAGCTGCACCCATTTGATAAACTCGAGCTCAAAACAGAGCTTATGAAGAACTGCAAATAGGGAGGGCCATTCGATAGTGTTGAATGCCGAAGCTGCATCCGGGGATACCCCAACAGCATCCTCCCAAAACTGCATTTTCAACTATTGGTGGGCACTACCAGTTCACAGTAATGTCATTTGGTTTGAAAAATGCACCTCGCACACTGCAGAGGTTGGTAAATCAAGTTCTGACAGGGCTGGAAGACTTTGGTATAGCATATCTAGATTATATTGGTATCTTTTGCTCCACCTGGCAGGATCACCTGTCCATCTTGGGAGTGTACTTGATGCCCTGCAGAAGGCAGGCCTTGCAATTAAGGCCAAATGCCAGATAGAGCAGAGCAAAGTTGTTTACTTGGGCCACCTGGTAGGTGGAGGCCAAATTCAACCTTTGGAAAGCAAAATCGAAACCATTAGGGAATGATGCTGTTCCCACTACTCAGACTTAGGGCAGAACTTTTCTGGGACTTATTGAATATTATAGGAGATTTGTTAAGGGGTGTGGATCCATTGTAACACCCCTCAATGATCTCACCTCTAAGAAGATGCATAAGAAGGTGAATTAAATAGTTAGTTGTCAAGAGGTCGTTCATGCCCTGAAGAAGATTATGTGCTCGGCTCCCATTCTGCAGAGTCCTGACCACTCCAAACAATCTATTGTTTAGACAGATGCCTCTGAGATAGGCATTGGAGCAGTGTCATCACAACACAATGAAGAGGACCAGGATCAACCAGGAGATTTTATCAGCAAAAGGTTGACCGCCAGAGAAAAATTTAGGTCAGCTATAGAGAGGGAGGCCTTTGCTGTTGTCGAGGCCTTGAAAATGGTGATGCCATGCCTGTTTGGCACTCACTTCATTGTCCAGACAGACCACAAGCCCCTCCAATGACTTAAACAGATGAACGGTGCAAATCCTAAACTTTTGAGGTTGTCATTTTCCCTACAGGGAATGGACTATTCAGAGGAACATAGACCTGGAATTAACCATGCCAATGCAGACGGACTTCAAAGATACAGGGCCCCTGGTACTAATGTGAAGTTCACCTAGACAGGGAAATACATACCGTAGATCATCTAGGGCAACTTCAAGACAACAGGAATATCAGAATATGTCAAATAATAGTAGTGACACTAACATTTAGAAAAGTATAAAACAATTTATTTATTATATATCATTTTGTTTAAAATATAAAAACATGATATATATGAATTTACAGAGACATTAATTTATGCAACATATTCACTGCATCTATCCATCACACATACATACACCAGTCTGATATTTGTTTCCATACTCAATCTATCTGATAATAATATAATTCATTGATTTATGCCGTCATTAATCAAAGACAGGCCATCTAGGGTATAACAGAGAATCTGTTTGAACACATGATTTTCGGGTGGTGTTCAGGTTGTCTCAACGCGCGTTTCGGCAGAACACTGCCTTCCTCAGGAGTTCCACCTCCAAATATTATGCTCTGTAAAGTCAATTATATGTCACAACCAAATACAAGATATAGGACCAGATGTAGGTGGCCGAAAATAGCCATTTACCGACCGGTAAATGGCCATTGACATGTAGGGGCCCTTAAATCTGGCATTTTCTGTAATTTTTACCGATTCGGTAATTTTACCGATTCGATAATTTTACCGATTCGGTAAAATTACCGATTCGGTAAAAATACCGAAAATGCAAGATTGAAATGTGGGTAGCCAATTTTCCATTGGCACATGGCTTTCAGAATCGGTATTTTACCATGGAATACAAATCCATGGTAAAATACCGATTCCTGTGTAAATGCACATCTGTGCATGTACACATGTGCCATGTGACAGACAGACGTGCCCTTAGGGCATGTCTGTGTGCCACATTGCACACATGCCCGTTTTGGGGGTGCTAGAGGGTGTCAAAGTGACACCCCCTGCACCCTTGATAAATTCGGTATTTACCGATTCGGTAAATACTGAATCGGTATTTGAATTGAATCCTATGGGCTTCAAGGCCCATAGGATTCAATAGCAAATACCGATTCGGTATTTACCGAATCGGTAAATACTGATTTTAAAGGAATCGGTAAAAAATCCAGATGTTGGTACCTACATCCCATTTACCGATTTTGAAATACCGAATCGGTAAAATTCGGTAATATTCGGTATTTCAAAATCGATAAATGTGATTTACATACATCTGGCCCATAGCGTCAATACTAAATACAGTGAAAAATGCTCACAGAGATTAACAGCAAAGGATACAAAATAGTTCACATCTTTTTTATATAGATGAGAGCCTTTACTGAAAATTTAAATAAAAATCTCAATAAGAGATAATGTATACTAAGCTATAGTGAGTTAAGAGACAGGAACAGATATAAAACAGAATATTAAGAAAAAGAGAATAGGATATGCCTGAATGCACTATTCTACTTTTGAAGTGCGACCCATATTTTTTCCTGGATAAAGTATAACATATACAAAGTATATGTAAATTTACTGAGCGGAGCACAGCACTCCAATGGCTAGACAATTTACCAATTGGTAAGTATTATTTCAAACGATGATGAAGCTGGTTAATAATGGATGTAAGTCACAGACTCTAAAAACAGCCGGTAGTCTCAGGCCAGAAAAATCCTGTAAATATGAAAATAACAGTATATGAGCCAATCCTAAAACTGGCAGCAATGGAAAAACATACTCATGTTTACTAATATATAGAGGCTTACCAGTTTCGCAAGAGGTGATAAATATACCAGTATATAGATGGGCCCACAGGCCAAGGGTCATATATGATTCCTTCTAAATTGGATTTTTATTACAAGCTGCAGACAACAGTGGTGCAAAAGAAAGAGGAAAAAGGAGAATTACCTCTAGTGACCCACCATCTACTTCTAATAGGTACACAGACCCATGTACATGACGAATGGCAGAAAAACATAATACCTTATAGTAATGATGGCTATAACGGTGGGGAGATTAGAATTCTTCTTGATGACAGAGTCCTATAGAGACATACCATAAACATAAGGAAAAACGGAAGAGGAGAAGGGCATTATAGTTGGCTACAACGTAATTAATCAAAGGTAATCCTGTAATGTTAGAGACACTTGTAAAGATGGAATGATATCTCACGAGGGATAATCATGACAGGGTGGACGAGCTGATAATGCACAGGGTGCCATAATGTATGCTGGGTTCTAGAAATAAACGAAAAACATAAGGATGATATCCATAATCTATACCTTATTATTAATCCTATTATAGGAACTATTTCTGTAGCTGGTTAAATGGGTACACCCTTCTAATGGCGTGTGCCGGACATTTAAAATACCCGAGGGCTTTATTTAATTAAAAAGAACAGCAAACACTGCAGAAAACTCAACAAAATACTTAAAAACGGATGGACCATGCACTTTGAGAACCGGGGACTACTCTCTCTGTCCTGTTTAAAAAATATAGACAGGGCGAAACTGTAACATTACCGATTTGAGAGGGCTACACAGCATAGATTTATTCACATGGCCAGTTATAACAAGCACTGGCGCTGCCAATAGGTCTTGCAGTAGGAAAGTTGGAGCTATTACAATTGCAAATAACAATGCCTTTTATTTTTGTTTTCATTTTAAAAACATAAAGGGCTTTGTCATTTACAAAACCAATAGCTCCAACTTTCCAACTGCGAGACCTATTGTGCACTTCACGGTGTGGGTGAAAGTGGCAGTGCGTGGGTGTGAGTGGCTTTGAGTGAGTGGCGTTGCGTGGGTGAGTGGCGTTGCGTGTGTGAGTGGCGTTGCGTGGGTGAGTGGCGTTGCGTGGTGAGTGGCGTTGCGTGGGTGAGTGGCATTGCATGGGTGAGTGTTGCGTTGCGTGTGTGATAGTGGGCTTGCGTGGGTGTGAGTGGCGTTGTGTGTCTGAAAGTGGGACTGTGTGGGTGAGTGGCGTTGCGTGGGTGAGTGGCGTTGCGTGGGTGAGTGGCGTTGCGTGGGTGAGTGGCATTGCATGGGTGAGTGTTGCGTTGCGTGTGTGATAGTGGGCTTGCGTGGGTGTGAGTGGCGTTGTGTGTCTGAAAGTGGGACTGTGTGGGTGAGTGGCGTTGCGTGGGTGAGTGGCGTTGCGTGGGTGAGTGGCGTTGCATGTGTGAGTGGCGTTGAAAGTGTGAGTGGCGTTGAAAGTGTGAGTGGCGTTGCATGTGTGAGTGGCGTTGCATGTGTGAGTGGCGTTGCATGTGTGAGTGGCGTTGCGTGTGTGAGTGGCGTTGTGTGTGTGAGTGGCGTTGCGTGGATGAGTGGCGTTGTGTGTGTGAGTGGTGTTGCGTGAGTGAGTTTCGTTGCGTGTGTGAGTGGTGTTGCTTTGAGTGAGTGGCGTTGCGTGGGTGAGTGGCGTTGCATGTGTGAGTGTTGTTGCGTGGGTGAGTGGGGTGTTTCTTCTGCGCAGGAGTCATTCAGTGTCTCAGAAACCGCAAAGGGTTTCCTTTTCCTGTTCTAGGTAGCTGTGCGCACGCGCCTCGTGTTCTGGGACATACAAGAACGCAAGTGGAGCCCGGGAAACGCTGCTAGATAAGCGCTGGCTGCAGACATCATTACTGAAAAGAAAGCCCATTGAATTCAAAAGAAAAAGATCAAAAGAAATTCTCGGCTATTTCATTTTATTGTGCCAGAGAGCTCGGAAGAACAGTAAACGCAGTAGGCAAGGAGGAAAAAAAAATGGTGTGCCTACAGAAATGTTGTGTGGGGAAAACAAATGTAAGCCTGGGGCCACAAATTACTTCTTAAATCCACTTGGGAACGTAACTGTCAACGGCAAACGGCTATCTGCGCCACAATAGCAAACGAGACAATTATGTAAAAGAAAATTATTTTTTGCAGCTTAGTGGATATTGGGAACGGAGTTTAGATGCTTTAACCTCTGTATCACCCCAGTATCCCTTTCAGGTCTCAGAAATATCATTATAAAGTAAGATAGATTCTCATGTTGGGCCGAATGTCATTATAAAATCATTACATGGCGTCCACAGACGCTGACCATATGGCGACATATCGGTTGTGCTCTGTTCGTGCCTTACTGTTGTTGTAGGGTGTCTCTTCACAAAAACATTCTTTTAGCCAATGAAAGGTCAGATATTTCTTCATAGGTGCTTAGGGTTCTACAGTAATTCGCAAGTGACAGTCATTGGTATATTGCTATTAAAACAAGATAAAACCAGTGGGAGTGAACGAGCATATGGGGGCGAGCGGCGGGGGAGTATGGTGCGAGGCGTGGGGGGAGGGGAAGCAGGCATATGGGGTGTGAGTATCTACAGAGCTCTAGACAAGAACTGCAAAGAAAATGGAAGTAAACCAGCGCGAAATAGAAACAATCTCGAGCAGCGGGGGAGTATGGTGCGAGGCGTGGGGGGAGGGGGAGCAGGCATATGGGGTGTGAGTATCTACAGAGTTCTAGAGAACAACAGCAAAGAAAATGGAAGTAAACCATCGGGAAATAGAAACACTCTAGAGTGGCAGATGCGGATATTTTTTAGCTTCTCCGTGGCTGTCATTGTCATGCTTTCTAACCAAGCTCATTTCCCTCAAGTGTCCGAAAAAGCAAGCAGCATTAAGCTCATTCACGACCGCCAGCCAGTCAGCTCGGATGCCTCTTCAGAAGGTAGCTTGGGAGTTCTGCGTGCAAATTTCAAGTGATTTCCCCTTCATTATCCGATCTTCGTAGAAGCGGTGATACCCTTAATAAAATGGAATATGCGTCTCTGTGTGAGACCGTGCGGAATACTGCTTCCTGCCACGCAAATGAATCACCCGTGCATCAAATCCTATTTTATGCATGTGTGGCAAACAAAAAAAAACAGCAAGGCTGTGTTTGCGGGGAAAGAGAGGGGAGGTGCTGGTGTGGGAGGGGGGAGGTGCTGGTGTGGGAGGGGGGAGGTGCTGGTGTGGGAGGAGTGCTGCTAGGGCAAGGCTGTGTTTGCGGGGAGAGAGAGGGGAGGTGCTGGTGTGGGAGGGGGAAGGTGCTGGTGTGGGAGGGGGGAGGTGCTGGTGTGGGAGGAGTGCTGCTACGGCAAGGCCGTGTTTGCGGGGAGAGAGAGGGAAGGTGCTGGTGTGGGAGGAGTGCTGCTACGGCCTGGGGGAAGCTGGCTGGGGAGGAGAAATGAACAGATGTCCGTGAGGTGTGGGAGGAGTGCCTGATGCGCGAGCTTGTTTGTTCACGTGATTCACGTGAACTGCAAGAAAAACGCGGGGCTGAAAGCCCTTGGTTTGACTTGTGTTTTGCCGACATGAATTCTCGCTCCGCTCAATGCGCTTGCGCGCATTGATAGCTCGCGAGACCTAAAAATGTGCAAGGTACTGTTCATAACCTGATGATCTAGCCGCCAGAACACAAGTTAAACTCTTAATGGGCAATAGAAGTTACCGTTCTTTGCAGACACGGTGCACAAGATAAATAATGCACATGGCCAGTTATAGCAATTGGGGAAACGCTAATCTCAACATGTGGAAGCTGCAGTAAAATAACAGAGATTGAATGCTCTGAAGCGGATTACAGTTTCCCGTTCAATTTGGACGCGATGCAAACAGCTCAAATCTGATACCGGTCATCGTGAATACAGAGGGTTGGGGGGGGCAGCCGAGCATCACGAAATCTGCCCCCGGGCAGATTTGGGAGGGCGCGAGCAGGGAGCAGCCCTTTTGAGGCTTTGGTCTGCCTTGGGAGTAGCCCAAAGGTAGCCCAATTTTGAAGTACAAGCCCAATAGTTATATTATGGGGGTTAGGGCTGGCCCAGCCACCATTTTAGGTTCTGGTGACCTGGTGGCTGGGAGCGCTGTAGTTAGGGTTTTTTTCTGCTTTTTCTGCGGCCTTTGGCGTGTGGTTGTCAGTGATTTATTCAGCGTTTGGTGGTTGTCATTATGTCCTGTGAAGATGTACGAGTCCTTGAGGTCATCCTCCTGCTTAGCGAAGCAGGCCGGATGGATTTATTGGTGGGCCCGCAGGGCATGGCGCGCCCGGTGAGGCGCGCGTCTGCCGGCGTGGCGCCGTCTGTTTTAGCCTGCTCACCACCACGCAAGTCAGCGAGATGGCAAGTGAGGTCCCAGGACCGCGCAGATGCCGGGGGCGCGTCGCTGGTTGTAGAGGCAGGTGCTGAGGGGGGCGGGGTAGCGGGCGGGAAGACGCCGCGGCAGGGGAGCGCCGTCAGCGGCTCTCTGCTGCCGGTGATAAGGACGGAGGTGAGGAATGAAGGTAGCCGGGTAGCGGGCGGGGGGAAGCGGCGGCAGAGGAGCGATGCCGGCAGCTCCCCGCCGCCGGTACAAGTAATCGATGTCCTCCCCGGTCCTTTGGGGGCGTTAGTGGTAAAGAGAGGGGCGGGGTGGGGTGCGGGGCGCCGAAGCAATCTGCGCGGGTCTCCGAACGTGAAGCCGGGGGCCCGGGCGCGGCTATGAAGTGCATGGTGGGGGGAGGGGGGAAAGGCGCCCCGACGGAGCGGGAGTTAGAGGTTTCTGGCTGCCCTGGTAATACGGGGGCGGCCGAGTTCAGGCTGGCGAGGCCCCGTGATGTGCGTGGGGAGGGCAAGGCACCCGATGGGAGAAAGGGGAAGGGGCTAAGGTCGGGAGTGTTAGCAGGTGTAGGGGGAGGCGGGAGGTGCAGGGAGAGCCCTTCCCCACCCAGGAGTGGTTTGCTGCAGGACAGGTCCAGGTGGAGGCAGAGGGCCCGGGGGGGGGGGTGGACTAGCAAAGGAGTGGCTTTGGTAGGGCACATGTGGATGGGAGGGACAGAGGTGTCTGCAGGGGAGCAGGGGGAGCACTGGGAGGGCGACAGGGGGTGGAGATGGGGGAGAGGTCGGGGAGTGGTGGAGGCGGAAAGGTAGAGGTTGGGGGGATGTCTCCATTGTTGTTAGAGTCAGACGACAGTGGAAGGGAGTGGGAGGGGTTTTTGATTTGTGGGGGGAAGGGGTCCGGGAGACACAGGGGCCAGTTTGGGGCGGGGCGTTGAGGGATGGTGAGGTGGCGGGCCCCTCGTGGCGGGGAGGGAGTTCAGGGGTTGGAGGAGTGGGGGCAGAGGGAGGGCAGGATTGGGGTGTTGGTGGGTTCTTCCGATGACAGGGAAGCAGGGGTAGGGGGTTGACTTGGAGCGATGGGGAGGAGGGTGGGGAGGTAGGGCGGAGGGAGGGTGGGGGTGCGTGGGTGGCAGGTGCGCGGGAGCGGACAGGAGGTATGGGGGAGGTGGCGAGGCACAGTTTGAGGGACCCAGCACACCAGAATTACCTTTTCTTTTCCAGGAGGACGTGCGCCGCAGTGTTCCTGACTTGGCAGGGCTGGGGACAGCCCATCGGCGCCAAGGTGAAGGGAGGGCTGAGCCTCCCGCGGCGTGCCCGGTACAGGCCAGGGATCCCATCGCGGCCGGCTGAATTAGGCCCGGGGCGGGCTCGCCGACCCCTCCACCCACAGGGCAACTACGGCGTGGGGACACCGCAGGAAGAGGAGCGCTGCATGGGATGCTGTTACTGATTTAGGAAGGGGGAAGGATGATTTTACTGTTCCAGGAAGGGTGCAGTCGGTGCCGCTGGCTGGAAGGGGTTATGTGCGTGGCGGGGTGAAGATAATTGAGGATGAGGATAGCTTGGAGGAAGGAGAGCTGGTTGGTGGTGGGGGGGCCAAATAACGTTGTTGGCATTGTTTTGCAGGTGTCACTGGCCCGTGGGAGAGGACGGCCCGGACATCGTTCTGAGAGGCGAGGACGGCAGTCCGGGATCAGAGAGTTGAAGAGCGGCGTGCAGCGTCCTTGGCATCAGGTAATCGAGTTGCGGTGGCGCGCATGGTTTCTCTGGGAGTGGGGGGCGGGGTGGGGGATGGGGGGATCATCTGAGGAAGGGGAAGTATGTGGTGGATAAAAGAGTGGGCCCTGATGAAGGGGCGGGACCTGGTGGGAAGGCGCCAGAGGATGGCATAAGAAGAGGAGTGTGGGACCCTTGGGGTCTGGGGCGGATGGCGTGGGGGACATCGGTCAAGGCGCAGCGATGGGGGCTGGCACTGCAGGTGATGGGGCGGCTGAGGACGATCCGGCAAAACCTGAGAGTAAGGAATTTAAGATTAAGCGGCTGCCATATATGGGGGTTACAAATCCGTTGGGTGCGCATTTGATGATGGCTACTAAGGAGCGCATCTGGAAGGGGGAGTATGTTGAGTTGCTAAAATTTTTACATTGGCAAGTGAGGGCGAAGGAGTGCTCCGAGGAGGAGGAGTACGAACTCCAGAAGAGGCCAAAAGTGCCTCTCACGATTGAAAATTGGACGGTGGCCTTTTTAATTTTAGCCAGCGTTCATTGCGAGAAATTTTCCAAGCGGTCGATGTCCTTGTTTAAATACATGGACGTCATTAGGAGGGCCCAGATCACGGTGGGCGGGTATGCGTGGGCTCAGTATGACGAGGAGTTCAGGGCCTGGATGGCGTGGGACCCTGAGGCGAAATGGGGTGAGCTGGATTCCGATTTATGGCAGCACACTATGGGCTGGCTGGGTCAGGTAAGACCATCTTTACAGCAAGCGGGTTGCCCATTATTTACCAGCCCTTTCAGGGCCGCCCCACCCGCGGAGGGTTGGGGCAGGGTCCAAAACTCAGTCAGGGTCTGTGGGGTCCTGTTGGAACTACAATAAAGGGGCGTGCGCTAGGGAACATTGTCGGTTTAAGCATGAATGTTCCGGTTGCGGTAAGTTCGGCCACCCCTTGGTTCGATGTTGGGGAGCCTCGGGGCAGCACCAAGGGGGTCAACAGGGACAGGCTGGGGGAGTGCTGTTGGGGAACACCCAGCAATCTGGAGGTGGTAGAGGAGGTAAGGGGTCTGAGCCGAAGGGCTCATACTCCAGTTAAGGTGGATCGCTTGGTAGCGGCCCTGCAGGATTACCCAGACAGGGGGGCCACGGATCGGTTTCAGACCGGGTTTTTGGAAGGATTTTGCTTGGGCTATGAGGGGCCACGGCTGAGGAGATGGGCTGACAATTTGAGGTCTGCCAGGGAGCACCCAGAGGTGGTGCAGGGCAAATTGGATAAAGAAGTCAGTGAGGGCCGCATGGCGGGACCCTTGGAAGACTGGCTGTTGGAGGATTTGATTGTGTCCCCCATTGGGGTGGTGGCCAAGAAGGAGGCGAGGCAGTTTCGCCTCATTCAACATTTGTCGTGGCCTGCATGTGGTTTGGTAAATGATTACATTGATGAGAGGGAGATCACGGTGTCTTATTCGTCGGTTGACGCTGCCATGGCTTTGGTGATGGCCGCAGGCACAACGGAAAAAATGGCAAACTGTGACATCAAGTCGGCTTTCCGGCTGCTTCCAGTCCACCCAGACAATTGGGGCCTACTGGGGATTCAGTTTAGCGGCCGCTGGTATGTGGAGAAGGCATTGCAGATGGGCTGCTCGATGTTTTGCGCGCTTTTGAGTGTTTCAACACGTTCCTGCAATGGTTTTTCACGGAATGGCCGGGTCACCAAGGAGTAACTCACTACCTGGATGACTTTTTCTTCGCTGGGGCAACAGACTCCATGGATTGCCAGGTTGCGCTGGACAGGTTTCAGGAGCTCATGGAGGACTTGGGCACGGCATTGGCACCGGAGAATACAGTGGGGCCAGGCACGGCGCTGTCGTTTTTGGGCATAGAGCTGGACTCGGGGGCGATGGAGACCCGTTTACCAGCGGAAAAGAAGCAGCAAATGTTGGGGCTGCTGGAGGTCATGTTGGCACGGCACAAAGTCACGGTTTTGGAAATACAGGTGCTGTTGGGTCACCTCAATTTTGCTTGCAGAGTGGTGAGAGTGGGTCGGACATTTTGTAGGAGGCTGGGCAGGGCCTTGGCGGGGCGGAGGCCACTGCATATTCACGTACGGCTGTCTGCGGGCATTCTCGAGGACTTGCGGATGTGGCAATTTTTTCTCGAAGAATTTTAATGGGGTCCCCATGCAGAGGGGGGATGACCTGGTCTGGGATGTCCAGATCTTTTCGGACACGGCAGGAAGCGATGGTTTCGGGCTCTACTGGCAGGGGAGGTGGTGTGCAGCGATGTGGCCCCCAGAGTGGGCGGGGGAGGGTGGAGCATCGCGTTTTTGGAGCTTTTTCCTCTGGTGGTGGTGGTCTCGCTGTGGGGGGAGGTGCTGGCACACAGACGAGTGACCTTTCATGTGGATAACATGGCGGTGGTGCAGGTAATGAATCACCAGTCCGACAGGGATGAACAGGTGCATAAACTGCTGCGAGTGTTTGTGTTGGGTTGCCTGCGTCATGACATTGCTTTTAGCGCGGTGCACGTGCCTGGGGGAGATTCCGTGGGTTTACCAAGGACGCGATCGAGACCGGACATGCATGCCTCCGCAACTGGGGTACGTAGGCAACACAGGATGTTGCAGCTGGTTCTAGGATATTTGGCGGAGTCGACGAGGGCAACTTATGTGTCTGCATGGGGGAAGTTCGTGGAGTCTGGGGCGCGTTGGCGGGCCCCGGGACAAAGAAGGCAGGAGGATGTGACTCTGTTTTTACTGTCGCTCATCGAGAAAGGGCACATGCGGGTCACCATAGCGGGCAAGTTGGCGGGGATTGCCTTCATGAGCAAACTCTTATGGGGTTATGCCCCGACCGCAGGCGAGCTCGGGTCGAGGATGTTGGATGGGGAGCCGGCGGAAGGGTTGGTATTTTGGCACTCGGATGGGCGGGAGGTTAAAGGCTCGCAGCTGTTGGCTATATTGCAGAAGTCGTTGGCTCTGCTGGGGGTGGATGGGAGGACCTATGGCAAGCATTCCTTTCGGATCGGCGTGGCGTAGGATGCGCATAGGCAGGGGGGGCGAGGGGACATCATGCGCTTGGGCAGGTGGTCGTCTGATTGCTACAGGCGATACGTGCGCGGCGACGCTAGCCATTGATAGCGCGGTTGCTTATGTGGCCGTTGTACTTACTCTTGTTTCTCGTTTCAGGGTCCGTGGTGGGTCTCCTCGCCCATGATATGGCGATGTGGATAGTGGGCAACTCATTTGTGAAGCGGGCCAAGGTGCAAGCCCGGGACAGTTATTTTGGGGGAAATTTGGGGTTTAATCCTGCACTTTTTAAAGTTTGTTGGTTTGGGAGAGGGGGTATGCGTTGGAGAGAGTTGATGGAAACGCTTAACGGTTTGTTGGTAGCGGGTAGGTGTCCAGATGTCTTGGTTTTACACTTAGGTGAGAATGACATGGTTAGGGAGACAGGGTTGGTTTTGATGAGGGCCAAGAAAAAGGACCCAGAAGAAAGTGGCGATGGTCAGGGTGTACGGTTGTGTGGACCGAGTTTGTGCAGCAGACGGTTTGGAGAGGGGCGGTGAAACCCCAGGCGATGGATAAGGCCAGAAGGAAGGTCAATGTGGAGATGGTCCATTATTGCAGGCACTTGGGATTTTCACGGATCTGGCATCAGGACATTCGTTACAATGCGCCAGAGTTGTTCCGGGGTGTGAGGTAATATAAATTTTATGGTCATGTTGTGTTCCCTAGCGAGTACCCCACCGACTCCATGTACGAGTTAAAAGTGCATGTAACTTCCCTCCTGTACCAGCTATGAAGACGCAAATACATTTGCGTCCAACGTTAACTTGTCCTCTTTCAGACCCACCATGAATGGGTTTGATGGTCCGTTCCTAAGTATGCTATGCCAACGTCTTTTTGAAGTGTACTCCTACGTTTTTCAGCATGGCTGAAAGTAGGCCCTGAATCTCTGCCACCGAGCCTCTTTTCTGGCTTCTGACTGCGAGGGCCTCTGCCCAAGCAGCCCCCGTACCCGTGAACTCTGACTTACTTCTAGCGCGGCCCTCCGTGCTCAGCTCAGCCTGCTGCCTGCCAAGATTGACTATAACCTTCGAGTTATCTGTTTTCCTCCCCGAAGATACATTCCGGCCTGCTAGCTTCAGTAAACATCCTTCCTCAGCTACAGGGCTAAAGGGCCGACCTGTCTTTATGCAAGTAATTCATAGCCTCTGTTGCCATGCTTCCATGGAAGGCCCCATGCCCCCACGCTTCTCATACAGACACTCAGGCGCTTATACACGCACTCACAGCAAGTATAGAATAGCTTCTGCTCTAGAGACCTTTCTGCCCAGATAGCTTAGTTCCTAAACATCAGATATCAGATATGATAGAAGCACAAGTTGATCTGACATGCCAGACTTCTGTCTCTTTCCGCCAGTGTAAATGTCAAGTCCCCTGCACCCCGTCTATCACACGTCATGCAGCTGCGCGCGCATCCAAGCTTCCGATTTCTGCTGACATTGCAACATTCTGTTAGCACCACCCCTTGGTGCCACCCACTTGCGTCACCTATCAGTGACGTTTTCTAGCACACACGCCTAGTTTACGCCTCTTGATGATGTACTAGCACCACGTGTATACTGTTATCTTGTCTTCTCTCAGCTGTTACGCCTCTTACATTGAACACTATGATGTAAATCAAGTATATAAGCTATGTATTGTCAATAAACGACGGCGCGCTCATCTATCCCTTCTGACATCCTGTGTGGTGGTCAGAACATGATATCCTGATTCCTTTATGAGGAATAAAACCCTTAGAAACTCTTACACCACGGACTCTGTTTTCCTTCTTTTCCGATTGAGTTATTATTGATTAAGTACTTACCTGCATAGAAATTAAGAGAGTAAATTAATTATTTACATCATTTTGGCGCCCGAACAGGGACCCCTCCCCCACCTCACGCGCCGGAAGGTGCGTTGCAATCCGTGTCCCCTGCCATCAGTTAGACGGACAACACGTGTACTGGCAGGATTTCCTGCATCCCCCTCTGACACACGGAGGTGACGAAGACTGCGATCAGTGCCCAGACGAGGCGGTGAGGAGTGCGGAGGATCCCGACCAGAGCCCAGCCGAAGGAAGCAAGGTCCGAGGTGTGAAGAGGCCCACCAGTTTTCCGAAGTTTTCCGAAGTTTTCCGAAGTTTTCCGAAGTTTTCCGAAGTTCCGAGTCGAGTCCAGTCGAGTTTTCCGAGGCCTTCTGTTTTCCGTGCTTCCCGGTGAGTACCATTGCTGGGTCGTATCTAGACGGGTTTGGGTACGCAAGTCCGGTCTGCACTGTTTTTAGGCAGTGTATCTGTACTGTTTAGCAGTATATAAAGTATTCCGAATTTCTGCACTGTTACAGCAGTGTATCTGTATCGTTGAGCGGTACATTCAGAGTAGGGGGAAGTTAGCTATGTCTTTAAATGTTTCATGTGATTAATGTCGTGGTATGAATGTGATTGTTCTTGTGTATTATTGTGTTTTTTGTTTAAATAGTTACAGGCGAAATTAAGTATTAAGGATCAAGCATTTCAGTATCAAGTAGGCACAATGCCGTTTTTTAACAAATTAAAGCAGATAGGAACTAGGAAAGGGATGTTAGAGGAAGAGATTCCAATCCCCCCTAGGGACACTCCAGGTAATTTCATGTATAATAAGCATGGCATAGACGCCATCCTGTATCTAGAGTTATGGACCGATTATACCAAGCACTTAGAGGAAAGATACCGATGGCCAGTTAACGGAACATGGGATGCCGAGTGCATCATAAAGGTAGAAGAAATATTACGGAAAAAGAAAGCTAGACAATCTCAGAAAGACGCCATAGAATTTTGGCGTAAGGAATCACGTAAGCGTGCTGATAGAGCACTCCGTAGAGAAGACAGGCTTAAAGAATCAGAAAAGGCCCAAGAAAACGAATTAGTTACTGAGGGAATTCGAGTAAAAGTAGAACAAATAGATCGTATCCTAAATGGCAAAGTGAACAACATGTATCTTTTGGCCGATGGTACCCCTGACGCCATTTCAGAAATACCGAAAAATTTGCCGTCACCATTAGTTCCAACTAAAGTAATGCATAAGACTACTAAAGACATATTCCTAAATTCATATCTCGAAGATGTAGCGCCAGCTTACACCAATCTGCCTGTTCGTGCCCTGCCTACTGACAGGGCCGGGGGTGGTACTGCCCCCCAAGATCACTCTCAGCCGACACCGAAAAAGACTAGTCCCGTTCCGCCAGCTCCGCCACTTCCCTCACCTAAAACTGATCTACCGAAACCACTTCAATCAGATCCTACTAAAAGACAAATTCAGATACTGACTACACACAGAGATAATGCCCAAGTTTCCGCTTCAGGAGGTGCGACCGCGGGTCTCCAGACCCCGCCACCGACTCACAGATTAAATCTCAGAGGTATGCAGAGTCCTTTTACGCACAGATCCCCCCGTTCTTCTAATTCATCCCGTCTTGATGCACTAAAAGAAAATATGTCAGTTTGTAGATACGATCCAGAACCTGGACAGGACGACTTAATGATATTAGCGTCTTTACGGTTAAGATCTGCTACTGATAGTTTGTTATGTTATGCAGGAATGAAGGAGCACCTAGATAGAATATATGAGTTCGTTCAAACGGGAAAGGACCCCGACAGTATTAAGGATGCCCTGGAGAAACAGAAAGTTACCATGCAAGCACTGATACTACGATTTTTCATAAATTGTCTAATAAGAGAACGAGACAGGCCCGGAACAGGGCAGAGTGAATTGGATGCATTGAACAAGTGGGGTCAAAATATAGCCGATGGAAAACATGACAGACAAAATTGCATAGAGGCCATGTATAAAAAGATTAGGAAAGCAGTGATAGCAGTACACGAGAAAGAGAAAGAAAAGGCTCCCTCCGAGGAGGAAGAAGAATCTGAAGAACCAGAACCAACTACAAGTACTATAGCATATGTAGGTAGGGGAAACTACCTTAGGAAAGGTGTCCGTCCGGAAAGCAAGAGAGTTTTCTTCTCTGCCTTAACGAATCCGAATTCTGCTGAACATCAGTTCCAGGAAACTGATAAACGGCTTCGAGATCGAGTTGGGTACCATGTACTCAATTCTATGGATGAACAAGAATTAGCCCGATCAGCGGTATCATGGGCCGAAAATGCAGACATATATAATGATGACACCGTAGCACAGACATTTCTGAACCTCTCCCCCGACGAACAGAAATTAGCAGGTATATATATGATTCAGCACCTTCTCATTAAGTACAGAAAACATTATTCCGATCCAGGTCCCTTACATGAGACACTAGAAGCACTACTGATGGATAGATGGAGAGGCCTAAGCACTAAATTAGTTCAAATAATTCTAGAACAACGACGCAGATATGACACCTTTGTAAGTCCTGAATATGTTCCCGCCCCACCTCCAGAAAGGAAAATGTACCATATGCAGTGCGGGGGTGGTATTGAAAGTCAGAACCCCTTACGGGAAGTGCACCCTGTTATGGGTGAGGATAAAATTTTGAAACGCGTGTATGTACACACGCCTCTAACTAAATTAGAACTGTTAGAAATGAAGAAATTAGTACCGTGCCATGATAAAGACCCTGCAGGTTTTCATAGAGAGCTCAAAGACATGTTACTGATGGGGGACTACACATATGATGATATCATGAAAATGTTGAAAGTATTATTGCCTACGGGTATATTCGAGAAATTAAAGGAAAAGGACTGGGAGGTGGGAGACGCAAAGATTGCCTGGGCAGAAATAGAAGACGAAGAGAAGAAACGGGTCCCAGGGTTAGGCCTTGGGGACAAAACTAAAGCATTACCAGGTTTAATAGTACAGGTCCTGCCCAGATTATTGACAACTAGAAAGGAGGATTGGGATGCAATCTCGTCCTGTAAACAGAAACATGATGAAGATACTAGCGACTTTTATTCAAGATTCGAGAAATGTTTTATTATCAATAGTGGCCTCCAGCCAAGTAGCGAGTCGTACCCACATCTTTTTGTATCAAAGTTAGTCGAGAATTCCCTACCGTTAGTTAAAAATAGAGTGTATA
Source organism: Lissotriton vulgaris (assembly GCF_964263255.1). Taxonomy (NCBI): domain Eukaryota; kingdom Metazoa; phylum Chordata; class Amphibia; order Caudata; family Salamandridae; genus Lissotriton; species Lissotriton vulgaris. The sequence continues at coordinate 1,609,040,990 of NC_141693.1, read as the reverse complement.
AAGTCGAGAGTACATGGCAAGCAAATACGCCATCCCAGATGTTACAAATGTTACAATATCACCAGAATAGAATTAGGGAAGAACAAGATCAGGAACAGAAGCGCATGAAAGACACGAAAATGAAAATGTTAGTAGCCCAGACGGTCCCATCCGACAGTCACAGGAAAGGTACGACCCAGACAAGTCACGCTGCAGCTCCTGTTAAAGGGACATGCAATTATTGCAAGCAGCCAGGTCACTACGTACACGAATGTGCAGTTCTGAAACATAACATAGCGACAGGTAAAACTAAAGAGAGACCGCATCCGCCTAGACAAGACCATAACCAGCATCAGTCTACACAGAATACACAGCCCATGCATGCATCCGCACAGACAGCACAGACCGTAGCAGTACCACAGCCACAGCCCATTGCTGCAACTCAGCAAGTCTCACAACAGATGTACCAGTATGCCCAGTCTGCTTACCCCGAATATTCCCGATATACATGAAACAGCCTAGAGAGGGAAGGTGGCTTGCCTCTTATCGAGATTCCTGTAGATCAAGAAGGTCCTTATGTACACAGTCAAGTATTGGGGAAAGATAGAAAGTTTTTAATTGACACAGGGGCAAGTCGCACTACAATAAGTCATGACGAAGTTCCAGGGGCACCCCTCTCAGGCTCACAAAATGTTTCCCTTGGTTTTTCAGGACAGCCTATTGTAAATGAAGTATCAGAACCAGTTCCCCTGGCTGTGGGTCCGTTATCACGCGTTACAGACCTGTTACTAACAAAATCATGTCCGGAAAATCTGTTAGGAATTAAAACACTGAAGGCTCTAGGGGCTATAATATGCTGCTCCCCGGAGGGAGTTAGACTCTTTCTGCGGGATTTCAAGGGTCATTACGTCCTTCGTGAGTTTGACGTCAGATTGAAAAATGTACCTGATTACTTGTGGGCAAAAGGCCCAACTGATGTAGGATGTATGCACATTACACCATACCGCGTTACCCTCAAGGCAGGTGTTGTATTACCCAGAATCAGACAATACAAGTTACCACCCGATGCTGTAGCGGCTTTACTGAAAATCATTGAAGAGCTCATTGCCCAAGGAGTGGTCGTCGAGACCGACTCCAATATCTGTAATTCACCCATCATTCCGATTCTTAAACGTACTGATCCCAATGCACCGCCAGTATATCGGCTGGTGATTGATCTTCGAGAATTGAATAAATGCATTATCCCACAGTATCCTGTGGTCCCCGATATATCATCTCTCTTGACTGCTATTGATTCAGAAGCAACGTTCTTTACTGTAATTGATCTCAAGAACGCCTTCTTCAGCGTGCCTATTGATCCAGAGAGCCAATATCTCTTCGGATTCTGTTTAAATGGACGCAGTTTCAAATTTTCGCGCGCACCTCAAGGATTCACAGAAAGCCCCAGCATCTATAGTCAAGCACTGAAAAGACAACTAGATTGTATTCAAATGCCAGTTAACACCGCTTTACTACAATACGTCGATGATCTGCTGATCACCGCACGAAGTGAGCCCGAATGTGAAAAAGCATCACTGACAGTTTTACATTTCCTGGCTGACAAGGGACACAAGGTGTCTCCTTCGAAGCTACAATTCTGCGCTCAGCAAGTTGTGTACTTGGGTCACTTGCTGTCCAAAGTGGGGAGACAGCTCACTCCCGATCGCATTCAGTTAATTGTGAACATGCCGCAACCCAAGACACAAAAGGAAGTGCGGGCCTTCATAGGCCTCACCTCGTACTGCAGACAATGGATTCCCCAGTATGCATTCTTAGCTAAACCACTCATCCAGTTAACGACACAGGAGGCAGCGACTTCGACTGTCCTCCCTTGGACTCAGGAACACACACAAGCTTTTGAAGAATTAAAGAAAGTTTTATGCCAAGCACCAGTTTTAGCGACACCATGTTACAGCAAACCGTTTACACTTTTTGTTACAGAACGTGATGGCACAGCGTTGTCTGTCCTCACTCAAGATCAAGCAGGTTCACATAAGCCTTGTGCTTATTTTTCTAGTACATTGGATTCAGTAGCTCAAGCACTCCCTGCGTGCTTAAAGTCAGTAGCAGCAACAGCGTTAGCAATAAGACAAAGTGATTCAATTGTTTTAGGTCATCAGTTAACAGTTCAAGTACCACATTCTGTAGAGGTTTTGTTAAACAGAACCCAGACTCAACACTTAACTATAGCACGACTGACAGGTTATGAATTAACACTATTCCAGCCACACATAGAAATCAGACGTTGCAGCATCCTGAACCCCGCAACACTGTTACCTACAGTTATGACAGATCCAGCTCCGCATGATTGTATAGAAATAATTAATGCAGTAACTAAGCCTAGACGAGACTTAACAGATGTCCCATTGACAAATCCAGACCTGACACTTTATGTGGACGGTTCATGCATGAGAACAAGTACAGGAGAATTAGTGGCCGCGTACGCCGTGACCACTGAAACTGAAATTAAAGAAACACATCGTATTGACACACTGTCTGCTCAAGCAGCAGAGCTCATCGCTCTGACTCGAGCCTGTATTCTAGCCAAGAACAGAAATGTTAACATATACACAGATTCCCGCTATGCCTTCGGAGTTGTACACGACTTCGGAGTCCTCTGGCAAGAACGAGGTTTTCTGACTTCCCATGGGGCCAAGATACAACATGGCCCCCTCATTCAAGCACTGTTAGAAGCAATACATTTGCCCTCGGGCATATCAGTCATGAAGTGTAAGGCACATACTAAAGTAACAGATTCTGTTTCCCAGGGTAACGACCTGGCAGACCAGACAGCAAAACATACAGCATTGACTTACACCCAGACTACTGATGTGACAAAGACAATAGTCCAGACCCAGTGTATGGCAGTTAGAGATCCCACCCTAGATGTAATTGATATCCAGACACATGCTACTCCAGAGGAGATAAAGAAATGGACTGAACTAGGAGGGATTCAGACAGATCAAGGTTGGGTGACGAAGGGAAAATCTATATGGTTTCTCCCCGACTCAATGGTTCAAGTCATGATAAATACAGCACATAGTCCTGCCCATCTTGGAGAGAAAGCCATGTTAGACAGTTTACAGAATCTCTGGTACAACAAACACTTACGAGCAGCAGCAAAACAGAAAGTGCGTACCTGCATGATCTGTTGTCAGTTCAATCCAGGTAAAAGCGTCCCTGTTGAGCAAGGTGGATTTCATCCTCCCGATCACCCTTTTGAAGTCCTCCAGATGGATTATATCCAGATGAATAGCTGTAGAGGATTTAAGTATGTCCTTGTAATTGTTTGTGCTCTGTCCCGCTGGACCGAAGCATACCCAGTCCCAGACTACACTGCCCCGACCACTGCCAGACAGTTGGTTCGTGAATTCTTCCCACGGTACGGTTTGCCCCGTGTCGTGTACTCAGATAACGGACAGCCGTTCTCGTCCGAGCTGATGAGACAAGTTTCCCTCTTGCTAGGATATCAGTGGAGGTTCCACTGTGTCCGACATCCCGAAGCAGCTGGCCTTGTAGAAAGGCATAATCAGACACTAAAAATCCGTCTTGCCAAGATCTGTCAGGAAAAAGGGGTCGACTGGATAGTCGCCCTGCCCGTGGCACTATTCTACATGAGGATGGTCGCCCACTCGAGATCAGGGCTATCCCCGTACGAAGTGGTCTTTGGCAGACCGCCGAATATGTGGGGGACGCCCGTTCCGAAAAAGATCACTGATATTGATTGTAACATGTTGACAGATTACCTTGCCTCCTTGATGTCTGCACTCCAATCATGTCGTTCACAGGTTGCCGCAGCCTTCCCTGACAACACCGATGTAAAGGCGCATGAGGTCCGCCCAGGTGACCTGGTGGTCGTCCGGAATTTCGACCGGAAAAGTCCGCTGGAGCCCCGCTGGAAGTCTCCAAAGACCGTTCTGCTTACCACTAGGACCGCCGTGAAAATCGAGGGGAGAAAGGGGTGGGTCCACACGAGTCACATCAAACTATGCAATGAACTAAAAAACGGACTGAAACAGGACTCTGACTCGTCCACCCCCACCAAAGACTGTGTCGAAGCACAAGACGTTACTGTGCCTAAGAGAGAAAAGACTCCTCAAGAACTTTACCGAATGAAGCTTCGATCTAGCAAGTCAGACAGTTTAATTGTTTAAGTCCTCCCTTAGGTGAATCGGTTAAATAGTTTCTGACATGTATCCCCTAGATCGAGTTAGAGAGAGAGAGGAAAAGAGAAGAACATATTGCAAATCACTTCGTAGTCACTGCATAGTGACACTAATAATCATGTTTATTCTGAGTATTCTAATTATTATTGCCAGCATTCTGCTTCCTATGTACTGGCCTATTTTCAGGCGTGAACAATCTGCTTACAATGTCTCTGCTGAACACACTTTTAGTGAACTTCCTGCACATGAACTCTCTTACAGACTTGCGCTGCGCAACAATACATTCATTAGTATGTTACACCATTCCCATCAGACAAATAATGCTACAGACTGTTGGATATGTGGCCGACTCCCTCCCTACCAGAATTACAAGGGAGCTCTGCCCCTCTTTCCGTACCCATTCACTCACAATGGCTCCTGTGGAGCATGGTTTAAAATAATTAATTCTTTAGATCCTGATATTGCTGTTTTCGATGGGGGCTGGGTTTGGGGAAACTTGAACTTAGTCCTGCTCAACGTCTGTTATCCTGATCAAGAAGGACTTCCCACTCGAATAGGAACTGATCTAGAAAATGAAGTATATGGATTAGGTAATTACACAATTAGCCTTATGATCCTCACTGTTGAATCTGAAACTGCTCCAGTTCTGCCCCATATGTTAGTACTACCAGTCACAGGTGAATTATGTGTTAGCAAGAAAGGTTCAGTACACGTAGGTCATAGTAAATGCACTACTGTGGTCGAGTTCAGTGACCATGGTAAATCGTCCTTTAAAGCTATCAGTCATTCCTACTTTGTTTGTGGTCATACCGCATACATACGTTTGCCTCCAGATTGGGATGGTACCTGTTACATTGCCTTCCTTCTGCCACCTGTTTTCCTAGCTCCTCCTGATTACCATAGAAATACGAATCTAGCACCGAATAGACCCAAAAGAGATATTCCCCTTGTCGACTACACAGAAACGGCATGGGAACAGTACACTGATTTCAATAAAGGATTCTTTTTCTTCCTAGGACCTGTCCAAAACAGTAAATTAATACGCAGATTAACGAGAACACTCGAAGCAGTAGTGAACGAAACTGCCTCCGCTCTAGGTAACTTAACAGAGGAGCAGTCTGCTATACGGACTGTTGTCCTTCAAAATCGTCTTGTGATTGACGTCATCTTGGCAGATAGAGGTGGAGCTTGTAAGGTCATCGGGTCAAGTTGCTGTGTTTTCATTCCACAAAACGCACCATCTGTCTATCAAGCTATCACCCGTTTACATAAAATTGCAAATCAGATACATCAGAATCCAGGCACCTGGACTTGGTCCGGTTGGTTCTGGACTACGTTAACGGCTTGGGGATGGAAGATCTTATCCTTCCTAGGCATTGGTCTTGTTATAGTATTCAGTTGTTGCCTATGCCTGCAGTGTGGGCCAGCGATATGTGGACTGTGTGCCACATCCTGCATTGAGCATTCCAGTTGTCTTTCAAACAGTCAAAGAAAGAAAGACGAACATATAATGTTACAAGAACAAACCGATCGATTTATGAGGATCGACATATCATGAAGGGTCCGTAGGGAACAAGGAGGGAATGAGGTAATATAAATTTTATGGTCATGTTGTGTTCCCTAGCGAGTACCCCACCGACTCCATGTACGAGTTAAAAGTGCATGTAACTTCCCTCCTGTACCAGCTATGAAGACGCAAATACATTTGCGTCCAACGTTAACTTGTCCTCTTTCAGACCCACCATGAATGGGTTTGATGGTCCGTTCCTAAGTATGCTATGCCAACGTCTTTTTGAAGTGTACTCCTACGTTTTTCAGCATGGCTGAAAGTAGGCCCTGAATCTCTGCCACCGAGCCTCTTTTCTGGCTTCTGACTGCGAGGGCCTCTGCCCAAGCAGCCCCCGTACCCGTGAACTCTGACTTACTTCTAGCGCGGCCCTCCGTGCTCAGCTCAGCCTGCTGCCTGCCAAGATTGACTATAACCTTCGAGTTATCTGTTTTCCTCCCCGAAGATACATTCCGGCCTGCTAGCTTCAGTAAACATCCTTCCTCAGCTACAGGGCTAAAGGGCCGACCTGTCTTTATGCAAGTAATTCATAGCCTCTGTTGCCATGCTTCCATGGAAGGCCCCATGCCCCCACGCTTCTCATACAGACACTCAGGCGCTTATACACGCACTCACAGCAAGTATAGAATAGCTTCTGCTCTAGAGACCTTTCTGCCCAGATAGCTTAGTTCCTAAACATCAGATATCAGATATGATAGAAGCACAAGTTGATCTGACATGCCAGACTTCTGTCTCTTTCCGCCAGTGTAAATGTCAAGTCCCCTGCACCCCGTCTATCACACGTCATGCAGCTGCGCGCGCATCCAAGCTTCCGATTTCTGCTGACATTGCAACATTCTGTTAGCACCACCCCTTGGTGCCACCCACTTGCGTCACCTATCAGTGACGTTTTCTAGCACACACGCCTAGTTTACGCCTCTTGATGATGTACTAGCACCACGTGTATACTGTTATCTTGTCTTCTCTCAGCTGTTACGCCTCTTACATTGAACACTATGATGTAAATCAAGTATATAAGCTATGTATTGTCAATAAACGACGGCGCGCTCATCTATCCCTTCTGACATCCTGTGTGGTGGTCAGAACATGATATCCTGATTCCTTTATGAGGAATAAAACCCTTAGAAACTCTTACACCACGGACTCTGTTTTCCTTCTTTTCCGATTGAGTTATTATTGATTAAGTACTTACCTGCATAGAAATTAAGAGAGTAAATTAATTATTTACATCAGGTGACTGGGTTCACCTGTCCTGCATTGGCCTGGACCTTTATCTGTTGGAGTACCGGGAATTGTTGTCCAGGTTGTTGGGTATACGTAGGGAGTGAGGAACCGAGGGGGAAGTGCATCGGGGAGATGGTTGCAGGGGTTGGGGGTGGGGCAGGAAAAGGTGGAGGCGGTATAATCACCTACCCTTCCTCCTTTTCCTGGGTGGCGGAGTTGTTTTTGAAGTTGGCCAAGTTTGGCTGGAGTTTGGTAGTTTATCGTTAAGTTTGGGGAGTTGGTGAACAGGAGTGGCGAAAGGTTAAGCAGTTTGGAAGTTTACATTAGAGAGTCGTTAGTTACAGTTGCAGGAAAGCAGATAGGATTGTAGGTTTTGGGAGGGTAGGAGTTCTATGTTATGTGATAAGATTGTGTATTATTTAATGTATTGGAAGTTATGTATTGTATGTTGCAGGGTGTTTTTTTTTATCATGTGGGGATCGTAGGGGTGGGGGGAGGAAATGGCAAGAGGTCAGGTAATTCGATGTTTAGAGAGGTTTTAGTTTTGTAAGGCAAAGTGCCAGTTTTAATAAAGTGTGATGTGCACCTGTTTCAATAAAGCGGACGTTTAAACACACTAATGGTTGTCGGTGTGGCTTGCCTCCCTTCCTCCATCCCAAGGGGATTTTAGGGGGCAGCCGCGAGGTCTGCCCCCCGGGTAGATTTGGGAGCGGGAGGGGGCGAGCAGGGAGCAGCCATTTAGAGGCTTTGGGCTCCCTTTGGAGTATCCCAAAGGTATCCCAATTTTGAAGTACAAGCCCAATAGTTATATTATGGGGGTTAGCGCTGGCCCAGCCACCATTTTAGGTTCTGGTGACCTGGTGACTGGGAGCGCTGTAGTTATGTTTTTTTCTGCCCCGCCCACCCTCCCCGGGCTTAAGGTTTTTGGGGGAGGTGTTTAAAGTATGTTTTTGTTTAGGGGCTGCTGTCGGAACAGGTGCATAGGGGTTATGTTATTGTAATGATGTCGCTTGGAACAGGTGCTGGCGGAGTTGTTTCTGAAGTTGGCCAAGTTTGGCTGGAGTTTGGTAGTTTATCGTTAAGTTTGGGGAGTTGGTGAACGGGCGCAGGGAAAGGTTAAGCAGTTTGGAAGTTTACATTAGAGGGTTGTTAGTTACAGTTGCAGGAAAGCAGATAGGATTGTAGGTTTTGGGAGGGTAGGGGTTCTAATGTTATGTGATAAGATTATATATTATTTAATGTATTGTAAGTTATGTATTGTATGTTGCAGGGTTTTTATCATGTGGGGATTGTAGGGGTGAGTTGGAGGAAATGTTGGGGGTCAGGTAATTCGATTTTTAGAGAAGTTTTAGTTTTGTAAGGCAAAGTACCAGTTTTAATAAAGTGTGATGTGCACCTGTTTCAATAAAGCGCCTGTTTACACACACAAATGGTTGTCAGTGTGGCTTGCCTCCCTTCCTCCCTCCCAAAGCGGCTTGTTCTGCTGTCGTTAGAAATTTAACGAAAGCGCGCCTGGCATTTTTAAAACGAACGTGGATAAGTCACATGACTATGAGGTGATCAGTGCAGCTGTGATGCTGGAACTAGATACCAGATTATATAGCGGCCATTTCGTGACGATATAAACGTCCAAGCGTGACCCTAGAAAGTAAAGATAAACTACAGCATAGATATACACAGAAATAATAAAGGATGATAAAAAAAAGTCCAATATACGGAACTAAGTGTAACCCAAGTTCCTAGTATATGGTACTAAGGTACTTATGGTAGTGGTACACCAGAGGTCTCCCATGGACTACAGCATGTATTATTCCGCCCATGGGAGCCTATGGAAGCTGTGTCTGCAGGTCTGCCATTGCAGTCTGCATGTAGGTGCATGCACCTTTAACTGCAGATACAAGGTTTTCCTTATATCCCGGTAGCTGCACTTAAAACCTATACATCACCCTTAAGGTAGGTCTTACAGTCCACAGGCAGGGTAGGGTGTATGGTTGCAAGTGTGAGGGTGTCCCTGCAGAAGCAGAGACACCTCTACAAACCCTGGAGTCCATTTTCTCGCTTTGTAAGTGTGTAAAAGCCATTTTAAGGTATGTAGTGGACATTGGCAAAATCGAGATGTCTAGCTACATAAGGACTTCACCGAACCCAGTCATGTTTGGTATCAAACATGTTGGAATGATGTAACTACAATGATACCGGTATTAGTTGCATGAAACCATGTACTGGGGGCTCATTAGAGGACCCCCCATGTCTACCTGTGTAGCCTTGCCAAGTCTGCATGCAAGCCAGTGCTGCCTCGGATCCCATACATTGTTAGCCCTCTTGCTGGTGAGCTTAACTCAGGCAGGGGACGTAGATCATTGGATTTCCTGTAGAGTAGAGGTGTAGTCACCTCTCCTTTAGAAATAGGTATCTTAGGCTGGGGTGGGGGTGCTCCTGAATGCCTCCAGACTACTTTGAAGGGCACATTTGTTGCCCTCCTTGTATAAACCGGTTTGCCCCAGTGCAGGAGCCCTTGGCTCCCGCTCTGGGGTGAAACTGCACAAAGGACACAGGAGTGGCGACTCCCCTGTCCAGCTCCTCCCCTGGGAGGTGCCCAGAGCTCTGCCAGGTGGCCACTTGATCCTACTTTCTTGAATCTTAGATGGGTAGGGGCACCTAGGAGCATCTGACTAGTCAGTCCACCAGAATAGCATCCCTGACCCCCCCTTACTAGGTGGGTCCTACCCTCTTTCTGGGTTACATAAGGGCTTCCCTGAGGATGGATACTTAAATTCGTCCAGACTTCGTCTTCAAAAAACAACTGGCTTCGCCTGAAGATTTGTCTAAAGACTATTTTGCTGTTGAACACTAAACTGCGCTGCTGGACCATGCCAGGAACCAAGACAAGGCTGCCTCTGGTAGGAAGACTCCTACTGCAACTTCATCTATGTGCTCTTCCATGTTTTACAACCCATGTGGCTGTGCATCCTCCTGAGTCCCCCACAACTGTGCATGCATCAAGATAGCAAAAAGGAATCTCCCTTGGAGTGAAGGAGTCACTCCCCTGCATCCACAGGCACCTCAACAACGACTGACCTGTGGATCCTGCTGACCCATGGACACCTTCCATTTCTATAACACAGGCGGTGGCTCTCCAGAGGCATGACCAGTCTTCCCTGCAACGTGGGAGACTGTAATCTCTCTCCAGCCAACCGGAACTGCATCCCCGTGCGCTGCGTCTGTGTGCCGTTGCTAAGGCTTGTTGTTTTTCCTGACTAAAGTCTTCAAGCTCCAAGAAGCGTCAGCATCACACTGCTCCAAGAGTGACACCCTCCCTGCTTTTCCAGCAACATGGGCATCCATCTTCCATGTGCTGCAGAGACCTCCTTGAAACCCCTTGGGCCTGCTGCCAGAGGGTCCAGCTGGTATCTCCATCAATTCCTGCTGGCTCTCCTGCTTGCTGAGGGCTAGCCCGACTTACCCTTGCTTGGTGAGTCCCTTGCTAGTCTGCAACTAAGAATTGTTTCCTGCACCACGTCTGTTGCGTTAGCCAAGGCTTGTTGGTTGCCCTGCTGGTCACTGACCCTCCTACATTCTTCAACCGTCGAGGGGCTCGTGGACGGCTCCTGTGCTCCATCATCACCTTGGCTCCACAGCTGCATCTTCAAGACCTTTGTTCTACAGCAAAATGCCTCTGACCATGGCTGGCATCATGATCCCGTGCCTCCTGGACACCTCCAGGAGGTTTGGACTCTGTCCCCTCTCTTTGCAGGTACTTCTTGTTCAGAAATCATGTCTGAGTTTCACCGACCTGTACCATGAGACTCTATAGCAGCTGGACATCTGAGGTTCCCCAATGACGTCAACGAGCAGTTCCAACACCACTTCGTACCTATGAACCCAGGCTCCCTGGTATAGGTACCCTGGTTCTCAAGGTATCCACTAGTGGTGGTGTCCTCCAACCTCCCTGAGTCCTACGGGTTTTCTCAGAGTCCTCCGGGAAGGGTCCTGAAACAGTAAATCTCCAACCACGACTTCCCCACATTAACCTAAGGACACTGACCTGAGGCATCACCTCTGCATACGGGCGCCGAGCAACTCTTAGTTATTTAACTGTGGTGGTTCCGGTAACCTTTTCTAGGCATGGCAAATGATATTAGAAGCTGGTCGGACTTTTTAAATGCCCTTGTTCTGCCAATATAAAACTTTAAGCATCATTTGACATCCAGAGAATGTAGGAATCTTTCAGCTGTGGGCAAAGGGTTTTAAAAAATATGCTGTTAACACAATTGGTTCATTCAAGTGAAACGAAGTTGGAACATTCAGAATTAATTTAGGAATAGTTCTGATTATAACTCTGTCACCTTTGAATTGCAAATAAGGTTTGTTAACTGTATAAGCTTGTATTTCACTTATTCGCCTACCTGGTGTAAGCCAGGAGAAGGGCCATTTTTTCCCTATACATTTTTCTTGTGTGGCTTTTCATGACCTGTTATAGAACAGTATTTAATTGCCAGGTCACTGGAGGATACTTTAAAGGAGGAAAAACTCTGAAAAGACCTTGCATGAATTCCTTGATTAGTCTATTTGAGCATAGAGAGACTGCACCACTTTGACTCCGAAATCTTGAAATAGCTGCAATGTGAATTTTTATCAAAGTATGCGCTAGATTTGACCTCCCTAGGTGGAAAGGTAAGGTAGCCTGTGTTCTGAGAGAGGACATAAAGGGGTGTAGATTGCTATTTACACACCAAACGCAAAATATTTTCTATTTCGCTTTATAGGATTTACTTGTGGCATCCGCTCGCTACTGCTCAAGAATTGTCTTACAATCTTCTGGTATATTCAGTGATACAATTTCATTGAAGTGAGAAGTCAAGTGGATAAGTTGAGCAATTGTATTTGGTGGTGAACAACCTGACCTTTGTTTGAGGAAATGGGGTTCTCAGTAAGTGTGGACATTTTGATAGAAGAAGAAGCTCTGTGAACCAATATTGCCTTGGCCATGCTAGAGCTATCAGAATGAGGCAGCACTGTTCCCATTTCATTTTTCAATTAACCTCGAAAATTAGAGCAAAAGGAGGAAAAGCGTATGCAAACATTCCTGTCCAGGCTAGAAGAAATGCTTTACCCAAGACTTTTTCCAAGGAAACCTGCTTGCATACATTTAGCATTTTATGTTCTAAAGAATTGCATGTAGATCTCAATTTGGCTCCCCACTGTTTGGAAATTTAGAGTAACTGCTAATGATTAAGTTCCCATTCACGGCAGTGTTTTGCAGGTCTGCTCAGGGAAACGGCCTTTTCATTCTCCACCCTAAGGACATGCTCCACTTGTGATGAAATGTTGTAAGCACCCATTCCCGTATATGCTAGGCTTGAGTGGGCAAGATCTTCAATTTCGTTACTCCTTGTTTGGTGAGAAAGAACAGGATTGTGATGTTGTCAAGACATGGAATTGTGTATCCTGGGATGAGAGAATTGAAGGCAAAGGAAAGACAGACTTTAACTCTAGAAGATTGATGTGCATCTTTGCCTCTTGAGAAGACCATTTTCTGTAAATTTCTAGGGGCTAGATGTATCAAGCCGTTTGCGATTCGCAAAGGCTGGAATTCGCAGAATTCCGGCGTTTACGAATCGCAAACGGTCTTTCTGCATGTTTTGGCATGTAACAAAAATGTGCAAAATAAGTAATAGCAAAAATTTGCGATTCCATATTTTGCTTAAGCATTTAAGGAATCACAATTTTGCGATTCCTTAAATGCTATGTATGTAGCATTTTGGAATTTCGAATTTAGGTTAAGAAATCGCAAATTACCACCAACTTGTAGTTGGTGGTAATTTGCAAATTCTTTTAAAAATGCACAATTTGGCATTTGTGAAGGTGGCATGTGACGCACATACATGCCCATAGGGCATGTATGTGCGCTGTATGCACAAACATGTAAATTTCAGGGGTGCAGCAGGGTGTCCTTGAGACACCCCTGCACCCTTGAAATTATTCTCAATTTGCGATTAGCAAATTGCGAATCGCAAATTGAGATTTATTTCACAATCATTCCTATGGGCCTCGTGGCCCATAGGAATGAATGGGAAATTATTCCTTAATTGCGAATTCGCAAATTGCGAATTCGCAAATAAGGAAGATTAAGAAATCGCTAAAAAATAGCGATTGTCTACATACATCCCATTTTACGATTTCTAAATAGCGATTCCTTAAAAATCGCTATTTAGAAATCGCAAAAGGGTATGTTGATACATCTACCCCCAGGTCTTGTAGGTGAGCTCCCTAACCCTCCAAGGAAGTGTCCGTTTTTATTATGAAATGGGGCTGTACGAGTATGAATGATAGGCCTAAAGAGATATTTTCTATTCTTCCCCACTATGCCATTACTAGTTTCATACCTGGGGTAATTGTAACTGTCTTCGAAAGTTCCTTGGGTTTGAATCTATTGTGCATCCAGTTGTTCTTTGTTCTTGCAACGGTCTCATGACCTGACTGCAATTTGGAATTAACGGAACGTAAGAAGACATCATTCCCAAAATTGATTTGAACATCCAAATAGAAGTGAACTTTTTTTTCTTGATAGGGAAGCTGTTATTGCCATTATGCGTTGAATTCTTTCCATAGCTGGATATTCGTTGGAAACTTTCGTATCCACAACTGCTCCCGGGAAGAAGGTGATAGAGATGACTTTTCTCTATTCAGCTTAAGACCTAAAGTTTTGAATTGCCAAAGACAGGCCAAAGCAGATCTTTTTGCTGAGTGGAATGTTGGTCCTTTGATAAACCAGTCTCCCAAGAACGCCGCCACAGAAGCCATGCATTTTGTGAAGACTGTGGGACCCGATCGAAATCGAAATGGAAGCACTTTGAATTGGTAATGGTACCCACAGCCTAAATTCACCAGGACATTAAACAACATTATCTTGTCGCAGCTGGACACATACAAATACTTGGAGGTACAACTAGACCGCCATCTCAACTACAAGAAACATTTGGACCTAAGGCAAGCAAAAGCAAAACAACTCCAATTTGCTTTTAAAATCCTGCAGAAAAAACTTAGCAATTGTTCCACAAACCACCTATTAACCCCTTCGCTGCGGCGACTATTCCGCCGCAGTGCTAAGGGGGAGGCGGGGCCGCGCGGCGGTCCCGTGCTCGTGACAGAACCGCTCCGTCACGGCCCGTGGGTGAGCTGTTCTTGTGACGGAACGGTTCCGTCACGGCCCTGCCCGCTCTTCAGAACGTCCAGCGAAGGCGTGGAATTCGCACCGCGCAGGCGCTGCGAGCGGGCCGTGATGGAACCGTTCCGTCACCAGCACAGCCCACCCGAGGCTCGTGACGGAACGGTTTCATCACGAGCATGGGAGGGGTTGAAAGTCATAGCTGCAAAATTCTTGCCATCCTTTTTGTATGGATCAGAAATTTTAAATACGAAGGACTCAACAGTTTTACACACAGCACAATCTAGCCTATTTAAGAAACTATTCTCAATTCCACAACACAGTTCTCAAGCCCAGGTAAGATTGGAATTTAGATTGAAAAACCAGATACCAACAAGACAAGGAGTCCTGGTAAAATATTACTGGAGAGTGAGAGCAGCAGAGGAAAACACTTTAGCCCAACTTTGTTGGCAGGACGTCGAAAAGCAAACCAGGTCGATCAAGTCAGTATATGCAGTTTTGAAACAATCCCTTTCAGCATTAAAGCTGGAGGATTCTTGGCTCACAATATCGGTCTACTCTGAGTCCAAACAAATAGCCAACAAAGCCAACAAGCAACAATCACTTTTAATAGATAAAGCCTCCTTGGCCCTCAAAACACACACGTGGGTGGTGATGCCAACTTACAAATCGCTGAAACCTCAATCGTATTTGTTAAACACTTCTCATTACAGAACCAGTGGAACTTGACCTTATCGAGACTGGGATCCTTAACATCAAAAGACCTAACCCTAAAATGGAAACGGACCTGGCCGACACACGACTCGGACCCCCAAAGAGAGCAGAACCCTTATCTACTAACTAGGTAGACTCTCATTATGTTTGGCCATATCACGATGACCAAGGGACTGTGAAACCTTAGATCGTCCCATTAGGTTATCTTTGTGAAGCCTAAAAGAGAATTACAACCGCAACCTTCTGCAACATAACCCGTCAGAAGTGGAGAATTCGTGACATTTATATTTATACATGGCAATTGTGGCCTGATTGCATATAATACTTATGGTCTACAACACAACCATTTCTCCTTGGTCTCCTATGGTTAGGGGGACAACAAAAGATTGCATTTATTCAGAACAGAAACAGAAATATACTACTACCAGCAGCATTTTATAAGGCGACTACAGAAGCCCACACTCCAATTAGGAAACGTGAAGTGATCCCTATAAAGGATCGTCAATATTATCCCAGGGGCGATTTTACATTCCCTCTGGTTCTGGCAGACAAAATTTATGTCTTGATAAAGGTGATCATAATAAGGAGTTATCACCGAAACGCGTCGACGCAACCTAAAGCGTATAATTCAAGTCTCCAACACCATAATAGATACGCTGATTTGGTAGTGATACTACTCTGGTGACAGGAGAAAGAATATACAAACCTGTATCCAACAAATGTATGTTGTAACTGTTTGTCTGCTTGTAATTGTGCAGGTCGCAATTATATGTATTGTCTCAATTTTATCTTGTTTTAGTTCAGGGATTTTGGGCCATATGTATCCAGAAAACGATTTGCGATTCTGATCTAGCGATTATTACCGAATCGCTAATTCAGAATCGCAAATCGGGATGTATCAACGCAATAGCAAATTTTTAGTGATTCAGAGAAAATCGCTAAAAATGTGCGCGATGCAAAACAGCGATTCCTTAAAGGTAAAAAATCGCAATTTAGCGAGTTCGCAACCAGTATTTCGCTAAATAGCGCGATCGCAGCCCAAAAATCGCTAAATTGCGATGTTCCCACGCGATACATCGCAATTTAGCGATTTTCTGGAAACATCCAATCGCAATCCTGATGCATAATGATGACATCACCATCCAGGAAGTGAAAGATTACCCAAGGTGCTTCAGGACAGAGACAGAGAGTGTGAGAGTGTTGTTTGGAAGTCAGGAGCAATGGCAGAAGGTGGAAACCAGGATGTCCCAGCAAGCCAGCAGGACCAGCAAGAAGGGGAAGCAGGCAGGAAGAGGAAACAAAAGTTTTCAGAGGCTGAACTGGAGACCCTCATCACCGAAATGGTGCCACACCATGAGGCACTATTTGGGAGGAGTTCCCACAAGGTTCCAGAAGCCAGCAAAATGAGGATTTGGGAGGACATCCAAGCCAAAGTGAATGCCCTAGGAGTCACCCACAGGACAGTGGAAGTGTTGAGGAAGCGCTGGTATGACCTGAGACAGCGCTCCAAGGAGAAGTTGGCTGCCAGACTGGAGCAGTCCCAGCTCACCGGTGGGGGAACCTCCCACATCCCTGACTCTACACCAATGGAGGAGCTGGTAGAGGCCACACTGCCTACACAGACTGTTGCGGGCGTGTCAGTGCTCGACAGCTCAGCACAACCTGCTGCAAGACCAGGTAAGAAGCATGCCTCTCCACCCTAAACCACCCCCAGCAACCCCCTGCAGCAACCTAGGGATTAGGGGAACCACATGGCAGGCTAGAGCAATTACACAGGCAGACACAGCAATGCATTATGGGAGTTGTAGTCACCATAGACTGTAATGTAGAAAGTAGCTACAGATTTTAACTTAGTACAATTTTTCAGGTCAGGATAGGTGAATGACACAAGTAAAGTCAGGGTAGACTGTGAAAAATTTATTTGAACATCACATATAATGGAAAAAAAATTAACGTGTGCTGTTCTATCCACAGCACCTGCAAGTGGGAAGGCTACAGCCACTGCACCTGAGACAGGACCCCAAGCCTCTGGAGAAGGCAGCCATGGCAATGATTCAGATGGGGAGGACAGTCCTTTCACCCGGCCACAGGGACAAAGTAGGAGGAACGTCAGGCCATTGAGGATTATGGATGACGATGACGATGAAAATGATAATGTGCAGTCTGATGCACCAGTACCCCAGCAGCAGGAGTCCAGAGCAATGTCCAGAGGCAGGCGTAGACCCCGCACGGCCATCAGCTCCAATGTCCAACAGGAGGAATCTGTGTTCGCAGGCCTGGAGATGCACATGCTGCAGGTTCACCGGCTGCAAGCGAAGCACATGAAGGCCATTCAGAAGGAGATGAGGGCAGGGAACAGAGGCATACGGGAGGAAATCAGGGGGGCTGTGCAGGAGCTAACTGCAGAGTTGAGAGCGGAACGCGCAGCCAGGCACAAAGAAATGGCCCGCATGGACCACTACACGCGTGCTATTAATCGCCTGGCTTCCTCCACGAATATGCTGGCAAGGCGTGCCATAGAGACACAGCGGGAATTCTCCCATGGTATCCAGGACATAGCCACTGTAGTGGTGCAGTCAACTGCCACCCTTGACGAGCTGCGTGCGCTGCGCACTGCTGGACCCAGTGAGGAGGACTCACAGTCGGTCCGGAGCTCAAACACAACACCACCCACTGTTGAGAGGCGCCGTAGTGGCTGGAGCACCAGGCCTGCCACACTACAATAGGGACTGTTTTGAAAAGCAAATACCACACAGGGGAGTTATGGTGCCAGCAACAGTGTAGCACTTGCTGCACTAACAACAGTGTAGCACTTGCTGCACTAATGACTGATTGAGTAGCACTGTGATGGAAACATGTGCTTTTGTTTTGGAGACTTCATCCATGTTTGTTTTGGATGTGTTACATTGTTGCAATTGGGTAGTAAACACGTTTGCAAAGCAAGAAGTTGTCAGTGTATCATTTTCACTCACCTAGAAGTAGTTTCGCATGATCTCATCACGCCTCTGTCGGCCAGCTGCAGCAGCAGCTACGCCAGCTTCCATGTGTATGGGTCCAGGTCCCTCCACGTCAGAGGCGTCGGGGTCACTCAACTCCATAGGTGTCCCTTTCCTGGTTGCAATGTTGTGGAGCATTGCACAAGCTACAACAATTTTGCAGCACGTCTCAGGGCTGTATTGGAGGGCTCCTCCACTCTTGTGTATGCATCTGAATCTGCTCTTCAAAATCCCAAATGTTCTCTCGATGGTGCCTCTTGTGGAAATGTGTGCCCTGTTGTAGCGCCGCTGCCCAGCAGTGGCAGGATTCAGGTAGGGTGTCAGGATGAAATCCCGGACTGCATAGGCACTGTCCCCTGTGGATGGAAATGTGTAAAGGTCAGTCACTGTGATGCACATGCTGGCCATGTCAAATGTGGGCTGACAGTGTGTGCTGTTACCTAGTAGGTATCCCTCTCCAAATTCCCCTCTTGAGAGTCTACGGTATAGCCCACTGTGTCGGAATATGAAGGCGTCATGTGTGCTTCCAGGGTACTTTGCCACTATATCGGTGATAATGTTTTTGGCATCACACACCATCTGAATGTTCAGTGAGTGGTAGCATTTCCTGTTCCGGAATACATAATCTATGTTGGAGGGGGGTGAAATGGCTACATGTGTTCCATCTATACATCCTATGACGTGGGGAAATTGGGCTATGTTGTAAAATTCCTGCTTGGTCTGTGCTAGTTCCTGTGGGGTGCTGGGGAAGTGTATGTGATGTTGCATCCTGTGTGTCATGGCGTCGAGGAACGCATGGAAAAAGCGCAACAGGGCACTCTGTGACACCCCTCCTGCAGTGGCTATGACCCCCTGGAAACTACCTGAGGCCAGCAGGTGTAGTGAACAGAGGACCTGGATGTGAGTGGGTATGGCTTGTGTCCTGCGGGTGGGGTGTTCTAGGTGGGGCCTGAGTTCCTCTATCAAATCAAGTATGCTGTCTTCCTCCAGTCTGTAATGAGTGTAGATATCCTCCTCAGGGCGTTGAAAGATGGTGGTGCGTAACCGGAATATCCTCTCCTGCCATCTCCTCCTCTGCGCCAGAGCTCTCACTCTTCGCCTCCTCACTATCATGTACAGGCCGGACATTGTGGTAGGGAGTGTGTTGCATTCTGGGCTGCAATTTATAGTTTGCACCTGGTTACCACCTGCTCCCACTTGATGGTAATTGCGATTCCTTATTTTGCGATTTTGAGTATTTCGCTATTTGCGATTGTTTGATACATTCCATTGCGATTTCTGAATTGCGATTTCCACTTTAGCGATTTTCGCTAACAGGTTTCATTGCTAATTTGGAAATCGCTATTGTAATCGCTATTTAGCATTGTCGCTACGCTTAGGAATCGCTAATTTGCGATTCCTTATTTTGCGTGCGTTTTTGGCTTCATACATTGCGATTAGCGATTTTTGAGTCGCAAACGCTACTTTTTACCGATTCGCAGCGTTTGCGACTCATTTTTGGCTTCATACATATGGCCCTTAGTTTAGTTATCCCTATTGATTGTTTTTTTAATATATTCAAATAAATGAATTTTTTACTTTTCCATATTTTGTTGTATGTATTTGTTAAGTCATAAGGTACATTATTTTATACCTGTTTTTATCTGTGCCTTAAGGGAACCCTTTCTCTTACCTAGGTTGAATAACCCTATTTCCCTTGGCCTACACAAGGGTTACCTCTCTGTTTTTTACAGTTACGACAAAGAAATGCTGCATTTGCAGTCAAGGAGAAGGGTCACTACTCCACCTGTTATGTATCTGTCGACGCTACTAAACATTCGGAAAACTCTCTTATGGCCATTACTAAGGAGAGAACAAATAAGCACCTGAAGAGTGGCCGTTATAAAATGCCTAGGAGGCCTGACTGTCCAATTGTCCTGCAAGGCAATAACATTTTTGAGCCTAGCAGCAAAAGAACTAGAAAAGAACGACAGATTAACTGAACTCTACTTCGCAAAATCGCCTTGTTCATTTAAAGTAAATTCTGCAATTCATACTCCCACAGCACTAGCACTTTATTATACCCTGGAGAACCAAGCATGCTTGTGTACAGTTAAACCAACTCATCTAGAATTTTGCTTTCCTAGAAGGGCCGGACATTACATAGAAACAGCCCCAATACTATGTTACCATTTATATAAATGAGTTTATTGTAGTTTTAAACCAGAAAAATTGTTTGATACTTTATGTACCCAGGTGGTTCGTTCCACCCTTTTATGATTTTACTAGTGGTAATGACACCTTGCCACCTCAGATACATCCAATGTTTCACACATATCGAGACATCGAAATACACATCCAGGTGATACAATGGTGTCATGTAATCCCCCATATTTAGCAGTTGCAGAATCTCCTGTGAAGACAGCTTTCGAAAAGATTGTTTCTTTATGTATTTGTTCAACAACCTCAGATCTGTAACTTGTCTCCATTTTCTAGACTTCTTTTTGATGAGGAAGAAGTTGGAGTAGAAGCCATTGTTTCAATGTATGAGCGGAACTTCCTCTATTGCACCCTTGGAGATAAGTGATTGAATGTTCCTTCTTTAACAGACTCAGAGGATGATGAGACCTCTTGCGAGAAGGATGATTGAGAGGCTTCTGAGCAAATTCCAGGTTGTGACCCTGTTGTATTACGTCTAACACCCGTTTGTCTGAAGTGATGCTCTTAATGATTTTAAAAGTTGTAAATATGTTTTCCTAGATGCTGCTGATGAGAGACTGAGGTGACTAGTGCCTGCAAATTATCACTAATGTCTGGAGGCGTCTTGGGCTTCTCCCTCAGCTGAAGGACATTTATCAATTGGCTGCCATGAATACGTGGAGGTTGTAGTGACTCTGTACTGCTGTTGTGAAGCGCTCTAGGATGATATCCCATTAGGGAACAGGGTTGATATTGATACGCTTGGTAATAAGCTTTGGCCATAAATTGGCCTCTTCCTCTACCTCCCTGAAAGGCAATGGTGTTGTAATGTTCCCAGAGAACATGCCGTATCCATGTCCATTTTGATAGATTGAAGGACATTGTCGATATGTTTTCTTAAGAGGTTTCCCCATCAAAAGGCATGTCTAAAATTGTTGCCTGTCCTTCTTGGCGAAAGGCCAAGGCCTTCTGCCAACCTTGCCAGCATAGGACAGCCACACCCTCCATTTGTCTGAAAGTCATGGAGGACCTTCCATTGCTGTGTTTATGATTTTGGAGAAAGCTCTCTCACCTTTCTTAAGTATTTCCCTAGGTTCTTTTCTCTTATCTTCTGGTAAAAGTTCTAGGAAGGCTGATACATCCTACCACATCTGCCTGTCATACCTTCTTAAAATGGCTAGCACATTAGATGCCCTAACAGATGTTGCTGAGAAACGTTTGCCAATGTTATCCAGCTTTCGACATCCTTTAGCCAGAGAAGCTGAACACAGGGCGGAAGTATTCTTGGACCACTTTTGGGCTGCCTGAAGAACCGCAGAATCTGGACGTAGATGTCCTATCAGACATGTAGGCGAATTTTCAACTGATTTATACTTCTTATCTAGTCGAGGTACAACAGCTGCAACAGAAGCTGGAGTTTTCATAAGCTTCAATCCTTACTTCTAAATGTAATCCACAAGGGGAATTGATCGATCGATTCTCTAATTAAATCCTTAAAATTGTAAAGGAAACATTCTGTCTGTTTTACTGGCAAAGGTAAGTCAAAACGCTAAGAAACACGTTCTAAGAGCTCATGAAAACATCCTGTTTCCTCTGGAGAATTAGCAGGGGATGGTGTGGGCAATAAAAACAGACGAGCAAAATAATCATCCCATTCCTGACCAGAATTTGATGGATCCTGAGAAATTTCACCTTTTTTTGGCTGTTTTCCAAATCACTCTCAATAGAATTGTCTCTTATAGTAACCAGAGGTAAAAATCCTTTTTTCATTTTGTGTTTTCAGGTTCATAGGACTTTTAGGAAAAGACACTGCACAGGGTGGATCAGAATGCCCTGAAGATTGAAGTACTGGAGCAATTGCCTCAGGGAACATCCTGTAGTAGTCATTCAACATTTGGCATACATCTGTTACCAAAGAAATGGACACAGAAATTATGGCTTCTTATGAGCCATGATGTTCCTTATACAGATTATTGTGTGGGCAATGTTCCTGGAAAGAGTCCTAGCGATGAGCAGCAGATTGTTGCCAATATTGAAAAGAAAAATCTCCTTCCAGATATGTGGAAGTGTCTATTCTAAGGTCGTTGTCATCAGTGTCTTGGCATTTTCAGATTCCATTGTACAGGAATATTACCTGACCCAAATGGTCCCTCATCAATAGACTTTTATCTCTAGGACACGTTCAGGTGACAGAGGAGACACCTTACTTAGAGATGTCTGGTCCTCTGAAACTAATACAATCTTTTTATGTGCCGTTGACGGGCTCACCGACAAGAAAAGAGTTGACTTTTCTGAAACCACCTTTGAGAGTGATGTTGGCCTTGTTGTTGCTGACGTAAAAGTTCCTGTTGAAGGGATCGCGGTTGACAAAGTGGTTGCCAGTTTCTCCATGGACGAGGAAGATGTCGTCGATGAATGAGTCACCAATGCCGGAACCATCACTGACAGGGGTGGATGACGTTGCCGTCCACGATCTACCAGTCGACATGGTAGCCGTCGAGGAAATAACCCTCAGCTTCAGGTCTGTCGTTGAACAGATTTTTCTTAATGAGTGTTCCTTAAAATGAGAAACAGGCACTGATGAAGAAGAGGAAGCCTTTTTGAGAGATGAAGATGGACTGGAAACTCCTTTACTTGCAGATATTTCTGTCACAGAGTCCTTGCTTTGAGACTTTATTTTCTTAGGATCTGTATCATATGAGGTTGAGCCCTCATTTTTGCACCTCCTCCCTGGTAGGGAATGACTGCTCTTGCCTCTCTTCTTCATTATTAGAGTCAGCATGAGACTTTTTCTTTTGAAGCCTTTGAACCAGCCTGACTTCATGACCTTGTAAAGTTTTAGAAGAAAAGGTTCTGCACTGTTTACACTTTTTTGGTTTATAGTGAGGATGTAAGCAATAAAGGCATTCCTTATGGTGATCCTTAGAGAATGGTCTTCGTTTCCTACAATATTTGAAAGGCCCACAAAGACTCTTTTTAGATCCCTCTGACACAGTGTTATTCAGGATAAAAAAACAACAGTTGTTACCTCTGAGTAGCTTGAAGGGTGAAATATCTCACTTCTGAGAGAAGGGGGAGCCAAAAGGTGACTGAAGTACTGTTACTGAGCAGAGCTAAACACACCTCGTGCGGTTAAAATATGAGGCATGGTGGCCCTGCAGCGGATTCGTGCTTCAGTGGCTGTGTTTTGGTTGAAGTTTGGTTCTTATAAAAAATTGGTTACCAATCTCACTTAGCTTGTCTATGTCTTTTAATACTTATGTTTGGCAATGCTTGTTATTATTGTGGGACTCCCATTATGATGATGGGGAGGATTCAAGTATGTGAATCTATGAAAGATTTAATAATTGAGAAGTAAGGATCTCAGAAAAACCCATGAGAAAACAGTGCACTCGTGCCAGTCCCTTGTCTCAGCAAATGGCTAATCTAAAACAAAACTACTCCCCACTGCTTACTGCTGCTGCCAAGCAAGACCTGCTGACTTCTCGGGCAGATATGCAGGAGAAACTGACCAACACCCTGACGAAAAAGTTACAAACAGTTAAGACAGAGATGCATACCTCTTTTTGGTGGGCTCACCAGAGAAATACAAGCGGTAGAGGATAGAGTCAGCAGCAATGAGGACTTCATGAACAAGTTGCTTACCTTCGGCAATGCCTTATCTGGTGGAGACATAATCTAGCCGCAGATTTCTTACCTTTGAATTCTTCATGTGTCAGACTAGATCCGGAAGATTTTTCTTTGAGCAATACCCTTGCATGCCAGTAGGTGGCGTCTATTGGCTCCACGTGGCGTCGTCTGCGATAGAAGTGACATTCACGTCAGCAATAACGGTGTCACCTCAGCATGCTGACGTCAGTTGCCTTTTCATGACTTTCCAAGTCAGGAGCGCGCAGAGCCAGGAAGTGTATTGGCATTGGTGGGTTTAAAAAATATTGTCCTGAAAGGGAACAGCCCGACTCTAAAAACTTGACCGCAGAGCAGGAAGGATAGGTTGGTCAGTAAGGAATCTGAAGCTAGATTAAGTCTGAACGAGATAGATGAGGTGTTACCGAAAGGAAGTAACCTGTTCATCTTATAGAGACAACTAGCCGCAGATTTCTTACTTTTGTATAGACATCCAAGCAATACCATCCCTGGAGGAGGGACTGCAGACACATTTCAGACTAAAAGGTTCTGCAGGACCAAACGTCCAAAATGGACCTCCATATGGACCTGACTGTCCAGGCAGTAATGCTTGATAAACATGTGCAGGGGTGTCCACATTGCTGCCTGACATATGTCCAGGGCAGGACTCCATGTGCTAATGCAGTGATAGCAGCCTTAGCTCTGGTGGATTTAGCCAGTAAGCCTTCAGTTGGCTGCTTCTTTGCCAGAGCTTAGCAAATCTTGATGCAGAGAACGACCCATCGTGAGATGGTCCTTTTCTGCACTGCTCAACCTTTCTTCTCACCAACATACCCCACGAAGAGTTGGTTGTCCACACAGAACTCTTTTGTGCAGTGTAGGTAGAACAACAGCTGTCTTTTTGAGTCCAGAGTGTGAAGTCGCTCCTCTTCCTTACATGGATGTGGAGGAGCGTAGAAAGTGGGCAAGGTGACAGATTGCCCCACATGGAAAAGTGTTAACACATTGGGAAGGAAAAAGACCCTAGTGATAAGCGCGCCAATTCGTCTGGGAATATTGTCCAGAAAAGAGGCTTGGACAATAAAACTTTCAGCCCACTCACCCTCCTGGAAGAAGTGATTGCCACTAAAAAGGCTGTTTTGATAGTGAGCAGACAGAGTGGACAATTCTGCAGGGGCTTGAAGGGAGGACATATCAGAAGAGTGAGAACCAAATTAAGTTCCAACCGAGGCATAATGAAAGGGGAGGGTGGAAACATATGTTCGAGGCTTTTCAGGAATCTATATACAATGGGTGATTAAAAGAAAGGGAGTTGGTCTGGCAACTCAGGAAGGTAGGCAAAGCAGAAAGACACATTTTCAGGATGCTCAGAGCAGAGCCCAATGTTAAAATGATGAAAGAGGTGTAGACCAGGAGGAGTAGGTAATAAGATCTCTGCTTTATTCTGTAGATCTCTTCTTAGTTACAGGTGACCAGATGTAGTTAGATCCATAGGAATGCCCCACCAGGAGCAGGCTCTCCACTGCTCAGCCCATCCACACCAACTGACATACTCATCCAAACCAACACAATCAACATTCCATCTGATGTCATCACTGGCTGAGCAGCAGGGAGAGAAGCTCTGTAGGGAGGGAGTATTAAGTAAAAGTACATTACAACACATCCCCCGCTTTATAATGATAGAAAACTTAAACTGTGAATCAAACACGGGAACTTGAAGTGTGCCTCCCAACCAATAGCCAAAAAATACGGGTACATTGATGCAGACCAAAACAGAAAACAGCTGGGCTCTCTTGAGGGTTTGATGGAGGGAAAATCCAGTCCAGTTGCCAATCCTTTACATTAAAACAAGAGGGCTCTCTTAAACTTTCATTAAGCTAAATCAGTTATATGGTGAAACTTTCTTCCCAGGCTGTAGACAGGCAAATAGAAACTGGCACAATCTAGTAAGGGCGACCGTTGGCAGGGTCACTGGTGGGCCAATTGGGTGCCTAGTTTCATCATATCCACAAGTAAAAGTTCACTTACTTGGGTGTTTTAAGTCTCATAAATTTCCAAACAGAAGGAAAATTTTCTTAAATTCCTTACTCCTTCAAAGCGGCTTCATTTACTTCAGTCTTTAAAAGTCAATCCATCAAGGTAGCTCCATGGGTTCTTTGAATCGTCGCTAGTGTTAAAATGATGAAAGAGGCGTAGACCAGGAGAAGTAGGTAATAAGATCTCTGCTTTATTCTTTAGATCTCTTCTTAGTTACAGGTGACCAGATGTAGTTAGATCCATAGCAATGCCCCACCAGGAGCAGGCTCTCCACTGCTCAGCCCATCCACACTAACTGACATACTCATCCAAACCAACACAATCAACATTCCATCTGATGTCATCACTGGCTGAGCAGCAGGGAGAGAAGCTCTGTAGGGAGGGAGTATTAAGTAAAAGTGCATTACAACACCCTACTTGATAAGGGACAAAATAAAAAGCAAAACATCAGCAAGGAAAGCAGAAATAGGGTCAACAGACATTGCTTTACAATATATTACAAATTTCTTACATTTGCAGGGGTATACCATTTTAGTGGAGGGACGCCTGGCTGCCAGAATAACATTACAGACTTGGAGAGGGAGGTTGAAAGCTATCAACAGCTGCCTCTCAATCTCGACACAAGAAGGTGTAGAGTTGACAGGTTTGGGTTGAGGACCCTCCACTGCTGCTGTGACAGAAGATCCTGCCGAAGGTGCCGCCTGATCGGAGGATCAATGCTCATTTGTAGGAGCTCGAAATACCAGACTCTCCGTGCCCAGTCCGGAGCCATGAGGATGACTTAGGCCCAGTCGTTTCTGATCTTCTTGAGAACTCTGGGCAGGAGTGGTTTGGGAGGAAAGTCATACAAGAGGCCTGAGCTTCCCTCGAGATGAAAAGCATTTAAAAGAGAGCAACGGCTAAGAAACTCAAGCGCACAAAACTGCTGACATTGTGCATTCTCAGAGGAAACAAATAGATCTAACCAAGGCTCTCCCCACTGTTGAAAGAGAACTCGTGCCACCTCGGGATGGAGAAGCCACTCATGATCTGCTAGGCATCATCGGCTGTTTGTCTACCCTGGCATTTAGGGAACCTGCTGGGTGTTGAACCACCAGGGAAATGCCCAGCTGTTTAAGTCATGTCCAGAGACGCAGGGCTTCTTGACAAAGCGCCCATGACCCCACTCCACCCTGTCTGTTGCTGTACCACATGGCTGTGGGGTTGACCATGAACACGTTAACTAGCCTTCTCTTGATGGAAGGTAGAAAGGCTTTCAATGCCAATCGGATCGCTTGGAGCTCCAGCATGTTGATGCAGAATCCAGAATCCTCTGATAGCCACCTCTCCCAGATGCCTGTCCCAATCCAGGAGTGATGCATCCATCACTATTGTGAGATCGTGTTGGTGAAGGGAGAGGGGTCTGTCTCGGACTCAATCATAGATCATTATCCACCACTGAAGGTCTCGTGCAATTCTCTCCGGGATCTAGACCATGTCAGAGAAATTCCCCTGATACTGTGCCTACTGGAACTTCAGGTCCCAATGCAGGGTCCAGTTATGCCATATGGCATGTGTACTTGCAGGATGCAGGAGGCCATGAGGCCCAGAGGCCTCAGAGTCATTCTCACCGAAATACAGGATAGAGGCTGAAACATCGCTTCATAGCCTGAACATCCTGGACTCTCTGCTTGGGAGGATAGGACCGAAACTGCGCTTTATGCAGTACTGGGAGCATCTGAGAGGGAGTCAGGTGTGACTTCGGAATGTTGATAGTAAACCCCAGCAAATGCAGGAGGTTCGCTGTAGTCTGGAGGTGGGAGACGTCAGCCTGGGGTGAGCCTGCCTTCAGCAGTCAGTTGTCGAGATCAGAGAAGACTGGTACCCCTAATCTGAGAGGATGAGCTGCGACCACTGTCATGAACTTGGTAAACACCCGAAGGGCGCTGGTAAGGCAAAAAGGAAGCACAGTGAATTGAAAGTGTTTGTGGCTTACTGTATTCCGCAGGCAGCGTCAATGGACAGGCAGAACATGGATGTGAAAATAGGCGTCCTGCAAGTCCAACGCTACCATACAGTCTCCCGGGTCCACAGCAGACAGAACCTGAATTAATGTGAGCATCTACGATTTTTCCTTCTTGAGGAAGTAGTTGAGGGCTCGGAGGTCTAGGATAGGACGAAGCCCTTGTCCTTTTTTGGGACCAGAAAGTAGAGGGAATAGCAACCACAGCCTACTTCTGGAGTCGGAACCCTCTCTCTATGGCTCCCTTGGCCAAAAGAGCCATGACTTCCTCCTGGAGCAAAAGTAAATGATCCTCCATCAGCCGGTCGTAGGATGGAGGCATGGAGAGAGGGGTAGTCTTGAAGGGGAGGGAGTAGCCTGTTCAAATGATCTGGAGGACCCACCTTTCTGATGTAATGTTTTGCCAGTGGTGGAGGTGACGGCTGATCCTGCTAACAACCGGATGCCCATGGTCTGAAAATGCGAGAATAGGGGTGCTTGGAGGCTGAAGCTGCTGGGGAAGTGCTGGTTTGACCAGACAACTGGCTATCCGTGGTAGAAAGCCCCTTCCGTAGCAATGAAAGGCAGACTGGGGATGGGTAGCAGCCGAGAGGCACAAGGACTTCGCCATAGCCTTGGAGTCCTTAAAGCGCTTCAGCGCCGTGTCTGCCTTGTCTCCGAAGAGAGGCATGTCCATAAGTGAAGCCTGGATATACCCTGGAACGCTAGATGTTCTCAGTCAGGCGTGGCGTCTAACAGCCATCATTGTGGAAATCGCTCTGCCCAGTGGGACTGTCGTATATAAAGCACATTTAATTGAGAACTTTGCTCTATCTCCCACGTCCGCTACTGCTTGGGAGAGGATGGCCTGGGCCTCCTCCTAGAACTGTGGCAGCACTTGCGCCACAGTTTCCCACAGAAAGTGGAAATAACGGCCCAATAAGCATGAGGTGTTCCCGGACTGCAATGCAAGGCTGGCAGAAGAAAGTAAGTTCTTACTCCAACTGCCCAGCCTCTTGGATTCCTTGTACATAGGAGCGCCAAGGAACATGCCACAGGAACTAGAGGCTTGAACTACCAAGCTCTCTAGGCGGGTGGATAATGAGGAAATTTGGGTTAGCTGGGGCGGGGTGTTGGTGTCAAACAATCATCCTTTTCACAAGAGCCCCTGTGCTGGGTTGGACCATGTCCCTAGTAGGACATCCGTGAGGCCTTCATTAAATGGGACCAAATGTTCAGAAGAGGAAACTCCTGGTTGTAGCACCTCTATAAAGATGCTAGCCTTGACAGTGACTGAGGATTGCAGAAGTCCACAGGTCTCACCCAATTTCTCATACCAGTTCATATCTTGTTCATAGTACTGGTATTCCAAAGGGTATAGTGACCCTTCCCATTCATCTGCCAGTCCTGGCCTCTCTGAATAAGGTTTAAGGAACGACCTAAGACTGTTGAAGCCAAAATCTGCGTTGTTCGACGCAGCTCTAACACTGTGGAAACTGGGATCAGAATAGGGCTGGCACCGCTGGGGAGCATACGTGTCGGAACTGTTGCAGGGGAAGGTTGCAATGGCACGAACGGCATCGTTAAGGATCCATGTCTGGATTCATGGGGGGCCTTCGGTATGGGGGGCCTGAGCCGCCTGTGTGTAACCTGATGGGCCCCTGTACACCTAACATGGAGACTTCCTTCGTTCAGTCTCAGTTTCATTTGAAGTCCAACGAAGTCCAACTGTCCAGACGGTTGAAGACAGATGTGGTTTCAGGCTTAAGTCTTGTTCCACGATGAATCAAAGGAACCACCCACAGGTAAGCCCTTAAGGACCCTCAGGAAAGGCAACAACTCAGAGGTCCCTTCCTGAGAAGGGGCTGCAAGGAGGGGTGGATAAACCCAGGTCCTTTGTCTAATTTCACTTCAGAGCAGGAGCCAAGGGCTCCCTGAACTGGCTCAAACTAGAATATGCAAGGAGGGCACCAAACATTCCCTTCAAAGCAGTCTGGTGATGCTGGCAAGCGCCCCTACCCCAGCCCAATAAAGTCCTGTCTGGGCGGTAGACACACCTCCCTGCAACAGGAAACCTATTGTTCTACCTTCCCCTGCTCGATCTTGGCTCAGCAGCAGGAGGGCAGAATTGTGTCTCTGGTCAGAAGTAGCACTAGCTTGCTGTCAGACCCTGAAAGGCTGTACCAGGAGTACAGGAGAGTACCTCAAGGGAGCCCCCCAGTACAAGGGATCATACTTCCAACACTGTAATCTGCGTTGGGGTATGAGTCCAACATGGTTGATACTAAACATGGTGCAGCCACTATATATTTTGACACCTCATAATGACTGATGTCCACTATATGCATTAAAATGGCTGACCGCCCTTACCAAGCCTGGAGAATTGACACTGGGGTTTATGGAGGTGTCCTACTCATGCAGGGTCACCCTCACACTTATAATCAAGTACCCTGACCTCAGCACTGAAGAGTCTGCCATAGGGGTGACTTACAGGTTTAAAATGCACTAACCTCATGTGTAAGGAAACTTATATCTGTTGTGAGGGGTGCCTGCACCGACTTACACAGGCTGCAATGGCAGGCCTGTAGTCACAGTTTAAGTGGACTCAAATGGATGGCACAAGACATGCTTCAGCCCATTGGAGATCCCCGGTGTACCTATGGCCTGGTTACCTTAGTACCATATACTAGGGACTTACAAGGGTACACCAGTAGACAATTGTGGAGGTATCAAAGCACTTACCATTGTCAAATTTAGGGAGAGAGCATAGTGACTGGGGTCCGGATTAGCAGGATCCCAATCTGACTAATCAGAAAACAGAATTACACCAGCAAAAAGTGGGGGTAACCATGAAAGCAGATCATATGTTCCTACCCCCCCCGCCGCCAAATAAAAGGAGATGAGACTAACCTTGCCCAGTTGAGTCTTCATTTTCTAAGTGGAAATATCCGGAGAGTCCATCTGTGCTGGCATGGTTACTCCCAGGTCTATGTTCCACAGAAAAATCCACCCTCTGTAGGGAAATGGACTCCCACAAAAGTTTGGGATTTTCACCCTTAATGTTTTTAAGCCATAAGAGGCGCTTATTGTCTGTGTGAACAATGAAGTGAGTACCAAACAGGTATGGCATCAACTTCTTCAATGCCCAGACCACAGCAAAGGCTTCCCTCTCAATAGCTGACCAACATTTCTCCCTGGCGGTCAACCTGCTGCTTATAAAAACTACTGGTTGGTCCTGGTCCTCTACATTATGATTTGGCAAAACAGCTCCTACCCCTATCTCAGAAGCATCTGTCTGTACAATGAAGGTTCTGGGTTAATTAGGACCTTGCAGAATGAGAGCAGGGCACATGGCCTGCTTCATGTCATTAAATACCTTCTGACAGCTATCGGTCCACTGAACTTTCTTAGGCATCCTTTTGGAGGTGAGATCATTAAGGGGAGTCACAATGGACCCATATCATTAACAAACCTCCTGTAGTGCCCAGTCAGGCCCAAGAAAGCTCCGACCTGAGTCTGGGTAGTGGGAGTAACTCAGTCAATTATGGTCTGGAGTTTGTTATGTTATGTTATGTTATGTTATGTGCATGTATTACACGCACAGCTGCTCCAGCAAAGGAGCGTCCTGGCGCCCGACAAGGAACAACATAACACAGCTTAAAAAGAGGCAAACTAAGGGTAAAACAAATTAAGGGAATAGAAAGGTCTTAACGGCCCTACGAAATGAGAACAGATCATCAAGGGCACGTATCTTTATAGGAAGGTAAGTCCACAAGTCCGCAGTACGTACTCGAAATGAGCGGCCGCCAGCACGGCTACGCTTGAACCGGGGGACTACTGCAAGTTCAAGGTCCGATGAGCATAGAGAGCGTACCGGAACATAGGGAGACAAAAGATTGAGAAGAATCTGGGCAGGAGAGCCCTTGAGGATCTTGTGGGACAAACAGAGCACTTTAAATTGAATCCTCTGCTTAATCGGCAGCCAATGAAGAGAGCGCAAGGTATTGGCAGCGGAGCAGAACCTGGGTAAGTCCACGAGTGCTCGAGCGGCCACGTTTTGCACGCGTTGTAGACAAGTTATTTCGGCCTGGTTTATCCCTACCAAGAGGGAGCTGGCATAATCGAGCCGAGAAATCACCCTCGCCTCACCACAAGCTGCCTGGTCGAGTTTTTTAACACAGGTCTTAAACCGCGCAGGATACCGAAACAGCAAGCAGCAGTTTTCTTTGTGTGGCAGACAAAGCTAAGGGCAGGATCTAACCACACCCCGAGGTTTTTTATCTCCGAGACCGGAGTCGGAGTGGGGCCAAGCTCTGAAGGCCACCACATATCGCCCCGGAGTTCTGCTTGCTTGACGAAGATCATGATTTCCTTTTTTTTTTGCGTTCAACTAGAGACAGTTGGAGTTCATCCAGCTGGCAACCGCCCGAAGTCCATTCTGGAATCTTGGGGCATCCAAACATGAATCCCCGCTGAGCGTGACCGCCAGCTGAGTGTCATCAGCGTATGACACCATAGCCATACCCCACCGCTTGACGACATCAGCCAGCGGCCTCACGTAAAGATTGAACAACGTGGGGCTCAGCGAATATCCCTGAGGGACCCCAAAATCCAGAGGGTAGGATTTAGACTGATGGGGCGGGACGGCCACGCAAAAAGATCGGTCAGCAAGAAAGGAGCGGAACCACTGGAGAGCAGGGCCAACGACGCCAGCTTCCTCCAGGCGCTGCAGAAGAATCCTGTGCGAGACGGTGTCAAAGGCGGCGCTAAGATCTAATAAAACAAGCGCCGCCGTTTGACCCGCATCTAGCACAGTGCGCAGGTGTTCCACCATGAAGAGGAGGGCTGTCTCCGTGCTGTGCCCAGCTCGGAATCCGTTCTGCGTGGCGTCCAAGATGTTGGCCCGCGTGAGATGGTCTGAAAGAGCGATGTTCACATGCGCCTCCGCTACTTTTGCCGGCCAGGGAAGAAGCGATATCGGACGATAGTTCTCAGGTTTGCTGGCGTCCAGAGACGGCTTCTTCAAAATAGGCATAACCACTGCCTGTTTCCACTTGGCGGGAACCAAACCAGATGCAAGCGAGATATTAATCAAGGAACAGACTGGCAAGAGGTCGAGAGATGTTGGGTCTGTAAACAAAGCCGGCCTTAAAGGGTCTGCCGGAGACCCAGACTTAACTTGCTGAGCCAGTTTCTTAAAGCTTTCAGGTGTTAGGCAGGGAAGAGAGTGTAAGACATCCTGCACTGGAGGGCTAGGAAGCCCTCCGCCATGGGGCATAGCCGTGGGAAAGGCTCAGTAGATGGCTTGGACTTTTTTGAGAAAAAAGTCCGCCAAGGTTTCGCAATGTGAAGTGGAACAAGTTTCATTCACAGAGGCCTATTTTGCCACCAGGTCTTTGAGAGCCTTGAAAATGGTTTTAGATGGATTAGTGCTGTTGCGGAATTCAAGAGCATAGAATGCCGCACAAGCTCTGCAGACAGCGCGATGGTAGGATTTGACGGTGGCCAGATACAAGGCTTTTTTACTGGCGTCATAAGTTTTCCGCCATTCTCTTTCAGCGCGTCTACAGGTACTTTTAAGCGCACGCAGAGATCCATCATACCAAGGACTAGGGTCCCTTG
This sequence comes from Lissotriton vulgaris, assembly GCF_964263255.1. Taxonomy (NCBI): domain Eukaryota; kingdom Metazoa; phylum Chordata; class Amphibia; order Caudata; family Salamandridae; genus Lissotriton; species Lissotriton vulgaris. Next base: position 1,609,007,692 of record NC_141693.1, on the reverse strand, counting down.
ATCGGCATTTGCTCAAGGCCACCGGAATAAGGGAATCAAGGGCCCGGGTGACCCATTCACAGAAACGGTCATAGCCCGTTTCCACAGTGTCTAACGGGCCCAGCAAGTCCTCAGACAAAAGGCGATGAAAATCCTCGAGTTTAAGTTTATTCCAATGTCGTCTGGTGACAACTCGGACCGTGGATTTAAGAGGGTGCTCATACAGTGGGCACTGGATCGTCACCAAAAAATGATCCGTCCAGGCCAGGGTATGTCCACCTACATGGGTGGGATACGTGATCAGTTGGTACAGTTGAAAGGCCTCAAGATCGGCCAAAGTACTACTCACGGCAGGCGCGGTCAGATTGTCAAAATGGAGATTCAAATCTCCGAGAATAGAGAAATTGGCACACCCTACTGCCAGCGTGCTAATAGCGTCTGGGAGAGCCTCCCTGAATGCCACGTCGCTGCCTGGGGGGCGATAAATCAATATGCCAGAAAAGGAGAAATGGGGAGTGATGGAGATCTTAAACGAGGCACTTTCGCAGCCTGCAAAAATTTTGACCTCTCCAGTCACAGGGGTAGCAGGATCTGACAGCAAGCGCTATTACCCCACCTCTAGTGGAGCGATTAAGCGTGTAAACCGAGCACTCAGAGGGGAAGGCCAGATTAAGAATAGCCGTGTCAGTCTCCTGTAGCCAGGTCTCAGTCAGACAGAAGATATCAGGTGACTCATTTTCAATGAGGTCATAGATATCTTGGTAATGTTTCACCAGCGACCTGACGTTCAAGTTCCAAATACTAAGGTCATGCAAGGAGCGATTACTACCAGAAACAGAATCCGCACCGATACAACGAGGGAGGGCGGGGGCACCAAGCGACCACCTGCCACAGGCACACTGGTGAGGGCCACACATCGGACTCACCCGAGCCACGTCACATCTCGGGAGACGCTGTCTGATGGACACAAGAGCATCCCTTGAGTAACAGAGCATCGCATCCAACACGAAACAAAGACCGAAGTCCTGCCCTGTCCAACGTGTCCGAACGCGGACGGGCGCAGACGGGCAGGACTCTGGCACGACTCAGGCTAAGCGAAGGCGCGCCCGCTGCGCGGTACCGCTGCACTTGGCGGGGAGCATTAAGTAGGTGTCCCTCACTAGCTCCTGCGCACTAGAGCGCTCGCAGATGATGGCGCCTGATCAGACAACCACTCCACTCCAAGATGGCGGCTGAAAAATAACCCCACCCCGGGAACCGGACCCGCTCAAACAGCGGTGCGTTCCGATTACAGTGCAAGTAATAGGGGCAGTTTAAAATCAGAGAGAAATAACCAAAAATAAAGCAAATACGAAATAGGTTTTTTAAAAACAGCAGTTCAGCAATAAAAGCGCGAAGCGCTAAGCAGCGGTTCGATACCTTGTCAGGGCGAACCCAAAGGCAGCTCTCCTTAGGTGTCCCTCACTAGCTCCTGCGCACTAGACCACCTCCAATAGTTGAACTTGGCCTACGCCTACTGATAATGCCCATTAGGGGTTAAAATGCTGTTTTTGGCACAGCATCTTCAGAGAGTCTGATTTGCCAATAGCCAGCAGTCAAGTCATATGTACTCAGATGATTGGCAGAGGCCAGATTATCAATTAGCTCATCTGCCCTGGGAAATGAAAAGGCATCAATCAGTCCTAGTGACTGCACTGAGGCCTATGTAGTCTACAAAAAACGTAATCTCTCTCTTACCATCTTCGGTGTGAGGTTTTGTCACAAGGTCTACTGAATTAGCCCTACGGCTATCCAAAGGCTCAATGAACCCCCCCCCCCCCCCCCCCCCCCGCCCCCAAGCATCTTTTGGACCTCAGTCCTGAAGCAATCTCTGACATGGTTAAGCTACCTGTACATTTTATTCTTCACAGGCAGGTTGTCACCTGTGATCAATTCATAGGTACTCTGGGAGTCAGAGAAAACAAGTGGGGGAACTGGTTGAGGACTTTCCTGGCATCAGCTTGCTGCTAGTCTGTGAGGCTGCCTGCCAAGGCTACTCCATGAGCTGACCGATCAACAGGGTCCAGAGAGAGAATATCAGGGAGATGGTCACTTTCTTCCTCCTGTCCCTCATCAAGTCCCATGAGCAAGCTCATCTCAGCTCTGTCAACAAAAGGTTTTAGGCGTTCAACATGAAGTACCCTGTGGGTACTTCTAGGAGTACCTAGGTCAACCAAATAGGTGACCTCACCTTTTTTTCCAAGAATGGTGTGGGGACCCCTCCTTTTGTTCTGGAGAGCTGCTGGGGCCACAGACTCAAACACCCACACTTTCTGTCCTGGCTGGGAAACAGTACAGCCTTGTGGTCATGCCAAGCTTTCTGAAGCTCATTGCTGGCCTCAAGGTTTTTGCTGGCCTTCTTCATGTATTCAGCCATGCGTGAATGCAAGCCAAGGAAATAGCCCACAATGTCCTGTTTAGGACGTTTGTGAGGCTGCTCCTAGCCCTCCTTAACCAGACACAATGGACCCCTAACTGGATGTCCAAACAGAAGTTCAAATTGGCTGTAGCCCACTCCCTTCTGAGGAACCACTCTGTAGGCGAAGAGAAGGCAGGGTAGTAAGACATCCCTTTTTCGCCTTAGCTTTTCTGGGAGTCCCATAATCAATCATACCCTTGAGGGTCTTGTTGAACCTTTCATCAAACCAATTCCACTGTGGATGGTAGGGTGTGGAAAACTTGTAGTTTACACCATACTCTTTCCACATTACAGTAATGTAACTAGATATCAAGTTTGTACCTCTGTCTGTTAATTCCTCTTAGGGAACCCCACTCTGGAAAAGACTCCCAGGAGGTCCCTAGCCACTACAGGAGCTGTATTGATCCTAAGGGGAATAGCCTCTGGATACCTAGTGGCATGTCCACCACCACTAAGATGTTACTGTGTCCAGATGCTGTTGGAGGGTTTAAGGGACCAACAATATCTATACTTACCCTCTCAAAGGGAACCCCAACCACTGGGAGTGGAATGAAGGGGGCCTTTCTAGTGCCACCTGACTTACTAATGGCTTGGCAAGTAACTCAGGAGCAACAGAACTCCTTGGTGTAGTGTGGGTACTCTGTAGCAGAGTACCTCCTTGTTTCTGAGAAGTGCCGGTACTCTCCAATTAAAAGCATTATAGCTCTCTTGAGAAGTACTGGTACTCTCCCTCTCAAAATAAGTGTTGGGACTCCTTACCGGAGAGTACCGGCCCAGCACTGGGTGGGATAGGAAAAAAAGGCTTCCACAAAGCTTAGTGAAGCGACCAGGTACAGTGGCTGGCGGACGTACGGAGTTACAGAGCACGTGCAGGTTTCCAAAGAGCGGGACCGCCTTGTTCATGCAAACCAAACCACAGACCACCGAGCTTCTTTTATCGAAGATCAGCCTGTTCCATGCTGGCGACAATACACTAGTAATTTTAGTAGAGGTTTACTTTCGGAAATATTTGCAGTGTGTCCAGAACTGTAATGTTTGGTGGACTTATTTTTATAAGGTGTATAGTGTGCACCTCAGCGTCATTGCTCTACCCTCCGCAGTTATATATATATATTTTAAACTTTTTTTGTAGCTTTCTAGGAGCACCGTCCCAATTTACTGAACTCTTTGGAAATAGTTCAGAGTGACAGAGGAGGGCTCAAAGACAGTGCATGCCTTTCCTGAAAAACAGAATCGGTGCAACGTGCAGGCTGTGAGAGGTGGAGGAGCCTAAAGTTCTCTCCAGCTGTGACCAAGGGGGCTGCCCCGAGGCAAGTGGTTAGCCGCCTCTTAAATCAGTGGCTGTTGGTCAGTAGTCAAGCTCTATGGTGGGGTCACCTAGGGAAGTGCCCATCTCCACGTGTGGTAGAAGAAAGCAGCCCCCACCGCACCACTTGCACATGCAGCCAGGACTTTCCAGTGCCAGGGGGTCAGTGACCTCGCTCAGAGGGAGATGCCAGTAAACGAGGAGTGTGGGAGGGGGCCAGACTTCGTAGAGGACAATTGCAGTGGAAACAGTTTCAGAGCTGCGCACCGGGTGCATTGGGCTGAGCTGTTTTACAGAGCTGTGCTGACGGCTGTTGCCACCGCCTGTGAACAAGAAAGGAGGCACCCGGTGTGGAAGGGCCAGGTCCACATTTATAACACAACTGTTAAAATTAACATACAACTCATCACTATACTGGATCATGCACCAATTACGTAGGACTCCATGCAGGGGAAAAATGCACATCTATAAAAAAAAACTAATTTCTAAACAGATTATATTAAAAAAAGATAAGGGACCAGTTTCAGGAATATTTCGAAATCAACCAGATCGAGACTACTTCACCCCAAATTAATTGGGAGGCTTTGAAGACCTGCTCTGGGGCAAACTGATTTCTGTAAGGGAGCATAAGTGCTACAATTGGTCTTTCGCCAAAACCAAATTACACAAGAAACTGAGAGATAAAGAGTGACAATACAGGGATAAGAAATTTCTCACAATAATGATGAAAGTGACAAGACTGAGGAGCCACCTAGAATTACAGTTAACAGAGCACTATTGTGCGTAAAACAAAACTTCTATGAAAAAGCTATTAATACCAGTAAGCTATTATCAGCTACACTGAGACATGGCAAACTGTCTACTAGGATACCAAATGGACTGCTAAAGCATGGCTCCATTTCTAGAACAAAGATAAACAAACAGGATGCATTTCGTAAACTCTATATAGCAGCCAACGTCCTCAGCTCTTGAAGTTCTCAGATTTTCTGGAACCCAAACATTTACTTCGTAACGCAGCAACAGACATCTTAGAGAGGAAGATCTTGATAGACAAGGTAGAATCAGCCATCAAAAATCTTTCATCCAATACAGCACATGGCCTACATTGTTACAGACATCTTCTATAGACATTCTGCTCACTGTTGACCCCACAGTTATCTGCCCTTTTCAACTCATTCGGATAGTTGGGTAGAGTCACTGATACTATAGGGGAAGAGACTATAACTCTAATAGATATTACGGTAAAACCTAAGGAGCAAAGGTTTTCTTACAGGCCTGTACTGTTGCATAACTGAGACTTTAAGATCTATATGAAATAAGCAAATGGAGTGTTGTATGCTCTATCAGTTGGGTAGTGACCAGTCCAGGTTCAACAGAAATATCCAGATGTTCATTAAAATTCCTCTACTTAATGGAGGCAGTGCGCAGTGGGCGCGCCAATGGCAAGCCAGTCTGCACCCGTCCGCGACGCAACCAGCACCAGGGACCCTGGTCCTCTGACCACCCACCGCTACGACATAGCTGCCCTCTGAGCACTCAATCCTGGAAGGAACAACAACTGGCAGCTGCCGAACACAACCCATGGCCAGTTTTCCTGCCAACACACCTTCACCATCCCCAGAACCCCCATGGCCACCGCCCTCCTGCTGTCTTCCAGTCCACCTGAACCCCTGAGGTGCTTCCTCCTCAATGTATGATCCCTGCACAGACACGCAGTAGAGATCTGAGACCTCCTCTACACCCTCTTGCCAGACGATGCCTTCCTCACGGAAACATGGACCAACTTCACCTCCGCCCCGACATCGCTACCGCCATCCCCGACAGATACAAGATCCAGAGGTAGGACCCCCCAACCACCCAGGAGGAGGTCTTGCCATAGTGCACAATAATTCCCTCCGACTCACCCCTTCCAGGACGAACCACTCCTCCTCCCCCACGGAACACCTCCATTTCCAGATCCAGACCGGCCCCAGAAAGGTCCTACGTGGAACAGTTGCCTACAGACCTTCCAGACCACAAACCGCATTCACCAAAACGATCACTGACCTCATCGCGCTCCACGCTATGGCCTCCATAGACTACATACTGCTCGGAGACCTGAACTTCCACCTTGACAACCTAAGTGACCGAACTCCACCGCTCTCCTGGACAACCCCGCCAACATCGGACTGAAACAGCTTGTCACCACCCCTACCCACAAGGCAGGACACACCCTCAACCCCATCTTCGCAGGAGGGAACAACATCCACTTCAGCCATACCACGCAACCCCCCTGGATGGACCACCACTGCGTACACTTCTCCTTCAACAAAACCACTGCTCACAAATCCGTGCCATCCCCTCCGCGAAGGAACTGGAGCAAGGTCACCAGAGAAGCACCTCTACACCACCCTCAACCACGATTCCTCTCCCACCACAACCTACACCAACTCTGCAGCAAACAAAGTACACAAATGGATCACCAACTGCACAGACGAGCTTGACCACCTTCGCACCACTGACAGACAGTGCCCCATGAAAGCCACCTGGTTTACCATCAAACTCCTACAAGAACTCCAAGACAGAATACCAGCAGCACATCAGATCGACCAAAAGGACCTTCATTAAGGACAAAATCCTCACCAACTCCAGCAACTCGAAGGAACTCTTCAGCATCATCCAGGAATTCACCAAACCCCCAGTAAAGCCTCAGACGTCACACCTTTCCAGGACCTCTGCAACCAACTTGGCTCCTACTTTCATCTCAAGATCAAATCCCTCCATGACAACTTCAATGAACAGACTCCAGACACCAAAACCACCCTTACCCCCATCAAAACCAGCCAGCCTACCATCCCTGCCTGGATCCCGGTCACCACCAAAGACACCGCCTACGACCAAAGAGAGCATTCACTCAGGAGCCCCCACAGAGCCCTGCCCGGCGCACATCTTCCACAGAGTCGCTTTAGCAATAGCGCCCAAGTTACAATGCACCATCAACGTCACCTTCGAATTCGGTGCATTCCCCGATGACTGGCAATGTGCAAAAGTCAAGCCCATCCTCAAGAAGCCCACGGCAGACCCAACGGGCCTAAAAAACTACAGTCATCCAAGCCATCTCCATCCTTGACTCCTCTCAATCCGAATTCCGCACCAATCACAGCACCGAGACCGCCCTCCTCACTGCCACAGACGACATTTACACTTTCCTCGACCAGGGCCACACTGCGGCCCTCATCCTACTTGATCTCTCCACAGCCTTCAACACCATCTGCCACCGCACGCTCACCGCCACACTCCATGATGCCAGCATACAGAGAACCACCCTCGACTGGATCCGCTCTTTCCTCTCTGGCGAACCCAAAGAATCAGACTCCCCTCTGTCCTCTCCGAACCCATAGAGATCAACTGTGGAGTACTCCAAGGATCATTGCTCAGCCCCACACTCTTCAACATCTACATTGTCCCCCTTGCAGCCATCGTCAGACAGCATGGACTCAGCATCATATCCTACGCCGACGACACCCAGCTCATCCTCTCCCTCATGAAGGAACCAGACACCACTAGACTCAGCTTCCCAGAAGGAATGAAGGACGTCGCATCCTGGATGAGCAGCAGCTGTCTGAAGCTCAACTCAGAAAAGACAGAAGTCCTCGTCCTCTGACCCACCCCCTCAGCATTGGACAACTCCTAGTGGCCCACCCCCCTCGGCAACCCCCCCACTCCCATGCACCACGCCTGGAATTTCAGCACCATACTCGACTCCTCCCTCACCATGACCCAACAGATCAACACCGTCTCTTTCACATGCTTCAACACCCTCCTCATCCTTCGTAAGACCTTCAAGTTGATCCCCGACTCCAGAAAGTCAGTCACCTACGCACTCATAACTAGCAGACTGGACTACGGAAACACCCTCTACGCCAGAACCAACAATTCCCGGCTTCGTAAACTCCAGACCATCAAGAACACCGCAGCCAGACTCGTTCTTGGCATGCCACAACATGAGCACATCACCCAGCCCCTGCGAGACCTCCACTGGCTCCCTGTCAAGAAAAGAGTACCCTTCAAGCTACTCACTCACGCCTACTTTTATTTATTTATTTATTTAGAAAGTTTTGTATAGCGCAAACGTGAGCCTTGGATATCAGAGCGCGTCACAGATACAATACATGAGGTAGGTAAGAGATACATCTTGCATAGTATAACCATTCAGAGAATAAGGTGGGTAGGTATAGAGCTATGTAGCAATACGTTTCACACTGATATGAGGTAGGTTAGGTATATGTCTATAAGGTTGTATAGCATAAAAGAGTACAATGGCGTGGTATATTTAGGTTAGTACTTGACATCGGCATGTGCATATTTCTATATAATTTCAGTCTGTGTCTGTCTTCCAGGTTATCATAAAAGTTATTCTATGTGCCTACTGTACTGTAAATTGTACTGAAATAACAATAGATCCAAATGCTCTTTATCTGTGCTTTTATCCTCCAGATTCTGGGTAAGTATAGCGCCACTAGGTTATCCCCAGTGTAACTGGTGACTTTCTCTTTTCTTCCATTTGTTGTTCCGCTTTGGCACAACTAAGTTGCGGTGGCGGTGATGTCCTTTCTTGCCAGGTAAGGAACGTACTCATTAGGAAGATCTTAGCTTCCCTTCCCCTTGAATGTTGCTGTGTTTGTAATTTTCCTAATATTTGGAGGGAGTGAGTTCCAGATTCTGGGGGCTCTTTGTATGTTTTCTTCTTCTGGTAGATGGGTGGTCTCAGCAGCAGCTCCTTGGCACGCCTGGCTGGTCTGCCTCCTCCAGATAACTCTATATTCTGAGCCAGGTATCTTGGTGCTTTGTAGTAGAGCGCTTTGTGGGTGAAACATGCCATTTTAAGTTCGATTTTGGCTTCGTATGGTAGCCAGTTTAACGATTTCAGGTGTGACGTGATATGGTCGAATTTCCTCGATCCGGTGATGAGCCTTGCAGCTGCATTGAGACATGCTTTTAGTGGTACAGTGGAAATTTTTGGCAGACCTGCTAAGGTTGTACATCCATATTCAATCCTTGAGATAACAAAGGATTGTACTGCCAATTTGAGATCTGCTGTAGAGATGAATGGTTTCACTTTCCTAATGTAGCTCAAGTGAAAGCCGGCATTTTTTGCCATTGATTTGATATGGGCTTTCATGTCTAGGTTCTTATCCAATGTGATTCCTAATCATTTTGCTGAGTCCACTAGAGTAGGGGTGCAGTTTAGTGCTGTGATCAATTTGGTCCATTCTTTCACTTCCGTGCGGGTCTTTGGTGGTGAGATTAAAAGGAACTCCATTTTTTGTGCATTTAGCTTCAGATGATTGCTGGTCAACCAGCTTAATGACACTTTTAAGGCCTCGTTCATTACCATGGTATCTTCCAGAGATGCGATCTTGATGTATATCTGCGTGTGGTCTGCGTACATATGATACGATATGTTTGCGTCTCTGAGAATTTCTGTCAGAGGTTCGACATATAGGTTGAAAAGTGAAGGAGATAGTGTAGATCCTTGAGGGACTCCGATCAAATTAGGACATGATGGGGATAGTGTCTGGCTGACCAAAAATCTTTGAGTTCTATTCTGAAGGAAGGATTCAAACCATTTCAGCACATTTCTCTACATTCCCATCCTGTTATGCAGCCTGCTTAGTAATTTCTCATAATTTTTTTTGTCCAATGCAGAGGACAGGTCAAGAAGGACTAGTAGACATGTTCTATTAAGATCTAGGGCCTGTAACGCATCATCGACAATATGTAGGATTGCTGTTTCTGTGCTGTGGCTTGTTCTGAAACCCGATTGGCAGTCATCCAATAGCATGAAATTAGCGATGTGATGGCTCAGTTGGTTTTGTACACATTTCTCGATTAATTTGGCAAGTAATGGAATATTGGTAACTGGGTGAAAGTTATTGGGATCTGCTGGATCCGCTGTTGGTTTTTTGATGATGGGGACAACTTTGCCTGTTTTTAAGCATTCTGGAAGGATCCCTTGTGAAAGCGAGGCATGTATTACTTTGGTCCATATTGGGATGAAGATGTGGTTGATTTTTTGTAGACATTTGGCAGGGAGTGGGTCATTATAGTGGTTATTCGGTTTGATATCCGATAGTGTTTTGGCGATAGTATTCTGATCATATAGCTTGAAGGTATCCCAATGCGCTTTGTTTTTTGCTTCATCGTGGTTGATTGTCAGGGTGGTATTGTTCAGTCTGTGTTGTTGGTTGGGCAGGTTGTCCGCTGCCAACTTGAGCTCTATTTCCAAAGTGTTGGCCTTGTCGGTGAAGAAAGTTGAAAATTCTTCACAACTCAGCTGAGTTTTAGTGGTTTCTTGGGCCGATTTGGCCAATTTGTTGGATTGCTGCTTTGAAATCTCGAATAGTTTCTGTGGCCTGTTTTTGGCGTTATCTAGTTCTGATCTAATATATTCTTTTTTGGAATTGAGGATCTTTTTGTTGTACTCGTTTCTGATTTTTCTGAGAGATTTCAGCTCGGGGGTTGCAGGGTGTTGTCTCCAGTTTCTTTCAGCAAGTCTTAGTTTCCCCCTATCATCATTCAGTGCCCCATTGAACCATGGGGTTTTGTCCTTTTCTGTGATTCTTTTCAGTTTTAGTGGCAGGCATGGTCTTGTTGACTATGTTTGTTACTGTCGTAGTGTAGTGATCCGTTAGGTCATTCACATTCAGCAGGTTGTTAGGCCGATTCAGACCTTTCTCGCAACCTTCTACTAGCCGTTCAATATTCGAGTATTTATTGTCCTGGGTCCACTTTTTTAGTTTAATAGGCTGCATGATCCTATTACTTTTCAAGGTGGGTATTAGGAAGGTTATGGCATGGTGATCGGACCAGTCACACAGCACAACTGAGTGGATCACTATGTTCTTGTTTCTTGATATTGTCCAGTTTAGTGTTGCTCCTTCTGAGTGTGTTGGCTGTGTGCAGGCTTGGGTAAGATTTAGCTCATTCAAAAAGTCTTTAGGAGCGCTGATCTGTTTTTTCCATGTCGTCACAGTGTAAGTTAAAATCGCCCAGGAATATGTCGTTAGAGTGAGCGTTAGAGTTATCCGTGATGATCTCCATTAACTGGTCTATAAAAGTAGCATTATTTCCTGGAGGATGGTACAGGGCATGCAAGTTGCACCTTTGATAGTCTGCTGATCGTATATTAAGACCTAGGTATTCACAGGCTTCGAGAGAGTCGGATTGTATTTGGTTGATTTCTATGTCCGATTGGTGTATGCAGGCTATACCACCTCCTATCTTTTTTCGTCTGTATAGTCTCACTATGTTATATTGAGGGGGCACTAACAGATCCATGAATGGAGAGGATGATTCTGACAGCCATGTTTCTGTTAGGATTGCTCGGTCAATTTCCTGGCTAATGATAAGGGCTGCGATGTCTGACGCATGTTTTACTGCGGACCTACAGTTAAGCAGTAGGCATTTCAGAGGTTTTCTTGTGTTTCTAGGGTCCCGCTCAAGCATGTTGGTGGATAGTTAGATATGTTGTAAGTTGTTATGGTTGGGTTTCTTTTTTTTATATCTGAATGTTCTATTAGCATCAATCGGAACTGTTCTAATTTCCGCCCCTCTACTGTGTTCTGGAGGCTCATATGCCCGAAGTAGGGTTAGGGTTTCGTCTTCTGATAAATAACTAGGAATCCTATCTGGTCGATTGTGCCTATTTGGTAATGGCATGGCTATCTCCCTCCTCTTTTCTTGAGAATTATGCAATAATTCCTGGATGTGTTCGACTTTGGAGTGCGGGCTTACAGTGATTTCCAGAATCTTTTCCATTGTTTTCAGTGTGCTTAGGATGTCCTGTGACATATTGTCAATTTGTGCCTGTAGACCTTTGATATCTCTTCGGGTCTGAGGCGATGTATTAGAGGTGTTCATCCTCTCATTTCGGTATTCACTGTTTGTGATCTGGTCTTTAGGATCTGTTCCTTTTCCCGAATTCCTTTTCTTTGTGTCCTTAGTTCTGTTGACAGCGCCTTCATTATGTGCGATGTGTGATGCGCCATCCGTGTCTTGTTATCTTTCTGCCACTTTTGGGTGACTGGTGTTTCGTGTGGTCCTATCTGACATTTGTGTTGTACAAGGGGAGGTTAATGGAGGGGTGGCATCTTCCATATCCGGGGAGGTTAATGGAGGGGTGGAATCTTCCATATCACTTATTCCTAGATTCTTACTGAGTGGTCTACTAGTAGGAGAAGTCACCTCAGCGGAGAGTAGCGTTGATTCTTCCCTCTGTGCTTGCTCCGGTGCAGTATTAACAAGAAATATGGGTGATTCTGTTCTGTCTGTAACCTCTTCATCCAAATTGTCCTCACTCTCCGTTATGTCTTCTAGTGTTGTTGATCGTTGTGGATCCACCTCCTGGGCGAGCAACGATGATTCTTCCCTCTGTATTTGTGCTGGGGCGATACTATCACATAATATAGGTTATTCTATGCTCTCTGTATCATCTCCATCCAAACTGTCTTCTGTCTCTGTTGTGTCTCCTTTTGGCGTTGAGTGTTGAAAATGCTGAGGTTCTCTAGGTAGTATGATGTCTGTGTCACCTAGTGGTGTTTTGTGCTGTTGATCCTGCGGTTCTCTAGTTAATATGATGCCTATGGTGGTAGAGTAGGTGGTGTCTAGGATGTCCACTTGTGCAGTCCGATGTTGTTGATCCTTTGGGTTCTCTTCACATTCTTTTAAGGTTAAAAATATGTTGTCAAATTTTTCTAAATCAATATTGGCTGCTTGTACAAGCACTATTCCGTTCTTGTACAAAGTTATACAAAGGCCTGCTCTGACTCTTGGTGACGATATGTCAGGTTTCATCGCGCCTCGAGAAACAACGAGCTCCGCAGTGAAAGAAACTACATTACCCAGAGGGCTTAGCGGCAGAAAGGTGGAGCATAAAGAGACGCCACTTCCTGGATCCGGCGTCGGATATTCCGGTTCGTGTTTTTTGGCGTTCTTGGCGACCGTAGCGGTGAGGTGCTTCCTGTGCTGTTAACTCTGGCGTTCTTGTGTCCTGTGCTGTGGATTTCGGCACACTGGTGTTTTCGTTTCGTCCTCCGTTGGAGAGCCTGACCATCGGCTATTGCGGAGGACGGTTTTTTGGTTCAGGTCAAGGTTGTGGTTGTTCTGTCCTCCGTTGGAGAGCCTGGCCATCGGCTATTGCGGAGGACAGTGAGGGCGCTTTTCAGGTGTTGGTCTGCGGGGCTCCGCTGGCGTTTTCACCGGTGCCCTAGTTATTGCGTTAAACACGCCCTTGCTGTTTACCGTTTCCTCCGTTGGCGAGCCTTTTTGCAACGGCTATTGCGGAGGAAACAGTTGTTGAAAATCTACTTTATTTCGAGTTACCAGACCCTCCGTTGGACAGCCTTTTTGCATCGGCTATTGCAGAGGGTCTGTTTTGGTTACTGGCTACACCGAGGAGAGTACTTCACCTGAAACTTCTTGAAATTCAGGTAACCTTTGTTTCCTTTATTATTGGGTGACGTAACCCTATTCCTTATTACTTTCTGGGAGTTATTGTATTCTCAAGGCACCTTCCATGGAACCTAGTCTACGTTCACTTCAGGGCTCTGAAGGACGAAGATTAGGGTACGTAGTGTCATTCTTCCCTCTTCTAATATTGCTGATTATCAGGGTGTAGGGGTGTGTTTTACAGTTAAGTTTTGTTCCTACAGGGGAAGGCAATTACGGGCTGATTCAAGTCACTTCAGTATAGAGAGGCATCTTCTGAGGTCAGGCGGTCAGCTTTTTATATACAGGTATAAGACGGTATCACTGTGGGGAAAAGGGTAACGTGGTTAAAAAGGACTTTCCTGAACCCAGATACCAAAATTCTTGTTTGTTTCTGTCTTCACAGCTCTCCCTCCCAGCAGCCCCCTTCCTTTCCTTCCTGTTTATTATTTTGCCCTCACCTGATCCTTCCTTAGCCCACGGCTATTACAGCATTCGGGGCTTGGATAGATCTGGAGGTGGCCTACTTGTACCACAAGCTGATCCTGAGGACGGAGAGGACAACAGAATATCCGACCCAAGATATTAAGTCCTCCCGATCAGTTTAGGGTATGGCTACTCTGGACGAGGTGATGGCAGCGCTAGTTGTGGTACAATCAGAATTGATAGCATCTAGACAAGAAAGCGCTGAGTTACGGAATCGGTTGGATAACATCCAGAAAAACCCCTTTAGCGCCGGGGCTTCAGGGTCTGGTACGTCCGGTTCAGTAGTAGTTGAGATTCCCCCTAGTATTCCCTTAGCACACCCAGAACGTTTCAATGGTGATGCGGGATCAGTTCAAGTATTTTTGACGCAAGTCCTTATGCATTTCTCATGCAAACCCAGGTCCTTTCCGACCAATCAATCAAAGTTGGCGTTTGTCATCTCATATTTGGTCGGAGATGCAGCTCAGTGGGCGGTTCCCATGGTTCGGAGAAACGACCCGATATTACATGATTGGGATGCATTTCAAGTAGAATTTACCAAGGTATTCGACAGAAGAGCGGATACATATACGGCAGATAAGGAGTTATTAGGTTTACGTCAAGGGAATCAAGATCTAGTAACATATTTGAACACTTTCAGACGGTTAGTTGCAGAAACTAAGTGGCCAGAAGCCAAACAAGCGTCAATTTTCCATCAGGGTCTGACCGAGGAAATGCAAGATATAATAGCTCAAATAGGCCCTCAACCGGTGTCATGTGAAGACTTGATTAATCTAGTATTAAGGCTAGACCATAGGATGAAGAATCGCAAAGGGGGGGGAGTAGCTAAGAACCGACAGGTCCCCTCTTCCGTGGCAGTAAAAGCACCAGATAGTTCAACGTCGCAGCTCACCGAGGCGATGGAGATCGGAGCAGTTCGTGCCGCTTTGACCGCCACTGAAAAGGAACAGAGGCGCAAGTTGGGTCTTTGCCTTTATTGTGGCAAAAAAGGGCATTATGTTCGCGAATGCCCGGTCAAACCCAAATTTTCCAAGTTTCGCTCGAATAGGGGGGTGTCAGCGGCTACTGAGAAACCGGCGGAAAACTGAAGAGCTCTAGGGGTGTAGAAGGGGTTCCCTGGAGTCAGATTATTGTCCCTTCCATGTTGAGTATGGTTGCAGGAGCACGACATCTATTTGTTAAAATTATTCTGATGATAGGCATGATTGAAGTGCATACACAGGCCATGTTGGATTCCGGGGCTACGGGTTTCTTCATGGATATGAAAGAAGCAGAAAAGATAGGCATTCCTTTAATTCCCAGGGAAGACGGTACTGAGGTGTTTGCGGTAGATGGGAGGAAATTAGACACAGGACCCATAAGTTATCAAACGGCATTAACTGAGATGAGATTCGGTGAACATAGAGAGCACGTGTCATTCAGCATAATCGAGGCTCCGCAGTATGGGGTGATTTTAGGCCTCCCTTGGCTGCAGAGACACAACCCTGACATTATCTGGGAAACCGGCCAAATCTCAATGACTTCGGCACATTGTGAAGAGCATTGTTATAAATGTGCACAGTGTCCCTCATTTGCATTGGCGGGTGGGGGTGTGATAGCCACGGCCGCTGAAAAGGAGGTAACTCTTCCAATAGAATATCAGGACTTTGAAGGAGTATTTGATGAGGTTAGAGCTGAGGAATTACCCCCACATAGGCCCTACGACTGTCAAATTGAGTTGGTTCCTGGGGCGGTGATCCCTAAGGGAAGGCTGTATGCACTGACTGAGCCAGAGAACGTATACTTGAGGACTTATTTGGACAAACTGCTGGAAATAGGGTTCATACGTCCTTCCAGATCACCAGCAGCATCCCCTTTATTTTTTATCCCTAAGGCTAACGGGGATTTGAGAGCCTGTGTAGACTTTCGAGCCCTCAATGCAGTAACCATCAAGAACCGATACCCTTTACCGTTAATACCCGTCTTACTGGAGCAGGTGAAGAAAGCCAAGGTCTTCACTAAATTAGACTTGAAGGGAGCATATCATCTGTTTAGAATGCGGGCAGGGGATGAATGGAAGACAGCATTCCAGACCAGGTATGGGTTATTCGAATACCTGGTCATGCCCTTCGGGCTTTGCAATGCCCCTGCTGCATTTCAGTTTTTCCTGAACGACGTGTTGAGAGAGATCTTGGACCGACACGTCATTGTATATATAGATGATATCCTCATCTACTCAGAATCCGAGGACATGCATATACAACATGTCAAGTCTGTTCTCCGGATACTGCAGAAATACCATCTTTATTGCAAATTGTCCAAATGTGACTTTCACGTCACTACCGTTGAGTTTCTAGGGGTGATGCTTACCCCTCAGGGACAGGAAATGGCAGAGAGGAAGATCCAAGCAGTGCGAGATTGGCCAAGTCCTCGAAACATCAAGGACGTTCAATGTTTCCTGGGATTCGCCAATTTCTACAGGCGTTTTATCAACCAATTCTCGAAAGTGGTGGCTCCCATAACTCGCTTGTTGAAAAAGGATCAAGGGTTCATGTGGGATAGGAGTGCTCAGGAAGCTTTTGAGGCCTTAAAAGAAGCTTTTGTCTCTGCTCCGATATTGACACACCCCAATACGGATATCCCTTTCATAGTTGAGGCAGACGCCTCTGAGGTAGCTACCGGAGCCATACTGTCACAAAGACACGAAACTACAGGACAATTACATCCAGTGGCGTTCATGTCACATAAACTAACGGGGGCAGAACGCAACTACTGCATAGCCGAAAAGGAACTTCTAGCGATCAAACAGGCGTTCACTGAATGGAGGCATTTCTTAATGGGAGCAAAGCACGTGGTGACGGTGTATACCGATCATCGCAATCTACAGTTCATGTCAGCAGCCAGACATTTGACCCCCAGACAGTTAAGGTGGATGCTTTTCTTTTCAGGATATAATTTTGTGATCACTTTTAGACCCGGAGTAGATAACCGAAAAGCGGACGCCTTGTCTCTGCAATCATGTACAAAGGTCTCGGAGGCCCGAGCAGAATCTGCGATAGTGGATCCTGTCAAGGTGATTTGTAGCATCCAACCTGATGCATTTCTGCAAGGGATACGATATGGGATCAGAACAGATCAGTGGAAGAGATGGCTGCAATTACATCCTGAATGGAGACTACATCATGGCTTTCCAATCAATCAGGGAAGGATGCTGTTACCCTCCGAAAAATTGCGTAAACAAATGTATGAGTGGTGTCACACTTCACCGAGTGCTGGACATATCGGAGTAGATAAGACCATGGATCTAATTCAGCGTAGGTGTTGGTGGCCTTCGATTAGGGGTGATGTACGGAAATGGGTGGCCGAATGTGATGTCTGTGCTCGCGCCAAATCAGATCATCGTAGACCTGCGGGACTACTGCAACCCATGCCTACCCCGTCTACACCCTGGGAACGTATTTCCTTGGACTTTGTGGTAGGTCTCCCAAAAGATCAGGGTTGCACCACGGTGTTGGTGGTCATTGATTACCTAACGAAGATGGGGCACTTCGTTGCTTGTCCTCAGTTACCGACGGCCGGTCAATTGGCAAATCTTCTTCTGAAACATGTTGTTCGTCTGCACGGCCTACCTTCGATCATAGTGTCGGATAGAGGTTCTCAGTTTACCGCCCAATTTTGGAAGGCTTGGTGCTCATCTCTACACATCAAGACAGCGTTGTCCACGAGCTTCCATCCCCAGACGGATGGCCAGACGGAACGGCTCAATCAGACGTTGAAGCAATTCCTGCGATGCTATGTCTCACAGGGAAAAAACGATTGGGTGGAGCATCTTTGGCTGGCGGAGGTGGCCTACAACAATGCCACGCATTCTGCCACGAGAGTATCGCCGTTCTATTGCACTTATGGGCATCATCCACGCTTCCTCCCTTTTGTGCAGCCGTACCGAGAAGTGACCGTGCCTGAAGCCGCCAGAAGGGTCTCTCGGCTCAAAACGATACTAGAGCAAGTACAGGAGTCCCTGAAAAGCACCAAGGTGGCTTATAAGAGCACAGCGGACAAAAAACGTCGCGCTGGTCCTTTGTATCATGTGGGGGATTGGGTGTGGCTGTCTACCCGGAACTTTAGGTTTAGGCATTACAGCGTGTTTAACCCTCGTTATATTGGTCCCTTTCGGGTGGTACAATGCATCAATCCCGTGGCGGTGAAGTTGCTGTTACCTAGACATTTGCGTATCCATCCTGTCTTCCATGTGTCGCTGCTTAAGCCTGTGGCGGCGGTGGTGCGACGCCTTCCTCCCCCTTTGGTGGTTACCGATGGTCTGGAATATGAGGTGGAGGGAATTCTGGACTCCAGGTGGAGGGGTCGTGGATTGCAGTATCTAGTGGCTTGGAAAGGGTACGGGCCCGAGGAGAACTCGTGGGAACCTGCATCGGGGGTTCATGCTCCCAGACTGGTGGCTGCTTATCATCGTCGTCTCCCTGAGAGCCCTGGCCCCCTTCGGCGCTCTAGGTGAAGGGGGATGTACTGTCAGGTTTCATCGCGCCTCGAGAAACAACGAGCTCCGCAGTGAAAGAAACTACATTACCCAGAGGGCTTAGCGGCAGAAAGGTGGAGCATAAAGAGACGCCACTTCCTGGATCCGGCGTCGGATATTCCGGTTCGTGTTTTTTGGCGTTCTTGGCGACCGTAGCGGTGAGGTGCTTCCTGTGCTGTTAACTCTGGCGTTCTTGTGTCCTGTGCTGTGGATTTCGGCACACTGGTGTTTTCGTTTCGTCCTCCGTTGGAGAGCCTGACCATCGGCTATTGCGGAGGACGGTTTTTTGGTTCAGGTCAAGGTTGTGGGTGTTCTGTCCTCCGTTGGAGAGCCTGGCCATCGGCTATTGCGGAGGACAGTGAGGGCGCTTTTCAGGTGTTGGTCTGCGGGGCTCCGCTGGCGTTTTCACCGGTGCCCTAGTTATTGCGTTAAACACGCCCTTGCTGTTTACCGTTTCCTCCGTTGGCGAGCCTTTTTGCAACGGCTATTGCGGAGGAAACAGTTGTTGAAAATCTACTTTATTTCGAGTTACCAGACCCTCCGTTGGACAGCCTTTTTGCATCGGCTATTGCAGAGGGTCTGTTTTGGTTACTGGCTACACCGAGGAGAGTACTTCACCTGAAACTTCTTGAAATTCAGGTAACCTTTGTTTCCTTTATTATTGGGTGACGTAACCCTATTCCTTATTACTTTCTGGGAGTTATTGTATTCTCAAGGCACCTTCCATGGAACCTAGTCTACGTTCACTTCAGGGCTCTGAAGGACGAAGATTAGGGTACGTAGTGTCATTCTTCCCTCTTCTAATATTGCTGATTATCAGGGTGTAGGGGTGTGTTTTACAGTTAAGTTTTGTTCCTACAGGGGAAGGCAATTACGGGCTGATTCAAGTCACTTCAGTATAGAGAGGCATCTTCTGAGGTCAGGCGGTCAGCTTTTTATATACAGGTATAAGACGGTATCACTGTGGGGAAAAGGGTAACGTGGTTAAAAAGGACTTTCCTGAACCCAGATACCAAAATTCTTGTTTGTTTCTGTCTTCACAGCTCTCCCTCCCAGCAGCCCCCTTCCTTTCCTTCCTGTTTATTATTTTGCCCTCACCTGATCCTTCCTTAGCCCACGGCTATTACAGCATTCGGGGCTTGGATAGATCTGGAGGTGGCCTACTTGTACCACAAGCTGATCCTGAGGACGGAGAGGACAACACGATATGATCAATAGTTTTGTGCCATGTGGGATATTGCTAACAGTTTTTATGTTGAGCATCTCTGTAATGACAGTGCGCCATTTAGCCGTTCTTCTGGTGAAAAATATCAGGTTGTTTATGATCATGCCTTTGTCTGGGTTAAAGGAGGGGTCAGAGATTAATGTGTCCGGGTTTTTCCTCATTAGATTGTGTTTGTATTTTTTAACTGCGGTGTTGGATAGGTAGGTTGGATATTTTATGACGTGCATTTATGCCTACCGATTCTAAGTTGTTATCGGCCATCTTTGCTAGTTGATGTCACTTACAATGGTGTTAGGTCTCTCATAAGTGGTGTGCGCTCTCTTAGATGTCGTTCCGCTGTTATTTTTTATTTCTTCTTGTATCTAATGTTGTGATACTTTATGCGTTCCCCTTGTCTACCTATATTTGTTTCCTTCTCTTTCCCCTTGTCTAGCCTATATTTGTTTTTTTTCTCTGTAAACATTTTTTAAAGTACTCATTTGTCTTCTTGTCTCCAGCCTAGCATCCAAAATAGTACAATCCTCTTGGTTTGAGTATTGGCAAAGTTGTTATATTTCGATCAGGCCGCCATTTTTAGGTTCAGGTGGGGTGGGTCCTGTTTTCCCAGCTTTTTGTGCTTAATTGTAGTTATATTCCTATCAGGACGTCTGTGGCGGCTGCCATTTTAGGGTCAGGCGGGGTGGGTCCTGTTTTCAGCTTGCTGTGTTCAATTCAATTGTAGATCCCTTTTTTTGAACTTATGCTCCTTTCACGAGGTAATGATTTTCTCAGCAGCAGGGGAGGGGAAAGGGTCAGCACCAGACCTCGATTAGGAAATTGTTATGATTCCGAAATCATTTGTTTGTGGTGCCCGCCATTTTAGAGTCAGGCTGGGCACAACACTCCCTCCACAACGGCGGACCCCAATACCGCAACAAAAGAGTCTCCATCCACGTACCCAAGAGGAACCTCCGCTCCGCCGACCTCGCCAAAATCCCACGCATTCGCAGAGCCAGAGCAGGTGGAAGATCCTACTCCTACATAGCAGCAAAGACCTGGAATGCGCTCCCACTCAACATCAGACGTTCCCTCCACTCTGCACACCTTCAGGAAGAGCATCAAGACCTTGCTCTTCTGTTGAATCGGAGCTGCACGCCCCTCCCGCCCAGCTCCTTGAGACCCTCATGTGTAAGTAGCTCGCTTCACAAATCCCTGATTGATTGATTGAATATTTGACACCCTCTGCGCTAAGTTAAAAAAAACAGCACAAGATCTAGCCCAGTGTTAACACTGGTGATTATTGCAGCGTGGAATGGGTGTTCTTGTAGCAGGTGTTAGGGAAGATTTGAATGGGTCCCAATAAGCAGAAATATATTTGTTCAGGATACATGCCCCACTGAGCACGAGTCATAGTCTAAAGGGACAAAACTACAGCTTTTATGTTTTCAGAGGTATACATCGGGTGGCCTCTCTTCCCTCTTGGTTGAACCCCCAGCACAATAGCACAACTGATTAGACAGACACTGGAGATCAGCGATATGGACCGTGGGTGGCTCATACACAAGATACATATTTTTGCAGATTACATTTTCATGTTGTTGACGAGCCCTGAAATTTCTAGATCTGCACTTATTTGAATCATTTAACGTTTTAGTGAAGTGCCTGGCTTCCATGTCAACTTCAATAAATCTGAAATGATAGGTATCCAAATTACAAAACCAACCAAGGGTAGGATTGAGTCCATGTCCTCATTTAAATGGGCGAAGGGCAGCATCTTATGTTTGGAAATCCGTATAACACCAACAATACAGGGTCTCCATAAAGCTAACTAGCTGAAGCTCCTAAAAGAAATTAAAAATGACATACCTAAACAGGCCCTCTATTTATTTCCTTAATGGGCAGAGTAGTCACTCTGAAAATTAATGACTTCTCAAAACTACTGTATTTCTTTCAAGCTTTCCCCGTGATCATCGACAAACAAGAATTAATATAACTGCAGTCCGCTTGAGACAAATTTATATGACTAAATAGCAAACCCTAGACTTCACAGAAAGTCATACAGTGCAGGATGTAGACCGCGGGTATGAACTTCTCTGACACTGAGAAGTACTACATAGCAACTCAACTAGGGGTTGTATTCGAATAGTCTCTTAAGAAAAGCGAAAAATACCGGCCTTAGGTTGAGTTGAGGGTTCTCAGGCGTTAAAGCTGGGAGGTGTTATGTTGCCCACACAAGTAAGGCTCGCTATGGCTTATGAATCAGATGTAACTAGGCAGATGGTGTAAGTGTGGGACACTCTCAATAAAAAAAAGGAACCTACCTCCTGTCCCTCTTTATTTACCCCATTATATGGTAACCCAGCCTTTACCTCAGCCTTGTTTGCAAACTGCCAAAGGGGGAACTGCATAGTACTGAGGGATATGTTCCATAACCAGAGGTCAAAAAATGACTATGGGCTTAGAGAGGAGACAAGCAAGTTACTTAACTTCAGTAACACCTTATCTAGTAGAGATTCTGTCTAGCCAAAGATTCCTTACCTTAGAATTATCCCCAGGTGTCAGACTGGATCTAGAATTTTTTTGTGAGCAGTACTCATGTGCACCGGTAGGTAGCGTCGTACAACTCTGTGTGGCGTTATCCGCGCCCGAAGTGATGTGCACAGTGCCTATAGATGTGGCTCGCCACCTTTTCTGAGTTTATTTTCTCGACTTTCCATGCCTGAAGTGCGGAGCCACAAAGAACACAGACCATTGATATGAAACACAATCGGCCACATGCATCAACGGTTCCGTTTGCGATACCTAAATTGCGAAAATTAAGGAATCGCAATTTAGAAATCGCAAACGGCAATGCATGAAAAAAATCACAATTTGTTTTGCGATTCGGTAATTTTCCTTAATTGCGATTCACAATTTGCGAATCGCAATTAAGGAAAACCCTTCCCATTGATTCCTATGGGCCAAGAGGCCCATAGGAATCAATGGGAAGGCATTTACAATTTGCGATTTTCAATTTGCGAATCGCAAATTGAAAATGCAATTTCAAGGGTGCACGGGGGGTCTAAAGAACCCCTCCCTCCACCCCTGAAATTAAACTAAAGTTCAACTTACACAAACACATGTCCCAAGGACATGTGTGTGTGTAAAATGCAACATTCAAAAATGCATTTTTGTGCAGGTTTGAAGGTTTTCGGTAAATTAGCATGAGGTCCACCCTCATGCTAATTTACCGCTTCCAAATTAAAAATTCGCAATTTAAAAATGATCATGCATTGCATTTAAGAAATCTGGAATTGCGATTTCTTAAATGCAATCGCAATTTTAGAAATCTCAACATGATTGCGATTCCTAAAATTGTGAAATACATGATGCATTCCAATTTTGATAATTGTATTCTGAAACGGCCGAAAATTGCGATTCGCACCATTTGCGAATGCAATTATCGTTGATGCATGTTCCCGTAAAGCCCTAAAAAGGGAACAGCTCGATACCTAGAACTCTGATTAAGGAGCTGGGAGGATAGGAGGGTCAGTAAGGAATCTGCGGCTAGATAGAGTGTCTAACAGATAACGTTACCGAAGGTAAGTCATTTGTTCATCTGATAGACTTGTAGCCGCACATTCCTTACCTCAGAATAGATACCCAAGCAATACCTCCCAGAGATGGATCTGCAAACTCGATTTAGACTTGAAAGTCCTGCAGGACTAAATGGGTAAGTGCCCATCCAGATGAACCCGACAATCCAGGTAGTAGTGTTTGGTGAATGTGTGCAACAAAGCCCACGTTGAAGCCTGACGGATGTGCAGGGCTGGAACATTGCATACTATTGCAGAAGTCACAGCCTTTGCTCCACTGGAATGACCAGCAAGCCCTCTGGGGGCTGCTTCTTGGCCGATGCGTAGGAGATCTTCATGCAGAGCACAATCCATCAGGAGATGGTTCACTTCCCCCAAAAGATTACACCCACTCGAGCCCAAACTAAATGACAAATGTTATACAGAACGTTTTGGACTCCATACAAGCTGGCCTCTTTGGAACTACTTGGGTATAGTCGCTGTAGGAGCTGTAAAACTGAAAATGTTGATTTGCAACATATGTTGTATGAATGAAACTCATTAACTACTTTTTGGGGGAACATACACAATGTTATTGACATCAGTCACTTATAATTGCACAGGAACTTCTTGTTCTCCATCTGTGGTCACTTCAGCCCTTTTTCTTTACAGAAAGAGTAATGTTTACTTCTACATCTAGGGCCCGATGTAGGTGGCCATTTACCGGCCGGTAACGGCCGATTTCGGTCGTTACCGACCGGTAAATGGGTTTTTGGGATGTAGGGGGCCAATTTTACCGATTCGGTAAATTTACCGAATCGGTAAAATACTGAATCAGTATTTTTACCGATTCGGTAACTTCTAAATGTAGGTGGGACTCTTCTGAGTCCCAAAGGCCTTTCAGATTCGGTATTTTACCACCCAATCCAATTGGGTGGTAAAATACCGAATCCAGGTGTGCATGCACATGTGTGCATGCACACCTATGCCATGTGACAGACAGACATGCCCTTAGGGCATGTCTGTGTGCCACATGGCACACATGCCTGTATTTGGGGTGCTAGAGGGTGTCAAAGTGACACCCGCTGCACCCTTGCTGGAATCGGTATTTACCGAACCGGTAAATACCGAATCGGTATTTACAGAATTGGTAAATACCTAATCTTAACGATTCGGTATTTACCGATTCTGTAATACCTACATCGCCCCCCTCTATTTTAACACTTCTTAAATACCGAATCAGTAAAATTCGGTATTTAAGAAGTGGTAAAATAAAATTACCTACATCTAGCCCCTATTGTTTATACTTGCCCACAAGACCCTTACAACAACCATGTTGCTCATAGTAAATAAAAAATAAAAAATAGAGGAGATCTCCACTATGCAGGGATATGTCAACTCAGATTAAACTACACGTTTTGAAGGTCAGATTAAAAGATAATATCCTAAACAGTCCCTACTCGATATGCCTAAACAAATAGGGGCAAGCTTTAACTGATAGAGGAATAATAAAATACATGTGAGTGGATTATGACCACAATAGTGAACCAAAACAATGGAATTACCAATCGCTGGTAATAGTGACTGCAGGCATCAATGGGGGTGGCCCAGCCCTGCCTCGTACTGCCACAGACGGCCCCCCCTTTGCCCGGGCTTAGCCCAGCGCCGCCCGCGCGCGTCCCGCGATGCGGGAGGGCGCGGCCTGTTAAGTCATCTCAGTGACGGGGATGAAGGGAGGGGCTGCTAGTCACGCTGCTGCTGCCCCGCTGGACACTGGGGCTCGTAGACCAAGAGCCTGCCCCCGCTGGTCAATGGCTCGGCTGCTGCAGTGAGGTCCAAATATACCCGGTGGTGGGGGGAGGGGCTGCTGGTCACGCTGCTGCTCCCCCGCTGGACACTGGGGCTCGTAGTCTGCCACGAAGCGTTTCCCGCGGAGCTTTCCTCTGTGCAGAAGGTGTGCACGGTTAACGTTTTTTTGCCTTCACTCGCCCCCCCCCGTCGCTCACCCCAAGAATGCCTGGCAAATGCAGGGAGAAATGGAGAGCAAGTAGGGGGTTGTGCTGCCACTAGGAGGTCCCTGGAGGCTGGGGGCTGTGGCTGTTGCTGTAGTTTTGGGACTCTAGTGCCAATTCCGACTGCTATGTAGCTTGTAGTAAAAGAATTAGGAGGTGGAAAGTGGATGGTGAGTCCCAAAGTGCCGAGTGCCTGACGCCCAGCGCCTAGTGCCACCTGATGCTACCGCTGCCGCCGCCGTCCTGATGAACCCAACTATGGCAGCGGCAACAGGATGCAAGCGGGAGCTTTCTGGGGCTTTGCGGGGCTTCTGCAGCACCGGCGGCTCCTCCCAGGTACTGAAACAAAAGGCACGGGGCAGAGCAGGAAAAAAGCGGCAACAAAGGTGGCTGAAAGGGCGGCTAGAGAAACGGCTGTGGCCCGACCGCTACAACCGCCGCTGCATGTCTACACCCTTTGCCTATCTTGGTTGGGGTCCTAAGGATAGTACACATAGTCCTCCTCTTCCTCATCCTGACACTTTATGAGAATGTCCGATGGACTGCGAGCCACCCCAAAGATGCCATTGTCCTCTGATTCCTCTTCAACCTCTCCTTAATCAACGACGGGACCAACAACGACGATGATGTCAAGCAAACCGCCGACGAGGATGTCGTTGATTAAGTTTTCGGCGGCGGTCTTGACGTCGATGAGGATCGCCGATGAAGATCTATATCGAAAGCCTTCAGCTCTGTTGACGAGGCTACCGTTGACGAGGGTAACACCAACGAGAGAGACTTGTTCTTTAGAGCCGCCGACAGCTGCGGCGGCGATGAAATATCCGTCGACGATGGTTTTGAAAGAAGTCTTTGTTTCTTCGTCAACGCTGAAGACGATGTTGTTGTCAATGAAGAAGGTCTCACCCTCACAGAGACTATAGTAGATGGAGAAGATGCCGACGACATAATGAGCTTGAACTGAGGCGAAGAGAAAGTCGACGTTGTAGTAGTGGCAGCTTTGTCGACTGAGCATCTTTTTTACGTGATAAAACTGTCTCTGGAAGGGACCTGGACGTCTGCTTTATTTTTTGAGGAGGTTTTAGAAGGTGTAGAGGGCACAGGTTGACCCTTATGAAAAGCTGGTTCTTTTTTAGAAGAGGAAGGCTGGTCATAATGTTTTAAAGTGTAGTGATGCTTTGTCAGTACCTTAGCAGCTTTAGGAGACTGCAGCTCTGCCTCATTTGCCTTCTTTGAAGCTGTAGTCTAGAGTGAGGAATCACTCTTCTCATCAGACAGAGGTTTTTCTTTAGTTTTTCATTTCTGTAAAAAAAAAAAATGTAATTCCAGTACGTGTATAGGGCACGAATCACCCCCAAAGGGGCATCTCGGAGCTGGGGGTCGTTGGGAATATTAAGCAAACTATTGCCCAGAGTCACATGGTGCTGGGCAGACCCCTGCCGCTAGAGCCGGGGATTGAACCTTGAACCCCAGCATCTAGCGTCAGTCGCCAGAGAAGAAGACGTCTTTCCCTATCTCTCAAGGTCTTTTGAGAGAAAGTTCTGCAAATTTTTCAATCTCTCACCTGATGATCAGGGGGAAGGCAGTAGATACACTTCTTGTGGGGATGATCTGAATGAAGTCTAAGTTTCCCACAAGAGTCACAATGCCTGAAGAGAGATCTTTTCGAAGAAGACATGTTGATCTGAAGATGTGAAGAAATTCAGAAGGCCAAAGAGAAAGTACTGAGCAGAGCTCAGGGAGACTCCCTTCACACGACATGCAGTAGAAAATCTGAGAGCCTGTAGCCTCTGTGGAGAGGGTTCTAGAGGGTGCTGTCGCCTGATTGGCTAGAGTATTCCTAATAACTAGGACGAGATATTAAAGTGAAGGTTTTTCTCTATTAACTTTAATGTTGAAGTTACTACTTAATGCTTTTTATCTACCGTGGGACTCCCACTTGGACGACGGGGAATGATTTAAGCATGTGAATCTATGAAAGATACCCCAATACTGGAGAATTCAATGCCGGTAATTACTTCATGTAGATGTTGAAAAGCATGGGTGAGAAGATACAGCCTTGAGGGACCCCTGCTTTTGTGAAGAATGGTTTGGACGAGAAAGGGGCGGTATGGATGACATTTGTTCTGTTTTGAAGGTAGGATATGATCCAGTCAAGAGCACTCCCATCTATGCCGGCTTCGTAGAGTGAGACAGTCAGTGGTGTCAAAGGCAGCTGAGTAGTCCAAGAGAAGTAGTGCAGCAACCCTGTTCCGGTCAACTGTGTTCTTAAGGTGTTCTTAAGGTCATCCTAGATGGCAATGAGGGAGATTCTGGGAATCCTGTAAAGTATGCTATTATCTTCAATGAATTGCGACATCTGGGCGATTGCTGCTCTTTCTATCAGTTTGCTGAGGAAAGGTCAAATTGTAATTGGTCTGTAGTTGTCGAGTTAAGCGGGTCCAAGTTTGTTTTATTTAGTAATGGGCGTATGCAGGACTTTTTGAGGTTTTCCGGAAATATTCCCACAGTTAAAAAATTGTTGATGATTTTATTTACAGGTGTGGCAGTAGAAGTAGTTAGAATAATTTTCTTGAAGGTTTGTGATGGACATGGTTCAGGAAAGGGCTGCCGGCAGGCCTGCTTGCTTTGACCAGATCCATAAATGTATTATGTGATATGTGTTGGAAGGTATGCAGAGGGGCTGGGTTAGCCTATTCTTGAAGGCTTTTTTGGAAAAGGATCGGTGCTGGTGCTTTTCCTCTGTTTAAAATAGGAGATCAACAAGTCTATTTTGCTTGTATAATGGTTTGCCAGTATCTCTGTGAATTTTTGAGTAGTGGGATGAGTTCCTTCTAGGCAATTTAGTTTACGAAATTCAGTGAGAATTTTATAGAATTCTTTATTTGCAAATTTAACATTTTAAATTCTGTCTGAACAGTTTCTTTTTTTAGCTTTTAGGATTGCTTACTGACTTATGTTTCTGTAGGTGAAGTTTTTCTTGACTTGTTTTAGTTTGGAGCCAGGTGAGTGGCAGCTTTATAATTATCTGTTTTAACTCTTTTAGCTTTGTTTTTCTTCAAGGTGCCCATTATCTTATGTCCTGTTTTGTTGTTCTTAGAGGTATACGGATATCAAAAGCTTCTTGTAGCCACTTAGTTTTTTTAACTGAATTTATTGTGCCTAAATCTGTATTGGATGTGAGTTGTGTTTCTAAGTCTTCAAAATTGAGTGTGTTCCACGGTCGATAGTTTGATGCATGTATCGATCTCATTACTAAGTTATGCTCTTGCATGCATCATAATCTGCAAGTGTTGAGGAGATCTTACACATGTGGCAATGTTTGAACGGTTGAACTGTACCATCTGCTGTGAGGTTGCCTTAAAGAAGTAGTCATGAAAAAGAGGTAAAAGATCAATGTGTGGAAAGTAACAGAGCCACAGTTTAGTTCTCACCTAATGTTTGCCTGCAGAATTTGAGCTCACCTTCAGCATATTAACCAGTGATTTCAGTTCAATATTTTCCTTCTTTGAGCGCATCAGCTCCCTGGTGAGAAGAGAGGAGACAGAAGAACAAATAAAAGAGGGAGGAATATAAGCTCTGGCATTGTTGGTGTTTAATGGAGGAAGTCACAATTAATTAGTCAGAATTTCCAGTGGTTATTCCCTGAGATTGATTACTGACAAGAGCTTCAGAGAGAGAACAATGTGTGGTGGGGAGAAGTAAAAAAATGATATACATGTAAAACTAAATGCATAATCATTTAATTTAAAGACATCAAACATCTTTGCCACTGGGCTGGGAACAGAAATACTTAACAAGTATAAGAAACTGGCTCTCTATTTAGTGCACTAAAAAGAAGTAGACCGTGCAGAGTGTCTAGTGAGTCCCCAATTGGCTGACGGAGGTAAAAGTATATAATACTAATGCTGTAATTGTGACAGTGTGGGCAAGACTTTCTGCGCTCAGCAGAATTCCTCCCTGATGTGTGTGGTCCCACTCAGGCAATACCATCATCTCCAAGTGAGACCTGGGCTCTACCTCCCTTCAGGCAGTATGATCCAGGTGATTGCCTAGCAAACAATCAACAGGCATGGCAGGGCTAACAGCAACTTTCAGAGAGACTGAGACCGCCCGCCCCCCTCCTTCACCCTCCCCAACTCAAAGGGAACAAGAGGCACCGGTAGATGGCTCTTGTGATTGTCGGCAACTATGACTTGGTGGAATGTATTTGATAGCATATGTTCTGTAACATCTGCTCTGCAGGCACCAGCTGACACCTGACAGTAGTCATGCTGGCTCCTGTGTCTCTCAGAGCCTTCCCCCTTTACCCATTACCCATTATTGGTGATCCACTGCCTATCATTTTCAGCATTTGCAGGCATGTGGACTTTTGGCACCAAATCTCAATCCCCCAGGGAAAATAGGGTCCCCTCTGTCTGGCCCCCGTGTTAGAATAGATCTAACATCACTTTCATCAGAGGCCTCTGGGCTGAGGACTCTCCGGTTAGTGTGTGCATGATCAGACAACATGATTAAGCAATCCTGGAGGTTACATTTCTAGCCAATTCTAGGAGATATGCATCCCTGAAGGTGGCCTTGTGCATGTGTGATGGGAGAATTATCGGAAATAAATAAATAACTGCTATCGATCCACACAGAATATGAATTTCACAGTAAACGGTCTGCACGATCTATAGACTAGAAAGCACATACTACAAGGGGTAAAGAGATCATGCATTACTTCTCCTGCTGGTTAATCTTTGATGTGGCCTCTTGTATGGTCGTCTGTGCTGCTACAAGCTGTTTTTTGTAGAAAGAGATGAGAAGTTCGTTCTGTTGCTTCTGGAAGTTCCAAACCTGTAAGAAAGTCAAGAAAAGAGAATAGTTTCAGATAAGTTTTACTAGCTCCATAGGAAAATTAAAGTCAGTAGCATTCACTAGAAATATCCTACACTTCCACACATTACACATACACAGTTCTCATCCATCAAAGGACAGATGTTCATTATTCCTCAAAGTCATGAGATATGTACTGTATTATAGTATTTCACAGCACTTACTATCCCTTATAGATGGGATAAGTGTAAAAAGACCTAGGGAGTTATGGGAGTATCTTTGCCGCTTGTTCATCAATAAATTGCCAGAGTTAGTGCATGCGCTCCATATTTCTCAGCTTGGGAGCAAGGAGTGACAATCACTAGGGGAGTGTAAATGTTTTTTGAGAAACACCATAGGCACATCTGAAACTACCACAAGTATTCCTCATCCCAAATGATGTGCAATGCAAGGAACAAAAATATGGTTGTGCGGGAATGTACTTCCCTGTAATGATAACTGCAGTAACTTAATTACACTACCAGGGCCACGACAGTGGTTGGAAGCAAGCTATGCTTGGCGTCTGCCAGCTAAAGTACTAGGAGGGCCATGAAGGTAGGAGCCACACACAAGCTTGCCTGCAGGGGAAGTTGCTTTGAAAAGCATTGTCAGGGGTCCTAGAAATGTAACAACCTAAATGTATTTATTATTGAAGCAATTACATTACCTAGTCCCTGGTGGTGCTCCTAAAAGCAATGGTGTTGTCCTTTGGGATTTGTTAGGTCTCCCCTTAACAGCGCATGCCTGCGATCTCTCGGCGAGACTCTGAATGTTGGCTGAAACTCTGTGTAATTTCTCCTGCCATTTGCAATTCGTTTAACTCTGGCATTGCTGTTCTTAGCTTGCTTTCTGTTGCTGTTGATCCAATGCATCACTTCCGTTTTTATCGGAAGCAGCACCAACCAACTACAGTTTTATTGCGCTATATGGCTTTGTCAGTTTCGTTTAGGGACTACTTTTTTACCATGGCCTCTGCTTCACTCCCAGGCACGCACATACGCTTTGTATTTTTCCACATGACATGGTTCTTTACAGTAGGGCGCCCGCTTTTGTATTTAGGCATGACATGCTTATTTTCTTTAGCTCTGGCAGAGGCACGGTAAAGCCCTCGTGCAGCATCAAACCCCTGGTCAAATAAGAGCCAAATATAATTAATTAAACCTACATCATGACCACGTGTGGAGACTTGCTCTCCCGAAACTTCTGCTGATGTAATCCACGGTCACGCCTCCTGTTCAGTTCAATGTAGTAATATATGGCACTGACAAACACAAAGGCCTAATTCTGGGCTGTTTAATTTCGGCCCAGGGTGACCTTAAACAATCCACTTGAAGTGGATGGATGCTAACATTACTTGGCTGAAGTGCAATCCCTTTTGACTATCACTCCTGACCAGCTGTGCCAATGCAGGTTGCAGAAAGTTATATAGCCCGCCTTTAATTTCTGTCCCAGTTATCTGAGTAAATTATTGAAAGATGCCTGCAAATGCTCTGCTTGGAGCAGCCCACTAGACAATGGCTTCCATTGAAAGACGGTGCCAACAGCCTCCAAGCACTTGCGGCGGTACCCCAGAGTACGGCTCTATTCTAACCGATGCTACTTGCATCGGATACTGCATCTGGCTGTAAGCTGATCAGTGCTACTGATGCCTGGGCGCTTCCTGATCCGCAGCCCGCTCACCCTAATACAATCCGATTGTGGCTGGGACTCAACCGTGAGGAGAAAGCACAAGACATCATAGCCTGACCTTAGTGCCTCAACTGACTCCCACACAAGGGCCTTCCACAAACCTAGTGGCCTAAAACATTTGCCCTGTGGGATGGTTGCAAATGGACTGCAAACAAATCCTAGGCATTCTCTACCAATGTTGTACATGGGGTTTCTGGTAGGCTAGGGAAAGTGCCTGAGCCTGGCTGACCCCACCTCTCTAGTCAGGAGAAGGGAGTACACACTTAAGCTGTAGAAAGCCCACCCCCAGGTGGCTAGACAGAGATTTTGACTTAGCCCAGGGGCAGTGTAACTGCAAATTGCCAACTGCACTTCCACCGTGGCACACTAAGGAACTCCATACCGGGGTATTTCAATTACCCTGGATTACATAACTCACTAGGTCAATTGGGCCACAGTCCTACTGCTCCAAGTCCAGCCTAGTTCAACACTCCACAAAAATGCAACTTTATTGCTGTGTTGCATGAGTAAGGGCGACCTGAGCAGGCGTTTAAATAACTTTGAACAATTCAGCGCAGCGGCCATTTCACGAGCTCAGAGCTTTCAGCTCCAACGCTCCATCTCCCCATAGGGTGCCCTCCCTCCTACCACCACAAACAGTCTATTTAACACTCCCTCCACCCCCTGCTGTATACACGACATGCTTATTTTTATTTGGAGGGCGTTTAAATACCTTTGAACAATTCAACGTGGTGGACATTTCACCAGCTCTGAGCATTCAGCTCCAGCGCTCCATCTCCCCGTAAGTTGTCCTCCTTCCTACCACCAAAAACAGTCTGTCTATTTAACTCTCTTTACACCCCCTCACTCCCCCCTCCACCCCCCGCAGCCGGTTTAAGGAGTTCTAACAATTGCCTTTCTAATTTTATTTTTTGTTTTGATTTCCACGGTTTATTTAATTTGTGCTGATCGATATCTTTTTTTGTAGGGCTGATCGATATCTTTTTTTGTAGGCATGGCAGTGGCACGACTCGAAACCGGTTTCCATGTACGAAGGTCGGTAGCTCTGTACTTTTCACCATGTCCTCTTATATGGCTTACTTCTTTTTTTTGGGTGGAAGGACTGCAAATTCAGTTTATTCATAAGCTTGTTCGTACACTGGGAGCTGTGTATGTTGAGCCTCCCACCGAAACTCAAACCCGGTTCCCCAGCCTTTAAAGAGAACTATTCCAGCTGTTACGCCACATCCTTTAACTTTGTCCACACACTCCATACGAGTGCGTGCGTTTAAACTCTGTCTCCTCTTTTAATATTTTTTATTTTGCACTTTAGTATGGTGCGAAATCAACCTGAAGGTTTCGGAGAGCTTTACATGAAGATCCAGTTGCATTACAGATGGGCCCATATGGAGAAGATAAGTGATTTGCCCAGAATCAAAGGATGTTGTCCTGCCAAGACTTGAAACCAGTTTGAAAAATAAGGTCTGTGTGTGTAAGCAGAGCTGCTTTAGTTATGGTGAAAATACCATCTTTTGCAACCTCCCTCCTACCACCAAAAACAGTTTCTATTTAACTCTCCCTCCACCCCCGTTGTATACACGACATGCTTATTTACATTTGCAAACTTTCAACAATTCAGTGTGGCGGACATTTCACGAGCACCGAGCATTCAGCTCCAAAGCACCATCTCCCCGTAGGGTGTCCTCCCACCAAAAACAGTCTGTCTATTTAACTCTCCTTACACCCCCCTCCCCCGCTGTCGGCTTAAGGAGTTCTAATGATTGCCTTTGTAATTTTATTTTTCGTTTTTTGATTCCCACTTGTTTGAACCGGCTGTCTCTAGTTGGCAGAGGTATGCACTTCTGACAAATAGGGACACACCTTTTCTAGTCAGGGCAAGGGGATCACACCCTTTGATAACCCCTGCTCACCCCCTTGGTATCTTGGCAGAGCAGACAGGCTTATCTCAGAGGCTGTGTGTTAAGCATTTATGACCACATACAGTAATAAAGTGAATACACTACAAATGGACACGACACAGTAGTATTATAAAAATAAGGATTTTATATAAGGCTTAGCACAAGACCAAATAACGACAAAAATATACCACAATCTTAATAAATACTCTTGGAAGGAAAAATAATAGGTCAAGTGTAGTTTCTTCTTAGCACAAAGTCTTTAGTATCAAAAGCAACTCTTCTTCTTTAAAACACAGTTCTTGGCAACTATGTAACCCACACGGGAGTCACACGACGTCGAGGCAAAGTTAATCCAAAGGGTTCGGCTTCGACCGCGAGGAGCGCTACGTCAAGCCCGGAGTCGCAAGCAAAGCACACGATGATCAGCGGCGTCGAGATGTCCGGCGTCGCGTCTCCGGCGTCGATCCGGCCTCGGAGTCTGGGCGACCTGCAGCGGCGTCGACAGACGTCAGGCAGGAGCAGCGCTCACGAGGTGAAGCAAGATACGGCGTTGTCGTCGATGTCGATGATGGCGTTGCAAGAGTGAGCAGCGCTCACGGCGTCGAGAGGGCTCGAAGTCGATGCGATCAGCAGCGGTGCAGACACGAGGTCACTTGGAGCTGGAGCCGAACTCACTACTTACTGGAGTTGCTGCTGGAAGGAAGCGGGACACTGGAGCCGTTACTCACGATGTTGAACTGGATTCGGCGACGTCCGTCGGCGTCGGGATTGCTGGTTTCTTTCAGAGGTGCTGGATTCTCAATTTCCAGCAACAAGCACTTTTTAGCAGATGAAGTCCTTTAGCCCTGTGACTTCAACAGGAGGCTGGCACTCTTCCAACCCTTGGAGATTTATTTTAGCAAAGCTTGAGAGTACACACTCAGTTCCTCTCTCCTGGTTCCTTGGCAAAAATAAAGAAGCACTGCAGGATTCCCCCCAGCAAACAGCACTCTGGCAGAAGGGGTAAGCAAGTCCTTGGATCAGCAGGCTTCTTGTCCTTGGTTCAGGTTTCCTTGTCAGAAGTGATCTAAATCCTTGGTTCAGGGATCCTTCTCTTATACCCCTTTTTGGCTTTGATCCCTTTGTCCATGCAGGGGAATTTCCCAACATCCTGGGTCTGTTGTGGGTGTAGCCAGTCAGAGGCCCCTGGCCTATTCACTGAGCAG
The DNA here is from genome assembly GCF_964263255.1 of Lissotriton vulgaris. Taxonomy (NCBI): domain Eukaryota; kingdom Metazoa; phylum Chordata; class Amphibia; order Caudata; family Salamandridae; genus Lissotriton; species Lissotriton vulgaris. The sequence continues at coordinate 1,608,973,066 of NC_141693.1, read as the reverse complement.
GGCTGGGTCCTCAGACGCCCAGCAGGAGGTGGAGCCAGCATTGTCACTGGCAGGAGCAGAGCTATCGGCCTCCTGGTAGGAGGTGGGGCCAGGATCGTCCAGGGCAGGCACAGAGCCATCAGTCGCCTGGCAGGAGGTGGAGCCAGCATTGTATCAGGCAGGGCAGGCTATCAGCAACTACTCTCCCCCTACTCTCAACGTAAATGTCCCACTCATCCCACACTGACTCATCCAGACCTCTGGAGCCACCCAGCTCCTGTCACACACACACCAAACCAGCAGAAACCAGAAATGGTTAGACAAGAAAATAGACGCTTTCTAAAAGTGCTATTTTCAAACCCAGAGTCCAAAAACCACCCACACAACCGGATGCGTTATTAAACCCCGAGTTCAGGGATACCAAACTCGACATTGCACCATGCTCCCCGAGCCAGATAGGACCATAGCATTAATAATCATGGCGGCCCATTCTAACTAATGGAGACCAGGTTACCTCGCAATAGTGAAAAATTAACATGGCTGTAATTCACTATTAGGACATGCCAACTTGGTCAGGCTTGTCCTACCTTATACTTACAATGCACCCTGCCCGTGGGCCGGCCATAGGGGTGACTAACATGAAGTTAAGGGAAGGTGTAGGGACTGGCAAGTAGGTGTACTTGCGCAGTCAGTGTGACAGTACCGGAATGCACGTAGATCTAGCAATGGCAGACCTTCAGAAATACTTTTACTAGGCCGCTCTTGTGGGTGGCACAACATGTGCTGCAAGCCCACGAGCAGCATTTGTATTTACAAGCCCCGGCACTCCTGATGCACTAGACTAGGGCCTGATAGTAAATCAAATAAACATGGAATTCAATCAATACAGCAATTTTACATAGGGAGCACTTGCACTGTGGCACTGATCAGCAGTGGCACAGTGCCCAAAGCAGTATACCAGCAAAAACATCGTAAACAGAGGAGGCAAACAGAAAAAGACTCAAGCCAATGATGTCAGGTCTAACACCACTGTTTATTTAATTTGTGCTGATCAACATCTTTTTTTGTAGGCATGGCAGAGCCGAGACTCTCAACCGGTTCCCAAGTGTGGTCTTGGGCTGCTTTCACAAGTGCTTAATCACCAAAGAGTCTGATGGGACTTGTAGTAGAATATATTTCACTGTACAGTTCCTTAATTGCCTGCTTATTTTGTAGTGCTGGGCAAGCTTCAAACGTTTGTTGTGGGGAAGGATAGGAATGGAATTCCATAGTCTTGCATTCCTGTCGGAATTTTTGCTTACACTACAGAGTATGAAGAATGGGGGAGTCAGGTCCTGGGACGTGGGGCTAGCTGGACCATTAATAAACTCAGAATACAGATTGCCAGCCACACACTTACTCAAATCCTCTGTTTTTGAGGGAACAAACCAAGTGAAACTTCCTGGTTCGTCCAGGTATATCACTATAACCCTTTTATTATTTATTTATTTTTCATCTTTTTTTGTTTTGATGTATGAAAAAGACACCTTATTGTTTTCTATTTTGCTCGATAAATGCTTATTTACAACTCACAGTTATTTACAATTCACAGTTATTTACAACACAAAAACATACACATAACTGGTTGTATATACAAAGTTATTTGCTTTGATATATATACACTCAAATATTCATAATACGAAGACAAAATCATTCATAGTTACGTAAAGACAAGAGTCAAAAGTATAAACTCGAAATTTAAAATAGACAATTGATGACAATCATAAATCAGTGGACTACAGCTTGATGTAGTAAGCTCAAAAAAGAAGAAATAGACTTTAAATTAATTCATTCAGTCTATTCAACAAATAAATGTCTAATCTTTTTTACGCCAACGCGTTTCGAATCCGGTATATCAACTCTACGGATTCTCATCAGGGCTCTGTCTTAATACGGTGTATTTGCAAGTGTATAAAGCAAAGCTTGTTTTAGCTACATTTTTGATAATTGTTTCAGCTTCCAACTACACTTAAGCCATGTTCATCTTGTTACCTGTTGAACCAGCCATCGCCGGTCAGGGGTAGAGTGTTGGTCCTGACTGAGTTTCCTTTCTTTTCGATATCTAAAAATAAATATAGGTATCATGACCTATTTTATCTCGCTTTCTTTGAACAGAACAGGGGCACATGTGTTATAAACATACCTTGCTGGATCATTTACGTGAGCCTTCGTTTTTGCCAATGAGAGTTTATTTTCAGTCTTGTATTTTACTTACAGCCTGAAAATAATGAGACAATTGTTTTAGGCGCTTTTAAGCACAAACAATACAACGAGAGAGAGAGGCACCCAGTGCTCTACTCGGCATACCTGCTCTGAATGACTCCTTGCTTAGGCTGTTCGTGTTCTATTTGGATACAGCGGTAAACGCTATTTAACAATGCGGGCACCACTTTCGAAGTCCTTGATAGTCACACTCGTTTTCCCTAAAGGAAATAACATCGTTTTACTAGACTTCAGGGGGTACTACGTTTTTAAGGGCAGATATGACCTGTGTTGTCTCTGGACTTACTTCAACATGCTGCAACTCGGCGTCTGGCTCGCAGTCACTGGGTTTGGCAGCCATGTTGTAGCGTGGTTTTAAACCTACTTTAATCCACTCGCATGGCGGCCATCTTAGAGTGGGGTGTCTAGAGAAGGCTATCTATTTAGATAAAGGCAGAAGGTGAATTTCAATCACGTGTTTACCATATGCGCATTTGACATCGACCCTTTTACATGAAAACACTGTACTGACTATAGTTCACACTCTGGATATTTCAGATAGCAAATTAAGCCCGCTTAGTGCACTATTAAACTTCAGTATCAGATATGCCTCTTTTTTCAGTAGAAATTTATCTTGGTCAATGGGTCTCGACTGTTGTAGTACATATAGAATCGACCATTTAAAGTCGTTCTCAGTGTGTTTATTTTCAATAAAGCGCTCCACCATAGGGGCGGTTAGCACCTTATTCTTAATTCTTGATTTATGTTGCGTTATGCGCATATTCACTTGTTGTGTTGTCTTGCCAATGTAGATTTTATTACATGGGCGGATGACTACATACACCACATTACGTGTTTTGCAGTTTGAGAAGCTCAAGTGTTTCCACTTAATATTCCCAAGTTGAAATTCCTTCCCTTCCACAGTAGTCCCACAGGCCGCGCATGTCCCACACTTATGGTGTCCCTCAATGGGTTTCATTCCCCATTGCGACAATAGGTCGCTCTTAGGTTTGGGTAATGCTATCTCTGCTCGTACAAGATGTTGTCCGATACTTCTGTTCTTACGGTACGCAAAAAGGGGACGGGGAAAGGGACAATCCAAGTTTTCAAGTAAGTGCCAATTTTTTAACATAGTTTGTCTGAATTTATTGGTGTCAGGCCCAAATGTGGTGACACATACCAGCCGGTCTAGTTCTGCCTTTGATTTTATCTGTAGTAAACATTCACGTGGTGTACATCGTGCCCGCTTAAATTAGTTTTTCAACAATTTTTTAGGATAACCTTGGCTTTCCATTTCATGACAGAATGTGTCAGCATGTCTTTCGTATTCTGACAGTTCCGTACAGTTTCTCCTGATACGGAGCAGTTGGCCATAAGGCAAATTGGCCTTCAAGTTCCTGGGGTGGTTGCCTTGGTGGTGCAGGATTGTATTTTTGTCAGTCTGCTTCGTAAACAGAGGGGAGACTAACTTCCCGTTTGAACATGTAATTTCCACATCCAGGAACGTCATTCTTGTGTCACTAATCTCTATTGAGAATTTGATGTCTGGATGTTTAGAGTTAAGCCATCCGTGGAACTCAATCAACTCCGTGTGGCTCCCCTGCCACAGGAGCCACACGTCGTCGATATATCGTAACCATTGCTTAATGTGACTGCAGTACGGGTTGTCCTTTTCAATTAATTTTTTCTCATATTCAGCCATATACAATATAGCCATCTCAGGAGCATAGGGGCAACCCATAGCAGTCCCTTTGGTCTGCATAAAGAACTGCTCATTAAATCGGAAGTAATTTTTGCGCAACGCTATTTCTGCCAATTTAAGAATGAAGCTGGTAGGGACTCGGTGTGGTCTTACACGGGCTTCTAAATAAAGCTCAATTACTTCCAGTGCCTCTCCCTGGGGTATCTGAGTGTAAAGGGACGTGACGTCCATTGTCGCAAGCAGTTGTGACGCAGGATCAAATTCAGTTCCTTCTACTTTTACTAGGAAATCCATTGTATCTCTGAGATATGTTTTGACAGAGCTAACAAAGGGCTTTAAGAAAAAGTCCACATATTTAGCAAGTGGTTCAAGGCAGGAATCGCACCCAGAAACAATGGGTCCTCCTGGTGGCTCATTTAGGCTTTTATGAATCTTAGGGAGGAAGTACAGGATTGGAGTCCTGGGATATTTTGGGATTAAAAATTCACCTTCTCTCACACCCACATAGCCTTCATCTAGCCCCACTTTTACAGTATCAGCTATCAGTCCCTGAATGTTTTCTACAGGATCTTCCTGTAGGCTTCTGTACCAGACTGTATTGCTCACCTGTGTATTGGCTTCAGCAAGATATTGTTCTCTTGGCCAAAGGACTACAGCTCCGCCTTTGTCGGCCTGTTTGACAACTATCGACTGGTCATTCCTCAAGTCATGTAATGCACTTCTTTGTCCTTTGCTTATATTCTGTTGGAAATATTTTTTAGTTTTCCCTAGTTTATCAATTGAGGAAAGCATAATCTGTTGGAAGGCATAGATCTGTTTTGGAATTTTTGACTAGGTATAAAGGTCGATTCGTTGCGTAACCCAGTTGTTTCTTTTTCCATCATCGGTGGCTGGTTGGCAAAAAAGGCCCTGAGACTGAAAATAAACTCTCATTGGCGAAAACGAAGGATCACGTAAACGATCCAGCAAGGTATGTTTATAACACATGTGCCCCTGTTCTGTTCAAAGAAAGCGAGATAAAATAGGTCATGATACCTATATTTATTTTTAGATATCGAAAAAAAAGGAAACTCAGTCAGGACCAACACTCTACCCCTGACCGGCGATGGCTGGTTCAACAGGTAACAAGATGAACATGGCTTAAGTGTAGTTGGAAGCTGAAACAATTATCAAAAATTTACCAAAACAAGCTTTGCTTTATACATTTGCAGATACACCGTATTAAGACAGAGCCCTGATGAGAATCCGTAGAGTTGACATACCGGATTCGAAACGCGTTGGCGTAAAAAAGATTAGACATTTATTTGTTGAATAGACTGAATGAATTAATTTAAAGTCTATTTCTTCTTTTTTGAGCTTACTACATCAAGCTGTAGTCCACTGATTTATGATTGTCATCAATTGTCTATTCTAAATTTCGAGTTTATACTTTTGACTCTTGTCTTTACGTAACTATGAATGATTTTGTCTTTGTATTATGAATATTTGAGTGCATATATATCAAAGCAAATAACTTTGTATATACAACCAGTTAAGTGTATGTTTTTGTGTTGTAAATAACTGTGAATTGTAAATAACTGTGAGTTGTAAATAAGCATTTATCGAGCAAAATAGAAAACAATAAGGTGTCTTTTTCATACATCAAAACAAAAAAAGATAAAAAAATAAATAAATAATAAAAGGGTTATAGTGATATACCCGGACGAACCAGGAAGTTTCACTTGGTTTGTTCCCTCAAAAACAGAGGATTTGAGTAAGTGTGTGGCTGGCAATCTGTATTCTGAGTACACTACAGAGTAAACATTGCCCTATTACAGTTGTAGTATTTACATTCAACCCGAAAGGTGTATATAAACTAGTGTGGCAGGAGACAGTTGGCGCTTCCTTTTCCCCTTTTAATCTGAGCAGATCAAGGGTTGCCAGCAGGGCTTTGTTATTTTCTACAGAATAAGATAGATCAATGCAAACAACCAGGAAGTTTATCTTCTCGGTAGAGCTAGATGTGTGACAGGTTGCACCTTCCTTATGTTGGCCACAGGACCTGCAGCTGCCCGCGGCCCCCGCAGGGGGTCACCTCGGAGGGCGGCCTTAATTAGTTCAATTTAGGCGCCTTCCCATTCACGTCTCTGGACTCCACGAGGAGTCCCCCTTACAGGGCACGCTGGACACGTCATGTCCGGCGCGCCGGGGGATGGGGAGGGGTATTTAGGCCTCCCCCGACATTGTTGGGCCTCTTTGCTGCCCGACAAGCAATCTGGCCTTTGTCTTGCATCGTGGGGTCCGATTCGCCCAAATCGGGAGTCGTACTTCCTTTCTAGCCGGGCGGGTTTGTGAGGTTAGTGTTGTGGCAGGAGGGCAGCCTACTGGGACAGAGCAATGCTCCACTTGGTCGGGCATCCAGTTTCTGGAGCCCGCGTTGGTAGGCGTGTGGAGATAGATGCCTTGGGTGGAGAGCGTGTGCCTTCTCATTAATCGGGCTCGTGTCCCCGGAATTAGTGGCTGGCCTCGTCGGCGTGGTTGCGGTCTCCTTTCTTTCGCGGGAACCTCTGTCCACATCGCGCTATTAGGTACAATCTTTTCCTGGTTTTGCCTGGAGCGAGCCGCAGGGGGCAGCGAGAGACGCGATGCTGTGACCCCATTCAGCAAGCTGTTGAAGGTAGAACTCAGAAAGCAGTAAGTAAATCAGCGAATACGTTTATTCAGAATACAGCCCCACACCAGGTCACTGCGTGGTCAGGATGATTGAGATAATGTGAGAGTAGGCAGTTCCTAGGGATGGAGGGAGAGGTGGAACGTTGGGGAGCCAATTGGAAGGGGAGAGGTGACAATGGGTGCTCTCGCGTCAGAGAGATAACCAGGGCATAGGGGAGAACAGGGTTAAGATACAACACATCTTCCTCTCTTGAGAGTTTTAAAGGATTAAACCCTCGGCGGTGAAACATACATTCATGTGGGAAGAACAGTGAACATTAATCATATACAAAGTCTTCATAATGTTTTGGCTTACGAATGGTTCGACCAAACCTCCCCATGATACGGTGAGGATCAGAAACACAATCGGTGTCAGAGTGAGGATCATTACTGGTTCTACCAGACCTACCGCTGAAGCTATGACTGTCAGACATGACTTCAGAGTCAGAATGTGAGTCGCCATGACAACCCCGCGTTGGTATCGGAGTGTGAGGACTGACATCAACAGACCGGTCCGATGAGTGACAATCAGCAAAGTCAGAGACAGGTGGGAGAACATGTGAAGTCTCATTGCTGGGCATGCAACCATGTTCAGAACTAGACATATCATAATCAACCCACAAATCTTTGCGATGCACATTAGGTTGCATTTGACTTGGAGCTTTTCCTTCAAGATGGCATTTCGCCAATCTACTCATGTGCCACACTTTCCCATCGCTGAGTCTAGCGGCGTTGTTATAAAGTTCATTGATGCGAAGAGGAGAGGTGAATCTGCTTTCTCCTTTCCTTACTTTTTTTCTAAACACACTTTCACCAGATCTCCAACTTTGAATGAGTGTTCTTTTGCACTATGTTTTGAGTCATACAATTCTTTGTAGCATTTTTGCGCTTTGATTATGTTGTTCCTGATGACATCTGGTGACCATTCAAGTTGCTTTGAAACAAGCATCCATCCTAGGTCAATGCTCAGGGGCTGTCTGCTTCTCATGAGCACGAAAGGTGCATTGCGGGTGCTGGCACAAGGAGAGATTCTGAAAGCCAGATGAGTTTGAACACTTCTTCCCAGTTAAGGTTGGCATTCCTTGACAATTGGATGTCTTGAGAGCTTTATCAGAATCACTGCATTCGAAACAGTTCCTTATGAGGATTTCAATTTGTTTGTCAATACCGGGCCACCAATAATAGGTTCTGACTCTTTGCTTTGTTTTAGTGATGCTAAGGTGACCCATGTGGCAAAGTTTCAGGATTTTGTCTCTGAGAGTGATGGGGGCAATGGCCTTTCCGACTCTGTATAACACACCATTTTCAAAGCTGATTTCATTCCTTATTTCCCAATACACCTTAATGTTGTCCTGAAGATGTATATTGTATCCCCAGTGCACTGGAAATCACCTGACGCCTCCCCCGGAAACCGAACACAGGCGCAACACAGCGTGCTCAGGCTCTCACCTTCGCCGTGACACGGCCACTCTCCGCGTATCACCAGATATCCCATCCTCGTCGCCACTTGTTGAAGGTAGAACTCAGGAAGCAGTAAGTAAATCAGCGAATAAGTTTATTCAGAATACAGCCCCACACCAGGTCACTGCGTGGTCAGGATGATCAAGATAATGTGAGAGTAGGCAGTTCCTAGGTATGGAGGGAGAGGTGGAACGTTGGGGAGCCAATTGGAAGGGGAGTGTTAAATTGATGAGTCACACATCAAATAAGTGGAAAGTGGATTTAATGCAATAGCAGAGCAGGTACACAGCCAGACAGGTTAGCAGTCCAGGGGTAACTCACTACATTAGAATACAGCACATAGGAACGCTCTGAGCAGAATGTGGAATGAACATAGTTAAAGCAACATTACATAATTACACAACATAACACATCCCCCTTTGAACAATAAAGAAAATAAAGTTATAACTTGTGCCCAACACCACCCCCCATCAAAACAGAAAGAAAAAAAAACATTACAAAGGAAAATTTTCAGAAATGTAATCTGCTAACCACACAGGAGGCTTTTTCTCACGCCTAGGGTTTCTGAAAGCATGAACCTCACCATCACATGCAGAACTTGAAGAAGTAGAAGCACCCAAATCAGACGAAACCTGGCCAGAAATGTCTGAGACAGGACAGCTGGAAGTGTTGGACGTCTGGAAGGCATCGGAAGCTTTAGGACAAAACAAGTCCTCTAAGTCAAACAAGTCAGAAGACTCTTGAGAGGAAGCTAGACAAGGAGGGACAACCTGAGGAGGAGGACATTTAGCAATCCTTTTGAGGTTCCAAACACGTCCATCAGAAAGACGAACAGAATTGTTTAAAACTTCGACAATTTGCATAGGTTCATAAAAACTACTTTCCTCCTTGGAAGGCTTACCAGGTTTCTTGACCCTTACCCATTGACCAACAACCAAGCTAACATCTTTCACCTTGTGCTTTGAGTCATACAACATTTTGCTTTTAAGATGCGAAGCTTGGCTCCTTTCCTTAACAACATCTTCAGACCAATTGACCACATTGGACTTAAACAACCATCCAGGAGTAAACTTGGTACGCGGATTCCTGCCACGCATAAGTACAAAAGGAGGAAATCCAGTAGCTTCACATATAGAGGTTCTGTAAGACCAAACCATTTTTAAAACTTGAGTTTCCCACTCCTTACTCTTACCAGACATTTGAATTGTACTTTTAATGACACGGTTAAACCGCTCAACCATACCATTACTGTTTGGATTATAAAGAGCAGTGGTCTTGTGCTTGATATCAAGTGTATCAAAATACTCTTTAGCCTTATTAGAGGTAAATTGGACACCATTATCACTAAGTAAAACTGAAGGGATACCTTCCAACGTGAAAGATGTATCTAAGAACTTTAAGACAGTAGTAGTATCAGCTTTGCTCACAACCTTTACACAAGGCCACCTAGAAAATAAGTCCATCAAGACCAAAATGTATTTTTGCTCACTACCAACAGGACCCATGATATCAATGGCTAAATGTTCCCAAGGAGAACTAGGTGCAGTCATGTTGCCCATAGGAGGCTTACAGACAACTAGAGATTTGTCAGCTGTTTGACATAACCTACAGTTCCTTACAAACTGATCGATTTCAGCATCCATACCTGGCCACCAAAAAGAGGTTTTAACTGTACGTTTAGAACGGACTATGCCAAAATGCCCCTCATGGCATAAGGCCATGATGGACGACCGCAAAGTCTTCGGAGGTATGACTCTCTCTCCAAACCAGATGCTGCCATCTTGAACACTTAATTCTAATCTAACATCCCAAAAAGGCTTCAAAGGATGCTTACAATCAACTTTCCTCGGCCAGGACCCAGCTAGATGGGATTTTACTAAAGATAGCTCTTCATCTTTCACATATTCATCAACCCACTTTTGCTTCGAAATGCCTGCACCATCCATGTCTTGTACATAGGCTACCTGAAAGGAGTTCCACAATTCATCCTCACATTCATCGAGTTGCTTAGGCATTCTAGAAAGAAAATCGGCTATACAATTCTCTTTGCCAGGTACGAATTCCACATTATAACAAAAATCTTGCAGTTTAATAGCAAGTCTGGCAACTCTCGCTGAAGTGTTAACAGTACCTTCAGTAGTCAGGACTCTGAGTAATGGCTTGTGATCACAGCGCAAAGTAAACTTAGTACCCCATACAAAAGCTCTAAAGTGATTGACAGCCCATACACATGCCAAAGTTTCTTTTTCAATGGTTGAGTATTTTTCTTCTGTGGGCGAGAGTGACCTGGAAGCATAAGCAACAATTTGCTCCTTACCACTCACACCAACTTGGGACAAAACCGAACCCAAACCTTTAATGCTGGCATCTGTGGTGATAATAGAATGAGCATCAGGATTAAAACTCTTTAAAGAAGCTATATTGGCAATACAACTTTTGATGTCATCAAAATCTTGTTCACATTCTACTGACCAAGCAAACTTTGTCTTGTTCTTTAACAGCTGTCTTATATTATATGTTCTGGTCGCAAAGTTGGGAATGTATTTTGAACAAAATTCGGCTAAGCCAATAAAGGATCTGACATCATCTTTTCCCTTGGGGGAAGGAGCACACCTGATAGCATCAACTAAGTTGGGTTTTGGTTTAATACCATTACAATCTATAACGTGCCCTAAGTAAGTTACATGATCACTGGCAAAGGTGCATTTGGTGTATTCAACAGTTAACCCTTTGTCGTTAAGGATACTCAAAACTTCATTTAAGGTATTGTCATGATCTGCCCTTTCCTTTCCAAAGATGAGGATGTCATCCTGAAAAAACTTTGTGTTTTTAACAGTGGAAAACAACCTGTGCATTAAACGCTGGAAAACAGCTGCGGCCGAAGCCAAACCAAAAGGCATCCTTTTAAATTGGTAACAACCCTGTGGGGTTATGAAAGCAGTGTATTTCCTGCTGTCTCTAAACAAAGGGATCTGATGGTACGCAGATGATAAGTCGATTGTAGTGAACCATTTAGCCCCGTCAAGCAAAGCTAACATCTCATTGATCTTTGGCAGAGGGAATTGATCTACCACTATATTATCGTTTAAGTGGCGAAGGTCCACACATAATCTTAATTTACCATTGGATCGTTTCACGACCACCAAAGGGGAAACCCATGCAGACGCTTCAATCGGTTCAATTATGTTGGATGAGACCAATCTCTCAAGTTCCGTAGCCACGTCTTTTCTTAGGGCAATTGGCACACTTCTAACCTTATGGATCTTAGGTGTGGCAGAGTCCTTCAAAATTATTTTGTGTTCGAAGTCTTTCAACTTGCCAATTGTCTTTGAAAAGACTGCAGGGAATCTTTTTAACAGTTCCTCACCGGTTTTAGTGCCCTCATCCATAACTAAAACTTTTTCCACAGAGTTGGGGTCAAAAATAATGTGTAAATCCCCTTGGTCTTTCCACCCTAAAACAGAGGGACCTTTTTTTGATACATATAACTTGCCATATGATCTACGGTTCTTGAACTCAAATTTCAGCCAACGAAAACCAACTATATCAATCTTGCCACCATCATAACCTTCGGGGTCAATATCCGAAGGAGACAGTTTTGGACCAACTCTGTCAATAAATGTGTTACGCCATATATCTTCGTTTATGATCGTATAAGGCGAACCAGAGTCAGCATAGACCTTGATGCGCACACCCCCTATATGTATCCAACATTCAGGTTTGTTATCGACAAGCAAACAGCCATCCCTAATGTTGAGGAGTAATTTCTTTTTTAAAACTACAGCACAGTCAGATGCTTGGTCCTCATCACTAGAAGTGTTCTCATCAGAAACTAAGTCTTCTTGAATACATTTGACAGTCTTTGTCTTCCTTCTACATGCTTTGGTGTAGTGACCATACAGTCCACAAGCACCGCATTTACTCTTTTTTGCAGGACAAGACTTGGCAAACGCCAAATGTTCTAAACTCCCACACCTATAACATTTGGGAGATTCATTACTGTACTTAGGCTTTGCCCATGTTTCGCTTTTTTGTTTAAAATTACCGTTTCTTTTTGAACTTGCATCTACTTTAGCCACAACATCTTTGCTGACACTTTCAGATTTTAGAGCACTCGCACATCTACTGGATGACTCAGCTTTACGAACTAAAGCTAGGATATCTTCTAAACAAGCATCCCCATTCATCCAAAGACGTTCCTGAATTGCAGGATTATTAGCGTGCATTACCACCTGGTCGCGAATTAAATCTTCCAATAAACCACCGAAGGCGCAATCATCACCCATTTTTCTCAACTCACCAACATAGTCATCCACATTTTCACTTTTAGATTGTTTCCTTTGGTAAAATTTGTAACGCGTAATGCCCATACAAACCTTCGGGGAGAAATATTTGTCTAAATTGGATAGAGCCACTGTGAAAACATTACTATCACCTCCCCCTACAATGGGCTTGTTCATTTGGTTATAACATTTGAGACCTTTTGGACCCAAAGAGTGTAAAAGAATACGTTTCTTTTGATCAGCAGACATTTTACCATCAGAATCCACAGTGTCAATATAATTGAGAAAATAGTCTTTCCATTCTAGCCATTTTAACGTTGGTTCAGAACCTTTACACCAGAATTCCTGAGGGTTACTTAAAGAAAATGTTTGTTGACTCATGTTGATGTGAACTAAACCAAAAAAAATGAGTTAATAATATAAAAGAAGATTGCAGAAGTAAATTATCCGTAAGATGTACAGTTGTTTATGGTGGAATTGTTCAGTGAATGAAAATACCGGATCCTTCTACACACTGTCCAGTCTTCACCACCAGAAAGTGAAGAAATTGAAGAAATTCTTGAAAGTGTCACAAATTAAGCAAGTAGTTTAGTTCGAGGCGTTAAACAGCGATTACCTGTGACCGCGATGAAAATCCGACTTGTGGGTGTCGAAATAGGCAATTAAACGAAAAAAAACGTCTTCCGTTTTTTCTTCGTGTGACGAGTAGGCCTGCCCAATCCAAAATGGCCGCCACGCACCGTGTGATGCGTCACGTTCTCAGCGAACGTATGACGTTACAAGGATGCAACGCGAGTCAGCGAGAGAACCTCCAGGCTTGAGGACACGCGCATCAGAAGCGCGTTTCGAAGAGCAACGGTAAGCGCTCGAGCGCAGGTGTGAAAGCGCATCCAATGTATCCAAAGTAAGGATAAAGATTACAGTTTTAGTAAAATAAGGCGTCGCTCACCAGGCTTTGTTGTGCGTTAAAGCAATTAGTGTCCTCCATGCGTTGTTAAAATATCGTAACGTCGTCTCTGCTCCACTTGTCGTCTCGACCATAAGGAAGGTCAGAGTTACCATTAAAAGCGGTACACAGGCTTTAAAAAATCATCCCGATCGTCGCCAGTTGTTAAATTGATGAGTCACACATCAAATAAGTGGAAAGTGGATTTAATGCAATAGCAGAGCAGGTACACAGCCAGACAGGTTAGCAGTCCATGGGTAACTCACTACATTAGAATACAGCACATAGGAACGCTCTGAGCAGAATGTGGAATGAACATAGTTAAAGCAACATTACATAATTACACAACATAACAGGGAGAGGTGACAATGGGTGCTCTCGCGTCAGAGAGATAACCAGGGCACAGGGGAGAACAGGGTTAAGATACAACACAATCCAGCCAGCATTTGCGTGGAGCCTGCCACGACAGACCTTGGTCCCTCCCCGCACCACAAACAGGCCGCGCCAGCCCCAGCTTCAGCACCCTGGTGCAGCTTTGGAAGTGCAGCAACCTCCGCGGCTCAGTTCTGGTATTGCGGGTGGCGGGTTGAGACAGCTGAGTGATATTAATTACCACCAAGCCTAGTGCGACGGGCATGTGATGATTGGAGTCCATTGGGGGCCCATTCAGACCCTCACTGAGGGCGGTATATCGAGACTATTTGAGGCAACAGTTACGTTCTGGAATTAGCCCCTGTCGGTGTTGTGGTGCGGCGATCCCGGGTGTAACTCTGATGCGCCGGGAATTTCGGACAAAATGTACATTAACGATGAGGCACACATTGCTGGTTGCGACCCCGCCCACCGGTACATTAGCTAATAGCCTGCTGCTCGACTGAGAAATGGCGATGTGAGTTCAGTGCAAGCTGCAATGGGGGTCATAACATTGATATCTTGCGGCCCACATGGCTGCTTGCAGTTCACCGGAAGCTTCAGACCGCTTGTTAAAGGTGCGGGCCGTGGCACTGGGAGGCCCACACCAGCCGCCTCAGCGCTGACCGGCAATCGTAACATAACCCCGCACAGTGCATTTTACATTATTTAAGAAAGTTGTTCTCCGTGATAACGGCTATTCGAAACATGGTATGTTAGTTTCTACGTCCTCACATACTGAGGTCTATTTAAAACGAGTCTTGGTTGCTTCTCACCTACGAGGGAACTCGAGTGGTTACAATGTGGCACTTAGAATAACCGGGTTTGCCGGTTCGAACCCCAGGTGGGTCATGTAGGGTTACCAGTCTGTTTTTAATGGGATGTTTTTACAGTCTTAAAGTCGCTTGAGAGTAGCAACAAGTTATTAATGTGTCCCACTTGACAACTGATATTCAAACCATTTTATTTGTTTGTTTGTGCCTTGTCAAAGTCGGAATTATTACCCTTTTGTTCTCGATTGAAAAAATGCACATTTAAACCATCTTAGAACGTGGGTTTGGTGGAGGAGGTTCATGATGATGGTCTCACATGCCGATGGTTAGTTTGAATCAAGGTACTTGGGAGTTTCAGGTACGAGGTAGCACAAATGGTTACAGGGGGGCACTACCAACAACGAGGGTCATGTTACAAATTTAGGCAAATGTACATGCGGTGGCAATGGCGTAGTAATCATTTTGATAGATATCACAATTGGCTTTTACAGGGGCATTAGTAGACCTACGAGGAAGGCCTTGGCAACGTAGCTGTGTGCACTCCCATTTCTACCAAATCTTTATCATTTACAGGGTTGTTTTGATGCACTGTGAGGGGTAATCCCCTATCCTCGAGGGGGTGCTTTATCACCAGGTGGAACTGTCCCATGGTTTGTGTTTTACGTTCGATCAAAGGTGTTGGAGCCTAGTGATCCTAGTGGGGCAAACTGCAGTAGGAAACTACGGAGTCAGGCGTGATCTGATTAGCCCCTAAGTGCAGTGGCACAATTTAGAGGATTTCCGGCAGAGGTAGTGCGGATTTGAGCCATAGCCGAAGAAGTAACAAAGGACACCCAATTCCCCCGGTGCGCCTCGGCAATTGGTTTAATTGTTAGGGTTGTCGCATTGCCCAGGCACAGAGTGGCGCAGGCCAGGCAACGTCATTTGGATGTACTGGGAGCATTTTGCTTACGAACATGTGCCCACTTGCCAACGGCTACTCATGGGTCATTTGTATGTTTTCCCTCATGCGGACGTAATTTAACTGGTTTTCCAGGCACGGGATAGTGCAGAAGAACAATTGTTACTTACCCGTAAACAGGTGGTTCTCCAGTATTGGTGTCTTTCATAGATTCACATGCTTGAATATTCCCAGTCGTCGAAGTGGTAGTCCCACGGTTAATAAAATAGCAATAACATACTAATAACATTCGTATGTAAATACATAACACATAAAATATATACTAGAAAAAATAGTAAATACCCAAACACAATTCCTACATAGGAATACATGGTAGAGAGAGAAAACACTTGCAGCACATTCCTGTCATTATGTTAGTCCCAACTACAGCCAATCAGGCGCCAGCACCCCTCCAGAACCTTCTCCTCAGAGCTCAGTCCCTCAGATTTTCGTAGCACAAGAGTGACAAAAGAGTCTATGAGGAGAAGCGAGCCTCTGAGGGGAGGTGGGTGGGTCGCATGTGAATCTATGAAAGACACCAATACTGGAGAACAACCTGTTTACAGGTAAGTAACAATTGTTCTTCTCCAGTATTAGGGTGTCTTTCATAGGTTCACACGCTTGAATGGAATAGAGAGCAGTACAGCCGAAGAGGCCCGAATTGCCATGCAACAGCATGGAAGAAAGTCAATGAGACAATAATACAGTCATGCAAGTACTGATAGCAATCATATAAAAACCATAATGGAGGAGGGAACACAGAGGCTCACCTTAGTTAAAAAGATGGCGAAGCACTGCCTGTCCCTCTGCTGTATCCGCCTCGTTGATGGCATCCAGGCAGTAGTGTTTAGTGAGCGTGTACCTGTTGGACCACGTGGCTGCTCGGCAGATCTGATGAAGCGGCACACCAGCAAACAGAGCGGTAGATGATGGCATCGCCCTGGTGGAATGAGCCCTCACTGAAAATTGTAGAGGCTTGCCGGCTTGCTGATGGCAGAAGATAATGGCTGAAGAAATCCAACGTACAATAGTTGGCTTGGTAACAGGGCGCCCTTTACGCATGCGTCCATAGGCAATGAACAGTTGATTGGACCTGTGAAAGGGGCTGTCCTGTTGATGTAAAATTTAAGGCATCTTTTAATGTCCAAAGAGTGCAATCATTGCTCTGCCGGAGACTGAGGATCGGCAAAGAAGTTTTTTAAGAAAACAGGTTCATTAAGATGGAAATCCATAGGCACCTTTGGTAAAAAGGTTGGGTTGGTGCGAAGCACCACACAGTCAGATTTGAATTGGAGAAAAGGAGGTTTAATAGTGAAAGCGTGAAGATCACTCACACAACAAGATGATGTCAGAGCAAGGAGAAGGGCTGCCTTCCAGGTTAGAAAATTGAATTCCGCCTTATGGATAGGCTCGAATGGCGCCTGCATCAATTGGGCCAAGACGGCATTGAGATGCCAAGTAGGAGGAGGATGCCGAATAGGTGGGAACTTCCGGAGCAGTCCTTTGAAAAACTGATGAATAACTCTGGAAGAGCAGAGAGAGGAGGAGCCATCCTGCAGGAAACGAGAGATTGCCGCCAAGAAAACCCTC
Source organism: Lissotriton vulgaris (assembly GCF_964263255.1). Taxonomy (NCBI): domain Eukaryota; kingdom Metazoa; phylum Chordata; class Amphibia; order Caudata; family Salamandridae; genus Lissotriton; species Lissotriton vulgaris. The sequence continues at coordinate 1,608,956,049 of NC_141693.1, read as the reverse complement.
AAAGTAGAATGGGAAAGCCCTGATTGAGCCAGTTGCAAAAAGAACGGAAGTAGGTGGTCCGGAGTGGAATGAAAACGCGGAATCATGGCTAGGTGATTCATTGACCTCGGATATTCTGGCAGCGCTTCCAATGGAATATGACGCGTTATGGCACAACCGACCTGGTGATTCTAGGGGCGGTGGCGTCGCATTCATATTTAAAAAGTGTCTTGCCGTGACTCAGATTATCGCTGAGAATAGAGATATTGCGGAACTTTTAGGAATAAAAATTACCTTGAAATCCGCTTGCCTTGTGTTATTGGTAGTTTACCGTCCCCCCAAATGGTCTCCAGATTTTAATGAAGCATTCTTAGAGCTCCTAACAGATCTTAGCTCAAGATACAAACATCTCTTGATAGTTGGGGACTTCAATTATCATTGGGACAAGATACCCAGAGACAAGACAGAAGCGGGATTTGAAACAAATTTGACCTCACTAGATCTATTACAACTGGTTAAGGGCCCTTCTCATATGAAAGGTCATACCCTCGATCTGATCTGGTCCTCGCTGCCCAACATAGAGATAACAGATATTAGCCCATGTGCTTGGTCTGACCACTCCCTGCTAAGATGCTAGGTCCCGTGCGGCCATCCTCCACTATCGACCGCTCCCCTGTGGAAGAAGATTAGATCCTGGAAAAAAGTGGAAGCGGACCCCCTAGTCTCCACACTGCGCTCTATGCCCCTTGCTGTCATGGGTAAGGGCAATTTAGATGACAAAAGTATTGCGTTAATCTCCTGCCTTCAGTCGGCAAACGATACACTTGCACCTGAACGACTAGAGAGGGTCAGAGTCAGTGGTAAGGGAGCTCCCTGGTTTGATACTACCCTAAGGGAGAAGAAACAGCTTCTCCGTCAGGCAGAGAGGAGGTAGAGACTAAACAATAAGCCAGCGGAGTTTGACGCTTATAATAGTCTCATGATTGAATATAAATCCTATATTCTCCGAAAGAAGGCATCCTTTTACGAGGATAGACTAGGCAAAGCAGGAAACAAACAAAAAGAGGTTTTCTTGATTTTGAAGGAACTTACTCTGAGAGGGAGCAAGACTCAAGTAAACTATCTTCCCAATTGTGACCAGCTCCAGGAGTTCTTTCTCCAAAAGGTACAAGATATCACTCTAGAGATCACCACTATCCCAAATGATACCAGTATAAAGGACCCTCTGAGCCCTCCACAGCGGTGTGGCACCTTAATGAGCTTTCTCCGCTTTGATGAGGCAAGCCTCACGGCCTCAGCAAATCATGTTAAATCTGGCTCTAGAATGGACCCGTGCCCATCTAGGTTCTTTCAAATGGTATTTGCCTGGTTTGGAAGCGCCGATGTTAGATCTTTTAAATCACATGGCTTGGCAGGTTGGGCTGGACTGTTCCCATGAGGCACAGGGTCAGACTGATTTGCATATGGCCATGTCTGAACTCAGATCAGTTGACTGGGGGCGAGTGTTTGATTTGCTCAAACGCTCCGTCCATTATCCCCTTTTGTTGCGCTTAGATCTTTTAAATGAGTCATTGGACTCAGGTTATCTACCGGCGAATATGAAGGACGCTAGAGTTATTCCTCTCCTGAAGAAAGCAGTGGCTGATATAAAAACTCTGAAAAACTATAGATCTATCTCCCAGCTACCTTTTTTAGCGAAGGTTTTGGAGAAACAGGTCTTGAAAATGCTTGTGAGCTATCTGGAAGAGTTTAAGCTACTTCATCCTAGAAAGGCAGGCTTTAGATTACACCACAGCACTGAGCTAGTTATGGCGTCAGTGGTGGATGATCTGAGAATCAGAGCGGACAATAAAGAACCGTGCGCCCTGATTCTCCTGGACCTGTCTGCAGCATTCGACACGGTCAGCCACGCCATCTTGCTAGACCGGGTGTCGAATCTTGGGATCAGGGGGCAAGCGCTAAAATGGCTAACCTCCTTTCTAACTAGCCGCGCGAAGAGAGTGCAAATGGGAGACCAATTATCTAGGGCCAGTCCAGTGACTTGCGGGGTCCCCCAGGGTTCAGCATTTTCTCCCCTTCTCTTCAATATTTACTTGGAGCCTCTGGTAGCTGAACTAATGCAGAGAGACTGTCAAGTATTTAATTATGCGGACGACACGCAACTCTTGGTTCAACTGGATAATACAAGCCAAACCCAAGACTCAGTCAAAAAACTTCTTAGGTTCACGGTTAACTGGATGGCCAATAACTCTTTAAAGGTTAACCCTGATAAAACGGAGGTACTTATCATCGATATTCCCAACAATCCCTGGTGTGAGCTTTGTTGGCCCCCCGAACTGGGTGAGGCACCTACTCCTGGGAAAATAGTGAAGAGCCTGGGCCTAAAAATTGACTCCGAGTTGTCTATGGCCCCCCAAGTCACCTCGGTGGTTGGCACCTGCATTAGCCTACTCCGCCAATTGCGGAAATTGGTACCTATTCTTTCAGTCCCGGCGCTTCAATCCATTGTGTCTGCCACTGTCATAGCCCGGCTGGACTACGGTAATTCCCTCTACCTGGGCCTCTCAAGAAAACTCATCAGGAAACTGCAGGTAGTCCAGAATGATGCAGCTAGGCTCATCTTCTCTCTTCTGAGAAGAACCCGTGCCACTCCTTTGCTGCACACAAACTACACTGGTTGCCTATTGAATATCGGGTGCAGTTTAAATGTCTTTGTGTAGCTCATAAGGCCATAAGGCCATCTATGGGGAGGCCCCAAAATATATCAAGGATCGACTGGTGAGGTACGTCTCAGGCAGAGCTCTATGCTCCTCTAAAGCTGTGAATTTGACGTCATCAAAATTCAAACTTAAGACTAGAGGAGGTAAAGCTCTGTCGGTCCTTCTCCCTCAGCTTGAAATGAGCTTCCCGCATTCTTGCAAGGAGACCCAGGGCTCTTGTCTTTCAGAAAGCATTTGAAAACTCATCTGTTTAGAAAAACATCACCCGCAATATAATGGTCAGGCTGTGAGGAGCTCTTAGTGGCAGGGTGTTCTGTTCCCTCTGGAAAGCTCTTAGAGACCAGTGGTGATTTTCGCTATACAAAAACAAGGTAACATAACATAACATGAATAGGATGGATATTAGAAGCCGCGCACCAATGACAGAACCTCCATTTGAGCTTGTAGGTCTTAATGGTAGACGGAGCTCTGTCCTGAGCGAGAATGTCTCTGCATTCCGGCGAAATATTTAAATGCGCAAATTCAAGGTGCTCACGTTCCAGGCCGACAATTGCAGAGAGGAGGGGTTCGGATGGCAAATCTGACCCTTGTCCAACGTGAGGAGGTCCGCTCGAGCATGGAGGAGGATGGGCTCGCACTGGGACAGAAGAAGCAACTCTGAGAACCACGCCTGTCGGGGCCATCTGGGGGCGACCAGGAGAATGTGGCACGCCTGTCTCCTCATCTTCCACAGCACGCGAGGCACCTGCGGAATCGGAGGAAAAGCGTTGGCGAATAGATCACACCAGTTCATCAAAAGGGCATTCCCGCACGACCCATGGTGGGGATGCCAACTTGCGTAAGATGGGGATTTCCGGTTCTCCGGGGTTGCATAGAGATCCAGAGACGGACGACCCCACAGTTGAAAAACGAGGTCGAGAGTTGGTTGATGCAACTCCCATTCGTGGGTCGACGACGTGGATCTGCTGAGGGAATCCGCTAGGATGTTGGAGATGCCTGGTAGATGTACTGCAGTCAGGGTAACTTGATGACGGATTGCCCAATCCCAGATCGACTGAGCCAGCCAAGACAAGAGTGGAGACCTGGTTCCGCCCTGCTTGTTGACATAGTGCATACTGGTGGTAATGTCCGTCTGAATGAGCACCGACTCTCCTTAAATCACAGGATGGAACGACTTTAGTGCCATAAATATGGCCATCAACTCCAGCCTGTTGATGTGCCAAGAACACTGAAGCAGAGTCCATTTGCCTTTGATGGAGAGGCCTTGAAGGTGAATTTGACGTCATCAAAATGACGTCAAATTCACGCTAACAATGGACGCCTTCTAAGGAGGCGTCCATTGTTAGCGTGAGTTCTGGAGTGGTGGAGAGGAAAGAAGTCCCTGTTGCAAGGTTGGATGGTTGTGCCCACCACTGGAGAGCTGCTCTCCTGCGAGCGGTGACACGGACGAGGTCGTCGAAAGAACCGGTGACCTGACGCCACTGTACATCCTATTCCTCTTGAATGGGGCGAGTCCGCAGCCCGCAATTTGGGATCAGTGCAATGCAAGATGATGCCATCCCCGAAAAATGACTTTAAGATCCGGATAGAAACGGACTGTTTTGCCCGAATCAGAGACACCAAGCAGAGTATTTTTTGTTGACGCTCTTGTGACACGAATGCCTTTGCAAGCGTTGTGTCTAAAGTGGCTCCCAGAAAATTCCTGCAAAGGCGAGTGTCTTGAAGCAGCTGGTTGCAAGACTGTGACTTGAGGAGGCAGTCGTCCAGGTATGGAAAGATTTGGACGGCCTGGAGACGCAGGTAAGCTACCACTGGAGCCCATACTTTCGTGAAGACACGAGAGGCGGATCGAAGGCCGAAAGGCAACACCTTGAACTGGAAGTCTTTCCGTCCCACCCGGAAGCGTAAGTACTTCCGATGCCGTGGAAGAATTGGAACATGGAAGTAAGCATCCTGGAGGTTGATGGTGGTCATGAAGTCACCCCTGGAAAGAAGCAAGATCTCGACAAGTGTCAGCATGCGGAAGGATTGGCTCTTAAGATACCTGTTGAGTGCTCGCAAATCCAGGATCGGTCGACCAGTCTCCTGTCTTCTTGAGTATTAGGGAATAGAATCCCTTTTCCCTCTGAGACTTGGGAACCACTTTGACTGCAACTTTTTAGATTAGAAGACGAACTTGATGGAAAAGCTCCTTGAGGTGGGGAGGAGGCGGGCCAGATGGTGGAGTGGGAGGAGGGATCTTTACGAACTCTAAAGCATGGCCCTTCGCTACAATGTCCAGAATCCAACGGTCCAAGGTGATGGAGGACCACTGAGAAAAGAACAGGGAGATTCGACCTCCAACACTTGGGGGGATAAACAAGTCATTTGGGAGTGGATCCTCTATATGTAGATTTTCCCCTGTAGGATTTCGAAGACTGCTGCCGGATGGGCTGCTGTTGGTTGGAGGAGTAACGTTGATTACCCTAGTGGTATGAGCGATATTGAGTATTTCCTCCACTAAAAGTTGAGGAGGTGACGCGTCCGCGTGCACCACAAAAAGGTTGCTTTCGAAACTATGAGCGAGCAGTATCAGTGTCCTTCTTAATGGTCTGTAATGTCTTATCGACATGCGCCCCAAAAAGCGACTCGCCGTCATACGGCATATCAAGGATTTTTGCCTGTACTTCCTGGCGGAAAGAGGTGGGCTGTTACCAACCCTGCCTCCGCAAGACCGCTGCCCCAGCAAGCTGACGAAAGTCAGTGCAAGCAATGTCAAATGCGCAGTCAATAATTTCCTCTGACGTTCTCTCTCCGTCCTGAAGAATTTTTAAAAGGCTTCCGCCTTGGAAGCGTCCGGGATGAGGGCCACTAGGGCAGACCAGTCAAACCACATCTGGCGGTCGTAGCGGCCTAGGATGGCGAAAGCTTAAGCCGCACCCTCACCGTAGTGGAGGCCATTGTGGAAAACTTGAGTCCAATATCCTCCAGGCGACGACCATCCCGATCAGGAGGAGCCGTAATTGGAGAAGTCGGATTACGTGAACGACGTTGTGCAGCTTGGGTGACCATTAAGACAGGCTTTGCTTGAGCAACAAGGCACGCAGGAGATCCGAAGGGCGCCTTATATTTTTTCTCAAGGCGAGGCAGTTGTGCTGGTAATGAATTTGGAGTTTGCATTAATTTCACTCCTTCATTCCAAATGAAATCTATGATTGGTATGGTGTGGACTTGCTTGAACGGTTGATTTTTTAAATTGTAGAGGAAACAGTCCTCCTCCCTCTGGACTCTGGGCAGTTTAAAGCATTGAGCCGCTCTATCTATCAGCTGATGGAAACTTGCAATGTCTACCGGAGGAGAATCCCCGGGCGTCACCGGAGGAGGGGAAGGCATCTGGATTTGAAAGTCGTCCCACTCAGCCATGTGGGTGGTGTCGTCATCATCGTCATCGTGAACTTCTCCATCTTCACGTTCTGGAAGGACGTCATCCTCGTCATCAGCGTACACCGTTGTGTGTATTTTAACTGACGTCTGAACCTGAGGAGAAGGCGTTGGTGGCTGTGGTAGTGGAACAGCGACAGGAGCCGCAGCAGGCGCATGAAGCATAGGCGAACCCTGTTGAGAGGGCGGGAAATGCCGGTTGTAGTCATCCAACATATGTTGGAGATTGGAGATGAGCGACAGAGGCAGTGTCGCAGTTGGAACCTGCACAGAATGTTCCTCTGCCTGAGAATATTGGTCACCATCACCATTGTTCTGGCATTTGATAATTAAATCTGAAGGACTGCGTGCCACTCTGAAGGAATCATCCACATCATTGTCAGAGTCCTGCTCAGAGCCTGTGGCAAACAAGGGCGATGAAGGCTGTGGATCTGGGATGGACAGCTGGTCAACTGGCCGCTTGCAACGTTGGTGCAAGGGGTCGACGGTGGAGGAGCTAGACCCTGTGGAAGAAAACGGCACCAAAGGTAAAGAAGCACAAGAAGATGGAACCGTCGTAGACAGTGCCGACGACGATGATGGCATTGGTGTCGATGGAGTCGCTGCAGAAGGATCCACCGTTGACGGGGCTGCCGTTGATGGAACCATCGTCAACGGCACGGCCGTCGACAAAGTCGTCGTCGTTGATGAAGCCGCCGTCGATGGGACCGACGATGATGAAGATTTCTTGAGAACTTTCGTCGACAATGATTTTGCTGATGACAAAGCAGATTTCTTCGACGACGAAGCAATAGGTATCGTTGACTGGACAGTCTTAAAGCTAAGTGATACCTTTGTCGACATGGATGACTTTGATGTTGCCGTCGTCGATGATCCGGAGGCTGATGTCGTTGTCACTGTCAACGATCCGGAGACGGCAGATCTCGTTGTCAGGACGATCGTCGACGAAGAAACATGTTTCGGAGCAGAAACATGATGGGAAGCAGCAGAAGACACCTGAGAGCCAGGTCTCGTGGGCGTAGACGTAGTAGGAGGTGGTGAGGACACCGCAGGAGCCACAGACAGTGAAAGTTTCTTCTTTTTCAGAAATGGAGAGGGCAAATCCTGCACACTATTACGTTTGGAAGCTGCTTTTGAAGGTCCAGATAGCAGGCTTTCTGCATCAGACAGTGCCGAATCCTTATCCTTAAGTCTCTGAAGCATTAGGAGGAGACGGCCTTCTCTGTCCTTAAGGGTCTTTGTAGAGAAGGTTCTGCAAAACTTGCCTTTACCAACCTCATGGTCGGGATAAAGACAATAAATGCACTTCTTGAGGGGGTCCTCAGAGTAAAGACGTAATTTCCCACAAGAAGAACACGGTCTAAATAAAGACTTCTTACTTGAAGACATGCTGAATTCACAGGAAACTTGAAGAAGTTGAGAAAACTGAGCAGAGCTCAGGGAGACTCCCTTCACAAGACGTGCGGTAGAAAATCTGAGGGACTGAGCTCTGAGGAGAAGGTTCTGGAGGGGTGCTGGCGCCTGATTGGCTGTAGTTTGGACTAACATAATGACAGGAATGTGTTACAAGTGTTTTCTCTCTCTACCATGTATTCCTAGGTAGGAATTGTGTTTGGTATTTTCTATTTTTTCTAGTATATATTTTATGTGTTATGTATTTACATACATATGTTATTATTGCTATTTTATTTACTGTGGGACTCCCACTTCGATGACGGGGAATATTCAAGCATGTGAATCTATGAAAGACACCCTAATACTGGAGAACAGGTAGCGTCACAGTATATGTTCGGTGGGTCAGGTGCCTGGATGTGTGACCTGCGCAGTGGATTGGTTGGTTGTGGTGCTTTTGCTTGGAGTTGGGATGCTCTGTACAAACCTCGGCTTGTCCCGTTGGTGCCTATGAGGGTGTGCGTCGTAAACTAGTGGTTTCGCTTTATTGCATTGTGTGAATAATTCGCTGGTTGGCCAACAAGATCCTCGTGCCACCAAATGTTGTGAAACACGTGTCCATCGCGTAAGGTCTAATGGGTGTGATTACGGTTACTGGTGGCGGTGGGCAGAAAGGTCCGCTACTGTTGCATTTGTGGTTGGGTGCAAGCATTGATTTCAGAGCTGCACGTCACTTTATTGTTGCACTGGCGCTTCTGACAGTCTGCCACGAGTTTGGCGCTTTCGGTCAAATTTAGAGATGACCAGAACAGGCCTTGTTTAATTCAAGTTACATTAGAATTACTGTTGCCTGCTGCCGAAGCCATTCCTAGCTTTGAGGGCTCGGAATAGACGGAATTGCACGCGTGCATGAGTGTCAGGGTTTGTAGTTGTGGTGTTACTGTGATTGCAGCACCAAGGAATGGGGGATTGGGAACAATTCAGAAAAAAGGCTTGGTCCAGTACCATCACTACGATTGGCAGCACAGCAGGAACAAGGTGTGGCCGCCTGACATGAGTTCCTGGCATATAGTGGCACATTTGCCATGTTTGCCGTAGAACTGCCTTGCTGTAATGTAGCACGGGCGAAAGCGGTTTCTAGGGTTGCTCAATTCTGGGCTTCTCTAGGTATGTGTCGCCATGACCAGCTCTAGGTCAGAACTTGTGTTGTACTCTGCCTTCAGTTGGCGTTGCGGTGCATCTGTCTTGGCTGTTTCCAGACAGGGTGTTCTTGGTGTGGCAAAACGGTATATCAGCTTGGGGTTGATAATTGGTGTGTTGAGCCAATTTGAACTGCCTGGATGTCATAAAGTGGGAAGGCCACTGGGGGGGCAGGGTTTCTCACTTTGGCAGAAAATGATTGTATAATGCCTTCATTCAATAAGAGTAGCGACCTACGGGATTGCAGCCAAAGTTTTCAGGGCGTTTTTATTTGATTAAAAAACGAACGCTACGCAAGCAGTTGGGCATCATTAGATTTGGGTTGAGCCCGTCCGTTTCCTGCGTAAGGGCTGTGACTCCTGATTTGAATTTTTGAGTCCATAGTCCTGCTTGCGGTAACAGGAATAATGCATGCTGATTACATAACTGGATGCGTTGACTGAGGAGGTTCCTGGTGAATTGTTTTGGTCCAACGCCGAAGTGAGCCTCTAGTGCAGGGCCAGAATCATTAGGTGACTGCAGCGCGACAAAGGTCTTTTAAAGGCACAGCTACAAAAATGGTGCATGAGAAGTAGTCCTTAAGGCCCACCCCTCGCAAGGCGGGCTAGCAGGAGTCACACAGGGTAACAAGCTATTAGCTGCCAGTGTTTTGAGCAAATAACCAGAAGGCAAAGTTTGAGGGAGGCTGCTGAGTTGCCTGAGATTGTTGCTCGTTCCGGGGCTAGTGATGGTGACTTTTCAGGGTAAGGAAACAAATTATTAGTTGAGTTTGGATACTTTGTCAGGTTGCCCATACTCGTGCAACACAGCGATAAAGTTGAAATTTTGAGGAGTGTTGAACTAGGTTGGACTTGGAGCAGTAGGACTGTGGCCCGATCGACCTAATGAGTTATGTAATCCAGGGTAGTTGAAATACCCTGGTATGGAGTCCCTCTACTGTGCGGTTGGCACTTTACAGATACACTGCCCCTGGGCTAAGTCAAAAGCTCTGCCTAGCCACCTAGGGGGTGGGCTGGGTTCAGCTTAAGTGTGTACTCCCTTCTCCTGACTAGAGAGGTGGGGTCAGCCAGGCTCAAGCACTTTCCCTAACCTACCAGAAACTCCATTTACAACATTGGTAGAGAATGCCTAGGATTTGTTTGCAGTCCATTTGCAACCACACCACAGGGCGAACGTTTTAGGCCACTAGGTTTGTGGAGGTACCCTTGTGTGGGAGTCGGTGGAAGTGCTAAGGTCAGGCTAGGATGTCTCGCGCTTTCACCGCACGGTTGAGTCCCAGCCATGAGCAGATGGTATTAGGGTGAGCGGGCTGTGGATCAGGAAGCGCCCAGGCATCAGTAGCACTGAGCAGCTTACAGCCAGAGGCAGTATCCGATGCAAGTGGCATCTGTTAGAATAGAGCCCTACTCTGGGGTAACGCCTTAAGTGCTTAGAGGATTGGCACCGTCTTTCAATGGAAGCCATTGTCTAGTGGGCTGCTCCGAGCTGAGCATTTGCAGGCATCTTTCAATAATTTACTCAGATAAATGGGACAGAAATTAAAGGCGGGCTAAATAACTTTCTTTTACCTGCATTGGCACATCTGGTCAGGAGTAATAGTCAAAAGGGATTGCACTTCAGCCAGGTAATGTTAGCATCAATCCACACCAAGTCGATTGTTTAAGGTCACCCTGGGCCGCATTTACACAGCCCAGTATTAGGCCTATGTGTTTGTCAGTGCCAAATATTACTACATTGAACTGAACAGGAGGGATGACCGTGGGTTACAACAGCAGAAGTTTCGGGAGAGCAAGTCTCCACACGTGGTCATGGTGTAGGCTTAATTAATTGGAGTTGGCACTCTTATTTTTCCAGGGGTTTTATGCTACATGAGGACATTGCCGCGCTTCGGCCAGAGCACAGGCATTGGGTTTCCCAGGGGGCAGCAAGTGAAGGCAAGGCTCTTTCCAAATCTGGAACCAGAACACAAACATAGTCAGGGCCAACTTGTCTGTTGGGTGACTTGTGTAGGCACCTGGGTTGCTGTCGCTCCACGAAGGGGTGAGTTGGATCCAATAGAGGGCCTATGCATATATTGTTTCAAGGCAGTTTTGACACCAGTAAGGTGTTCACTAGGATCTAGCAATCACAGAGGTCTGTGAAATTGTCTGCTCAACGGCGCAGATTAGTGCAATCCAGAACCAAGGTCAGGTGACACAGGAGGGTGATTCAAGATACACAGGTGGTATGACAGCAACGTGAGACTGTCAGCTTATCCTGGGTAGGAGGTTCCGTATCACCATCCTGAAGGGTGCCATGTGGCAAAACCAGTAAATATATTTAAGAATGACATAGATGCCAGTCAGGAGAGGTTTGCCAAAGGAAATTATACTCATTGCCAGGCATTAACAACTTTTCCACACCAAGCCTACAGCTTAGGTTCCTGGGCCGCATACACACAGCCCCGTATTTGGCACCAGAAGATCGGCGTCACGAGTTACTAAAATTACAACTGTACAGTGGGCGTACTTGCTGAGCGGGCAGCATTGCTTCGGCCTCCAAGGGCTGATTCGTCAGACACCAGTAACGGTGAGGGTGGCTTGCCCTCTGTGCAGTTGTTAGGGGAATTAAAATTCCATGTACAGGCACAGTGTCAGTCGCGTGTGCATAGTTCTTGCTGATACCGTATCATATTAATTTTAATAATCGCTTTATTTGCAAGTGGAAAGCGTGAGATTCACTTAATTTCAGCAACTGGTCACATTGTCAGCAACAAAGCGGCCTGGGGGTCTGGGTGCAGTCACCACAGATTAAAACTGAGCAGGCAACAGCTTGGCAGGAAAGTAGGGATGTGGAATCGAGAGCCCACTTAGCAGTATGAATATTGCACAGGAGGATGTCAGCCTATGCTGGGTAGGAGGTTCCGCATCACCAACCAGATTCTCAGTTAGAGGTATGCCCAGGACAAATTGGGAACTGCTTAAGGTTCTAATGAACAGTGCGGTTTGTGGTATCTTTTCGAGGGGAAAAGATATGTTAACGCCATTGCGTACAATGTAGCACATTCAAGCAGGTGTTGTGGTGTTACAAGCTGCAACAGGAGTTTCCCTTATTACGCCAGCAGCTGCGCACGTGGCCAGCAGTACGCAGACCGGGAAGTCTGGGTTAATTCCTCAGATTAAACTATAAAGCCAAATTACCGTACAACAGGAGGGATAATGGAAAGTACACAGACTCCCTTGCTTAAGTCCCATATTACATGGCAGAATAGTCACCAATTGACACTGGGAACCTTAGCTTCTAATATTATGGTTGGTAATATACACACGACTCCGTTGTCTCGTGGGATATGTAGTCCCACTCGGTGTAGAATGCATAAGAACTGCACATTGCTCTATTTTGAGTGTGAATGGTGCATCAATTTGATCCCTGCAAAAGCAAACTAAAAATTCTTAGGGTCAGCTGCACAACATACAACTGTTCACTCCAGCCTCACTGAAGGAAGCCTGTTAGCAGAGGTGTAGAACGGGACGTCTTGCGCCAGGAAGCGGTCATTGCACGGGCGACACAGCAGATAGTCTCCTGTCAGACAAGGGTGCTTGCAAGCTAGGAGGCCAAGCTATGTAGCAGAACCAATGCTAAGGCCCCTTCCCCCACTGGACTGCCTGAGAATGTGAGTGCTGTTGGATTTGCAATGTTACAGGTATTTTCCCGCCCATACAGGGGCAGAAGGATACATTGCAGGAATCTATATGGAGTGGGGGGCAAAAAATATAGAGCATCAAGGGTCACAGTTGGGTAGCAGGTATGTGGGTTTCTGTGATCGAGCTTTAGTTAAGCACACCTGGTAGTTGGCGTAAGTTGTCACTACATATGGTTGCGGTGATTGCGATAGTGTGCGCTATGCGAACAGTCTTGTTCACCATTGGTTTATTAACCGCAAAGGTTTGTGCACAGTGATGCATGACATGCCTCGTCTGCATAGCCAGAGTATATAGGCTGGTTGTGGATGCGGTCTTCTTAGCAAGTGTGCTGCTGTGCTATACATTGGGAATATAAGCATTAGTGAGCTCAAAATGCTAGAAGGGCTGCAACTACAGGTTACAGGAGGGGTGAGCCACATTAGCTTGAAGGGTGACATAGCGATGTTTAGAGAGAGCTCCCTCATGGGAAGCCATCACAGTCTGGCAGGCATGTGAGGCACTGGTACATTCCCAGAGAAGGATAACCCGCTCCATCCGCAAGTTTGCGGAGCAACGGGCTTTGGTTTCAGCAGGCATGGGCTAAGCCTATCTTGGCACGGCGCCAAGTCCAATGAAGCAGTGGAGCATTCACGCAAAAGGGTTAACAACGCAATGCGCAAGTTCTCAGACCAAAGAGGTTTTGGGTTCATCAGACATGAACTGATACAAATGAAGGTGAGAGGCTATTTTGATGCCGATAAGGTTCACTTGTCACAGGTTGGTATGGACCTGATGCTCTTGGACATGCAAGAGACACTGGAAGGAGCCGGTGGCAAGTGAGTTAAGTGAGGTTCTGCGATGGGTTTGTGAGTTTTCAGAAATGTTTTGGCGCTCAACAGGTAGTGGATCAGTCAAAAGAAATGTTCGTTTGTGGTTGGTGCAAATGGATCAGAGAAAACCCTAAACTCTGAGAAACAGGGATGGCGGAGATCCTTCCCTGTGGTTACTTGTAAACAAAAACCGATGCACACAACATATCAGTGTGATATGAATGATCACCATTAAATGATAAGGATGGAGTGACAGAGATGTGTTCTTTTAGTGTCGTTTTTTATTTGAATGCATATATTGAGAACATGAAACCAGCCGACACGTGTTTCGTCAAGCAGGGAGTTAACCCGTGACTCTTCAGGGCTGGGGGTGACGAAAGAATGGGGAGGTGAGTACTGACGTAAATAGATGACAGAACACAAAGAGGGGTAAAGAAGGATGAAAAGATACAGATAGTTGGCCAGTGGTCAAAGGAAGGGGAGGTGCATGTGCGTGGGAACCGAAATGTGAGGTAAGTGAAAAAAAAAAACAAGTACATAAAAGTGACATATTGTGAGTGAATATAGCGGACCAAATCCCTAAGTGGTTAAGTGGTAGAAAACTTGCTGTTATTATTTATATAGAAAAAACGGCGATACAATGTGTACATAGAATCTTGTGTGGTGGAAGGAGGAAAAAACCATTTGTAAGCACATAAATAATGTAGCAGTAGTGACCTGGCTGGAATGTGGTCACTTTCATAAGGATCAAATACAGTATATTGACATGTGGTGACACCTGAAATTGAAAAAGGATAGAATAGGGGAAGACAAGTGGTATGGTCATAATAAATACAAGATTTCAACAGTTTGCATAATGAGCATAACTAAGGGTCGAAAAATGTAAAGAGAAGGAAACTTCTGAGGAAATATAAATTTTATGGTCAAGAAATGTTCCCTAACGTGTACCCCAACGTCTCCATGTACGAGTTTAAAGTGCATGTAACTTCCCTCCTGTGCCAGCTATGAAGACGCAAATACATTTGCGTCCAACGTTAACATGTCCTCTTTCAGACCCGCCATGAACGGGTTGAATATTCAGTTCCTAAATATGCTATGCCAACGTCTTTTTGTGGTGTACTTTACACGTTTTTCAGCTCTGGCGAAGCAGGCCCCGAATTCTGCCACCGAGCCTTTTTCTGTCTTCTGACTCTGAACACCTCAGCCTGGGCTGCCTCTGTACCCGTGACCTCTGCCTTACTCCCTGCGCGGCCCACGGCTCTTAGCTCAGCCTGCTGCCTGCCAAGACCAAATTCAACCTTCGCATTATCTGTTCCGCTCCTCGAAAAAGCATTCCTGCCTACTAGTTTAAGTAAACATTCCCCCCAGCTGCAGAGCAAAGGGCCCGGCCTCACTGTCTCCGTGCAAGTAATTCATAGCCTCTGTTACCATGAAAGGCCCATGCCCCCTCGCATCTCATGCAGACACTTAGACGCTTATACACGCACTCACAGTCAGTATAGAATAGCTTCTCCCCCAGAGACCTTTTCCTTCTAGATAATATGGTTCCTAAACATCAGATATCAGATATGATAGTGGTACAGGCTGATCTGACATGCCAGACTTCTGTCTCTTTCCGCTGGTGTAAATGTCAAGTCCCCTGCACCCTCCAGTTACACGTCATGCACACGTCATGCAGCTGCGCGCGCATCCAGGCCTCCGATTTCTGCTGACATTGCAAGATTCTGCTTTTGTTGCCACCCACTTATGACACTTACATGTGACGTTTCTAGCACACACCTCTATGTTCACGTCTAGTTCACGCCTTCTAATTACGTATCACTACCACGTGTGTGCTCTTATCTTGTTTCTCTCAGCTGTTAGGCCTACTGTATTGGTTTCTATAATATGATTTAAGTATATAAGCTATGTATTGTCAATAAAATATGGCTCTATCCCTTCCTGCACCCCTGTGGTGGCAGGAATACGATATCCGGTCTGGTACCATTCCTTTTTAAGGAATAAAACCCCTAAGAACTCTAACACCACGGACTCTGTCTCTTTCTTTCCGATTGAGTTATTTTTGTTTAAGTACTTACCTGCATAGAAATTAAGACGGTAAATCAAATATTTAACACATTATTCTGGCGCCCGAATAGGGACCCCTCCCCCACCTCACGCGCCGGTTGGTGCGTTGCAAGCTTTGCCCCCTGCCATCAGTCAAGACGGAACTACGCGTACCCGCAGGATTTCCTGTATCTCCCTCTGGCCCACGGAGGTGACGGAGACTGCGATCAGCACCCAGACGAGGCGGTGAGGAGTGCGGAGGATCCCGACCAGAGCCTAGCCGAAAGAAGCAAGGTCCGAGGTGTCAAGAGGCCCACCAGTTTTCCGAAGTATCCACGTGTCGAGTCGAGTCGAGTCCGGTCCAGTCCAGACGAGTTTTCCGAGGCCTTCTGTTTCCGTGCTTCCCGGTGAGTACCATTGCTGGGACGTATCTAGACGGGTGCATTATTATGTATCCGGTAAAGACGGGTTTGGGTACACAAACGCGGTCTGCACTGTTTTAGACAGTGTATCTGTACTGTTTAGCAGTATATCAGTTATTCAAGTTCTTGCACTGTCTTCGACAGTGTATCTGTGCTGTTTAGCAGTACATCTGGTTCCGAGGGTAGAGATATATGTTCAAAATGTTCTCTCATGTGATTAATGTCGTGGTATGAGTGATTGTTTAATGTGCATTATTGTGTTTTTGTGTAACTAGTTGTGTTCAGAGTTCAGTAGCAAGGATTGAGTATCCAGTATTAAGTAGACAAGATGCCGTTTTTCAATAAGTTAAAGCAGATAGGAACTAGGAAAGGGATGCTAGAGGAAGAAATTCCTATCCCCCCTAGGGACACGCCTGGGAATTACATGTACCACAAGCATGGCATAGACGCCATCCTGTATCTAGATTTATGGGCCGATTATACTAAGCACCTTGAAGAAAAACACAGATGGCCCGCTATAGGAACATGGGATGCCGAGTGCATCCTGAAAGTAGAAGAAGCACTATGGAGAAAGAAAGCCAGACAATCACAGAAAGATGCCATAGAATTATGGCATAAAGAATCACATAAACGAACTGAAAAGGAACTCCGAAGAGAAGACAGACTTAGAGAAGCGCCGGATAGAGTCCGAGAAAACGAATTAGTTAATGAAGGGATCCGAGTAAAAGCCGAACAAGTAGACCGTGCACGAAACAATCTTGTAAATGGCATGTACTTAGTGGCCGAGGGTTCGCCTGAAGCCAATTCAGAAATACCGAAAAATCTGCCGCCACCATTGGTTCCAACTAAAGTAAACCACAGGACTACTAAAGACATATTCCTGGCTTCATATCTAGATGATGTAGCACCCGCTTACACCAATTCCCGCGCCCCGCCTACTGACGGGGACGGGGACGGAGGTGGCAACCCGCCTCCAGACCATATTCCACCATTACCGCAACAAAGTTCCCCCGTTCGACAGCCTGTCCCTCCACCCCCACCACTTCCCCCACCTCAGGTCAAGATACCAAATCCATCGTTGCCTGATCCTACTAAGAGACAAGTTCAAGTACATATACAGACTCCACAGAGGGATAATGCCCAAGCCTCCGCCCCAGGAGGTGCGACCGGGGGTTACCAGACCCCGCCAGCAACACACAGATTACACCTTAGGGACATGCAGAAGCACCCTATGCTCCAATCACCCCGTCTCGACATACTCAAAGAACCCCTTCCAGTTTGCAGATATGACCCAGTACCAGGTAAAGACGACAGAATGTTGATAGCATCACTACGTTTGCGACAAGCCACAGATTATCTAGTGTTATTCCCAGATATGCCTGATCACCTAGATAGAATATATCATTTTGTCCAGACTGGGGAAAATCCTGAAAGTATTAAGGAGGCCCTGGCACATCAGAAAGTTGACACTCAAGCATATATACTACGTTTTTTCATAAATTGCTTAATAAGAGACCGAGACAGGCCAGAGACAGACCAGGATGAAATGGAAGCCCTAAACAAGTGGGGTCAAAATATAGCCGAAGGAAAGCATGATAAACAGAATTGCATAGCTAGCATGTACAAGAAAATAAGAAAAACAGTAATAGAAATACACGAAAAGGAAAAAGAAAATGGCTCCTCCCAGGAGGAGGAGGAAGGACCTGAAGAACCAGAAAAGACTACAGATATGATAGCGTATGTAGGTAAAGGAACTTACCTTAGGAAAGGCATTCGCCCAGAAAGCAAGAGAGTTTTTCTCTCTGGCATATCAAAACCGAATTCTCCTGAATATCTGTTTCAAGACACTGATAAAATGCTTCAAGAACGAATGGGGTACCATGTACTCAATTCTATGGATGAACAAGAACTAGCCCGGTCAGCAGTACTATGGGCTGACAATCCTAATATATACAATGATGACACAGTAGCACATACATTTCTGAACCTTTCCCCAGACGAGCAGAAATTAGCAGGTATATACATGATTCAGCACCTCCTCACGTTATACAGAAATCAACATTCAGACCCAGGTCCTTTACCTGATACATTAGAAGCACTACTTATGGATAGATGGAGAGGCCTAAGTACTAAGTCAATTCAAATAATTCTAGAACAACGACAACGATATAACACTTTCTTAGGCCCACAATATGTTCCCGCTCCGCCCCCAGAAAGAAAAATGTATCATATGGAGCGTCTTCATGGCATTGAAAGACAGAACCCATTACGAGAAGTACACCCAGTCATGGGTACCGATAATACCCTGAAACGTGTGTATGTATACACACCTCTGACCAAGTTAGAATTATTGGAGATGAAGAAACTAGTACCCTGTCATGATAAAGACCCCGCAGGTTTTCACAGAGAACTTAAGGATATGTTACTCATGGGAGATTACACCTATACTGATATTATGAAATTGTTAAAGGTTCTGTTGCCTACCGGCATCTACGAGAAGCTCAAGGAAAGAGAATGGGAGGTGAGAGAGAAAAAGATTATATGGACTGAAATAGAAGACGAGGAAAGGATTCGTACTCCAGGGCTAGGCCTTGGGGAAAAAGCTAAAGCACTACCAGGTTTGATAGTACAGGTCCTGCCAAGATTATTGACAACTAAAAAGGAAGACTGGGATGCAATCTCAGCCTGTAAACAGAAACACGATGAAGATACTAGTGACTTCTATTCAAGATTCGAGAAATGTTTCATTATAAATAGTGGCCTGAAACCAAGTAGCGAGTCATACCCACACCTTTTTGTAAGTAAATTAGTAGAGAATTCCCTAACGCAAGTCAAGAATCGAGTATATAAAGTCGAAAGCACATGGCAAGCAAATCCGCCATCCCAGATGTTACAGATGTTACAGTATCATCAGAACAGAATCAGAGAAGAGCAGGAACATGAACAAAGACGTATGAAAGACACAAAAATGAAAATACTAGTTGCCCAGACAGCCCCGGCTGACGGTCAGAAAAAGGGTGGGACACAGACAAATAATTCAGCAGCTCCCGTTAAAGGGACATGCAACTATTGCAAACAGCCAGGTCACTACGTACATGAATGTCCAGTCCTGAAACACAATATAGCAACAGGTAAAACTAAAGAAAGACCGCATCCGCCTAGACAAGACCAGGGCCAACAACAGACTTCGCAGAATTCACAACCGATGCATGCTTCATCACATACAGGACAGGCCGCAACGGCATCACAGCCACAGCCCATTGCCGCGACGCAGCAAGTTTCCCGGCAGATGTGCCAGTATGCCCAATCAGATTACCCCGATTATCAGCGATACACATGAAACAGCCTAGAGAGGGAGGTTGGCTTGCCTCTTATTGAGATTCCTGTAGATCAAGAGGGTCCTTATGTACACAGTCAAGTATTGGGAAAAGACAGAAAGTTTTTAATTGACACAGGGGCAAGCCGCACAACAATCAGCCATGATGAAGTCCCAGGGGCACCCCTCTCAGGCTCACAGAATGTTTCCCTTGGTTTTTCAGGACAGCCTATTGTAAATGAAGTGTCAGAACCTGTCCCCTTAGCGGTAGGTCCATTATCACGTGTTACAGACTTGTTACTCACGAAATCATGTCCAGAAAACTTGTTAGGTATCAAAACACTGAAGGCTCTAGGAACCGTGACATGCTGCTCTCCGGAAGGAGTTAGACTTTTCCTGCGAGACTTCAAGGGTCACTATGTATTACGAGAGTTTGATGTCAGATTGAAAAATGTACCAGAACACCTGTGGGCACAAGGCCCAACCGATGTAGGCTGCATGCACATTACACCATATCGTGTTACACTCAAGCCAGGTGTTGTTTTACCCCGAATCAGACAATACAAGTTACCACCCGATGCTGTAGTGGCTTTACTGGAAATCATTGAAGAGCTCATTGCCCAAGGAGTGGTCGTAGAGACCGACTCCAATATCTGTAATTCCCCTATCATTCCGATTCTTAAACGTACTGATCCCAATGCACCGCCAGTATATCGGCTGGTGATTGATTTACGAGAACTGAATAAATGCATTGTTCCACAGTACCCTGTGGTTCCCGATATCTCATCCTTATTGACTGCCATAGATTCAGAAGCAACGTTCTTTTCTGTAATTGACCTCAAGAACGCCTTCTTCAGTGTGCCCATTGATCCAGAGAGCCAATATCTCTTCGGATTCAGTTTAAATGGACGAAGTTTCAAATTTTCACGCGCACCTCAAGGATTCACAGAAAGCCCCAGCATCTATAGCCAAGCACTGAAAAGACAACTTGATTGTATCCAAATGCCAGTTAACACTGCCTTACTGCAATACGTCGATGATCTGCTGATCACCGCACGAAGTGAGCCCGAATGTGAGCAAGCATCACTGACGGTTTTACATTTTCTGGCCGACAAGGGACACAAGGTGTCTCCTTCAAAGCTACAATTCTGTGTTCAGCAAGTTGTGTACTTGGGTCACTTGCTGTCCAAAGTGGGGAGACAGCTCACTCCTGATCGCATCCAGTTAATTGTAAATATGCCACAACCCCAGACACAAAAGGAAGTGCGAGCCTTTATAGGCCTCACCTCGTACTGCAGACAATGGATTCCTCAGTATGCATTTCTAGCTAAACCACTCATTCAGTTGACAACACAGGAGGCAGCGACTTCGACTGCCCTCCCTTGGACTCAGGAACATACACAGGCTTTTGAGGAATTAAAGAAAGCTTTATGTCAAGCACCAGTTCTAGCGACACCATGTTACAGCAAACCTTTTACACTTTTTGTTACAGAACGTGATGGTACAGCGTTGTCTGTCCTCACTCAAGATCAAGCAGGTTCACATAAGCCTTGCGCTTATTTTTCAAGTACATTGGATTCAGTAGCCCAGGCACTCCCTGCGTGCTTAAAGTCAGTTGCCGCAACAGCCCTAGCTATCAGACAGAGCGATTCAATTGTATTAGGACATCCATTGACAGTACAAGTACCACATTCTTTAGAGGTCCTTCTAAACAGAACCCAGACTCAACACTTGACTATAGCACGACTGACAGGTTATGAATTGACGCTATTCCAGCCACACATAGAAATAAGACGCTGTAACATTCTAAACCCCGCAACATTGTTACCCTCGATTATGACAGATCCAGCCCCACATGATTGTATAGAGATCATTAATGCAGTAACAAAGCCCCGACGAGACTTAACAGATGTTCCATTGACAAATCCAGACCTGACACTTTATGTGGACGGTTCATGTATGAGAACAAGCACAGGAGAGTTAGTGGCCGCGTATGCAGGGACCACTGAAACTGAAGTCAAAGAAACACATCGTATTGACACATTGTCTGCTCAAGCGGCGGAGCTCATCGCTCTGACTCGAGCCTGCATACTAGCCAAGAACAGAAATGTTAACATATACACAGATTCCCGTTATGCTTTCGGAGTCGTACACGACTTTGGAGTGTTATGGCAAGAACGAGGTTTTTTGACCTCTCACGGTGCCAAGATCCAACACGGTTCCCTCATTCAAGCCCTGTTAGACGCAATACATCTGCCTTCCGGCATATCCATCATGAAGTGTAAAGCACATACTAAAGTTACAGATTCTGTTTCCCAGGGTAATGACCTGGCAGACCAAACAGCAAAACATACAGCATTGACTCACACCCAGACAACTGATGTGACAAAGACAATAGTACCGACACAGTGTATGTCAGTTAGGGATCCCACACTAGATGTAATCGATATTCAGACACATGCCACTCCAGATGAAATCAAGAAATGGACCGAACTAGGAGGGATTCAGACAGATCAAGGATGGATGACGAAGGGAAAATCTACATGGTTTCTCCCTGACTCCATGGTTCAAGTCATAATAAACACAGCACATAG
Source organism: Lissotriton vulgaris (assembly GCF_964263255.1). Lineage (NCBI taxonomy): Eukaryota > Metazoa > Chordata > Amphibia > Caudata > Salamandridae > Lissotriton > Lissotriton vulgaris. The sequence continues at coordinate 1,608,934,468 of NC_141693.1, read as the reverse complement.
TCCAGCACATCTAGGAGAAAAAGCTATGTTAGACAGTTTACAGAATCTCTGGTACAACAAACACTTACGAGCAGCAGCAAAACAGAAAGTGCGTACTTGCATGATCTGTTGTCAGTTCAATCCAGGTAAAAGTGTCCCTGTAGAGCAAGGTGGATTTTATCCTCCCGATCACCCTTTTGAAGTCCTCCAGATGGATTATATCCAGATGGACCGTTGTCGAGGATTCAAGTACGTCCTCGTAGTTGTTTGTGCACTTTCCCGTTGGACCGAAGCATATCCAGTCCCAGATTACACTGCCCCGACCACTGCCAGGCAGCTGGTCCGAGAATTCTTCCCACGGTACGGCTTGCCTCGTATCGTGTACTCAGATAACGGACAGCCATTCTCATCCGAGCTCATGAAACAGGTTTCCCTTCTGCTAGGATATCAGTGGAGATTCCATTGTGTCCGACATCCCGAGGCCGCTGGCCTTGTAGAAAGGCATAACCAGACATTGAAAACACGCCTTGCAAAGATCTGTAAAGAGAAAGGGGTCGACTGGATAGTCGCCCTGCCCGTTGCACTGTTTTACATGAGAATGGTCCCCCATTCGAGATCAGGGCTATCCCCGTATGAAGTGGTCTTTGGCAGACCACCGAATATGTGGGGGACGCCCATGCCTAAGAAAATCACCGATGTTGATTGTAATATGCTGACAGATTACCTTGCCTCCTTGATGTCTGCACTCCAATCATGTCGTTCACAGGTTGCCGCAGCCTTTCCCAACAACACTGATGTAAAGCCACATGATGTCCGTCCCGGCGATGCTGTGTTGATTCGCAACTTCGACAGGAAAAGTCCGCTGGAGTCCCGCTGGAAAGAGCCGAAGATCGTCCTTCTTACCACGAGGACCGCGATCAAGGTGGAAGGCCGAAAGGGGTGGATCCACACGAGTCATATTAAAAAATGCAACGAACTACTGCCAGAAACTGACTCGTCCACCCCCTCAAAGGACTGCCTCGAATCTAGTGACTGTAAAGTTTCCAAGCGAGAGAAAACTCCCCAAGAGGAGTATCGAACAAAACTTCGATCTAGCAAGTCAGACAGTTTAATTGTTTAAGTCCTCCCCTAGGTGAATCGGTTAAATAGTTTCTGACATGTATCCCCTAGATCGAGATAGAGAGAGAGAGAGACAACTCAAGAAACGTACATACTGTAAATCACTTCGCAGTCACTGTATAGTGACATTATTGATTATGTTTTTTCTAAGTCTTTTGATTATTGTTGCTAGTATACTATTGCCAATATACTACCCTATCTTTAAGCGTGAACAATCTGCTTACAATGTAACTGCCGAACATTCTTTTAGTGAATTACCGCCTCATGAACTCTCCTACAGGCTTGCGCTGCGCAACAACACATTCATTAGTATGTTACATCACTCCCATCAGACTAACAATGCTACAAACTGTTGGATATGTGGCCGACTCCCTCCCTATCAGAAATATAAGGGAGTTCTGCCTCTCTTCCCGTACCCGTTCACTCACAATGGCTCCTGTGGTGCATGGTTTAGATTAATTAATTCTTTAGATTCCGATATTGCTGTTTTCGAGGGGAATTGGATTTGGGGAAACCTGAACCTAGTTCTGCTCAATGTCTGCTACCCTGACAAGAAGGGACTACCCATTAGGACAGGAACTGATCTAGAAAATGAAGTATATGGATTAGGTAATTATACAATTAACCTCATGATTCTTACTGTTGAATCCGAAGCTGCACCAGTTCTCCCTGCTATGTCAGTATTACCAGTCACAGGTGACTTATGTGTCAGAAAGAAGGGTTCAGTACACTTAGGTCATAGTAAATGTACTACCGTGGTCGAATTCAGTGATCATGGCAAGTCTTCCTTTAGAGCTACTCGTCATTCTTATTTTGTTTGTGGCCATACCGCATACATACGCTTGCCTCCAGATTGGGATGGTACCTGTTATGTTGCCTTCCTTCTGCCACCTGTTTTCCTAGCCCCTCCTGATTATCACAGAAATACAAATCTAGTAAAGAGTAGACTCAGAAGAGATCTCCCGATTGTCGACTATACTGAAACGGCATGGGAGCAATACACAGATTTCAATAAAGGATTCTTTTTCTTCACAGACCCCGTCCAAAACAGTAAACAAATAAGAAGATTAACTAGAACACTCGAAGCAGTAGTGAATGAAACTGCCTCCGCTCTAGGCAACTTAACAGAGGAGCAGTCCGCTATGCGGGTTGTTGTTCTTCAAAACCGTCTCGTTATTGACGTCATCTTGGCAGACAGAGGCGGAGCTTGTAAGGTCATCGGGTCAAGTTGCTGTGTTTTCATTCCAGAAAACGCGCCAACGGTATACCAAGCTATTACACGTCTTCATAAAATTGCAAGTTTGATACATCAGAATCCAGGCACCTGGACTTGGTCCGGTTGGTTCTGGACAACACTTACTGCTTGGGGATGGAAGATCCTATCCTTCCTAGGCATTGCCCTTGTCATAGTATTCAGTTGTTGCCTGTGCCTACAATGTGGGCCAGCGATTTGTGGACTGTGTGCCACCTCGTGCATTGCACATTCCAGTTTTCACTCAAAACGCAAAAAGAAGAAAGAAGAGCAAATGGTGTTACAAGAACAGACTGATCGATTCATGAGGATCGATATATCATGAAGGGTCCGTAGGGAACAAGGAGGGAATGAGGAAATATAAATTTTATGGTCAAGAAATGTTCCCTAACGTGTACCCCACCGTCTCCATGTACGAGTTTAAAGTGCATGTAACTTCCCTCCTGTGCCAGCTATGAAGACGCAAATACATTTGCGTCCAACGTTAACATGTCCTCTTTCAGACCCGCCATGAACGGGTTGAATATTCAGTTCCTAAATATGCTATGCCAACGTCTTTTTGTGGTGTACTTTACACGTTTTTCAGCTCTGGCGAAGCAGGCCCCGAATTCTGCCATCGAGCCTTTTTCTGTCTTCTGACTCTGAACGCCTCAGCCTGGGCTGCCTCTGTACCCGTGACCTCTGCCTTACTCCCTGCGCGGCCCACGGTTCTTAGCTCAGCCTGCTGCCTGCCAAGACCAAATTCAACCTTCGCATTATCTGTTCCGCTCCTCGAAAATGCATTCCTGCCTACTAGTTTAAGTAAACATTCCCCCCAGCTGCAGAGCAAAGGGCCCGGCCTCACTGTCTCCGTGCAAGTAATTCATAGCCTCTGTTACCATGAAAGGCCCATGCCCCCTCGCATCTCATGCAGACACTTAGACGCTTATACACGCACTCACAGTCAGTATAGAATAGCTTCTCCCCCAGAGACCTTTTCCTTCTAGATAATATGGTTCCTAAACATCAGATATCAGATATGATAGTGGTACAGGTTGATCTGACATGCCAGACTTCTGTCTCTTTCCGCTGGTGTAAATGTCAAGTCCCCTGCACCCTCCAGTTACACGTCATGCACACGTCATGCAGCTGCGCGCGCATCCAGGCCTCCGATTTCTGCTGACATTGCAAGATTCTGCTTTTGTTGCCACCCACTTATGACACTTACATGTGACGTTTCTAGCACACACCTCTATGTTCACGTCTAGTTCACGCCTTCTAATTACGTATCACTACCACGTGTGTGCTCTTATCTTGTTTCTCTCAGCTGTTACGCCTGTATTGGTTTCTATAATATGATTTAAGTATATAAGCTATGTATTGTCAATAAAATATGGCTCTATCCCTTCCTGCACCCCTGTGGTGGCAGGAATACGATATCCGGTCTGGTACCATTCCTTTTTAAGGAATAAAACCCCTAAGAACTCTAACACCACGGACTCTGTCTCTTTCTTTCCGATGGAGTTATTTTTGTTTAAGTACTTACCTGCATAGACATTAAGACGGTAAATCAAATATTTACCACACTTCAGTGAAAATTTAATAGAAAAATATGTATGGCCCGGATAGCAGCCATCTGCAGAGGGAGACAAAAAGTAATGCAGTTTTTTTCTAAACGGATCGGTTTAGATGTACACATTCTATTTAGGTCAGAGTGATTCCTATTGTCTGTTAGTCTGGGGCTACCGGTATCTGCTGAAAGGTAGAGAAAATATCTATGGAATATATACATTGTCCTCTCTAGAGTAAACCGTAATTGTAAAGACATTTATAGTAGGAGCATGAAATAACATATCGCATGTAGTTAGGGTGGTGTGTACACTGTTTTCAGAAAAAATATTAAAAACACAAAAAATAGTATACAATGCTAGTATTTTTTACAATGTGGGTCACGAGTACAATTATTCAAGAACAATGAGAGAATAGGAGGGGAAACCCCAAATCCGTGTGTGCAGAGTTTGCAATTTGGAAATATGACCACAATTTTGGGTAACATAGTCAGTATAAAGTCGTACAGTTACTTTGCACATTTTTTTCAGTGTTGCATTTTTAGTGAGCCGGTAGCCATCTAACAAGCGCTTGAATGCACATAGGATTTTGGCTAAAGGTTGGGATGCAAAAGTACACAAGCATGGAAAAAGTGCCGAGGTGTAGAGGAAAAGGAAAAGAAAAACATACACAGATTACGCATTGAAACGACGAGGGTGGCGTTATTGGCGGCAAGGATAAATAGAGGGGGTACCTGTTAAAAGGTCATGAGGAGTGGGGTCTGCAAGGGAAATGAGAATAAAGGTATTTGTTTAGAATGCCGGGGGTAGGATCTATAAAAAACAAGGTGTGCTGAGGTTGGGCGGCGAAAGAAAGATGTCACTCACCGGTGGAACGGTGATACTTCCGACCCGGTCCTAATCGGGTGTTCCCGCAAAGCGAGCGTCTTAATGGGAGTATGTCTAGGTATTCGTGGTAGAGCGATGGAGAATGATGATAACGGCGAGTAAAGCCGAATAGTAGAAAAGTCGTAGTATTCACAACTTTGGAAGAGAAAGGGAAACTAATTTTAGAAAATGAGGTATCGAGCACGTAGGCGCAATACAAAAGTCTTAAACGGGTTCTGCTTAGATAGTATCTGGCAGGGCTGCGTTAGACGAAATCTTACCTAGTGTTCGAGGTCGATCGGGGTGTTTATGGATGGCGGGTCTCGCCGGGTATGGTACAGACCCGGTCGCACAGGAAGTGCGTCTTATTTAAGGGCAAGTGACGGGCCGGGTTGGAAAAACGCTAGACCGCAAAGTGTTTGTGGGTCTGAAGGAAACATGGGGATAGATAACGGACAAAGTCTCGTATGGTATGAAAAAGCGGGCTGCGAGGAAAATCGGCCAAAGCCGAGATGGGAGGTGCAGGAAAAATGTAACGGGAATGGGGTATATTATGAAGGAAGAGAGGGGGTTAATTTTCGAGAGAGAAAATTATTGGGACAGTAGTGAGGGGAAATGGGGAACGAGTAACATAGAAACAAAAGAGGTATCAAAAGGATAGAGGGCAGTCAGAAGTGGAAAGAAGGAGAGAGATGAAGGGTACAGAGAGAAAAAAAGGATGATTTTTTAAAACATTTATTAAAGATTAATCAGAAAAAAACTGATCAGAGAAAAACACACATCAGATTAGCAGTATGTAAACCAACAGTTCGAAACACGGAAAACAGAATCAACAGAATTTGTCTGTGTGGGGTGTCTGTCAATAAAGAAATTCAGCATTGAAAAGCCGTAATTCTGCCTTTTTCTTGGAAGGAAAAAGTTTGTTGGTGACAGTTACAATTGGGAATATATTGGGAGGATATAGTTCCTGTAAAACCCAGGTGCACTAGTTTGTAGGCTATGTGCCCAAGAAATAGTGAAGCTCATCATCTGTGTTTTGGCCGTGCTTGATTGTATGTAGACGCATTATCCAAATGGCTTCTTGGCGTCTTAGTCTCAGTTCACGGTTGCCGCCCCTCACATTGGTGGCCATGTGAGTAGTCATAGGGTACCGTGCGTCTTGTTGTAGAATTGCCCGTGCATGTTCTCTGATTCGTTCTCTTAGGGGCCTAATTGAACTTCCAATGTACATGCTGTGACACGTGCATTCAATGACATGCACTGTGTATCTGGTGTTGCAGTTGAAGTTGGTTTTGATATTGAATTGTTGTTTCAAAAAACCTTTAAAGGACTCGGTACGATGTTTCACTTTGCTACACATGCTGCAATTACCGCATCTGTAGAAGCCTTTTGATTTTTCAGTTAGCCATGAAGCGTTGCTGGTACCTCTTGGCACAGTGGGGCAGAGTCTGTTTCTGAGGGATTTCCCTCTTCGGTAGGTTATCTGTGGTCTGGTGGTAATGGCGTGTCGCAAAGATTTGTCCGCCAATAGAATGCCCCAGTGTTTGGTCATACTTCTTTTGACTATAGTACTCATTTCGTTATAGTCTAGGATTATCCTGACCGGTTGGTCGTCATCTGTTTTGGTCGGTTTGGTTGTTAGTATGGCTTGTCTGTCAGTTTGTTTGATCGCAGCACCTACTTCACGGACCTCGATATATATATATCTGCATGACCAGAATACTGCTCCTTTACAATTGAATAAGGTCAAAGAGGCAGAGCAGTGACCGTGCCAGTGCTCCCCCCACTCCTCCTGCTGCTAGTGTTTCCTCTCCTCATGCCCCTCCTCCCGCTTGCCCCTCCAGCAATAATAAAATAATAAAAAAGAAAGTGCTGTGATTTGGCGCATCATTTCGATGCTCATGACGGAACGGTTCCGTCATGAGGCACAGTGGAGCTGTGCTGATGACGGAACCGTTCCGTCATGACCACACCCATTATCATTATAGTTCAGAACCAGAGGGGAATATGTCTAGCAGCGATGAGGTTAAAAAAAGGTACATTTCAGCCATACTGCACAGCAAGCACTCTGCTGTACAATATGACTAAAAACATTGACACAGCCAATAGCGCTCTCCCAGGCAAACCTTTAAGATTTGCTAATGATTGTATATATGGGAATGCCAGAGACAGCGTGGATGTCCCAAACAGAAACAAGCATTTGCAATGCAGTAGGTCTCGCATTCACGAGAGTTTAAGCTATTCACATTGTAAAGGACAATGCCTTTTATTTAGTTTTGGGTTTTAAAACATAAATAAAAGGCATTGTAAATTACAATACTAATAGCTTAAACGCACCTGAATGCGAGAACTATTGCATTGCAAATGCTTGTTTTTTTTCCAGTCGCGAAGCAACCTTAATTCAAATCTGCAAGTGAAAATAAATGCCCATATTGCACATGGTTGGAAATTCACCTCGAAATGTCATCCACACCTAACAACCAAGGCTCTGGTTTTCCAAACTGAGCTGCCTACAGAACATGTGCTAACTCAGCGAGTCACAGAGTTAGTAGATGTGGTATAGAAAGCATGATGACTTCAAAAACAAATGTGTGGCTCCCGTCTGTGCCTGTAAAAGCAGAGAATGGGATGACGAATGAACTCCTGGACTTATCACGATCCCGCAAAAGTAGTCTCCAGCCTGGGCATATTTTCTGGTTTGAAAATCTTAGACTACCACTTACTGTAAAAAGGCTCTCTGAAAATGCTTGAGGGACTATTTTCTCTCCCTCGCTGTCTTTCATTGTCCTTCCTGTTTCCCCTCCTTTCCTGCTGCTCTCCATTTTCTTTACTGCAAAGTTAACTCCCCAAGGTACCCCTTGTCCCCTAGGTCCCTTGTTCCATCTGCTACTGTATTGGTGCGTGGCCTTCTTAGAATGGTTTTCTAAACAATTTCGAGATGGCCACTCATGCATGTGCATGCAAGCAGATCCTGCAGCCTCCTTCAAATGCTACATTATTTTGCTTTAAGAAAATAAAGATTGTTATTGTGCACGAGCAACATGGTCATTTTAGAAGAAAAAAATGTAAATCAAAAGAAAATGCATTCCGAGATGGTAGCTGCAGGTATGCATGCATGTGAAAGCACAGCACCAATTTTTTTTTGCGCTGCTCCATCTAGTCTGCAGAAACTTGCAACATTCTGCCTTAGTCACAGTGGCAAATAGGGACCCCTGAACAGCCAGGGCATGAGGCACAAGCAGGTTGCTCCTGGATTGGTAGCTGCTGTTTGACGCCTGAACCAGCTGGAGGTGCTGCTACTGTTAATATTGCTAAAATCGATGCAATGTTTGCAATGATACATTCGCATCTACAAGCAAAATTGCATCCCAATATATCAAACTCTTCAGTCTTGAACTCTCCATCAACCCCAACTCAGAAAGACATGGTCAGGCAGGCTTTGCGATCTAGGCCTGAGGTTTCAAATTGACAGGTCACCGGTGGGGTAGCATGTAGCAGGCAGATAAACGTACAAACAGGAAACTCAGTTCAATCCCCAGATAAGTGCAGCGACACCACAATGGTCCAGGGAGATTGGCCCCAATAAAGCACACATGGTCAGAGAGGTGCACCCCTTCTAAATACATCATAAAGTCAGATGCCACATAAAGTTAGGAACACTAGCTAATCAAGACATCGCGCACACCATACATGCAATGATAACGTGCCTCTCATTCAGGACATCTGGACATGTTACCCACTGGCCACCATTGTGTCCGCGCAAGGCCGAGACCCACCTGCATTTGCTGTCAGGGCCCTTGTTTATGACTCCAAAGACAAAGACCACATTCTTTTACCAAAAAAGGTTAATCAGAAGCACTTCCTGACACCCAAAAACACAAAGGCTTGTTCATATTGATTGTACTTTGAGACAGTCCTCAGACCCACTTCCGTAACTGCTCCCAGCCTAAGTGTTTAATAAAACCAACTGTTCTTGTTTTGTCAAACGCCTCTTGTCTTTGTTTTTTCAAGGTAAGTTCATAATCAAGCCAGATAGGAGAGATTGGTACCTCGGACATGACTGTAGCCGAAGGAAAAAGACCCCGCCTGGACACAATCATATCTGTGTAGCAAGGAAGGTGAGCAAACAACGCAATTGATTGGAAGTTCAGCTGAATCCGCGGGGCGGAGGTCTGTCCTGAAGCCTCTGTTAGATGGTAAGAAACCACATCTGATCCTTAGTCCCCAGCACTTTGGGAATGGCAAACTAGTAGGAAGTGCAAAAATTAAACCTACACCCTGCCACTGACAGAACTCTGGCATGTTATCTATTATATATGTCCAAACTGAGTAGTCGCAAGGCGGCGTCGGAGGCGTTCCTGCGGAGGTCACTTATTTTTAAAGTCAGCAAGCTAGGAAGGGCGTATATTGATTGTTGCTTGGACCACTGTGCGTGATACAGATGGTACGCCTGTCCCCTGGGTGTGATACAGGGTTGAAGCCTCACCGCTTTGACCTCTGGGCACAAAGCCGATGGTACGTATGGACCCTGGGTGTGATATAGGGTTGGCGCCTCAATCTTATGTCGAAAGGGTTTTCTCAGAGCTACCGGTTTCTTAACACTGTTGGTAGCTGGAATATGTTATTCGTTTGAACCTCTGGGCAAGACATAAATAGTATGCTAAGTTCCTGGGTGTAAAACAGGGTGCAATTTGCACATTAGTAAAAATATTTGGAGCTGGGAGATGAGGTGTGGCTTGCATTTGGCCAAGATGGGACTGTAGTTCATCAAGTTATTCCTTTTCGCAGTGAAAAAAATTGTCATTTTCTTTGTCCCGGAGCTGACATTGACACTTTATCCGGCTCACCTAGTCCTATGTACAGCGCAGGGCTTCCCCTGGTCACAGGAGAGTATGGGCTAGGAGTGTGCTAATGTAATGTATGTTTTTTAAAATTGAAATTGATGGAAGGTATATTTGATATTGTTTGATAGATAAGTTACTTACCTTCTGTAACGCCTTGTCTGGTAGAGACATGATCTAGCTGCTAATTTCTTACCTTTTAATTTCCCAGGCATCGGACTGGATTCAGAAGATTTTTCTTTGTGCAGTACCCTTTGAGAGCAGGTTGGTGGTGTTGGTCGGCTCCACATAATGCTGTCAGTGCTAATGTGGTGTCCGTGTCACCTATATAGGCATCACATCGATGCACTGATGACTTTCCACTCCAGAAGCATGGAGCCATGAAGTGCACTGACATTGGTATGTTTCTGAACAACTAGGGCCCTGAAAGGGATCAGCCTTGACCCTATAAACCTGTCTGCAGTGTGGTAAGCATGGGTGGGTCGGTAAGGAATCTGCACTAGATCATGTATCTACCAGATAAGGCATTACCCTATTTGATAGAGACATCTAGCTGCAGATTCCTTACCTTTGAATAGATCCCCAAGCAATACCATCTCCAGAGGAGGGACTGTAGACAAGTTTAGACCAGGAAGTCCTGTGGGATAGAGCTGCCAAAAAGGCCATCCTTGCAGATTTGACTGTCCAGGCAGTAGTGTTTGGTAAAAGTGTGCAGGGATGCCCAAGTTGCTGCCTGACAAATGTCGAGGACTAGAAGTTCACGTTGCAATGCTGTGGTAGCAGCCTTAGCTCTGGTGGAATGAGCGCTTAAGCCTTCAGGAGGTTGCTTTTTGGCCAGAGGGTAGCAAATTGTGATGTAGAGGACGACCCATAGCGAGATAGTTCTCTTCTGAAACACACAGCCTTTCTTCATACCAACATATCTGACTAAGAGTTGGTCGTCTACCCATAACTCTTTAGTGCGGTCAAGGTAGAACGATAATTCTGTGTCAGGACCCAAAAGAGAGAACTAGGCTTGTCTCTTTCTTCGCTGCTCCAGCAGTAAACAGATAAGTGTGTTTTGTTTTCCTTGAACTTATCTCTTGTAATTGTGAGAGCAGCGGGAGCTTTCTGCTCCATGTGCACTCTTGACGGTATTTAATTTGCCTGTGTAATTATCGCCGCAGGAGCCCTTGCTCCTACGCAGCTTTCACATTGAAGGCTCATGAACGAGGTGCGGTCTTCTGACCAGCAGGGGGCCTGCGTTTAGTGATTTATGCGCGCTGCACGTCCTCTACCCTACGGCAGACGGAACACGTTAGTTTCTATCTCTGACACTGACGCAGTGTTGCAGCTGTCACGCGGGGGAAAATACTATACACGCACGAACTAAAGCAGTGAAATTGACATTACCCACACGCAAGCTGGTAGATTTTTTTTAAATCAGCTGACTCTACACTCGCGTAGTGGACTAATTAAACGAGCCGGTGCCTGAAGGGAAAACACCCTACGGGGTAAGGTATTTTTGCTGAAAAAGGGACAACCCAGGCACTTTCTACCCCACAGAATTATAAGGGGGCAGTCCCAACATGAACCTATACTTGTCTTCCAGACATTACTCCCTCAGTTCACTAATTTGACCTCATGGAGTAGGAGGAGACTGGGAAGTATATGGAAGAGGAGGAAGTTACCTACCTTCCTATAGATGACTAGTTTTGCGAGGTAATGGACGCATCCATCCTCAGGACTGTGACGCAGGTGGTGACCCCCCTGGAGAAGAGATTGGCGTCACTCCTGAGGAAATATAAATTTTATGATCAATTGTGTCCCCTATCTTAGACCCCAACGACTCCGTGTACGCGCTACATGTACATGTATGTTCCCTCCACTTCCAGCTATGAAGACGCAAATACATTTGCGTCCAACGTTAACCCGTCCTCTTTCAGACCCACCATGAATGGGTCGAATATTCCGTTCCTAAGTATGCCTTGCCAACGTCTTTATGTGGTGTACTTTACACGTTTTTCAGCCCTGGCGAAGTAGGCCCTGAATTCTGCCATCGAGCCTTTTCCTGCCTTCTGACTCTGAATGCCTCAGCCCGGGCCTGCATCTGTACCCGTGACCTCTGCCTTACTCCCTGCGCGGCTAACGGCGCTTGCCTCAGCCTGTTGCCTGCCAAGACTGTATTCAGCCTTCGAATTATCTGCTCCGCTCCTCGAAAAATACATTCTTGTCTAGTAGTTCAAGTAAACATCCTTCTAGCTGCAGAGCAAAGGGCCCGGCCTCACTGTCTCCGTGCAAGTAATTCATAGCTCCTGTTACCATGGTAGGCCCATGCCCCCTCGCATCTCATGCAGACACGTAGACACTTATACACGCACTCACAGTTAGTATAGAATAGCCTCTGCCCGAGAGACCTTTCCTTCCAGATAATACAGTTCCTTAAACACGAGATATTAGATACGATTTGGGATTAGGTTGATCTGACATCCCAGACTTCTGTCTCCTCATGTTGGGCTAAATATCAAGTCCCCTTCACCCTCCAGTTACACGTCAATCACACGTCATGCTGCTGCGCGCGCATCTCTGCCATGTATTTCTGCTGACACTGTAGGATTCTCAGATGGATCCACCTACTTGTGACATCATGTTAATGACGTTTCTAACGACGTTTCTAGTTCACGCCTTCATGCACGCCTATTATAACGCCTATCCATTACGTATGTGTATTCTTATCTCTCCTCTCAGCTGTTACGCCTTCTGCATATGCCTTTACTGTAATGCATTGACTATATATATGAATGATTGCCAATAAAGTATGGTCTGTCAGTCCCTTCCCGAACCTACGTGGTGACGGAATGGTATGCCACCTTTGGTTCGAACCAAATACCCATTCCTTTTTAAGGAATAAAACCCCTTTTGAAAACCTCAATTATCACGGATTTTGCCTCTTATTTTTCTGAGTTATTCTTATTGAACTTTACCGCATAAATTAAGTATAGGTAATTTAATTTTACCACATAATTGGCGCCCGAATAGGGACCCCTCCCCCACCTCACGCGCCGGAGGTGCGTTGCAGGCCTGGCCCCCTGCCACAGCCGGACGGACAACTACGCGTACCCGCAGGATTTCCTGTATCTCCCTCAGGCCAACGGAGGTGACTGAGGCTGCGATCAACACCCAGACGAGGCGGTGAGGAGTGCGGAGGATCCCGACCAGAGCCTAGCTGAGAGAGCAAGATCCGAGGTATACGGAGGCCCACCAGGTTCCGAAGTTCCGAAGTATCCGCGTCACGAGTCGAGTCCGAATCCAGTCCGGTCCAGTCCAGTCCAGAGTTTCCGTGGCCTTCCGTTTCCGTGCTTCCCGGTGAGTACCGTTGCTGGGGACGCATCTAGACGTGCGCATTAGTTTGTGCCGGTCAAGACGGGTTTGGGTACACAGACCTGGTCTGCACTGTTTAGCAGTGTATCTGTACTGTTCTAGCAGTATGCACCATTTAGCGGTGTATCTGTACTGTTTAGCAGTACATCCAGTATCATGCAGTTAGCGAGTTTTATTCTAATCATTGTTGTTCGTTTTAAAATGTTTTAATGTGTTCTCAAAATGTCGTGGTATGAGTGATTGTTCGATCTTCATTATTGTGATTATTGTGTTCAGTGTGTTCATATCTGAGTAAGGATCAAGTAGCCTGATTTTAAGATGCCGTTATTCTCTAAATTAAGACAGATAAAAACTAGAAAAGGGATACTCGAGGAAGCTGTTCCCATTCCACCTAGGGACACTCCAGGGTACTTTATGTACCACAAACACGGCCTAAATGCCGTTTTATATCTCGATTTATGGGTGGACTACACCAAGGATTTAGCAGAGAATCAGAGATGGCCCGCTGCTGGGACATGGGATGCAGATTGCATCATGAGAGTAGAAGAAGCATTATGGAAAAAGAAAGCCAGACAGTCACAGAAGGATGCCATTGAATTATGGCGGAAAGAATCGCATAGGCGTACAGAAAAAGCACACAGAAAAGAAGAGAAAAGGAGAGAGGATTCAGACAAGGCTCGAGAAAATGTATTAGTTGAGGAAGGTATCCGAGTAAAAATAGAACAAGTAGATAGACAACGAAACACCCTTATGAATGGTATGTATCCTCTTCTGACCGAAGGTTTACCTAAGGCCACCCCGGAAGAACCAAAAGATCTGCCACCTCCATTGCTCCCAACTAAAATGCATCAGAAAACGGCAAAGGACATTTTCCTTTCTTCCTATCTAGACGATGTAGCCCCCGAATATGTTAATACCGCACCGCCACGTACACCCCCTACTGGCGGCGCTCGACCCCGAGATAGTCAGCCTCCACCTCCGCGACAACCTACTCCTCCTCCCGTTCCAACCCTTCCAGCCGTTCTTCCACCTCTTCCGGCACCTATTCCTCCTGCCTTACACCCAAACAATCCCTTCGGAGCCGGCGCCTCTGGAGGCGCGTCCGGAGGGGCGACAGGTTTTCAAACCCCACCACCAACACATCGGTGGACTTATAGGGACCTAGCACAACAAGGTACACCTCAAGCAGCCGATTTTGACATATATAGAGAACGTCTTGCAGATTGTAGATATGATCCAGTACCTGGTAAAAAGAATGATGAGAGAATGTTGCTCGCATCAGTACGATTGCGACGAGTCACAAACTTTTTATTGACACTACCTGGAATGGTAGATCATCTAGATAAAATATATCATTTTGTTCAAACAGGGGCAGGGCCTGAAAGTATTAAGGAGGCATTGGCCTACCAGAAAGTTGATACTCAAGGCAAGATATTACGGTTTCTTATAAACTGTCTAATAAGAGAAGCAGATAGGCCGGGTGCAAACCCGGACGACATAAAAGCACTTCATAGATGGGGTCAGAAGATAGCAGATGGGAATCATGATAAACAGGCTTGTATAGAAAATATGTACCGAAGGATCAGGAATGTAATAATGAAGATGCATGAAAGAAGACAGCCAGTACCAGAAATAGATTCAGACAAACTTGAATCCTCAGGGGAGGAGGAGGAACCAGAAGAAGTAGCAGGACAATCACAGTTACCAGTTAGAGAAATGATAGCTTATGTAGGTAAAGGAAGACCCTATAATAATTCAATGCGTCCAGTACGTCCAGAAAGTAAAAGAATTTTTCAGGAAGCCATGTGTAATCCGAGAACTCCTGAACACTTATTCCAAGCCACTGATAACAGACTTCGAGAACGAATGGGGTACCATGTACTCGATTCTATGGATGAACAAGAATTAGCTAGGTCAGCAGTACAATGGGCTGACAATCCTGAGAAATATAGTGATGATGCGTTAGCACACACATTTTTGAATATGACACCAAGCGAACAGCGTTTAGCTGGTACATACATGATACAACACCTACTCCTATTGTATAGAAGCCAACATTCCGATCCAGGTCCTCTGCCTGATATATTGGCAGAACTACTCATGAATAAATGGAGAGGTCTAGGTACCGATCTAATTAAAGTAATCCTAGAACATCTGCACAGATATAGTGCCTTCTTGTGTCCACAATCGGATTCAGCACACTCCATGGAAAGAAAAATGTATTACATAGACAGACAGAATCCGTTACGAGAAGTGCACCCAGTTCAGAATGCTGATAATACGCTTAGACGTGTGTTTGTGTACACACCCATAACTAAAATAGAATTATTGGAAATGAAAAAACTAGTACCTAGCCATGACAAAGATCCCGCAGGTTTTCACTGTGAAATAAAAGACATGTTACTCATGGGTGATTACACTTATCCTGACCTTATGAAAATATTGAAAGTACTACTGCCTGCCGGCATTTACGAGAAACTCAAAGAAAAAGAATGGGAAGTAGGAAATGCAAAGATTGAGTGGGCTGCATTAGAAAACGAAGAAAACACTCGAGTCCCAGGCCTAGGGCTTGGGGACAAAGTTAAAGCGTTACCAGGATTGTTAGTACAAGTGTTGCCACGTTTATTAAGTACGAAAAAGGAAGATTGGGGTGCAATCTCAGCCTGCAAACAGAAACCCGATGAAGACACTAGTGATTTTTATTCCCGTTTTGAAAAATGTTTTGGTATTAACAGCGGCCTGAAAGCAAGTAGCGAATCATATCCACATCTTTTTGTAACGAAATTAGTCGAGAATTCCCTGCCCCAGGTTAAGAACAGAGTACTGAAAGTCGAAAGCACTTGGCAAGCTAATACTCCTTCACAAATGTTACAAATGTTACAATATCACCAGAATAGAATTAGAGAAGAACAAGAACACGAACAAAGACGTATGAAAGACACGAAAATGAAAATGTTAGTTGCCCAGTCAGTTCCTGCTGACGGTCACAAAAAGGGTGCGACCCAGCCCAGTAATTTGACGGCTCCTGTTAAAGGGACATGTAACTATTGCAAACAGCCAGGTCATTATATAAACGATTGTGCAGTCCTGAAACACAATATCTCCACGGGTAAAACCAAGGAGAGACCGCGTCCACCTAGACAAGATCAGGCCCAACAACAAGTACCTCAGAATATACAACATATTCCGCCTATGCCAGCTTCACAACAGACCGTAGCAGTACCACAGCAACAGCCCATTACCGCAACACAAAACACGACACAACAGATGTACCAGTATGCACAAAATGACTACCCCGATTATCAGCGATACACATGAAACAGCCTAGAGAGGGAGGTTGGCTTGCCTCTTATTGAGGTTCCTGTAGATCAAGAGGGTCCTTATGTACACAGTCAAGTATTAGGGAAAGACAGAAAGTTTCTAATTGATACAGGGGCAAGCCGAACAACGATTAGTCATGATGAGGTTCCAGGGGCACCCCTCTCAGGCTCACAGAATGTTTCCCTTGGATTTTCAGGAAAGCCTATTATTAATGAAGTATCACAACCTCTTCCTCTTGCAGTTGGTCCTTTGACACGGACTACCGATTTATTGCTTACAAAATCATGCCCAGAAAACTTGTTAGGTATAAAGACACTGAAAGCTCTAGGAGCTATAATATGCTGTTCTCCGGAAGGAGTACGATTATTCTTGCGAGATTTTAAAGGTCACTATGTATTAAGAGACATGGACCACCGGTTACAGAATGTCCCTGCACATTTGTGGGCGCAAGGCCCCACTGATGTAGGTTGTATGCACATTACACCATATCGAGTAACACTCAAAGCAGGAGAGGTATTACCACGAATTCGACCATACAAGTTACCCCCAGATGCTGTAGTGGCTTTACTGAAAATCATTGACGAGCTCATTGCATAAGGAGTGGTTGTGGAAACAGACTCCAATGTATGTAATTCTCCTATCATTCCAGTTCTTAAACGTACTGATCCAAAAGCACCACCTGTTTATCGATTAGTTATTGATCTGCACGAATTGAATAAATGTATTGTACCACAGTATCCTGTGGTTCCAGATATCTCTTCATTACTGACAGCCATTGATTCAGAAGCGACGTTCTTTACTGTAATTGACCTTAAGAACGCCTTCTTTAGCGTCCCAATCGATCCAGAAAGCCAATACTTGTTCGGATTCAGTTTAAATGGACGAAGTTTCAAATTTGCATGCGCACCTCAAGGATTCACAGAAAGCCCCAGCATCTATAGCCAAGCACTGAAAAGACAACTTGACAGTATCCACATGCCTGTTAACACCGCTCTGCTTCAGTATGTCGATGATCTGCTGATCACCGCCCGAAGCGAACCCGAATGTGAAAAAGCATCACTGACGGTTTTAAATTTTCTGGCTGACAAGGGGCACAAGGTATCCCCTTCGAAGCTGCAATTCTGTGTTCAGCAAGTTGTGTACCTGGGTCACTTGCTGTCCAAAGTGGGGAGACAGCTCACTCCTGACCGCATCCAGCTAATTGTAAACATGTCACCACCAAAGACAGAAAAGGAGGTGCGGGCTTTTATAGGCCTCACTTCGTACTGCAGACAATGGATTCCCCAATATGCATTTCTAGCAAAACCACTCATTCAGTTGACAACTCAGGAGGCAGCGACATCGTCTGTCCTCCCTTGGACTCAAGAACATACACAAGCTTTTGAAGACTTAAAGAAAGCCTTATGTCAAGCACCTGTTTTAGCAACACCATGTTATAGTAAGCCTTTTACACTTTTTGTCACAGAACGTGAAGGTACTGCATTGTCAGTACTCACTCAGGAACAAGCAGGTTCACACAAACCGTGTGCTTACTTTTCTAGCACATTAGACCCAGTAGCCCAGGCTCTGCCTGCGTGCTTGAAATCAGTTGCAGCGACAGCTTTAGCAATCAGACAAAGTGATTCCATAGTACTAGGACACCAATTGACAGTACAAGTTCCACATTCCGTGGAAGTTCTTTTAAATCGTACACAGACCCAACACTTGACCATAGCAAGACTGACAGGTTATGAATTGACATTGTTTCAACCACACATAGAAATCAGACGCTGTAGTACATTAAATCCTGCCACACTTTTGCCATTAAGTGGTGTAGACCCATTGGCACATGATTGTATTGAAGTCATTACTATTACGACGAAACCGAGACAAGACTTGACAGACGTTCCATTACCAGATCCAGACCTGACACTTTATGTGGATGGTTCATGCATGAGAACAAGTACAGGTGAATTAGTGGCAGCCTACGCAGTCACGACAGACACCAAAGTTATTGAAACCAATTGTATCGACACCCTGTCAGCTCAAGCAGCAGAGCACATCGCTCTGACACAAGCCTGTATTCAAGCCAAAAATAAAAAAGTTAACATATACACTGATTCACGTTATGCATTCGGAGTCGTTCACGACTTCGGAGTCCTCTGGCGAGAGAGAGGTTACTTAACTTCTCACGGTGCCAACATTCAACACTGTCCCCTCATTCAAGCTCTGTTAGATGCAATACATCTACCTACTGCGATATCTATTATGAAGTGTAAGGCACATACAAAAGTCACCGATACTATCTCCCAGGGTAACGACCTGGCAGACCGAACAGCTAAGCAAACTGCTCAAAATCGAACTCATGTAACTGACTTGACAAAGACAATAGTTCCGACAGCGACACATTGCATGATAGTCAGGGATCCCGCACATGATGTAATTGACATACAGACACATGCCACACCAGACGAAATCAAGAAGTGGACTGAACTAGGAGGGATCCAAACAGATCAAGGATGGATGACGAAGGGAAAATCTACATGGTTTCTCCCCGACTCCATGGTTCAAGTCATCATTAACACAGTACATAGTCCAGCACACCTAGGAGAAAAGGCCATGCTAGACAGTATTCAACACATATGGTTCAATAAAAACTTACGAGCAGCAGCCAAACAAAAAGTGCGTACTTGCATGATTTGTTTTCAGTTCAATCCAGGTAAAAGCATTCCCGTAGAGCAAGGTGGATTTCAGCCTCCCGATCATCCTTTTGAAGTCCTCCAGATGGATTATATCCAGATGGAACGTTGTCGAGGTTTCAAATATGTCCTAGTAGTCGTATGTGCACTTTCCCGATGGTTAGAAGCATATCCAGTCCCAGATTACACTGCTCCGACCACTGCCAAGCAGTTGGTACGCGAATTCTTCCCACGGTATGGTTTGCCCCGTATCGTGTACTCAGATAACGGTCAGCCATTCTCATCTGAGCTTGTGAAACATGTTACACTCCTGTTAGGTTATCAGTGGAAATTCCACTGTGTCCGGCATCCCGAGGCAGCAGGTCATAATCAGACTCTGAAAATCCGACTTTCAAAAATATGCAGAGAGAAAGGCGTTGACTGGATAGTAGCTTTGCCAGTTGCCCTTTTCTATATGAGGATGGTAGCACATTCTCGAACCGGGCTATCCCCGTATGAGGTGGTCTTTGGTAGGCCACCAAATATGTGGGGGACGCCTATACCTCGTAAAATCACAGATGTTGACTGTATTATGCTGACAGATTACCTTGCCTCCTTGATGTCTGCACTACAATCTTGTCGTTCACAGGTAGCTGCAGCCTTTCCCGACAACACCGAGGTGAAGCCCCATGAAGTGGTCCCTGGCGACTTTGTCTTCGTTCGTAACTTCGACCGGAGAAGTCCACTGGAACCCCGCTGGCAAACCCCGAAATTGGTTCTTCTGACGACGAGGACCGCCGTTAAGGTGGAGGGCAGAAAAGGGTGGCTGCACTCGAGCCACGTTAAGAAGTTTCACGGACTCCCTTCAGACTTGGACTCTAAGCCCTGCCCTCCTCCACAGACTGACTCAAAACTCCCCCTGGTTGAGAAAACCGCCTCCGAGGAATATAGACTAAAATTACGGTCTAGCAAGTCAGACAGTTTAATTGTTTAAGTCCTCCCCTAGGTGAATCGGTTAAATTAGTTTCTGACATGTATCCCTTAGACCGAGATAGAGAGAGAGATAGACAGAGACAACTCAAGAAACGTGCATATTGTAAATCACTTCGTAGTCACTGTATAGTGACATTATTGATTATGTTTTTCCTCAGTCTTCTGATTATTGCTGCCAGTATATTACTGCATATATATTACCCTATTTTCAAGCGTGCACAATCTGCTTTCAACGCCACTGCCGAACATTCTTTTAGCAAATTACCTCCGCATGAATTGTCTTACAGACTTGCGCTGCGCAACAACACACTCATTAGTATGTTACATCACTCCCACCTGACCAATAACGCTACAAATTGTTGGATATGTGGCCGACTCCCTCCCTATCAGAAATACAAGGGAGTTCTGCCCCTCTTTCCGTACCCGTTCACACACAATGGTTCATGTGGTGCGTGGTTTAGAATGATAAATTCTTTAGATTCCGATACTGTGGTTTATGAGGGAAATTGGGTTTGGGGAAACCTGAACTTAGTTTTGCCTAAAGCCTGTTACCCTAACAAGAAGGGACTTCCCGCAAGGACAGGAACTGATCTAGAAAATGAAGTATATGGATTAGGTAACTATACAATTAACCTCATGATTCTGACTGTCGAATCCGAAGCTGCACCAGTTTTGCCTGCTATGTCAGTGTTACCAGTCAAAGGTGAATTATGTGTCAGAAAGAATGGTTCAGTACACTTAGGTCATAGTAAATGTACTACTGTGGTCGAATACAGTGACCAAGGCAAGTCTACATTCAGAGCTACCCGCCACTCCTACTTCGTTTGTGGTCATACCGCATATATACGCTTACCTCTAGATTGGGATGGTACCTGTTAAATTGCATTCCTTCTGCCACCTGTTTTTCTAGCCCCTCCTGATTATCACAGAAATACCAATCTAGTAAACAATAGACTTCGAAGAGATCTCCCGATTATCGATTACACTGAAACGGCATGGGAGCAATGCACAGACTTCAATAAAGGTTTCTTTCCCTACTTAGGTGCTGTCTTTAATAGTAAACTGATACGCAAATTAACTAGAACACTCGAAGCAGTAGTGAATGAAACTACTTCTGCTCTAGGCAACTTAACAGAGGAACAGTCTGCTATGCGGGTTGTTGTTTTCAAAATCGTCTTGTCATTGACGTCATCCTAGCAGATAGGGGCGGAGCCTGTAAGGTCATCGGGTCGAGCTGCTGTGTTTTCATTCCAGAAAACGCGCCAACAGTATATAAAGCTATAACACGTCTTCATAAGATTGCAAGTTTGATACATCAGAATCCAGGCACCTGGACTTGGTCCGGTTGGTTCTGGACTACGTTGACCGCTTGGGGATGGAAGATTCTATCCTTCCTAGGTATTGGCCTTCTCATAGTATTCAGTTGTTGCCTATGTCTGCAATGTGGGCCAGCGATTTGCGGCTTGTGCGCCGCATCATGTATTCCTCATTCAAGTTCCCATTCAAAACGCGAGAAGAAGAAAGAAGAGCAAATGATGTTACGTGAACAGATTGATAGATTCATGAGGATCGATATATCATGAAGGGTCCGTAGGGGACAAGGAGGGAATGAGGAAATATAAATTTTATGATCAATTGTGTCCCCTATCTTAGACCCCAACGACTCCGTGTACGCGCTACAAGTACATGTATGTTCCCTCCACTTCCAGCTATGAAGACGCAAATACATTTGCGTCCAACGTTAACCCGTCCTCTTTCAGACCCACCATGAATGGGTCGAATATTCCGTTCCTAAGTATGCCTTGCCAACGTCTTTATGTGGTGTACTTTACACGTTTTTCAGCCCTGGCGAAGTAGGCCCTGAATTCTGCCATCGAGCCTTTTCCTGCCTTCTGACTCTGAATGCCTCAGCCCGGGCCTGCATCTGTACCCGTGACCTCTGCCTTACTCCCTGCGCGGCTAACGGCGCTTGGCTCAGCCTGTTGCCTGCCAAGACTGTATTCAGCCTTCGAATTATCTGCTCCGCTCCTCGAAAAATACATTCTTGTCTAGTAGTTCAAGTAAACATCCTTCTAGCTGCAGAGCAAAAGGCCCGGCCTCACTGTCTCCGTGCAAGTAATTCATAGCTCCTGTTACCATGGTAGGCCCATGCCCCCTCGCATCTCATGCAGACACGTAGACACTTATACACGCACTCACAGTTAGTATAGAATAGCCTCTGCCCGAGAGACCTTTCCTTCCAGATAATACAGTTCCTTAAACACGAGATATTAGATACGATTTGGGATTAGGTTGATCTGACATCCCAGACTTCTGTCTCCTCATGTTGGGCTAAATGTCAAGTCCCCTTCACCCTCCAGTTACACGTCAATCACACGTCATGCTGCTGCGCGCGCATCTCTGCCATGTATTTCTGCTGACACTGTAGGATTCTCAGATGGATCCACCTACTTGTGACATCATGTTAATGACGTTTCTAACGACGTTTCTAGTTCACGCAAAACTATTATAACGCCTATCCATTACGTATGTGTATTCTTATCTCTCCTCTCAGCTGTTACGCCTTCTGCATATGCCTTTACTGTAATGCATTGACTATATATATGAATGATTGCCAATAAAGTATGGTCTGTCAGTCCCTTCCCGAACCTACGTGGTGACGGAATGGTATGCCACCTTTGGTTCGAACCAAATACCCATTCCTTTTTAAGGAATAAAACCCCTTTTGAAAACCTCAATTATCACGGATTTTGCCTCTTATTTTTCTGAGTTATTCTTATTGAACTTTACCACATAAATTAAGTATAGGTAATTTAATTTTACCACACTCCAGGCGCAGTGCCAGCAACCCCTCAAAGTGAGGGAAGATTCTAATGGGCACCTGGCCCCCTTATCTCCTGGACAGGCGGCTAATCCACCTAGCGTCCCTCCCCAGAGTGTGGAGGAGCACGCGCGCACAGGCGACCCTGGGGTTGACTTAGACGCTTTCACACGCCTTAAGAAGGCCTTTCTAGATGCCCAACCGATCTTTGATGCCCAGACACCCGGTCCCTCGGGATAGTTCCGCTCCCACCACTACAAGCAGACTTAGTAGAAGGAGATGACTCCCCCAACACTTCAGATGGGATGGGGATGGTTCTAGACCATGGCGCCCGATGGCCAACTCCCTGGGAGGGTCAGGCCTTCCTGCAGACACTAGCTTCACCTCCCAAGGGGAATTGTTGAACCCAGATGATTTCCTGCACCCTAGATCAGCAGAATGGTGTTCTGCTCCCAAGTGGCAGCCTACATGGCCAGTTGGCTCAGGAAGCCCTTAGATAAAGAGGTATGGGGTTGCCTCAAGGCAGAATGTCCCGTTCCCCCTTCGGAAGGGAAAGTGGCCACGACACTGGAGATAGACCCCAAAATGGCCACTTTTCTCGCCAAATTTGTCTGCAATCCTAAAAAAGGCATTGATCGTTCCTGGCTTTCAAGCCAGGATAAGTTCCTGGATGTCATCGGCCCCCTGGCAAAGATCATGGATATGGCGGAGGACGCCAAGGCCTCCGGCTCCCTCATATCCCCAGAGGTACTTTCAACTGGGCCCAACGGGCCATAATATTTCTAGGGAACGCAAACTATGCGATTTCTACAGAGAGGCGTAGGTCACTCCTGATTGAGATTGACCCTTAAATTGGGGGAGCTCTCCTCATCGGAGGCAGGGACGATAGCCCAAGGGAATTTGTTCGGGGACCCATTTATAAAATAATTGGGTACATTTGTGAATACTTTCAATTCTTTGGACAAGGAGCGATCTTCAATTAAAATAATTTTTGTCCCCTGTGTTTTTGCCGCAGACGGACGAGGTAGGGGGCGCTCGTCTGACCGCCTGTTCCAAACAGCCTCCAAAAGTGCCGACTCAAGACGCGGCCAATGGCAAGATTCCACCAAATTTGGACATTTCTTTCAAACTAAGTCCTACCCCAGTAGTCGAGGAGAGAATACAGAATTCAGTGGGAATTTCCATTGATGGGTGGTTGGCCCTTTTTCAGTTAAACTGGAGAAAGCTGTCCTCAGATGCATAGGTACTGCAGACGGTGGAGGGTTTCCACATCTAATTTTATGGAACCCTGTCCCAACCCCACCCGCCCACTCCTTTGACCTTTCCACCTGAGTAGAGAACACTGGCGTGCCAGTATATAAACAGTCTTTTTCAGAAAGGGGCAATAGTTCGGTCAGAGATTCACCCTCGTGGCTTCATTAGCAGCATTTTCCTAGTGGAAAAGAGGGATGGCGGACAGTGCAAGGTCATCAATCTCAAAGAGTTCAACTCTTTGCTACTCTATCACCATTTCATAATTGAGGGTATTCACCTCCTGCGACACCTGATCCAGATCTCCAATTGGATGGTCCGCCTGGATTTTAAGAACGCCTATTTGGCGGTACCTATTTTTCCCCCACACAGACTATTCTTACAGTTTTGCTGGGAGGCCCAGGGGTTTAAATTCACTGCCCTTCCGTTCAGTCACTCTTCAGTTCCTTGGTGTTTCACCAAGTTGATGAGGCCCGTCATCGAACATTTATGGGGTTGAGGGATAAGACTTATTGTTTACCTTGACGATATGGGCTTCGTGGTGAATGCAACCGAGGCAACTCTAAGTCTACCAGCGAGGAAAATGTCCAAAATTCTACACGAATTGCGAAGGATAATATCCAAATCCCACGTGTCACTTCGGCAATTGGCAAGGATAGTGGAACTTCTGTAGCCCTCTATCCAAGCGAATTTCCCAGGTCCTCTCGTTTACAGGACCCTTCAATCTTTGAAAATCGAACATCTTCGGAAAGGCCCGTCATATTCACAGGTGATTCCTCTCTCACCCGAAGCGAAAGAAGAGATGGGTTGGTGGCTATGCCACATGGAAGCCTGGACTGGCAGAGTGATTTTCAGCTCTCAACCCAACCTCATAATCGAGTAAGTCGCCAGCGGTTCCGGATGGGGCGCGCGTTGTGGGGATTTCTCCACCGGCGGAAAATGGTCCTCCATTGATCACTCTCTACATATCAACTGCTTGGAGTTGATGGTTGGATCCTTCACAGTTCGCTGTTGGAGCAAACAGAAGGTAAAGTGTTCCGTTCTTCTCAAAATAGACAATGCAGCAGCAGTACGCTACGTCAATCACCTAGGAGGAATGAGGTCAAGGACACTGTCGGACCTAGCCCAAGCCCTTTGGGAGTATTGTCTAGCCAATCAAATCTCCTTGTCAGAGGCTCATCTTCCTGGGAGCTCCAATTAAGTAGCCGACTGACACTCTCGTCATTGGAGAGATGTCAGCCTGTGCAAATTGAAGCCACAGATCTTTTGACAAATCAAGAACAGGTGGGGTCCCTACTCCATGGACCTATTTGCGTCCTGACTGGACTTCCAGCTTGACAGGTATTGCAACTGGAGGCCAGATCCGCAGGCGACAGCCTTGGACGCATTCCTACAGGATTGGAGCAAGAAACAACCTTATGCTTTTCCCCCCTTTGCCATGATAACTAGATTGACGGCACAACTACACAGGCAGAAGGCGGAAGCAGTGGTGATAACCCCAATTTTGAGATCTAAAGTCTGGTTTCCAGTGATGATGGAACTTTCTTGGGATTTTCAAATCCCTCTACCCTTATTTCTGGATCTTCTCCAGGATCCCCAAGACAATCCTCACCCGCTGGCTTCAAAGGGCTTCACATATGGATCTATTAATACTTATAGATCAGTGATTTCGGCAGGTCACTTGCCTGTGGATGGTCACCCAGCCGGGGACCATCCGTTGGTCAGGAAACTGTTAAGGGGTATCAGACTCTCAGTTCCTCCTGAACCAAAGTACACATCCTTATGGGATGTTAACAAGGTTCTATCCTTATTTAAATCTTGGCCTCATAATAAATATCTGTCAGCAAAATTGGAAAATGCTTCTACGTCTGTTATCCTGTCGTCGGTTTCGGATGTGCCAGCCCTTGATATAACAGTGTTTACCTCGTAAGGGGTCTTGTTTCATATTTCTCGCAGGACGAAGGGTAATTCTACAACTGTTTCTTATCCAGCTTTACGAGAAAATCCGAAATTATGTATAGTTTGCACTATTAAGGCGTATGAAATTGTGACTGAACAACTCCGACCTCATGGGGAGAAACAATTGATAATTGCACTCACAAAACCTTACAAAGCGTTTTTCCCCCTACGATTGCCAGATGGGTCATGCAAGAAGCAGGGATTGATACACTCAGAGGGGCCATGGCCTCAAAAGCATTTAGTCTAGGAGCTCGCCTTGAGGATATCCTCAATGCAGCAGACTGCTAAACGATTTCACCTTTAGACCTTTTATTTTAGACCAGTTCCCTCTCTAACAAGTGTGGTGGTGGATAAGCTTTGAACTAGCCTAATCCTCGCCTCCAAATCCTGACATAGAATGAAAGATTTCCTAGCTAACGTAAAGGAAAGTTTCAATTCTATTAAAGACTCGGAGTCGAGGATTAGCCCACCCTAAGAATTCTTGGAAAATGTCTCCCTTTCCCGTTATTGGAAACAGGTTGATGTTATTATTTAATCCTTCATGAATTAAAGATTTACGGATTTGTTGTCATGATTTCGAATCATGTTGTGTTATGATACTTGAACTTAACTTTACTGTTGCAAGCAATGGGTAGCCTTTTGTTGCAGGGGCAGATTCTAACAAACAGGAACAATAAAAGTGGCCATTGACAGCCATCGCAGGAAGAAAGATGGCTCTAGAAGGGCTACGTGGGACGTTATACAATGAACTATTATATGATTGGTTGAACTATGTTGATGTCGTTCCCTAGTTTTCATGGGAAATATAGTTTTTTGATGAACTTTACATACTTCAAAAATGGCTGCTGGAGTATCTAATTGTAATAAAAGTGAAGAGAGAAGCCTAATCCTCGCCTCCGTTTCCTTAATAGAATTGAAACTTTTCTTTACGTTACCTAGGAAATTTTTCATTCATGAATTGAATGATTTTATTTCTTTTTGACATTATTAAAAACAACTCTGCTATCAAACTATTTTTAATTAACTAATTTGCCGTAGTTAGTCATGTAAATTGCAGGCTTTCATTTTTTTTACCACAAACCTAATAACAACCATGGTCTTCTTGCTGAAAGTTCCCGAATGTGTAACACTAAAAGATGTCACTTCCCGCCCCCTCCCACGAAAAAAAAATATGGAAGGTCGCTGACGTTGCTGCCTGCCATGGTGACATTGCCGCCTACCATGGCGCACAGAGTTTCTCCAAGTGTGGTTCTGACTGACTCACAAAGTAGTACGCTCTAGAAGAGATAAGTCATCAATCCCCATAAAAGAGATGCACATCTGTCGGCTCACTCATTTGTCGGGTGTCTTAAACCTATAATGACCATCTGTGCAAATAAAATGCCACAGTAGACTTATATATATAGTGAACAAGGATACTCCGGTATTCGAAACTCATCTGACTGTGGCCAAATAAACAAAAATCTGCTACAACCACATGATTTGGTGTCCGTTTCCCATTTCTCGCACGCTGCATTTCGGGACTGGTAGTCCCCAATACCGATGCGAGCAGAAGCAATTTGTCGCAGGTGAGCCCACCGCCACTAGGAAGGAGGAGCCAGAATAAATTGAGAGTGGGTGTATTCACAGCTTAAGGACTACAGCATTTGAAGAAGGCACAAGCCGAAACCGGTGTGCTGATGAAATCCTGAATAAAGTACCTGTTTGAAGCCCCGCAGTGTCCCGAGTGAAGTTCTTAATGAAAGAGAAGAAAATGATTTCTATTTAGCGCGGTTCCAGTAACGCGCACGAAGGACCCTTTCAACAAGTGACCGTGGGTGTATTGGAAAAGGACTGATGTTGCTGAGGGGTCAGAGAAATACCACGGCCTGTCACAGAAACCTCTGAGGCAAATTGGGCAACTGGGACCATCGAGAGCAGAGGGAGCGGAGAGACGCCGCATCTGGTCTGTGTTGCAAGTTGAGATACCTCCGAGGCTGTGGCAGAAAGCATGGGACTCTAAACAGCCACAAGTTTGTTTAAAAGTGAAGCCCCACCAGCCTACGTTCGCATTGCTAGCATGCTGCATTTCGGGACTGGTAGTCCCCAATACCGATGTGAGCAGAAGCAATTTGTCGCAGGTGAGCCCGCCGCCACTAGGAAGGAGGAGCCAGAATAAATTGAGAGTGGGTGTATTCACAGCTTAAGGACTACAGCATTTGAAGAAGGCACAAGCCGAAACCGGTCTGCTGATGAAATCCTGAATAAAGTACCTGTTTGAAGCCCTGCAGTGTCCCCAGTGATCTTCTTAATGAAAGAGAAGAAAATGATTTCTATATATATATCTATAATAAGGTGTTCATTCTCTATTCCATGTAAAATCACCCTCTTCAACGCCTGCCTTCACTATCATTTTAGAGTCAAAAGGTGACCGGTATGCAGTGGTCGAAATGCACAAAAAAATAGCATGAGAACTGTGATGCTGCATACAGTGGGGGCAGGGGCCAAAGGTGTGTCAAAAAATATTCTGTATGCTTTTTTGGTCTTTCACTTTCCGGCAGCTTTCACAAGTGCAGCTTACATGAAAAATACATTAAAAAAATGTTACTCAGTGGGTAATGCACAGAGAATTAGGTCTAGGTTGGTGCAGTGGAGAATAGTGACTTGTGTATTTTCAGTGCTAATGAGGTCACAGCATGTGACAGAAAGCCCTGTGTAGATGTAAGTTATTATTTAAACTTGCATTACACACAGTATACGAGAGACTGCTACAAAATCTGCAAAAGGTGTAACATAAAATGGTGCTTCCACAATATAGATGTTAGTAATACCCAGCCTGTACGTAATGCATGTTTGTTATACATAACTGTCCCTTAAACACATTGTCAAGGGGTAGTAAGCTCCACATAAATACAACTATAATGAAACCATGTACTTCACAGCTCAGCTTTTAAACTTTTTGCACTATCACTCAAAAAGAATACATTTTTGTCATCATGAAGCTTCGAGTGATTCAATCAATTAAAGCCAGTACCGACTCCCAAGCATCCTTTGCATATTTGCCTTTAAATTTGCAGAAGACTTGTTTAGCTGTCTGCCCGGCTTCGGTTTCTCAAAGCAAACACAAGGAGATGATGGACAGAGCGCTGAAACTTTTAAAAACACACACCCCCAGTCACAGATCTGGGTTGAATTCATCAATAATTAATCGATGAACCTAGAGAGCACCTTAGATGTGCCCCCTGAAAACCTACCAACTACTATGTGTTGACTGACTTTCCTTGACCAGCCAGTTACCATATACAAGTTTCTTACTAGCTGAGGTGAAAGCCTTTGCTCTCGGAGGCCAAGAACAAAGCCGGCTCTGAGCAGAGGTGTTCACATATCATCCAATCAGGATGGGCATTCCAGGACAGGAAGTTTTAAAGGCCCTGCCCCCTTTCATATGCTACCCTGGGCCTCTCCAGATAGTGGAGGTGCCCATCCACCTAACCGATCCCACTTTTTGGCAGCAAGACAGACTGGAAAATTATTTAGATTAGGTATGCCACACTCAGCCAGCCCGAGGCCAGGCCTGCGGATGTGGAGCACACGTTTCAAATTCCTCCATGTTGTTTTTGGCAGGAATTAATTAGCCTTCTAGGATCAGGGTTATGCCTACTTCCCACAAGAAGTGGTCATATAGAGAGTGTATTTATTTATTATTTATTTAAAATCTTATATAGCGCGCAGCTACCCTTGGGCATCCCGGCGCTTCCAGACAACATCGGATGGTAAAGGGGACAGCATCGAGGCGTTATGCCGGAAACAGGAAGGTTTTAAGACCTTTGCGGAAACGCAGTGTGCAGGGCTCAGCTCGAAGTTTTAGGGGAAGCGAGTTCCAAAGCTTTGCCGTGTTAAATGAGAATCTTCTCCCCCCAGTGCGGGCCTTTTTGACTCTAGGCACCATCAAGAGATGTTTCGTGTCTGACCACAGCGTTCTGCCAGCTTTGTAGGGAGTCACTAGATTTTTTAAAATAAGGGGACCTTTGCCTGCAAGAATTTTGTGAGCGGTACAAAGTGCTTTAAAGGTCACTCTCTCCCGCACGGGGAGCCAATGCAGTGCCTTCAAAGCCGGTTTTGCAGATTGCGTCCTCGGAATGTCCATGAGCAGCCTTGCCGCTGCATTTTGGACCTGTTGAAGAGTCTTAAAGGTTGATTCAGGGGCGCCCAAAAAGATGGCGTTACAATAATCGAGTCTAGATGTTATGAGACCCTGAATCAGCAGCTTCCTTGATGTTACCGGTAGTAGAGGGAAGATTTTCCGAGCCGACCTGAGCAGGGCATAACATACTCCTGCTGTTTTCTTGGCTTGGGTGCGGAAAGACAAGTCTGGTTCTAGCCAGACTCCAAGGCTTTTGATCGCATCTTTGGGGGCCGGGGGATCGCCCATACATCCCGGCCAACTAAGAGGCGGGAGAAGGGTAGTTTTACTCCCCAGCAGCAGTATTTCCGTCTTTGAGCCGTTTAACTTAAGGGAGGAATCTCCCATCCAAGTGTGAACATCTGCCAGGCAGGAGTTCAAGATGTCAGGATTGTCGGCCAGATGTGTTAAGGAAACCACTAGCTGCGTATCGTCAGCGTAGCTGACGATTTTGATGTCATATGGGGATACTACGTCCTCCAGGGGGGCCATATATACATTAAATAATGTGGGGCTCAATGACGAGCCCTGTGGCACTCCACACTGGAGGGGAATGGATTTGGATCTCTCAGGGCCATCCCACACGTGGTAGGAACGATTCGAGAGAAAAGATCTCAGCCACTGCAGGGCCGCCCCGGAGACCCCTACCTCAGCCAGCCGTCGGATCAACACCTGATGGCTCACAGTGTCAAACGCCGCGCTGAGGTCCAGGAGGATCACCGCCACTGACCCTCCTGAGTCCAGGATGCATCTTGCCTCCTCGACAACTGCCAAGAGGGCCGTGTCTGTGCCCTGACCTGGGCGGAATCCAGCTTGTGATGGTCGAAGGAGTCCATTCGACTCCAAAAAGGCTGACAGCTGCCTGTTGACCAATCGTTCCGCAACTTTGCCGAGGCCCGGCAAGAGCGAGATAGGTCTAAAGTTTGCCAGATCATTGGGGTCCAAATTGGTCTTTTTTAAAAGAGCCTTAACAACAGCCATTTTCCAAGTGGGTGGCACCACACCCTGAACAAAAGAGGCGTTTATAAGGTCTGTTACGGGAGCTGCAATGGACGCTATTACCTGTTTGAGAAACTTCATGGGGACCGGGTCCATGGGAGAACCACTTTTAATCGACGATAGAGTTTTGGCAACGTCGCTCACTGATACTGGGCCAAAGGTGTCAATGTGGAAAACCTTCTTTCTGGCCCGAAGTCCCACATCCTGCTTGCCAATATCCTGAGATAGGTTTGGCTGGGGCAGAGAGATTAAGATCTTCTCAATTTTTGTGTGGAAGAACTCAGCCAGTTGTGTGCTTTTTTGTTTGTCATGCACCACATCCGGCTCCGGAACTTTGAGCAGTTCTTTGACCACTTTGAAACTCTCCCTAGAAGAGCTCGAAGCAGATTTAATGCGATCGTCAAAGAATAGGCACTCAAAGGTAGGTAGCGCATTGACTGCAACCTGTATCTCCTTGTAAAGGCCGCTAAATTGAGTATTTAGGTGGCACCCCTGAACCCAAGATCTCAGATTCAACGGATAAACAGAAGAAGGACAAAAAAGAGTCACTGCCTGGCAGCAACTGTAGCAGAAATTAGGTGAGAAAGCCTGCCTTCCTCAGCCCTCTCGCGACAAACGTGACAGAGTGACTCATCCTATGAACTGGAGAACTACCTGAACATTGGGTAGCCCCCCAGCACATCACCAAACACTGAAAGTCTCCCTCGGAGCAGAAGAACTAATCCCCTGCAGTCTGCAGTCACTGAGAATCAGAGGCCAGTCCACCGTTTTGCAGCTCCCAAGCCCGACCGGTGTACTTGTGCTCTGAAAGGTCAGATCAGTCTCCCCAGCTGCACCAACCCCGGGGTACCAGACACTCTGCACCGAACACGGATCGTGAGTATCCTGTCTGGACTCTCACTGCACCAGGACCAAGCAGCCCCCGAGAGAAGTCAGAATCACTGACACCCACTTCAAGAGTGGCCCAGCTCCCTTGATTTCTCCTCTTCCAACTGTCTGTCCCTGACCACCAGGGGCTTCTTTATGCACCCAGTCCAGCCGACCAAACCCCTCTGCTCCAGAGCCCCCCAGCCTGGGTTCAGACGAACCGGCTTTGCTCCCATGCTCCAAGACCCCTTGCAACCTGAGCCTCCATTTATGAATCCTCTGAATTGTCTTTAAGTCCCGCTGTGCAGTATATCTTTTCATGTGCTTCCCCTTATCTGTAGCGCCAGCTACCAACCTCACCAGCATCATGCTCCCGTTAGAACCCGGGTGGTTCTTGGGTAGTACTTCGAACCTTGGCCCACTGCTATTCAATCAATCAATCAATCATAGCATTTGCAAAGTGCACTACATACCCGTGAGGGTCTCAAGGCGCTGGGGGGGAGCTGCTACTGTTCGAAGAGCCAGGTCTTGAGAAGTCTTCTGAAGGTCAGAAGGTCAGAAGGTCTGCCGTATGCGGATGGGGAGGGTGTTCCATGTCTTGGCTGCGAGGTGGGAGAATGTTCTGCTGCCGGAGGTCACTCTTCGGATGCGGGGGACGGTGGCGAGGGTGGGGTCTGTGGAGCGGAGCTGGCGGGTGGCGGTGTAGAGGCTGAGCCTGCTGTTGAGGTATGCTTGTCTGGTGTTGTGGAGTGCCTTGTGTCCGTGGGTGAGGAGTTTGAAGGGTATCCTCTTGTTGACAGGGAGCCAATGCAGGTCTCTCAGGTGGGGTGTGATATGGCTGCGGCGGGAATGTCGAGGATCAGGCGTGCAGAGGCGTTCTGGATGCGTTGGAGCCGTTTCAGGAGTTTAGCCGGGGCTCCTGCGAAGGTGGGATGTCGTTGGTGTTGGAGCTGGCGTTGGAGAGTTCCGCCACAATGTTGAAGAGCTCTTTTCTGTTGTGTGTGTTGTTGTCTAGGCGGTCTTTGAAGGAGGTCCTTATGGCAGATCTGAAAGGGTGGTGGTGTCTGTGGGGGTCGTTCTTGCAGGCTGTGTAGCTTTCCGGAGTTCGTTCACGGATCCATTTTTTTTTCGAGTTTCGGCAGGTTCGCTTGGAGGCCTGGAGGTCTTTGATGAACCAGCTGGCTTTCTTGCTGGTGTGGGTGTTAAAGAGTTTCCTGAGCGGGGCGAGGGTGTTAGTGCAGTCGTTGATCCACTGCGCGCGGCGGTGACGGGGTCGGTCGGGTCTGCTGGTGGGTTCCCAGCGAGGGTGTGGAACGTTGTCTTCGGTGACTTTGCTCCAGCAGCGGTGCAGCATCTGTAGGTTGCGGTGGTGGGTTTCCGGAAGGTGAAATGGATGCAGCAGTGATCGTCCAGTGGAGCTCAGTGGTGTGGTTGAAAGAGACGTGGGAGCTTGAGGAGAAGATGGGATCAATTGTGTGGCCGGCAAAGTGGGTGGGTGTAGTGACGAGTTGTCTGAGTCCGAGGTTGGCGAGGTTGTCGATCAGGGTGGTGGAGTTGGTGTTGTCGTTGTTCTCGAGGTGGAATTTCAGGTCTCTGAGGAGGATGTAGTCCATAGAGGTGAGGGCGTGTGTGCTGACGAGGTCGGTAATGGAGTCGCTGAACTGTGCTCGGGGTCCAGGGGGTCTGTAGATGAGGGTTCCTCTGAGGGTGGTGTTGGGATAGGTGTGAATCTGGAAATGTAGATGTTCAGTGGTGCTGAGGGTGCCGTCTGTGTTGATTGAGACTTTGAGAGTGTTCCTGTGGACGATGGCGATTCCTCCTCCTGCTCCATTGGTGCGATCCCTGCGGGTGATCTTATAGCCTTCCGGAATGGCTATGGAGATGTCGGGTGCCGAGAAGGGGTTCAGCCAGGTCTCCGCCAGGAAGGCGACGTATGGGGTGTTGGAGTCCAGTAGGTCCCAGAGTTCCACGGCGTGTTAGCGAGCGGAACAGGTGTTGAGAAGGGAGAATCTGAGATAGTTGAGTTCTTTGGTAGGTGGGTTGGTGGGCCGGACGCTGGTGAAGCTGCAGTTCCGGCA
Organism: Lissotriton vulgaris; assembly: GCF_964263255.1. Classification (NCBI taxonomy): domain Eukaryota; kingdom Metazoa; phylum Chordata; class Amphibia; order Caudata; family Salamandridae; genus Lissotriton; species Lissotriton vulgaris. Next base: position 1,608,900,395 of record NC_141693.1, on the reverse strand, counting down.
GGAGAAGGGTCCTTGGGTGCGCTTCGGGGCGGACAGGCAGCTGGTGCGTGATCGTCCGGCGTTAAGTGCGTGGAGGGCGCAGGAGTCATAGCGGATGCGGGTGTCGTGGTGCTTGTGGGGGCCATGAGTCCTGGCGCTGGGCACGGTCCAGGCGCGGACGGGCGCAGACGGGTTTGCCTCAGGCGCGCCAGCGGCGCGTCCGCTGTGCGACCTCCATATGAGGGGATGTAGGAGGTAGGAGCAGCTGGGAGGCGGAAGCAGGGTGGTGAATGGGAGTGCGGGTGGCGGGCCGCAGGGACGCAGCGGTGGGAAAACAGGCAAGGAGCAGCAATAAGGCCCAAAATAAGTAAATAGTTTAGGCACAGAGAAGGAAAAGCAAATAAGGCACAGGAACAATGGTGGCGAGGAGCAGCAATGTGGCACAAATTAAAGAAATAGTTGAGGCACAGAGAGAAAAACAAATTGGCACAGGGACAATGGGGCGAGGTGCAGCAATATGGCACAAATTAAGGAAACAGTAGAGGCACCAGGAGAAAACCAAATTGGCACAGGAATACCAAATGTAGCAAAAACCAATGCGAGTCCAGGTGGCAAGACCTGCAAAGACAGACAGAGCCGTGCAGCAGCGTGGGGAGCGACCTGCCTGCGAGCAGGGTCAGAGGTCACTATTCTGATTCATGAAGGGGAACCCCTGAAACCAACTGTACCTATCTTTTTGCAATTTGACTTTTCTTTCCATAAGGATACATTGTGTGTAAAAGCACAGAGGTTTGTAAGTTTGCTCATCTGTGACTATTTTCGAATGAAAACTGTACTTACCTTGAAACTAATGTCTTAAGTTTAAAATACATACAAAAAAAGTGTTATTTTTCTTAATTGGTCTTAAGTGTGTGTCTCATTAATTGCCTCTGTAAGTACAGCAAATGCTTATTACTGCCCACTGATAAGACTAGCTGCTCGCCCACGCAACCACAAAAGAAAATATTAGTAGTATCTACTTTTGCCTCTGCAAACCAATTGGGGACCTACTGAACTCTCTGAACAGTGTACTTCATTTTAGTACACTACATAGAGAGCCAACTTCCTACATTGGGGGATCAGTGGTGGGGTCCATGACTTTGATTTGGCTGATACTACTCAGTCAATAAGTGACTGCACACGTAATTCCAAACATTGCCTTCAGTTAAAAGTGAATTGGCTGATTTTTTTCTAAATTTCTAAAATTAACTGTTAGGACCTTGGTTAAGTCCCTGATGTTTAAAACTTACTATAGTTAGGACTATAAAACTTGAAGCAGGATTTTTTCTACTTTCCAAAATGTTTCAAATGTTAGTATGATAAGGGATCCTGCAAGGGATATGGCTAAGGAGCTCGAACTTACCCCTTATCTGCAGCTTACTTTCAAACAGTTAAGGACCCTCTGCAAAGGATACAATACAAAAACTGGCTCAAACCATATGACTAAAACGCTTCAGAAGCTGTTGCCAGAGTATGAGCGGGTCCATCTGACGGATGAGGAGGAGATCCTTCTAGAGAGATTGGCACACAGAATAGCCCTGGAGGACAGGATACTGGCCATAGTAAGGGAAATGGCAGATATCGGTTTAGGACCCATCAATGGTGGCAGCAAAAAAATCCTAGAGGCAAAGAGAAAATGTTTGACCTTAAAATCCCCAAATTGATTGTTCCCAAGTATACAGAAGGTGATGACATCACAAAATAGTTCACAGCGTTCTAGAGGGCCTGTATAGCTAGAAAGGTCAGCCAGAAGTAATGGGGCTCTATCCTTTGGGAGCTGTTCTCTGGCAAAGTGCAGGGATCGACTCCTGACACTGAGAGGAACAAAAGTTGAGTCCTATGACCACATGAAGGGTACCCTGATTGAGGACTCTGGACTCACTATGGGGCAATATAGAATTAAGTTCAGGGGTACTCAGAAATCCATGAGTCAGTCCTGCATTGATTTTGTAGACTTTTCAGGAAAGACACTAAGTGGTTGGTTAGATAGAAGCCAGATGCAGGACTATGATGGGAGTATCATTTGATTATGAAAGAACAACAGTTGAGTAACTGTGTGAATGAAAAGATGGACCAATGCGTGGTAGACGTAGGTCTAACTTCTCCCCAAGAATTGGGAAAGAAGGCAGACAACTGGTTCAAGACTAGGGTTACTTTCAATGAGGAGCCATAGAGGGCAAAAACATACCAGATCACTCTCCAATCAACATCTAATCATAGATCAAAGATCTGGCATGAGTAGGAACTTTCTCAGTTGCTTGTTATCTACAGGATTAATGGGACAAAGATATTCTTATCTTTGCCCACGGCCAGCTATTCAGTAGCACAGGACGGCCAAATCCTCTGCGCCCACTTAATTTTAAAACAGAGACAGGAATAAGCAAGAGAAGTGGTCAGTGAAATCACTCATAACATAACATGCCCCCTCTATTTTGAGTGTATGTGTGCTACAAAAAATGTGTAGAGAAAAGAGAAAATATCTCACGGGTGTACCACCAGAGGAGCTACTGATAGGTTCTCACCAGCTTGCCCACGTTTTTGGCATCATCGATAACTTTCTCAAATGAAGAAGAAAGAAATGTGTCCCGTGCAGGAAAAAGTGTAGAAGAAAGAATCAAGACCCCATGAAAAACTGAGACTCAAGCAGTCTCTATTAAAATTGGGCTAAACTCACACACAACCTTGAAACTTGTATTCAAAACTGTGAATCTGCATAATGTTAAAAACACAGCATGTTTTAGACCACTTCAAGGGCGGCCAACATGTTTCATTGCCAGCTATATATTAACCTCAATTTCATCAGGGCAACTGAGGTCAACAATCACCCTTTGAAGTGATGTTTGGCCATCCTGTGAGGGAAACACTTTGTCTGGCTAAGGAAGGCTGGGAGAGACCTCTCAAAGAAACTAAACAGGATATTGTGGTCTTCTGTTATTGGATGGCTGAGTACATGGACAAAGCAAACAAAAACCTTGAGGCCAGCCAAGAGCATCAAAGCTCTGGTACGAACGAAAGGCTGCCTTGGTGGACTTTCAACCAGGGCAAAAGGTATGGCTGTTGGAGCCTGTTGCACCTAGGAGCCTCTAGAACAAATGGAGCGGTCTCTACCCTATCCTTGAAAGGAAAGGTGAGGTCACCTATTTGTTTGACCTTGGCACTAGCAGGAGCCCCGAAAGGGTCATCCATGTTAATCACCTTAAACCTTACCACAGCAGGGATGAAGTGACTATGCTGATGGTCACTGACGAGGATCAGGGAGAAAAGAGCTAATCTCTCCCTGATCTGCTCTCCAGTAGCCTCAGAAATGGGTCGTGGATGTAGTGGTCTATTTGGACACCCTATCTGCCCAACATCAAGCTGACTGCAAGCAAGTCCTGGAATAGTTTACTGGGCTCTTCTCCTTAACTGCTGATTGGACAAACTGGCGTATCCATGATATAGACACTGGTGACAGCTTGCCTTTCAAAAATAAAATCTATCTACAATTTGACCATGTTCAGGAGAGCATCAAAGCTGAAGTCAGCAAGATGTTGGAGTTAGGGGTTATTGAACCCTCTGACAGCCAATGTCCTAGAGTTTCAAAGCTTCAGTCCAAGGGTGGGAAACCAGAACGGAGGTTTTGCTTGGACTACAGAGTTCTCAATGCTGTCACTAAGACAGATTCTCAACACATGCTCAGAGCAGATGAGTTGATAAATAAATTGGGAGCAGCCAAATTTCTCAGCACCTTTGACTAGGCGTCAGGGCACTGGCATTTTGGCATAGCCCCACAAGCAAAAGAAAGACAGCATTCTCCACTCCAAATGGGCATTATCAGTTCACTGTTGTGCCCTTTGGCTTAACCGCATCGCTGCGGCGGTTATTTTTCCGCTACGCAGCTTTTTTCTAAAAGCCGCGTTAGATGACGAGCTCAGCTCGTCATACGCACACACCCCCCGTGGCTGATGACGAGCTGAGCTCGTCATCAGCATCGAAGGGGCTAAAGGATTCCCCTGCCACCTTCCATATAGGTTGGTGAACCAAGTCATTGCTGGGTGGAAGCATTTAGTGCAGCATATCTCGACGATATTGCTGTCTATAATTCTGCCTGGCAGAATCACCTGATCCACCTTGGTAAAGTTTTGCAGGTTTTGCAGACTGCAGGCCTCACTATCGAAGCATCCAAGTGCCAGATAGGGCAGGGCACAGTCCTTGTAGGTGGAGGCCAAGTACAATCTTACAACCCACAGTCCAGACCATTCTGGCTTGGGTAGCTCCTAGCACTTAGACCCAAGTCAGGGCATTCCTTGGCTTGATTGGGTATTACAAGAGCTTTGTGGGTGGTTATGGTTTCCATTGTGGCCCTCCTCACAGAACTCTCCTCCTAGAAAATGCGTTAAAAGGTAAACTGAACAATTAGTTGTCAAAAGGCTTTTGACACTGTGAAAGAGGAAATGTGCTCAGCACCCATTCTCAAAGCTCCAGATTATTCTAGATAGTTCATTGTGCAGATTGAAGCCTGTGAGCTAGGGATAGGAGCGGTTCTATCCCAAACAAACGATGATGGCCATGACCAGTCTATTGCTTTATAAGCAAAAGGTTACACCCCGGGGACCAGCGTTGGAAGGCCATTAAGAGGTAAGCCTTTGATGTGTTTTGCTTCATGAAGAAGCTAAGACCATACCTGTTTGGTTTTCACTTCCTTTTTCAAACCGACCATAGCCCTCTCAGATGGCTTATCCAGATGAAAGGGTAAAACCCAAAACCTTTGAGGTGGTCCAGCTCCCTACAGGGTATGAACTTTACAGTAGAACACCAACCTGGGATGGACCATGTTAATGCAGATGGCCTTTACAGGTTCTTCCACTAAGAAAATTAAGACTGTCTTCAGAAAAGTTAGTCTCATCCTCTTTCGTTTGGGGGGTGTGGTGGACTTGTGTAGGAAAGTGCCCCTTTTGACATGGTTACTCCCTGCCTTTTGCCTTGTATCCGATGCCATTTGACTAAGAGTATGCTTGGTTCCTCCTAGCCAATTCCCCAGCACCAGTGTTCTTTCCTTTAACCAGTACCATCGGTCCACAATTGACACCCCTTTAGGATCCTTGGTAGTCCCTAGAAATTGATACACCTGGTACCTAGGGCCTTGGAACTAAGGAAGGACCCGTAGGACTGCAGCACAAATTGTGACACCCTAAGGGAACCCTCACCACGCACATGCAAACTGCCTTTGCAACCTGTGTGTCTTGGTGCAGAGAAAACCAGAGAGTTGACATGGCCCACACCTCTGTGCGCCATGCCAGAAAAAGCACTCCTTCGCTCTCGGAGGTCTGCAACAAAGCCTGCTCTGGGCCGAGGCGTTTAAACTTGTCCAAGCAGGATGGGCATTCCATGTCAGGAAGCTTCAAAAGGCCCAGCCCCATTTGATATACAACCCGGGCCTCTCCAGATAGTGGAGGTGCTCACTACCCTGTCCTGACCCTACATTTTGGCAGCAAGACAGGTGGTAAAATGTCAGATTAGGAGGTGTGCCCACACTCAGCCAGCGCCACCCATTGGGCGGGACTGCTAATGTGGACCCCACTTTTCGAATTCCTCCATGTTGTTTTTTTTTTAAATATATCTTTATTGGCATTTATACTCTTACACGACTTCATACAGTATGCATGAAGTAAAACAGCAAAGGTTAAACATATACCATTTCTGATTTCTTTGTTTGGGTACTTAATGTTTAATGCAAGGCGCAATTACATCACATTTGTACGTTTGTGGGTGGCAAGTATTGTGGAGATGTTAGAGGACCCCTTGGTAACCTGTCATGCCCTCCCATTAATCTCAATGCAACTCTAGTTTGTTACAGTCCACCTTTTCCTCATATCATAAATGCTCCATGTGTGTTGTGTTTCTTACCATCTGGGCCCTTTCAACTGACACCGAGTGCTGAGATGCTGTTTGTTTATTCTACGTATCCGACATGCTGTAGATACCACTAATTAAAGGAAAATGAAAGCAAGGAAAACAGCCTCAAACAGCGCATGTGGGGGCCTGTATCTCTGACATTTGTTGTATTAGGAGCATAAGCTATTATACTAGCCTCTAGAGAGGTCGGGTCTACCCTGTATGTATGACGAACTGAACCATGTACTCCGTACTCAGGCACATTTGTTCTGTGAGGGAGTAGAGGGGGCGGTGGTCAGGAAACGGCATGTGAAGTGTTCCTGTGGCACCGGCTACCATGCATCGCCCCTTCATCACTTCAGTGTCCACATTTGGCCCCATGACTGATTTCGGTGTTATTGCAATACGTCTCTTAGCCAGTGCCAAGGAAAGATCTATGAATCTATTCCCCACCTTATGCTTAGGTGGTCTGGAATATAGGTCAAGTAAACAAACCTCAACCTAGTTGTCAAGGGTACGACCTAATGCATCATTAATTTTAGCCAGTATTTTCAGCCAGAAACTTCAAAGTGACACACAGCTCCAAGTCATGTGGAGAAAGTCCGCATCCAGCTGACCACATCTCGGGCAGCCTCTTGGTTCCCCTCCAAAGGCAGCCTGAAGGCGGTGGGGGGTCATGTACATCATGTGCACGTAATTAAATTGTAAATATTTTAGACGAGTATTGCATAAGATTTTCTTGGGAGACTGTAGTAGCCTACCCCATTCTGTATCTGTGAGTGCCCTGCCCAGTATCCTCTCCCATCTGCCCCTAATTTCAGCATCGGAGAAGCCTCAAGGAGTGATGCATAGAACCATTTTATTTGATGCCCTGCTGTATCTAGTGTGAGTAGTGAATTGAGAACCATATGTGTAGCCGGTTCATCTCTTCCAGTTTCCCACAGTCGCCCAAATCTCCTCACCAGCACCTCATACATAAGAAACTGGCCTGGTGGGAGACTGTACCCATCTACCAATTCGGCAAAGGGTAGTAAGCATTTATCTTGGTAGCCGTCTCCTGCTGTCTGAATCCCAGTCTCTGTCCAAGGCGCTAGCCGCTCTTCCCCAGAATCACCTGCCCTTTCCCTAAGGCAACCCCACCAGTGGTAGTGACGGGGAGTATCTCCGAGCATCTGGAAGTCTTGCCATACATTATTTCCAACACTGTAAGTCCGTGGACTGTAACATCGAGGTGTATGGAACCCTTGTGGCCTGGATTAACAGTTTTGCCTGCAATAGGCGCGGATGCTGCCCTGGTTCAGTCAGGTATGTCCTGTCTTGATTCACCCCTTCCACCCATTGAGCAACCCATTGCAGTTGCATGGCCAGCTGGTAAAATTCAAAGTCCAGCACTCCCAGTCCCCCCTCCCTCATGGGGCGCTGCAAGGTCCGTAATGAGATCGGGGAAACTTGTAGTCCATACACCAGCATTCCAGAGGGTGAAGTGAGGGGTCAGGATCAGTTTAAACACTGCTGCTTCACAGCCGGGGACCAGTAGCTCATCAAACTTGCAGCTAAAGATGTTTTTAAAAATAATTGCGATCCCTCCACCCAGCCTGTCTTCTCTGTCTTTCCTGACAATGGCATAGTTGTGTGGAAGGGCTCTGGCTATGCCAGGACCAGAGCTGACATTAAGCCATGTCTCGGTGAGGAAGATGGCGTCTGGTTGTTGATCCACCCAGAGGTCAAAAATGTCCGCCTGGTGTTTAGGGAGGGAGCGACAGTTGATGTTATAAAAGAAAAAGTTATTTGAAGAGGTTAGCTTGGGTTTAATGTGGCCTTGTGTGTGCTGGGGGCAGTAATGACATGAACTAGTCCTTCTAAGTGCGATTTGACTGTGAAATTGCAATCAGGGCATGTAGCAATGGTTCCCTCAGTATTAAGGCGAATGCAATTAGGCTGGGGATTCATGCGGAGATGCAACAACTGAGTGGGGTGAACTTTATTAAATCGCTGTGCAAAAGGGCAGGGGTTAGGGCCCTGGTTCCCAGCCTGGCGCGGCCTGGTGCAGACAGGCTTGTCTTAACTCTCGCAATGGGGAAAGTATATAACAGTTGAACCCATTTCAGCCAGCCCACCCCCAGCCCTATTTTCTGCATGACCTCAAGCAGATAATCTCATGTCACTGTGTTAAATGCATTCTACAGGCCAACTAATAGAAAGGCTGCCCGTGGATAAGTCCCGACCTCTGGGTGATAGAGCACTGAATAGGATCTGAGTAGGTTGTACGAAGTATTACAGGAGGGGATGAATCTGTTCTGGTCGGGATGAACCAGGTGATTCATATGTGGGAGTATTCTAATTGCTAGGATCTTACGTAATCAATCAATCAATCAATCATGGCATTTGTAAAGCGTGCTACTCACCCGGGTGGGTCTCAAGGCGCTGGGGGAGAGGCGTATGTTACTGCTCGAACAGTAAGGTCTTGAGCTGCTTCCTGAAGGAGAGATGGTCTTGGGTTCGCCGAAGGTGGGTGGGGAGGGAGTTCCAAGTCTTGGCTTCCAGGTAGGATAAGGGTCTTCCTCCGGCGGTGGCTCTGCGGATGCGTGGCGCGGTAGGTTGGCTCTGGCGGTGGTGGGGTCGTTGGTGAGGGAGAGGATCAGCTGGCTGTCGTCGGCGTAGGAGATGATGTTGAGGTTGTGTTGGCGTGCGATGGCTGCGAGGGGGCTCATGTAGATGTTGAAGAGGGTTGGACTGAGTGAAGATCCTTGTGGTACGCCGCAGATGACTTCGGTGGCCTCGGATCTGAACGGGGGGAGGGGGACTCTCTGGGTTCTTCCGGCGAGGAACGAGATGATCCACTCCAGTGCTTTCTCTCGGATTCCGATGTTGCTGAGGCGCTTCACTAGGGTGCGGTGGCAGACCGTGTCGAACGCTGCAGAGAGGTCCAGGAGGATTAGGGCAGAAAGCACAGAAAGAGGCCTAAAATCTATCACCCCAGGATCATGACCTGTAGTCTTAGGGAGTGGGATCACGAATGCTGACTGTGTAGAGACTGGCAAATATCCCAGTCGGAGAGCCTCGTTATACATAGTCACCAGGTGGGGGGGGGGCCAATCCAGCTCAATACGTTGCATAGAACTCGTCCGGGAGACCATCAGGGCCAGGCATCTTACCACCTGCCATCCAAGCTATTGCACCCCAGAATTCTTGTAAAGTGACGGGCCACCCAACTCCTCCGGTACCTCATCTTCAATAGCTCGAAGATCTAGTGGGACCAAGAAGGCGCTGAGCTCCGCCGGTGGGGCACCCTGTAGATGGTGTACAATTGTTCATAATATCTCTGAAAGAGACTATTGATCTTATCCAGTTCATATTCAATCATGCCTGCATCGGTCCTAATACGAGTTATTGGGGAACCCCGGCCTCAGGCCTAACAAGCCACACCAGTAAGCGTCCAGCTTTCCCTTCCTCGCTCTGCACTCCATCCATGTAAGCCCTATAATCATGGGATCTAAGCCGTTCCAGAGCCTCATCATATTGTTTCTGTTTGGTCAGTAACTGTGCATGTGCCTGTGTCCCCGGGCCCTGCATATTATCTATCATGTGTATTTCTCCCTCCAAATCTAAAAGCTCCCTATGTAGCTCCCTCTGTATGAAAGTCGTCTGCCCCATGCAGTGCCTCCTCACCAGCACCTTGAATGCCTCCCATTCCACCAGTTCTGTGGACGCTGTGTCTGAGTTCTTGGTGAAGTATGTATCTATTATAGAACACAGGGATTCCACAAATTGTGCCTCCTCCAGTGACAAGGGGTTAAGCCTCCACGTAAGTATTGGGGTCCTTTGCCCATGGGGTTGGTACGATATTAACAGGGGACTATGATCCGAAAATGTACGACTAAGCTATACAGTGTGTTTAACAGAGCTACCGATTGTTGGGGAGCACCAAAATGCATCTAATCTCTTGTGGAGATGATGAATGGGGAAGTAAAAGGAGTATTCTCTAACTCCATTATGTTGAAGCCGCCATATATCTTGTAAATCCCAGTGTGCCATCCACTCCTGCAGCCCAGCCGCTGTTCTATGTGCCTGAGATCCCAAGAGTGGGAGGGGGTGAGAACGGTCCAGCTGCACATCAGCTACACAATTAAAATCTCTCCCAACACCACCTTCCCCACTTTTATGTCAGCGAAATTGGCGGAGAGAGAGAGGACAAATAGGTCATTTGTTCTTTGTTGGTGGCGTAGCAGCAGCTCAGTGTAATCTCCTGGCCTAGTAGACACCCCGCTAGCAGCACATATATTCCCTCTGTATCAATTAGTATGCGTGGACGGATCCATAGCAGCACTCCACGGGCGTATACTGAAAACGTAATGGTAAAAATCTGCCCCCTCCATCCCCTTCTTAGGTTTCCTACCTCACCCTGGGTGAGATGAGTCTCCTACAGGAGCGCTATCTGTACCCCCTGCATTTCAGGTAGCTATAAATGTTGTGGCGCTTGGACATGGACCCCATCCCCCGAATCTTCCATGTGAGTAACTTCAGGTCCTGGTGTGCAATCGCCATCCTATATGGTTCCAAGCTCCTTCCCCTCTAGAGTTTCTCACCCCCTCTAGGCTGTTAAAAATCAGAAGTGAGGCATCCCCGCATGCATGAGGAAAATAACAAATCAAATACAAAATGTCCCAACTTACAACAACTCCCCGGCCCCAGAGCATCCTTGCAACGGCATCTGCCCAAACTCCAAATGTTTTGTAGTGTAAAACCACGAAGGCCCAAACCAGTCACAGTGAGAGCCTTCAGGGGGTCGTGGACTCACATGACAGCGTCCTATAATGCTTACAGCGGAATTATAAAGAACATTGTGACGCGTAGCAGTGCCCTAAGCACCGGCCCAGTATTATGTCCTGCCCGGGCAAAACACCCTTGTATAACTTTGTCTGCAGTGTTCGGGGTAACCACCAGGAGCTCCAAACTGTTCTTGTCAGAGGTGTCCGATTCCGAGCCCTCGGTCCCCTTCATGGATCTTGATCCAGCCTCTGATGGGGAACCACTAATCGGGCAATCTCAGTAACAGCCTGCAGCGCCGCGGCCCTCTCCTGCTCTGTCTGTGAGGAATTTGGCTTCTTTGCCCCTAGACAATCAGATCCTCACTGTGACCGCCTCCTGGGTCCGCAGCCTCTTGCCGCTCGCCGCGGTTTCAGCGCCAGCCCAGGCATCTCAGTTCAGTAAGATTCTGTCCAGTCCTAGGCCATATTGGGATCCTTGCAGAAGTGAGTCTTGCCATGTATGACAAACGAACAGCTTGGCGAGGAACATAAGCAAGTACGGGATGCCCACATCTCTGGGTGCCTTGACCTCCATGTGTGGGGCACGCTTCCACTGGACCTCCAGAGTGTAATCAGGAAACAACAAGACCTTGGGATTGTTTACCACGAATGGGCCATCTGTACGGGTTTTCTGCAAGAGAATGTCTCTACCCCTATAGTGCAGTAATCTGGCGACAACCAGTCGCGGAGGGCGGCCTGGCACCCGATGCGCCCTTTCCAGAGTGAAGAATGGCGGTAGTGCTCCCGGGGCCACTACCTCCCTGAGCCATGGCTCCAAATACGCCACCATGTTACCATTCTCGATCCCTTTCGGCAAGCCAAGGATCCGTACATTATTTTGACGACTGCGTGCCTCTCTGTCCTCCAGCCGCCGTTCTAGGGTTCGGACCCGGTCGGTTAGGGCCTTGTGTGCAGGTGTTAGCCCCGACTCCACCACTTTCACCCTTTCATTAAGCTTTTGATGCTCCGCACACAGGAGACCAAGGCCCACCGAAACTGTACTGATGTACTGGTGGAGAGTGGCCTTTATGTCCGAGATGGCCTCCAAGATCTTAGACAATTGCTGCTGAATAGGGTCTGATTTTGATTGGGGCTCAGGGCTACCCCGAGCCTGTTCCTGTTGGTCCTCCTCTTGTTCTGGGGCGTTCCCAGTGTGTTTTCCTCGTGGTTTACCTATTGCCACAGCTACAGCAGGGCGCTGCTTGCCCATGTCCACCAGACAGAGCTCCTAATGGATCCCCCCACTAACTCCAAGGGGGCTGCTCTCCCGGTCCGCCAAATCCACACTGAATTTCACTAGGGCACCCACACTCCGGTGGCGACAAGGGTAGCCTAGCGTGTGCCTGTTGCAGAGGGGTAGGGGGGATTCTCTCAGCCTGTTAAAAGTCCAAAAGGAGATGTCCTTGCCCCCAGTGCAGCAGGAGTAGGTGGTCTCAGGTCCCCCAATTGGTGCCACTCCAGTTGCCTGCTGTAGGAGAGTAGAATCTGCTTCCTATGGTTACCCCCACTTTTTGATGTGTTTCACTTTTTTATCGACTTTAGTCTGGCTGGGGCCCTGCTAACAAGGACACCAGCCTAGCTGTTCTCTCTCTAAATTGATTACCTGTACATTAGGTACACTCCAGATTGGTTACTGGGTTACCCTTGTGAGTCCCTAGTACATGGTACCTTAGGTACCAAGGGCATAGGTACCCCAGAGGCCTACCAGGGGCTGAACCATGTATTATGCCACCCCTGGGAAGCTTTCCAAAATGGCACCACAGGTCTGCTACTGCAACCTGGGTAAGGTAGTACTTGTACCCCTTACTTAGATATAGTATACCTATATCTACCTATATATATATATAAATCCATATGAATCTATAAGTCACTAATTTGGCAGGCCTTGACAATCCTGAAGGCAGAGTGCTTGGTTTTGTGTGAGAGGGTGCCCAAGCATGAGCTGAGCCCCTCTGCAGCTTTAGGAATCCCTTCCTTATAGCTGTTCTATGATACAGCCATACCATATACTCTTAAGTGCATTATAACCTCACCGTAAATGCTAACTTTGGAATGGCTTTAGTGTCAAACACTTTGGAATCCTACCTTCCTGTCAGTTCTGGCGTCGGGGGTAGAATTCTACCCTTCTAGAGGGAGAAGACATGTACACACCTACTTACCCAGTAATAGTTTAAAGGTGCTTCAGCATCACAAAATGGATGCTGCTGCCACAAACACGAGTCTGACCTCTTGCTGCTGGATGCAATTCCGGCAGGGGAGGCTTGGCAATAGTTTTCCTGTCCAGGGAGGTGCCGGCAACTCCCCAGACAGGCTTTAGTGTATTGGGGCAGGGTGGGTTGCATTCAGTGAATGCTTTCCAGACAGTGCCTGGGGCACACAAGGTGTCCCTGTGCATTTCCTAGTTCAAACCGGTTGCTGGGGCACTCAGCCCCAGCTCCGGCGCAAAACTGGACAAAAGGGGAAGGGGTGTAACCACTCCCTCCCCAGGTCCTCCCATAGGTGGGACCCTAGAGTTAGTCCAACCCCTAAACTTAATATAACTATAGCAAACCAGTCCCTAGGACTTTAGATTACCCTGGACAAAACTCTGAAACATAAATCTTGGATCTTCGACATTCCATATCGACTGGAAGACAGAAGAAATCTCTCTTGGGGTCAAGGAGTGACTCCCCTGTTCAAACAGGCACCAAAGAAGCATCTTGCCGGTCTGCATTTTCGAGGCTCCCGCCGGATCCCGAAGAATCTGCAACACAGGATACAGACTTCCAGACATCTCCGAGGCTGACACGAGTCCCCAGCAAAGACGTGGGACCAGAACTCCTGGACATCCAGCACATTTGCTAGTGCATTGACTTCCCGAGCTTTCCCGAAGTTGTGCATTGGGCTACTTGTAGTCCAAGCCCTGAGCACCTTTTGCACCGAAGATTGTGGGCCTACACTCCATGAGTGTTCCGTGGGCCCGGCTTTGGCATTTCTGCTCGAGGCTCCTTCACGATCCCTAGTCCGTCGACTGGTGGGTCCCCACAAAGGTAAATACTTTGTTTCTTGGGCTTCCCTGGTTGCTCCAGATGTGCCCTGACTCCCCTCCAAAGAGTGAGTCCCTCAGACCTGGCTGGACTGCTCCGAAGCCAATCTTTCCATTCTGCATGGGTTGCTGTAGCCAAAGCTTGTTGGGTCCAATCCGGATACCGACTCTGCAGCACTCAACATCTCACGTGGGACAACTTGAATCCAGCTCCTGGTCCTCATGGCTGAAGAGCCAAGCTTCACCTACATAACCTGAAATCACCCAACATTGGCTGGCATCTTCTTGTCGTCTTCAAGCTCACTGGCTAGTGACCAGAGTCTGTCCCCTCTGCTTTCAGGTTCTTCAGATCTCTGATCCACCCTTGGATCCATCCGGACACTTTTCACCTAGTCGCCTGCAGCACTTCTTTGCAGCTCTCCATTAGAAACGACGATGAAACTTAATGTCTCCCCCAGGACACCCGCCTTAAAGGCATCTCAAGCAATTACTGGTGCAGTGGTACCCCTATTAATCTCCCAAAAGCTTTTAATCCACTTTGTCATATGTCGAGTGTAATTATCATCTTTCAACAACCCCGTCAAAAGTCCAAACCCGCTCTTGCCTGCGTCTTGTTGCTACATCTAAGGTTAAAATCAGCTGATTATGATCAGAAATGATCCAGGGGAGTCTTTCCACTTGTGATTTTGAAAAAAGGGAGTTTGATACAAAAGAATAATCCAGCCTAACACACAACTTATGGGGAGCCGAGGAATAAGTGAAACCGTGATCATTAGGTTTTAGTCTTCCCCATAAATCAACCAATGCATTATTCCTTGCGAGGCTGAGGATTGCCCGGCAAACTCTCTTCTTCCGGCCCTGGTATCTCCCATTAGAATCCAAACCCAATCCCCCCGCCCCGTTGATATTAAAATCCCCAGCAAGAACAATATATGGGGCCCATGTTGCTAGTTCTAAATTTAAAAAATCAAAAATCTCAGGATCATCCTCCGTTGAGCCATAAATTGACCCCAGAGTAACCCAATCACCATCAAACAGACATTCTACCAACACCCATCTACCCCACTGGTCTTCAAGCTTCTTCCTTATTGTAACATCCTTACGTTTTGATAATATAGCCACTCCTCTGGTCTTCGCCCCCTGTTTGGAATATGCGAGCAAGTGTAATCCTAACTGCTCTAATAAAAACCCCTTGACTCCTTCAATGTGTGTTTCCTGCAGACACACCTACACAATCTACACCCATAGTTTTCAAGAGAATAGCTACACGTTGTCTTTTTAGGCGATCATTCAAGCCAAATACGTTCAATGTAAGTATGTGAATACCCATTTAAAAAACATCTGGTGATTGCCCTAAGCAGTTAACCAACCAATATACATTCAGATCTTTTTCAACCTCTACTGGTTCAGTCAGACCTAATTTGCAATTAAGTTTGTGGTGCATATTCCACTTCATGTCATACACCAAATATTACAAAAATGTGCCTTGCCCCCCACCCGTCCCCCCCAAGTTCACGCCGCCCACACCTCCCACCCTCAGTACCCCTCCCCCTTACAGGCAAATAGGTCAATCCTGATCTATGTGTGACAGCTGTAGCCCAGGAGGTCTCATCCCCCCTCCTACCAATATGCCCTACCTCTAATATCCTTGTGCTGTGCTGGTGCTACATCCAATAAACATAATAACCTGATAATTCCTAACAGATCCTAAGTCATTGCCAATACTAGTGACCTTTTTGTATTGGTTGTCTCAGAGCGACAACAGAGCCACTTTGCTCCCTTTGCTCCCCCTTCTCTTTTAGCTCGGCTAGATATTCTTGGGCCTTTATTTTCGAGCAAAACATTGTGACTCGGCCATTTACCATAACCTTAAGGCGAGATGGAAACAGGAGAAAGGCCTCGCACCCCAATTTTTGAAAGAGAGATATCAATTGTCTCATTCGCCACCTTCTCTCAACTGTGGCGTGGTAGAAGTCTGGGCGGGCAAAGAATGTTGTGCCGTTGTAAGACCGTCTGGCCTCAGGTTTGGCTTTGTCCATGACCTCCTGTCTAAGTAAATAGTTCCCCACATAGACTAATATAGCCCTAGGTTTATCGTTCTGGGTTGCTGCATATCCTTTCTTCTGGACAAGAGGGAACCGGTGGACATGTTGTATTTCACTCTCCCAATTCCATGCCCTTATGTCAGGAAGGCCCCCTTTAGCAAAGCAATGACATATGCCCGTACGTCCTGCCCTTCCTTGCCCTCTGCAACACCAAGCAATCTAATGTTATTCCGTCTCTGATGGTTTTCGAAGTCCTCAAGCTCCCACTGGACATCCGCCGAGGTTTCCTCCTGATCTTCCTTGAGTTCCTGCCACTTCGTGACTTCGTCCTCCAGTTTCCCTGTCCTCTCCTCCACCTCGGTAACTATGCCTGCAATATCTGCATAAAGTTTGAAAGTTTGTTCATTTTTCTTAGTGATCCCTGCATCTTTTTATTTGCTTGCTTGGCCCTTCGAATCCGTTCTGGCCTCTCCTTGTATTTGCTTCAAGGTGGTATATAACAAGTCCATGGTGGTAATCTGTGGTGGACTAGTGGGATGAGAGTGATTTATATTGCTTCCTCCACCCTCCTGATATAGCTGGGAAGTAGCAGAGTAGCCCCAATCCAACTTTTTAACCATCTCCGACTGTGAAGGGCTTCCTGCCATTTTTAATTTGGAACAAGATCTGTTTTTTGCATACTTAGACCTTTGGTTAGCAGAGGCCCTCTGGACTGAGGCGCTTTCTAGAGCCGACGAGTCAGAATCCAGATCTGATTCTTCTATGCAGCTCTCTCCAGTTAGTGATGGTGAAGAAACTGACTCGTCATTATTCACCAAGAAGAAGCAGTCATCACTGGGTGAGCCCGGTATTGGAATAACTTAACACTACAGAAATGTGAGGAAAAGGTGTTTGTTTTTTTACAATTATGTAGGTTGCAAGGGATTCTGGGTAACAGAATCTGGTGAGAGGCAGTCAAGTCACCCCATCCTGGATTACCCTGGGTGTCTAGTTTTCCAAAATGTATAGGTTTGCTACGTTTCTCTAGATGCCGGCAGAGCTATGGTTCAAAAACTACAGCTAGGCACTTTGCCAAAAAGGGTAATTTTTCACTGTGAAATTGTGGTGTGTCCACGTTGCGTTTTGCGCCATTTCCTGTTGTGGGCACTATGCCTAACCACACAAGTGAGGTACCATTTTTATTGGGAGACTTAGGGTAATTCAGATTTGTAAAGCAACTGTTATTACCTATTGACTTTTGATGCATTTCTGCCTTCCAAATGAAAGACAACGTGTAAAAAAGAAGTCATTTTGAAAGATGACCGATAATTCTCATGTTAGTATGAGTATTCCCAATTTTGGAAACGTGCAAAAATCTACTCTTTCAAAACTCTATATTTTGTAGCCATTTCAGAAATACATAGGTGTCTTTCATACCGATTTTTCCATGTATACATTTTCCCAGAATAATTGCTATATACCAGGTACATAATAAAAAACCATTGCAAGTTGCTGCTCAGTTTATAGCTCTGGGTTCTTGGTGAACCTACAATTGATACCCACAACCAGTAAGGTCCAACGGATGTAACAGTATATTGCTTTCAAATAGCTGTTATAATTAGAAGAAGTTACAGGTGAACACTTTGACAAAAAAGGCTGCTTTTTTCAACTAATTTTCAATTTTTCCTATATTTAACTGTTATTTTCTATAAATAAACCTTGATAGATCTGCACAAATGACCCCTTGCTAAATTCAGAAATTTGTATACGTTTCTAAAATGTATAGCTTACCAAGATCAATTATTGCTTTCATACCCATTTCTATCATTAACTGGAAGAAGGTTGAAAGCACAAAAAATAGAAAAAATAGTCTATGTCCTAGAAAGATGCCAAAACTGTGTAAAAATGTTTGGTTCCGGACAAAAGCCTGTCATTCCCTAAAAGCTGTGAAAATGGTGATTTCAGCCCTACAAACCCTGATACCATTTGCAGGGAAAAACTCAGACACTTTCATTGGCAGTACTTTTTTCCCATTTTTCCCCCAAAAACGAAATGTAGTTGTATTTTGGCTAATTTCTGGGTCTCCTCCAAGGGAATTCACAAACCCTAGGTACCTTTGGAATCCCCATGATGTTGGAAGAAAAGGATGCCAATTTGGCGTGGATACCTCATGTGGTCAAAAAGTTACAGGGGCCTAAGCGCGAACTACCCCAAATATCCCAAAAAAACTTAGCACCTGTTTGGTATACTGCTTCTGGGGTGGGGTTGGGCCGGAGAGAGAAGAAATGTCTGTATAACGATTTGCAAATTGGGAGTGGGGTTACTCACGTTCCCTGGAATAGTTCATGGGTGGGCGGCAGGCACTCTGCATTTTGGGGGTGGCGGGCGGTTTTAGTCCCGTTAAGCAGGGAGGCAGGGAGGGGGGTGAATTTGTTGAGTTGAGGGTACTCTGGAGGTTAATTTGTTGGAGGGGAGTTACTGGGGGGCACTTTGCAGCAAGAAAAAGTAAGTGCTTATACATGAATAGCTTGGTTGGTTTCAATGTACAGATGGCAGCAAGAGATCTCCAGTATTATGAGATTATTACTGAAAGCCTGAGAATTGCTCAATTGACAGCAGGGGAGGGCCTGGAAGTCCACATGTCCTTCATAAACATTGTTCTTCCGATATTTGTGACACTATGGCAAAAGGAGAAGGACTTACGTTTATAACCTGGAATGTCAACGGGTTAGGAGACAAAATTAAAAGAGGTATTGTACTGCAATATGTCCACCGGCATGGGCTTGACCTGGTGTTGCTGCAGGAAACTCACCTTATTGGTAACTCCTGCATGGCCCTTGATAGGAAAGGGTACCGAATGGTATTCCACTCAGGTTTCACCTCAGGATCCAGGGGGGTGGGTGTCCTCCTTCGAAAAGGTTGTCCATATGTAATACAGAATACCTGGACTGATCCACAGGATAGGTACTCAGCTTGCACAGGTATGTGGGAGGGCAGGGTTCTAAATGTTGTTTCTGAGTATGCTCCACCGGGTCTACAGCGACTGACACTGATAGATGTTGGGACACTTTTACTTAATCTACCTGTGGGCACACTGGTGTTGGGGGTTGACTTTAACCTGACAATCGACGATCAACTGGACAGATCACCGCCCAGGCGTGACTCAGCACATTGCTCCCAACTATGGGATTTTATCGAAGCCCTGGGAATGGTAGATATCTGGAGGTGGTCAAACCCTCATGACACACATTTTACCTTTCAGTCTGCCGTACACCGAAGTCAATCACGTATTGACTATTTGTTCACACATGCGCAACACATACACAACTTCTCTAATTCTGGGTGTTTGACGCAGGGGTGTCAGATCATTCCCCAGTGCTGACAATCATGGGAGTGCAACGCCCGCTGCAACCTGGTCCAATACGGATCCAGCCTTGGACACTAAAGATCCTGCGTATTGGAGACACCTTGCGGAAAGACGCAGATTATTTTTGGGAGGCAAATGTAGGCCCAGTCCAATCGGCCATTACATTCTGGAGGGCGGATGGTGCAGTGATCAAAGGAAGGGCACTATCGGCGATGGCGGACATAGGGCTGAGCGTCGCCATAGGATATTGGAGCTATAAGCCAAGATTCTACATCTTGAGGTTGATATATCTCGGGCCACGGACCCTGACACTCAACACCTGCTTGACATGAAAAGGCAAGATTATAAACAATTGCTCCTAGAACATGCCAATAGATGCACTCTGGCCTCACGGCATCGTATATATGAGCAAGGGGAACACACTGGCAAGCTTCTGGCATGGCTGGACCGTATGGAGCAATCAGCGAGATGGGTACGTGCGATCAAGGGATCTAGTGATGTTCTGATAACGGATCCTTGGGACATCGGTGAATCCTTTGCAAATCACTATAGGACAGTGCACAGCACCCCGCAAGACTCAAGGCTTCGAGAGCGACGGAACTCCTTGCCACTATCGGAGTGACGTGCCTCTCGGAACAAGTGAGTGAGGTGCTGGACTCTGATTTATCGGTCGAAGAAATTCATAAGGTGATTCAAGACATTAAAGCGGGTAAAGCAATGGGCCCCAAACCGGCTCCTGATTGAACAGCTCAAGTCTATGGCTATCAAAATATCACCTCATTTACTAAAACTATATGACGAAAGTTACGAGAAAGCCCTCCTCCCGAACAATATTTGTGAAGCCACTATTGTGGTCATCCATAAACCTGGTACCCAGATAGATGAGTGTGCCTCGTATACGCCTATCTCTCTAATAAAGGTAGAGGCTATAATTCTAGCCAAACTTTTGGTGACTCATCTGCTACCATATCTCACCCACTTGATCCATCCAGATCAGTCGGGATTAATGCCAGGACGGAACACTGCGCGCAACCTGCGTCATCTGCATTGTGCACTGGGCCGTGTAGATACTCTAGAAGAAGCGGCACTTTTGGCGCTTGATGCCAAAATGGCGTTCGACACCATAGCATGGGAATACCTGTTTGCAGTCCTTGGCCGCATCGGGTTCGGACCAAAATTTATGGGGGGTGTCAAACTGTTATATACACAACCCATGGCTCATGTTTCAGTGAACAATCGGCGCTCAACTCCTTTCCCTCTGTGTCGCGGCACAAGGCAAGGATGCCCGTTGTTGCCACTCTTTTCGCCTTGGTTCTGGAACCACTGGCGGTGTGGATAAGGGGAGACCCAGGCATTAGAGGCATTAGATGGACTAGTGAACACGAAGACTGCATATCACTGTATGCGGGTGATATCTTGCCTCGCCGATGCAATCATATCACCGTGTACTCCATATTTTTCACATTTTCGGGGCGCACTCCGGGTATCAAATAAACTGGTCTAAATCCCAGATGTATCCCCTGTAGGGAAAGCCACCGCGGAGTCCTCAAAGATATGATATTCCGGTAACTTCCCAGGGCTTTTGATACCTAGGGATCTTTATTACGACTAACACCACACTATTTTTTGAGCGGAACCTGCTAGGGCCGTTGCAGAGGATTCGCTCAGACATCACTCACTGGAAGACACTTCCTCTTACCTTGTTAGGACGTGCGTCATTATTTAAAATGCTAGCGCTGCCACGCCTTCTATATGCATTACAAAACACTCCCATTCCGGTGCCTGAATCTTATTTCTTGCAGATCGATGGTGCAGTGCGAGACTTATTATGGGACAACAGGCCGCCCGCATAGCCAAACTTACTATGGGATGGTACGATGGGGGTATAGGACTTCCTCGCTGGCAATGACCCTTCAGGTCAATAGAACGGTGGCTACCTGTTGGGGAGTTATCAAAATTCTCCGACGAATAGTGCATTATCTTTCCCTGCAAGCAAGGAAACAGACAGTGGTTGCGTTGGTCGGTTCAAGATTGGACTATTGCAACGCACTGTACGCAGAGATCAATAAGGGACTGATCCAACGCCTCCAAACAGTACAGAATGCGGCAGCAAGATTTGTACTAGACATTCCCTGCTCTTCTTCTGCGACACTAGCCAGAAAGAGCCTCCACTGGCTTCCAATAGAGCACCGTATCTCCTTTAAAATCATTTGTCTAGTGCATAGGGCTCTGAGAGCTGGAACATCTGATGGGTTGGGATCACTTCTCTCTGGCTATGTCCCCAGCAGATGTTTTCGTTCATCACAACTGAATCTCTTGGTGATCCCTCAGACTAAGAAGACTAGATGGGGAGGAAGAGCTTTTTCTACAGTTGCCCCTCGTCTTTGGAATGCACTCCCCTTGGAGCTTAAGTCCTTATCCTCACTGCCCCTCTTCAAAAAGGCCCTCAAAACATGGTGTTTCAGGAAAGCCTACTAGTAATTAGCTCTCTGGTCATGCAAACATTTTGGTTAGGCGCCTTGATGCCCATTGGGCTGAGTACGCGCATTATAAATTTGCTTTCATTTCATTTCAGATCTACGCCTCTGCTATCAGGCCACACAATTGATGGCCATCAATCAATGGGTGTTCGGGCGACATGACGATCCCAGCTTTTGCACTGATCACTGGCTGCTTGGGAAGGGGGGCTAAAATAGAGCACTGTATACGAACCACAGGAAAGTGTGATTGACTGGCCCTACGGCACGAACTGTGCAAGGGTGGCACGGAGCACAGAGATGAATGGGCTGGCAGGGTCGCTTCACGAAGGCTACCCCTCTTTGGGAACCGGACATACTGGGACGGCTCAGTGCCTGTGCAGGATTTGACAAATGGAACATGATAGAGATCTCTACTGTGGGCGATTTATGGGTCAAGGGCAAGTTGGCATCGTTCCCAGATCTCCAAACTAAGTACCAACTAGGAACGAGGAGAACTTTCGCTACCTCCAAATCAGCCATGCCATTGACTCCACCTTCCCTAAGGATACCCCCCTCCCGGACTACCCCCCTCTGGAGGACCGGCTATTGCTGGATCCTATGACCCGAAAGGCTGTCTCTCTCACTTATAGGAAACTGATCAATAATCAAGCCAATCCAATGCTGAAGTTGAGAGTGGCATGGGAGGCTGAATTGGGAGAACTAGCCGATGAAGACTGGCTAGAAGCGCTGTCCTCGCCCTGGGAAGTAGCCATCCCGAGCCAGCTTCGCTTGGTGCAGCTGAAAATTCTTCATTGTGTATATTTTGATGCCACACTAACACACCGATTAGGTAGGCGACCCGACGCTCTCTGCCTCCAACACTCTGACCAGACGGGAACATTCCTACACATCCTATGGGACTGCCCGCACATACAACAATACTGGACGTACGTAACCCGATAACTGACTAGGAAGTGTGACAATACCATCTTCCCGACTCCCACGCTGTGTCTTGTCAACATTTGGGAAGCAACGGACCTCAGGCAAGCTGAGCAATCATGGCAAACAATGGGATGGAGCATAGCGAAGCAAAACATAGCTCAAAAGTGGGGTGTAGATACCTTACCGCTGCTGAGAGACTGGGCAAAAGATATGAATCACGCCATGATCGCCGAAAAAACAGTTTTTAAAGATAGGGGATGTCCACGCAAATGGGATCACAAGTGGGGGCGCTGGAATAAATATAGGGGGGAGATATGTATCTCTCCGACAGTTGAATTAAGAAGGGAAAGACTCCTTATTTTGGAAGAAGACGTATATGAAAGCACGGCACATACTGTGAGCAATCTGAGTTAGTTGGACATGGGTGAAGTTTCCTGACCCAAGAACATACAATTGACCCGCCCTGGATAGTTCTGTAACTGTTAGAATACGCTGCCCTGGATATCTGCCAGATTAATATAGTGAAGCTAGTGTTGTAATCTCTTGAGGATCTTAACCTAAGCTGTTGATGTAATGTCTTTATTGCGGCTCTTGTTTATTAATAAAAATTGTTTAAATAAAAAAAAAACAGCATGGGGGTGGGGGGAAAGGCCTAGCAGCGAAGGGGTAAGAGATCCTTGCCACTTTTTACACGGTATGTTTACAATCTTGAGAGTTAATGAAGAATGTTATTGACTTTTTAGTCCATTCTGGTGCACTGTTTTGTTATGCGCACTAACTAAAACGCGAATATTTCTCATTTCGTGCTTTGTGTGGCATTAAAGAAAGAGTCATCCCAACTGTGCCACTTAGATGATGGTTCTCAGTCCAAGGGGCTATGAATGCTATATTATCCTAGTGGAAACCGTTTGCAGAATTTATGCTCAGTGATGATGCCAAAGGCAAGAAATGTGAGGATCTTTGGTCACATATTGATAGTGATGTGAAAAAAGTACACTCTACTGCATTTTTTGATTTTTACAGGCAAACATAACAGCTGTCGTGGACATAAAAAAAAACTAGAGTCTCAAAAACACCCTTGTCTGCCAAGTGTTAACCATAATTGGTATAGATGTGTAACATCTCCTTGAGATTAGGCTGGGTGATACCTTTAGTGACTTTGGCACTGCAACATGTTCCATGTTAGAGTGCTTGCCACTTGGTAAGCAAAGCAATGTTGAAGAGCAATTGAGGAACTTTTGTTTTACAATAAATGAGAAATGGCATGCAATGATGCATAGAAATGTCCCTTCACCTACCATGGCATTTGAAGTCAATGAAACCTCACTGTGGTACTCTGTACAAGTTCTAGATCCCTTCCGTAAAGGGGAATTTCCCCTGTAGTTTCAAAAGTGCTGCTTAAGTTTTGGCCGCTTCAATAACTGTGAGGGCATAGGTGCCAGTTCAACGCAAAGGCTGCAGAACCTGCCATGAGAATCACAATCTTCAAGTGCACCAGTAATGGCCTGGAAAGCTATGTCAATGGCCAGAGTTAACAAATTGTGTACTGGCTGTTTTGGCGTTGCCCGTCTCAAGTGCCAATATTGAGAGGACCTTATCACCGAAAAAAGTTTGCATGGGAAGGAAAGAGTGAGTGCACAAGACCAAAGACTTACTGAAGAAGTATTGTATTATGTGCTGTAATAATTAATTAGCAAAAATGCATTTGGACCTCACATATACTATACCTACACTGTCTGTATACCATGCGCCATCAGTGCAAAAAGCAAGCAATAATAAAAGCAAAGTGTTCCATAAACACCAGAAAAACACTGTTTATGTTGTTTTTAATGGCACAAAAATGTGTAACCACTGATAAGATATTGAAAACACTGAAACAAACACCAGAATTTACCAAAAATAGAAACTGAAAACAGGAAAGCGTACATAATCATTATTAAAGCTAATGGGGTAACCCAGTATCCAGCAGAACCTGGGATGTCTAGTGAAATGTAACAAAAATCGGTTCAGTAGGGAGTGTTGTATTTCTTCTACATTAATTGTCTGAATGCCTCTAATCTATAGGGCTAGCAGGAATAAAATCAATACACCAGGTATGTACTAATTGTTTTTTTTTGTACGCAGGAACTGTACCACCAACACTGATTTTAGGCAGGAAGCCTCTGCCCTACAGCACAAACTGAGAGACAGGGGCTACCCCACCAGACTGATAAAAAACTCCTACAAAAGGGCGGCAAGCAACCCCAGAGAGACACTATTGGAGACTAGAGTGAAAGACCCCGAGGATGTAATCACCTGTGTGACCACATTCACAAAGAACTCTGCCTTCATTAAAAAGACTATCAATAGACATTGGAACATCATTAACTCCGGGGGTTTGAGCTTCCCCCGCCCAAGATTTGCATTTAAACGCACACCCAATTTGAAGGATGCTTTGGTCCATACTAGACCAAAAAAACAAAATACAAACAATCAGAGCACCCTGTGGGACCTCCCTCCGGTAGTTGGTCATTTCCCTTGCGGTGGATGCACAGTGTGCCCCCAAACCAGTGTTACCAAAGAGATCCAGCTATCCCACACATTCACCTGGCGATTGCAAAGACATACCAATTGTAACAGTGCAAAGTGCATTTACCTCCTTACCTGCCCCTGGAACCAACAATACATTGGGATGACAATGAGACAGATAAAATTGCGCATTCAAGAACACAAAAGCAACATAAGATGCCTCAAAACAAATACTAGGCTGTATCAACATTACACACAAATGGGGGACACAGCCGATAGTATTCGTTGGCTAGTTCTAGAATGCCATCCAGGAATCACCAAAGCAGGCCTGTTCAGGATTGAACAAAGGTGGGTCCATCGCCTCAAACTGGATACACTGGGACTCAATGACACCGTACCTTGGTCATCCATTCACACCTAGACTGTCTTCGTACTTAGTTTACTCTAATGACCTGCACCTACCCAGTTTACTTTTACTTTTATCTGACCCCTGGCTCATCCTTTTCATAATGTGACCACCTGTGTGCAGTTATATTGTCTGACCACCCTTGTACAGCTATATTGAGTGACCTTCACTCTACATGTCCTTCTACCCAAGACCCTTGGCCCATCCTCCAGCCAAGCTCGCACCGGTCTCCCCCACTCCCGATCCCACCCATGTCATTGAATTAGACCAGACTGGATTCCACCAGCCTCACCACCATAAGCCCTTTACTTTTTAACTTTTTGTCTTCCTGGACTTTAACCTCGTCCGAATATAGAAAATGAATAAGAACCTCCATCCCTTTATATTCAGGTTCATGTCACTGGAATCATTGATCCCACAACCTAATGAGCGGTCACGATCTTCTGGGGCTACGAGGCGTTCATGTTAATACTCATCCGCCTCCCCACCCAATATGGCCGCCAGATATGCTCGTCTGTTCCCCTCACTCTTGTCAGATTGAAGCAAGCCCTTTTTGCTAAACCTCTGCGCATGCGCGGACTCTGAAGGCGCGACCAAGCCCACAATGGCAATCACCGGAATCCGGAGACACTGGGTACAAGTACGCGGGAACTACGGCGACCTGACTACCAGTCGCTCCGGATCCGCCACGGATTCCACGTGGGGGTAGGAGTTGCAGGCAGAGACCGCACACCGTTCAGGTAAGTTTCCTTGTTCTGATGTCGGCTCACCAATCAGGTTGAGCTTTATCGATATACCAGTGGTTTTTCGGTTCAGTCGCGCTCTGATGTCCGATGTTGGAATCTGAGACAGGCTACCTTGGGGCGCATGGGCTAACTCTGGTGACGGGGTCCGTACCTTACAATCCCTTTCAGTGGATGTAACCCTGAGAGGGGATTGTGGGCTTCTCCTCCCCTCGCACTCTCACGTCAGCTGCTCTGGTTGGGGTTGCAGATTTGAGAGGGACGGCGGGGCTCTCGGGCTCTCTCTGACAATCACCACTGATCATTGGAAGGGCGGTACCTTTGAAATCCAGTCAGCAGGCCAATTTTGCCACAGTTACCGATCTGAGAACTGGACACTGGGCATCAGTAGTGAAATTGGCCAGTTCAACCTGGTTGTGATTGTGCTTCTCCTGCAATTGAATACCGGCTCCCATTGAAGGAAATTAATTGTTCCCTTCCTCCTCCCCCTATATCCCCTAGGTGCCTGACTCCTCTGTGCAGCTCCCACAGGAGCAGACTGCGGGGCACCTTAGGGATACTCTTAGGGTAAGCATCCTTTACGTCCACTCTTCGATTGTTTTTGACTCGGCTGAGTCTTGTAAATAATTTAGTGTGTTTGTTTTATGTATAGGGATATGCACCTAGACTCTAGAGGAGAAATATGCTGACAAGCGGCCCAATATGTTCTCCCCTTCTCTAGGTTGCATCACTTGAAGCAGGACCATTTGGCCTGCCTATCATAGCCCAATCAAGTCAAGGTTGTATACAAGTTTTTTTAATTCACTGTGTAGTACCAGGCACCAAGGACCTGAGGAATTGCTAGATTAGCAAGAAACATGTCGACCTAAACAGAGGGTTGCAGATAGCTTCGCCACTTATTTCCGTAGCGTCTATCTCCCCTCCCAATTTTTTAACCAAGGGAGCCAGCCACGCTATTAAAAATCCTTGTGGACTGACTTACCTTTCTTAATCACCACCACCTTCTCACGACTACACACTTTTTCTGCCCTCTCACACGCATGCACCATATGGCTGGAACAAAAGATCTCCGCTAAAGAGCCCCTTCGCGGGTGCCCGTCAGACACTGCAGCGCCAGTCTGACGAGGAGCAGGACCCATATGATGAAGCATGACATCTAGCTTGCTGGGTTTGTGAGGGTTCTAGTTCCCAAGAGGTAAAATTTCCCTTTCTCCTTTCCCTCTTGGATTTCTCTATACACATACACACTCTTCCTATCTAGTCCTTCTGGGGAACTTTGTGCCTTATCTTGCTACTAATGTACTAATTGATACCTATGAGTAACCCAAGACACCAACAAGGTATGGATTTAAGGCACTGTATATTATTCATCATATATTGTGAAATCTTACAAATAGTGACATATCAAAAGGCACATACAGGGCTGTTGTATAACATTTATATAAACCAAAAAACATGACTGAAATGTAACAAAACTGATACAAAAAGAATGAGACAATTACAGATGTTAACATACAATACATACATTAATCAATATGGTGTCCAAAGGAAACATATATATGTTGGAGCAGATGTCCTACTTTGCTTGGATATGTAGTCTGGTCTACATATCCACCTCTGTTTATCCTCGACATTTCGACCCAGAGAAGAAAATAAGTTACTTACCTGTAACTACAGTTATCCAGTATTGGTAGCTTTCATAGATTCACATGCCTGAATCATTCCCCGTCGTCGAGATGGGAGTCCCACTGTAAAATATTCAGGTATTGCTTCAAACACTTCATAGGTTATAATGGCCCAAGGCTATCTAAACGGTAGCCTATCTATGTCCTTTTTAAAAAAGGCAATCACCTGTTAGCACCTTCTAGAACACTTCCAGCAGAGGCAAGTCTCCTCAGATTTTCTAAGCACAAGCGGGAAGTATGGATCCCAAAGACTAACGAGAACTGCCTCCACGGAGAGCAGGGTGGGTTGCATGTGAATCTATGAAAGATACTAATACTGGATAACCATAGTTACAGGTAAGTAACTTATTTTCGTATCCAGTATTGGGGCATCTTTCATAGATTCACATGCCTGAATCAAAATAGCAAGCTGTACCCTAAACTGTACTGTCATTGGTGGAGAAGTGTGGCTCAATGGTTAGAGGAGGCATACCCGGAAGCTGAGGTCAGACCCGGGACCAGGGTTCAATTCCCGACGCGGCAGGGTCTGAGCCCAAGTGTCCACAGACTCGATAATTCTCACTTTGGTGCCTACTCGAATCACGGGTTCACACTCTGCAACTCTGGGCAATAGCTTGCTTAATCTCCACTACGGCCCCCCGCAGCGGGATGCCTGGCTTTAACCTTGGGGATGCCCTGTACGGGTTATCTCACAGGGAAAAGCCAGGACGCGTTCCCAATGCAAGCGCCGGGACACCCCGTTGGGGTAGCTGTGCGCTATATAAGATACACTAAAAAAAGATAGAAGACGTAACTTTTAACTCCCAAAGTTATAGATGTATAACAGTAGATGTTTTCAGTAATTACATACCATACTGTTTAAGATGCATGCACTTAAGCATTTTAGCAGAATAAAATAGTAAAACAACTAAGGCTGCGCTAAACCTTCAAAGATATACAATGATTTTGTAGTATTACCCAGAGCTGAAGTAAAGTCAACACAAAGCTTTATTTTGTTACATCGGTAGATACCACAGAGCGCGAGGCAAGTGTTCAGCATTCACTAATGGAATCCTCAACTGTGTCATACCAACTGTCAAAATCTTCAGTGTCATGGTTCGAGTCGGGGAGCAGCGTGAGCCGTGACATAACAATGAGTCCAGGCGCAAGGGGCGCGGGGACAGATACTACATATCTCTTTTCCTTACACAGAAAACCATAGACATAGGGAGAAAGAAAGAGAGTGAGAAAAATGGGGAGAGGGAGAGAGAGAGAGAAAAGAAGAGTGAGAGAGAAAGAGAGAAGAGGAGCTTTTACCTGAATCTAACAGGCAGTCTGATGTCCCTCACGCTTCTTCTCGGAGTACTATGAGGAACATAATCAACACAAGAGGTACTGAGTTTTACACTTACAGACTTTCTTCCTTTAGTATCCAAACTTTGTGGGGTATTGTAAGGCACCTGGGTATCGGCCCTTACAACTTTATTCATGTTCCACTAGTTGCAATGATTGACACGAACAGCACTCCAACAGATTTTGTCAATGAGTACAGATTCACTGAACTTTGAGTCACCCTTACGTATAATTCCTGTTTTCTTATCTTAACTACGTCAACTACAGCAGATTTCGTGCAAGCAACGTCTTTCCTTTTGTCAAAGTATACCTTTTTCTTGGCCTGAGAAGATTCTACTTTGTTTCTTACCATCTCATCTAACTCTTGAGCAGAGAACCTGTTTTTAAACCAATTTGACATCCATGTTGCTCTGAATTCGGAACATGCTTTCCACCCTTTGAGCAATTCAAAAGGTGGCACACCTGTGGAGGAGTGTGGTGAACCACAGCATCATTCTGAATGCAATAGGTATGACTTTGTTATGTGAGATAGCCCACTGTATACAATTCTCAATCACTCTGTTCAGCCTTTCTACTAAACCGTTGGTTTAGGGGTGACAGTCACAGCATCACTCAGCCACACCTCAGCACCAGCGCAGAACCTCCTCAGCATCACTCAACACCACCCCATCACTGCCTCCGTATCAGCACAGCACCACCACCAGCAAAGCACCAACGGAGCACCAGTGCAGTCCCATTACAGCCTCAGTGGAGCACCAACTCAGTACCAATGAAGCACCACTTAAGCAATAGCGCAGCACCAGCACAGCACCAACTCAGCATCATTCAGCACCACCTCCGCATCACTGAATACCACCTCCGCACAAGTACAGCACCACCTCAGCACCCTGTCAGTATAACTCAGCATCACCTGAGCATCAGCACAGCTTCACCTTAGTGCCAGGACAGACATACTGGAAGACATTGTATATGTTCATTTGTTTTTAATAGGGTCGTTCATTTGTACATAATGTTTACTTGGTTACATATACGGTAACAAAAATGCTTATAACACTTTATTATAATTTTTCAACATGCTGCACAGCAGCCACACTGCACTACAACATAACTTAAACACATTGGAAAAGGCAATAGCTCTGGCAAAACACTTATAAGGTCCCAAAGGCGAGCCCTATTGGCTATGCCAGTGCTTGTTTTAACACTGTTTACTGCTATTTAAAATGTACTGCGGATTCCCAGCCTGACGACGGGGAATGATTTAAGCATGTGCCCATATGAAAGATCCAATGTTTTAGAATCACGGTTTTCAAGCTACGTCTCTGACATGCTAGCCCTAAAAAAACATTATTGGGCCAGAAAAAAACAAAATAAATGCCATAGGAAGGCAGTTCTTCTGTTTATTATAGCTGTTTGGTGTGTCCACACTCTACTTTTTGGAAAACTGCAGGCCCTAGAAACATCAAAATGTTTCATTACTCATGAAGTTTGTTTTCTCACCATAGCACCAATGCAACAGAACGAGAATCAAAGACAAATATTAAAAGCATTCACAAGGACTAATATCAGTCCAGATGGATACCACAAAGTCACTAGCATGGCCAGGAATTGCAGAGAGTTTTGGAAGCATTTTATACTAACAACCCTCAAAATTCCTAGCACAGTAGTGCTCTGCTGATCTTTCAAACGATCAGTAAAACGTGTTCTGAGACTCTTCCAAAGGGCTGTGACTAAGGCTGAACTTTCCAGATAAGCACTGTTTTGAATCTGAAGTAAAACGTTCTTGTTGAAGCACCCACCTGTCCAATGTGGTCAAAGTATTTCTGTGCAGTCTCCTTCAGGCCTTTGAAATACATTTTTTCCTGTGGCTTCAGCTGCAATGGTGAAAAGAGACATATAAGTGTGGGAGGACACATAGCACCAGACAGGCAAGAAAATGTTAAAAAGACAAATTGAGCTGTTTAGTCAGGCGTTTTTTATAAAGCACTGTGTGTTGCCTTGCTGATAATTTAGAGCATTGGTTAACTGAACCTGATTTTCAAGTGTGGCTCATTTTCAAATATCACAAACATCTTTGTGCATCTCAAAACCTTGACTCACACAGCATATTCATGAAAAGCATTATTATCTAAACTAAATACCACTGACAATATTTTGGTTGGCAGGTTGTGAATGAATGATCACCTGCCTAACACTACAAAGAAAAGGTCTAATACAAACAGAGGAAAAAGCGACATACCTATAACTACAGCTATCTAGCATTGCTATGTTTTATATGTTCGCATGCTTAAATTATTCCCTGGAGCCCGTCTGGGAAACCTCAGTAGTTACTCTATGTTAGATTTGGGGGTCTCTAGCTGGCAGAGGTAGGCACCTTTGACCAAATAGGGACCCTTGCGTCTAGTAAGGGTAAGAGGCTACACTTCTAAAATTACCCCTGCTTACCCCCTTGGTAGCTTGGCAAAAGCAGACAGACTTATCTCAGAGGCAGTGTGTTAAGCATTTGTGAACACATGCAGGAATATAATGACAGCACTACAGATGGACACGACACAGGTTGTATATATCAAAAATTTTGATTTTTTTTATAGATTTAACACAAGACCATAAACAACAAAAAACCACAATACTGTACTTTAGAATGGTATAAATAGCTTAGTTCATTTTAGATGGTAAATGTGACACTTTACGTTCAATGTACCTTTGGATGTGTAACGCTATGCAAACAAAAGAGTTGCAGGGAAGGTGATGCGTCTGTTCCTTAAATGCAAAAACGGGGATGCGTTGGTTCCTTACCCCAGGGGAGGTGATGTTAGGGTTCCCTACTACTGCGTAGGGGACAGGGATACGTTGGTTCCTTACCAGAGGGGAGGTGATGCATCGGTTCTTCTCCGCGTGGGTAGATGATGTATCGGTTTCTTACTGCGCTTCTGTGGCAGTGGGACTCGCAGTCCGGCGATGCGACGATCCGGTGCAATGCAACAAAAATGGCGTCTTCTTCTGTATGCGACAATGAAGGGATGATGCCTGCACACCCGACGGCCGTGCGGCGACTGAGAATCTTCTGAGCCGCCACAGTCCCTGTGACACGCTTCTCCGGCAATGCGACGGCATCTGCTGGGACGAAGACACTCTCCTCCGGTGATGTGTGGCAGACTCGGTGATGTGATGGCGACAGCGGTGACACCCTTACTCAGTGATGCGACGACAGTGGCTGCGGCGGCTACACGATTCTTCTCCATGAGTCGCACTTCCAGCTCCCAGCGACACTCTTCTTCTCTGTGTATCACGCTTCCAGCTCCCAGCGACAAGCAGTCTCCCAGAGGCCCAGCATAAAAGCAGGCACTTCAAATTCCCAGCAAGGGAACTCAGGGGAGCTGGTTGGTGAAGTCTGTTATCCCTGAGACTTCAGCAAGAGGCAAGCTCAATTTCCAAGCCCTTAGAGCTCTTGTACAAGATGATGAAAGTTGCACAAAGTCCTTTCTCCTTTCATTGGCAGTCAGGCAACCACTGCAGGCCAATCCCCCAAATAGCTCTCAGCTTAGGGATAGTCACCTTCTTCAGTTTCTCTCTGGTTCCTCTCCTCAGCAAAGGTTCTTCTTGTTTCCAAGAAGTGATCTAAAGTTCTGGGGTCTGGGTCCCCTCTTTTATACGCCAAAATCCTTTGTCTCTGAAGGCAGAGTGTCTGTGCCTCGTCCAAACCAGTTCTGTTCAGTCCTGGAGCACTTTGTTGACAAGAATCCTTCTTTCCTTTGACAGTGTGGGCCAGGGACATCAGACGCACCACAGGAGGTGGAGCCAGCATTGTGGAAAGCAGGCACAGCCCTATTCATGTCCCAGGTGCAACTCCCCCCACCCATCTACATGCAGATATCTCTATTTAGCCCTGTGCTGACTCACCCTGTCTCCTGGAATCCCCTAGCCACTGTCACTCAAACTCCAAACAAGGAATACACAACCTAGCAGAGACAGGCTTGGATAGTTAGGCAAAACAATGCCTACTTTCTAAAAGAGGTATTTCCAAACACAGAATGTTAAAACCAACTTCACTAAAAGATGTATTTTATCATTCTGAGTTTAGGCACACTTAACTTGAATGTCTACCTAGTTTCCTAACTGATCCTAATAATCAGTTAGGAATATAAGATGTTATAATCAAACCGCCCATTCTGGCCTGTGGGGAACAGGTAGCCTTGCAATAGTGAAAAGCGAAAAAGGCTGTAATTCACTATTAGGACATGCCACACACATCAGGGCATGTCCTACCTTTTACCTATAATGTACCCTGCCCATGGGCCTACCATAGGGGTGACTAATATGCAGAAATGGGAAGGTTTAGGAACTGGCAAGTGGGTGCACTTGCCCAGTCAACATGGCAGTACCAGACTGCACACAGGTTCTGTAATGGCAGACCTGAGACACACTTTACAGGCTGCTTCTGTGGGTGGCACAACCAGTGCTGCAGGCCCCCATCAGCAGCATTTGGTTTACAAGCCCTGGGCACACTCAGTTCTCTGTACTAGTGTTTGACAAGTAAACCAAACCAGCCAATCATGGAGCCACTAATCCATACATCAATTTACCATAAGGAGCACTTGCACTGTGGCACTGAATAGCAGTGGCACAGTGCCCAAAGCATCTATAACCAGCAAAAACACATGAGGCAACAACAGAAAATGGAAGGGAGACCCACACCAATAGTGCCAGGCCTAACACTCTCAATATGCCATTTAACGCCATGCCCTTCCCCCCAGAATGCTAATCCCTGTTTTTACTATCTGGGGTGCCTTGTGCTAAATCTTCATACCATTTCTTCCACAGAAGCTGTACATGTCAAATTTGTGTCCCTTTTTTTCCCAACGTCCAGGGCCGGACTGAGAACAGAAACCGGCCCTGGCAAACTGCTCAGCTGCCCCCCCCTGGGGTCAGGGGGGTGCAGGTGAGGAGTTTGCGACGGCCGGTTTCGGCCGATTTTGTTACCGGGGGCCGACATTGCCGACCCCCGGTATCAAAAACGGCCCCCCAGGGGCCCAAAACCGGCCCCCACCCTAGCGGCCTACTGGGGAAACGCCCGGTGCCCACTATGGCCAGTCTGGCCCTGCCAACGTCCAGGGATTTTAAAGGTGCCCAGGGTTTGGGGACCTCAGAAAGGACCAAAAAATAGTCAAAACATGGCTACACTTTGTATTTTGGGGGCTTGTTTGCGAATGACGGGGAAAAGAAAACGTTTTTTTCTAAATATGGCTTCAACAAAATGTTTGCTGTGCTTGGACTACCATCTTCTTAGCTTTTAGTAGCAAAGTTAGTTGCAACAGAACCCCATTTTTTAACCACAGTTTTTGCATTTTTCAAAGAGGTAGTCAATTTTTCCTAATGTGTGTGGTGTGAACCTATTTGCAGGATGTGGTGGAAATAGGTGCAAAGCCCAGGGCTGATACCCAAATCTATACATTTTTGAAACTTAGACAAAGTTCTGAATTTCCCAGGGAGCCATTTGTGTAGCTACCTCAAGGGGTTCCTGAAGGAAACTAAAATCACTAACTAGCCAAAATAAAAAACTAAATGAAAATGAGTAGGAAAAAACAAAATTTTTGACATTTTCATCTGCAATTTCATTTCAGGATGGCCTATTTACAAAAGCAATACACCATTGGGTCCGCTAGACCCTTTTCTTCGCAGCTGTATATAAGGTTTGTAGATTTTCTAAATACACAGGATACCCAAAGCCAATAACTAAGCTTCACTTTACAATGATTTTTCATTGTATACCAATTAAACAGCAGTTCATTTGATAATATATAAAGAATAATTAATGGGAACGAAACAAACCTATGTATTTCTTAAAAGTACATAGGATGCGATGGTAGCGTCAAGAATGCTTAAAATTTAAAGGGACCTGTCAAAAGAAAAGAGGCTAGTCTGGCAGAACCCATAGGAGGGCTCAGCTCGTTATGGTCTCTGGAGCAAGGGGATGCAGTTGGTTTCTGTGAACCCGGGCTGTGGGGCTCGGGTGCAGAGTAGTTTGGCTGGCTGGCCACTTGCATTGGAAGCTCTTATGGTTCTTGGGTTGACCTGGGGAGGGAAAGAAAACAAGGCAGCCGGGCCACTCTCGCTGTAGGCCTCGTCAGACCTGAAGTGCCTCGACAGCAGATCAGTTTTGCAGTGGTGGCGTCCAGGCTGCACACACAAGGAGCCTTGGCTGCGCCAAATGCTCGGGTACCCAGGGTATTGGTGCAGGGAGCCTCCTGGAGTGTCTAGTGTCTCGAAACTCACTGGAAAGATAGGGCTGATCTCTCTGAATAATGGCCACCTCCTTCTGGTGAGAAGCTTACTCCGTGAGCCTGATGACCAGCAAAACAAAGAAGTGGGCAAGTCAGTGCCTTCAGATGCACTGGGATGGCTCTGGTTGGCAAAGTGCTGGACAGTCCTCTCAAGACTTAACAGGATGCAAAACGTTTGGACAGATTGGTTCCATTGCTGAGGTTTTAGCAGAATGGCTGGGTTTGGCACCAAGTTCAGGGTAAGTCCTCAGTTCTCACAGTGGCTGCTCTTCTGTGTCCTTCTTCTGTTCTCAGGTAGATGAATCTTATTTCTTGGTGTCAGGGGGACGCCTAAATACTGAATTTGGGTTTGTTTGGGGGAGTGTAGGATACTTACCCCTGAGGTGACTACCCCCCTTATATGACCACTTCCTGTGGAGAGTGGGCATAATCATGATCCAGATATCCTAGTTTTACCAGATCCAAAATGGTGAAACACTTTTTTTGCGGTCCACTTCAGGTGGCCCACCTTAGGGGTGTGCCTAGCCTGAAAGTGCAACACACCTACTATCTAATTTCCCACCTTCTCTGGTGCCAAATGGGCCCCAGGGCAGGGGGCATTCCACAGGTTTGGGAGGGGAGCCGCTGTTGCATATCAAAGGTGGCAGAGGCATTGAAGCCTCTGGCCTCGATATGCTAAATCACTAGCCACCCTGCTGGAGGAGGTGCTACCACCTTCCTCTGGAGCAGTCATTGTTTCAGGCATTGTTTCTGGCCTTTGAGAGCGTGGACTCTCATCTACAGGAGGTCAGAAATGTGTCTGTGGTTGCAGGCTAGACAATACCAGTCAGCCAACAGACTAGAGGACTAGTAGGGTTTCAGGGGCACCTCAATAATGTCACAATAAATCTGATACTGGCATCATTATGTATATTTTTGAGAAGAGGTGTTTGATTACAAACACAATTATTTTCAGTGAAGCCATTAAGTAGTTGGGTAACTCATAATGACCAGTGGCCATTACACATACTTAAGATGGCTTCCTGATCACAGGGGCATATCTGCTCACCTAGATGTGCCCTCACATGTAATATAATGCACCCTGCCTTAGTGTTCCAGGGCCCGCTGTAAGGGTGACTTACATATGAGACATGCAGTGTACCTGAGCATTGCACACAGGGAGAGTGCAATGTTGTGTTTTCGGAAGGTCTTGCGGCCTTTCACGCATCCTGCAATTGCAGTCTTTGTGTGGGTCCCTATGGGTGGCATAATACATGCTGCAGCCCATAGGAACCCTCTTTAGTACCCATGTTCTGGGTACCAAAGGTACCATTTATCAAGTCCTTGCCACTGGGGCACAATTGAGCATGTTTTTAGAGAAACCGAACTGGGGCCTGTTCAGTAAGATGCCAGTGCTTATCCAGTCAAGAACATCAGTACCAGTGAGCAAAAAGTTGGGGTAATCGTCAAAAAGGAGCACTTTCCTACAGAGAGCATTTTGCTAAATGTTTTATTTCTTGCACACTGGCTAACATTTGGAAGCCAAAATGGCAGAGAAATCCAATTAGAACTAATACATGTTCTACTATCCTGTGTTCCCACATGTCATCTTATTAAACACTACCCCACTTGTGTAGCTGGGCCCAGGGCCTGAGACATGCTCCAAAACCTGCCCTGGAGAAAGCATAGTTCACCCAGAAGAATCCATGCTTTTTTTTACAATGTGGGTAGCTAGGGATTTAGGGCCTAGCTAAGTTGCCACCCAGGGAAACCTACCATAGACAGACATTTCTGATAACTAGATATGAGGAATGTCCAGCGTGGTGTGTCTTGTGTCACTCTCACAAGGTTTTATTAACTAGAAGCCCTTGCAAACCTCAAACTTTGATGACAAACACACATTTTCCTCACATTTCTGTGAGGGAAACTTCTGGAATCTGCAGAGAGCCACATATTTTCTACCATCCAAAATTCCCCGACAGCTCCAGATAAAAATGGTACCTCAGTTGTGTGGGTGGGCCTAGCGCCCCCAACAGAAAACAGCCTAAAATGCAACAAGTACACCTCAACATTTTTCACTCAAAATTGACCATTTTTTGCAATATGGGTACGTGTGGATTTTGGACCCCAACTCAGCGGGCACCTATGGAAACTTAGTAACAAGCACATTTCTAAAAGCTATACCCCTGGGGACTCAAGGGTGGGGTGACTTGTTTGGCTTTAACCAAGTTTCTTTACCCATAAGCCCTCAACCTTTGGCTTAAAACACACATTTGTCTCAGTTTTATGGGAGGGAAAGTTGTAGAATCTGTGGAGAGTCACATATTTCCTACCAAACAACGTTTCCCTACATCAGCCAATAAACAATTGTACCTTGCTTGTGGGGGTAAGTCTAGCACCTGTGACAAGAAAGGACCCAATATGCAATGTAGAGCCATCAACATTTCCAACAAAAAAGGGACCGGATTTCGTAATGTGGTTAGCTGCTGTATTTGGGCTCAAGCTTGAGAGCCACCCAGGGAAAGCTACCAAACCAAAACATTTCTGAAAACATGAGATCTGGCAGGGAAGTCCAGGGTGCTGTGCAATATTCCCTCTAACTTTTTTCCTCTGTGTGCGGCAGAGTTGGGTCTCTATGCACTGCAGCCAATGCTATGTGCACCAGGAACCGGACCGCGTATATGGGTGCCGTGACAAATATCAGTGCAAACATCACTCCAAACTTTTGCTTAAAAAATGAAAATATGATGCATTCCACGCATACAGTACCACATGATGGCTCTTAAGGCAGGTTTCCAATTTACATACACATACCTTGACATGAATTGGTTACACAGGCAAGTACACTTCGGCTTCAGAAAAGCACAGGACTCCAACAGTGGTACCAATATAAGATTTCACTAAAGATTCTCAACTAGAGCTCTCTTCATAGGGTGGGGAAATGTCGGGTATAGTGAAATATGAAGTAATTTGAGTGGTGGATATGTTATTCAGTTATTTGGATAGAGAAGGATAGGTGGCGGGATGGAAGAGGGAAAAAGGTTAGTATTTATATAGCGCTGGCTACCCGTGATGGGGTTTTGATGCGCTTTTTTGGCAAGTAGCATGCTACTCTGGAACCTAAGTTTGTGTTGAATTAGTATGGTGAATCATGAAATTAATTTAAGTGGTGGATATGTTAGTCAGTTATTTGGATTGAGGTGTGTGGGGGAGGGGTGGAAAAGGGAAAAAAGGTTTGCCGCCTTCCTCTAGA
The DNA here is from genome assembly GCF_964263255.1 of Lissotriton vulgaris. Lineage (NCBI taxonomy): Eukaryota > Metazoa > Chordata > Amphibia > Caudata > Salamandridae > Lissotriton > Lissotriton vulgaris. Next base: position 1,608,861,694 of record NC_141693.1, on the reverse strand, counting down.
TTAACGGATCCCTTGACCCCTCACAGTCCGGTTTCCAAGCAAACCACAGGATTGAGACCGCCCTCATCGCAGCTACCGACGACATCAGATCCCTGCTTGACAACGGGGAAACAGCTGCCCTCATCCTCCTGGACCTCTCAGCAGTGTTTGACACAGTATGCCACCGCACACTAATACAGTGCCTCAGCAACACCGGAACCAAGGGAAGGCACTGGAGTGGATCATCTCGTTCCTCGCCGCAAGAACACAGAGAGTCCGCCTCACACCATTCCGCTCCGCGGCCACCAAAGTCATTTGTGGCGTCCCGCAAGGATCCTCGCTCAGCCCCACCCTCTTCAACGTCTACATGAGCCCCCTCGCAGCAATCGCACGCCAACACAACTTTAACATCATTTCCTATGCCGACGACACCCAGCTGATCCTCTCCCTCACCAACGACCCGCTACCACCAGAGCCAGCCAACTGGAAGGAATGAAAGACGTTGCAGAGTGGATGAAGACCAGCCGCCTGAAACTGAACTCAGACAAAACGGTAATCCTCATCCTGGGATCATCCCCCTCCGCCTGGGACAACTCCTGGTGGCCCCCTGTCCTGGGCACCTCCCCCAAGCGAACGGACCACACACGCAACCTAGGCTTCATCCTGGACTCCTCCCTCACGATGACCAAACAAGTCAACGCCGTCTCGTCATCCTGTTTCAACACCCTGCGCATGCTCCGAAAGATCTTCCGGTGGATCCCCACCAAAACCAGGAAGACGGTCACCCAGGCCCTCTTCACCATCCGACTGGACTACGGGAACACCCTCTACGCTGGAACCACATCCAAATTACAGAAAAGTCTCCAGCGCATACAGAACGCCTCCGCATGACTCATCCTGGACATCCCCCGCCACAACCACATCTCTGCCCACCTGAGAGACCTGCACTGGCTCCCCGTCAGCAGGAGGATCACGTTCAGATTCCTCACCCACGCACACAAGGCTCTCCACGACTTGGGCCCCAAGTACCTCAACAACCGCCTCACATTCTACACGCCTACCCGCCAGCTCCGCTCGACCAGCTTCGCCCTTGCCACCGTCCAGCGCATTCGCAGAGCTACCGCCGGAGGAAGATCCTTCTCCTACCTGGCGGCCAAGACATGGAACTCCCTCCCCATCCGCCTACGGCTGACCCAGGATCATCTCTCCTTCAAGAAACATCTCAAGACCAGGCTACTCGAGCAGTAGCGGACCCCGCCCCTCCCAGCGCCTTGAGACCCTAGCGGGTGAGTACCGCACTTTATAAATTTGATTGATTGATTGATTGCATTTATATAGCGCTTGTAACCCTGATGGGGTGTTGAAACATGTTATTGGCGAGTAGCACTCTACTCTGGAACCCATAAAGGATTAGTGGCGAGTTAGTATATGGAATTTGAGAAGTGAACATGTTAGTCTGGTATTTTTGATTGAAAAGTATGGTGGAGGGATAGAAGAGTGAAGGATTTTTTTCAATTTTATTTTTTAGGTTATAGCAGTAGGAGGAGTAAAAACGGTTTTTGGAGGGGAAGAGTCAAAGGAAAGAGTTTAGATAGGTTAGTTTTGGGGATCGGTACAGTAAAAAAGAGGTGTCAGCTGATGCAAGGAGGGGTAGAGTAGGAGAGAGTCTAGAAAGGGTTATTTTGGTGATCTTAGTAGTGGTATGGGGTTTGGAATAAATGAGAGAGTGGATGTAGAGGATATATAGATAGATGTACTTGTATTTTATTTAGCATGTGCTTATATGGTTTCTATATTGTTACGGAATAAAGCTACTTTTATTATACTATTATTATAGATAGATGTATAGGGCGAGAGATAGGGTAGTGCATTGGAAAGAGTAGTAGAAAGTAGTTTGAGAAGAGTCAGAAAGTTGGACTAGTAGATATATTGAGATAAGTGTAGGCTGAGGCAATGGAAATGCCAAATTAGAAAAAAGTGATAAATATATAGATCCATAAGTACATTGAAAGTATATAGATGCATAAAGGAGTTAAGTATATGTAGAATAAAGATGTAAATAGAGGTACAGGATGAGAAAGAATAAAATATGGTTTTTCAGGAGAAAAGTAACAGACACACAGATCCAAGTACATGGAGGTACATAGATGCACCATGGAAGCAAGTACATGTAGACCAAAGATGATTTTTTTTTTTAATCAACATAATTATTTTACAAGTTTATACAAAGCAATACACACAGATAGGTACATATCTATAGTGAAAATAAATGCTTATATACAGAGGGATATGTTGTAAATTTCTGTTAGCGTATGGTGTTTATGTGGGGAAGAGCCAATTCTTGAGTAGTGTTCTGAAGATAAGGTGGTTGTCGGTGGATCTTATGTTGGGGGTAAAGAGTTCCATAGTCTGGCTGCTTGAACAGAGAAGGATGTGCCACCCATGCTTTTTTTCTTGTATCTTGGGATTTTGAGGCGAGATGCCTCTTTAGAGCATCTCTAAATAGATTATTTTTCAATCTAATTTTTTCCCCTCTCTATCGCAATCACAATCCCCCTACCCGTGCATCATGCCGGCCGCTGCTGGGTCTAGGAATAAGAGGGCTCAAGTAATGTCTCTGTCCACCTCCTCCTGCATGTCATCCACAAAGAGAGGATGGCAGTTTCTGTAAAGTGGGCAGAAGGAAAGCCTGCTTGGCAGAGGTCAAGCCTGTTTATGGGCTGTTGCAGTGTTCAGGTTAGCAATGGTCCACAGTTTGAGTAGAAACAGTCTATTCAAAATATCCTTTCTTAGAGTTTGGAAGTATTGACGGTTCAGTTTGGGTGAAAGATAGAAAAAAGGGGGGCCACTTGTCTCTAACAGTGACCTCTCTCTGGGTGGGATGAGGAAGGGTCAAACTTGCAGTCCAAATTCTGATGTAGCTCAATGGTAAGATTTTGTGACAACAATCTGTGGTTTCTATGCTGAATTACTGCTGATACTAAGTTTCACAATCGATTCGGACTTATCAGGAATACATGCTGGCAAATCTCTAGGCTTGTCAACCATTAGGGGCGGAAATAATATGATATGTTATGTTAGCAATGATTTGTAAAGCGCTCGTTTACCGGTTGGTTCCTTGGTGCTGAGGAGACTAGTGGGTAGCCAAACCTGGAACAGATAATTCGTAAGCTAGTGTAAATAACCGGGATTAGAGAGACTTTCTAAAGTTGAGTAGATTTGTGCCAAAGTGATTTCCAGGGGGATGGGGTTCCATAATCGAGGGGCCAATGTCGCAAACCTACATCCCCCATGGCGCTTCAGCTTGAAGGTAGGCACTGTGAGGAGGTGGAGTTGGGCTGAGCAGAGGTTACGTGGGGTAATGTAGTGGGAGATGCGGTTATCAATGAATTTGGGGTTGGGACCGTTTAGGGATTTAAACACCAGGCAGCCAAATTTAAAGGCACAGCCCTGGGGAACGGGGAGCCAGTACAGTTTCCTGAGGAGAGGGGAAGCATGTTGCCACCTGAGTGGTTTGTATATTAGTCGTGCCGCTTAATAGTAGGGTGCTGCACTTTTCTGGCTGCACCGGCACAACATTAGTAAAAATCTGTGGACTCCTCAGTCAGCAGGAATGTAATACTAAACAGGCCTGTGTTTCAGTTGGTTTAAAATGTAATTGTTTATTTAGGAGGCCTCTGTGTGTTTAACGTTCCTCTTTTCCTTTAGAGTACAAAGAAGCTATTTTATAACGTGTAAGCTATAAATCTTTTGTTTTATCAAAGTGCGCGCCTTTTACCTGGAATAAAGCAACGGGTGACTATTTAGTGCAAATTAACATGCGGTTCTAATATATATCACTGAAGCATAGATATAAAGCACAGAGAAATTCGCCTTAAGTAACCCACTTCTAAGTGGTAATGTATTCTCCAGTGACATCATTGGCAGATAGAGTATGAATTTCAAGTCACACAACAACAACACAATTCTCTGCATAAGTATACTGTTCACAGAACCAATAAAGCAATATGTGTTTTTTTCTTACAAATATAGATGGTTGAATGAATCTTAGGTGACTGCAACTGAACAAGGCAGGGGTCATCATGCCTGGCTCACAGAGTAATCTAACAAACCTCAATTTGAACGTTACCAGTGGTGTGGCCAAAATCACAGCCAAAAAAAGGAAGATGCTCGGAGCTCTATTGAAGGGCTCACCTTGATGGTCATCGGTGCCTCTTAATGGGGTATTCTTCGCTGTAGTGAACTATAGAGATCCTCAGATGCCCAGAGAGCCAAGACAGTTATAGAAACCTGGCAGCACAAAGTACTGCACCAATGAATGTGGTGAAAAGAGACTACTACTCTCACTTCTTGCAAGAAATAAGTGTGAGATAGGGTAAAGTAGTAACCAGATAATTGGTAGATGCTGTCTTTGATGTGGAGTAGGTAATCGGACAGAAGGACCCATGTGCATAGACACACTATTACAAGTGAAGATGAAATCACTGGCCGTCTTGAAGGGGAACTCGGGTGAAAATGTGCATGAAATCCCACCATGCCTGTCTTCCTTGTGTTGTCATTTGGCATGCCTAACAAACACAAAAAAAGATTCCTACGGAACGGAGGGCACAACTCTGAGGAACCCAACACTTCATCGTGAAGCTGAGGGTGGGATGCTGGATTGCTATGGCGAGTTAGGACTGTAATAATGTGCAGGAATGTAACGCATGCCTTTACTTTATTCAGAAAACTGTAACATCAATGATCTCACAGGGGTTATATAGGGGACATGAATAACGTCTTCAGCGTATCTGATTTGTTACGAAGCCGAGTGTTCATTAAAGACCTGGTATGGGAAGGCTATCTTTTAATATAGGGTGAAGGTGTTTTATAAAGGGTTCCACAGTTAAGCTCTAAAGATGCCGTGCACTTTCTGATCCTGGGGTTATTCCCTTTACCATGCTCCACTGTCTCCATCTCCGCGCATCAGCCCACTACCCAGTGTCCATTTTCCGCTTTAACACCCGCTGGCCCGTTATCGTTCTACCATCTCAAATCTTTATGGAACTATTTCCAGATAAAACCCCTGAACCTTCCCTCCTGTCACGGACCCCCTAATGCATTGTCCTCGTTTTCACAGCTGCTCTCTTCCCAACTTACTATAATACAGTTCCTTCGTCTTCTTCGGACATTCAGTTCTTTTATTAGGTCGAACCTATGGCAGCACGCATGCGCTGCATAGGAAATCGACCTCTTGGAATCACTTCAGCTTCAATAGAAGCTCGTGCTTGAGGTGCTCACACGCGATTGGCCTTTGCGTCTGGGTTTAGTACGCAATCGGCCAAAGGCGTATGGAGATCCCAGCTTCTTGTGAAATGTTTACTCACAGAGCGTTTTGCTCTCGGGAGCCAGCAGTGGCGTGCAGAGGCCATCTGTTTTTAATTAGCGTGCCTGCGATTGTCTCCTACCCAGTGTCTCTCCCCCCAAGGTGGCACATGTTCAGCTTGAAATGGACAGGACGGGTGAAGTTGTTTTCTGTGCTTCAGTCGCACTCACCCAGTAGCCGCCACAGTCTGCATTTGGCCTGGGCTTCACCAGTGTCCCCTCCGCTGCTGGGCCTCCCCTCCGACGGGACGGGCCTACCTTCCCACGGACTGGGCTCCCTCTGAAGCGCTCCTGCCTCGTCTGGCAGCAATAGGAGCTGTGATTAGTAGCAAGAGCGTGCTGGGCTCTCAAGGAAGAGAGGAAAAGGTTGCGTCGCCCACCGAGTAATAAAACGCAGCCACAATTGGGTGCAGAGGCCCCGGTGGCACTGCACCTGCCGCACCAATGAACGCTATGCCCATTTAGTGCTGATCCATAGAGCCGATTGTTGATGGTTTTGATGCCGGATTTCGGGGTGTTATGTGCCGGCAGTGATCTTTACTGGTAAACATCTCTGTCTGGGATCAAAGAGCTACTTAGGTTTATTTTAACAACAAATTATTAATCTTTAACCTTCTCAATCCGGATTTCCCTTAATTATTTCGATATTTTCAATACATTTAATACGACTTGGTAGCCAAAAAGTCAGTTTTGTGCGGGTTCTTGTTGAAATTCGCACCCGAAACATGAAATAGCCTCACTAATTATTGTGATGTAGATCTAACCTGCCAGAAAGTAGGCACCGCGACACGATGACGCAGCCATGAAGGTTATCAAGGTAAATAATAGCATTGACAACCTTGATAAAATAATGTGTATTTGATTACGCGAGTATTTAAAATAGCATTATTGTCTAGTATAAATCTTTTGATACTATGGAAAGATAAAAATGCACACATTCAACACTTCCTACTCTGAATTGTATTAACCAACAACCAGTCATTTTATCCCGGACGGGATAGAGACCAGCGCTGGGAACCCGTTTTGTTCACTTCTATGGAACAGCGCAGAGAAACATAGATTGTGTAAAACACGATCAAAGTTGTAAAAGTAAATCTTGCATGCGCACGCTTGTTGTAATAAAAAAAGGGGGGGGCTCATTTATTCCCCTTAGGACCCAATTACGTTGTAAAACCCATTAAGCTCCAGGAGCAGCCTGTGTCCACACCACAGGCCCCCAGAAACGCCGCTCTCACTCACGGAGCCCCACAGAACATTCTAGTCCACTTCATGTTAGTACATATATGTCTCACTAGGAGATTTGGGCTTACACTGAGACGTTCTAGGTTTGTGAGTTTTGTGAAGTCAGGGCCCTTTAGGAACAGCTGCTTTCTGAGAGCACTGGTCTTGATGTGAAAATGAATGCGCGTGTGAGCAGTGGAACTAAATCTATTCTCGCTGCCTGGATTGCATTTCGGTACTGCAGACAAAATCCGTTCTCGCAGTTCATTAATGAGAATGTTTTACGCTATTAGGGTCAAAGTGTCACTTCTAAACCCTGGCTGCAGGTGTTCACTGCTGTAAGGTGGTCAGGCAGTCCATTACACAATCTTCGGTGGCTATGTGTAAACTTCAGAGACTTCTAGTCATGAACGCTCCCGGGCTATGATGAGGGAGACTCAAAGCATGCTGGGGCTTGTATTCCTACCATTCTCCCATTCTCATTTTAACTATGGCCCTGCTACATCTGCTTGAAAAACACCAAACTAAATGTTCAAGGGCAGGCATGGAATCCATTCATGTTGTTCTTCTGTCTCGAAAGGTAGCACCCTGGGTTCTTGCTGTTTTAGCCAATCCACTGTGCAGATGTGGTCTGATCTCCCAACTCTGATCTCGTTCGTGTGCACTGAATGCATTCTGGGACTTTGTGGAGAGGACAATGTTTACTGTAACCATGGACACGAAGACAGTGATTCTCTGAAGAAGTCACACATTTCTGAATTCCCCTTCATTTTGCACATTCAAAAAATTGGTGAATTAAAAAAAATACCAACAGATTCTCTATCTTTGTTTGATTTCTCCAGACAGAGGAAAAACAGGATTAAGTATCAGATAGATGGGGGGTGACTGGGGTAGGGAGGGTAGGTATGACCCCTAAAAGCAGCATACTTACCAGGAAAAAGCAGCGTCACTGCTGACTGGAATTCAAGATTCCTCCTAGACCACAGAAACTGGAAAATCAACGTGAAAACATTCAGAACTTTAAATCAGTTCTGGGGTCCAATGGAGGTAGATCTTTTCGCAAGCAGACTGACATTCCGACTACACAAATTTTTCAGCTGGATGCCAGACCCTGGTGCTCAAGCAGTCAATGCCTTTCTCCAACCATGGAAAAGTATTTGAGCACATGCCTTTCCCCCATTTCCAATGAGTTGCACTTCCGGAAAGTGAGGCAAACCCAATGCTCCTTATTATTAATAACTCCTTTCTGGCCCTCCCAGGTGTGGTTTCCGATGAGCTTGGAATTAGCCTGCGAAATACCCTACTTCCATCCGCGTAAGGCCTTTTAAGAGACATAGATGGAAGAGAACATCCCCTAGTCCAGAGAGGGACTTTGAACCCGGAAAGTGTCAGGAAATATAATGAAATCACAGATCTTTTGAGACAAGCTACTACACTCCTCCAAGAGTTATGGGCTACTGGAACCCACTATAGATGCAATAGCATCTGGAGAACTTGGGTACGCTGGTGCCTGGAGAGGAACCTGGATTCCGTGGAGGCTCCTATCGTACACGTAGCAAACTTTTTATTTTAAAAATATGAGAGAGGGCTTACTTGCAGATCAGTTAATTGCTTCAGATCAGCTATTTCAGTAGGCCTTGCTCTAATAAATTTGAACACACACAAAAGTGCCCCCTTCTCAGACTACTTCCAGTATAATTTCAACTGAGACCAAATAAACAATATCATTAAATCTGGTCCCGTATATTTATTTATACCTCTTAGTCATGTAATTTCATACAAAAGAGTTTCTAGTGACAGAGAAAGAATACACAATACAAAGGGTTACTTACAGTCTTATTCAATCAACAATTAACATCAAACATTACAAAAATATCCAAGAAAATAACATCAAAAGACATCCAACAAACAGTGCAAGCAACAGTTCATCGATTTTGCAATACACTAGACCATTTCCATAGTCACAATTACTTTTTCTTAAAAAAACAAACTAATTTGTTAGAAGCGCAACAAAACATGTATCACTTGATCAAAAGACACTAGAAAATAAAAGCATTTGAATATACACCAAGATTCAGCGCTTCAATAAGGACTCTAAGTGATATGATTTGATTGGACTTATTGTGCAAGGGGTGCTGTGCCAAACTTTGGAATATTCTCCACTAATCTCTACTACTTACTCTCTCCTACTCCACTACTCTCAAATACTCACTCTCTACTACTCATTCTCTACTACTGTACTACTCTCTACTACTCTCTCTCTACTACTCACTCCCTACTACTCACTCTCTACTATTCTCTCTCTACTACTCACTCTTTACTACTCTCTACTACTCACTCTCTACTTCTCACTCTCTACTACTCACTCTCTACTACTCACTCTCTACTACTCTATCTCTACTACTCACTCTCTACTACTCTCAACTACTCACTCTCTACTACTCTCTACCATTCTCTCTCTGCTACTCACTCTCTACTGTTAGCGCTCTAGTTGTTCTTTAGAACACTCTGGGACATTCTGTCATTGGGCTATACTTGGGCTACATCTGGGTGATATTTGGGCTCTTTTGTCTCTGGTGGCCATTTTGGGAGACTGCATGTCAGAATGTTTTAATGAAATAGAAAAGGATTTGAGAAGTCACTCAAAATGTGCCCTCATTTTTCTTTCTGCAGCACTAATCATACTTTCTATGGCAAAATATACCCCCTCATTTTGTTCCTTTTTAATTTAAATATTTTAAGAGTTACCACTTTATTCCAATCAAGATGGCTTCAGGTGTGCCATACCTTTGTAATAAGTAGGACTGTTAGCGCTCTAGTTGTTCTTTAGAACACTCTGGGACATTCTGTCATTGGGCTATACTTGGGCTACATCTGGGTGATATTTGGGCTACATTTGGGCTCTTGTCTCTGGTGGCCATCTTGGGAGACTGCATGTCAGTATTTCTTAATGAAATAGAAGAGGATTTGAGAAGTCACTCAAAATGTGACCTAATTTCTTTCTGCAGCACTAATAATACTTTCTATGGCATAAAATACCCCCTCATTTTGTTCCTTTTTAAATTGAATGTTTTAAGAGTTACCACTTTATTCCCATCACGATGGCTTCAGGTGTGCTATACCTTTGTAATAAGTAGGACTGTTAGCGCTCTAGTTGTTCTTTAGAACACTCTAGGAGGCTGCAGTAGAACACAAAGGAATCAACTGACATGTCTCTGTCCTTGTTGGATGTACATGTTTCACTGAGAATGTCAGACTTCATTCTCACATAACTGAGAAAGATAATGTGAATTTACAGAAAATATGCTTTCAGTTTAGCTTATAGATCCCCTTCCAAACAACTGTGGGAAAATCATGAGATATTATTTTTCTTTCAAACATGATTCATGATATCACAGCAGAAGGCTTTTTCACATGGCAAAATCACCATAATTCCTAAAATGAGTATGGTACCATCAACAAATGATTTATAATGTAACTAAAGTCCTAAACCCCTCTATAAACTACAATGCTTTTTAATGAGGTGCTATCATGTATATTGGTCCCAAGATGGCTGCCAACACTTCTTGGATGAAGTGCTGACAGCCAATCAGATCAGATGTGTGGTTAGGCTCCGCCCAGATATATATATTTTTTTGAATCTAAATTACTCAAAATCCACTGGAGCACATATCTTGAGACATAGCAAAGGCACATCGGGCTACCAGTCCCTACAATTTTGCCAAGTTTTGTGGAAATCCATTCAGCCGTTCGGGCTAAAAGTGAGTCCAACCGCCCTATGGAAATTAACATGGGGAAAACACGTTTTGGGACCCCCCTTTTATCTCTGCCCCCGCTTGACGAATCCCCCCCAAACTTTCAGGGAAGGAGCGGAGCGCAGCGAGGCAAATTTAAGGAAAAATTACAGGCAGATTCCTCAACCGGCGCCAAAGTTATTCCCAATAGAATGTTGCAGATTTCCTATAGAAAACAGTCCTAACTATAACTACCTACTGGCGACCGCCAGTAGGTAATATCAATGAGAATCCCCAGACCTCCACACCGATGGCATGGCGAAAGAAGGAGACAGACCCCACGGCTTCAGGCAAGATGTTGCTTTTATTGAAAACCTTCCTGGCGACGCGTTTCGAGTAACTTGTACTCTTGATCACACACCATTAAATGAGTCAGCCTGTTATTTTTAAATGCTTGTTTTCCCTGACCCCTCCTATGGTCCACACCTCCTAAAGTGCATCACATGATTACTTAAAACATAGGCATAGAAAAGGTGCATATACCATGATGGAATAAAAAACAGCCTGTTGTGGACATTTGCATCCAGTAAAAAAGTACATTTTGCCTGAAATCAATACAAATTGTAAAGCATGTTAGTTCTGTTTTTACATATCGGTCCGTCTTCTAATTTTACAATGCATAAATATCGCATGTAAAAAAGTTTTTTGATTCCATTTACAATTGTTGCACATGTCTCATAGCTATTTACATATATATATCCACAACAATGCAACTCCTGCTACCTCCACTGCGGCTGTTTATTAAACCAATATATCCAGCTTCATCTGATGACGCGTTTCGGGATTACAAGGAAGTGGCAGCCGACCGCCCTCAAGCCAATATATATATATATTGCGGTCTTTTCTAACATTAGTAAAACGCTTATAAGTGTAGTAACACATATATTACCTCGTTGTCTATCACGTCTCTCCATATAGGGACACTAAAATGCTCATTTAATAAAGTTTAACAACTCACATACTACATGGTCCAGCATGCACCACAACCAACATCTGGGTGTAATGGTATAAATAGGAAAATCAAAGAGGGACTAATGACAAACACTGCCGTGAACAGGAACTACGGTTCGAAACCAGGCACGGCCCGTGACGGGCGTTATACTGGGGCAGTGACGTCAGGCAGGGTAGGGTCAGGGTGGGGGGTTGTAAAATGCGGGATATGGACCATTAGAGTTAAGTACAGGAAAAAATAAATAAAACGAATTTCGTTGCCCACGCTGCATCACATTTGGCGATGTCTCACCAGAAGGGGACTGCTTCTACTCCCTAAATGAAGATTCAGGGTCTCTGCTATCCAGTGAAGTGAGCTCAGGGGAAGGCTCAGAAACAGGGTCCAGCACCTCTGGCAATAAGAGTACACAGAAAAAGAGAAGATCCAAAACAAGGATGCACGGTCCTGAGTCCCCCGCAGACATGAATAAGAGGACGCTCTGGGATTATTCGGCCACTTCTCAAGTATACCAGGATGAAAACACCTTACCATCCACACCAGGGGAGGTTCCCGCCAATACTCTGGCCCAGCATGCTTCATTCAACTTATTGTTTAATACCCTTGAACAAATGCAGGGGGGAGCAAGAGCAGAGGGCCGAAAGGTAAGGCAGGCTACAAAGAAAATTCAGAACACATTGAGGAAAGTGATAAACTCTACGAAGACGTGGCGGACAGAGTGACGCAGGTTGAGGAAATAACGGGAAGGCTGCAAGTTGATGTGGGTAGCTGGCAGACTTTCAAAACAGCGCAGGAAAAGTTGGCAGAGGACATGCAGTGGAAGCTGGAGGATTTTGAAGACTGCCAGAGGCGGAATAATGACAGACTGTTGGGTGTGGCTGAGGGGGCAGAGGGGCAGGATGCCAGGCTATTCGTGATTAACCTACTAAAGGGAGCTTTTCCTGATGCACATTGGCATTGGGAGAATGAGGTGCAAAGGGCACATAGGTTCCCATTCACGATGAAGAAAGGGCGAGGAAGTGGTCGGGAGAGCAATATTGGTGTATGTAGGTAATTACCTGCTTAGGCAGGAACTTATCGATAAGGCAAGACCAGACTCCAAACGATCGTTTAATGGCACCACCTTCTTCTCTAGACCCGATTTCTGCCATGTCACAGTGGAAAGGAGATGGGAGCTTAGGCAGTTAATTACTCTCTTTCAGGCCCTAGGCTCAGAGGCTTACCTTCTGTTTCCGGCTAGGCTTAAGGTAATTACAAGAGGGCAAGTGAGGATGTTTTTTTCGGAAATTAAAGCAGATCAATATATGGAGGAGCTAAAGGGTCAGAAAGGTGGCTAAGTGTGGGGGTCTTGCTAATAATACGACAATATAGTTTACCACTTCAGTGGCGATGTAAAATATGGCTTTTGCATTCAAGATAGCGATGGTGTCTAGGAGGGAGAGGAATGAGATAGCTGCAATTCAAAAGCGGCCACATATAGGTCATGTGTGACCTATTTGCCTGTAAGGGGGGTGGGGGAGGTTTTGGGGGGGTGCGCTCAGGGTGGGATAGGAAGGGCGGCAAGGGGCAGGGGTCAAGGGGGGGTGAAAGGTATGTACATGGTTGGTACTCACAGCACACCGTAGCACAGCATGGCACAGATTGGATACACATTTGTATATATTTGTTTGACAAAACTGGCATAGGAGTGGCAGGAAAGCAATATGACACACATTAATGAGTATTAGAATTGCTTTGATAAATGTCTGCAGACTCAGTGATGGGAATAAAAGGCAGCGAGTGGCCGCGCTCCTGAGAACAATGTGTTTAGACATAGTATGTCTGCAAGAGACCCACATTGAGGGGACTAAAAGCTATCTTCTGGAACAACTGGGCTTTGCAGTATTAGCTTTCACAAAACAGGGGACTAAAACTCGAGGGGTGGCCATACTTGCCAAAAGGGGGGTCACTATTGTTAAGAGGAAAAAGGAGGAACTGTGGGGGAGGTGGATACTTCTTGAGTGTAGTATTCACACTAGTTTCTACCTATGGGTCCACTGAGGATGACCCAGACAATTTTGTTTTTTTTTGCTCCGAGCTTCCCCTCTGGCCAGAACCTATTGTTTGCTGTGGCGATTCCAACATCAACGGGCTGGCTGGTTTAGGTACTGAGGACGGGCAGGTTTACACCGGCCGTAAGAAGCGGACCTGCCAAGCAATACTCAATCTGGCATACCATAATTCACTAGCAGACCTATGGGCTCGATTTAATCCAGTGGGTTCTGGCAGTACGTTTTATTCAGCGCCCCATAGGATCTCCGTCAGATTGGATTATTTCTTGATTTCAAATTCTTTAGTCACTAGAGTACAGATAGATAAGCAACCCACAATTATATCCGATCATAATCCTTTAATACTTACGCTTAAATTGGGGAAGGTGGCAGTTAAAGAGAATACCTGGACTTTTGAGAGGGCTCTATTGAGAGATGAGGAATAAGTTAAGCATATGCACAATTGGATTGCTATGGTCTGAGAGATCAACAGAGGTAGTGACCCCCCTGGAGTTTGGGATGCTTTTAAATCTGGTATCAGAGGAGAGACATTAAGCTATACACTACATAGAAATAAGCAGGAGAAGATCAGAATAGAAAGAATCACAAAAAAGCTAGCAGAAATAGAGGAGCTGAATATTGCTGTAGAAAGGAAGTTGCAGCTGGAAGACATCCTCCTCAGGATCACGCTTAGCAAAGCAGAAGTATGCGAGTGTATTACTAGTAAGGCGGCTACTATTTATCTAATTATTTAATTAAAACAGAAAGTTGCTACGAATTTAGCAAGAGAGTAGGGCATATTCTGGCGATCTGTACAAGGCAGAAATTAACGGCTGGGGAAATTAAGGAGATCTCGGACGTCAAGGGTGGTGTGGCTACAGACCCAGAAGAAATAAGGGAGGTCTTTAGAAGGTTCTACGCAACTCTCTATGACCAAAACCAGATAGCAGAAACAAACCTCATTAAGGAGTATCTTGAAGGTATTCCACATCCGATTCTTTGCGAAGAGGAAAAAGCAGTGCTGGACCTCCCTATAACGCTACTGGAAATAGCCATAGCTTTGGAAAATCTCTCCTCGGGGAAAGCAGCAGGCCCGGATCAGCTACCTGCGGGGGGCGGGGGGTATATAATAGTTATAATAAAAAAGGATAACCCTCCTCTGGTTCCTGGCTCCTACAGGCCTATTACACTCTAAAATACTGGCAACAAGGTTAGTCAGGGTGATTGAGAGCCGGGTCAGTTCCACGCAGCACGGTTTCATCCCTGGAAAGGGCACCACACAGCACATAAGAAAGATGACAACACTGTTTGATGCAACAGAGGTCTCAGGTGACCCTGCCGCGGCCGTGTTTTTAGACGCGGAGAATGCCTTCGACAGGGTTTCCTGGGACTTCCTGTGGATGGCTATGAGGTGGTGTGTCATAGGAGAAGGATATGTAGGGGCTGTGCATGCTTTGTATAGAGACCTGTCAGCTAGGCTGAAAATTAATAACGGCTACACTAACGCTGCAGATTAAGCAGGGGACTAGGCAGGGGTGTCCCTCCTCTCCATTAATATTCGCTTTATATATCGATCCACTGCTACGTAGGCTAGAACATAATAATAAGATCCCACCTGTTGTTATGCATGGAGAGGAGTATAAAAAGCTTGCATATGTAGACGACGTGGCCATTATCACGTCAGCTCCAACCGAGGCTATTAAGGAGATTGAATTTGAGGCTAGGGGTTTCAGGATTATTTCAGGATACGCGATCAATAGGGCTAAAACCCAGATAGTTAATGCTTTTACTTCCTGCGATGGCGACAGGGTGGTTCCCTCAGCTATATACTTAGGGATTAGGATAACACCAGTCCTAAATAGCTTGGTAGAGCTGAATATGGAGCCACTAATAACTAAAGTTAAAGGGGATCTTGAAAGGGTTCACAATTTACATCTAACACTAGTGGGCCGTACAAATGTTATAAAAACGCTCATACTGCCCAAATTTCTTTATTTGTTTAGGGTAATCCTGCAGTTTTTTGAGCCCAAATGGTTTTGCATATTAGAACACATACTGAATAGGTTTATCTGGGCCCATGGCAAAACAAGGAGAGCTTATCGCTACATCACCCTGCCCAGGGAAAGAGGGAGCTGGGGGGCCCCAGATTTCAGAATGCCCTACTGGGCGGCGGCGCTTCAATACATGCAGGGGTTTATAGGAGGAGCAGGGATAGGAGCAGGGGATTCGGGAGGCAGGCCCAGGTACACCAAATTATATGCTATCCTGTTGGGGGAGTGAAGCAGGGAATTGCTTTTTAAACTGCACTGACTTCAGCTACTATAAATGCACAAAGTTTAAGACATTACAAGCGGCGTAAAAAATCTGGACTGCTTTCTCCAAGAAGTTTGGCCTGGGAAGGTTCAATAGATACACTTGTATGTTAGCAAACGTCTCCCTGCCAGGAGAAATATTTAGGGATCCACTGATGTTGGATTGGGGGATGCATGGCATTAAGAAAGTAGGCAATCTTTTGGGCCTTAACGGAGTGCTTCAGTTCTCGGAAATACAATCTAAGTATGGTATAGGTAGTATGAGCTTCTTTAAGTACTTGCAGGTCAGGAGTTTTATCTCTAGTAAGCATGGTGGACCTTTAGGGTTCGGCCACAATCGCATCTTAGACGCCATTGAAGGTATGGGGGACTGCATGCACGATACGCCGGCTCTATGCAGAACTGATTGCAGCTAAACCAGATGACCTTGAGAAATTCGCCGCAAAATGGGCAGAGAAATTAGGCATCACTCAGGAGGGGTTTCAGGTTTCCCTGGGTCTGGGACGAACCATACTTTGCTCGGCCGCCCTACAAGCACAACATTACAAGACGGTATACTCCCTGTATTATACACCTGCAAGGATAGCATAGTGGGGGGGCACCGCAGGTATTACCTGCCCAAGATGTGACTCCACTGAGGCAGACATAATTCATATCTTTGCTACATGCCCACAGCTCTATACACTTCTCAGGGCGATTGAGAAGTTTATTGACACCTCACTGAGGATTAAGATCACCCTATCAGCGGATATAATCATCTTGGGGGTTAATGTAGATGCAGGGGGCCCGCATACAGAATTTATCTTCATGGCTATGGCGGTGCTACGCATATGTATACCCTCCAATTCTGGTTAGCCAGGTTGTTGGCCGCTTACAATTTAGAAAATGCAATTTATGCTAGCAAATGCCGCAGGGGCAGAATACTAGGGGAAAAAATCTGGAATCCCATTGAACAATGGAAAAGGGGCTTGAACAGCATACCAGGGTAGGCATTTGTGTCTCCCCCCTTCATCGGGTGGATACCCTGTGTAGGTTATTACGCCGGATTTTGCTCGCTCTTATTTTGTTTATATTTTGTGCTAGGTCTGTTTATTTTGTCTTTTGTTGTACTTGTTAGGAAATTGCAATGCTGTGTGTAAATTGTGTCTAAGTTATGTAAAAAGAAGGTTATAATTCATATGGTTCGTAAAGTATTCTGCTGTGTGGTGTGCTGTAACACCAGGTGAAATAATTATTTCTCTCAAAAATTCTTTAAGGAAAATGGGCTGCTATACATAAAAAAGATTGCTTTATTGAAAAGCAATCATGGACTTGGTGGTCTGCTGATCTCAGCAGGCCTCCATCCCCCTGATTTCTGAGATTCCTAGGGGGTCCCATATTGCGACCTACCTCATTCATATTCATGAGGTAGGTAATTTGTGACGCCCTATGAATCTCAAAAGGTGAACTATACACCTTCATACATTGCATTTTGCAATTTCATAATTGTGAATCCTTGTGATTTGCAATTATAGAATCACAAAATGCTATCTACATACATCTGGCCCCTAGCTAACTACAAACATTGTGTGTCCTAGTACAGTTTACAAAAACAACAGTTGATGGACAGAATGCAGAACAATGTCATACATTCACCCCAGTACAGAGATATGGGCCTAAATCCATCGTTTATTTGCACTCCACATCACCCCAGTTCAGACATGGCCATATGCAAATCAGCCTTGGCCCTGTGCCTCATGGGAACAGTCCAGCCCGAACTGCCAAGCAATGCCTTTCCTGGACCAGCATCAAGCATCCTAGGACCGGTTTCTGGCTATCAGCCGTCTTCACCCAGGATAGCTTGACTCCAGTGGCGTGGAGAGCATGGGACTCAAGTCTAAGCATACCCATCCCTCTTGGGGTGACAAAGGCAAAAACAACAGTTGATGCACAGAATGCAGAACAGTGTCATACATTCACCCCAGTAGAGAGATCTGGGCCGAAATCCATCGTTTTTTTGCACTCCACACCACCCAGTTTCAGACATGGCCATATGCAAATCAGCCTTGACCCTGTGCCTCATGGGAACAGTCCAGCCCGAACTGCCAAGCCATGTCTTTCCTGGACCAGAATAAAGCATCCTAGGACCAGTTTCTGGCTATCAGCGGTCTTCAGCCAGGATAGCTTGACTCCAGTGGATACATATGTAATTTATTAGAGAAAATCTGGAAAAGTGAGAAGAAGGAGTCTAGTCACCATCTGATGCATATTTTGAAGAAATAGTGTCAGTTCTGATCTGTCAGAGAACGCTTCTTTCTTACTATTGTGGATCTTTGAAACCTCCCACAAGATCTCTCCTTTTTCATGTAGAGGTTCGAGGAACTGGGCCCAGTAGTATTGAAGATTGAGCTTTTGGTGCTGGGTAAATAATTGTAACTATTATCGGCTAAGGAACCAAATGAGATATTGTTTCTGTTATAGAAGGAGAATGCTGCAGCACAGTCACCCGAACGAAAATACAGGCCGAGTCAACTAGTTAGGGATTATGACCGTTTCCACAGTGTTTGCTGGAGAGGAGGTGGAGTCTTTCTCTTTCATGGCATATGACAATGGACCAGATAGAGATGCCTTTTAGGTACTAGACTAAATGATCTGACACTCACTTGGGAAACTGAAGACTGGAACTGATTTAATGTTACAGGACATGGAACAAGATATATGTCAGTATGACAAGGGGGTCAACTTAATGTGCCTTGACATTAATCATGACAGGTGTGGTGTTGTCGGTCTTAATTACATCAAATGATGCAAAGTTGTATGCTTCAACATGTTTCATGGCGCAATGGTTGACAGCAATCTTGATTCTGATGTTCTTGTTGTTGAAGTACTGAACAGAAAGACCACCTTGATGTCGATCTTAATGGTAATAAGTTGCTGACACCTCTGCTTTCAATTACTTTGCATAAAAGACCTCTGTTTTTGATCAGGTCTGTGATTTTCCTTTTGCACCACCACTCTTATAGGAAAGGGGTCCAAAACAATTATGAAGAGCACTGAGGAGAAGGTAGAGCTACCCTTTCCTCTCCCTCTTAACATGCTCTTGGGGCAGGATCTGAGGAAGGTCTAGAAGGATGCTTTTCAATCAATTTTATCACAGCACAATATTTTGTATCCCTCTTCACAGCTTTACAAAGATAGGACATTGCTTCACATCGTGGTTGCCACATTTAGGGCATTTCATAAAAAATTAGCACATCTTCAGCCACAAACAAAACAGCCAGAACTGTAGATATATATTTAAGAAGAGCAGGCAACGTTTGAACTGGCTAAATTGAATTGGACTTTAGTTTTTTCCACTATAACCTATACAGACGACCCTCAAATCATAGTTTCCATTCTAGGGACACCTCTCTTTGTTTCAATAGTTGTATGTGCAAAATCAAATTAATTTCTGAAACAACTGAAATTCTACTCTTTCGCAAGGACATATCATTGTGGAATTCACCTTGGTGGCCTCAGTCCTGGACCCCTGCCAATTCCAGTACAAAAAGTCATAAACCTGGGAATGATTTTTAATGCTAATCTAACATTTAGAGATCAAATTATTGAACTCATCTCTGCTAGTTTCATCTTATTAGGGACTTTAAGGAAAATTGTTCCATGTATTCCCTTCGATCTTTAGAAGTCTGTTGTCACTGCAATGATTATTGTAAGCTCTATATCTGGGCATTCCCCAACAATCTCTATATAAACTCCAGCTACTGCAGAACGTGGTTGCTTGCCTTCTAAAGATAATCCCAAAATTGCAGTCTGTTTCGCAAGCTGTGGTGGAAAAACTTCATTGGCTCCCTGTTAAGAAACCGGTAGCCTTTAAAAAACTCTGCCTGGCGTAAAATTCACTTCACAAATTGGGACCAGACTATTTAAGGAAGCAATGTAGGTAGCTCAGCGGCCACCAGAACAGTCATAGTCCCTAAGTGGAACAAGACATCTTGGGGCTGCAGAAGTTTGGTTTGGTCTATCTGCAAACTCTGGAACCCCCTTCCTGGAGCTCTGAAAAATCAACAACATTTGACCAGATTCAGGAAACAACTGGCTTTTCTCACTCTCCTACTCATTTTCTGTACTTCAACCATTCACAAGGAAGCGCGAATGATGCCTTCGGGCATTCACACGTTTAATGAATAATATCAATATCAGCTGCTAAAAAACTGAAATGGTGGTATATCACTAAAAAAAGAACACTGGTCATTAACCCAATGTTTAGGAATTTTATCAGAAAAGCACGATAAGAAAAGCTGACCCTTCTACGGGCGTAGGATGTGCATTATGGCATATCTTGGCAAGGCAACGCAGCATGCCTATTTAGGCAGTGTGCTGTAATTTTACATGAAAATTGATGGGGAAAGAGATATTTCAAACAAGTGTTCTGCCACCTGTCTTCGGATAAAGATACTTTGGTTTCAAGATGGAGAGCTAGGATAGCACATAACATTTTTTGTTTCTTCTTCACACAGTACATTTTTTGTGTTCCTATCTCAATACTTCCTCCCTCTTCAAGGGGCAGCAGGACTCTAATTTCCACCAATCCCACACCAGGCAGTGCTTGGAAGACTCACATTTTCAGACAGGATCAGGTACTTGCACGTGGCTCTGCAGACGGTGCAGTTATCTGAAAAAAGCAACAAAAAACAGATCGCCGTTATTGTTTGAAATATTCAAAGCGTTTCATTTTGAAAATAATGAACAAAGTTGTTTATAAGAAAAATATGGACGTAAAAAACGGAAGACGCCTTACACAACGTCACATTAATACGTTGACTTCTTGGCGATCATTGCACTACTCCTTGCCCAGTTGTACATTTATTGTATACCCGGGGAAATGACCTTAGCATTGACCACCCAATGGGCCACTCACTTTCATAATTTTTAAAGGAGCCACCCACATCTTCCTGTCAGGTTTTGTGGACAAACCCTCATGACTTATGTTGTAGATCCTACTATCAACTTTTAGACCGTTCTTGAACGCCTTAATCACATCGGGAGGTTTAGTGAATTTGGACATCTCTTCTGTACCAAATGGGACTTGTATATTTTTCTTACCATAATCAACCTTCCTCCTCCCCTTGCATTTCTCTCCTCTCTCATGCTATACACCCTCTTCTGGATCTTTCACTCTGTCTTTAAACCACATCAGCCACCTTGAAGAAATCTTGGGGTATAGAGTTTTCTGCCTTTAAATAATTCAAAGAGGGCGTAATTCGTTGTCATGTGTGGACTCACCATGTAGGCTGCCAATCGTTTCTGTAATTTCTCTTTCTAAAGCAGCCTTTTCACCTAGCCATTGTGAAACACTCTTTAAGAGCTTTATCACATGGCTCTAAAATGCCATTTGTTTATCGGCGATAACGATAACACTTCTTATGCACACATCTGCATCCTTGCAGGAACTCTTCCCCCCCTTTAGAACAAAACTGTACTCCATTATCAGACAGAATCTATCCGGCTAAATCCTGCCTCTAAAAACAAACCTTCTAGAAATGTAATGGCTCTACTAAACTAATTTTGCGACTGATTCTTGAAACCAATTGTGCAAAAATCCCGGTCTTATCTGAGAGACACCAAGGACGTATTTTGCCATCTAAGGGGCCTGGAGACTGACATCAATGAAGATATGTTCATTACTATGGACATCGAAGAGCTCTATACGAGCATCCCCCAGAGGCGTACTTTGGAAGTGGTAGAACGAATCCTTCAGGACCAAGAATGGACATACATGACACCTACGCATTTCATCATGGAGTGCGCAGAACTAGCCCTCACTGAGAACTTTTTCGAATTTGAGGACACATTATACCACCAGGTGAAGGGCACCTCCATGGGCAGCACTGTTGCGCAGAGCATGGCGTTCCTATACGTCCGTCAGTCTGAAGAGGACTACATTTTCAATCCAGCCAATCCTTTTACAACTCAGATGAGAACGGTATATAGATGATGTTCTGATCATCTGGAGGGGCACAACAGACAAAGCCGTGCAATTTGTGGAGAGGATCAACAGTAAAGACCCCCACCTAAGATTAACTCACACCATCGGAAAAAAACATGTGGTTTTCTTAGATCTGGACATAACCCTGACGACGGAAGGAATCTCCACCAAAGTACATATAAAACCAACAGACAGGAACAGTCTTCTCCTCTATGATAGCTATCGCCCGAGGGCTCTTCGTGAAAATCTGCCAGTCGGACAATTTCTCAGAGTACGGAGGAACTGCTCTGAGGTAGACACATTTTAAGCACAGGCGGGACAACTAGAGAGCAAGCTCCTGGAGAGGCACTACCCCAGTCGAATGATCAAACGAGCGAAGAAGAGGGCGAAGAACAATAATCGGGAAGCCCTTCTGGAGACCACACCGAAGGAACAAACAGTCCGTTTGGTATGCGTAACTACGTATACTCCCGTTTCAAATAAAGTGCAGAACATTATTAAGAAGAAATGGGCAATCTTGAACAGCAGAAATCTGAAGTGGGAACCCCCACTCTTTGCGTTCAAATGAAGTAGAAACTTGAGGGATGACCTGGTACACTTAAAGATCCCCAACAATAACAATGACACCCAGATTACCCTTTGGAGCCAACCAAAACCAACAGGTTACTACCCCTGCGGCAACTGTGTGTGCTGTCACTTGACTACCACTACTAAGGAAGTTGACATTGGCACGGATAAAACCCCTGGAGGCTAAAAGACTTTAGTAATTGCAATACGGAAAACATAGTCTATCTACTGACCTGTCCATGCAATCTGAAGTACGTCGAGATGACGACAAGAAAGGTGAAAACAAGGTTCAGCGAACACCGAAGCACCATCCGGTGCAGGAGAACAAACACAAATCTGACTAAACATTTCACAGAGAAAAACCATAGTGATTCCGATCTACGTTGGGTCATTCTGGAGGTACCGAAGAAACAAAAAAACGACATTGGCAGACAACTACACATCCTGGAACAACGTTGGGTGTACAGTTTATACACATGGGAGAGAGGCCTTAATGATGAAAAGCCATGGCTACAGTTTGCAAGGTGACCAGGCCTTACCCAATGTACAGACCCGTCATTTACTCACGCATTTGTAAACCATCGCAGAGGGGTACTGTGACCACGACATTTAAAGAAAAAGGCCACACGTGGGCAATCCACGTAAATATAGGCTTAGGTATTACCACGGGGTAGATAGCAACTACAGCTAAACTTATCAAACCATTGTATTATCTAAACATCTGAAACTCAGGGTGACGCTCAGCATATTATGATTGGGTTAGATAAGCCTTCCTGTGTAACCTCGCAGAGCAAGGAAAAGTGGCTCAAACCCGGGACATGAAAATAAATACAGATCATTGCACCCAGGCCCCCTCCTTTATAACCAATGATTGTCAAGGGAGAGACCACTTGGTATATTCCACGATTACACAACAGCGTTGCGCTAGAGCAGAAACCCACCACACGCGTGCACAGTTGGTGAGACATAGTTGCGATGAATCCACATTCCTAAATGTGACATTGACCATAAAGAGAGTAACGTGCATGCGCGTAGCCTGGATATTACCCAGCATCGATGAGTGAGGATTCAAGAATGTGATTCTGACTCTAAGAGAATAGCCCGCATGAGCGCGGCATGAACATTAACCCCTGCGCATGTGCAGCCACAATATTAGACCTGGCCAAGTGTGTTCTACACTTAGAAGCGCATGCGCACCCTGGGATCACTAACGACCAGGTGGAGAAAACTCTTGTTCACCCGATGTGAGCATGCGAAATTAGACACACCCCACACCAGGCGTCTGTGTACTCCATGCGCTTCCAATTAGCGTGTATTAAACAATTCATCAACCACTTGACCACAGTATTTAAACCCTCTGGTTTTTCACCATTCTCCACCGAAGGGGAGAGCAAGAGGACGCCTTTAGATGGAACGGCTGGAAGCCCTGAATTCAGACAGTAAGAGTATGAGTGCCACGTATGGTTTAGAAAGATGTATTTCACCTTCTGCTGAAAGGATGTTTGTGTCTTGCCTACACTGGCCATACAACTTTTAACTGAATAATATTGTGTGTTGGCCGTTTGTGTCACACCTCTGTGAATACACAAATAGGCTCTAACCCTCTGTACCTCTCCATTACAGAAAGTCACAGTAGGTCCTTCCACCCTCGCTCTCCCATGTGTAGTGTCCTGCAAAGACACAGTCTAGTTGTTCTCCAGTGTAACCATACACTGTGCACCCACCCACCACAGACGTCACTGGGTCAGGTGACGCTGCTAATAAAAGAACCCGAGCGCACGTGCTTGTGGCCAGAGTTCCACTCCCTAACTGTTGTCTGTGTCACTCTGTTATTCCATCATGTGGGCCTAGGGCCCCATCACCACATTGGCGACGAGGCGGTAACGCAATGCCACGGGTGCCGCAGCTGGAAAACCCCGGAAAGAAGAAGGAAAGTCCCCTTGTGCAGGGCACCCCTCAGGGGAAACGGCGCCGGCCGCCGAGAGGCCCGAGGGGCGTGTGCCGTGCCCCGGGCCTAGGCATCCACGAAGCAGAGGTGACCGGGTGTCCATCCCGCACCTCCATGCCCAGTGTGAGCCTCCCGGCGTGAGGAGAGAGTGCAGCGGACCGACCAGAGCCCACCTGTGCCGGCCGCAACCGAGCGCCACGTGGAGGCGCGGCCCGAAGTACCGAGGAAAAGGAGTGGACCAACCGGAGCCCACCCGCGTCGGCAGCGACTGAGCTCCTGTCTGGGGTGGAGAGAGAGCCGTGCAGAGCCCACCTGCATCGGCCGCCACCAAGCCAGGACTGGTAGCCGAACGCTACAACCTCCGCGGAGCCCACCCGCGTGGTCAAAAAGGCAGCCAGCCGAAGGTGAGCAGAGGGGGCCACGTATGCCAGGAGCGACCCCCTTTTATGACTGCACAACTGCGGTGCCCACCCGCATGGCCTGCGTGCAACGTGGCCGAAAATAAACTCAGAGTAAGGCAAGGCCAGCGGAGCCCACCCGTGGCCTGCCTGCAGCGCTTCCCCCGCCGCGTGTGTGAAGTGCGGCGGAGGGGTGAAAGACTACCGAAGAGCGCCCGCAGCGTGAGGGGAGCTGCCAGGCGCTTAATAGCCAAAGCGGAGCCCACCCGCATGCAACCGCGGCCCACAATGAACACTGAGAAAAGCAGCGCCAGCGGAGCCCACCCGCGGCCTGCCTGCAGCGTCCCCTGCCGCGTGTGAAAAGCTGCGGCAGCGGGGGGTGGATAAGCTAAAGAAGCACCCGTAGCGCGGTGAGAGCTGCCGGGCATGATTAGAGTGAAGCGGAGCCCACCCGCTGCTAAAGTGACACTGTGCCCCCGAAAGTGTGAGCGACGCCGGCGACTGGGCCCCCAGTAAAGCGAGGCCAACGGAGCCCACCCGTGGCCTGCCCGGAGCTTCCCCTGTCCCCGCCGCGTGTGTGAATGGAAGCGGCGGGGTGAATAGTCCAGGAGAAGCGCCCGCAGCGAGTGAAGAGCTGCGAGACACTAATTGAGCAGCGCTAGCAGACCCCCACGCAGCCCGCGAACTGGAAAGGCCTGCATTGAGGGGCGAAGAGGGGTAAGACTGCACGCGGGCGGTGCCGCCCAAGGATTCCTTACAAACACCCCCAGGCCCCCAACAAAACACTAGGCACTTACCCTGTTTAAAGCATCGGCATGTATAGGAAGTCCCCAAGGAGGCAAGCCAGCAGGAAGGGGCATCTCAGCACTGAGAGAAGACTTCACCAACCCCTACAGCGTCAAGAACCGGCCCAGGTTCATGAGACACAAGTAAAATGAGCACTGCCATCCAGTGGCCGGAGGGAGCAATTGCAGGCAAGAAAAGGGTTCCAGTGAATAAACAAGCATTGCACAGACCACTCAAGGAACTAGCCCTAAAGCAAGCCTGCAGCAACCAGCAGCACAAGAGACTTATCACATCAGAGTAGCGCCAAGCTTACTTGCATAACTTTAAGGAACGCACCAGAAGCAAAAGATTGCGCAGAAGCGCAAAGAGTGAAGGAACCCCATGCACCAGACAGCACCAGTACAAGCCTGCAACAACACAATGCAAAACTGAGCAAACCGTGTGCAGGAACACAGCCACGCCCAAACGACGCCACGTCAAGACGCAACTTCCTGAGGACAAAAGGGAGACAGCGCAGGAACGCGTCAGAAGCATGGAACCACACCACAAGGCGCAAGAACGCGACAAGAGTGCAAGAACTCCACACCCGCACGACAGGACCGCGCAGCACTGCGCCGGAACGTGCCAGAAGCGCCAGGAATCAAGAGCGCCAGAGTGACGCTGCACAGCGACACGCCACCACCACAGGACCGCGCACAAAGGTCCCCAAGAGAGACAGCGACGTCTCGCAGCAATCAGAGCGCCATCGTCAGCACGCATGGCGGCATGCACCAGAGTTGCACCAGGAGCGGTGACGCAACCCTCCTCCGCACAGGCAAAGCGCGCCAACGCCAAAACACCGTGACGGTGAACAGCGACCACCAAGTAAATAGCACAGCATGACAACTCATGCCCAAGATGAAAGCCGACCACCCAGTTTGGTCGCCAAGGAAAGAAAAGCAACAACAGAGAAGATCGCGACAAACGGTCCAGTCAGAGAAGAGAAGAACACCATGCCGGAGAGCTATGCCCAGACCAGAAAGAAACAGGAGGAGTGCACGCCGCCTGGGGAAGACTGATCGGGAAGGCCAACGACAGCAAGAGGACCAGACCACGTCGCAAGAAGGAACATGGAAAGGAAGGGCGCGACGCCATAAAGAAAAGGAAGGAGGAACAGTAGAGCCAAAGGAACCCGACGAGACAGGAGGGTCACGATGGAATTGACCAAAGAAGGGTATCCTGATTGAAGGCAACAGAAGTGATCAAGTAACAGGAAGATACGACGACAGGTCTAGTCACCAAGCCAAGTGAAGACAGTGTCCTACCACATGGACAAGACCAAGGGGACGACATGTAGAGGGCCCGCTACATGGAGAAGCCTGGTTAGCATGAGCAAGCAAGAAAGAAGACCTGACCGCGTCGAGGAAGAGAACGAAGATGAAGAATGGAGGAACACAACATCGCTCCACAGAGGAAGAGAAAGAACCACAGTCAGCACACAGGAACATCGGTGCTGTCTAAGGAACATCGCAACATCCGTGTGGATCCCAGTAATCCCGACAACTCGCACCTGAGGAGACCAACCACTGAAGAACCGTATGGGTGCCCCGTGAACCTGAAGCTTGCCGAAGCATAGCATACCCGAGCACTAGACAATCCACCCTTGTGGACTACACAAGACTCGACTGTGGCCATGTCCGAAGTTCCGCAGCGACCCGCACAGCCCACGTGATCATGTGGCAGTCCAGGGGACAAGGGCCTCGGCCGCATGTCCGGTGAGAGAGGAATCCGGATGGGAGAGGTGCAGCAGCGGCAGCTCCCCGACAGGCAACAGGAAGCATGAAGGCCCCAGGTAAACACCTGGCACCGAGAAACGGTCTGGTGAAGACACTGAACCCATGTCCTAACGGCAAGACCATCCTGGCGGATGACATCAATACCCCGAGGACATGATGAGAGACTTGGCGGTGAGTCCGTTGGCAGTTCCTCAGCGACGCCTTTGCGCGGCTCATGCGAAGCCCCGTAAGGTCCACCGGGTCCCATCATGTCCGGCAAGAGGGTCCTCCCAGCGTCTCTAGTGAAAGAAGAGTCCAAGCAGGAGAGGCCAATCTTCAAGGCTCCAGTGAGAGAGGAGTCCGGCAAGAAAGGCAAGTTGGAAGTTACTGAGCCGGACGGAGGTGTAAAGGCATCAAGATCAGCAAATCCAAAGAAAGACCTCTCGTGCCATAGTCGTCTCCAACAACCAACCAGCGTTGTCATCCACTGGACTAGGAACACCTGCGAGACCCCTCAAGGGCCAATCCCATTCTGCTCCAGGTACCCCAAGTGTTGAACAAAGTACATAAGCGCAGCAAGACAAGGATGATCTGAAGTACACCGCTGAGGTGAAGCTCATCCGACTGACCTTGTAATCCAGGAACTGTTTTCAACATTCTCCCAGCCGATCGTCTGAAGAAAACCTGTTGGGGCAGTAAATTGTTATCATTCTGTTTTCTTGCAGGTTGGCCATTTTGTTTCCTTTTCCCTGAACTTTGGGAGGGATGTAGTGTCCTGCAAAGACACAGTCTAGTTGTTCTCCAGTGTAACCATACACTGTGCACACACCCACCACAGACGTCACTGGGTCAGGTGACGCTGCTAATAAAAGAACCCGAGCGCACGTGCTCGTGGCCAGAGTTCCACTCCCTAACTGGTGTCTGTGTCACTCTGTTATTCCATCATGTGGGCCTAGGGCCTCATCACCACACCATGGAGCAAATAGGAAAGTATCTTAGGGTAAGAAATGAATTGCTATAATTTCATTGGTTGTATGATGACACGTATACTTGCCACGTGTCTCATAAAGACCACACCACGCGCGCAATAGGTGTGAATTTGCTTGGATGGCAATGTTTGCCACTTGTAAATATACTTACACGTCTGGTTTGTATGTCTCTTTTATGTTTCCCTTTTTTCCTACAGAATCACTTACATTGGTACTACATCAATCGGGTAGCTTGACCCCCACAGCCCCTGTCCCTTTAGTGGCAGGTCCTTCTTGCACTAGATGCAAAAAGGCAGCGCCCATAGTTAGAAACTCTTAGGTCCTAACGAATGCTACGTACCCTTCGGGGACACGATTGCAGAAACATGTTGACCACACTTAACACGGCAAGGGAGAATAACGTCCCAGATCACCGTTCACCTCTTTTAATACCATACATTTGCTCCTTGAATAAACACAGTCTAGTGACAAATGTAATGGTTTTTAGATCACTTTTCACTTTTTCACCACCACCACTTAGCTTTAGAAGTGTATCCCTGTCTCCAGGTGTATGCCCGCCTTCTATTAAACGAAGTTTTTAGAGGGCGAGGACAGCCGATGATGACACATGTCACGGTGCGCTGTGTGAGGCCAGTCCGTAACTTTTTATGAGATGCCCCCACTGGTGTTGCATCTCAAGATATCTCTGTAGGAAAATGTAGGAACCCACACTAGGGGCAGCCCATTTTTGTGTATACATATTAGATTGTAGACTGCCTAGTCCCTAGGCCCAGTGCCTCTAGTTCCCATCCCCAGCAAGGTCTGGGGTTAGTGTGTGTGGACCACTAAACTAATGCCACGAACACAAGCCATCTCAGACCATCTAAAAAATAAGTCGACTAACACAAAGCGATGTGGATTTGCTTGCTCCCCCCTCCACTGACTCAAAATATCAAGGGCCACCTCTTCCTATGGCCATGGCATATTAGGCAAGTCCAGTTGCTGCATCTTCTGAGCATTTGTATTTAAGGTTACAACATTCTGCTGTGAGAAGTTGGCCTGGTACATGAAGCACACTTATGCAAGTGGGAACCCTGCAAAAGTCCAGACAACCCTTATGGTTATTTTAGTGGTCTTAGACAACCTTAGAATCTCTCTATGTGGTAGCTGTGGAGAAAAGCCTTCAGGCTTAGCCCAGGAGTGTAAAGCACACAGTATATTTATAAAAATATGTATGCATCTTAAGACACTCACTAACACATACAAATATCTCTTGCTGGAGATATACACAATGCACACAATACTTTTCGATAGAAACAGGTAAGTAGCACAGAATACAAAGTGGTCCCCCGGGGGGGACCAAACCAAATACTAAAATAGTGGTATGCGAACCACAACTCGAGTCAAGACTATACCCAGATGAGTAGAAGTGCCAGGTACCCAATGAACCACCCAAGGTAAGTAACCAGGAGCCCCACGGAGGCTGTGTGCAGAGTGGGAACACGACCGCAAGATCAATGCAAGTCAATGGGTAGGTTGCGTTTACACTTTTAAAGAAGAAGGAAAACAGAAGGTTGGAGAGCCACCTCACCTGTGGATATCTTAGGAACCAGGATACCTGCACCAGGGAAGCCGGGTGCATAGGTGTGAAGTGGTATCGGAAACCACAGTCAAACACACTGGAGGACTACAGGAAGATGCTGCTGCTGGGGAAGGTGAAAGTGTCCGGTGGAACCCAAAGCTGGATTTAAGATGTGAAAAACCTGCAAGCAGAGGGGACAGAGCCTATGCCACTCAGGAGTAACCAGGAGGCATGGAAGACGAATGCCCACCGATGTCTGGTGTTAAAAGTAGAGCTGACGGTGACCTTGAAACTGCAGCTATGTGCACCAGGCAACGCTGTGGAAGACCAGGAGCCGTACACGAGCTGTCCCGCATCAGATGTCGAGAGTTATGGGGTCGGTATCCGGAGGGTGCACCAAAAAGCCTTGGCAATTGCAACCAATGAAGGAATAGAAGATGGTGCAATGTCGGGACCAGCAAGGTCCAGGCGACTCACCATAAGCAGGGGAGTCAGGGCAGTCCCGAGCAATCAGGGGAGCCCGATAGAATTAAAAGGTGACCCTCAACAGAACTCACAGGCCGGAGGCACTGGAGTCAGAGGACCTCGTGCAGCTCACTAAAGATGCAGGCCTACAATGCAGGGGATGCGGTGAGAATGAAGATCTTGGTCAATGGAGATGCCTGAGGATGGGGCTACTAGCAGCCCAAAGATCTTGATTGAAGGAAGCCAACAAGCCTATCCAACAACAAGTCTTTGCAGTGCACAGGGGTTCGTTTCCTGTGGCTTCGGCGCGGGATACTGGCCTCAAACTTGGTGAGAGGGAAGGGCAGGCCCCGAGGAATTTGGAATTTGGAATTTGGAATTGGATTTATAGAGCGCATAGCTACCCTTGGGCATCCCAGCGCTAGAGGACCTAGTTTAATCCAAAAGGGGTCAGTGCAGGAAGGTATTTAGGGAAAGAGCCAGGTTTTTAATTTTTTTCGGAAGGATAGTAGATTATGATCACTCCTCATGGCTAATGGGAGGGAGTTCCAGTGTTTTGGCGCGTTGTAGGCGAACCTGCGGCCGCCAGATCTTGCCTTTTTTATTCTAGGGATGGAGGCCAGGGCAAGTGAGTCAGATCTTAGGTGTTTGTTAGATTTGTGTGGTTTCATCAGGGATCTGAGTATTGGGGGGCCCTTATCATGCAGGATTTTGTGCGCTATGCAGAGCGTCTTGAATGTGATGCGCTCCTTCACTGGGAGCCAGTGTAGGCTTTTGAGGGCAGGTTTCGCCGAGCTCCGTGCCTTGGTGCCCGTGAGGACTCTAGCTGCGGCGTTTTGGGCCACCTGAAGTTTTTGAATGACTGAAGCAGGGGGCCCAGGTACAGGATGTTACCGTAATCTAGTCGTGAGTTGACCAGTCCCGGCATCAGTAACTTCCTGGAATGGAAAGGGATGAGGTGGAGGATCTTCCGTGCCATACGGATTAGGCCGAAGCAGGTCCCTGATGTTTTCCTGGCCTGGGTTTTGAAGTTTAGGTCCTGGTCAAGCCAGATACCTAGGCTTTTAACTTCGGTTTTGGGAGTAGGGTAGGTGCCCTTGCAGGGTGGCCAAGAAAGGTTTGCGGGTAATTTGTTTTGGTTGCCCAGAAGGGGGATCTCGGATTTATCGCCGTTGAGCTTAAGTCTAGAGTCCGACATCCATTGTGAGATCCCTTCGAGACAGCTGGCGAGGTTTCCTAAGCTAGTTTCTGAGTGGTTGATGGACACCACCAGCTGGGTGTCATCAGCGTACATCACTGTCTTGACACCAAAGGGAGTGATAATGTCTTTGAGGGGAGACATATAAACATTAAAAAGTGTGGGTCTGAGGGAGGAGCCTTGGGGGACCCCACACTGCATGGTCAGGGGTTTGGACGTGGAAAAGCCGTCTGATACCTGGAATGATCTTCCCTCGAGGAAGGATTTAATCCACGCGAGGGCTGAGTCAGTGATTCCCACTTGACTCAGCCGGTGGACCAAGATGGAGTGGTCCACCGTGTCGAAGGCTGCACTAAGATCGAGGAGGATCACTGCCACTGATCCTCCTGCGTCTATGATGGCTCTCGCCTCTTCGACAAATGCAAGCAGGGCGGTGTCGGTGCCTTGCCCCGGTCTGAAGCCGGTCTGGGAGTCACGTAATAAGTGGTTGGACTCCAAAAAGGAGGATAGCTGTTGGTTAGCTATTCGTTCAGCCACTTTACTGATCCCTGGTAGGAGTGAAATCGGCCTGAAGTTGGAGGGGTCTGATGGGTCGAGGTGCGGTTTTTTTTTTCAGGAGGGCTTTGACAGTAGCCTTTTTCCAGTTGGCTAGAACGGCGCCCTTCCTAAACGAAGCGTTTATTAGATTGGTGAAGGGTTGAGCTACAGTAGAGGCGACCAGTTTCAGCTTGCTGATGGGAGCAGGATCAGCGGGTGAGCCACTTTTTACAGTTTGCAGGGTGTCTAAAAATGTCTCCGTGGAGATCTGGTCAAAGGCTCGCAAACACGGAGCCTCCGGATGCAGGGGAGGTGAAATGGAATGGAGAGAAGCGGAGGGTGCGGGGAGTGAAGTGAGTATTTTATCAATTTTTGCGGAGAAGAAGTTGGCCATTTGATTGCATCTCACGCCTTCGGGGTCTGGGGGGGGGGGGAGGGTCCTGGATTTTGGTGAGGAGCCGTACTATCCGGTAAGTTTCCTTCGCGGAGTTAGCCGCTGCAGCAATCTTTCCTTCAAAGAAGGTGGCCTGAGTAGATTTAATTGCATTTTTGTAGAGCTTAATAGCGGCTCTGTATTCGTTTTTGGAGGCTGTGGACCATGTTTTCCTCCAGGCGCGTTCTAGTTTTTTACAGCTCTTTTTTAGGGTGCGGAGTTCCTGGGTGAACCAGGGAGATTTGGTCGTTTTGTTCCTGCTAGGCAGTTGTTTGGGTGGCAAAATGGTTTCTAAGGATTGATGGATCCAATCCTGTAGCTGAGTTTCTGCGATGGAAGGGTCATCGTCCAGGAGGGGGGAGGTGGAGGATAGAGCCTGAGCCCAGGCGTTGTTGTCCAGTTTTTTCCACGGGCGATCGGGGGGTTGGGGGGGAGGTTTACCAGGAGGCTGGGCGGATAGCAGTAGCTCGAAGGGGACCAAGAAGTGGTCTGACCATGGAATGGGGATAGGGGGCTTAGCTATGAGACGCAGGAGGTTGGAGAACATGGGATCCAACAGATGCCCTTTGATGTGAGTGGGAAGTTCATTAAGCAGTTCGAGGCTGAGTGAGCCAAGGTCGGCTTTGAGATCCATCGCCGGTTTGTTGGAGGGGTCGTCGAGGTGAAGATTTAAATCTCCCAATATCGTGAAATTCGGTGTTATACAGGCTAGGGAAGAGACAGAGTCAATGAGTGACTCACTAAAGTGACGAACCGGTCCAGGGGGACGATAGACTAATAGTCCCGAAAGTGTGAGCGAGGGTGGACGACTCACTGCGAAGAAGATATTTTCGCAGTCAAGTATAGGACTATCTCTGAATTGACATGAGAGGTAGTCTCTATAAACGACAGCGATTCCTCCGCCTATGCCTTCGGGTCTGTTGTGGAATTTAATCAGGTATTCCGGTGGGAGTGACTGAACGATGTCAGGCTCTGATGCTGCTGTGAGCCATGTTTCCGTTAGGAATAAGATTTCAATATCGGAGTCTTTCAGGAGCAGATTAATTTCCGTTTGGTGCTTTGGGAGGGATCTGTAGTTTAGCAGGGCCATATTGAGGATGCTGGGTTTCAGCGTTGGTTCTGGGCTGAAACTGTACGAGCATGAGCGGCAGCGGGAGTTCCCTTCAGCGAGTGAGATCGAGTTGCTGCAGGGGGGGGTTAGGGGGATTCAAAGACCCAGCAAGGTTTCCCTGGAGTAAGTGATGGCCTGGGAAGGACGAACCAGGGGTCCGGGCTCTGGGCGCGGTCTGGCGCGGACGGGCGCAGACGGGCTTGCCTTAGGCACGCCTTCGGCGCGCAAACGGCGCTCCCGCTGCGCTCGTCCGCTGCGCTTCCTGAATAGGCACATTTTAGTAGTGAGGGGGGTGTGGTCAGCGAAGTGGGCGTGGCCTGAGTGCTCGACCAGGTGGCAGCAATTAGGCAATTTTCCCTACGTCAGCGCTAGGGTCCGCTGCGTGGGGGTGCTCAGGGAGATAGGCGAGTGAGTTAAAAACACACAATTAACAAGTGACTCCAATTTTTAAAAGCAAAGCAATCTCCTGGCTTCCGCCTCAGGAGTAAACAAACAGTCTTCTGGGCGCGTTCCTAATCAGCGCGCCTTTTGTACTGGATGCAGGGGGCGTGGTCAGCGAAGTGGGCGTGGCCTGAGTGCTCGACCAGGTAGCAGCAATTAGGCAATTTTCCCTACGTCAGCGCTAGGGTCTGCTGCGTGGGGGTGCTCAGGGAGATAGGCGAGTGAGTTAAAAACACACAATTAACAAGTGACTCCAATTTTTAAAAGCAAAGCAATCTCCCGGCTTCCGCCTCAGGAGTAAACAAACAGTCTTCTGGGCGCGTTCCTAATCAGCGCGCCTTTTGTACTGGATGCAGGGGGCGTGGTCAGCGAAGTGGGCGTGGCCTGAGTGCTCGACCAGGTGGCAGCAATTAGGCAATTTTCCCTACGTCAGCGCTAGGGTCCGCTGCGTGGGGGTGCTCAGGGAGATAGGCGAGTGAGTTAAAAACACACAATTAACAAGTGACTCCGATTTTTAAAAGCAAAGCAATCTCCCGGCTTCCGCCTCAGGAGTAAACAAACAGTCTTCTGGGCGCGTTCTTAATCAGCGCGCCTTTTGTACTGGATGCAGGGGGCGTGGTCAGCGAAGTGGGCGTGGCCTGAGTGCTCGACCAGGTGGCAGCAATTAGGCAATTTTCCCTACGTCAGCGCTAGGGTCCGCTGCGTGGGGGTGCTCAGGGAGATAGGCGAGTGAGTTAAAAACACACAATTAACAAGTGACTCCGATTTTTAAAAGCAAAGCAATCTCCCGGCTTCCGCCTCAGGAGTAAACAAACAGTCTTCTGGGCGCGTTCTTAATCAGCGCGCCTTTTGTACTGGATGCAGGGGGCGTGGTCAGCGAAGTGGGCGTGGCCTGAGTGCTCGACCAGGTGGCAGCAATTAGGCAATTTTCCCTACGTCAGCGCTAGGGTCCGCTGCGTGGGGGTGCTCAGGGAGATAGGCGAGTGAGTTAAAAACACACAATTAACAAGTGACTCCAATTTTTAAAAGCAAAGCAATCTCCCGGCTTCCGCCTCAGGAGTAAACAAACAGTCTTCTGGGCGCGTTCTTAATCAGCACGGCTTTTGTACTGGATGCAGGGGGCGTGGTCAGCGAAGTGGGCGTGGCCTGAGTGCTCGACCAGGTGGCAGCAATTAGGCAATTTTCCCTACGTCAGCGCTAGGGTCCGCTGCATGGGGGTGCTCAGGGAGATAGGCGAGTGAGTTAAAAACACACAATTAACAAGTGACTCCAATTTTTAAAAGCAAAGCAATCTCCCGGCTTCCGCCTCAGGAGTAAACAAACAGTCTTCTGGGCGCGTTCTTAATCAGCGTGCCTTTTGTACTGGATGCAGGGGACGTGGTCAGCCAAGTGGGCGTGGCCTGAGTGCTCGACCAGGTGGCAGCAATTAGGCAATTTTCCCTACGTCAGCGCTAGGGTCGGCTGCGTGGGGGTGCTCAGGGAGATAGGCGAGTGAGTTAAAAACACACAATTAACAAGTGACTCCAATTTTTAAAAGCAAAGCAATCTCCCGGCTTCCGCCTCAGGAGTAAACAAACAGTCTTCAGGGATGTGAAGAACCACCCCCTATGTTGCGGAGCCTTCCGTAGACCATGGGAGCCCTGGATCAGCAGACCAGTCAGCTTAGTTACGGTGCCTGCAGATGCAGGGAAGGGACTCCTTCACTTCGAGGGAGATTCCTTTAGGAGTCTTGGATGCCCACAGACCTTGGGAGGTTTCCTGTATGGAGCACAGGCAAGGACGTTGCAGCAGACGAGCAGGGCGAATATACCAAGAGCAGCAGGAGTTTTCCCGGTTGCAGCCTTGATGCTCAAAGCGAAGTCGAGAGTGCCCAGAGGGTTGAAGTTAAAGTGGTGTCTGAATTGAATCGTGTCCCAAGACAAATCTAGCCACCCACCATCAGGGAAGCCCTCAAATACCCCAAGAAAAGGGTTGGGACGATTCAGGAGTCCCTCCCAAAGGAGGGGCTGGACAAGTAACGACTTGCGTTGTAAGGCCCGCGATGTCAAGTACCGCAATGTAAAAGATTGCGTTGTACTGACATACATCCCTCTGGGGTACCTATGCCCTGGGTACCTTAGTACCATACACTAAGGACATATAAGGGTACCCCAGTATCCAATCCAGGATGTTCCCAAGTACATACCATTACAATTTAGGGGAGAAAGCTGAAATACCGGGGTCATGATTAGCAGGATCCCAGTCAGACTAGTCAGAAAACAGCATTTATATCAGTAAAAATTAGAGGTAATCATTGAAGCAGATCCTACTTTTCTACATCTGCCTTTTCACCTCCAGATCTAACGCTGGCCAAATTATATCTTCATTTTCCAGTATCCCCCAAATAACCATTTTGCCCCAACCTCATCCACAATGTACTGGGTGGTTTTAGCTTGGTACCTATGAAGAGTAACAAACTCTTAAGGTCCTCCACTACTTACTAATGTGGTCTAAGATCATCTCCAATGAACTTCTTCTCCCCACAACCAAATTCAGTTTCCATCAAAATGGCACCGGTCCCAACTCCTGATTCCATTCCTCTCCTGAAATCACCCCACGAGTGGCTTAACAAATGTTTTCATAACACAACCCTTCTCGTCTACTACTTTTAATAATCTTCATTTACCATCAAAATTCTGGATAATGATCTGTGGCTCAATAATGGACCCCTAACATATGCTCTACACTAAAAGTGTAGCTGATACCACATTCAGACTCTCCTTATTATTTCTCTCAGTTGTGACAGTGAATGCATCGCCTCACAGGAAATTGCAAAATGTACCACTCGCCCAAACAACTGCTAAAGTCTCTTTCTCAGTGGTGGAATAATTAATCTCTGCTTCCCAAAGAGAAATGTAATGCAAAAGCTATGTTTTTCTCTCATTTTAACCTCTTCGCCGCGGCGGACATTCCGGGCGGTGCTGAAAAAAATGACGCGTGCGCTAACGGCCCCCAGTCGTCCTGCGCACACGCCCACTGCATCGAAGAGGTTAAACATCCTCTGCAAAAGAGCCACCCATAAACCTATCAAACTTGCATCTAAAACTACCACACTCACTCCTCCAGGCTCAAAGGCTTGTTGATCTGGGGCTACTTCCAAATCTTTCCTGACCAGATCAAATTAATTTTCACGCTTATCACACAACTGAAATTTCACACTTCTCTTCAGCAAATTTTTTGTGGTGCTTTTTTATCCTCCAAAGTTTGCGACAAATCTGCTATATAATTCAACCATTCATCCGAAATTAATTAATTGTTTCTCAATGATGATAGTTTCTGCTTAATATTTTTAGGGATAACTCCAGTTGAGGAAATATGATGCCCCAAAAAACAAATCTCATGTGCCCAAACCTACATTTCTTTTCTCTAAATTATTTAAATATTTAGAGGACTTTCCTAACTCCCACATTATAATCGACCAAAAGTTTCCCAAAAATCAGTACCAACATTCCAAGCTAGAATATTCCATACTTATATTCCATACTATCATCTGATGTTTATATAGATACCAGTAGGTATAGCATGCTTCCCTGTGGTACTTTGAAGGGGGTCAAGAAAACAAGGCAGATTCCATAGCTGATGTTTAGACTTTGCTCTCATAGATGTGACATTGTCACATAACAGATCAAAATATTTAATTTTAGCACTTGTAGTTGTACTTTTCCAAACTACAAATGAAGGAAGACAACATTGAAATTGCAATCTGATGCTACATACCAATTAGCTCTGTGCCCACATTGCCCACCTGGCATTGGATAACCTGTCACTACTGAGATGAACGATTCTTGTGAATTACAGTATCACCACAGTGCCTACCCTGGCCCTCATTTTGTTTAATCTGTTATCAGAAGAAAATGATCATCTAACAGGTCTGTCTTGGTGAACAAGCTACTTACCTTCTGGTAGAGACTCTATGTAGCGACAGATTCCTCACCTTTTAAATATTCCCCATCCATCAGACTAGATCCAGAAGACTTTTCAGTAGTACCTTGGCACGCTGAAGCTGTTCTGCTCCAGGAATGAAGTGCAGAGCAATTATAGGTGCCACCCCATGCACTGACATCAGTTGCTTTCAAGGCTGTCCATGCCCCCAGATGTAGAGCCCCTAAAGGGATACTGATTGAAAGCAGTGTGCAGATTCCTAGACTTGGCATGGTATTAACATGTTGAGTCCAATGGTAGAGGATTGGTGAGGAATCTGGGGCTAGATCAAGCCTCTACAAGAAAGAGTATTACTGAAGGTAAGTAACTTGTTCTTCTGACAGAGACTTCTAGCTGCTGACTCCCCACCTGTTGAGTAGATACCAAAGCAGTACTATTTGGAGGTAGGTTTATGAGTGGAATCAAACTAGAAAGCCTTGCAGGACAGGCAATCAAAATGCCTCTTGCAGTGAACGTGACTGTCCAGACAATAAGCTTTGTGAAAGTATGGAGGAACCCTCACATGGCTGCCTGGCAGATATCTAGGACAGGGACTATGTGTGACAATGCAGTGGTAGAAGCTTTGGACCTGGTGGAATGAGAACACAGTCTATCCGGAGTATGCCTCATGGCCAACATGTGGCAGATCTTAATGCAGAGCATGATCCAGCAGGAGATTATTCTCTTCTGCACTGCCTTACCCATTTTTGTACCAGCCCACCACACAAAGAGCTGATCACGTAAAAGGTGGTCTTTGGTACAATTAATGTAAAAACCTGAGCCCTCCCCTGTGATCCTCCTCCTTAGAAGGGGGAGGTGGAGCACAGAATGCCAGCAGAATGATGGTTTGACTGATGTGGAATGACGTCACAACTTCAGTAGAAAGGAGGCCCGACTCCGCAGAACCAGCTTGTCTGGGAAGAACGTGGTGTAGCAGATTAACACAAAGAGGCTGAAGCTCACTCCCACCCTTTACCAAGGTTATGATGATGAGGTACAAAGTCTTGAGAGTAAGGAGCCGTAAAGACAGCTGTGAAGCAACTCAAATGGAGTGCACATCAGATAAGTCAGGACCAGATTAAGATCCCACTGGGACATGACAAAAGGAGTAGGGTGAAACATATTGCATCTCTCTCAAAAATGTATCAGAACCAGTGACTTAAACACGAGAGTTGATCTGGCAACCTTAAGAAGGCCGGAAGATAACCCTTAACTGTGCCCGTCGCAGGTGTTGGACAAGAAACAGAACAAATAATTAAACATCAGATAACTTGGCCTAGATGGGGTTAAAGTGGTGTGTGCCGCACCAAGTCACAAATTTGTCCCAACAACAGGCACACACTTATTTTGTCGAGGGACACCAGGCTGCCAAGATGATCTCAACCACCTCCAGAAGAAGTTTGAATGTGTTAAGCTGTCACCGCTCCATCTCCAAGCATAAAAATAGAAATTGTGAAGGCCTGGGTGCAGAACCCTGTCTTGTTGTTGTGGCAGCAGGTCTCCTTGGAGGGGCTGCCTGATCGAGGGACATATGCTCATGCCCAGAAGTTCTGGATATCACACTCTCCATGCCCAATCAGGAGCCACTAGGGTGGCTTTGGCTCGGTCGGTCCTGATCTTGTTGAGAACTCGGGGCAGGCGTGGTATTGGCAGAAAAGCATACAGGAGTCCAGAGTTCCACTCAAGGCAGAACGCTTATACTAGCGAGGGACGCCTTGGAAATCCAACAAGCTGTAATGCTGACATTGTGCATTCTCAGCAGTGGTGAACTGATCGAGCCAAGGTTCTCCCCATTCATGGAAGAAACCTTGCTCCACCTCTGGGAGTACCTGCCATTTGTCAGCCGCTTGGCATCAACGGCTTTGCTTGTCCACCCTGGCATGCAAGGATCCTGTGAGGTGGTCCACCACTAGGAAAATTCCTTGACCGTCCAGCCATTTCCAGAGACGCATCCTTCCTGATACAGGGCCAGTGATCCCAGCCTGCCCTGTTTGTTGCAGTACCACATGGTGGAAGCTCTGTCTGTAAGCACCTGTACCAGCCTCCCTTTGATGGGCGGAAGGTAGGCTTTCAACACCAAGCAAATGACCCTCCGCTCCAGAAGGTTGATGTGGAGCCGGGACTCCAGCTGAAGGCCGGTTAATGTGGAGCCAGGAGCCAGGACTCCACCGGAAACTAGAGGCTTCTGATCTCCACGTCTCCCAATGGGCTGTCTTATCCTAGTAGCGATGCATTGGTCACCACTGTTATCTCAGGGTGGGTGAGGGAGAGGGAACTGCTTCTGACCCAATCCCGGTCATGCAGATCTAGTGCAGTATCCAAACCTTGAACACGGTTGGAGAGGTACCCTTGATGTTGGGCTCGCTAGGACTTCAAATGCAACTGCAAGACCTGCATGTGCAGGATGCCCAGAATTTTAAAACCAAAACCGGGACATTTCACAAAAATAGAAGGATGATTACAATGTTACTTTAAGCAGGCGTACAGAATGACAGCGCTCCTCAGCAGAGAACAGAGAGAACAGGCAGTAAGAAAAAACAGAAAATTAAATTTTTAAACCCAGAAGCTTGCCTGTTAATTAAATTGTTTTCTTGAAACAGTTGCTAACTATCCCTGCTTTGTAAAACATAAAAAAGCACCTCCCGCCGTTATCAGTCAACCCTTTCTAAAAACTGGAACATGAGTTACATTTCCTTAAATCTGTCGGGACAGCTTGTGATAAACCGGGATCATCCCGGCAAATCTGAGACACTGATCACTTTATGCATATGCCACCGGGCACGCTTGACCTGCAGGGTACTGGAGGCCATAAGTCCCAGCAGCCTTGGTGTGGACCCCAGTGAAATCCAGGACTGAGGCTGAAAGATCGGGATCATAGCTTGAATGTCCATGACTCTCTTTCCCAGGAAGGGGGGGAGGTGGGGGGGGGGGGGGATCGGCAATACATGGAACTGAGCCATGCCTAGAGTGGCTCAGATTAAGGGGAGTGTCTGAGAAAGGAATCAGATGTGATTTCGATGCAATGATAGTGAACCCCAAAGATCACAGGAGATTTGCGGTCCTCTGGAGGTAGCCGTTGGCTACCTGAGGTGAGCAGATATAGAGGTAAGGAAGGTCTGGCATTCCTGACCTCTAAAGGTGTGCTGCCACCACCGCCATCACTTTAATGAACACACAAGGCGGTTCAAAGGGGAGTTCTGTTAACTGAAAATGCTCCTATCCCAACACAAACTGTATGTATCACCGATGAGCCAGCAAAACGAATATACAGAAATAAGCAGCCTACAGTTTCAAGGCCACAGCCTGTCACCAGGGTCAAGGGAATTTTACATTTCTTTTTCTGGAGGAAGGTATTTGAGAGGGCGCAGGCCTACAACTGGACAAAGACCTCCGTCCATCTTGGGCACCAGAAAGTAGCAGGAATAACAACCACATCCTACTTCTGGTGCTGGAACCCTCTCAGTAGCCACTTTGGCCAAAAGGGATTGCACTTCCTGCCTAAAAATGGGGAGATAGCCCTCTGTTGGTTGCTGTGGGAGGAGTGCAGAAGGTGCAGTGGGAAAGAATGGATGGGAAGGGTGTATCCTCTGCAGACTATCTGCATAACCTGTAGTAAGGCTTATAGGTCCATTGTCGACATTTGTTAAGTTAGCATGAGCTTCGCTGCCATGAGGCTGCTTTTGCGCACAACACTGCATGTATTTATTTCGCAAGACTCTGTTTGTGCTCCTTTCACATGAGAACTGTCTACCTTGCAAGTTCCTTGCTGTGCTCTGAGGTTTAGTCTGCACATGATGTTCAAGGTTAAACAACAATGCCCCTTGTTATTCTGTTCTGATCAGTCCCTTGCACCTAGTCATAACATGCCATACACAGCTGCATTTCTGGAAATCGTGTACTTTAATATTGCACCCGCAAACTGTTTGACACATTTGGAGACACCTTTCTGGCAAGAAGAGCTGTGCCTGTCCTGCGATGTGAACATTGCATATAGGCGTTGAGGTATGAGGTCTGCTGCTGACAAAGCCCAGAGGTCTTCCTTTTTATAATAAACTATCTCTTATCACGGGGAGGGTGGTCAGGTCATATAGTCCTTTTCAATGTTTTATAACATGTTATCCCCATTTGTATTTTATGGTATTGTAACAATGCTCACAATATTGTGTTTCTGCGTTTTTCTGCTAGTATTGGCTTGTGTACTGCACCACAGAGCGCATTAGTTGAAATAAACATTTTAAACTATACCGCATCTCTGATTACTCGCATTGTGGACAGGTATGAGTAAGTAAGCGAAAGAGTGTCTGGCTCCAGCAATTCCCAAGATAGAGTCCATGTTCTGGGTTGTCTAATCATTGGTAGCTTTGCTGTAGACGGAGAATGAATGAGACACTATAGCTAATTGGTTTGGGATTTTGGGTACGGATGTGGTAGGTTGGTACACCACCTATTCACTGAGGTCCTGTTTTCCTGTGCATAGATCTGTATATGTGCAGAATCCCTACAACATGGCGCCACCAACGTTTGGTCCGGTTCTTATCTGCGTGACGCTTAAGTAGTGCTTGTGCTTGCCCACAATACCCTCACTTCTGCCTCTGGAGGCGGCTGTGATGGGAACACCTCCTATATTGATGTTTTTATAGGTTCTTTCAAGCTTGAAGTTATATAAAAAGGTTATTTTATTATTTGCCCTTGTTGTGCTGCCTGTTAATAAGTTGTTCTTCCTACTTTCGTAATGGGACATAACATTACCGCACACAATCGTGCCCCGCTCAGTGATTTCTTGAGAAATAATAGTGTCCCTGGTGCAGGGGTGTCTTTGATTTTTGAAGTAGGAGCGGATCCTGCGGACGACAATTTGTTTCATGAATACACCGCCACGGCTGTTCCGGGAGTGTATCATCCCTATTGGGGCCTTGAAGTTTCTCTTACAGCTTGGCAACACCGTATTTGGTTTAATGGCGCCCTTCCCCACAAATTTAAGCCGGTCCGTTTAGGTCCTTTATCAATCGAAGGGGCCACATTGCCAGTGTTAGTTGGGTATGCTCGAAGAGCTGCGGGTGTTGCATACTTCCGTAATTCATGTACACAGGGCTATAATACTGTTCATGTCACATGCTTTCCAGGTGGCTCCACCTGGAGTTGTACCACAACCTGCGGGGGCTGGTGGAGTGACTATCAGCCCCGTTATGGTTAATTCAGTAATGGGCAAGCGTCCGACAAATAAGGATGAACTACCTAAAGGGCCATCTGACACAGATGAACATTCAGTCTTTTCTAAAAAGAACTGGAGAAACAAAAAGAAAGGTCAACAACAGAAACGGGTTGCGTGCTAGTTCCCCAACACATGCATCTTCTGAGCGTCCTTATGACTTGCACGACTGCGTGAAAATTAAGACTCCTGATAGATTTCAAGTCCCTGATCAGCGTTTTCCTCGTTCTTCAAAGGACACGTCCAGCTGACAGGCTGGTGGTAGAGATCGGCAGGATAGAGGCAAGAGTCAGCCAGCTCCAAGGGGACGTGATTAGCCTCGTCAATTTGACGGCAAGGGGGAGCAGGACAAACAGCCACGCTTCCGGGCCCCTTTTCAAAAGAAGAAATTTGTCGCTTTGACAGCGAGTTATGCCTCAGACAGTGAGAACACGACCACTGAATTGGACTTGGGCGGTAACCCTGCTAAACAGCGCAGCGGAGGTTACAATAATGCAGGAGGCACTGTGTCCTTTTCTGGAGGTAACAGCAACTGATACTTTCCTTACAGTAAAACAGCTGACACCCGGGTAGACCCCCTGGATAGGCTGTACAACATAATTTTCGTATAGAGCAGTGGTTCCCAAACTGTGCGCCGCGGCACCCCGGTGCGCCATTAAGAGTAGCCAGGGGCGCCGCGCACGATGTCGGAAACATAACGTGTGCTGAGGAAGCTCCTCTAATCTAATCATTGTAGTTGTGTGAATGTGCGCAGTTAACAAATAATGCCTCTTTCCTGTCAGTGGTCTTATTTAAATTACCCAGATGCAGCACAACACACTGGGGGTTACAAATGCCACCTGTGTAATCCCGGATCATGGTTTGGCACAAGAGCGCAGGGCACTTACATAGGCACTTACGACGTGCTTTCATGTAGCCTCCGCTTACGCGCGCACAGCAGTCTGTCGAGCCTCGAGCGTTATTGCTGCCCGTGTTGTGCTGCACCTCTTAGGACCCTCTTCTTCACAATTTACACAGGTTGTTTGCACTACTCCCTACTTCCTTACTGCAAAGAAGGGGGACATGACAAACGCGTGATCCCCAAACAGCCCCTGTATTGATGCTGGCTGCTGTTCGTGACGTACTCGTACTCTACTCCTGTAAAGAAACACTGCGACGGAATTTAAAAGCCCTGGCCTAGTGTATGGAAACAGGTTTTGAATAATGTATTTTTCCACACTACTAGGCCAGGGCTTGTAAATTCCTGAGCGGTGTTCCTTTACAGGAGTAGAGTACGAGTAAGTCACGAACAAAGTGCGGGAACAGCAGCCAGCATAAATACAGGGGCTGCTGGGGGGAGGGGGGGTCACAAATTTGTCATGTCCAGGCACAAACGGGCGCAGTTTGGCTTACCTTTGCCACGCCTTCATGCTTCACGGCATGCCAATTGTACATCTCTGCATTGCCCGCTTTTTTTGATCGATAGGGTGCTTAGGAGGCAGCATATGGTGGCCACTACTAACTATCCCTGTACAACGGACTAGCTAGTACTAGCAAACTAGTTTTGTGCAATTCTTTCTAATTTAAGTCAGAGATAGCGAGTCAGGCTGTTGTCATTCCCAGGAGTCATGGCCACATCTCAGTGCACTTCCAATCTGCAGTTTGTTGCCATATTCCTGCAGTATGCCACAACAATGAAAATACAGCACTGTACAAACCTCTGTCATATAAAATAACAAAAACACCCCTCCACTAGTCCTCCATGGTAAATTCGTCGTAGACCATTTCTGGAGGCCTTGAAGCCGGTTTGTTTCTAATCCAGTCTTGCTATTGGGCTGTGCTTCACTCTAGCTGTGCAAGGTTTTTGGGGGTGCTTTGCCTATGGCTCGGAGCATCCCATGGGTCTTAAAGAGAAGAAACTAAGGGCCTTTTACCCTGAGCAATGCTCTCTAAGCATCACAT
The DNA here is from genome assembly GCF_964263255.1 of Lissotriton vulgaris. NCBI lineage: Eukaryota > Metazoa > Chordata > Amphibia > Caudata > Salamandridae > Lissotriton > Lissotriton vulgaris. Next base: position 1,608,816,782 of record NC_141693.1, on the reverse strand, counting down.
TGCACAAGCACCTTTACCGGGTATTTGATGAAGCAGTACAGGGCATTGGGACAGCTGCTTGATCCATGATCCGCTGCAACGATGAGGCAAGCCCTCCACAGGTACACACTAGACAAGCTCACAGCACACACTAATCGTGGTCTCAACATGCACAAATAAAGCATACACTGCACACAATCCTAACATAATGTGTCACACCCATTTAAAAACCTCATTTTGTTTTAAACTTGTTTTCAATTTTAATTTGCATCATTATTTTTCTTTCCATGCCCCTACTTTCTTATGGACATCTCTGAGTGGAATAGAGAACCACAGCTAGAAGAAGGGAAAGGGTTTTTGTAGGAGTAAAAATACATATTTTTTAATCTACTTTATCAACTTCATTCCAATTAATTTCAGGGAGAAAACGGGAAGTATTCCAGAGGTCGTGCTTACATTTACCCACCAGTAAAAAAAAATGATGGCGAGCCATGGCCAACTTCCAATTAGGTCAAGGGAGCCACAGGTCAAAAAAGTTTGGGAACCACTGGTATAGAGGGTAACCTTGAGCATTTGATCACTGGGATCTTTTGGGAGAATCTGACCGCTTCCTAAGACATTTTGCTAGTGGAGGCGGACTGGCCCCCACCCTTTGTTCTAACTGGGGCTCTAAGTGTTTTGCGTTACGTTCCCAAGGAGCATCCAGAGGCTTTTGCAGCTGAGTGGGCTTTGACCCTAGCGCCAACTCTGTACCGTAATCAGGATGGCTGGTATAAAGACTCACCGCCACATGATATTCCATTGAGGTAGATGCCTCAGCCACAACCTCAATATCCTATTCAACGGGAAGCAAAGGGTCCTGTTGCTGATATTCTCACTCAGTTGGAATATCAAGGAGTGATAGAAACCTGTATATCGCCAATTAATAATCCGCTCTTTACAGTTGTTGTGAACGTATCTAGGACCCTAATTAAATATTCCCGATTTATGCCCTTATGTGGTTATAACAAATCATACCCTTATAAAGGCATAAGAATCATATCCATATTTAGTAATAGCCAATGCAATCCAAATATGGCAAGGCTACTTCCTTAGACTCCTAGAAAGTACAAGTTCTTTCAACAAACCAAACCTCCAGCAACCTGGGAATTCCCCATGCTTTTGTTCAGATTTGTCCTAGTACTACTGCGAGTCCGAAAGAACGGACAGTTCTTAGTGACATCTTTTATTGACGTCTTATGTCCAACCTTACGTCAAACACAGCACCTTCCAGGTATAAATATACCAGCATTTGCCTTAAGCAACACACAGTGGTTTGGAGCAGAGCGGCTATCTACTTATCCGAAGCCCAGCTGATGCGAGTGCCGAAGGAAGCCGTCCCTCCCATTTGACGCACTGAGAAAGACGCTGTCTTTTTCTCCTGCTGAGAAAATCCAGCTCCAGTGTTTCCAGTCACCCTAGCGGGTTACTGGGAGATTGAGTCCTGAGAGCGAGATACAAGACCTCCGTTATTCTAAAACCAAGGTACGGAGATGATTAGATCCTTAGAGAATTCTTGAGTCAGATTCTTGCCAAAACTAACTTAACTTAAAAACTCCTTTACTCCTTCCCACGTACTAGGCTTAGGTTAGGTACACTGGGGTAGGCGTATTTAGAAACATCAGTTGAGTACGTTTAGTCAACTTTTATCATTGTATGTAATTGTATATATTGTATACCTTTTAAGTATCATATGGCTCAGAAACCATATCAATGCTTTTACAGTATTATTTCATAATACTCCTTTTACTGTACGTACTTTACTTTATGACAAGTATTGCAATTGTAGCAATTCACTTCTCTTGCATGAGAAAGAAGACTGCTCAATAAATAACACCTTTTATTGAAAACGCCTGTCTCTCTATTTCTCTGCACTCTGGTGAAACTAAGTATGCACGATTGACTGAGTGAAATAGTTATCTATTGTTTTCACACGACTCCGAGATATACTCCCTATTTTGGGGGAGCAAAGTTGTCATGTTAATGCGGTTGTCAGAAGCTAATCCCTTCTTGTCTAATCAGGGAAGTTAACTCCTCCCTGTTCATTCGAGAAAGTTTCTAGTGAACTCTGAGCTAGCTGGCAAACCTAATTCCGTCTAACATATTCAATAGAGACCTAGTCGACCTCAGTCCTACGTCTAAACTATCGTGCATGTTATTCCAATGCTTAGAGCCTATTGGGAAAATAGGAACTACACTACATGGCGCCCAACGTTTGGTAAGGCGATAACCTAACGCAAGATACTAGAGTAACTCAGTCCTGCTTTTTCACACAGACCCCTTTTTCCCGTAAAAACTCCAATAGACGTCTGGAGTGGGTAAAAAGGTTAATATCCGCCAGAATTTATTAGGATGAGAATCCTATGTATTAGCTTTTGGTTTAGTCAACGTTGAAGGATACAGTGTTCCAAAATATTGTGCACCTAATCTTTGTTTCCTCAAAACTTGCTCTGCAAGAAACTTTCATTAAACAATGTCAAATCACGGCGACAACAACGAAACCGGTAAAGCCGCAGTAAATGCGAACCAACCGGGTGCAGACGTTACAGGGTTTAATGAAGACGACCATGATGCAATAATCATCCCGGTCAATATAAGAAAAACCATAACTATAAAACTTATAGAAAATGGAGTAGCATCAAGAGGTGGTACAGTTGTATTTGTGGTAGAGGCACATGAATTTCGGCAGACAGAAATATTCTATTCCTGGATAAATTTTCCAGCAGCACATGCTGTAACATATGAGTTCCACTACTACAAAATAGCGGAAGCTCCAGAGGAATACTCTCCTTTCAAGGAAGTTGAAATTCCACTAACATACCAAGAGCACCTGCTCTGGTTTAATGGCGCCCTAAAACATCAAAATCACATTACCAGGCTCGGTCCACTAGGTAGACCAGGAGCCATATGGCCAGTTCTAGCCAGGTCAAGCGAAGAACTCTTAGTTAAAATAAAAGAATTAACAAGAGCATATAGGGATTTAGTTCAATTAACAATTGACGGTACAACCTACCAACTAAATACACTAATTGAAAATCATGAAAACTTTTATTTAAAATAATCTCAATTCTCAAAAGAAGAAGTGGAAGGGTAATAAACAAACCACTCCCAGAGAAAAACAGTTTCAGACCAGAGGAAGGTCTCCCCAACGAAGAGATAAATTTCCAGAATGGGGGGGCAAGTCTCCCCAAAGGGAGCCCTCTGAAAAAAGATACAACCTTAGAAATAGGAACAATTTGAGAAAACCTGACAGATATCAAGATATTGATACATGTCCCTCTCGATCCTTTCAGACTTCATCAAAGAAATCCGAAAGAAGAGGACGGTCATAACATAAAGAAGAGCACGTCAAGTTCAAAGACAAGGAACCTGCTCATCAAAGTAAAAAATTACAATTTCCCAGAAAGAAGGTAGCCAGTATTAAAATAAAACATGCAGAGAATTCTGAGGACACAACTGAAAAACTGAGAGCAGGCCCAGACAATGCTAGACAGCGCAGCAGAAGTGAGCATAGCTCACAAGATCCCTATTATTCTTCAGGAGACAGTGGACACGAATGAATACATTCAAGTGGAAACTGCAGACACCCGAGTGAGCGTGCCCCATAAACTTTATGAAATAACATTACGTATAGAGGGAGATAAAACTAGGAAAATAAAAGTTCTCTTTTGGGAGAACCTATCAAAAGGCTATGATATCCTTCTAGCAGAAAAAGACTGGCCACCAGAAATTGTTAGGGAGTGCCCACATGGCGAAGAAATGATTATGCCTGCCTTCTCGAACCACATTCCAATACATAAGTAAAACACACTTGCTAGAAAATGGGCAGTGGCCCAAGCCCCTGCATTATATAAAAATCATGTAGGATGGGATGAGGATTCTCCTCACCATAAAATCCAGTTAAAAAATAAACCTACTGGACAGAGGCAGTATCCTGTTAAGCAAGAAGCTAAAAAACAAGTCAAAGAAATTTTAGATCAACTTGAATATCAGGGGGTGATAAAAACATGCACATCACAAATGAACAATCCTTTGTTTCCTGTCTCCAAGCCAGATGATTCATATTGTCTAGTTTTGGACTACAGACATCTAAACTCCTGCTGTAAAACTTTTGCAGTACAAAACTCACACAGTGCAGCACTAATGAATAACATCGTGCGCAAGAAATATAAAACGACATTAGATATTTCAAATGGTTTCTTCTTTCAAAACATAGCACCTGAAAGCAGATATTTAACCGCTTTCTCCAGCATGGGGACCCAAAAACAATGTTGTCGTCTCCCACAGAGATTCAAGAATAGCCCAGGATTATTTTCAGCCAGGGTAACAGAGTTACTACAAATGTATGATGATGAGGCATTATCCTATGTCAATGACATCTATCTTACAGACGATGACCTGAATACTCACTTGAAAAGAGTAAACACCATAATACTTGGGTTCGAAACTGAAGGGTACAAATTTAACTTTAAAAAATCACGAATTGCCCATCTAACTGTCCTATTTTTAGGATATGAATTATCAAGTGAAGGCAAAAGCCTAACAGACAACTTCTTAGAGAAGTGTTCAGTACTCCAAGCTCCAAAAACGCTGAAGAACTTACAATCAATACTAGGTTTCCTGAATTTCGGAAGAACATACATTCTAAATTATGCAGAGAGGGTTAAACCTCTCTAGGAACTAATAAAACCTGATTTTAAACCAATTAATTGGACTCAAAAACACACAGAAATGTTAAGATCATTACAGACAGACATGTTAACTAAAACAAAACTGCAAACACACGCAAGCGAACGCAACCTTGTAATCCGAGTCATCCCAGGAAGATGCGGATTCACATACCTGACCTCTAATGAGGGAGAAACGGTACCGATAGCTTACAAATCACATTTGTACACACAAGCTGAAATGAAATTCAGTTCTACTGAAAAAAGTCTAACTGCGGTTCAAACTACTGTAGCAAAAGAAAGAGCCCTAGCCCAAGGGAAAAGGATATCTGTTTTAACAGCAGTAACAGCCCTTGAGGCGGTAACAATACCAGGCAATCTTAATGCTAAAGCTCTAGATCCAAAAAGGGTAAAATGGGAAACTTCTCTTGCAACAGAAGACGTGAAACACGCATTTTATCCAAAAATGAAAAAACTAGAATATCTGGAATATGAAAATGAATGTCCTCTGCCGATCGAAATTCTGCCTCTCGAACAGTACACCTGTGTAATCTACACGGACAGATTTGCACAACTGTGGAAAAACAGATTTACAATGCAGCGTGTGCGATTGTTAATGGTCGCTAGCGCTTAAGTAAATTCAGACCGTTGGTCACTAAAACTGAATCTCTCAGAAACTGTACAGCTCAACGAGCTGAAATAACATCTTTAAAGATGGCGCTTGAAAATGCCGATCGCAAATTCCCAACACTAATAGTGTGCGATTCGCATTACTGCGTCCGATCTTACAATAATTCCATGCAGACCTGGATAAAAAACGGTTACAAAGATGAGACAGATGCCATAATAAAGCATAAAAAACTATGGGAACAAGTAGTTCTTTTGCAGAAAGAACTACAAAAGAGTCACTTGATACATACGTAGATTCTTCAACGTGATGGCGTTCACGTTGCAGGGAATTCATTGGCTGACAAAGCCACAGCGGCAGCTGATCACTCGGCTTCTGTAGCCACAAAAAAGCATCCGAAACAACAAATAGATGGTAAAACTCTGCTTGCAGTAAAAGCCTCAATGGAAGGCAATTATGCGGCGTTACCTCTAAACTATCCACTCTGCAATACACACATAATGGATGCAAACTCCGTTCCGTTTGCTCAAATCCCTGAAGTGGGGGATAGAGTAATTCCAAACACGAACCGGAGAGACTTCTTGATACAAGAAGCACACATGGGATTGGGTCTGAGGCACCAAGAGATCCTGAAATCACTAATAGAATTACAATCACAATACTGGTGGCCGGGGATGAGCGTAGAAATGTAAAACTTTGCAATGAATTGTCAGGACTGCAACAGAGATCGCAGTTGTGAACCGGACCAAACACCAGCCCAGACACCACTATTAGACAGCATCAGTCTATCTATGCTTAGACATCCAGACGGAAAAATGCGATCCCATATTTATTAAAACGTGATTCATTTAGATGAGACCCCCAGCGCTCGGCTAACGCCAGAACTGTTATAAAAGATTTGCAAGTCTTTATCGGCACATACGCAATTGGCATGCTACATTCTGACCAGGGTCCTGCGTTTAGCTCTCGAGCTTACGAGGAGGCCATGGCCAGCATGGGCATTGCATTGTGGTATTCTAGTGACATTCCATCCCAAGGGAAATGCGGTAGTGGAGAGAAAAAAACGTGACATAAAGCAATCTGTAACAGCGAGGGTATTAGGTTCGGGTGACAGGTGGGTCAAACATCGAATAAGTGTCCAACGTAGTCTTAATAATATGCCAAGAAATTCTCTAGGAGGTATCAGTCTGTAGGAATTTTTATTTGGTACTAGAATGATCATCCAGGACTTCGATTGTCAGACTTCAGTGGTGCAACAAAAAGCCTTTGATATCAAAGATCGTTTGGCTGTTTTACAGGACTTAAATGAAACAAGAAAAAGTCTGAGTAACGAAAAGCTAAAGCCAACTACCACTGAAGAAAAACCACCTGTCCCAGCAAGACCTGTCTGGATTCCAAAGATTGGGGATCTGGTCAGAGAAAAGATCGTGGTGAAGAAGGAATTTGGGCCTTCTTACAGAAAAGCAGTACCTGTCTTAGCTGTCAGTGGAACAAGATCAGTTGTACTACCACCCCTTGCTGGTAAAAAGGAGAACCGAGTTGTATCAATCGACCTGGTGAAACCACAATCATGTGGCCAATAATAAGTAGTAGGCCCAGTGAACTCCCAAGAAATAGCAGAAGACGAAATCTTGCTACAATCCAAGAGGTTCAAACTGAGAAACTAATCACTAAGCATGGGCGAATTTTGCGAATCTGGCGTTCGCAAATTTTGCGAATTTGCGAACTGGCAATCCGCAAAATCTGCGAATTCTCGCGAATTAGCGGGGTTTTTTTGTGTTCGCAAGGATTTCTGCCAGTTCGCGAGGGTTTTGTACCAGTTCGCAATTGCGAACTTACATGTCGGCTCGCAACGGTCGCGATTATGTTGTTTCTACGTCTGGTTCATCATCACAGGTTCCCAGCACCCTCTGTTTCACCCCTGCCACCCTCTGTTTCACCCATGCCACCCTCTGGTACATCAATGCCACCCTCTGGTTCATCATCACTGTAGATTATGGGGGGGAAAAGCAAGCACACCTGCCCTGCTTCAACTGACATGAATTAATTTGGGGTTGATTTATTAATGTGTCACTGTTTTAAAATTCCAGTCTGGCACCTGCTTCCTTATCTGTAATTTGCTTTCTGTTGCAGTGCAATTTTTTTTTCCAGGACCTCTGTGGCCTACTTGTAGCTATTCTATGAGCCTGCTGTGAGGGTCAGAGCAGGGTCATACAATTGTTGCAACTAGCAACTGAACTCTGGAGGGGCCCCCGTCAGGAAGCACTACAGGGAATGGTTACTAATGATGAGTTTGAACTTTTGCACCTGCTGAATGCTTTGACTTTTGCAAAACTCGTTTTTCTGCAGAACAGCATTACAGCAACTGTAATGCCCCAAACAAGCTTACTTGTGAAAGTTGATTTCTAATCCAAAAGTGATCCAAAGAAAGTCAAAAGGCCTCAAATCCAAAAAAGTGCTGGCAAATGTCAATCTGAGGAGTTATTCTGATAAAAATCATCATTTTCAGAAGGTCTATGCTGCTTGCTAGTGGATTTCTTGTGCAGAATTGCAATTTTTGTAATTTCGCGAGTGCGAGATTGTTGCTGCCCGCCGCACCTACATGTTCGCAATTGCGAACTTACACCGCACGCCGCAAAATTGTATCACCAAGAAAAAAAAATCCGCTGCGTGCGAATTTGCGGATTTTCAGTAAATTCGCAAGCGTTCGCGGATTGCAAATTTACCGAAAATCCGCAAAATCCGCGAGCGGAACGGATTTTCCGCCCATGCTTACTAATCACATTTGACAAACCTGCAGTGATTAAAATGGACTATGCAACAAAGCCATGGAACTTGTGCCTCTTGAAACCCAAATTACAACAGTTCATCAAGAAACACCAGTCTACAACAATGTAGCCTCGGACTATACAAATGTAACAAAAGAAAATGCAAATATCAATGGAAATCCGGAAGCAATCCCACCAATTGACAGAACTGCATCTGGCTACTTTATCAACTTTGATGACTTTTCCGATGATCCAAGTGAACATGGAGACAAGCCAGCAACAAAAACCTTCAAAAATAAAATCACAGAGCTCTTTCATCAACTCAGAGAAACATATCTAACTTCACCATGGATTAAATTATGGATTTTGTTAGGTGTACTTTACCTCCTTCTATGGCTCATCTTGGTTTTAAGTTTGGGTAGATTTATTGATGGAAAATATAGTACAATGGACACAGCAAGTCAGAACATCAACTTGGTCCTGAAACCACACAGATCCTCACACATCGAAAAAAGAGAACTGTCATCAGTCAACATCACAGCAAAGCCTATACCTGGTCGTATAGCATGGGACAAAACTGATGTGCCCTGTTTGTGGATTTCTGCCCTACAGAGGAGGCTACTCACTGCGCTCTGGTGGGTTTATTGTCGCTGCTTTCTTTCCTGCTGGGACCCAGTGCTCGTTGCCAGCTGTCTCCCCCGCCGCCGCCGCCTATTTCCATCCTAGGCGCGGCGGCTGTGCGGGGAGACTAGATCACCGGGAGCCCCAGCACCCATATTCCGGGACACGCCCCCTCAGCGCGACTGGAGGCGTTTAAATCTCGGACCTCACCCCCGCATCGCGGGGCACGCACGGGCGGCGCCGGGAGAGCCCGGGACAAGGGTGGGCCGTCTGTGGCCATCCGGGGCCTGAAGGGGACAGGACTAGGCCACCCCTCTTACATCTTGCCCTCTGGGACTTGTGATCTGTGAGTAAAGCGCCTTTCTTTACCTTCATTGAATTTTACCTAAGTACCTGTCTTTTGCCACTCTGTAGCTACCAAAACTCTTTGGCTTTGATCTTCCGATAACTCACAGTTAAGTGGGGCACTGAACTTATACTTTTGGAGTTGCTGAAGGGCTAAAACAAATATGAGCAAGAATAAAAATACACCTATGTCGACTCGTTCGACTACAAGGAAAAAAACGCACAAATTATCCCCCCACTTCCAAGCCTGACTGCAATTGATAGAATGCTACAAAAAAAACAATTGGTGGTGTTGTTACTGCTATAGAGAGCACAGAGAGGCGCCTCTCACTACCTCCAAGTATGCGCCTATCTATCCAACCCACTAAGGAAATAAGTACGCATGCAAATATTTCTGTAACTACTACGTACTCACAGGACTCCAACCTCATGGAATCATATGCTGATTTTCCAGAAAAAGACACTAATTGTGCCACTACACCACACCGATCTCCACCTAATGACTTTAATAACCGGGAAAGTAGATTGTCATTGACCCCAAATATGCGGATAAATGTTGACTACCCCCCCCATTAATTAATGTGTCAGAGGGGTCTGACCTCGAAAAGGGAGTAAATAAGAGCCATGCATCAAGGATTGTCAATAGTGCCGCATAAAATTCAATACTTGTGGATCCAACTCAGGTAGATGGCAACCAAAGGATTATGGACACTGACACTACTGCCATAGAATTGCTCGATCAGGCATCGGATAATACCATTTGTGTAGAGACCCTCATACTAAGGATGGAAATCTTAATGAAATCATTTATGCTTCCTATGCATGAAAGGGTCAAAAGATCGGGGAGAAACTGGAAAAAATAGAGGAAATGGTACAACAAAACAACAATACTTTAGTGAAACATACCAAATCTTCGTTGATACAGACAAAAATTACAACAAATGATAAGCCAGTAAATCCACCAAATAATAAGGAAATTCTAGAAGTCGCACCAGACAAACGTAAGCCCGCTAAACAAACACATGCATCCTCAACGCCAGGCAACGGGCATAAAGAGCCATCAAAGGACCCTCCAGTAAATCTAGGAAGGAGCAGGGATAAGATGCCTGCTAACACCCAGTCTAGAGCACCAGAATCTAAAAACATAAATGGAAGGGATGAGCACAAGAGGGGAACTGAGGGTCCAAACACAAATACTCAGCTGAAGCAGCCACTAGATAGAGTAAGACCATCTAATAATAACACACACATTAATTTGCAACCCGAATCCCACCCTTTTACTGTGGTCATGATAGGAGTACCAGCTCTAGGAGAGGGAAAGCTAGAAAACCCCTCTGACCTAAAAAACAAGGTTAGCCATTGGCTAAATAGGCACAGGCCAATCCCTCCTTTTTTTTAAATGGCCAAATACTTCATGTCAGAAGACTAAGCTGGGTGGGACAGAGGAAAAAAGATCAAGAAGGTGATTGCATTATAATAAACTTTAAAGATAAGCGTGTGGTAAACTACATTAGCGGTTGGAGGAAGGTGACTTAGAAAGCAGGATCCAAACCATAGATCTTAGCTACTTTTACCCTCCTTCTCCCATGGCCTAATGTCATATGTACTCAAATTGTATTCAAGGAAGAAGGTATTACGAATCTTATGAAAATCAATTTATGATACCTACCTACAATCGATTTGATGCCTTCCATTTCCAGGAAGGTCTTGAAGGCGTGGACTGACTTGATGAGGAGATAGGGTCCACAATAGCTCACATCTCGTTTAAACCATGTAGTAGCACAGTAAATAGGGAACAGGTAAAGACGGATACGCACTCTGCATTAGCTATATGGGATAGCTCAGATTTATTGATTGTGAACGTGGGGGTGCCGCAGGCTGGAAAAGCAGGCATGGAGGCCGGATATAGTGGGCTATGCCGGGTGTTTTATTTCACACAAGGCAGAAAACAGGTACGTAACAAACAAATTAAAGAGTTCCAATAGGGGGTGTCCGGGTCCTCTTCGGGTCTTGGGTCCGTGTTCCTTTCTTCGTGGGTAGGTGGGGGAGGTCCGGAATCGGGGAGGATCCTCGGAGGGCAATAAAAGAAAAGAAAAAGGTACCGTTAGTCCTGTTTGGGACTCTAGTGAGTCTTTGTACCAGTTACCGTCACCCAGGTAGTGAGGGATGGAAAGAAGACTGTAAAGAAGGGTCAAGGTATCGAGAGGGAACGGGTAGGTACGAAGCGAGAGAGTGTCTGGTAGGATCGTGAGAGGGAGAGCTGTATACACAGTGCAGGGTGCTTAACAATTATTATACAGTGCATCTATCCCGGTGCTGGTGGCTAAGAGAGAACTATACAGGGTATTTATACTGAGCACCTAGCGCACTCTGAAGGTGGAAATACGGGTACTCACACGGTCCGCCGCAACTCTCCAGTGAGTCGCGGCTGCTCTTCAGCCACCTCCTGGGGACTCCACCAATCTTCCGTCCACACGTCTTCTTCGGGGTTCGCCTCTTCTCCTTCTTCAGCTCCTGTCCGAGTGTCCTGCCACGATGCTCCGACGGCGTTCTGATCTCGGCGGCCGGTTTTTCCCTGTTCTGGCGCTGCCAAAGAGGTAGGACTTCCGGGGTCGGAGGGAAGTACTTCCTGTCTATGCCTTCCTCCGGTTGGTTCCTGCAAGACAGAGAAGGGCGGGGGTCTAATAGTCATGGTGTCTGCATCGGGACCCATTCCCGACATAGGGGAACGTCCGAGGGGGCTCAATCCTGGTGGGGAGGACAGCGGTAAGTGTTCTAGAGGGTGCAGTCCTGGCGGGGAGGATAGCGGGACCGTATCACATCCCCTTTCCCTAGCTGTCCTTCCTGTACGGGTTGGGGACACGGGGTACCGGGAGATGAAATCAGCGTTGCCCTGGTCTGACCCCTTCCAATGGCATGTTCTGAAACGGCTGTAGGGACAGAAACCAACGGAGTACCCGGTCGTTATGTCCTTTATTCCGGGCCATCCACTCCAAAGGGGCGTGATCTGTATATATGGTGAAGTCTTGACCCTCCAGATAGTATTGTAGGCTTTCGACAGCCCACTTTATAGCAAGTGCTTCCAGAACCGCCCGCAAGCCCTGGTCTGGGCTTACCAGGACAGGGCTGGAGGTCAGGGCATGCTTTAAATCTGTGAACGCATGCCATAACAAGGGAGTGGGGTTTTTCAAAGCAACATCAGTTTGGGTGGATTTCTTCAAGAGGTCCGTAAGGGGAGCTGCTCTCTGTGGAAAAATTGGGAACAAACCTACGATAATAGCCCAGGAGTCCTAGGAAAGCTCAGAGGTCCTTTTTTTTCTGAGGGAATGGGAGGGACTGGATGGCTTCTGTTGTGTTTTTCTGGGGTCTTATCAGCCCTTCACGCAGGAGATATCCAAGGTATTTGACAGTTTGTGCAGCTAGGGTGGTTTTGGCGGGGTTGATAGAAAAACCAAAGGACCCTAGGGCGGTGACGACATTGAAAAGATGCACTAGGTGTTGAGCCAGACTATCACTGTAAATTATAATGTCGTCCAGGTAGGCTCCAGCATACAGAGAGTGAGGCCGTAGGACGTGGTTCATGGCACGCTGAAATGTAGCGGGTGCGCCATGAAATGGCATGACTATGAACTGATACAACCCCTCAGGGGTGGAGAAGGCTGTCTTCTTTTTGTCCTGTTCCCTGAGGGGTATCTTCCAGTAGCCTTTGCAGAGATCAAGTGTGGAGATATATTTGGCCTTGCCTATTCTTTCGACCATTTCGTCGACGCGAGGTAGGGGATAGGTATCGAAGTTGGAGATCTTATTGACCTTGCGGAAGTCTATGCAAAACCTAACTGACCCGTTGGGTTTTGGTACAAGGACAATAGGGGAATTCCAGTCGCTTACTGAGGGTTCTATGATCCCATCCTTTGCATTTCTTCTATCTCTTGTCGTATGACAGTCCGGCGAGCGTCGGGGGCCCTGTAGGGTCGCAGTCGGACGACCTTCCCGGGTTCTGTCTCTATGGCATGTTCCGTGATAGTAGTTCACCACGGACAGGAAGAGAAGACCCTTTTTACGGGGAACAGGGTTTCTCTAAGCTCTTGGGATTGTACTGGGGTCAACTCAGGATCAAGGCAGGGGTCAAAAGGAAAAGGAGAACGAAGCTTGGATCCGGACAAGACCAGACGGGGCCCTTCCCACTTTTTAAGGAGATTCACATGATATATTTGTGAAGTACCCCGAGTGGGGTCCAGTTCCACCTCATATGTAACCGGGGTCACCTGTCGTAGGATGGTATATGGCCCTTGCCATTGTCCCAGGGGTTTCTGGTCGGAAGACGGCCTCATCAAGAGGACTGAGTCCCCTATGGCGAAGACACGGGTTCTAGTGCCCTTGTCGTATTGCCTCCTTTGGTTGGTTTGTGCACTCTCTAGGTTCTGTCTGACTATGTCTCGGATCACCGACAGGTGGGTTTTCAGGTTGTCTATGTATTAGGGGAGCGGACGTGTGCGATCTGGTTCCGCTTCCCAAGCCTCTTGGGCCATGTCTAATAGGGTACGAGGGGGTCGACCATACAGCAATTCATAGGGGGAATACCCAGTGCTGCTCTGAGTCTTGCACCGGATGGCGAATAGAGCCAGCGGTAGCATCTCTTCCCATATTTTTGCTTCTAGACCCAATAGCTTTTTCAGTGTTTGCTTTAATGTGGCATTATAGCGCTCCACCAAACCACCTGTTTGTGGGTGGTATGCTGATGTCCTAATTTATTTTATCCCTAGTTGGGAACATACTTGTTTCATGAGAGCTGAGACAAAAGGTGTGCCCTGGTCGGTCAGGATTTCCCGGGGAAATCCTACTCGTGAGAAAACAGAGATGAGGGCCTTGGCAATGTTCTGGGCAGTGGGTTGACGCAATGGTATGGCTTCAGGGAAGCGAGTGGCATAGTCCACTATGACTAAAGCATAGCAACATCCGCTCCGAGAGGGCAAGATAGGTCCTATGATGTCCATTCCTGCTCTGCTAAATGGGACGTCAATAATGGGGAGGGGTTGTAGCGGAACCCTGAGGGGCCGGTAACGGCTATATTTTTGACAGACCGCGCATTCGCTGCAGTAGATCTTAATCCGTTGTGCACGCCGGGCCAGTAGAACTTTTCAAGCCCCGCCTGACTGGTTTTCTTATCACAAAAATGACCCCCTAAAAGGTGGCTGTACGCTAGGAAGAGGACTTTGTCTTGGAAAGGACCAGAGACCAGTAGCTGTGGGTTCTGCTGTGCACCCCCCTTTCAGTATAACAACCCATTTTTCTTGAAAAAGTAGGGACCTACTTGCAAGGGATCCTCGTTTTCTAGGGCCCTTCCCCATGCTTCCTGAAGAAGTGGATCCTCTTGCTGTGCCGCCCTGAATTCCCTGTCTGTCTGCCAGGGATGTTCCTCAGTAATCGCTGGATATGCACTGGTATGTTCTTTCTTTTCCTTTCTCCTCTGGTTTTTGGACTTGCGAGGTTTGGGATCCGCATCCGGGGACGACAGCCCATGGGAAAAAGGGGCCTCCTTCCACCACTGGGTCAGGGAGTCAGTGGTCTTCTGCAGGAGCATAGGTAGTCTGGAATAGTCACTCCCTAAAATGACCTGTTCTGGAAGTGCCGGTACAAACCGACCGTAAGGTTGGTTCCTGGGTCCAAGGGGTGTTGCACTCGCACCTGTGTGGTCGGATATGGCTTGGTGTCCCCATGGACACATTGAATGGCTACTGTTCCAGTAGGAGGGCCAACAGGATTGGCCAGGTCTTAGGGTCTGAGAACACTTTGTCGGCACCCGGTGTCGGCTAGGGCCAAGACATTTTGTCCATCTATAGAGACAGGGCCATGAAACGGCGGAGGTGCAGTTCCTGGAGTGGTGCAGACATAATTCCGTACTAGGCCAATCTCCATCGGCTCCTCCTTCTGAGGGCACACGCGAGCTATGTGCCCAAAACCGCCACAGTTATAACACTGGGGTCCGGGGTTGGGAGGACGGTACAGGACAGGAGAGCTTAAGAGGGGAGAAGGCTCTGGTCTCCGGGGCAGTGGCGGTCTGGGTGGTCGAGTGGCTGTCGCGTTGTGGGGCCTATGAGGGTGTTCCTCCCTGCTTCACTGGATTTCTTGCGCTCAGCTATAGGCACAGGCTATTTCGACGGCCGTCTCCTATGTGAGGCGAGCGTGTTGCCTCACCCAGCACCGGATAGCCGGGTGCAGGAAGGACAAAAACTGTTCCAGGTATATCTTCCAGAGAATGTCTTCTTTCGAGGAGACTTCTGGTCTGAGCCACCTATTCGCAAGGTGCTTGATCCTAAAGAAGAGGGCCCTCGGGTTCTCTTGGGGCCCCTCCTTGGCCTGTCTCAGCTTTACTCTGTATGTCTCATCGTCTATACCTAGGCGCTCCAAAATGCACTTCTTTATATCCTCGTACGGGGTGTTGCCCTGGACGTTGGCCTGTTGATATGCTGCTTGCAAGTCGCCGGTCAAAAGAGGCCCCAGGTATTGGCCCACCGATCAACAGGCCAATTGGCGGCCTGTGCTAGTCTTTCAAAGTTAGTAAAGAAATAATCTGGGTCGTCCCCTTGTACGTACTTCTGCATGACCACGGAAGGGAGGGAGGTCATTGGTCTCTGCTGTCCTAGGGTGTCAGTCAGCTTTCCCATGGCTTGTTCATGAACGGTCCCCTGGCCCTTGAGGACATCAATGTAATTGACCCCTATCATCCTCCGCGGGTTTCAGGAACTGTTCCATGATTTTTCCTAAATGTTCTTGGGACTCAGCCATTATTTTCACGACGGCCTCCATGCTTCCAGCAGATCCCACTTCTGACACCAGATGTGAACGTGGGGGTGCCGCAGGCCGGAAAAGCAGGCAAGGAGGTGGGCTATGCCGGGTGTTTTATTTCACACAAGGCAGAAAACAGGTACGTAACAAACAAATTAAGAGTTCCAATAGGGGTTGTCCGGGTCCTCTTCGGGTCTTAGGTCTGGGTTCCTTTCTTCGTGGGTAGGCGGGGGAGGTCCGGAATCGGGGAGGATCCTCGGAGGGCAATAAGAGAAAAGAAAAAGGTACCGTTAGTCCTGTTTGGGTCTCTAGTGAGTCTTTGTACCAGTTACCGTCACCCGGGTAGTGAGGGATGGAAAGAAGACCATGAGGAAGGGTCAAGGTATCGAGAGGGAACGGGTAGGTACGAAGCGAGAGAGTGTCTGGTAGGATCTTGAGAGGGAGAGCTATATACACAGTGCAGGGTGCTTTACAATTATTATACAGTGCATCTATCCCGGTGCTGGTGGCTAAGAGAGAACTATACAGGGTATTTACACTGAGCACCTAGCGTACTCTGAAGGTGGAAATACGGGTACTCACTCGGTCCGCCGCAACTCTCCAGTGAGTCCCGGCCGCTCTTCAGCCACCTCCTGGGGACTCCACCAATCTTCCGTCCACACGTCTTCTTCGGGGTTTGCCTCTTCTCCTTCTTCTCCTTCTTCAGCTCCTGTCCGAGTGTCCTGCCACAATGCTCCAACGGCGTTCTGGTCTCGGCGGCCGGTTTTTCCCTGTTTTGGCGCTGCCACGGGGGTCAGAGGGAAGTACCTTCCTCCGGTTGGTTCCTGCAAGACAGAGAAAGGCGGGGGTCTAATAGTCATGGTGTCTGCATCGGGACCCGTTTCCGACATAGGGGAACGTCCGAGGGGGCTCAATTCTGGTGGGGAGGACAGCGGTGAGTGTTCGAGAGGGTGCAGTCCTGGCGGGAAGGATAGCGGGACCGTATCACATTGATATCAAACACCTCGAGGGAAAGGTTAGAGATTGAAAATCACCCAGGACAATCGGCGCCAGACAATGATCCTCAGAATGACAAAAATCTAGCCTATGACCCACCCGCCCAAATATCACTAACCCCAGTTGCTGAAGCGACAGCAGAAACTAGGAGAGAAACCACAAGCTTCAAAACAAAGTTAGTCTCCTGGAACATCGCTGGTCTTAATAAGAATTTAGTAGATGGCTCCTGGGGTGAGTTCATAGACCAGTATGATATAATATTCTTACAAGAGACGTGGTCACAAGAATCCCCCCAGAGACTGGGTTACAAAACATATAGCGTAAATGCGAGCAAGTGTGGTAGAGGCAGACATTCAGGAGGTTTAGTCATTTGGATCAGTATCACCTTAGAAGTAGATATAATCCCTTTATGTATTGACTCCCCTGATCTATTGGGGTTAAAAGTTGTAATGCGCGATAACAGAATAATATATCTATACAATGTTTATAACAGGCCTCATAGCAGTAGTAAAGAATCACCAGTTATTGAACAACTGGACCACTGTCTAGCACTACTAGAGGCTGAGTCAGGTGTAATCTGCGACGGGATTTTAATTGCAAATACGAACCCTTGACAGGCATAGGTGACCTTTTTGAAGAACAAGACTTAGCTTATAACATTCCCTCTCTTGATCATAGTAGTGAGACAAAATGTACAGTAGCAGCGACACAACTCTTAAAATTAACAGTAGAGCACGAACTATGGGCGTGCAATGGTCGCCTACCCTCAGATAGACCTGGAGGTTGTACATTCCATAGAGGTAATTACGTAAGCCAGATAGATTACATAATGCTGTCCCTAAACCTATTGTATACTACAATAGATCTAAGTATTACCAGGGAGGAGAGCGACCATTATCCTCTAGAATTAGTACTAGAATCCGATCTATTTAAAACTAGTAATAAACGAGAGGAAGAGAATGTACTATCTACTGGAGAGCTACAAATAACTAATAATAGAAGAGCCATAAAATGGCCCTACATCCTAGCCAAAGAGAATAAAATGGCAGATATTGATAACACCTTCTCAGACATAGCTACTCCACTCCAAGAATTAAAAGAAGGAGATGATAAGGTGTTACAGTTACACTACACCTTATTAGAAGCTCTACTCCCATTATTGACAAAATTGTACAAAAAGGAAGATAAAGGGTCTAGCAAGCACTATGAGATTGCCAACCCCTGGTACAGTAAGGAATGTAGAGCTGCAAAAACGGAGCTTATACATGTCATTAAAAATAAGAGCTATTTCGAAATTAGTACGTATAGGCAAAAGTATAAAAAGTCACTATTAGAAGCTAGGAAGGCCTGGGACAGCGACTTATGGTCGGACCTAATAGCTGCTGCTAGAAGTATAGACCAGGCTGCCTTCTGGTGCCTTATTGCCAAGGGAAATAAGACCGGGAAAACTATCTATGTAGATGAGAAAACCTGGGTCGACCATTTCACTAATGTCTATAAGGATTATAGTGGGGATGATTGTACAATAACAAATGGCATATACGACAACAGTTTGGCCACTGTACTGCACTTTAGCCAGGAGGAGACTACTAAAGCAATAGGTGCTTTGAAAGTAGGGAAGGCGCCAGGACCAGATAGGATCCAAGGCGATTTATTAAAAACACAACTTAGAAGTCTGGGGCACATATGTAAATTTTTTGTGCAACTCGATAGCCGCTGGGATACCAATTCCCCATACGTGGAAAGGGGCTGAGATAGTTACGATTTTTAAAAAGGGCAACCGCCAAGATCCAGCTAACTACCGCCCAATTAGTTTACTAGACATACTACAAAAAATTTATGCTAGGCATATTTTAAACAGATTAACAGAATGGATGGATGAGGTGGACA
The DNA here is from genome assembly GCF_964263255.1 of Lissotriton vulgaris. Taxonomy (NCBI): domain Eukaryota; kingdom Metazoa; phylum Chordata; class Amphibia; order Caudata; family Salamandridae; genus Lissotriton; species Lissotriton vulgaris. Next base: position 1,608,798,063 of record NC_141693.1, on the reverse strand, counting down.
TTTTAACGAAGTTTCAAGCGGGGTTTAGAGCGAAAACAAGCACACTTGACCAAGTTTTTAGGTTCATGTGTATTTACTGGAAATATATAGGCGTGAGCGCAAAATCCGTTCCGCTCGCGGATTTCGGGGATTTTCGGTAAATCCGCAATCCGCGAACTCCTGCGAATTTACCGAAAATCCGCGAGCTGCGGATTCGGGGGGCAAAAGTTCAAGCTTTCAAGCTTGAAGTTGTTGTTGTAACTATTTTAGGATGGCGCCGGCAAGCTGCCAGCGCCATCCTAAAATAGTTACAAAGTTAGCTGCAACAGGAAGCACTAATAGATCAAATAAAGCAGGTGCTCGAGCACCTGCTTTATTTTATCTATTAGTGAAGCTAATTTAGCAACTATTTTAGGATGGCGCTGGTAGCTTGCCGGCGCCATCCTAAAATAGTCACAGGAGGATGATGGATGGACAGGTCACTCAAGGGACCCCTGCGCACATCGGTGCAATTGCATAGTAACACACACCTGGTCGCTGGAACTAGTTGAATCTCAAATTCAGTGACTCATTCATCAGCCCAAAAACAATCGTGAGCGTCGTGGAGGCTGGGCAGGTGTGCCTTCTTCCCAAATCTACTGTCGAAAATCAGCTGTGATGCTGGATAGAGGCCTTTGTATCCTTGACTTTCAAGAGCGCAATCCTCGTGCTGTTCCTGTGACCAGGAGCTTCTTTCTCTTCATCTGCTGCTCTGATCGGTCTCTGACCATTTATACACACAAGAGGCACTTGAACTCGCACAGATTACCCGCCCCATAAAACAATCCGCAAATCTGCAAATTCGTGGATTTTGCGGATCCGCGAATCCGCAAATTTGCGGATCGTGGATCCGCGAAATCTGCCCCCCCCCCTAGAAATATATTTTAATTAGGAAGGGCAGCCTTTATGTCGCTTTTATAGACTTAAGGGCTGCATTTGACCTAGTCCCTTGCTCTCAGTTATGGGAGACCTTAAAGAAGATTGGGGACCCTTTGGAAATACTAAGGCAACTAATAAAGCTACATACTGGGAACTATGCCACAGTGCGTTGGGGGCCAGGGGGAGAATTAACAAAACCAATTCCGGTGGGAAGAGGAGTAAGGCAAGGGTGCGTATTGGCACCAACCCTTTTCTCACTATACGTAAACGACATCCCCGACTTTCTATCAGGAAGTACGCATGATTGTCCTCGTTTGGGAGGAGAGGTGGTTTCGGCTTTATTATTTGCCGACAACACAATTTTAATATCCCAAACACCAAAGGGACTTCAATCACTAGTAGACACCTTTGATAGATATTGTTTACAAAAGGGACTTGAAATAAACTCCAGTAAAACAAAATATATGTCACTAAACCCCCACAAATCTATTTTAAAAAACCTTGTTTTAAATAATCAGCCATTGGAATACGTAGACAGTTTTAATTATCTAGGAATCAACTTGGATAGCAAAATGACCTGGAAAGGTCAAATTGAAAAAAGCAGGATTATTATGGTCCAGAACATGGTACCAATCTTGAAAAAACATGTGGCTAGCACATGCAGAGCTGTTTCACCTGCACTGGAGGTATTCAAATTCAAAGCACAATCTGCTGCGCTCTACGGAGCTGAGTTTTAGGGCCACCAGTGTAGGAAGAGCTTTGAGCGGGAAGAAAATAAATTTTACAGACAAATATTAAAGGTCCCCAATAGGACCCCTTTGCTACCAGTTTCTTTGGATTTAAATATAAAACGTATGGACGATCATGCGGCCTTAAGACCACTTTTGTTTTGGGTCAGGATCTGGATCACTCCCAAACTGAGCCATTATAAAACTGGCTTAGTTGAAATCTTAAAGGCCAATCGAACCAAGGATATTCCATGGTTAAATCATGTTATGACGTGGTTGCAAAAGCTAGACCTACCACACTATTGGGGCGACCCACAACAGCTACAAACATTAAGTAAAAAACGGCTAAAAATGATATTTTGGGCCCACATAAATAACAACTTAATAAACAATCCATCTGTGGGGGCCCCTAACTGTGAAATTTCTAGCAGGCCCATGAAATAACACATGTTCTAAATGTGTAACACCAGAAATAGAAAATGAAGCCCATATATTATTTTTTTTTCCCAGCGTATTCAACTGCCAGAAACCGCTGGATCAGACCCCTCTGCAAGCTTTTAGGCATAAGGCGTTATAGTGTTGTTGAGCGCATATTGAAAACTGACTCATCACAAACTATAGTCTTTTCTGTAAGTAGATTCCAATTTAATGTATTCCTGATTAGGAAAAGAATGGGGTTGAAATTTTAGGGATGCATGTAGCCCAAAATGTTATCCCAAAGCTGAATTAACATAAGGTATATTTTTATCTCTTTTAACTTTTTGTGTGACAATTTCTTTTTAGCCATCCCCATCCACACTCTGAGGCCACCTTGTGTATGATCTTTTTTAACGATGTAATATTTATAACTGTTCTTAAAACTACATTTTAATGTATTACCGTATTATGATCTGGTAAATTTTGAGTGTGTAGTGGCTGTGCCACATGTTGACTATATCTTTGAAATGTAATATGTAGAAGCTGCACTGACCTGTAATGATTTTATGAACTGTATCTTTGATGGTCCAAGTGACCGAAAATAAAGAATAAATGAAATGAAATGAGATTATGAAATCTATGGCCCGGTTGAGCTCTTGAAATATCCACACCAATTCAAGATTTCTTTAAGTGACTTTGTATCACCTAGTACTTTCTCTGATGATTGGGACTTTGAAAATATTAATAATATGATGTCAGATTTAGAAATGTCAGCAAAATTTACAGAACATGATTATTTACAGGGTTCGTCAAATTATGAGGAAATGTATTGTTACAATCACTTTGGGCATAATTATCTGCATAAATCTGCACATCCTAGAAATGTTTTCAGTTATAATCAATGGGAACATTGTCCAACCCCGCCAAAAGGCAGTTCAAAACATTTTATGAGAAATTTCCATACTTCTCAGGGTTTAATTACACCAATCCAGAAACGTTTTATTTCAAAAATGTTCAATAAGACAGGAGTGAAAAACATATTGACAAATACTAAACTGATTTATTCTGAAAAATGTTATGAAAAAATGTCAACATTTGGTTTGGAATTTTGGAAAAACAAAATTGAGACAAAAACCATCTGGGGTACAAAAGAATGACAGGTACAAGGTTTAGAAGCATTGTTTAGAGCCTGCATGATCCCAGAACAAATAATGTTCCTGAATGACACAATTCAGCAAACAACCTGTCTTGGTTTAGCCAACATAAAATATTTAAATAACCCGTCTATACCAAAACCTATGCTTGATAGAAATACCACTACAGATGAGGGGTTAGACGTGGCCTATATTTAAAAAAAAAACAGAACAATTCCTGATTGGAACAAATGGTTGATCTGGCCCACGGACACTAATAACTGTCAAGATAGATTCCTGAACAAAGTACAGGGGTTCAAACCGAACAGGCCAGACCCAAAATATTCCCAGAGAGAACATCCAGGGATAGTTACAACATACAGTGTAGGAAAACTATGCCTCGACTGGCTACAGAGATCCACACTTCCCGAAATTAAGCAACACTTAACTTTACTTAAAGAAGGTGCTGACTTGCGAGATTTCGTACTAGGACCTCGCAAACAGCGTCAAAAACGTTTCATATATGCCGGCATATACGCAGCTTACAATGAAGCTTGGAAATTAAATCAAATTGAAACTGCAGAAAAAATGCGAGAAATTGATCGTATTAATTTGGAAAAAACACTTTCTGTAGTGGACAATGGGTTAACGCCTCTGTCCTCCAGAATCTATTCACTGGACAGCATTGTATCATCTGCTATTGATATAAAAGAACAGGATATGATAATGTTACAACATCGTCAGTCCCAATTGCGTTCTATTGTACAGCTAGGCTGGACGTTACAAAACCTGCGTTCAGGTCACGTGCCATGGCGTCTAATCAACATAACGTCATTATTTTCTATCTTTAACCTTACTGATAGACAAATCTCTTTGGCACAAAAAGGAGCAGACTATACAGTGCTGAGCATTGAAAAACTTCAGAGATTACAACTGACAATGTCAGAAAGACCTGTCATTGAATGGATAATACATGGTACCATTACAATCCCGATAACAACTTTTCAGTTTCAATACTGCCACAAGTATATACCGATTCAGAAAAGGGGGTGGTGATGGACAGAGTATCTGGATTAAGCAGAACACTCCTGCCCAGTCAGCAGATCAGGGCTTGATCCATCACCGTTTTTTAGCTCACTGCACCATTCCAGCTCAGAACCTGCCTACATGCAAATTAGTCTGTCCCTGGCCCGCTGCATCATGGGAACAGGACAGACCAAACTACCAAGCCAATTCTTTTACTGGAAAGGAGACAAGCTTCCGGAGACCGGTTTCTGGCATTACAGCCGTCTTCGGCCCGGCTTGCTTGAATCCTGATGGTGCAGTGAGCAAGGGACTCATGTCTGAGCATACCCTTCCACGCTTATGGTGGACAAAACGATTCAGAAAAGGGGGTGGTGATGGACAGAGTATCTGAATTAAGTAGAACACTCCTGCCCAGTCAACAGATCAGGGCTTGATCCATCACCGTTTTTTAGCTCACTGCACCATCCCAGCTCAGAACCTGGCTACATGCAAATTAGTCTGTCCCTGGCCCGCTGCATCATGGGAACAGGGCAGACCAAACTACCAAGCCAATTCTTTTACTGGAAAGGAAACAAGCTTCCGGGGACAGGTTTCTGGCATTACAGCCGTCTTCGGCCCGGCTTGCTTGAATCCTGATGGTGCAGTGAGCAAGGGAGTCATGTCTGAGCATACCCTTCCACGCTTATGGTGGACAAAACGATTCAGAAAAGAGGGTGGTGATGGACAGAGTATCTGAATTAAGCAGAACACTCCTGCCCAGTCAACAGATCAGGGCTTGATCCATCACCGTTTTTTAGCTCACTGCACCATCCCAGCTCAGAGCCTGGCTACATGCAAATTAGTCTGTCCCTGGCCAACTGCATCATGGTATATACCAGCAGGCCTATATGAAAGGTTGGGTAAAGGATACATCAAATCAACCTGGAATTTACCTTATACACATAGATGTTGGAGTGGGGGCAAGAAAGAGGTATTTCTTAGTGGTAATAATTGTAAAACCTCACTGAGCGATACACTTCTATGTCAAGGTATAAACTTGCATGGAGCCTGCGAAGGTTCATCAAACAACCTTTCATGTCATCTGCACGGCACCCCAGCCACACAGATAGAGCCCTTTTTCAGACAACTTTCCAACGGTAGCTACGTTATATTAAGTGACCACAGCTGTTGTGGCATGATGCCAGGAAAACCCTATCTCGTGAGCGTTACTTCCAGGGTAATTTGTTGTATGCAAGTATTGTATCCAAACAGCAATCCAGACATGGAGGCAGCATTATGGCCTTCTGTGAATATCTCTTCTATTCGAATTGATACTTTAAGCAGAATGAAGTCTATTCTTTTACAGACAACTGTGCCTTTAACCTCGTCCAAAGAGACGTATGACCTGCAAGCTGCAAGGACAGCGGCAGAGATACATACCCTACTATCGACAAATTGCCCTGTGCATTTGGTAGAAATGTTAAGCCAAATTTTAAACATGTCAGATACCAGTGGCATCGCACATGTATTTAAGACAATTTTTTCGGGACTGTTAGCAGCCTTTGAAACAGTTCTGGGCATCTTCCCGAATTTTGTGCATTCTCTTTTTGGTGGCCTGCCTCTTATTTTAGGACTCGTAGCAGGAATTTTATTTTTGTTCCTTCTGCTCCGATATGGCAAGCCAAATCAAAGACAAAACTCAGGCTACGATGGAAGAAACGATCCTAGCAATACGAAACCGAGACCGTATCACTAAGGTCCTCGGATTGGCCCGGCTAAGAGATCTGAATACTACCTGGTTTCTTTCATTCAGACCGATCTAGCAAAATTGCATCTTACCTGTGCTTCTATGTCTGCTATGCGGAGAAGAATGCGTGTTGGACGTCTGTCTTACACTACCATCAGCACCACCAATGGATATCAACGCTTTGCTTTGTCCGGTAACGACTCATGCAACGTGTTGTCCCCAGCGGCTACCGATTTTGATGACGGCATTCGTTGAGACTTCACCATTACGATTAGGTTGACGGTGAAGTACGAGATGAAAGCGGCAGCACACAGGTACAACCTTCTGTGAACATTGCTGATCTGAACACCGATGAAGGCAATGCATCGCATATATGCACTATTTCTGATTTTTCAGCGTTGGCCCAACTTTCACCCACTGTTGTAGACACATTTTTTGCTGGTCTAGCTGAGGTAATGTTCTCTCAACAAGACTAATATTTGAAATAGCGAGCACACAGCGTTCCCTGAACTCTGAATTCGGCCTTCAGTTTTTATAAACAACACTGCTGAAAACACTTGGAACTATTTTTTCCCTTGAAAGCAAAATTATTTTTCCCAACTTCCAAAATATTTACCTTTTTTTTGGCACAGGGTACTCTGCTTAAAGTAGAACTATTCTTAAAGAACAGAGCTTCTATTCCTAGAGACTCTAAAGACAATATTTTGCATCAGCCTCTAGCACATGTAGAATCTTGTATAAATATGAGATGAAATGGTCTCAACCTTCTCTTCTGTATTAAGAGCCATTTCATAAATGTAATTTTCGCAATTCATTCAGCTGATATATATATTTGAATTATCTGAATGATACCACTGCTTGAAAGCGTACAGTATATAATACTCATTTTCGTGTATCTATACCATTTTAAATGCATTTGATGTATTTTGGGGTGGGCTGGAAAACACATGCATACCTATATGTATATATATATTGCTTAGTATTTAGTAATGATGGACATTATACGTGGAGTGGGTGTTGTGAACGTATCTAGGACCCTAATTAAATATTCCTGATGTATGCCCTTATGTGGTTATAACAAATCATACCCTTATAAAGGCATAAGAATCATATCCATATTTAGTAATAGCCAATGCAATCCAAATACGGCAAGGCTACTTCCTTAGACTCCTAGAAAGTACAACGAGTTCTTTCAACAAACCAAACCTCCAGCAACCTGGGAATTCCCCATGCTTTTGTTTTGATTTGTCCTAGAACTCCTGTGCGTCCGAAAGAACGGCCAGTTCTTAGTGACATCTTTTATTGACGTCTTATGTCCAACCTTACGTCAAACACGGCACCTTCCAGGTATAAATATACCAGCGTTTGCCTTAAGCACCAAATGGTGGTTTGGAGCAGAGCGGCTATCTACTTATCTGAAGCCCAGCTGATGCGAGTGCCGAAGGAAGCCGTCCCTCCCATTTGACGCACTGAGAAAGACGCTGTCTTTTTCTCCTGCTGAGAAAATCCAGCTCCAGTGTTTCCAGTCACCCTTGCGGGTCACTGGGAGATCGAGTCCTGAGAGCGAGATACAAGACCTCCTTCATTCTAAAACCAAGGAACGGAGCTGATTAGATCCTTAAAGAATTCTTGAGTCAGATTCTTGGCAAAACTAACTTAACTTAAAAACTCCTTTACTCCTTCCCACGTACTAGGCTTAGGTTAGGTACACTGGGGTAGGCGTATTTAGAAACATCAGTTTAGTACCTTTAGTCAACTTTTATCATTGTATGTAATTGTATATATTTTATCCGTTTTAAGTATTATATGGCTCAGAAACCATATCAATGCTTTTACAGTATTATTTCATAATACTCCTTTTACTGTACGCACTTTACTTTATGACAAGTATTGCAATTGTAGCAATTCACTTCTGTTAGCAATGGGATCCCTGGCTGGCCAGGGCTTGCACCAAAGTCAGTCAGAGACCACCACTCCTAAGTCAGGGCAAGGGAGTTAGACGCCAAGATAACCCCTGCTCACCCTCTAGGTAACGTGGCGCGAGCAGCAAGGCTAAACTTGGAGGTGATGTGAGTTAAGTATTTGCGCACGCACCCCAGCAACAACACCCAAGGCCCACCACAAAGGAAACTCCACACAAGGTTATATGTAAAAATAGCCTTTGTATTACACCAAAACACATTAGATAAAACACACACTTTACAATGTGCCAACAGGCACGGGCAGAATTTACAGGGGATATGTACAAGAAAGGGCCACATGGATCACTGTCAGGAATCAGCACTTTTAGAACTTAGCACTAGGTAGAATTAGCACTTAGAACATAGAATGTAAAATCACTTTAGCACACAACCAGTAACTACTGGTAACCAGGACCTCACTAGCACCACCTGTACTAGGAGAAAAACAACCACCTAAGTATCACAATACCTGTAGGGGTATAAGCACATAACACATAATGCATAACATACATTCAGAGGTGTAAGGAACAAGGCACATGATGCATAAACAACACATTCAGCGGTGCAACACAGGAGAACACATGATGCTTACAAACATTCAGAGGTGTACAAAGGAAGGAAAACACATGATGCATCAACAACACATTCAGAGGTGTAAGAACAAGGCACATGACGTATAAAAACACATTCAGAGGTGCAAGCACAAGCAATTGCGCAAAACTCACATGAGCCACAACCTGTGGCAGTCCCTAGGCCAACTGGCCTCTCTAGGGCTAGTACGCCCTGTGTCCAATGTCAGGGGGCCTAAACGTGGCAGCTGCCCACGAAGTGCTGGGCAACTGGTGTAGGAAAGGATAGGGCAACGTTGGAGCCTCGTGGGCTCAAGAACCACAACTGTGGCACTGCTGAGCCTCTCTGGGCTCGTGGACAAATGTGGGCGATGAGACTCTCTGGGCTCGAAAACAAGACTGGCCCTCCTGAGCCTCTCTCAGGCTCGTAAATACAACTTGCCCCCCAGGAGCCTCGGGGCTCCAATCACCAAAGTGCGGGCGGAGAGCCTCTCTCAGGGCTCAAGAACAACTGGCACTCGAGCCTAGCTGGACTCGCAAAATAAATGTGGGCTGGAGCCTTCTCAGGACTCTCGACACGGGGGCACCTTGGGGGAGCCTCTCAGGGCTCAAGCATAAGGATGCGCCCCTCGTTGGAGTCCCTCCTGGACTCAAGGACAAGCAAAGCCCGGTGCGTTGGAGTCCCTCCTCGGGGGACTCTGGACCCATGAAATGCCCGAAGCCTCTCTTGTGAGGCTAGAAACAACAAATGCCCTAAACGTGGGGGTCCCGCTCGAGGGACTCAGAAGCAGGTGAGGCCCCCCGGGCCTCTCAGCATCACCAGAGCTCCCCCCAGCCCGCGTTTCTCACCGGGCATGTACTTCGGGGACTTCGCTCTGCTCTCCCGGCTCCACTGCAAGGCGGAGGCGGGGCTGCCTCTTCTGCGGGGCTCGTTCCTCGGTGCGGGGCTCTCCCTCGTAGCACGGTGGGCCCGCGGTACTTGCAGCCGGATTACTCTTCTTACACTCCGGCGGGCGGGGCTGCCAGTCCTCAGCAGCCTTCCGACGAGCCTCCTGCCTCAGGGGATCCCGCACCAATCACAGCACGGCCCGGGGTCGCGGCTGCAGCCAATAGCAGCGCGGCCCTGGGTGAGGAGGCGGGACAGCACCTCGCCAAGAATCCACGGGCCGCGGGGGTGATTTCCTTGGGGTAAACGAGGAGTGGGCTCCCTCTAATAAAACAAATACCAATGCCGGCAAGGCCCCTGGCGGGGTGGGCACCTGTCAGGGGTCACCAGAGGGCAGGCACATGGCAACACGCGGCGTGGGCTTCCGCTACAGGGGAATATAAGCGCTCCCTGCGCTAATGACCAAAAAGGAAGCGCTTCTAGCGCTATAACTCCAATAAAAGCGCTTCCAGGCGCTAGAAGCACAGAAGTCCAGAACAAGTCCTTGTAGGCAGGCAGGGGGGGCAAGGCTGGACCCAGAGCCAGCACACTGGGTCTCCAGGCAGGGAGACACTCCAAGTGGCGGTCCTCTGGCCCAGCGACTGCAGTAGCAGCCCCCTCAGGATCCTGGAAGAGAACAACATCTGTGGGGACACAGCCCCATTTTTATACACATAGATCCTTTGTCTGTAGGTGCAGGGTGGGGGGAAACCAGTCGCAGCTGGTTTTGAAGTACCCTTGATAGCTCAACCACCCATTTCATTCACTGGCAGGGCTAGGATCATCAGTCGCACCCCAGGGGGTGGAGCCAGCATTGTGTGGGGAAAGTCCAGGCCCATTAGGGACCAGGTGCACTCCTCCACAGCCATCAACATACTAATCTCCCACTCACCACCGGGCAGACCCATCCAGCCTTCCTGGAGCCAGGCTCACCAGCCAGCTCCAGCCTATCACAAACCAGGCATATTTTACATTAATATGCCAAGTCCTAGAAGTGGCATTTCCGCACAAGACACAATCATGTCACATACACCATTGCGAAGCATTCAATCACACGAGTTCGCACATATCAAATTCGAACCTGTACACCTCACGCATCAGGAACTACCAGGGACACATACATTCCCCATGCATTCCTATGGGAGGGCAGGCCTATCTCATCACATGCACTCAGAGTGCGCACGCACTTTCCACTGGGACACAGTGAAAGTGCGCAGAACCCAAAAATCACCATCACCAGTTCACCACTACAAGCAAAAAGTCTAGGAAGGGCCAAGTCCAACAACTTCTCTTGCATGAGAAAGAAGACTGCCCAATAAATAACACCTTTTATTGAAAACGCCAGTCTCTCTATTTCTCTGCACTCTGGTGAAACTAAGTATGCACGATTGACTGAGTGAAATAGCTATCTATTGCATTCACACGACTCTGGAGATATACTCCTTATTCTGGGGGAGCAAAGTTGTCATGTTTATGCGGTTGTCAGAAGCTAATCCCTTCTTGTCTAATCAGGGAAGTTAACTTCTCCCTGTTCATTCGAGAAAGTTTCTAGTGACCTCTGAGCCAACTGGCAAACCTAATTAAGTCTAACATATTATATAGAGACCTAGTCGACCTCAGTCCTACGTTTAAACTATCGTTTATGTTATTCCAATGCGCAGAGCCTATTGGGAAAGTAGGAACTACACTACACAGTTATCTAAACCCGAAAGATCTCACTGCATAGTTTTTGATTACTGACACTTGAACTCCCATTGTGGGACTTTTGCAATTCATAATACCAATAGCTCCGCCTTAGTAGACAGCATAGTTCGTAAAAAATATAAAACAACACTTAATATCTCAAATGGTTTTTATAGCCACAACCGGTCTACTCAATGCAGTCAGTGGACCGCATTCACAGCCGGTGGAAACTAGAGAAAATACTGGTGTTTGTCAATGGGGTACAAAAACAGCCCCAGCGTTTTTGCTGCACGTTTTGTCTCTCTGTTGGACAGCATAGACCAGCGGTCTCCAACCGGTCGATCGCGAGCTACCGGTAGCTCGCCATGGTCCTGTGAGTAGCTCGCCCCTGCATTTTGATCTTGTAACCCTTTATTTTCTTTTAACGTTTTTCGTCCTTTTTTAATAGCTGTTGCGCCCTCACCCAAACCAGCTGCTCTGATAGGCTTAACTGAGCTTAGCTGTGGAGTAGGGGCGGGCTGAAGAGGATGACGTTGTTCGTAATCTGAGTCATCACTACGCCACCTGCCTTTCACACGAGGCACCGTGCTTTCAATCTGAATGACATGTGCCGGTGCAGAAAGAGGCCGGAAATCTTGCCAGCATGGCAGTAGCGTGGCGCAGGCAGTAATGAACTTCTAACCTACCAGTACTTGCACCACACGCCCCTCCCTAGCTACGCCACTGACCACCTGCCTTTTCCAGGCTGCCACGGAATGTCTGAACTGCGTGGGAAGCAGCAACAGATCAATCGGTAAGCCATGTGTTAAAATATTTGTGGTTGCTTTATTAGTTGTGAGCAGTGACGGCTGGCGGGGCAGTGCAGGGGAAATTAACAAAAGCCGTCTGTCTGGGATCAAAGGCTATTTTCTCCTGCTTGGTGTCACCTTGCCCCGTGATTCTTAAAATGAATTTGTACCAGGTATTGACAGTGTTGGGAACAGATTAATTGGATTTTGGATGTTTCTCTACAGACAGCAATCGAGCAACATAAATATGTATTTACATTTTAGAGAAGACCTTTATTCGTGTATTCCCGGCAGCAGGGGACAGAATTGTGTAATTAGCGCCCACAAAAAGTTTTGCAAATAAGCACTTTTACATTCATGGGGCCCTTTTTGTGGTATTTGGGACTTCCCTCGACCAGATCTCGTTTGGTTGTGTATTCTTGGCTAGAGGCTTGTTCAGCGACTGATCTAGTATCAGTTTCTGCTGGTCAATGTGAAAGTGAAATGAGTTCAATAATTTTAAACATGTGTATTCCATCGTGTACATGGATGGGTGTGCCCCTTTTAGTTCAAGGGGTAGTCAGTTGTCCATGGTGCGTCCTGTACTGGTTGTTTTCAATACCACATTGCAAGTCAGGCAGTTAGCACTTATGTAATATGATTCGCCTGCCGGTGTCATATATTTAGGTAACTTTATTTGAAAGGTTCTCAGATGTATGTCGGTGTTAAAGAGAGAAATGTGCTTTTCAGCAGGTCAGCTGTCAGTACCGTGATGAGTATGGATTCAGTGCTTGGTTGCATGGTGAGGGAGTAAAGGGGTTTGTTATTGAAAGGGGAATGAATTAATACAGAATGGGGTCAGGATACCTTATCAGACTGAGTGCACCATTAGTTGCCCATGCAATAATTTGCTCTCAAAACTAAAGTTCAGCTGGGCATTTCAACATTAGTGGGCTCCTGCGCAGTGCACGCTCCGGATTACTCATTGGTGGGCCGTAGTTGTAGAGGAGGATCGAGGCAGGGAAGAATGGTGGGAGGCGCATAATCCAATGTCACCTCAGTTATATTTGATAAAAAAATATAATCAGCTAGCATGCTCCTTTAATTGTCCACAAGGTTTCATCTGACATGCAAATATGATACCCTTGAATTATTTGTTAGCCGTGGCTTCAAGGTCCAGCACGTGACTGGCAGTGGAGCAGCTCTTCTCCCTGAGCTCACTTGAATCTCACACGCACAGCCATATGCTGTGTCAGGTAGGCACTTTCATCTGTGGAGCTAAAAGGCTGTTGGGGCACCAGCAGTAGGTTTGGGCGACACAGCAAAAGAGACACATGTACTGCTCCAGCCTCACCAACTGCCCCAGTGGCTGTCAGGCCTCTGAGACCATGCACCGTTAAGTCACCAAGCAGGATAGAGCTAATGCAGAATCACCAGATCACCATCCCCAGGCACCACTAGCAGCAAGTTTCGATCACAAGGAATCTGCTGTGCACCTCACAATGTGTGCAAACTGTTTGGTTGAGCACTGCTTTCATGCAGCCATCATAGGCTAGCATCAGATTCTGCCACCCTTTATGTTTTTTAAAAGATCCATATATTTTGTGTACCAACACAGAATTTGTCAGGTGTAATGGAAAGAAAACAGCCACTTGTTAAAAAAAAATATTATTTTAACTTTTCAAGCGATGATTAATAATCGCTGAACTGATTTTTTCATTTTCTCTCCACGGGGAATCATTTAACTTCAGTGCATGTACAAATCACAGTAGGGTCTCTGAAGAAATGATGCTTAAAGTCAATGAAGCTGCATATGGGGGTCTCTCGTAAAAATGCGCGAGTTGCTTGGCATTTAGCAGCTCACAATGATTTTCACTGATCAGAAGTAGCTCTCACTTCAGAAAAGGTTGGAGACCCCTGGCATAGACCCTGATGCGTATTCGTATGTGGATGATTTCTACCTCACAGATGAAGAATTGTGGCCACATATGTGCCGTGTTGACTGCATAATTTTGCAATTTGTGGACTACGGTTACAAATTTAATTTTGCCAAGTCTCACATCGCTTCTTATGCGGTGCTCTTCTTGAGTTATGAACTCAACAATGAAGGTCGAAGCTTGGCTCCCCACTTTCTGGAGAAATGCACGCGGTTGCAATCTCCAACCACACTGAAAAAACTTCAGTCTTTGCTGGGATTTTTAAATTTCGGGCTTTCTTATATTCCCAATTATGCCTAGCGTATCAAGCCCCTTTATGCCATGATTTAACCTACTTTTTCAAAAGCCAGCTAGCTACCAGAACATTCTGCAATATTGCTTTCTTTGCAATCTGACTTGCTTCTAAATAAATGTTGACATGTGATAACCACACCAACCTGGTGATACAAATTGTTCCAGGCGCAATGGGTTTCACTTACTTGACATACAATGAAGGGGACGCAGTACCTATTACATACAAATCACATTTGTACACTTCGGCCGAGATGAGGTTTTTGACAGTCGAGAAAGTTTTGACTGCTGTGCAAATGGCGGTCCTGAAGGAACGCCCCTTGGCACAGGGAAAATGCATTTTGGTGGTTACACCGTACCCTGCTTTACAAGCAGTAACGAAGGCGAGTGTGCTAAACGCAAAAGCTTTGCATCTCAGTTGGATTTAATGGGCTACTTCCTTGACTTCCCCGGATGCCACCTTTATCTTTGACCTCGCTCTTCAGACACAGGAGTTCTTGCAGTATTGCAGTATGAACGCGTTCATCCACCTCCTTTGACTTTACTTCCGCTGGAAGACTACGCATGTATTATTTACACCGATGGTTCGGCGCAACCAGCCACGGATTCTAAACATGCTGACTCAGCAGCTTGTGCTATTGTAGTCGGTACTATGGTGAATGGAGAATTCAAATCTTCCATAGTGCACACTCAGGCACTGGGAGACTGTACTACACAATTGGCTGAGCTGCAGGCTTTGATTCTTGCTCTCGAGTTTGCTGATCTGAAAGTTTCAACACTTATTGTCTGCGACTCTTATTACTGTGTTCAGTCTTTCAATGACAACTTATTCTTTTGGTCTCAAAATTAATATTGAGATTGTAAAGGCAGCACAATTAAGCATAAAACACTCTGGGCTCGAGTGGCAGATCTTAAACAACGTTTGCCACTTACTCATGTTATACCTACTCTTGACCACCAGCGTGTGGGGGCACACGCTGTTGGGAATTGTTTGGTTGATGAAGCAGCCAGTAGCGATGTGTTCGTAGCAGCCGTTACCAGATCCATGACGAAGATTGATAATGACATATTGGCAGCAATAGCTGATAGAAAGGAGGGCTTCGATTACCCTCAAAGTTTCCCTTCAAAGTATTCTAATCAGTTAACTCCCAGGCAAGTTCAATTTGCTAGAATACCAGACGTTGGAAATCGGCTGATTCCCAACGTGGACTGCAGATACACTTTAATCAAAACCGCACACGAAGGCATGGCTTCGGCCCATGCAGGAGTTTCTGGGACTGTTTCTATTCTGCAGCAACGTTATTGGTGGCGGGGCTTAAATAAACAAACCTGCAATATGTACTTTCTTATGACATCAGATTAAGCCTTCTGAGGTAACACATCCACCACAAACACCGCTTAGCATAGCTAATTGGCCCTTTGCTTGTGTGTATCTTGATCACTGCGGTCCTTTTTCTTCAGATACAGCATATAAATATATTTTAGTTGCAGTGGATTCATGCACTAGGCTCCTTTGGGTAGGGCCACAACGCAGTGCTGACGCTCGAAATGTCATCAGGGATTTGCGTGTCTTTGTAGGGATTTTTACCTGTGGCACCTTTCATTCTGATCAAGGTCCAGCGGTCGCCTCTAAGGCATACAGGTATGCTATGAGGTCTTTTGGGTGCTGGTGCAATTTTCGTCTCCATACAAACCTGAGGACAACTGAATTGTGGAGCGAATGAACCGTGACTTAAAGCAATCCTTGAGAGCTAGAGTCTTAGGTACTGGCAGGAACTGGTTAGCCCATTTGTTTGGAGTCCAATGTGGATTAAATATCTCCCTAAAAGACCTCTGTGTGGGCGGACCCCATACAAAATGCTCTTTGGCATCAAAATGTTTGTGCCAGACCTTGATGGTCTAGACATTGAGGTGGCAGTAGCAACCTTTGACGTAGATAATCATTCTGCTATGTTCCAGAACCAACAAGAGACCCGTGTCAGCCTTGCTACGGAACATTTGTCCTCGGCAACTGATGCAGCACTACAGAATCCGTTGGCTGGCTGGCTTTATAAAGTTGGAGATCTGGTCCAACAAAAGGTGCAGAATAAAAAAGAGTTAGGTCCCTCTTATCGTGCATTGGTTCCAGTGCTTGGCCTGAAGGGTACTCAAACAGTCATTTTACCTGCTCTTCCAGGTCAAAAAGACAACAGATACATCACGGTTGACAATGTCAAGCTACCACATTGGGCCGATTCAGAAAGTATAACTCCAGCTGTGTTGTGTCCGATAATTTCTAGGACTCGAGAGAATATAACATCTTCTATTCTACCACCAGACATTGTAATCAAGATTGACACTATTGCTGACTAACCTTCTGTTCCCCCTACTTCCACTTACAACGCAGGTGCTGAATACACATATCCCACAAGTGGGTCTGTGCATGATCTAATGGCTAGTCCTTTGCACCATGGCAATTTTTCTAGTGACTCATCCTCCACTTCTTCAAAAAAAAAAAAAAAAAAATCCATTTTTTAAATCTGGGTTAAAGAGACTAATTTGGTTCCTCCATGGACATACATCTGGTTGATATTATTTTTGATTTTTCATTTCATGTCAGTTGGGTTTGTGACTGTATTTTTCCAACTCTCAATAGTCACTACTTACCTGAACGCTCTGTTATGAACCCTGTTGATGGAATTCTGGCCCCCCCATCATTCTTCACACATCATGAAGCGTGACCAGACTTTTGTTAACATTTCAGTGTTCCCAGTATCAGATGGTATCGTTTGGGATAAAGTAGATTTTCAAGTACATGGTCTGACAGAGCTGATTAACGTACCGGAATTCTTTAGAGTCTCTATGGGTGATGTGGTCACACATGACATTCGTTCTGATGATTGGGATGTGCATGCTATACAGAGCTTGTTTTCTGATTTGAAACATTATGCTGCATTTGATGCTGAATACTTGTATATGAATTCTGCAAATTATGCAGACCTGTTCTGTTATCAACACTATGGGCATCATTGCATATGCAAGACCAGTATATTACGTCCTGTTGTAAAGTACACACAATGGAAACATTGCCCTACGCCCCCAAAAGGCAGCTCAAGAACACTTAAGAAGAAGTTTACTTACTTCTCAGATTTTTATGTAAGAAATCAGGTGTCATATTACTTCAAGTTAAGTGGCCAATCATCTCAAAAGGTAATGTTGACCCATAGTAAATTAATTTATTCTAATTCATTCCGCAATGCTCTATCCTTGAAAGGCTATGATCATTGGAAGGATACCATTGACTTAAAATCAATTTGGGGTTCTAAGGACTGGCAAGTGCGCTGCACTGAGGCCCCACATCGTGCCAGCCTCATCCCAACACAAACTCTGTTATTAAATAATACTGTGTACCAGACAACATGCTTTGGCTTGCCAACTGCTAACAAACAGAATGCCCCAGCCATCTTGACCTTAGCAGAATATAATAATTGTCGCACTGAAAAATTATACCATTGCGTCTTTACAAAGTTTGTTCCAAAACAAATAATTTAATGAATCTGCCATGGATCCCCTATGTTGAATAATTTGGCCTACTAGTTCGAATGCCTCCCAACTTCGATTAACATTACTCGAGTTTAGGTTGCACACAAGACAGACTCGACTCTAGATTTTCTGATTCACATACCGTCACAACTATTCTGTTGGTAAATTGTGTCAACATTGGTTACAGCACTCTACACACTTGTCCGTTAAACAAGATTTATCTTTGTTGTCCAACAATATTGATTTGGCCGATTTCATCTTAGGACCTAGGACTTCTAGAACAAAATGATAGATATTTGCAGCTTACAATGAAATTTTGAAACTTTCTCAAATTTAGGCAGTATCTTGCTTGCCGGAAATGGACCAGGCTAATTTAGAAAAAGCTTTGGCTGTTGTCGACAACAGTATTAATCTACTGTCTTCCCACATTTATACATTAGATAATATTGTTTCTTCTGTTATTGACATTGTGCAGGAAGATGTGTGAGTTATATCATGGTCAGAATCAATTGCCTTCTGTGATGCAATTTGCATGGACTTTACAAACATTGAAGATGGGAAAAGTGCCTTGGGATTATTTGAATGCAACTTCCTTGTTTTCTCCGTTTAATTTGACAAATAGTAATTCATGTCCATGAAAGATGCAACCTACACCCTTTTGCACATTGAAAATATTGAACCTTTGCCTTTTTCAGTGACCGAGTCTAACTCTGCAGTTTGGTTAATCCATGGGGTTATATCTTTGCCATTTTCTCGGTTTAGCTCCTGCATGAAACATTACCCTTTAGGCCGCTTTGAACCGCTCGGCAGTGCTTTTTTACATGAACTCTGGTTCTTGCCTTTCACTTATCGATGTTTAAGGGAAGACACTCCGGTATATCTTACCGAATGGATTGTGATTCCACAGTAGGACATTCCCTGGTATGCACAAATATACAGTTACACGGAGCATGGAATCTTTCGGCTTGTGTTTTGTAAGGTAAACCAGTGCCCGCCATTATTCCCATGTTCACACTGCTTACTAACGGTAGCTATCTTATTCTAAATAACCAGAAATGCTGCGGCTTGCTTGCAGGCATCCTCCTACATTTTGACAGTTTCCCAGTGCACAATTTGTTGCGATAATGTGCTCTTTCGACCCCCGCGTGGGCTGCTGGATAGTTCAGTTCTGCCTTCAATACCAACTTTCAAAGCAGAGTTCAACAAGCTGAGCAGAATAAAGGCGCTTTTAACGCAACAAGAAGTTGCACTGCCTTCTGCACATGAAACCTTCACCCTCTAGGTGGCAAGTGCGGCCACTGAAATTCAAACACATTTAAATACTAACCTCCCACTACAATTTGAGGAGTTGATTCATTGCATATTCAATGTTTCCAATACTCAAGGCCTGGCATATTTTTATAAATATGTGTGTTCCGGCCTCGTGTCTTCTTTTCAGACTATATTTGGTGTATTACCTGCATTAATTCATTCTATCTTTTCCAGCATCTTGCGCAGTTTTCCGTTACTATTGGCATTGGCAGCGGGATTCCTGCTTTGCTGTGCCTGCTCTGCAATGGCTGCTCCTCTTGTGGTACTGCGCAGGCCAGGTTGGCTGCAACTGCTTCGTGACCAGATGCATGAATGCTTCGGTACACTGCATCTTGCGACACTCAGTGTGCCTTACAGATTATCCTTCCGTTTTGCATATTTCACTTGCGTGCAACCCGTGTTTTCCTGCCTGTGCTGTGAGTTTACGTGGGCATTAGAATTATGCCTCACCAACACGTCATGTCCAGTACCGGATTTCGATCGGCTGATTGGCCTCTTAGTTGCTCATGAGCAGGAGTGTACTGGGATTGGCTTAATGGCGCGTGCTGCTGCACTTGGGATTTTGGCACTATTGGATATCTGTGAGGCTTCACAGAATGTCCTACTTCAGAGTTAAACTGAATATCACGCAAGTTATCCATTATTTTTATATACAAAACACCCCTAAGGTCTACCCTAGGTGTCCGCAGGTTAGGGTGCCATGTAAAAATATGCAGGGACATTTTAAAATATGTTTTATATGCCCAGGTAAAGGAAAACTGCTAATTTTGTTTTTCCCCATTGTAGCATTTTAGCTCCATAGGCTAACATAGGAATACTTTAATAAAGCAGAACTACTTACAGGAATGAGCTAAAATAATGTTTCAAGGACTTAAATGATTGGTAATGTTAACTGTGACAGCTTGACACTGTTGAATTTATCATAACTAGTGCAGAAAAGAAGTTATAGAACTTTCTTTTGTGTGAACCAAAATCCAGCCTTCTAGCAGCCTCTCCTGATTGGCCAGTCTTTCCAGGCCGAGCCAAACTGCTTTGATGAGGTGACATGTGGCCTGCATAGAGACAGAGGTTATCTTGTGGGGGAGAGATGCAGCTGCGGAGAACAGGACAGGAAGAAGGCTTGGTAAACAAACTGATCTTCTAAGAGAGCAGGACATTAAGGCTGTAAGCCAGGCCTACCCCCTCTTCCTGTACCTCCAGACAGATGGAATTCCCAGGAATGCAATTTGCAGGAGGTCTGGGAGAAAAGTGTTAAGGGAAATTAGCCATACTAGTCGGTTGACTAAGCCAGATCTTAACCCCAAGGAGAAAGATTATCCATCTTGGATTTTAAGAACAGTGCTTTGTGGGAGAAGAATATGCCACACTTTGGAGGAAGCTGTCAAACTTTAGGGAGGCACCATGTACCCCATTCGTCCAGGGTGTCCCTCCCTTGCTTGTCACCCCAAAATACTGAATAAATATGGGAGACCTGCATAGCAACTCAAATCTGCTTCCTGAAACTACAAGAAGAGGGGCCTGCCCTGCTGGAACCTTGGCCTCCACCAAGAGGACTGCACTTCGAATGACTGTGCCTGCTGCACACTAAAAAACTACAGCCCTAAGGACTTTGTCTTGCTATAAAAAGAGAAGAAGAAGCAACAGGTTAAAAGAGCTCCACCTGCATCATTTCCAGCAAGAAGAACCCAGCTGACCACCTTCAGCTGGACTTTAACGGATTTGGCCAAGTGCATTGTGGGAACTGTAGTCCCAACTTCTGAGGAGCAACTCAGAGACTCTGGAGCCTAGATTTTGTTTGTTGACACTTTGACCCCCATAGGGAACTTCAGGAAGCACCCAAAAGGTTGGTGAAATTTTGTGAAAATGCTTCATAAGGTGACTGACTCGATGTTGAGTCAAGCTGTCTATGCCGAACCGCGACCCAGCCTGGATTTCAGGTTCGTCCCGCTGAAAGCTACGGAGCGAAAGACTTCCAAGAGTTGACTGAACCAAGCCAACGAAGCTGCTGCAAATCCGGCATGCTGGAGAGGCTAGCTCGCCGTCGAGAGAAAATCCTCACAAAAAGTTACTAAGTACGAAGGTATAGTTTTGACCGAGGCCTCCTGTTTAGTGAATCCGACAGGGCTCCATCATGGTCCGCCTCAAACTGTGACTTTGTCGCGCTGAGGCGCGACCAGATGTACCAATTTGGCACTATTGTTTTTTAAGCACTAGAAAGTGTTTGTTCTTTAAAAATGTATATCTTCAGTTCCCTACATTGGATTTTTGTCGTTATGGTGTCACTTTGAAGACACAAATATTTCCAATTTTTATCAATTGATATTGGATTTTTATTGTGTATTGTGTCTTACTTATTTGATGTATTGGTGTTTTTACACACCTCTCTCTTAAGTTAAGCCTGCCTGCTCATTGCCAGCTATCAAGGGTTGAACAATGGAATAATTTATTGAGACTTTGTCTGGGCCTTATATTGTGTTGGTGACCTTACATCACTTTCATACTGAGGCCACTAAGACTTTAGATCGCACTGCAGAGCCTACATGTGCCACCTGGCTTGATCATAGCCAGAATGTCTTGGACTCATTGAGGCAGACGTATGGCTTGGAAAACGATGGTGTCCAGGATGGCTCCAATTAAGGAGAAATGTTGTGAAGGAGTCAGGTGTCTGTCATTTGAAGTGGCTTATGACCGTTTTACGATTCAGAAAAGGGGGTGGTGATGAACAGAGTGTCTGAATTAAGCAGACCACTCTTACCCAGTCCAAAGATCAGGGCTTGATCCATCACCGTTATTTATCTCACTGCACCATCCCAGCTCAGAACCTGGCTATATGCAAATCAGTCTGTCCCTGGCCCAGTGCATCATGGGAACAGGGCAGACTAAACTACCAAGCCAATTCTTCACCAGAAAGGAGACAAGCTACCGGGGACCGGTTTCTGGCATTTCAGCCGTCTTCGGACCGGCTTGCTTGAATCCTGATGGTGCAGTGAGAAAGGGACTCATGTCTGAGTATACCCTGCCACACCTATAGTGGCCAAAAACGAAGGAGGATGGCTCCAATTAAGGAGAAATGTTGTGAAGGAGTCAGGTGTCTGTCATTTGAAGTGGCTTATGACTGTTTTAGGCAGGCCCGCCTTTGGCAGCCAGTCAACAAAGTATGGGAAGACTGGTTTTTCCAACGTTTGCAAATGTAGTACTGCAACCAACATCTTTGTGAACACTCGAGGTGTGCTGGTAAGGTCAAAGGGGAGCAGAGTGAATTTAAAGTGCTCTTGGCTTATCTGAAAACTGCAGGTAACATTTGTGGGACTGTAGGAGGTGGGGGGTGAAAATAGGAGTCCTACAAGTCCACCCCGTTTTCTGGATCAAGATCATACAGAAATTTGGGCAAGGGTTAGCATTTTGAACTTATCCTTCCAGAGGAAGAAATTCAGACTGTGAAGGTTTAGGATGGGGCGGAGGCTTGTGTCCTTTTTTGGCACCAGAAAGTTACAGGAAGTAGTTACCAGTCTGGAACTCTGACAAATGCACCATCAAAATTGCTCTCTTGGCCAAGAGTGCTAGAACTTCTCCATGGAGTATGGACATGTGGTCCTCTGGATGGTGTTCTGTTTTGTGTGGCATGGCCGGAGGTTATGATAGAAATTGTAGGGTATCTGTTCTGCATTATCTGGAGTATCCATTGATTGAATGTTATGCTTCTCCAGCCAGGGAGGTGAAAAGTAATGTGACCTACTACTGCAGATTGTGCACCGCCAAAGAGAAGTTAAAGAGGTTTTGGAGTGATCGCCGTGGGTGGGGCCGGGTTTGGGTAGCTCATTGCCCTGGGTGCCTGGAAACTGTTGCCCTGATCCAAACTCTTGACCTCGAAAGGAGTGGGATGCCTGTTGCAACTCATGTGGTCTCTGTCTCTGCTGGTATCCCCTACTGAAGCTTCGATAGGGGCGCTGCTGTTTGGGGAACTGCTGACCTGGGGAACTGCTGACCTGGCAGAGCAAAGCCTTACTTTCCTTGAATCTTTCATCTCCATGAGGGGCTGCTAGACGCATGGATGTCATTTGGAGGTAGTCAGGGGTCGCAGGTGGGATCTCTAGCTTGCCCCTTGCTGCTTATGGCACTTCCTTTGCAACCCCTAGCCTCAGAGGAGGCTACGCTTTTGCCGCCTCTGAGGCCACGGGTCGTAAAGGAAGTGCCAGGAGTAGCAGGGAGCAAGCTAGAGGCCACAGTTGCGACCCCTCATTTTCTCCAAATGACGTCCATGGCTAGACGTCAGATGCGAAGCCCGTGGAACAAATCAAGCTGTGGCTCCCAAACAGCACAGTGGTCCCAGTTGCACTACCCAGGCAGTGGGCAGTGTTTAATCAGGTCTGACTGATTATATTGCAGCACCCTGCCAGTCCAAAATAAGCCTCTGCAAGGGTGGATGGGGTTCAGGAGGCTGGTGGGTGCTTCCCACCACCAAGCTCTGTGTAGAAGGGTACTGTAAAAATAAGTCTCCGGGAGCAGGGCATGCCTCGTTGCCACTTATCGATTGAATGATGGGCAAGAACTCGGTTTAGTCCTTGTGTCCACAAGAATATCAGTTGGGGCGTCATTAAAGGGGAGTAGATGCTCCAGGCTGGATTTGTGCTGGGTTGAGGACGTTTCTAAGTACGTTGGTTTTAACTGCTTGAGAGGGCAAGGTAAGTTCTAGCACCTCCGCTGCTCATCGATTCACTGTTGCAAAGCAGGCGGAATCCTCAGTGGCCATAGGCTTAGGAAAAGACAGACCGATGTCTGGTGAAGTGTCCAGACCACTGGCATCTTAGAGGTCTACAAATATGTTGCCATCAACTTGTACTGATTATCATCATCATAGTTGGTATCCCCAGTGTCATCTTGTGGAGTTTAAGGGCCCGATGTACCACCAGCAAAAGGGTACCTCGCAAATTGCGACTCATTTGCAAAGTACAATTTGCCATGTACAACAGTGTGTTTAACACTGTTTGCGATTCACAATGGGGTCGCAAATTGCGAGGCTCGTTAATATTAAGGAGCCTCTCACAATGTGCGAGCCCATTGGGAATGACAGGCCCTCCCAGGTATGGTGGCCTGCTGGGTTCAGCAGACCACCATGTCTGGGACTGCTTTGAAATAATGCATTTTTTTTTCAAATGCAGCCCATTTTCCTTAAACGAAAACGGGATGAATTAAAAAAAAAAATGAAACTATTTCGGTTCATTTTTTAAGGGTAGGTAGTGGTCCCTGGGACCACTGCCTACCCTTAAGAAATATTTCTAGAGACAGTCACACAGTGAAAGGGGTCCCCTGGGAACCCCTTCCAAATTGCGACTGCATTACCACCCTCTTGAAAAGTGTGGTAATTAGCGAGTGTTTTGCAAACGCATTTGCAGTCTCAAAACATTCATTGATTTGCAGGCGCAATTAGGAAGGGAAAGCCCCTTTCTAATCGCGACTCAAAATTCCTAAATAGCGAGACGCAAATAAATTGCGACTCGTTATTTAGGAATTTACATGGCCCTGGGCCATTTTGCAAGCGCGAACGGGTCCCAAACCCAATAAGGGTCGTACATCTGGCCCTAAGTGTCTGGTTCAACTCAATGTTGAGTCCTTGGCAGCGGACCATGGGCCTTTGAGTTCTATAGAACTGTCGGCTATGTATCCGGCATCGAAAACAATGCTAACAGCATATATAGTCGAACCAGTGGTATTGGTCAGGTCGTCGAGAGCGGACTTGAAGGTGGAATCGCAGGTGGTGTCAAGGCCGTAACCAGTGGTGCCAACGCAGGGGAAGAGGGTCAACCTCCAAGCGAGTGCACAGTCTGCATCGAAGAAGGCTCCACCAACAGTAACCCAACTGGGCCCCAGAGGCACCCCAAAAGGATCCAGTGCACCTCCAAATATTGCCTACCTTTAGTTGCTGCAGATGCTGCAAAATTGCTGTCCATTCGGGAAGGGGTCAGGGTGGAACTAGTTTCAGAAGGGTTGGTGGGGAATAACTCTGCGGCCTAGAGGTACTTGGAATACCACACAACACCAAGAGGCGTGATGAAGGAGCCTCATGCTTTGATTTTTTTTCAGGTTTTTGTGTGATTTGTTTGGACTTACCTGAGATCAGTGACCTTAATGGTGACTGATCAAGGGAGTGGCCATGGGAGCGCATCCGCATCCGTACCCTTGAACGGAACCACTATGCCCAGAATTTGATTGACCTTTTTTCCTGATAGTTTTCGGGGACAGCAAGCTTGGCCTCGAGGTTGCAGATGGCATCCTTCTTCATCTTAGCACAACATGGACATTACATCGAGTCATATTTGGAGACGAGGAATCAAATTATCGATCAGTTACAGTCACAAAATGGCTTAAAAGCTGTAGTCTGAGGAAGTGACATTATTTTCACATTAAAGAAAAATTTAGGGGAAAACAATCTGTCAGCTATGATAGGATTAGAGTGCTGGATCTGCGTCAGCAGGCATGGAAAGAAACTGACAGTAAAGCACGGAGGAGACACAGATATAGTGGCCCTCAACGTCATGTCTGGAGTGGGATGGACCAGACACTGAGCCACACAACGCCATCTGTCGATGCACAAGGGAATTGCTACGAAAGTTTCCTGATTCAGTCTGCCGCATGAGGAAGTTCACAGGTTGATGAATATGCGGTTAGAGGTCTCTATTAGAACAAGACGTGTTGATTACAATAGAGAAAGGACCCCTCTGATCCAAACAGTCAGAAACACATATTCATTTACTCCTAAAATTAACATTGCACACAAAAAAAATCACCTCTTTTGACACATTTCTCGCAAAGGATGTGCCCACAACTCGTGATGGAAAAGGCAGTACCTCCCCTGCAGAAGCAGCGATTGCAGTGGAACCAATCCATGCCTACGAGTGAAGGTACGAAAAAAAGTTATTATTTCTTGTCCAGCCCCCAGCAAACATTTCATACAGGAAATAGGTGAGAAAACCGAAAGAGAAAAGGAAAGGACTACAGAAAATGGAAGAGAAGGGGAGGTACTAGAAATTTTTACAGAGAAGGACTTACACAATGGGAGAAGAACGAAGACTACGCCAAGGTATAGAAATAAGTGTACACACAATGTGAGGGTGCTTTTATTGCATAAATGTAGTCATATACAAACCTATATTTATCAAAGACGCAAGAAAAATGAAAAATATTTCCCCAGTCGCTGTGCCCTATGAGGTTTGTCATCATAACAACAAAGTATCATGTGCATTCCTTGGTTTGTACAACACCCATTCCTCCCAAACACATGTTTGTCACTTTGGCCCCTCACAAAGGAGAGCACGAAAAGGCTTATAAGGATAATATATTTATACAAATGTTGCATCAGGTTCATAAGGTGTCTAACACAACTAATTGTTGGGTGTGTGGACTACTTCCCTCAGTGACTCATAAAAGTGAATAGTGAAGCAGGGTCTATTTTATCCTATAGTACCCTAGGCTCACTCTGACCACACCTGAGGTATGAGACCTTATCCTTGCCCTGCCAGCCTAATTTGTAGGCTCTAGGCCTTCTGTTCAGCCAGCTTCTCTCTGCAAGGCTCTTCTGCTCCAAACTGGATAGCCCCCACCCTACCCGTGTGCGCAAAGTTCACTGTCTCGAAGTTCCCTGTCTCTCTCTCTATCCTATCAACATGCGCACACCACATCTTGGGTCTGAACATGAGAATAGAGAAGTTCCCACCACTAGAACGTCAGACCAGGTTGATGGATGTGGCAACCAAGACATTGCTATATATTTTATTCCTTACATTACATTTTCTTTGCATGCCCTATGCTACTTAAGACGGGTGCTTGGCCTGAGAACATAACCTTTCACCTAGTCTATGTTCCGCATTTAGTAGAATAGGCAGGACACGCCTGATAGATGTGCGACCTGGGGGTGCAAGTGGCGTAGGTGACGTAGGTAGGACTGACGTTGCAAGGGTATAAAAACAGAGCCCATGGGGTTCTTGTCAGACAACCTCCCTGTCTGTATGTAGGTGACAGACTGTGTAGGTTCTCCCTAAGAGCTCTTGTTTTATATCACTTTAAGTATTTGACTTATATTCTGCCATATAAATGCAATGTCTGCAATGTTTTTTTGAATTGTTGTTTTCACCTTTCGTATTTTAAATACTTATATTGTAATTGCAAGGCTGCTTTCTTTTAGGTGTGAACATGATTCTTCTCAGCATTTTAGATCAAATGTGTTGTGCATTCTGAGAACATTTCCCGTGATTTAGATGTTTTTCATATTGCATTCAATTCAATTCAAATTAGTCTTTATTTCGACTATTTAGTCATAAAAGACAAACATTAACATATTAAAAAGCACAATTCATTGACTTTACATTATATTTGATATTGACAGGGAAATACAGTTTAGAATGTTCAAATTAAGATTGCCACATACATACATGGTATACCAACTCGACCAGTTAAGAAAATAAATAAGTACTATATTTTAATAAAAACATTTAAAATTAATGAAATTGATATTCCGCAAAAATGCCACTGTAAATTTTATGGGAGCTGCAATGCTTTCAGTTTACCACTACGGATTGTCCACATCCATTTTAAAAATTTGGTAATCGCAATCACCATAGTGTCTGAACAGTCAGTTTGGAATATCCTTAATGCTACTGTCCCAGTCTGGATCCCCTTTTGGATGCAGATCGACCTGATCCATTTACGGCGAGGAGCATTATACTCTGGGCATGCAAAGAGGACATGAGCTATGCTTTCCGGGTGTATTATACAAAAGGGGCACATGTGATCATTATTACCTGTTGACCATTTACATGTAACCGAGTTAAGTGGAAGGGTTCCTACCCTAAATTGATGGAACAATTTCCTATCATGTGGCAATGTAATGAGATCCCAATACCTCTCATACGAGGGAGTATGTTTTAGCTCCAAGAAAGCCTTAGTAAACGATGGAGCAGTGTGTGACTGAAACTCCTCTTGGGAGACCAGTGCCCAGTATGCTTCTTTTAACTTTTGTTTTGAGGGGAAGATGCTCTCCTGGGGGTTTTCCCAATGATCCTCCATACCTAGGGCCTTAAGTAGGGATCTGACCTTCCTGAACCATGGGATTTTTCCTCCAGAATCCATGTTTTGCGCCTCCAAAAGTGCTAGCGCGTAGTGGTTGAGCTCAGGCGTTACCCACAATCTCCTCCAGTATGCGATTGGTCTAAACCTGCAGATATCCTGTATACTATGGCTCCCCAAATCCATGCGTAAAGGTACTAACGGTGTTGAAAGTGGGAGCCCTGTTATGCTGCAGAGAAATTTATTGTGCATTTTTTAAGCCCGTTGTATCGGAGACCACCCACAATTCTGCTCCATACAACATGGATGATTTCACCTTGGTGTCATAAATTTTGAGTACTGGGGCCATTGGTTTGGTAGCTGAGGACTTAAGATCTCTTAGGAGAACATCAGCCAACTGGGCATGCTTGGAAATTAGATGAGACATATGTGGCTTCCACTGAAGCCTGGAACCTAATGTTAGGCCCAGGTAATTGAAGCTGTCCGTCTGCTCTAGGGGTTCCCCATTCATATAGACTCTGCCCCTGATGTTCCTATGCTTATGCATTACCATAAATTTAGTCTTTGAAACGTTAACAGATAAGCCATAGTCATTACAGAATTTTTCGAAGCAGCCGATTGCTTTTTGAAGCCGTTCCTGGGTTTTGGATATTAAAAGGGTATCGTCGGCGAACATTAACAGGGGGACCGAGATACCATTCTGTTTGGGTGCATCTGTATGGGAGTCCCTGTAATAATCTGTGACCCGATTAATATATAGAGTGAATAGTGTAGGTGCCAACATACATCCTTGACGGACGCCTCTTTCTGTTGGGAATCTGTCGGTCACCTGACTCTGGTTACCCCATCTCACCTGCGCGTAGTTATTCTCATGAAGTTTGATCAAAACTGCGAGCAGTTCGGGGGGCATACCTTGTTCATGAAGCCTCTTGCCACAACCTGTCTCGAGGGACAAGGTCAAACGCTGCCTTCAGGTCGACGAAGGCTGCATAGAGTGTTCCACCCCCTAGGATCACCCATTTCC
Source organism: Lissotriton vulgaris (assembly GCF_964263255.1). Lineage (NCBI taxonomy): Eukaryota > Metazoa > Chordata > Amphibia > Caudata > Salamandridae > Lissotriton > Lissotriton vulgaris. The sequence goes on along the minus strand of NC_141693.1, from coordinate 1,608,769,086 downwards.
AGTATAGTGTGGAAAACCTAAAAACTTGGTCTACTGTACTAGTAGAGGGTCGGAAGCCAGCCTGTAAAGTAGACATGACCTCCGATTCCTCTATCCAGTTCTGGATCCTAAGGAGTATCATCCTGGCCGCAACCTTTTGGATACAAGAAATTAGGCTAATCGGCCTATAATTTGCTGGATCTGCGCGGTCCCCCTTTTTAAAAATAGGTATAATTTCAGCTCCTCGCCATGCGTCCGGCAGAGCAGTACCTCTAGCTATGGCATTAGCCAGCAGTTCTATATACGGGACCCAGACTTCTTTATTGTGTAAGAAAAGATCTGCTGGAATTTTGTCTAGGCCCGGAGCTCTGCCTTTAGGTATTAGATTAAGGGCATGTTCCACATCCTTTCTTGTAAAAACTAGTGGGTTTATAGATTTGAAACATCTAGTAAAGTCCAGAGCTGTTTTAGGTATAATATTTACATTAGCAAACTGCGATTTAAAATACATGATCCAGCGTTCTGGAGGGACATGGTTTTCTGGCTGAGGTTTTTGATTCCCCTTGCCCCACTTCACCAGGTGCCAAAAGCCCGTCATGTCTCTGAGCTTGCTCGCTTCATACAGCTCATCCCAATATTTATAGTCCCAAGCTTGTTGTGCAACATGTTGTGTCCTTTTATAGTGCTTCCTAGCACCCTGTATGGCCTCCCTGTCAGTGGATCGCACAGCTAACGCTAGAGATTTGTATGCTGACCGACAAGTTTTATCATACCATGACTCGGGTTTCCGTCTTCCTTTACCAGAAGGGTTCTTCTTTGGAATGCTAAAAAATTTACCAAGTTTAAAAAAAAGGGTCGAGTGAATGTGGACTACCCTGATGTCGCGATCTTCGTAAGATAACTGACCCTGCATTTCCACGATTGCTTCTTTAACCAAAGCTTCCATTTCGTTGATAGAGTGAGGATTGCCCAGACACTCTGCCCATCTTACCCGCCTTGTGTCATTTGTCTTGACAATATCGTCTACCATGTCATCTTTCGGTGGTACTTGTCCCTCAAAGAGCAATATCTCAAGACTAAGCGGGTTGTGATCACTCTCTATGTGTTGAATTATGGACATATCGCAAACAGAGGACCAAAATTCAAGATTCACTAGTATATAGTCGATTCTGCTTGTACTCAAGCCGTTATTAAATGTTGGATTACCCTGCTTGTTCTCTCGCGTTCTCCCGTTTACTGCTCCTAGCCCGCATTCGAGACTGAGGGTTTTTAACTGAAGGGCTGCTTGAGTCCACCTTTTTATTGGGGGTATATTTAATGGGGGTATTTGCCAGCAAGTGTCTTCTTCTACAGTGAGCTCTAGGTCACTATGGTCCAGAGGCTCAAAGGAGCAGTTAAAATCTCCGCAAATTATTAAATTTGCACCTCCCCTCCAAGTTCTGACATAGTGTCCCAGTGCCTCGACCACCTCTGAAGTTTTGCCCCCTGGTTTCCCTCTAGCGTATACATTAAAGATAATTAATTCACCAAAGAAGGGGGATTTAAGCTTGACCACCAATATGTCCTCGGAATTTGTTATAAGTTGTGATGTTGTGTATCCATCATCCTGCTTGACCCAAGTGGTCAGGCCCCCCATAGGTCTTCCCTTACTAGAATGGGTTGCCGCTATCGCATAATGAAGATACCCTGGTCTATATTGTGGTTCTACTGCCCAGGTTTCCTGCATGGTGACTATCAGGTAATTATCAATAAAAGTGGCCCAGTCCGTAGAAGCCATCTTATTCTTAAGGCCTGCCACATTCCAGGATGCCAGAAGCTGACCCCCCGTATATATCTGTAATGCATTATTGACCTTATTGCCCCTTAGACGAGCTTCCTCGTAAAGAGCATTGTGCCCCATCTGGTTCTGACCAATATCCGTTGTTCCCTCTATCACTGTTTCTCTTTCCTTAAACAGGGTACTAGTGGGATTAGCGTTACCTAAGCAGAGATTGGATAAAGCAGTCACTGTTTCCTTGCCACTGTCAGTGCTGTTGGTTGAATCATACCTTATTTTATTAACTAAAGTGCTAAAATGAGTATCATTAACAATGGAATCATTAGGTGTGATTTTCACTATCTCTCCAACTTCACTGGACACATTATATGAGTCGGGGATTCCAGATTCGTGCCAAATGTGATGAGATGGATTTTCTGCTGAACTGGATGTAGTAGTTGTAGTTTCTACCCTTGGGGATCTTTTCCCTTCATCCTCCTCGGCTCCATCTATACTAGAAATATTTGCACCGCCACTATCTTCCTCTCTGTTCATTAATCTTCAATCCCATTCATCCAGACCACTGAATATATCAAACCTGTTTGTTAACTCCAGTGGCGTAAATGGCATGAGGTGGTCCATTCTTCTGTGTTCAAATGTATTGATTCTGGGGGGTATGGTGTTCCACCCAGATGTAACAGGGGCTGGTACTGGTTGGTACATATAGGCAGTATTCCTTGCATTCTCCATATTTGTAAAATAGTTATTGGAGAAAGCATGACTATGTAATGATTGAGATGGAAATACTACAGATCTAGGATAGAAATATGTTAATGGGCGCGGCGTGATACAGTTATTAGCATTGCCCTGTGGCCAGTTTAGTATATATTGAACTGCGTTTTTATCCCTAAAATTTACTACGACCACATCTCCCCCAATATCCTTTGGTCTTCCACCTAACCACTGGAGGCGGCGGACATGAACTATTTCGCCATTGATATTACTGGCTATTGGTCTATATGAGGTCAACCAATGCATTATCTTGTTCTTTAGTTCAAAAAAGCCTTCCCGCTTATTTTCGGACAACTCTGGTACCCCAGTGAGAACCACCACATATGGTACAGCTTCTGGCGGGAGTTCTGTGGGTGGTCTCCTGCCTTGAACCCCCCTAGTATATCTGGCTTCTTCCTCCTCCGATCTTGGTAACCCATTTGATGAATTACCCATTTCCCTTGCAAAATTGTTAGCAGGAATATCGGGAGTACGATTGAATTTTGTAATCGGCTTTGTTATTGCTATTTTTGGCTGGTTTGTATTTGAGATGTGGGGGTGTTTGGGTACAGGTGTTGTCCTTATAGATAAATGGTTAGTAGCAGTTGGTACAGCTGGTTTCATGTTACTTTGTGAGATGGTGGTAGAAGGTACTGCTGCGGTAATTGCTGGTAGGGGGTTATAAGCGGATGTTGAAGCTTGAGAAGGGATTGGTACGGTTGTTAACCCTTTATTTTCTGATGTCCTAGTGGGATTTCCATGTCTTGCCAGGTCTGCCTCTATTTTCCCTAGTCTAACATCCATACCTTTTAGTCTTTCAACTATAGCTAGTGTATAGCTTCTCACAATGAGTTCTATACTATCCAATAAATTACTAGTGTGGACTGGTTGAGACCCATCAGCCATTAGGTCATGTTCAATAGTAGACTCATTGACTGAATGTAGTGATGCTGGTAGCAATATTGAAGGATCTGACGCTGTTCCTGCATCTTCCATAACAGCTGTAGTTCCCGTGACATTGGTACTAGTAGGCTTAAACTTCTTCCCAAAATCAGAATGACTCAGCTTTGGCTTGGTTAAATCCACCCTCTTGCGTCTCTTTTTAGTTGGCGGTGGACCATAGATTTTGTGTGGCATGGACCTCATGGTCTTACCTCTTACTATCTTGCCTGGCCTGTGTGTTTGTGAAATTATCACCTTTGATGCACTAGGTAAACTAGTGGAATCATGAGGTGGGATACCAGCAACAGTTTGAATAAGGCCGTTAGGGGGTGCTAAACATTCCCTGAGCAAAAGGGGCACACTGTCCGCAGGTGAAATGTCATCAATACTGTCAGGACAGAGCTCGTTATCTAAGTTAACAACAGGAATTGGCTCTGACAAAGTCCTGTTCTTAATGCGTTCAATGGAGCGTCGGCGGTCAGCCGCCAGTCCGCTAGAGATATTTCCTTAGAACCTTCTGAAACAGTTTTGGTGAAATAGTTGTCCAGGGTTCCATTCATCAAACCCCCAGCTTTTTCAGATGCGACAATGCCAGGACTTAGCACGGTGGTAGACATTGGGGTACAGTAACAAAATTTGCCCGAACTAATGGATATGTAGAACAACTTACTCAGACAAGGTCACTCGACCAGGGGGACCGGCCCAGTCCAGTCTCTTCAGGCCTCTGAGGGCCTAAGAGGGCCCACCCTTTGCCCGGGCTTCGCCCGGCGTCCCGCGAGGTGGTGGTGACGTCGTATTTATGCACCTCCTAGCGCTTCGAGGTAACGCGGACCCCAGTAGGGTTTGTGGGTAATGTGGTCCTGCCCCTCACCGGTCTCCACTCGGCGGCTCCCGCTTCAGTTGAACAAAGAGCGGCGGAGCGGCGGGCGGGTCCGCGAAATGCAGCGAGGCTCTGTAGTGGGTTATATGAGTAACGGCAGCAACACGGGCAGTCTAAGGTTCCCGCTTACAATGATGGTGACGTCGTATTTATGCGCCTCCTGGCGCTTCGAGGTAACGCGGACCCCAGTAGGGCTTGTGGGTAATGTGGTCCTTGCCGTCGCCGGTCTCCACTCGGCGGCTCCCGCTTCAGTTGAACAAAGAGCGGCGGAGCTGCGAGAGACTGGCGGGCGGGTCCGCGAAAGGCGCGAGGCTCTGTAGTGGGTTATGAGAGTAACGGCAGCAACACGGGCAGTCTAAGGTTCCCTAAGGTACATTTTCTTTGCATGCCCTATGCTACTTAAGACGAGTGCTTGGCCTGAGAACATAACCTTTCACCTAGTCTATGTTCCGCATTTAGTAGAATAGGCAGGACACGCCTGATAGATGTGCGACCTGGGGGTGCAAGTGGCGTAGGTGACGTAGGTAGGACTGACAAGGGTATAAAAACAGAGCCCACGGGGTTTTTGTCAGACAACCTCACTGTCTGTATGTAGGTGACAGACTGTGTAGGTTCTCCCTAAGAGCTATTGTTTTATATCACTTTAAGTATTTGACTAAATGTGTCTTTTGAGGTTTTTGATCTGCACATGTTATATTGCATTTTCTAAAGTGTCTCTCTTCTAACGATTTCAATGCTTCCATGGAAAATTGCCTTCTGATGACTCTCAGTATGGTGCACTCTCATCCTCAATTTGACTCTCTAGATAGAACACATACTGATTCTCGCTCTATAGTACAAAATGTTCATTTCCAGCACAGGGCTCCCCCCGGCGGTTCGACAGGCCAAGAGCCGTTTGGTTGACTGTTCTTAAGCTCCTGCTGTAAGAATACAAGGGGGTGAAGAATGGAATGAGGTCTCGTATGGAAATAGCTGATTTCCTAGGGTTCAACACGTCAGAATATTTCCAGTCTTTCCAGGCTCATAATGTTACTGAGGATAAGCCAATACCAGTGTCAGTGGTCAACATAACAGCTAGTTTCTGTGTCCAGGGGACTGGGAAGATGAGGATGGGGGAGAGCAGATGCAATTCAACATATTGGTTAAGAACGACTAATAGTCCGACCTTAATACCACCCCCTAATGTCTATTTTGTTTGTGCATCCCAAGGTTATGTCTGGCTCCCGGAGGGATGGTCTGGCAGGTGTTATCTCTCTTCTCCTTCCCCCCTTAGTATAAGGCTCCATCGAAATACCACAAAGACCATCGGCTGCAGCGTCTGAGTGTACTCTTGCCCCGAGTTAGAAGGGTTATTAACAAATTTCTACACAGGTTCACAGTTGTCCATTGTGTAATCAACGTTCTATTCATGAACAATAAACTGTCTAAATCCTATCAGTTCAAACTGTTAGCTACACTTTGCAGAGAACAGATTCAACAATCTCTGCCTTCTACAGAAAGCTTTTTTTTTAACAAAGCAAAGGGTGTTCTTTTCTAAAATAAATCTACATAGTTAACTACATAATTATCTTTCTCATCTTTTTCAAAGGACAGCCAATCAGTTTAGTCAAGTTTTTTTCATTTTCTGTTATAAATAAATATTTCGCTGTTTAAACCTTTAATTATGGGTGTCGGCCATGGGTCAACACCCACACTACCTCCCCAGTGCAGCTGATGCAGGGTAGGGTTTACTGGTTATGTACAGAGCTTTAATGTGTATACTTGGAAGAACTCCACTCTATATCCTGTGGGTGGTACTTCCACACTAGGATTCACGGCAAAAGTTGCATGGGAGCTTGTCCAATCACACCTTCGTAAAGGTTACTACTCTTTATGTGGACAACTTCTATACAGGAGTACAGCTAGTCAGTGAGCTGTGGACAGCTGGTACTGTGGCATACAGCACATTTTGATGCCACTGCAAAGAATTAAAGCAGGAGATTGTTTGTGAGAAGCTTCAAAACTCCCAGAGCACTGTGTTATATTCCAACAAACAATTTGTATCACCATTTATAAGATATGCATACCAATATTAAGCAACGTACCCACTACCACCACCCCCCCCTTAAGTTCAGTCCGCATTACAGTACGTATTCGAACTGCTTGAAGACAAATTATTCAATAGGCAGAATGTGTTTACTGCACACTACAATCCATGATAAGTGCACTTCCGCGGTTACAGTTTAGGGGCAGATGGCCGAAGTTCACAAGCCCATCTGTATACTTGATCACAACAACTACATGGGCGTAGTAGATAAGAATGACCAGGTACTGCAGCCATATACAGCAAGTCATAAAACCTGCAAGAATTTGTTTACTCACCTGCACCAGCAAGAAAACAGAAACCCGCACCCCCTTCAATAGAGCCCTCAAACAGTACCACCATCTCCTGAAAGAAACAAAAAATAACACCCTAGCAGAACGCATTCAGGTCAGCTCCAACCGCAGCAAGGAACTTTCCGCCATTGTGAAGGAATTCTCCAACCCCACTGCCGCCAAGAATAAGATCACACCTTCACAGGAACTGTGCAACACACTGACAGACTTCTTCCACAACAGAATTTCAACCTTCTACGAGTACTTCAAACCCCAACCCTCTGATACTGACAATATAAACCAGCCCACACCCACAAACACAAACCCGGAACAGCTCCATACCCAATGGGATCTCCTCACTACGCAAGACATCACCTCCATCATAAACTCTGTGCACTCGGGAGCACCCACTGCAGAAGTGAGAACCCTCCTGAAGAAACCTTATGCTGAGCCTAAGAATTATCGACCCATCTCCCTACTCCCATTTCCAGTGAAGCACCTGGAGCACCTTGACCTCCTGGACCCCCCAAAGCCACCGGCATCAGGGCCCTCCTGGACCGTGGTGAAATGGCAGCTCTCACCCTCCTAAACCTATCAGCCACTATCTACACCCTCGCCCATCACACAATCATTAACAGACTCTACCACATCAGGATCCAAGGAAACGCTTTCAAATGGATAGCATCATTCCTGTCTGGAAGGACCCAGAGGATGCGGCTCCCACCTTTTATTTTTACTTCAGAGCCCAAGAAGATTATCTGTGGAGTTCTCGAAGTGTCATCACTCAGCCTCATCCTCTTCAACACCATCAAGACTCCCCTGGCTCACACGGTCAGATCACATGAACTCTACATCATCTCAGACGCCAATGACACCAAGCTCATCATCTCGCTGACAGAAGACACTTCCACCGCCAGAGTCAACTTCCAAACTTGCATGATGGACTTCACCGAATGGATAAGAGACAACTGTCTGAAACTTAACAGGCACAAGACTGAAGTTTTCATCTTTGGTGACAACACCTGAATCTGGAACGAAGCTTTGTAGCTAAGCCCACCACCGCCCACACCAATATCATACCCACAACCTCAGCATTGTCCTGGACAGCAAACACTTGATGGGAAAACAAGTCAATGCAGTCTCATTTGCATGTTTTCACACCATCCGCATGTTTCGCAAGATCTTCAGGTGGCCTGCAGTCAACACCAGAAGGACCATCACTCAGGCCCTTGTCACTAGCAGGCTGGACTACGTAAATGTGCTTTACACAGGAATCCCTGCATGCCTCCTGAAGAGACTGCAGACAATACAAACGCAGGAGCAAGATTCCTTCTTGACCTGCCCAGAAGGGCCCACATCAAACCCTACCTCAGGAAATTATACTGGCTCCCGAAACAGAAGAGATGACAGCTCAAGATGCTGACCCACACCTACAAAACCCTACACAACGAAGGACTAGCATACCTCAACAAACAACTGACCTTCCACCAACCAACCAGACACCTCCGGTCTGCCACCCGCTTCCTTGCAGACACCCCCTGATCCGGCGGACAAACAGCAGAGGACACTCCTTCTCGCACCTGGCAGCCAAGACATGGAACTCCCTTCCCAAGGATTGCCACATCGCTCCAGCAATTCAGAAGAGAACTCACGACCTTGATGTTTGAGTGAGATACGATCATACAGAAGCTACAAGCGCCTCAAGACCCTATTAGGTGAACTGCCACGCTCTGTATGTTTGACTCACCTGATCCAGATGGCAACATACAATGCATTTTTACTGTCAAACCACCACAGGAAGACCAATGTCTTTTCTTGACTTTGAGTTGATGTGGGAAAGTGCCCCTTTTTGAAATGGTGTTGAAGGCAGTGGTCCATCGGGTCTCAGTGATTTGGCCCCATCTGCGGTGAGGGGTATAGGGGCATAGAGGTGGGTTCCGGTGAGCCTGTGATGGTGAAGTGGACGATGATGTAGTCGGTCCATGTTATCTCAGGCATGTGGGAGAATTTGATTCTGTAGCTGGCTGCGAAGATGGGATCCAAAGTGTGTCCTGTGTTGTGCGTGAGACTGGTGACCAGTTGCTTGAGTCTTGTGTTGCTCATGCTGTCCAAGAGGTTGGTGGAGTTGGTGTTGTTGAGATGGAAGCTGAGGTCTCAGAGGAAGATGTGGTGATTGGACTCGATGGCCAGGGTGGAGATGAAATCAGAGATAGTGGTGCAGAAGCTGGAACAAGGGCCTGTAGGTGAGGGTTTTTCTTTTTGTGGAATTTTATATAGCACAAACTAGACCCAAAGGTATCTGCGCACTTTACGTAAGCACTAGGTACGTTACAGATGGATACATTCATTTTTTGTTAGGAACGGGGAGATTAATTGATTTGCCCAGAATCACAGAATGTTGAGCGTCCCTATCGAGACTCGAACCCAGTTCCCCAGCTTTGAGGTCGACCGCCCTAGCTGTTAGGCCACATTCTCTCCCCAGGGTTCCTCTGATGGCTGTTCTAGCATCTGTTTGGATTTGGAAGTTGAGGTGTTCCTTGATCTGTGAGATGTCCTCTTTGGCCCTGGTGCATTGGAGGTTGTCCTTGTGGATGACAGCGATGCCTCCCCGTGCTTTTTGGAGTGGTTTCTGTGTATCATTTTGTATCCTTGAGGGGTCGTAGATACAAAGTTGGAAGCTGACACGGGAGGAGCAAGATCTCTCGGATGAATATTGTGTCAGCGGAGAGGAGTTAGTGGCTTGTTTGCAGAGGGATCTGATGTTCAGCAGCAGGCAGTGGAGCTGATTATCAAGGTGGTGGGGTCGTGGTGCGGGACCAGCGGGTGTTTCGGTATTGCAGGTGAAGCAGCAGCATTGGCAGCTGAAGGGACCTTCTGTGGCTGCAGAGGTGCTGCAGTAGTTTTCACAACTTCTGGGTGCCTGGGCCCGCAGCTCTGTAGTGGAGTACTGGCAGATGGTTTGGGATCCAGGGTTCCTGACGTTGGACGCGGTCCCGACGTGGAAAGGCGCAGATGGGCTGCCTTTGCCGTGTCCACACTGAAGCTTCCATTAAGTTGGTCCTGGGGAGGGAGGGGCACTGAGAGGTGGGCCAGCGGCAGAGCAGCAAAAACGGCAGGAAAACAGGAGCGGCGCAAGGAGATAACTGACACAAAAATGTAATACTGAGTGACTTGGGCAAAAGGAAGTACTAATGGGCAAAAAAATTAGCAAAACAACATGGCACAAAAGCAGAACAGTAACAGGCAAATGGCAAGTCACTTAAAGTACAAGTGGAGAAAAAACTTGAGACACAATGGGGCAGAGTGGCACACTTACGATCCTTATGGTCGAGCAGGAAGCAGAGGCAGGCAAGTGGAGAAGCACCTGCTGGACGCTGAAAATCATGCATGAGGCAGTGGATGGAGGTCCACTACCAAGCAGAGGCAGCCAGAGGCATCGGGGGAGCTGGCACGGTTAATGCTCCCACATAAAGGTGGATAGCACATACAACACAATGTCAAAGAGTACCTTGTGCATCAAAAACTAACATCCATTGTAATTTTGGATGTTCTCTTTAGGGAACTTAGGAAGGTTTTCAAGTATAGATATGCTCACTCCGTTTGAGAAAGTTAGGCCATGATGAATTCTTGGGCATCCACCCTCCAACAACTCACATCTACAAGCTAAAAGGAGCTGGATTTAGCACAGCGAGTGCGCTAACGGCGCATGAAAGATACATCATCATGAGTCTCATGTGGATCTCATGGGAGCCATTAGTAAAAGCTAACTTGCTGCGTTTGATATTGTTCAGAACGTTGAATGAGGCCGATACTTGACAGGTAGTTAAAAGCCCATTTTTCTTTTCATCAGTAAAGTTGTGAAGCTTGTTGGGGCATCAACGGACAATATGTCTGGCCATATGTGAGTAGAGGTTTGCTTCTGGTGTGTTATATGGAAGCTGGTTGATAACTGGGAGAGAAGTGGCTAGATTGGGGTTTCTGACTTGTAGCGTATGAATGTGATGGTCTCTTGAATGTCGGTATGAAAGTCTTTGCATGCAAAGTGCAAAAGGCATGTCAACACACTGTAAAGTGGTTGGTGTCCTGACAGCTCACCTCTGGTAGTCATGGCTTCAGTATTCTGATAATATTATTAGTATTTGCTCTTTGAAGCTTGCACTTCTGCAGTTGCCAAAACCAATCTGTGTAAGTGGTGGTTTCATTTCAAAGGAACAGTAACAAACACAGACAATAACTAGCATTAAACTCACTTTCCCCCAATGTCCTGCAAATTTCAAACTTTGCATAAATGGGTAAGTTCACACACTTATTTACATTTCGTGATGGGAATTTCCAGAATCAGTAGCACCCCACAAATTGACAAGGTCTCCATATTAAATGGAACCCAATTTTTGTGGGTGAGTGTAAAAGACGCAATAGAAAAAGGATCAAAAAGCAACATGGATAATCTTTTTTTCCCTGTTTAAGACCAAGGTTTGTTTGTAGTGTGGGTACCTGTGGATTTAGGGCCCATGATCGGCCTCTACCCAGGAATCCTACGAAACTCGCACATTTCTGAAAACCAGACTATGAGGGGAGTCCAAGGAGGTGTGATTTACGCTCTCTCAAGGTATTATTATCCATAAGCCCTTTCAAACCTCAAACTGTAGGTAAAAACTCATATTTTCTTCACATTTCAATGTGAGAAAGTTTTGGAATCTAGGGAGAGCCACAGATTTCCTACCACCAAGCGTTCTAAGTCTCCTGGTAACTATGGTACCTCACTTGGGTGGGTTGGTGCGAGAGGCTGGTTTAGTATATGGTGCTCACTTATGTAAGTGTAGCACCCTGCACTAATCCAGACAACACTTATGGTGATTTTAGTGGTCTTAGACAACCTTAGAAAGCTCTCTAAGTGGTAGCTGTGGAGATCAGCCTTCAGGCTTAGTCCAGACAGAGTGTAAAGCAGCTTGTTTTTCCAGTACTTAATCTTATGTTATAGGTTAAGTGAACAATAATCACACAGCGTAGTTATAAAAATAGGTATTTTATTACAAACACTCACTAACACAATGTATTATCTCCTACCTGGAGATATAAATACAATACACACAATTCGTAGGAAATAGAGCACATAAGTAGCACAAATACACAGTGGTCTCCAGAGGGAGACCAAGCCATATACTAAAATAGTGGAATGCTAACCAGAACTCGAGTCAAAAATGGACCCAGAAGACGTAGAAGAGCCGGGATCCAAGGGACCACCCTAGATGAGTATCTAGGAACCCCACAGAGTTCGTGTACAGAGTGGGAACATGACCATGTGCTCAATGTCAGTCAATAGGTAAGTCGCGGTTGCTATTTTAAAGAAGATGGACCCTTTCCAGTGAAGAAAACCCTGTGGAACATGGAAGGTTGGAAAGTCACCCCACCCATGGATTTCCCAGGAACCAGGATACCAACACCAAGAAAGCTGGTGCATGTATTGGAGTCAAGTGATGTTAGAAACCGCCGTACACCAGAAGGAGGACTTCAGGAAAGATGCCGCTGGAGGTGAGGACAAAGGATTCCGGGGAAACCCAAAGGTGGATTCAAGATGAGAGGTATCTGCAAGCAAAGGGGACAGAGTTTATGCCACTTAAGAGTGACCGGGCGGCACGGAAGATGAATGCCCACCGATGTCAGAGATGCAGGAGAGTTTGACGGAGGCCTTGAAGTTACAGCTGTGCGGACCAGACAACACTGTTGAAGACCAGGAGATGTTCACAAGTCCCACGTCAGATGTCAAGAGCCAAGGGGTCAGTGTCCTGTAGGGGCACCAACAAGCCTATGCAGCAGCAAACAAAGTAGTCGTTGAAAAAGGTGCAGTGTCGGGACCAGCAAAGTCCAAGTGACTCACAACGAACAGATAAGTCAGAGCTGTCCCTGAGCAAGCAGGGGAGCCCACTGATGCCCAAGAAGACCCTCAAGTGGACCCACGGGCAGAAGGCACAGAAGTCGCAATGGGACTTCAAGCAGCTCACCAATTAAGAAGGCCCAAGGTGCAGAGGGAGAGATGAAGGCAAAGATCTTGGCTACAGGAGTTGCTTGAGGTTGGAGCTTCTTGAAGCCTGAAGATCTCTGGAGGAGAGAGCCAACAAGCATTGGCAAAGGCAAGTGACACGGTGCAAGAGGGGTTCAGTTCCAGTGGCTCGACAAGGGATACTGGCCAAAAGGCAGTGCAGGCTTCGAGGGAGTTGCAGAATCATCTCCTGTGTTGCTGAGCCTTTCGAAGTCCGTAGGAGCCCAAGATCAGCCGACTGGTCAGCTGCGTTGTGGTGCCTGCAGATGCAGGGAGTGAATCCTTCACTCCTGTGTCAAGATGTTTTCCTGACATACAAGCCAAAGGTAAATGTCATCAAAACCCAGAGATTACAGTTTAGAACCTTTTTACACATGTTATGCAGTATGTATTTTTTATACTATGTTTCTTCTTTTTTACATACTGGCACACACCTGGAAGGCATAAATGTAATTGATAATAACACAATTCATACTATTCTGTGATCCCACATGTCTTCTGATAAAACATTTATACCTAGGGCTCCCGGTTTTATGTTATTTTTTTTTTAATAGATTTATTTATGGGGCATTTTATCTGTATTTATCCATATTTATTTAATGTTTTGCGTATAAATGTAGTTGTAAAACTGTACAATCCAGATTTATTTAAATGACAGACCCGCACTCCTACTTTGATTTCTGTCATGTTTTAGCTATTTATGTTGCCAAATATTACAAAGCAGTACATCCACTGGCTAATATTAGCATTATACCACAAATTTAAGTTGATACATGCAGTTATTTAAGAAAATGTCATCCTATTTTTTAATTTCCCATAATGTCCATCAGCTCAGCTGTTGGACTATAAATCATGAAAGGTAGCACGAAGAGTCACTTAAAAGAAGCAAATGTTCTGTATTTAACCACTTTTAAAAACAAATGCAGACAGAAAACATATTGTTTTCTGTATGTTTTTTTCTGTAAAAACCCATAAAAACAGAAAACAGGGAGCCTTAATGATAGCCCACTGGCTTGGCTGGACCTAGCGCCTTGGAGACATTATATTTTGCCCAGTAGAATCCATGCTTTTTTTTTTACAATATGGGTAGCTGCAGATTTTAGTCCCAATCTCAGCTGCTACCTAGGAAAACATATCATACCAAGACATTTTTGAAAAATAGATACCTTAGGGGGTCACTTGTGTGGTTTTATCAAGGTTTTTTTATCCAGCACCCCTTGCAAATTTCAAACTGTGCCTAAAAGGAAAGGTATTGAACGCCGAGTGTTGGAACGAGCTCCAACACTCGGGGTATGAGATAGTGCCTGAACTACTCATTTTGTATTATATGTTGCTGCCGTAAATTTTGTAAAAACCACAGTTGATGGACAGAATGCCGAACAATGTCATACATTCACCCCAGTACAGAGATCTGGGCCTATCCATAGTTTTTTTGCACTCCACACCACCCCAGTTCAGACATGGCCATATGCAAATCAGTCTGACCCTGTGCCTCATGGGAACAGTCAAGCCCGAACTGCCAAGCCAAGCCTTCTTTGGACCGGAAACAAGCTTCTGAGGGCCAGTTTCTGGCATTCCAGCCGTCTTCAGCCCGTCTTGCTTGAATCCAGTGGTGTGGAGAGCATGGGACTCACGTCTGAGCATGCCCATCCCACTCGGGGTGACAAATGCAAAAACCACAGTTGATGGACAGAATGCAGAACAATGTCATACATTCACCCCAGTACAGAGATCTGGGCCTAAATCCATAGTTTTTTTGCACTCCACACCACCCCAGTTCAGACATGGCCATATGCAAATCAGTCTGACCCTGTGCCTCATGGGAACAGTCAAGCCCGAACTGCCAAGCCAAGCCTTCCCTGGACAGGAAACAAGCTTCCGAGGACCGGTTTCTGGCATTCCAGCCGTCTTCATCCCGGCTTGCTTGAATCCAGTGGTGTGGAGAGCATGGGACTCACGTCTGAGCATTCCCATCCCACTCGGGGTGACAAATGCAAAAACCAGTTGATGGACAGAATGCAGAACAATGTCATACATTCACCCCAGTACAGAGATCAGGGCCTAAATCCATCGTTTTTTTGCACTCCACACCACCCCAGTTCAGACATGGCCATACGCAAATCAGTCTGACCCTGTGCCTCATGGGAACAGTCCAGCCAGAACTTCCAAGCCATGCCTTCCCTGAACCGAAAACAAGCTTCCGAGGACCGGTTTCCGGCATTCCAGCCATCTTCAGCCCGGCTTGCTTGAATCCAGTGGTGTGGAGAGCATGGGACTTGCATCTGAGCATTCCCATCCCACTCGGGGTGACAAATGCAAAAACCACAGTTGATGGACAGAATGCAGAACAATGTCATCCATTCACCCCAGTACAGAGATCTGGGCCTAAATCTATCGTTTTTTTGTACTCCACACCACCCCAGTTCAGACATGGCCATATGCAAATCAGTCTGACCCTGTGACTCATGGGAACAGTCCAGCCCGAACTGCCAAGGTATGCCTTCCCTGGACCGGAAACAAGCTTCCAAGGACCGGTTTCTGGCATTCCAGCCGTCTTCAGCCCGGCTTGCTTGAATCCAGTGGTGTGGAGAGCATGGGACTCACGTCTGAGCAAACCCATCCCACTCGGGGTGACAAATGCAAAAACCACAGTTGATGGACAGAATGCAGAACAATGTCATACATTCACCCCAGTACAGAGATCTGGGCCTAAATCCATTGATTTTTTGCACTCCACACCACCCCAGTTCAGACATGGCCATATGCGAATCAGTCTGACCCTGTGCCTCATGGGAACAGTCAATTTTGTAAATTGTAATTGTATTTTAAATAGAACTTTTTAAACTTGTTCATTATTTGCCAGGGACTACTTTCACTCTCCCCGGTCCACCACGAGCAGTGCTAGTTTGTTGTGGAGGGAGACTCTTCCTTTCCCTACTTTCTCTAAAATATTCACTTCTGGGCTAGGGTGAGCGCTATAGTGTTTGAACGCTTAGACCCCATAAAATCATGTTCTGGGCGACGTGCAGCAGGCGCGCCTAAGGCAAGCCCATCTGCGTCCGTCCCGCCTGGTCCCCGCTAGACACCATACCCCCTACATCTTTGCAGAGGGACAATATACAGGGCCATAGACAAGATCATAAATACTCCAGACAGGAGTTGTTGAATATTAGGAAGACCGAAGGGAATATTAAAGGTTACGGTGATTGTATTACATGTATTAACCGGCTCCCTCCCAACAAATCGGGCAGCTTTACGTGTGTCAAATGTAGATTTGAGAGCCTACTCCCCCTTTAGGGGTGGGATCCCGGACCACACAGAGCAACGACACCATGCCCCACAAAACCAACTGGCAATGTTTTTTAGCGAACTTTCGCTCGCTTCCAAAACATGCAACAAACATCTGGGATCTTTTCTCTACGCTAGCTCCAGAAATAGGCAAAACAGAGACCTGGTTAAGACCTTCTTCTGCTCCTGATATTGCGATTGCGGTACCAGTGGGCTATCATGTTCTAAAACTTGATAGGTCCCACAACGTTGGCGGCAGAGGCGCCATAATTTATAAAGACCAGATAAAGGCCATTGCTCTGGATGAATTTAGTTCAGATCAAATTTAAATACTTGTTTTAAGACTTGACTTCCATCCACAATCGAGTTGGAAGGGAGCTCTTATATATCGTCCTCCTGGACCTATTGCTAACTCCATCTCAAGTCTGTTGGACATATTAGCACCGCGTGTTATATCTTCAGACAAGTTTATCCTTTTGGGAGACTTTAATGTCCATATAGATAACCAGGAAGACCTAGAAGCGACCATTTTTACTAGGGAAATGTTAGCTCTCAATCTTACAACCAGGAATGATGTCCCCACCCACAAAGCTGGCCATATACTGGACCAGGTTCTCTCTAGCTCACTGGATCTAATTTACACCTCGACTGACCCACTAATATGGTCTGATCACTCCATGGTCTCCTTCGACCTTCTTAATATAAGGAAAGAGATAGTAAAGACACTTCCAATTAAAAAGACTTTCAGACACTGGCAGAAACTATCACCTGATATATTTAAATAAATTCTCACTAGGAACAAGCAGGTATCTGTCCCAGCTACAGTGGATGATCACCTTGAGTCTTTTCATCACACTATAAAAACTACTTTGGATGCTCTAATTCCGGAGAAAATGTCAAATACAGTGACCAGTCGCATTCAGAATGTATGGTATACAACAGAGCTACGGGAAGAGAAGAGCAACTGCAAAAAACTTGACCGTAAATGGCTGTGTACAAAAGATACGCTAAGCAAAGAACGTTATAAAATGGCTTTTCTCACTTACCATAAAAATATAAAAATGGCGCGTAAACACCAAATTATCATGCATCTGGAACAATCGGACAATTCTTCTAAAATGCTTTTTCAGATCCTCAACACCTTTGTAAATCCTAAAACTCTTGACACTGAAGAAGAACCCACTCAATCTCTCTGCGATAAAATTTCGGATTACTTTACCCAAAAAATAGAAGACATTTATAGCAAAATAATTTCTCCCGTCACTCAAAAGGATGATACTGATATCAACTAATTACCTGAGTTTGTGGGACAAAGTGCTCTTAAAGAATTTCCGCTGTTGAGTCGGGCTCACCAACTGACCTAATTCCTGTAAAGTCTGTTAAAAAGCTGGCAGAAGAATTAGCTAAACCTCTTTGTTCTGTTCTAAACCATTACATCAAAGAAGGTAAACTTCCTAAAGCCTGGAAAGTTGCCCAAATGATGCCAATCCGCAAAATGCTAAATTGGCCTCTGATATAATTACTAACTACTGTCCCATCTCTTTGCTGCCCCTATATAACAAACCATTGGAGAGACACGTTAACACCCATCTGTCGGCCCACTATATTGTCTGACCACTCCATGGTCTCCTTCGACCTTCTTAATATAAGGAAAGAGATAGTAAAGACAGTTCCAATTTAAAAGACTTCCAGACACTGGCAGAAACTATCACCTGATATATTTAAAGAAATGCTTACTAGGAACAAGCAGGTATCTGTCCCAGCTACAGTGGATGATCACCTTGAGTCTTTTCATCACACTATAAAAACTACTTTGGATGCTCTAATTCCGGAGTAAATGTCAAATACAATGACCAGTCGCATTCAGAATGTATGGTATACAACAGAGCTAAGGGAAGAGAAGAGCAACTGCAAAAAACTTGAATGTAAATGGCGGCGTACTAAAGATACGCTAAGCAAAGAACGTTATAAAATGGCTTTTCTCACTTACTATAAAAATATAAAAATGGCGCGTAAACACCAAATCATCATGCAACTGGAAAAATCGGACAATTCTTCTAAAATGCTTTTTCAGATCCTCAACACCTTTGTAAATCCTAAAACTCTTGACACTGATGAAGAACCCTCTCAATCTCTCTGCGATAAAATTTCGGATTACTTTACCCAAAAAATAGAAGGCATTTATAGCAAAATAATTTCTTCTGTCACTCAAAAGGATGCTACTGATATCAACCAATTACCTGAGTTTGTGGGACAGGGTGCTCTTAAAGAATTTCCGCTGTTGACAGTCCAAGATACTGAACTATTATTAAGATCTGTTAAGTCGGGCTCACCAACTGACCTAATTCCTGCAAAGTGTGTCAAAAAGCTGGCAGAATGTTGGACCCGGCCCTTTAGGCAGGTTCACCCCGAGACTTTTTGCTTTTTCCTAGCCTGTTTCTGGAACCTGGTGTTGGTGATTTTAGGCCTCTGCGCACTTTTTCACTGTGGTACAGTGTAAAGTGCTTGAGCTCTCTGTGTATGTGTGGTGAGTGACCTGCCCTCCCATAGGAATGAATCGGGAATATGTATGCCCATGGTAGTTCCTGATGTGTGGGGAGTGCAGGGGCGAGTTTGATATGTACGAACACGTGAGATTGAATGCTGCATAATGATATATGCAGCATGACTGTCTAGTCTAGAAGTGCCACTTTTAGAAGTTGGCATATTTGTGTCTGGCGTGTGATTGGCTGGTGAGCCTGGTCCAGGAGTGCCTGGGCCTGCTTGTGGATTGACTGTCTGGTTTGAGGGTGACAGGGGCTGGGGAGCCCCAGGAGGTTGTCTGAGTCAGCCCGCGGATGAAAGGCTGCATCTGCTGCCAGGGAAGTGGGAGGAGATGGCACCTGGGAGTGACTAGGGCTGTACCTGCCTGACCACAACGCTGGCTCCACCTCCCGCTGGGCGACTGTCACCTCTGTCCCTGACACTGAAGAGAGTTCCCTAAAACCAGTTCTAGCTGGTTCTCACACTGCCTGCACAAAGACTTCAAAGACTTTTCTCAGTATAAGAAGGGGCTGTGTCCCCTTCCAATTTGTTCTTGTTTTTGGACTTGAATCTTGCCAGGGGCGTGCTGCTGCTTGGGCCCAGGGGAATCCCTGGGCCCTGCCCAGCCCCTGGACACCTGATAGACTTTCCTGGATGACTGGACTACTGAAGGACTTCCTGGGACCCTCTGCCTTGCCTGTGGTGATGGGAGGCCTTGTTTTGGCCCTGGAAGCCTTGTCCGGTAATGCCCTACAGCTGCCGGGACCCTCCTTGCTGTGGGGGTCCTTTCTGGAGCGTTTTGGTGATTTCTAGGCTCCCCTCAGCCTCGTGGGCGCTTTTATCCTGATTTCTGGAAGGGCGCTTTGGTTATCCCGTGTGGGAAGCGCTCCTGCCCTTGGTGTGCCTCCCGAGTGCTTCGTGTGCACTTTATTTTTTATGGACGGGTATTCTCCCGTTTATATGCCCCTCTACGAGTGCCTACCTCGCTGGTATGTTTATTTTGTCAACCGAGGGTGCCCACCCCTCACTGCAGGCGTTACAACACACAGATCGCCGCCGCCACGGCGCGCCTGGTTGTGTGCGGGGCCTGCGACGGAAGCGGAAGTGCGGCCGGGAGAAGAGGCGGAGAGTGGTAATGGCCGCCCGGGGCGCCCGTGATCTGGAGGGAGCCCCGGGAAGAGAGGAGGAAGCGTCGCCTACTGCTGGGGCTCCCGTGTGCTGAGGGAGCCCCGGGGAGAGAGAGAAGTCCGGCGCGGGAGTAACGAGGCTCCCATGTGTCCGGGAGAGCCTCGCCTTCACCCCCGAGAGAAGCGCTGACGCCGCTGCAGAAGAAGAGCCTCCCCCGCCAGAGCCGGTGAGTAGGGCTCCGGGGGGAGGCAACGGATGTGGTGCCAGTGAGGGCACCAAGCCAAGAGCGGCCCCGTGTGCTGAGTGGGCCGCTCCTACCATTGGGGGCATTTGGTGACTTCGAGTCCTCAGTGAAGGACTCCAATGAGGGGCAGAAGAGAAGGGAGGGGCGCCGGGACACATTGTCGGTGTCCGCCCCCCCAAGTAGCGCGGGCTCGCACTTATTGTCAGAATGAAGCCACAAAGGCTTCAAGGGCGGCCCCGGTTGGCAGTGGGTCGCCCCAACGTGGAGGTAGAGCCCAGAGAGGCTCTGGGGGCATGCTTTGTTCTTTGGAGCCCCGAGAGGCTCCCACTCCAATTTTGATTTACGAGCCCAGCGAGGCTCGAGGGGCCATTGGTTGCAGGGCCTGAGGGCTCCATTGTTTTAAGAGTCTGTGAGGCTCTTGTGTTATGCCAGAGCCTGTGTGGCTCCAACGTGTGTAGAGTGATATGCCTAGAGCCTGTGTGGCTCCAGCAGTTGGCGCAGTTTGCGCCTAAGGGTCAGTGAGGACCCTGTCGCAGTTTGGACTCTCAGCTGCCCAGCAATTAGTGGGCAGCTGCACCGTTTAGGTCTTGTGTGTTCCCAGGTGCCCAGCAAGTAGTGGGCACCTGCTACGTTTAGGCTTGTGCTTGGACTGGCGCTGCATGGCAGCGCGCCCTGACATTTGGACACAGGGCGTCTTAGCCCCAACAAGGCCAGTTGGCCTAGGGACTGCCACAGGTGGTGGCTTATGTAAGTTTTGCGCAATGTGATTACCTGCTATGTTTAGGATGGTAATTGCCTACTGTGTGTTTTTGCGCTATTGTATTGTTCTGGCACCTCTGAATGTTTTTAGGCATCATGTGTCTTCCTTTTCCCTGCGCTGCACCTCTGAATGTTTTAGGCATCATGTGTCTTCTTGCGCTGCATCTCTGAATGTAGTTTATTGCATCATGTGCTTTGTTCTGAACGCCGCTGAATGTGTAGGTTTATGCATCATGTGTTTCCCTTGTCTTACACCTCTGAATGTTTTTATGCATCAGGTGTCTTTCTTTCCCTGCGCTACACCTCTGAATGTTTTTAGGCATCATGTGATTTTTGCGCTACTGTATTGTTCTGGCACCTCTGAATGTTTTTAGGCATCATGTGTCTTCCTTTTCCCTGCGCTGCACCTCTGAATGTTTTAGTCATCATGTGTCTTCCTGCGCTGCACCTCTGAATGTATTTTATTGCATCATGTGCTTTGTTCTTAACACCGCTGAATGTGTAGGGTTATGCATCATGTGTTTTCCATTATTACTCCTCTGAATGTGTTTCATGCATCATGGGTAATGTCTTCTTGTTTATACCCCTAGGTGCTGTGTGATACTTAGGTGGTTGTTCTTTTTAGTGCAGGTGGTCCTAGTGAGGTCCTGGTTCCTGTTACCAGTAGTTACTGGATGTGATTTATAACTGTTATCTTGTGCTATACTTATTCTATTTCTAAAAGTGTTGATTCTGACAGTGGCCCATGTGGCCCTGTCCTGTAAATAATCCCTTGTGAATATTGCCCGTGCCAGTTGGCACAATGTACATGTGTGACTACTATCTGATGTGTTTTTACAATACAGAAGTTATTTTATAATAACCTTGTGTGGAGTTCCTTTTGTGGTGTGCCTAGTATGTTGTTGCTGTTGTGTGCTGGCGCAAATGCTTTACACATTGCCTCCGAGTTTAACCTTACTGCTCTCGTGCCAAGCTACCAGGGGGTGAGCAGGGGTTATCTTGGCGTGCGACTCCCTTGCCCTGACTAGAATGGTGGTTTCTGCCTGGCTTTGGCGTCAGCCTTAGCCTACCAGAAATAGCCAGTTCTAACACAGAAGAATTAGCTAAACCTCTTTGTTCTGTTATAAACCATTCCATCAAAGAAGGTAAACTTCCTAAAGCCTGGAAAGTTGCCCAAATTATGCCAATCCCCAAAATGCTTAGTTGGACTCTGATATTATTACTAACTACCGTCCCATCTCTTTGCTGTCCCTATACAGAAAACTATTGGAGAGACACGTTAACACCCATCTGTCGGCCTTTTTGAAATCCTCCAACTGTTTGGACTATTCTCAATCAGGCTTTCGGCCAAAGTACAGTACCGAACTGGCCTTGGTGAAGGTAACTGATGACATAAAAATGCTGGCGGATGCAGGTAAGGCAGTAATTATGGTGCTGCTTGACTTCTCCGCCGTGTTCGACACTATATCTCACCAAATCTTAGTAGACAGACTTCGCTTCATAGGGGTTCAGAACTCGGCCTTGAACTGGATACAGGACTTTTTAACTGATAGGACTCAAATTGTAAATCTGGGCCCTTTTCAATCAAAGACCAGCCATGTTACAAAAGGAGTGTCACAGGGCTCCGGTCTTAGCCCGTCTTTATTTAATGTCTACGTTGCCCCGCTGGCTGCTCTGGTTTTTCCCAATTTCCTACGCAGATGTTACACAGCTGATCTTTACCTATAATAAATATACCCCTGATGTCCAGAAAGTGTCTCTCAAGGTATGAAAACAAAAACCCTCTGGATGAAGAGAAACGTTTTGCAATTAAATACAGGGAAAACTGAGATTATGCTGTTTAAGGATGCTATTTCAAGATGGTCTCCTGGGTGGTGGCATGAAGAATTGGGTGTAGTCCCTACCCCAAAGACTGTGGTCAAAAACCTAGGGTTGCTAGTCAACAGAGACCTTAATTTGGAGGGTCACATTGCAGCAGTTAAAAAAAACTTGTTTCTACGTGCTGAGTCTGCTCTGGAAGATTTTTCACTTTCTTCCTATGAGTACACGCAAAATGTTAATTCATGCTTTGGTCCTTAGTTGATTGGACTATAGCAATGCTTTGCTGGTATCTGCTAAGGACTCAGACTTACAAAGCCTTTAGGTGGTGCAGAATACTGCCGCACGCCTGGTGACTAGTGCTGCTTATCATGCCCCTTCCCTTCCTCTTTTACATAGCCTACATTGGCTTCCAATTCGCAAGAGAATTCATTTCAAAGTGTGTTGTTTGGTGTTTATAGGCCTCAATTCTATGGGCCCAACATATTTGACAGAAAAACTAGTTAAATATACCCCATCGCGCTCACTTCAATATGAAGGTAAAAGCCTGCTTATTATTCCTCGCATCAAGCAGACTAGATTAGGAGGCAAATCCTTTTCTTACTTAGCTCCTAAGTTATGGAACCAACTGTCTTTAGATCTTCGTCAGGAAGTCAACTACCTGTCATTTAGGAAAAAACTTTAGACTCAGCTCTTCTAATCTCCCTTACCCTTGGTGTTATGTTTACTGTTGTCCTCAGCGCGGAGATACCCCATTTGGGGTGAGTCAGGCGCTTTATAAATGTATAAAATAAAATAAATAAAAAATTTAATTTGGAGAGATCTGCTAATTTCCTACCACCCAGCATGCCCGCCCGCCCCCGCCGAGGCTACCGCTAAAAGTAGTACCTCACTTGCGTGGTGGGCCTTGCCCCTGCAACAGGAAAAGGTCCAAAATCCAATATGGACAGATCAACTGTTTCCACTGCAACCCAACCTTTTTTTCGCAATTTGATTAGCTAGCTCAGCCAGCACCATCGGAAATCTTCCAAACCTACCCATTTATGGAAACAAGATACAACCGGGGGAGTTCGGATTGCAAACTTTACATGGTTCCCACCACCAGCAGAGAGCCAGGCCTAGCACCTAGCAGAGTCATGAGACCAGGGCTGCGTGCTGACAGGTCATGGTGCAAGCCACTGTGCCAGTTGAGGGTCTGAAAGTCCTTGGGGCTGTTGTCGGTCGGTCAAGTCTGCAGTGTGGGATTGGTCGGTGTGTCGTGTTACGTATGAGCAGTGCCCACAAACCATTGTGCAGGCAGTGGCGGCGATGTCAGCTTGCAGCAGCGTTGGTGTGAAGCGAAGCAGTGCAGAGTGCGGTGCCCGCAGGTAGCAGTGCATGCAGCGGCTCGGTGGCATCCGTGAAACCAGGGTTGCAGTGCAAAGTGTGGCGTGCCCTCTGCAGTGCCTTCAGGTTGTGGAACCGCCAGCAGTCTTGGTGACGGCGTCGGCTTACCTTTCTCCTCTGTGCCGGCTGAAACCTCAGGTTCCAGAAGCCGGTACCCAGAAGACGTGGAAGTCTCCTGCTCCTGAGACTTCTTGAACAGGGGGAAGCTCTACATCAAGTCCTTGAAGATACTTAGTATGCAGAAAGAACAGTCTAGTCCTTCCCCTGCATAAGACAGAAGCAGCAACTGCAGGCCAACCCAACAAAGCAACAACAGCAAAGGGGCAGTACTCCTCGTGGCAGCTCTTTTTACTGGCAGGTTTCTATAGTCTAGCAGTAATCTAAAGGTCTGAGGTCAGGGACCCAATACTTATATCACATTTTCCTTTACCGTTGGTACAAACAAAGTTCCTCTTGCACACATAAACCAGTTCAGCATGGCTCTGGCCAGGTTCACCACAGGAGGTGGAGACAGCTTTGTGAGACACAGCTACAGTACATTCAGGTGCAAGCAATGACTCCTCCCACTACTCTAAATGCAGCCAGGTCTATTCAGCCTGGCTACGAGTCACCCAGGAAAGGCAGGACACACCTCAACCTCTCCCTTGTGTTTGTCTAGTGTGACTGCACATCCCCTACTCCTGTCACTCCAAACCCAGACAGGGAATACACAAAAGACAGAGGCCGACAGGATGGTTAAGAAAGAAAGTGGCCACTTTCTAAAAGTGGTATTTTCAAAACAATGTATATAAAAAACATCTTTACTAAAAGATGCATTTTTAACTCCTGATTTCAGGCGTACTAAACTCCATTTTTCTATCAGCACTCACTGGCAAGCTACATTGGTAAAGTGTTTTTTTCCCCCCAGAATCTTTATTGAACATTAGGTATGATACAATCACCATACTGTCAAGTAATGCTGCATACACTACAATCATGGAATAGTTGAAACTGTTAGGGAAATATTGAATAATCCACATCCCAGAGTAACATTTCAAATGGAAAAGAGAGAGAAACAAAAATGGCATGTGTGTCTATGTGGCTTGCGAGTGGTCAATCGTGCATCTGAGGCCAGTCATGTCAGGGTCCGCTTCAGTGGCCAGGGCGTCAGTGGGGGAGGGGGGCCCTCCAGGGGTACATCTGTGTTTGCTAGTCGGTGAACGTAGGTGTAAAATTAAGTAAATACATCCGTGGAGAAGTTCAATGCAATCATATGTAAGTTTAATCCAGAGAATAAAATGTCCCATCCATCAGCAAGCAGGAGTTAGGTGCAACTGACTATTCATAGATCAGTAACATTCCATCTCGATGGTGCTAATCAAAGAGACATACAGGCAATTGGAAAATACAGATCGAGCATACAGAAACATGGATTGAAAACTATATTACATAAGCACTATATTACATACCTTCCTTCTATAATACCAAAGCTATTTATTCATAACAAAGTCTCTGAATTTCATAGGCATGGTTTTGATTCTTGCACTTCTCTCCTTAAGATGATTGGGTGGAAGAGAAAATGCACTACAGGTTGGAATGGAACTATTTTCCAAGAGAGAAGTGTTCTTGATAACAACAACCCTATTGAGATTCCATATGCGAGAATCTTCAGTCTTAATTGCATTGGTTAAAACTTTGATAACCTTATGAGGTATTTGAAACAACCCAGATGCTCTCCGTCCAAGCAGGGCTTTGATCATTACCAAATCACCAACATTCACAACTGTGGCTTTAACTGCTTTCCTGACATCATATCTCTGTTTGCGTGCTACAGTTTTATCTTTTTCTTTATGTTTCCAAAGCCCATCCTCAGACACATTTTCCTTCTTGGAAACAATATCAATGTCCCAGAAAGGTGCCACAAGCGCGCTGGGATGTCTTCCTTTAAGAAGATCAAAAGGGGTGCACCCAGTCGTAGCATAAGGGGAGAACCTATAAACCTCAACTTTTCTGTTTGCCTCTTTTTTCCAATCCAACCCATTCTGTTTTGACTTGGAAATTGTTTCTTCAAGTACACGAACAAAGCATTCCACCATACCATTCGTTTCCGGGTGATAGAGTGAACATCTTTTATGTTTTATAGAACACTTTTCCATTTCAACAGACACAAATTGTACAACGTTGTCTGGTAATAAACAACAAGGTAGACCTTCCTGTGCAAAAATGTATTTCAAGAAAGAAATAACATACTTGGAATCAATGAATTTAGTAAACTTGATTTCCAGCCACCTTGAATACATGTCGATCAAAACAAACACATACGTTTCACCCCATCACCAGTGACTGGACCTAATATGTCCAAAGCTAATTCATGTCATGGACCTTCAGGGCGCTCCCTGATAACCATGGGTTGAACCCTGGGCTTAAAACATTTTTCTCTAAGACTGCAAGGTATGCACTCCCTAACAGATCGCTCAACCTGAAGATCAATGCCTGGCCACCAGTAATTAAGCCTCAACCTCTCTTTCGTTTTAGACATGCCCTGATGACCCTTGTGAGCTAACTCAATCAATTCTCCTCGAAGAGCCAAAGGAGGAATTAATTTTGACCTCCTGAAAATAAGGCCATCAACTTCGGACAACTTGTGACAACTTCTGGCAATCCAATATTTATCCAAATCACCAGCAACTTTTTTATTCCACCCTTTTTTGATTAAAGAGCACAACTCTCTAATAACTTCATCATTCTTGCACTCCTCTCTCCACTTCTCTTCTTTTATCCCATAGTGTTCAATGTTACACACCCATTTATTCGTCTTGTCATCCTCAACAATCGACTCATCCATGTGAGTACATACAAGTCTTGACAGGGTATCTGCAATGCAGTTTCTCGCACCAGGTAAGTACTCAACATCAAAATTATAAGCCTGAAGAGCCACGACCCATTTGGATATTCGGCGAGATATAGAATCGATACCTTTTCTATTAAAAACTTCACATAAAGGTTTATGATCTGTCCGTACACTAAACTTTGTACCCCAAAGTCAATTCTTCAATTTTTTTGTGGCCCAATGTACAGCTGGTGCTTCTCTTTCTATCCCAGAGTACCTGAGTTCTGCCCCTTTTAAGCTCCTAGAGAGAAATAAAATCACATTCACTTCATCACCTTTTTCTTGCAGAAGTACCACTCCAAGAACCTTCATGCTTGCATCTGTAATTAATACAGACTTCGACGAGGGATCAAAACGCCTACATTTTGGGGTATCTTTTAAATGCCCTTTTAAATTGTTAAATTCTTCTTCACATTGTGAAGACCATTCAAAATCAACTCCTTTGCATAACAGCGTCCTCATATTAACTCTTTTCTCAGCAAACCCTCGCACATACTTACTGTAGTATTCGGCCACACCCAGGAATTTCATTAACTCATCTTTATTAGTTGGGGAAGCTAAGTTATGTATGGCTTGAATAAACTCTTGTTTGGGTTCTATACCTTTCTCCGAAATGGCATGTCCCAAGTAGTTAATTGAAGATTTTTTGAACTTGCATTTGTCTAGTCTGACAGTAAGGTTAAACTGACTGAATCTCTCAAACACTTGCTTCACTCTCAAATCATGTTCTTCATCATTACTTCCAAAGATCAAAACGTCATCTTGATATATTTTCACACCAGGTTGATCTTGCAAAACCTTTTCTAATGCCCTTTGGAAAACCAACGCCGCCGAAAACAAAACCAAAAAGTAACCTAACAAATCTGAAAAAACCAAATGGAGTGATAAGGGCGGTGTAATCTTTGGAATCCTTATTTAACAAAATCTGATGGTATGCAGATTTAAGGTCTACAGTAGAAAAAACGTTTGCGTCTTTCAGTAACATGAGCATTTCAGAAATTTTGGGAAGTGGATACCTATCAACAATAACTTGCTTTTTCAAAGCCATCAAATCTATGCACAGATGCAAACTACATCGGATTTGCGTGCTGCGACTACTGGCGCCAACCATTGAGTCCCTTCAACTTCTTCTATAATGCCATCAGACTTCAACTTATCTAGCTGCTTTTCCATTTCATCCTTTACTGAAAAAGGTACACAGCGAATTTAGCTTGAAACAGGGACCGCCCTTGAAACTAATTTGTTTTTATGTGTGTATCCTCGAAGACAACCCAGTTCGCTGCTGAACATACTTGGAAACGATGTCCTGAAGTTTGAGATGTAGTCCGCATTGTCATCAATGTTATCAACTAAATTCACTTTGAAATGTTCTTTTAACACGATTGGGGGATTACTATTTGGGTCTAACATGACACCAAGGTCTTCTTGGTGCAGCCAACTTAATATGCTATCACCTATGTGAGAAACATAGGCCTTACCAGCAGTGAATCTTCCTTTGTATTCTATCAATCCTTCAAAATAACCTATAAGTTTGATGGGCTCGCCACCATAAGCGAGAGGTTTGATATCTGCTCTAACAATTTTAACCTTGTCTTTTAAGCATTGAGAATAAAATTGCCTTGAAATAATGGAAATTTTTCAAACAGCATATGAGTCCCTTTACCTTCAACCATAACTACATCAAAGGGCCCCTTTTTACTTTTTTCAGAAACTTGTGAGACTATTTGTCCACAATCAAAGTCAGAGTCAGAATCATCTTCCGTGCACCCACTTTGGGCAACTAAATTTACCTTTGCTTTGGTCTTCTTTGTCCGACAAGCACTCGTGAAATGACCAGTTTTTTTTCATTTTGCACACGTGCTTTTTAATGCGGTATACTTTTTGTCATTTGCTAAATGACCAAAATTCCCACAACGAAAACATTTAGGTTGGAAGACATTGTTCTGAGAGGAACGAAAGCTACTACTTTCAGAGTTATGCTTAAACTTTTTCTTTGTGACATTTACTTTAGAGGCCAACTTAACTTCATGTACTACTTCCCCATTCTTTTCATGTTTAATGATCTTAACACAATTTTTAAGACTGTTCTATTTGTTTGGCTATAGTAATCACTTTGTCTAGAGAAGGTTCTTCTTTTTGCCAAATGTCATCCCTAACTTTTTGTATGTTACAGCCAAGCATGAATTGGTCTCAAATTCTTTCTTCAATCAATTAAGGCACCAAATTTACATGGAAAACCTGATTTCCTCAACGCAGTGATATCATTTTCTACAGTTTCACCATCATTTTGATTTCTTCTGCCAAAATGGTATCTTTCTAGGATAGTGCTCACCTCTGGTAAGTAGTGTTTATCTAACTTTGCAATACATGTCTCATATTCATTTAAAGTTGCATCATCATTATCTGGAAGATGGTCAAAAACTTCTTGACCTTCCGATCCCAGACAATGTAACAATAAAGCAGTTCTTCTTTCTGAACTCAGGTTAGTACCACATACCTTTGCGTACCTTTCGAACACCTTCTTCCATTTTTGCCACTTGATAGGTGGATCACCCGGTGAGGACAAAAAGAAAGGAGGTGTGGCAAGGTTTTGCATTATTAAAATGTATATTACAGGACTCGGTTTGAAATTGAATAGAAGTAATGTATAAGGGCAAATATGACCTTGTTACAGTCCTTGAAATGCACATATAAGTAACAAGCCTTGTTTTTTTTTTTAATTGAGCACAGGTGTTCTATCAGAGCAATTATGACCGTTTTACAGTCTCTGAAGTAAAACAACTTTTCCTGAAAAAATGACTGTTTAAAACAACTACCCTGAAATAAATAACTGTTAGAGAATCCCTTGCTGTCTTTTTTTTTTTAACAGTAAAATATATGAACGATAAGAGAGAAAGTACACAATGATGTTGAAAATAACTAATGAAAAGAAAAGTAATAATGTTAAAAACCACTGCGTGGCAGTGTTTTATAAGCTACCACGCTTGGTTACTTGTTTGTCTCTTGTTTCGTTGTTCACTCGAATAACTCTATTCAACGTTGATGAAGGAAATACCTTTGATTTCCAAGCGACAATAAAGTTAAAAAAAAAAACACGTAGAGAACTTAAAATGGCGTCTACGTAACGTTACGCATCAGAAAACGTTACGTGACGTGACACGATGATTTGGAAGTCTGTGAAGAAGTCCGATGGATGAAGTGACAAAAGAAACAAACGAAGACTGGAATCTTCAAGTATGTTAGATGCAGGTAAGCAGTTGGATGTTCAATAAATGCGTAATAATGTTAAAAACCACTGCGTGGCAGTGTGTTATAAGCTACCACGCTTGGTTACTTGTTTGTCTCTTGTTCCGTTATTCACTCGAATAACTCTATTCAACGTTGATGAAGGAAACACCTTTGATTTCCAAGCGACAATAAAGTAAAAAAAAAAGAAACACGTAGAGAACTTAAAATGGCGTCTACGTAACGTTACGCATCAGAAAACGTTACGTGACGTGACGCGATGATTTGGAAGTCCGTGAAGAAGTCTGATGGATGAAGTGACAAAAGAAACAAACGAAGACTGGAATCTTCAAGTATGTTAGATGCAGTTAAGCAGTTGGATGTTCAATAAATGCAATTGCATGCACTGGTGTCTACTGCATGCCCCGGTGCTTTTTGAAAGATTCAAGACTCCACATTCAACGCACGCGATTCACATATATATACACCAGAAAACGGCAAACCAAAACGGCAATTTCTTAACGCTGTCAACAATCTGAAGTGTCAAATTCAAACACTATTGATGCTGCAATTTCCCCGCGGCGTCCTAGCAACTTAGACTGTCAAAATCAAACACTGTTGATACGCCAACTTCTTAGTAGTTTCTCAGTATTGCAACCAGTTTATGTTGTCAAATTCCAAGCGCCAACAATTTAGACTGTCAATCTGCAAAATCTATTGATACTCACAAAGAAACAAACTTATCAACTGACACCAAATTCCCAAAATGTAGGCACTCACTTCTCCATCGTTATACAGCTCGGTAGTTTTAAGAAACTTTCAGCTTGCCACGATGTACAAGAGTCTATTCATAGCGCTGCTTATTAAAAACAATTATAGCGCAATAACTCACTGATGATCACAGGCTCGCACCGAAATCTCCCAACCTCCCAGGGATTGAAATGGAGAGGTGAGATGTGCGGCGGTTGCCCTAATGTACAACATAAGTAAGTTGCTTCCTTGCAATAGAGTGCTACTCTTCCCTTGGCAGAGCAAGAAAGGTTGCCAAGTCAGAGTGAGGGAAAATTAGGCTGAAAGGAGCCCACATCGAAGCCTCCCAACCCTTCCAAAGCAATAACAAGGAACGGGTGAGGCATGTGGCGGATGCTCACTTAATAATAATGAATTTGAAAGAAACTCATGTGAACAGTTGCTTAAAGACTGAAGCAACAATCCTGTTTTAGAAAGTGATGTTGAGACAAATCTTCTTTCATCTGGAAACACAGGGTTAGTTTCACCTTTCTCGTCGCCAGTGTAAAATTAAGTAAATAAATCCATGGAGAAGTTCAATGCAATCATATGTATGTTTAATCCAGAGAATAAAATGTCCCATCCATCAGCAAGCAGGAATAAGGTGCAACTGACTATTCACAGATCAGTAACATTCCATCTCCATGGTGCTAATCGAAGAGAAACATGCAGGCAATTGGGACATACAGATTGAGCATACAGAAACATGGATTGAGCACTATATTACATAAGCACTATATTACAGTAGGATATGAGAGGGCAACAAATATCTGGAGACCTGTTTGCAGCTGTCATCAGGTACCAGAATTCACCCAGGAGCGCCTAGCATCGGGCTGCATCAGCTATCCAGTGCTTGGTCTGCAGTGCACCAGCAGCATTGCAGCAAGTTTACGATTAGCATCTGAAATGTCATTGACATGTCCCAGGAGGCACACCAGGGGGTCAGGAGATATGCGCTCATGAGTGATATCACTAACTATGGGGCACACCCCCAGCCAAATTTCTGAGACCTTGGGGCACGACCAGGTCAGGTGTGCAAAATCTGCACCAGGAGCTGAACATCGTACACAACTAACATTGTCCAACAGACACATCTTTAGCAGTGTTACGGAAGTTCGGTACAGCCGGTGGCTATATTTAAAATGAATAAGCAGTAGACGATAATTGGGGGAGAGGCGTTTAGTTTGGCTGCAGCAGTATTGCCACTGTGCAGGAGAGACACCACTGGCAAGGTCTACGCTCCATACCTTACGAGCGAGCTCAGTATCTATGGGGGAGGCCGCCAATGAGAGGGTATGGAGCCTAGTGACACTTTTGCACAGGGGAAGTGGAGGAGTGCATGTATTTGATCGCAGCGTTGGGCAGGGGAGCAAGTGGAAAGGCAAGTTGTCATTTTTACATGTGGCCCTATTCTGGTGCTGAATCATCAGGGAGTATGAGAAAAGTACTGTGGGGTAAATGTCAGCGTTAGTGCGGATACCCAGGTCTGCTGCGTGGCGAGCCATGCCAGCTGTCTGCAGCGGGAAAAATGCGGGATTACCAGCGAGCTGCATTGAAGGTGCAAAGAGTGTTTTCGCACAAGTTTATTGTGCAGCCCATCCCAGGCCCATCGCACACATTTCACCATGTCTATCTCGCCTCGGGGGATCCTGTGCGGTAGAAATGGCACTGTCTGCAGCGGCCAGACTCGTTCCGACCACAACATGAGGCTGGAAAGGTGTTGGATGTACCTAAAAATGGAGGAAGCTAGCTTGGGCACATAACGCTTAGAGTCTAAGATCAGGGGCCCCTATTCCACCTCTCGCTAGGGGTAGCGTTTGGACGTTGTAAGCAATGCGGGGTGACGTCCCGCCCAGATCAATTTGATAAAGTTGGATCTCAGTTTCTTTTTAAATTGCGATGAGTGGAATAGGGATATTTGTAAACAAGTATAGATATTTAGGAAGCACAATAATTTTTGGGATGGCGATTCGCCGAGCCAATGAAAGAGGAAGTTTTTTCCATGCTTGCATCTTGGTCTATAGCCAGTCCATTGCTTTGCCGAAGTTAGTTCTCCACAGCTCATCCATGTCTCTAGTCAGCCAGATGCCCAGGTATCTAGTA
The DNA here is from genome assembly GCF_964263255.1 of Lissotriton vulgaris. NCBI lineage: Eukaryota > Metazoa > Chordata > Amphibia > Caudata > Salamandridae > Lissotriton > Lissotriton vulgaris. The sequence goes on along the minus strand of NC_141693.1, from coordinate 1,608,736,231 downwards.
GGACCACTAGCCTAAATGAATGGATAGTCAGTAGTGAACGGTTGCGTAGCATCTGTGAGGGGAAAGAGAATGGACTTGCCCCAATTAACCTGGACCCCGGAAAGGTAGCCGAAGCGGAGAACCTTCCTGGTCATGAGAGCTAGATTCTCCTGCAGTTCACAGATATACATTGTAATGTTGTCGGCATACATAGACGTAACCGAGCACGGGACGAGAAGCCAATGCCTCGCTGAGTGTGGTGCTGGCACAGGCGTGCCACCAGAGGCTCCATAGCAATGGCAAATAACATGGGGGACAGGCGGCAACCCTGCCTGGTGGACCTCGTGAACACTATGGGGTCGGTTACCTGCCTATTAACCCTGATGCGTGCCGGAGGGAGTGTGTAGAGGAGCTGGACTTGCCTCACAAAATCTAGGCTAAAGCCCAGGCGAGGAAGGAGATAAAAAAGAGAGGGCCATACAAGTGTATCAAAGGCCTTAGTGGCATCCAGAAGGGCAGCCACTGAAGGCTGAGAAGGGTTGATCTGGTGGAGGACAGAGAAAATGATGAGCAGATTGTGCAATTTGGCGCTACTCGGGATGAACCCCGATTGATCGGGACGAGCTATTAATGGCATCAATGGAAGGAGACGATTGGCATGTAGTTTAGCATAATTTTTGCGGTCAGTATTGATTAGCGATAAGGGACGACAGGAATCACAGCTCTCGGGGGATTTGTCTGGCTTTGGTAAGAGAGTGATCATGGCCTCACGGAGAGATGGGGGAAATCTGCTCAAGACCAGAGACTCGTAATACATCTCAGCCATATGTGGGACGAGAAGAGACGCATACTCTTTATAAAATGCGGAGGTGAGCCCATCTGAGCCTGGGGCTTTATCGCTCGGGAGTCCCGCAATGACTTTGGAGATTTCCTCATTAATGGTTCGCCCAGATACTCCTGATGCCCGTTACTGAGCCACAGCAGCTCGATGAAGTAAAAGTATTGATCCAGGGATTCCCTAGATGCGGTCTCTCCTGTAGTGTACAATTGTGAGTAAAAAGCAGAAATCCTCGCGATAGTATCCGTGGGGGATTTGAATCTCCCAGTGGCCTCATCACTACATTGGTAAAGTGTTACCAAGTAGCTACCATTTTAACCTATGGGAAAGAAAGCTTTAACAACAGTGAAAACTAAATACCCAGTATTTCACTATTAGGACATGCAAAAATACACCACCACATGTCCTACCTTTTAAATACACAGTACCCTGCCAATGGGGCTACCTTAGGGGCGATTTAGATGTAAGAAAAGGGAAGGGAATACCCTGGCAAGTGGGTGCACTTGCTAGGTCAACACGGCAGTTACAAACTGTGCACAGACACCACAGGGGCAAGTCTGAGCCACCTTTAAAAAAGGTACTTGTGTGGGTGGCACAACAAGTGCTGCAGGCCCACAAGTAGCATTTGATATACAGGCCCTGGGCACACACAGTGCACTGTACTAGGGACTTAATATTAACTCAAATAAGCCAATTATGCAAAAAACAATCCATAAACACAATTTACATAAATAGAGCATGTGCACTTTAGCACTGAATGGTGGTAAAGGGCCCAGAGTCCTAAAACCAACAAAAACAAGGCGAAAAGAGTAGACCAAACATTCTGTGGGTAAATCCATTAAAAAAGCTAAATCTAACACTGCTACAGAAAAGTATAAATACATAGAAATGGTAAATAGATAGGGTAAAAGGAATATGCATTGAAAGACAGATCGAAGCAAGACATTCACAACAGTGGAAGAGAGCAAGAAATTAACAGTAGGGAAATACACAGTACAAGAGAAGCAAACGCATGACAGCAGAAAATGGGAAATGTATTGTGGAGAAAGAGGGATAGAGTACAAGATAGGAGAGGCCAGGAAAATGCATATGGGGAGAGGAGGCAATGGAATGAAAAAAAGAGGAGAAACATTTGTGAGGAGATTGGTCTGTGTCTGGGGCAGGGAGATAGAATGTATGGAGATTGATGTGGTCCTCTAAGAAGAGACAGTGGGGCAGATTTGCAAGCCCTGTACGCCACATTTGCGCCGCCATTGCGTCACTTTTGTGACGCAGCGGCAATCCAGCGCCATGCTGCGGGGTATTTACAACGTGACGCATCTAGGGTAATGCGTCATGTTGTAAAGCCCTGCGCCACATGTGGCCGTTCCGGCGCAAGGTGGGGGGTGGGGCGTTCCGGCGCAAGGTGGGGGGGGGGCGTTCCGGCACAGGAACGCCTTCTAAAAGTGGCTGAGTGAAATCTACAAGATTTCACTCAGTCACTTTTACGGCCATGCTGCGTCAAAACCCTGCGCCTGCTGAACGCCGGATTGACACAGCATGTTAACCCCTTCCATGCTGATGACGAACCCCAGCCGTCATGCACTACGGTGCTCGTGTGCTGATGACGGCTGGGGTTCGTCATGGCCCGCCCCTGTTCGTTTGTTTACCGCACAGGGGCGGAAACGGGCCAGCAGTGAAGGGGTTAAGCATAGGAGCACCCCGAGCCTTGCTGGAGCTGCGTCGAGCTTGCGACGCAACTCCAGCAATGCGTCACCTTTACGGCAGCAGATGTGTCACGCATCTGTCTATTCTTGTCCCAGGGTGCGCCCCATTATAAATGCGGCAAATCCATATTGGCAAAAGAGGTGTCTGCCGTGACGCACAATAACGGGTGCATCCCTGCCGATATGCAGGGATGCGCCAGTTATTGTAAATCTTCCCCAAAGCGTATTAGGAAAAAGACGGAACAACCTAGCAGAGAAAGTGCGTGAATGAAAGATGCCTGCTGTCTGACTAAACTCAAGTATGCCCAGTGTGAGATGGCTTGTACCAGATGTATGTGTGTGAGGAGATTACCAGCGTGAGTAAATCTGTCTGTGAGAAAACAGCTTTTTTTTAGGACGGCACTGGTTTGTGAAAATATGCCTAAAATTAGAAAAGATAATTATTTGAGGAGAAATTAAGAGTAAGTAAAAATAGTGCGTTAGGGGATGGAACAGCGTTCGCAAAAAAACGAATACGTGAAGGAAGAGTGCAAAAAACAAAAAAAGTGACCCAAATGTGGAAAGGTGGCGGGTGTGGAGATGCGTGTTTGAGATGGTACGTACGTGAACGCCTAGACTTTTAACAGAAGCAATGAATTTTAAAACGGTGTTAGGGGCTGAAACAGTATGACAGCCCACGTACAAAGAGAACCCTTTTCATGTGAAAGTTAATACGAGGGAGAAAACGGTTTAAGGAAAGATAGATGAAGGGTAAACACAAAAATATAAAGACTTTACTCTCTCCGTTTAGCAATCGCGGTCTACAGGACCAAAACCTCGGCACCCAATCACGTGCAACCAATCAACTAGCAGCAAACAGATTCTGAGGTAGAGGGAAAGCGTAAAGAACCTCGGTTGGTTTAGCACTCTTCGTAAGTGATTGGCCAGCAACAGTTTCGTTGACGTCTAGACTTTTCTCTAGATTAGGATTGGCTGGCCGAACACTTGAAACGTAACGTGTTCATTGGCAGTGGTGTTTTATTAGAGAAATGTGTTTAGTTTAAGCATATAATTTTCTGACAGAGGCATCCATCCTTCCAACAGGCCTGCTTATGTCACAGCTGGGACACCGATCTTGTAGCAAGCTGCTTCTATAGATTCGTCAGGGGTAGTAAACGCTATATAAATAGTAACTGATGCTGATGTAAATCGCTCCAAAAATACCTTCGGGTCGATTACCTGCTATATGAAACAGCAAAATAACAAGCATTTGCAATGCAATAGGTCTTGCATTTGTGAGAGTTAGACCTATTGGCGTTGTAAATAAAATTGTGTTTTACCCAAATGTTTTGGTTTGGAGTGGATGCATGTGGAGTGGAGTGGAATTGTGTGTTGTATTGGGATTGTTACCTTTGGAATGGTGTGTGGATTTGTGTAGTGGAATTATGTAGCATGGTGCACAATTGGTATTTTGTATTGTGCAGTTGTATGCACTGGACTTCAATTATGTGGTATGCTGCTGAAATCGGTGGTGTAGATTAGATGTATGTGGTGTGTTGTGTAATTGTGTTGTGTTGAATTATATGGTTTGTTGAATTATGTGTTGTGGAATGGAAACTTGTAGAGTTGAGCTGCAGCACTGCCTAGAGTACTTAGAATGAGGAATTACCGACAGGGCCAGAGAAGCAGCTGCAGCACTATTTAGAGGACTTAGAATGAGGAATTACCAATGGAACTAGAGAAGGAACTGAATAGAAGCAGCTAGCAGTACTTTCTAGAAGCTTTAGAATGAGGAATTAATACTGGGACCTGAGACGCACATGCAGCACTGTTTAGAGGACTTAGAATGAGGAATTACCAATGAGACCAGAGAAACAGCTAGCAGCACTGTCTAGAGGACTTAGAATAAGGACTTACTGACAGGACCAAAGAAGCAGTTGCAGTGCTGCCTAGAGGAATTCAAATGTGGGAATTACTAACGGGACCAGTGAATCAGCTGCAGCACTGCCTAGGGGCTTAGAATTAGGAATTACTGATTGACTCACTTCAAATGTTTGCACTCCATCTGTTTTACACAGAATAGATATGAAAGATGAACTTGAGTACATGTTTGAGGAGAGAGACTAATTCAGAGCTGTACAACCGTATGCTTTCATTGGATACCAAGGAGAAGGAGGAGGGCTGAGAAGGGCGGGAGGGGGATGGAGGAAGTTCGAAGCAGGTGCTATGAATCACCCTGTTATTTAAGTAGCTGGCAAGCCACAAAAAAAAGAAATTGCTTTCTTGCTGTTATTTTGGACCTGGGGAACTGGGTTAAACTTTCAGAGTGCTCTCCACGTTGCAACCTCCCACACCCCTCAGAAATCCAGACAAATGCTGATATCCAAAATGAAAATAAGGTGTGGTTTGTACAGCACAGGCAGGTGCCATAGGTCTTGCATTTGTAAGAGGTAGAGCTATTGGCATTGTAAATGTGAATGTTTTTTCCCTATGTGTTTTGTTTTAAAGTCGAGTGGATATATGCGGTGTAGAGTGGAAACGTACAACTTGGATTGGAATTGTTAGTTGTGTAAGTGTGTGGTAGAACTGTGTGGTGTGGGGTAGATTTCTGTGGTGGAATACTGATACGTGGTGGATAGATAGGGGTGAGAGCTGCTCAGATTAAAAATCCCATATTAGGATTTGTAGACACCAATTTATAGTGATGTTAAGATATGCTGACTTTAAGATACCCTAACATTAAGTAAGGTATGCCAATATCAAGATAGGCTGAGTCAAAATATGCCGATGTCAACATACACCGTCTTTAAGATATGTTGATTTTATTATACAGCAACATTGGAATATGGTGTTGTTAAAGCCTTAAAAGGTTGTACTGCTGGCTCATGAATGCACTACACACAACTAGATGCCTGTTTGTGTGTGCCTGTTTGTGTGTGAGGGTGTTTAATTACACTGCTGATATGTTATTAAAATGTGTATTATTGTATTGTGGTATTGTATTGCAAGTATAGTATATGCATGTTACCTTTTTTAATACTTATTAGGTATGTATCTGTATTTGCATATGATACATGGCGGACAGATGTAGATGGTTGGAAGGAGTGCGTTGGTGGACAGGATGTTGGTTGTTTGAAGGACAGTGGGAGGTGGATGGACAGAGCGACGGAGGTGTTTGGAATGTTAATGAGTGGGTGGACAGATGGACAGAGGTGTGTTCTGAAACTATAGAGGGAAGGTGAGTGGATGGATGGATGAGTGGGTGAACGGTTGGATAACAAAGACTGCAAATTGCAACATAACGCAGGTGTGTGTGCGTGCGTCTGAATAAATACATCATTGGCAAAGTGAGATTCATTTTGACAATCTTTTGTTGCTAGCTCTGACACCTTCCTGAAAATGTAAGATTACCCCACACACCATAAGTGAATTTATTGATTTCACAATTTATTTGCTGCTTCTTCGAGCAGGCAATGCCGGTCTTGTACCTTTCCCACACGTTTTGCTGCTAACCATCTATTTTCCTTCTTAGTTCAAATAGTACTGGTGCATTTACTCACAAGTTGCTTGTCAGTGTTTTTTAAATGGCAATAATCTATCTGGGCTTTGAAGCTGTGGAAAATAGTTATTGTTGGCACCACACACTGGACTTAAATGCACGTTTTTTAGGCTGCTGGGAGAATAAGGGTTTGTGATATGGGAAGCGATTATCGGAGATAGGTTTTGGGTTACATATTGTGAAGGACGGCAAAGTAGTAATAGTACCAGAAAGATTTCTTGAGAGCCTAAGATAGATGACACCCTGGCAGGTTTGGGGCAACCAGTTGATTTTTTGTGTTTGTTATTGTGCATAAGATAAATCCAGAAAAATAAAAGTTGCATACAAATCTAATCCCATAAAACTGCTAATGTAAATATGATGATTGGATGGAAGTGAGCAGAGGTTTGGTGTGGGCAGCAGGGGCAGGGAAGAACTTAGAATGGAGGCAGAAAGAGACCGGGGAAAGGAAGCAGCACAGGGGAGAGTAAAAAAAGATAAGGCACCTGGGATATTGGTGGAATGTGTTTTAATAAAATAAAAGTCAAAATCATATCATTGCCAGAACTGCTGACTTTGGAACTGGGGAACTAGCTAAAAGTATTGGCGTCAGTTCAACAACCTGTGATTCTTGTAAAATTACAATCTCAGTGACAAAAAAAGCAAAAAAATAAACAGAATGTGTTCCTACGTAATGTAGCTGTTTGGTGCTCGTGTAAAGCGCTCCAATACCTTGAGGTCTTGTTTGGCTATGTAAAACTGCAAAAAAGCAAATTTTTCCAATAAACTCATCAAATGTAATTAATATTTGTTGGACCAGGAAGGAAAAGGTTCTTTTCAGGGAGACTTGTTGCACGGACAGGCAGAGAGAGAGGCATGGCATGAGAGCGGAAAGGTTTATATTAGACGGAGGGTGTGAATAGGTGAAAAGATGCATGGGTGGACACTTGGCTAGGAGGTTCAGGTGGAAGAATGGATTTACTCACTGATTAAATGGTATAGCCAATAGGCAGATGGACATAAGAATAGATAGGTGTGCGTGGATGAATGATGGATTGAGTGATAAATGGGTGAATAAGGCTTGGTGAGTGAATGGATTTTTAGATGGGTGTTGGTTGACAGGCAAGTGGTGCGATTAAACATTAGGTGGGATTGATGAGTAGCTGATAGATTTATTCACACATTATTTAGTGGACAAGTGAATGGATGGATTCATAGATTGATAAATAGGTGGCAAGTCAGATGGAGAAATGAAAAGATAGGAGGTAGAATGGATGGAATACACATTGATTTATTAAACGCAAGATGTGCAGACGGACGAGTGAATGGATTGATTCATACAGGGATGAGCATGCGGATAGATGAAAACATAGGTGAGCAAGTCAGAAGATTGAATGGTTGAACAGTTAGATAGACATACACCTCGTCCAGATTCCACGTGGGAGGTTTTTTATATGTGCTTGTCCTATGGTGATGTCTAAAGCACAATGTTTTAGGCCTTTTCAGGTACGAAGCGTGCTTCCAAGATTTTATACTGATGAATTCTGTTAGGATAATGAGATAGCAAAACAACTTCGCCCTTAAAATGTGTACATACATGATTTAAATAAAGAAATATCGCCCAGTAGGTTTGGATGCCTGGCTCTCCCTCCCCTACAAACCCTCAAGTGGGTATGAGAAAGCGACATAGTAGAAGGGCAGAGAGGGGGGTTTGTAAGAGCTTACTTTCTAGTGGAAACGAAAGTGCTGAGCACATGGCTGGGAGCAAAGGCAGCAGTCCTCATACATAGTTCTACGGGGCTGCTGAGATGCTCTCTCCGGTTCAGACATTCCCTGGAAGTCTGTTATCGCGAATATATTTACACACAGGTGTGTCTCGTTTGTGCTGTTTTCCAGAGCTACTACTTTGAAGGTAGCCCTTATGTTTCCATGTAACTACATATTAAACAATTACAACATACATCTTTCAACAATTTAAAAGTTGACATTTAAAAAAGGAACAACGTTGGCTCAAAATATAGATTACGTAGCTGACAACTAGTAAAGGGAAGCCCTGGACAGTTTGGGGTTTCAGGGCGGAAACAGGAAGGAAAAAGAACGTGTTATTTAGAGACTTTTGAAATTTAGCACCAAGCCAGGATTACCCTCGTGAACATTTTTTAGGGCTACAGAATAATAAGCAAGTAAGCAAAATAACGAAAGAACCCTTTTTAGATCACAAGAGCTTTTTACAAGGTAGTATAGTCAGCAGACATGTGGACTTCAGTATTGGAAGTTTATGGTTGGCTGTGAATTGGTGAGAGGGGCAGAAAGCATGACAAAAAGGTCATACCATACCCTACCGGTAATTTACACAAGCCCAGGCTTTTCTCGGGAGTGCTGACCCATCAATAAACAGTGGCGTGGGGGCGTTCTTCTGAGGGAAAGCACAGTCACTTCTGGCCAGTATACACTGAGAACAGACAGGGTAGCAGTGGCCCGGCAGGCATTCACTCCTCTGACTTTGCGACTGCCTGCGGCCCACGCAGGGGGCCTTCCTAAAAGTGCGTCCCTTTAGTGCCATTTGGGCACTAACCCACCCCTCTAATGCTGGGACTCAGGGAGGAGTCCCCCTTGCCTTAGGCGCGTCACCTCCGGTGTGCCGAGGAGTTGGGGAGGATATTTATGCCTCCACCCGCCATCCTGGCGTCCTCTAATGTGCCGGGCACGCCGTCTCCCACCGTACCGCTTACCCGGCATGGGGTGGCAGGCAAGGTACATAGAATGTTGTAATATTTTCTTTTGTGTTGCATGTGGAGTTACAGGGCGATTTGGAAGCAGATGGCTACAGAAGGGTGCCTCTGCGGGGGCACAATAGGGGTGCCAAAGCCAAATACCAGCAGCCTCGTGGCAGGTTCCTGGAAAACCGCATTGGCGCCCTGTTAGTCCTTCGGGCTGTGGTAAATTAAAATTACCTATACATTTTTCTATACATTAATTATCAAAAGAATAGCTCATAAAATGAGAGGCAGAGTCCGTGGTATCTGAGTCATACGGGCTTTATTCCAATGGCTCGAGCCAGGGGAGAATCGGGTTCCATCACCACTAAGGTTCAGGAAGGGATGTCACCTTTTTATTAACATCATACAATATATATAGTAAAATCACATAATTGCAATGGATACAGTAGGCGTAACACTCCAGGCGGAGCAAGTGAAAAGAGAGAGATAAGAACATATGGGCGTAGAAAGAGGCGTGTAAAGAGGCGTATACTCGGCATGTCATAGGAGTGTCACAGGTGGGTGGATGTATGGAGGAAATCTGCAGGGTCAGCAGAAACCTTTACTCGACATGCGCGCGCAACTGGGCATGACGTGGTATAGACGTGTAACTGGGGAGAGCTGGGGGGTTGCCTTTAGCACTAGTAGAGGAGTCTGGTGTCTGGGATGTCACAACGACCTGCACTTATAACATATCTGATATCTTGTGTTTGGAGGATGTATTGTCTGAAGTAAAATGTCACTTGGGCAGAGGCCGTTCATTACTGAATGCTAGTGCGTGCATATGTTTCTTCGTGCAATGCGCGGGGGCCATGGGCCTACCATGGTAACGGGTGCAGTAAATTACTTGCAAGGAGACTGGAAGGCCGGGCCCTTTGCTCTGCAGGCGGGAATATGTTTGCCTGTTTCACTAGACTGGAATGTGTTTTTGCGGAGGCTGAACAGATAACTGTATGCAAAATACCGTCTTGGCAGGCAGGCCAGGCCGAGCCGGGCACCGCTCGCCTGAGCAGGGAGTAATGTAGAGGTCAGGGATGCATACCTAAACCGCAGCTTTCGGAGACAGAAGAGGCTCGGAGCCTCAATTAAGGGCCTAGCTCAACTGGGCCAGGAAAACATGGAAAACGTGTGCTTTGCAATATTTAAAAGTGCACCATGTAAACGCATTGTGAAAACAGGCCTTAATGCGGAATCGGTACTTTATACATGGAGGGCCCACTAACTGACATGTTAACATTAGACGGAAATACAGGGGCATTATCATGGCAGGTACGGGAAGGGAATTACATGACATACATGGGCCACGGGTGCATGGATAGGGTGCGAGTGGGGGACACATTTGACCATACAAAATTTCTATTTCCTCATTCCCTCCTTGGCCCCTACTTCACCCTTTAGGATATGTCTATTTTCATAAGACCATCTATCTGTTCATATAACATCATTTGCTCGTCTTTTCTCATTCGAGCACGGGAACGGGAACATGAACGGGGAACACAAGCAGTGGCGCACAAGCCGCAAATCGCTGGCCCACATTGCAGACAGAGACAGCAACTGAATACTATGAGCAGTACTATCCCTAGGAATGACAACACTTTCCATCCCCAGGCGGATATCACACTCCAGAGCCAACCGGACCACGTCCAGGTGCCTGGGTTCTGGTGTATCTGGTGAGCAATCTTATGGAGCCTTGTTATCGCTGTATATACTGACGGTGCGTTATTAGGAATAAACACACAACAACTGGAGCCGATCACTCTACAAGCTCCACCCCTATCTGCCAGGATGACGTCAAGAACAAGGCGGTTTTGAAGAACAACAAGTCTCATAGCAGACTGTTCTTCCGTTAAGTTACCTAGAGCAGAAGTAGTCTCATTCACTACTGCTTCCAAAGTTCTGGTTAATCTACGTATTAATTTACTATTCTGAATGGGGCCTATGAAGAAAAAGACTCCTTTATTGAAATCGGTATATTGCTCCAATGTTGTTTCAGTCTGATCGACAATAGGGGACTCAATCTCCCTCTTATGTCTTATATGTACAAGGTGTGAATTTCGATGATAATCGGATGGGGCTAAAAAAACAGGTGGTAATAGGAACGCGATATAACACGTACCATCCCAATCCAAGGGCAGATGTACATAAGCTGTCTGACCACAAATAAAATAGGAATGACGGGAACCTTTGAAAGTAGACTTTCCTTTATCACTGAATCCGACCACAGTATTACAATCACTGTGTCCTAGATGTACTGAACCATTCTTCCTAACGCATAATTCACCTTTCACTGGCAAGACTGTTATAAACGGTAAGTCCGAATTAGTCTCGGACTGGACGTTCAGGATCATGAGGTTGAGGGAAAAATTTCCTAAGGCATATACTTCATTTTCTAGATCGGTCCCTTTCCTTTGGGGAAGACCGTCTGCGTCTGGAAAACATACTTTATTCATGACTGTATTGAGGTTCCCCCATATCCAATCACCCTGGGAAACTGTGGACTTACTATCCAGGGATGACATTAAAGCAAACCATGCTCCGCACGAACCATTATGTGTAAACGGATAGGGAAAGAGGGGCAGAGCTCCCTTGAATTTCTGATAAGGTGGGAGTCGGCCGCATACCCAGCAATTTGTAGCATTGCTGGTCTGGTGTGTATGGTGTAACATACGAATGAAAGTGTTGTTGCGCATTGCTAGTCGATAGGATAGTTCGTGAGGTGGCAGATCACTGAATGTATGCTCTACAGTGTCATTGAGAAAGGAATGTACATGTGAACCAAGAGGAGGAAAGAAAACATGTAGTATCAAACTTATACATATAATCGATATACTCAGAAAAAACATAATAATTAGGGAGATAATGCATCTGCTACGAAAATTCTTGCAGTATTGGTTTTTCATGACTTTCTGTCTATCTCTCTCTCTATTTGGGTCTATCTCATACATGTCAGAAACCTGTCTAACCGCTTCACCCGAGGGGGACTTAAACAATTAAACGCTGTCTGACTTACTAGACCGCAATTTGCTTCTATACTCCTGCTGCGGAGTTTTTTCTAACAAGGGGAGTTTAGTGTCAGTATCGGATTCAGGGCAGTCCTTGGGAAATGTCTCTGGGCACAGTCCATGGAATCTTTTTATATGGCTGGAATGGATCCAGCCTTTCCTTCCCTCGACCTTCACTGCGGTCCTCGTGGTCATCAACACCAGTTTCGGCTCCCGTCACCTGGGCTCCAGAGGGCTTGAGCGGTCGAAGTTCCTTATATGAACAAAATCCCCCGGAATGATTTCATGCGGTTTCACTTGGGTGTTGTCCGGGAAGGCAGCCGAGAGTAGTGCAGACATCAAGGAAGCCAGGTAATCTGTCAGCATATTGCTATCAACATCTGTGATCTTGCGCGGCATGGGCGTACCCCACATATTCGGTGGTCTGCCAAAGACCACTTCGTACGGGGATAGTCCGGTTCTGGAATGAGCTACCATACGCATGTAAAAGAGGGCAACCGGCAAGGCTACCATCCAATCTACTCCTTTTTCTGCACAGACTTTCGCTAACCATGGTTTCAGGGTCTGATTATGTCTCTCAACGAGACCAGCTGCTTCGGGGTGTCGTACACAGTGGAATTTCCACTGGTATCCTAACAGGAGTGATACCTGTTTCATCAATTCAGACGAGAATGGCTGTCCATTATCTGAGTACACGACACGGGGCAAGCCGTATCGCGGGAAAAATTCACGAACCAACTGCTTGGCAGTGGTCACAGCAGTGTAATCTGGGACTTGGTACGCTTCTGTCCATCTGGATAGGGCACATACAACTACGAGAACATACTTGAATCCTCGACATCTGTCCATCTGAATATAATCCATCTGGAGGACTTCGAATGGGTGGTCAGGAGGATGAAATCCACCTTGTTCCACGGGAATGCCTTTGCCTGGATTGAACTGACAACAGATCATGCAAGTACGCACTTTCTGTTTTGCTGCTGCACGTAAATGCTTGTTGAACCAAATATTCTGTATACTGTCTAACATGGCTTTTTCTCCTAAGTGTGCTGGACTATGCGTTTTATTTATGATAACTTGAACCATAGAGTCAGGCAGAAACCAAGTTTTTCCCTTTGTCATCCACCCCTGGTCTGTTTGGACCCCTCCTAGTTCAGTCCATTTCTTAATTTCGTCTGGAGTGGCATGTGTCTGTATGTCGTCTACATCTTGTATGGGGTCCTTAACTGTCATGCAATGTGTCTGTGATGGTACTTCAGTCATAGTCGTGTTAGTCGATATGTCTGTTTGAGCCTGAGCTGTGAGTTTAGCTGTTCGATCTGCCAGGTCATTACCCTGGGAAATAGTGTCAGTAACTTTCGTATGTGCTTTGCACTTCATGATGGCTATGGTTGTAGGCAAGTGTATTGCTTCTAATAGAGCTTGTATGAGGGGACCATGCTGGATCTTGGCTCCGTGGGAGGTCAGAAAACCTCTCTCTTGCCAGAGGACACCGAAGTCGTGAACGACTCCGAATGCGTACTGTGAATCTGTGTATATGTTTACTTTCAGGTTCTTGGCTCGTATACAGGCCTGGGTCAGAGCAATGAGCTCTGCTGCTTGGGCTGACAAGGTATCAATTCGATGTGTTTCTATGACTTCAGTATCAGTGGTCACTGCATATGCGGCCACTAACTCTCCTTTACTTGTTCTCATGCATGAACCATCCACATAAAGTGGCAGGTCTGGGTCGGGTAATGCAATGTCTGTCAAGTCTTGTCTTGGTTTTGTTACAGTGTTAATTATTTCCACGCAGTCATGTGGTGCAGGGTCTGTTGTACTCAAAGGTAAAAGTGTAGCAGGGTTTAATGTATTACAACGTCTGATCTCAATGTGTGGCTGGAACAGTGTCAATTCATATCCTGTCAGTCTTGCTATGGTCAAGTGCTGTGTCTGGGTTCGGTTCAGGAGAACTTCCACTGAATGTGGAACTTGTACAGTCAGAGGATGTCCTAATACTATGGAATCACTTTGTCTGATTGCTAGAGCTGTTGCTGCAACTGATTTCAGGCACGCAGGCAGAGCCTGGGCCACTGGATCCAATGTACTGGAAAAATAAGCACAAGGCTTGTGTTTATCTGCCTGATCTTGAGTGAGAACCGATAATGCTGTGCCATCGCGTTCAGTGACAAAAAGTGTAAAAGGTTTGCTGTAACATGGTGTCGCTAAAACAGGTGCTTGACATAAAGCTTTCTTCAGTTCATCAAAAGCAAGTGTATGTTCCTGAGTCCAAGGAAGGACAGTCGAAGTCGCTGCCTCCTGTGTTGTCAACTGTATGAGTGGCTTTGCTAGATATGCATACTGGGGAATCCATTGTCTACAGTAAGAAGTGAGGCCAATGAAGGCCCGTACTTCCTTTTGTGTCTTGGGCTGTGGAAGATGTGCAATTAACTGAATGCGGTCAGGTGTCAATTGTCTACCCCTCTTGGACAGCAAGTGCCCAAGGTAAACCACTTGCTGGGCACAGAATTGTAGCTTAGAAGGGGACACCTTGTGCCCCTTTTCCGCCAGGAAATATAAGACTGTCAGGGATGCACGTTCGCAGTCTCGTTCTGTCCGTGCTGTGATCAACAGATCATCAACATACTGGAGTAGGGCAGTGTCAGTAGGCATGTGAATACTGTCAAGTTGTCGTTTCAAAGCTTGGCTGTAGATACTAGGGCTTTCTGTGAATCCTTGAGGAGCTCTCGCAAATTTGAAGCTTCGGCCATTTAAACAGAATCCGAAGAGATATTGGCTTTCCGGGTGGATGGGGACACTAAAGAAGGCATTCTTGAGATCAATTACAGTAAAGAACACAGCTTCTGAGTCAATAGCAGTCAATAGTGACGAAATGTCTGGGACCACAGGGTACTGTGGTATTATGCATTTGTTTAATTCTCGGAGGTCAATCACCAGTCTGTAGACCGGTGGTGCATTCGGGTCAGTTCGTTTAAGAATCGGAATGATAGGGGAATTACATACATTGGAGTCGGTTTCTACAACCACTCCTTGTGCAATGAGCTCGTCAACAATTTTCAGTAAGGCCACTACAGCATCAGGTGGTAATTTGTATTGTCGGATTCGGGGCAGTACAACTCCTTGTTTGAGAGTAACACGGTATGGTGTAATGTGCATACAACCTACATCAGTCGGACCTTGCGCCCATAAATGCTGTGGAACATTCTGCAATCTGGGATCAAAATCTCTCAACACATAATGTCCTTTAAAATCACGTAAAAACAATCTCACTCCTTCCGGAGAACAACAAATCACTGCTCCTAGAGCTTTCAACGTTTTTATACCAAGCAAGTTTTCAGGACATGATTTCGTAAGCAACAAGTCTGTAGTTCGAGACAATGGACCAACTCCTAGAGAAACTGGTTTTGACACTTCGTTAACAATAGGCTTTCCTGAAAATCCCAGGGAAACATTCTGTGAGCCTGAGAGGGGTGCCCCTGGAACCTCGTCATGACTGATGGTAGTTCTGCTCGCCCCTGTGTCAATCAAAAATTTTCTGTCTTTCCCTAATACCTGACTATGTACATAGGGACCCTCTTGATCTACAGGAACCTCAATAAGGGGCAAGCCAACCTCCCTCTCTAGGCTTTTTCATGAGTACTGTTGATAATCTGGGTAATCTGACTGTGCATACTGGTACATTTGCTGTGTAACATGTTGTGTGGCAGCAATGGGTTGGGGCTGGGGTACAGCTACTGTCTGTTGTGCGTTCTGTGGAGGTTGCGGATTCTGCGTGACATTTTGCGGAACATGTTCTTGTCTAGGAGGACGCGGTCTTTCTTTCGTCTTGCCTGTAGCGATGTTGTGTCTCAGAACGGCACATTCGTTTATATAGTGACCTGGCTGTTTACAATAATTGCAGTTCCCTTTAACAGGAGCTGCAGAATGTCCGGGCGGTGCCGTACCCCTTTTCTGACCATCCGCAGGGACGGACTGGGCAACTAGTACTTTCATTTTCGTGTCTTTTATACGTCTCTGTTCATGTTCGTGTTCCTCTCTAATTCGGTTCTGATGGTACCGCAACATTTGTAACATTTGGGAAGGGGTATTCGCCTGCCATGTGCTCTCAACCTTCAGTACTCTGTTTTTAACCTGCGGTAAGGAATTCTCTACTAATTTGGTCACAAACAGATGTGGATACGATTCACTACTTGTTTTTAGGCCGCTATTAATAATGAAACATTTCTCGAATCTAGAATAAAAATCACTAGTGTCTTCATCTTGTTTCTGTTTGCAGGCAGAAATAGCATCCCAATCTTCCTTTTTAGTTGTCAATAGCCTTGGCAGGACCTGTATTAATAATTCTGGTAATTCTTTAGCTTTAGTCCCGAGGCCAGTACCAGGAACTCGTGTATTATCCTCGTCTTCTAGTTCTGTCCAACTAATCTTTTTCTCTCCCACTTCCCATTCTTTTTCTTTAAGTTTTTCGTAAATACCTGCAGGCAACAGAACTTTCAACATTTTAAGTGTATCAGCATATGTATACTCTCCCATGCGGAGCATGTCTTTTAATTCACGGTGGAACCCTGCTGGGTCTTTATCGTGACAGGCCACAAATTTTTTCATTTCCAGTAATTCCATTTTCGTCAGGGGTGTGTATACGAATACTCGCTGCAGTGTACCCGCAGTATCTCTAACAGGATGAACCTCTCGTAAGGGATTCTGTCTGTCTATGTAAAATGGTTTCCTTTCTGGGTGTGGAACAGGAACGAAATGTGGAGTCAGGAAAGTCCTGTATTTGTGTCGCTGTTCTAGAATGACATTAATTAAATCGGTACCTAGGCCTCTCCACCGACCTAGGAGTAACTCTTCCAATATATTATATAGGGGACCTGGATCAGAATGCTGACTTTCGTACAATGTAATGAGATGCTGGATCATATACATACCAGCTAATCGCTGTTCTTCCGGAGGAAGACTCAAAAATGTTTGCGCTACTATGTCATCTTTATATACGCTAGTGTTGCCAGCCCATTGTACTGCTGACCGGGCTATTCCTGTTCATGCATGGTACTAAGTTCACTATAACCTACTCGTTGTTTCAGTACTTTGTCAGTGGCTTGGAATAAATGCTCAAGAGAACATTGTTCTGGTATGGGAGAAAGAAAATGTTTCTTACATTCTGGGCGTATAGGTCTATCAAAGGGTCTCGCCCTACCTACGTACTGTATTCTATCCGGGTTCTCAATTTCTATATCATCGTCTTCTGAAACTTCATCATCCCCTTTTTCGGCTTCTCTCTCTGCCCTTTCCCTCTCGTGTATGTCAAGGATTACCTTACGAATCTTTCTGTACATGGCTTCTATACAATTCTGTTTACTATGTTTACCATCAGCTATGTTGTCACTCCATTTTGTCAGGACTTTCATCCCTTCTTTATCATGACCGGGCTGGTCTTGTTCCCTTATCAAACAATTTATCAAAAACTGTAAGATCATAAGTTGGATCTCCGCTTTCCTATGTGCCATGGCCTCTTGAATGCTTTCTGGTCTCTCCCCCGTTCTAATAAAGTGATATATGTTGTCTAAATGTGCCTTCATGTCTGGTAAAATAGTCAAATAGTTTGTAACACGTCGTACCCGCAATGAATATATAAGCATTCGGTCTTCACCTGGTACCATGTCATATATGCAATCAGTAAGATACTGTCTAAGGGCTGCGTATGTAGCCACCTTTGGCGTGCGCTGTAATGCTAGTTCTCTTAATGATGTTCGTTTTAACTGAGGCGGGGTGAGGGGGACTCCTCCCGCTGCTCCTAAATTGTGATCGCCTAGGCCTGCGTCGACTATTACTGGCTGTGCTGTCGCTGGTAGTGTAGCGACTGGTAACGTTGTCACTGGTATGGTAGGTTGATCCTGAACTACAGGTGCGGTAGAGAAGGATTGGGAGGGGGGTTGGTAACAGGAGGAACAGTGGGGGAAGACGTGGAGGATACAGGGTGCTGAGGAGGGTTATTAACAGGTGGTGCATTTACATTTACATACTCCGGAGCAGTGTCATCTAAATAGGAAGAAAGGAAAATGTCCGCGGCGGTCTGTTTATGACGGAGTTTAGTTGGGACCAATGGTGGCGGCAAGTTACTGGGTACTTCCGGGGTTACTTTAGGTAGGCCCTCGGCGAGAAGGGGGTACATGCCTTTCATAAGGACATTTCTTTGTCGGTCTAATTGTTCTGCTCTAACTCGTTCACCTTCTTCTAGTAATTCTTTTTCTTTGGCTTTTTCTGATGCTTCTCTATTTTTCTCTGCTTTCTTAAGTTCTTTCCCTGTTCTTCTATGCGCTTCTTTACGCCACAGTTCTATGGCATCTTTCTGGGATTGTCTGGCTTTCTTTTTCCAAAGTGCTTCTTCTACTCTCATGATGCAATCAGCATCCCATGTCCCTGAGACAGGCCATCTATATTTCTCTTCCAGATCCTTTGTGTAGTCAACCCATAAATCTAAGTACAGTATGGCATCTAAGCCGTGTTTGTGGTACATAAAATGTCCAGGAGTGTCCCTAGGCGGGACGGGAACTGCCTCTTCGAGTATCCCTTTCCTGGTTCCTATCTGACGTAATTTCGAAAACAGCGGCATATTTGAACTGACTTGAACAATAACACATTAAACACGAAAACAATTGCAAACAGTCATTCACACCACGACATCAAAATATAGCGAACAGTGATTACCTGATGCATAGAATAACACAAATCTATAGAAGACAATACTAGAATACTGGATGCACTGCTAGAACAGTACAGTCATACCGGTCCCATAAAGAGACACGTCATACCGTATCCACCTAAGTGGACACGTCTATACCGGGTCTGTGTACCCAGACCCGTCTTGACCGGGCTCAATTTAATGAACCCGTCTATATGCGTTCCCAACAACGGTACTCACCGGGAAGCAGAACTGAAGGCCTCGGAAACTCGATACTGGACTGGACAGCTACGGCTTCTTGCTGCGCATGCGCCTCGGAACAGGTGGGCCTCGGGATACCTCGGACCGTGCTCTCTCGTCTTGGGCTCTGGTCGGGACTCTCCGCATTCCTCACCGCCTCGTCTGGATGCCAGGTCGCAGTCTCCGTCTCCTCCGTGGGCCTGAGGGAGTTAGCAGGAAAACCCACGAGTGTGCACTGTAAGGGGTCCGTCACGGCTGTAGAAGGGGTCAGGGGCCTGCGTTACATCGCCGGCGCGTGGGGAAGGGGAGGGGTCCCTATTCTGGCGCCAGATTATGTGGTAAATTAAAATTACCTATACATTTTTCTATACATTAATTATCAAAAGAATAGCTCATAAAATGAGAGGCAGAGTCCGTGGTATCTGAGTCATACGGGCTTTATTCCAATGGCTCGAGCCAGGGGAGAATCGGGTTCCATCACCACTAAGGTTCAGGAAGGGATGTCACCTTTTTATTAACATCATACAATATATATAGTAAAATCACATAATTGCAATGGATACAGTAGGCGTAACACTCCAGGCGGAGCAAGTGAAAAGAGAGAGATAAGAACATATGGGCGTAGAAAGAGGCGTGTAAAGAGGCGTATACTCGGCATGTCATAGGAGTGTCATAGGTAGGTGGATGTATGGAGGAAATCTGCAGGGTCAGCAGAAACCTTTAGTCGACATGCGCGCGCAACTGGGCATGACGTGGTATAGACGTGTAACTGGGGAGAGCTGGGGGGTTGCCTTTAGCACTAGTAGAGGAGTCTGGTGTCTGGGATGTCAGAACGACCTGCACTTATAACATATCTGATATCTTGTGTTTGGAGGATGTATTGTCTGAAGTAAAAGGTCACTCGGGCAGAGGCCGTTCATTACTGAATGCTAGTGCGTGCATATGTTTCTTCGTGCAATGCGCGGGGGCCATGGGCCTACCATGGTAACGGGTGCAGTAAATTACTTGCAAGGAGACTGGAAGGCCGGGCCCTTTGCTCTGCAGGCGGGAATATGTTTACCTGTTTCACTAGACTGGAATGTGTTTTTGCGGAGGCTGAACAGATAACTGTAGGCAAAATACCGTCTTGGCAGGCAGGCCAGGCCGAGCCGGGCACCGCTCGCCTGAGCAGGGAGTAAGGTAGAGGTCAGGGATGCATACCTAAACTGCAGCTTTCGGAGACAGAAGAGGCTCGGAGCCTCAATTAAGGGCCTAGCTCAACTGGGCCAGGAAAACATGGAAAACGTGTGCTTTGCAATATTTAAAAGTGCACCATGTAAACGCATTGTGAAAACAGGCCTTAATGCGGAATCGGTACTTTATACATGGAGGGCCCACTAACTGACATGTTAACATTAGACGGAAATACAGGGGCATTATCATGGCAGGTACGGGAAGGGAATTACTTGACATACATGGGGCACGGGTGCATGGATAGGGTGCGAGTGGGGGACACATTTGACCATACAAAATTTCTATTTCCTCAGGGCGGTTGTGAGCTTGTACAACCAGGGACTTGCCTTGCTATGCTCCGTCCTGAAAGGGGTGTGAGTAATAAGGGACCAATGTGTCATGTTAACTGGAAGGAGGATCACCCAATAAGGTGTAGCACTGATTGAGTTCTCTACTGTGCTTG
The DNA here is from genome assembly GCF_964263255.1 of Lissotriton vulgaris. Taxonomy (NCBI): domain Eukaryota; kingdom Metazoa; phylum Chordata; class Amphibia; order Caudata; family Salamandridae; genus Lissotriton; species Lissotriton vulgaris. The sequence goes on along the minus strand of NC_141693.1, from coordinate 1,608,715,833 downwards.
GCTCATCAGGTGATTCAGAATAGGGGGTGGTGATGAACAGAGTGTCTGAATTAAGCAGACCACTCTTACCCAGTCCAAAGATCAGGGCTTGATCCATCACCGTTATTTATCTCACTGCACCATCCCAGCTCAGAACCTGGCTATATGCAAATCAGTCTGTCCCTGGCCCAGTGCATCATGGGAACAGGGCAGACTAAACTACCAAGCCAATTCTTCACCAGAAAGGAGACAAGCTACCAGGGACCGGTTTCTGGCATTTTAGCCGTCTTCGGCCCGGCTTGCTTGAATCCTGATGGTGCAGTGAGAAAGGGACTCATGTCTGAGTATACCATGCCACACCTATAGTGGCCAAAAACGATTCAGAAAAGGGGGTGGTGATGAACAGAGTGTCTGAATTAAGCAGACCACTCTTACCCAGTCCAAAGATCAGGGCTTGATCCATCACCGTTATTTATCTCACTGCACCATCCCAGCTCAGAACATGGCTATATGCAAATCAGTCTGTCCCTGGCCCAGTGCATCATGGGAACAGGGCAGACTAAACTACCAAGCCAATTCTTCACCAGAAAGGAGACAAGCTACCGGGGACCGGTTTCTGGCATTTTAGCCGTCTTCGGCCCGGCTTGCTTGAATCCTGATGGTGCAGTGAGAAAGGGACTCATGTCTGAGTATACCCTGCCACACCTATAGTGGCCAAAAACGATTCAGAAAAGGTTCTGAGCTGGGATGGTGCAGTGAGATAAATAACGGTGATGGATCAAGCCCTGATCTTTGGACTGGGTAAGAGTGGTCTGCTTAATTCAGACACTCTGTTCATCACCACCCCCTTTTCTGAATCGTACAAGTGACGAATAGCATGGGACCAGCCTTGCAGTGTAAACACCCAGGGACAGCACTTCCATAAACAAGCAATGTAATTGCGGCGCCGACCCTTCGGTTAACCCCTTCGGTGCTCATGATGAGCTCAGCTCGTCATGACCACACCCGTTTCTATTGTTCCAGCACAGGAGTGAAATATCTCAAGCAGCCAAGGTGTTAAAATGTAAACAATCATGCTGCATAGCTAACGCCTTGGGAACTGGGTTATAGTTTCGGTGTGCTCTCCTCGTTCTAACCAAAGAAAGTTAAAAGACTGACGCATGACAATTTAAAAAGTATAAATGCATATATGGTTGGAAAATGTGAAAAGCACTGCTGTGTGAGCTGCTCGCATTTAGTTAGAAACAAGCAGAAAGAAAAGATGAGGCATGCATGTTATCTCCCAGCAGTGGAAAGGGTTATAGAATGTTGTGAAGTAAATGCAGCTTCGAATTTCAATCCGCAATGACAACTGAAACACGGCAGACACTTCATTCCTATTTCCCCACCTTGCTGAAAGAATAAAATGCAAATAAAAAGCGAGGTGATGAATCATATAGAGTGGGATTAATTAGAATTACTGTCCTGAGTTAAGGTATGTCCCTTAGGGCCAGATGTAGGTAATCTCGATTTACCTACTCTTAAATACCGAATCATACCGATTCGGTATTTAAGAGTAGGTAAATGGGATGTAGGTAATTTCACTTTTGAAATTAACCAATCGGAATGATTCGGTAATTACCGAATCGGTATTTACCGATTCGGTAATTGCCATTGATTCCTATGGGCCTTGAGGCCCATAGGAATCAATGCCAATTACCAAATCGGTAAATACAGATTCGGTAAAAGTACTGAATTTTCAAGGGGGACAGGGTGTCACTTTGACACCCTGTTGCACCACTCAATTGTGCATGGGTGCACATGTTGCTGACATACATGTCCTTAGGGCATGTATGTCTGCAACATGGCACGTTTTTAAAAGCGAAAAAAATGCTTTTTGAAGGGTTTTCATTATTTACCACGAACTTCTAGTTGGTGGAAAATAACAAATTCTTAAACCCTGTAGCACTGATTACAGTGCTACCTACATGTTGAATTACAGAATCAGTAATTTTACCAATTCAATATTTTACCGAATCGGAAAAATGACAAATTCTTTAAAATTACCGATTCTGTAATTTAACATGCCCCTACATCTCAATATCCAAATACCGGTCAGAAACGGCCGAAAATCGGTATTTTTGGCCATTTCCGACCGGTATTTGGATACCTACATCTGGCCCTTAGTATTATAGTGTTTGGATTTTGAGTCACTTACAAACTCATATTGCACTCGAGCAGTGTCACAGAGGCTCGATGTTAGACAAGCATTTGCAATACAATAGGTCTCGTATTTGTTAAAGTTACAGTTGTTGGGTTTAAAAATGACAACGTTTTTATTTATTTATTTATTTTTCTCTCTGAAGTGTAGTAATTATATTTGCATAGTGCTATTACCATTGGTATAAAAAAGCAAAAGTTTAAAACATTGTCAACACCAACAGCTCTAACTTTAATGAATGCATTTGTTTGAGTACTCACACGACCAACAATTTAAATAGTACTTAGTGATTTGATATAATTTGCTAGCCCCACTCACCCCAATGTGAGGTGTGGGAGTACTTTGCATCACATGCACGCATTGACAATAAATTACAAGTATGTAAATGAAATACAGAATGTTACAACAAGAGTTTCTAGATGTAGGAGTCAGTTTTTGCTGGTAAGAATTATATGTAACGTATGAATGGCTGCTAGAAACAGTAAGTCATGATTTAAAATGTAACGCAGTGTTTAGTGTTGTCTGTACTAATAAAAGGTTATCTGTCAAAAATAGTTACCCTGTTACTGATCTACATAAAATGAAGCTCATCTGCATGTTCTGGGATGTCGTTTGTGGGATACATTTACTGTAACACGAATAGAAAAAAAGTATGTTGACTGAGACTGCTTTTCATGACTCCGCCCCTTGCAACTCTACCATCTTTTGTAGCCACACCTTAACCCTAAAATGATGGTTTTCTGAATAAATCACGTTTTTCCAGCACTAAAGCAAAATATACTTTACCAAGCCACCTCATGCTGTTCGCTCAACTCTTTTCCTCTGCCCACTGCAACTACTTCACAACCACTGGAGGCCGCTCTTTTTCTATCCTGGCTGCACGTAATTGGAAGACACTACTGCTGCAACTGCAGTTGTGGTAGTGGTATGTGGCATATGAACTGCAGAGGACAGATTAACGGAGGGTGAGGGCTGCCCCACTATGGAGGAAAACAACTAACACAGTGAAGCAACACAGTGAAGCGGACACCTTGTCCAGTAAAAAAGAAAAGCATTGAAAAGGCAATAGGTCTCGCCTTTGATTAAGTTAAAGCCATTTGAGTTGCTAATGGTATTGTATAGCAAAGCAAATGGCTTTAACTTAATGAAAGGCAAGACCTATTGCATTTTAATGCTTGTTTTGCTTGGCCCCAAATTGATGGATCACCCTAAAACTTTCCATAAACAATTGCCGGGGCACTTTTTGGGGAAAATTTCATGAAGATTCATCAACCGATGACAAAGATATAGACAACTCAAAAAAATTCATCGCCAGTGGAAACTAGGTTCTAACTATAACTACCTACTGGCGACCACCAGTAGTACTGTATGTATGTACATAAATATATATATCTTCCAACTCCCTCCTCATGGACAGGAACCGAGCCGCACTCCAGTGGTGAAGGTAAATCCGTTTTATTAAATAAATGAATGTCTCCAGGCATTCCTGACGCGTTTCAGTCACGCTGTGACCTTTCTCAAAGGTGAAGCCTTAGCATCAACACACCTCAAACCAGTTGCTGCCATTTGTAATTTTTTCGGTCTCCAGTGACCGCCCTGCTGGGTTATTTTGCACAGCATGCTGGGACTTGTAATGTGTAACAGACAGTTTTTTACAAACCTCTAGTGGGTGATGCACAATAGTTCTTTGTTTAATTTGGTTGTTAAAAACCGCGGTCAAATAAGGTTTATTTTCGCTCACCGCTACTCTCTTGCAATACCATTTTCAATTTTGCTCGGGAAACAATTCTAAAGCCAGTCTTTGGCAGCGCGCTGCTGAACCCTATTCGTTTTCACGTGCACAACAAACGGTTCAGTTTCAGGCAGCCTGCGCGCACTTGCTGGTGTTGCGTCGCTCGCAGCTGATCCACGCCGCAATTACATCTTCCAACTCCCTCCTCACGGACAGGAACCGAGCCGCACTCCAGTGGTGAAGGTAAATCCTTTTTATTAACTAAATTAATGTCTCCAGGCAGTCCTGACGCGTTTCGGTCATGCTGTGACCTTTCTCAAAGGTGAAGCCTTAGCATCAACACGCCTCAAACCAGTTGCTGCCATTTGTAATTTTTTCGGTCTCCAGTGACTGTCCTCCTGGGTTATTTTGCACAGCATGCTGGGACTTGTAGTGTGTAACAGCCAGTTTTTTACAAACCTCTAGTGGGTGATGCACAATAGTTCTTTGTTTAATTTGGTTGTTAAAATCCGCATTCAAATAAGGTTTATTTTCGCTCACCGCTGCTCTCTTGCAATACCATTTTCAATTTTGCTCAGGAAACCATTCCAAAGCCAGTCTTTGGTAGCCCGCTGCTACCGGTTCAATTTCGGGCAGCCTGCGTGCACTTGCTGGTGGTGCGTCGCTCGCAGCTGATCCCCGCCGCAATTACATCTTCCAACTCCCTCCTCACGGACAGGAACCGAGCCGCACTCCAGTGGTAAAGGTAAATCCTTTTTATTAAATAAATTAATGTCTCCAGGCAGTCCTGACGCATTTTTTCTCCTCCGTGTCTTGGAACAGCCGCCGCACTCCTAACCAGTCCACTCCACAAAATTGTTTACTGGTACAGCTGAAAAGGACGCGTTTCGCCAGCACACAGCATTGTGGACCCGCACTTTGTGAATGGGGAGAGGTGTTGATATATAAAAGAATCGGAATGCTGGAAGCAGCGCACTTGCGCTAAATACTGAACTCAAAGCACCAGCAGGCTCTGGGGGAGTCAACGCCCATCAGGGCGGGTGCTAGTGATTTAAGGCTCCATACAGCATTGAACTAGCCTCTGAAGAAATGCTTGGTGAGAGCATGAAACGCGTCAGGCTTAATGTGAACAGGACTTTGCCTTATCTTATTCTGTGATGGAAACCTGCTGATTAAAAACGTGATTCAAACCTTTCTGCCTGTGGGTTCTTCTGAGTTGGGACAACTCTTACGTTGGATGTTTTGCCGGCCGGTCCCGGTCGGAGAGGAACCCTGCCACGGAATGGGTGGCTCGAGCTGCAGCTACACAGCAAACAGCGTGATTTGGCAGATGGGTCGTTTCTGCAGGTGGTTATTGGCATCACAGTGATAAATGAGACATTTTCCGAATCCACTGGGATGTTATTTGTTTTAAAAGAATCGGAATGCTGGAAGCAGCGCACTTGCGCTAAATACTGAACTCAAAGCACCAGCAGGCTCTGGGGGAGTCAACGCCCATCAGGGCGGGTGCTAGTGATTTAAGGCTCCATACAGCATTGAACTAGCCTCTGAAGAAATGCTTGGTGAGAGCATGAAACGCGTCAGGCTTAATGTGAACAGGACTTTGCCTTATCTTATTCTGTGATGGAAACCTGCTGATTAAAAGCGTGATTCAAACCTTTCTGCCTGTGGGTTCTTCTGAGTTGGGACAACTCTTACGTTGGATGTTTTGCCGGCCGGTCCCGGTCGGAGAGGAACCCTGCCACGGAATGGGTGGCTCGAGCTGCAGCTACACAGCAAACAGCGTGATTTGGCAGATGGGTCGTTTCTGCAGGTGGTTATTGGCATCACAGTGATAAATGAGACATTTTCCGAATCCACTGGGATGTTATTTGTTTTAAAAGAATCGGAATGCTGGAAGCAGCGCACTTGCGCTAAATACTGAACTCAAAGCACCAGCAGGCTCTGGGGGAGTCAACGCCCATCAGGGCGGGTGCTAGTGATTTAAGGCTCCATACAGCATTGAACTAGCCTCTGAAGAAATGCTTGGTGAGAGCATGAAACGCGTCAGGCTTAATGTGAACAGGACTTTGCCTTATCTTATTCTGTGATGGAAACCTGCTGATTAAAAGCGTGATTCAAACCTTTCTGCCTGTGGGTTCTTCTGAGTTGGGACAACTCTTACGTTGGATATATATATATATATATATATATATATATATATATATATATATATATATATATATATACCAGGACACACAATATGGCATTAATTGGAAGGTGTGTCCGCACATGCTCTTTTGGACTGCAACCACCCTTTGAAAAAGATTATTCGAAACGCGTCAGGGCTGCAGTCGGTTGCTGATTGACGCTAATGTTTTACCAATAAAAAAGCATTGGGGAAAGCTTCTCTGTGTGCGAGTGCGATAACATTTTTTGGACACTCCCCAGGAGCTTCATATATATATATATATATATATATATATATATATATATATATATATATATATATATATATGAAAGCTCTACCCCTCCCGGTCCCGGGTGGGAATAAGGACTGCACTCCAACGCGCTTGGAACTGCACCCGCCGTAAGAGTGCCCCGTACCTTGGAGCAGCGAGCAAGGATATATATATATATATATATATATATATATATATATTACTACTGGTGGTCACCAGTAGGTAGTTATAGTTAGTTATAGTTAGTGTGTATATTTATATCCATACTAATATAATAAAGAGAGAGCCCAAACCTTTGAGGCGGGTAATCTCAGAAACCGCAGCACCAATCACAACACCCAATACAGCGTTGGAAAGGGCAGTTGCAGCAGAAGGACATAGGCTATGCAGACGCCCACTATATACATTTAAAAGGTAAAAGAACCGTGCCAGCAAAGTAGTCCCTTGTGGGCGTGTCTGCGTTGTGCTGTGGGCGTGTGCTGGGGGCGTGACAAACGCTGGGGGCGTGTGGTACGTTCCGCCTTTCATGCCATGTCTCATATTGTGTGCTAATCCCACCCTGGTCCCTTTAAATACCCCTGCACCCCATAATCATAACCCACCCTTACTCCTTAACCCCTTCGATGCTCATGACGAGCTCAGCTCGTAATGAGGCACGGTTGAGCTGTGCTGATGACAAGCTGAGCTCGTCATGAACAATGGGAAAGGATGGAAAGCAGCACAGGAGGGGAAAACCATCGGCAGCAATGGTGTTAAAATACCCCAACACCCTTAAACACCCAAAACCCAAACCTATCCCTAAACCCTAAAAATTTCCCTGTACCACAAAACCCAAATCTAGCCCTGAACCCTATAAATACCCCTGTACCTAAAAACCCAAACCTACCCCTGAACCCTAAACATACACCTGTACCCCAAAACCCAAACCTAGCCCTGAACCCTAAAAATACCACTGTACCCCAAAACCCAAACCTACCCCTGAACCCTGAAAATACCCCTGTACCCCAAAACCCAAACCTAGCCCTGAACACTAAAATAACCCTGTACCCCCAAACCCAAAGCTACCCCTGAACCCTAAAATACCCCTGTACCCCAAAACCCAAACCTATCCCTGAACCCTAAAAATACCCCTGTACCCCAAAACTGAAACCTAGCCCTGAACCCTTAAAATACCCCTATACCCCAAAACCCTAACCTAGCCCTGAACCCTAAAAATACCCCTGTACCCCAAAACCCATACCTTTCCCTAAACCCTAACACTACCCCTGTACCCCATATCCCAAAACGATATATGAACCCTTAAAATACCCAAACACCCCAAAACATATAGCTCAGTACCCCAAAACATATACCCCTATACCCATACTTACCTTATCCAAACATTAAAAAAAACATATTTTTACCATTCATGCATTTACAACGAATTTCGTTGTAAATGTATGCGTGATAAAAGCATGTAAAATGTAATGCCATGCATTATAATGGCATTGCGGAGTCATGGTACTTTCGTAATGAAAGTATGTGGAGTGATGGTATGCGGAAAAAAAGTTGCGCAATAATGGGTGTTTACCCTCCCCCGGTAAGTAGATTGGTGGCACGGCGGCCCACATCTCCAGCAGCATACTCATATTGTTCCACCACCCATTTGAAAAATGCACAGGTCTCTCTCATTGATGGCCAGCACCGACATACACTTTTAGACACACCTCCCGCCACAAGTTCTAGAATTTCGAACTTTGGAGCTGGGGAGCTACGTTTGAATCTCGGCATCAGCTCAACATCCTGTGATTCCAGGCAAATCGCTTTGTCTCCCCATGCCTACCACAAATGAATGTGTTCTTCTGTAATGTAAATTGTGCTCATGCCATGTTGTCGAGTTCGCGCTATATAATATTGCAAGGAAAAATAAAGTAGGGAAACTCGAGTTCACACACTACTGAACGCGCACTCTTAAGTGCATCAGCAGTGCACTATGAATTGGAGCGTTTCACAGGCCTGTCACAGATAAGAAATGCTATCAAAACGAAATCCTACAAAACAATATACTACTGGCCGGCAGCAATTCATACCCGACAACGTCGGGACGGGCTGCTAGTATATATATATATATATATATATATATATATATATATATATATATATATATATATATATATATATATATATATATATATATATATATATATATATATATCTATATATATATATCCATATATCCTGAACTCCGTTTTCCCACAAGCTCGCACAGCTCGCACAGCCAGCAAGTAGACACGGACACGGATCTCGAGGTACTTTACAGGTTTATTAGGCAGAAAGAGTCACAGAAGTTTCGGCTCAGCGGAGCCTTGATCACATGACAGCGATTGCAATGCAAGGTACACCTTTTAAAGTGCTAGTGTGTGATTAACTGAAATCACCTGTGCCAACTTACGTGTAGACATAAAAGACATACTAGGCAAGGCTCCCAATTATAATAACATTTCCATTTTCTGAATAGATGTAAAATACATTTTGAAATTAAACATGAAATATATGTTGTACAGATTCAATGTTCATTGTAACTTAGAATCCATAGGTAGTTCTTTTGACAAACATTGTAAAATACAATAATCCGCTTAAGAGGAACCCTATTAACAAATACACAATCCTCCTACTCATTAACTCAAAATATTGCGAGTTTGAATTTTTTGACCTCAGATTGATAGATAGGTAAATGTAAAGTGCTAGGTGCTCACATTATAAAGTGCAAAATCGTGCTTTAAAGTGCATCATTTTGATAAAATGTGCAAATCTAGCAATACTTGTGCAAATACGCATGTTTAACTATTCCTAGGTCCATGTTGGAAATACTTTGTAGGTAAAATATTTTCCAGCCTAATGCGTTTGAGGGAGGAGGACAAAAAAGGGGTTCTTAACTCTATTCACATTCAACCGTAAACATTGTATTTTCTTATTAGCAAAACAGATTCCAAAATCACATAAAAGTTCAAGCAAATCACAAGAATCTGTAGCAGTAGCAGTTATAAGGGTGCCATAGTTGCCGTATCTAAGTGTTAAGTGCAAAGGAATAGGTCAAAATATCACGGGTCTTGGAGACCCAAAAACCAAGCCCCAAATAAAATAAAATAATAAAAAAACCCATGTTTAGGAACTTCGTGGTATACTTCATCATATTGATTCCTAACCAGGTTAAAACAGTGCACAGTGAAAAATAATAACATACACAAATAGTATTCTCAAAGCAGCATATCATTTCCATATAAGTTCATAGTAGTCGGTGTGTGCTCGCAGCCCCCTCGAGAACTGTCCCAGCCTTCGCCCAGCCGGGTGACTGCCATGGACATTACTCACGGGGGGGGAGAGCGCATTACCCTGACATTTTTTTCTCTCTTTCAGAGCAAGCAAGTGTGGAGGTCCTCTGTCACATTGAGCCCATAAGGCACCTTCGTATTGAGCAGAAGAATGTACTTCGTTTCAAGTTTCCTGAGCCTGGTCTCCCTATCACCACCCCTTCTGTTACTGATGACCGAATCGATAACCCAATATCTGAGACCATTATTATTACTTTGATGATGGTCTCTGAAATGGCGCGCCACTGGGTATGTGCTGTCCACATTTGTTATTGCTCGCAAATGTTGTAAAATGCGTTTATGGACAGCATTCCTAGTGCTGCCCACATACTGTAATCCACATGGGCAGCGTAAAACATAAATGGCGTATTCTGTCTTGCATGTTAAGACTTGGGTTATCATGTGATCTTTTCCAGTAAATCCATCCTTGAATGTTTTAGTGTTTTCACCATGAGTGCATGCTTTACACACCTTGCAGTTATAGAAGCCTTTGTTTCTTTGCCACCACTCTGTCTTAGTAAAGGGATCAGGATTGGTTTTGACAATGTGATCCTTCAAAGAGGGGGCCCTGCTAAAGGTTAAAGATATTAACTTTGGTAGACTACTGCCTATCACATTGTCCTTAAGCACTATGGGCCAATGTTTGTTCACTATTTTTCTGATTTGGTGATGTTGCTTAGTGAATCCTGTTATTAATCTAAAACACTCAGGCTCTGTCATACCAGGTTTAGATGTGTCTTTCCTGATATCAGGCTCCCTGTCTGCTTTCCTGATAAGGAGCTCCTCTCTGCTCACATTCATGGATTTCTGTACTGCTTGGTCAATCAATTTTCTGGAGTAGCCTCTCTCAAGGAATCTGTTTCTGCTTTCATTTTGTGCCTGCTCCAGATCCATGGGGTTGCTGCATATACGTCTTAACCGCAACATCTCCCCATATGGGATACTGGAGATAAGATGTACTGGGTGGGCGCTCGCAGCATGTAGAATGCTGTTACCAGCTGTCTTTTTTCTAAATACCTTAGATTCCAAACGACCCCCCTTGATGTAGAGTTCGGCATCAAGAAAAGTGACTTTTTCTTGACTCAGAGTTGCCGTGAATCTGAGATTGAGGGGATTATCATTAATGTCCTCCACAAATTTGAGGGCTTCCTCATGACTTCCCCTCCATATGACGAACAAATCGTCTATAAAGCGGAACCATGCCACTAGATTGTTCCTGATAATGTGTTGGTACCCGTAGCCGAGGACCAGCTCCTCCCAAGCTCCCATGTGCAAACATGCGTAGCTTGGAGAGAAGCTGGCCCCCATTGCTACCCCCTGTTTTTGGCGGTACAACTGTTGATTAAATAAAAAGACATTATTGGTAAGACAGAAACTTAACATGTCTAGCAGCATTTTAGTGTGTTTTTCATTGCCTGGTTCCCTTCTGGGTAGGTAATAACGTATTGCCTCCAGACCATCGCTATGTGAGATACTGGTGTACAATGCTGTTACATCCAACGCTATCAGCCAATCTCCCTCCTGAATTTGTACTTCTTTGATCTTAACCAGCAAATCCCCTGTATCACGTATATATACATGTTCAAGATTGTGCTCCAGGGCAAAGGAAACGCCACTCCGCGAGGATGAATACAATTCTTTATTGCACCAAATCACGCTAGCAGCCCCGGCCGATATCAATCCCTGACGGGACAACTTATTCATAGGGACAAAGGGAAACACAGGCAAAGTCCCGGAAGTCACTTTAAGATCTCTTTACCCACATTGCATCTGCTTCTCAATAAGCTGTATGATGGGATTTGTAGTCTAAAAAAATTAATTCCATTCCAGTAGGGTCTGTTTCCTTTGCCACACCGTTTTTATAACACTTCATTATTTTGTTCTTTATTGTTAGCCCTCCAGTGGGCTCCTGGGCTGTTCACGTGATTTTAGTTTTGGCACTCCATCGCGCCGACCAGCTGCAACCTTTCACAGCCTCACAGACCTGGTTTTAACTTCCAGACGGTGCATTTCCCGCGGCACGGAGCCTGGCATTTAATCTGTTCAAGAATGTGCTCCAGGGCAAAGGAAACGCCACTCCGCGAGGATGAATACAATTCTTTATTGCACCAAATCATGCTAGTAGGCCCGGCTGATATCAATCCCTGACTGGTTTTGTTGCTCCTGCAACTTATTCATAGGGACAAGGGGAAACACAGGCAAAGTCCCGGTAGTCACTTTAAGATCTCTTTACCCACATTGCATCTGCTTCTCAATAAGCTGTATGACAGGATTTGTAGTCCAATATTAATTCCCTTCCAGTAGGGTCCGTTTCCTTTGCCACACCGTTTTTATATCACCCATTGTTTTGTTCTTTATTGTTAGCCCTCCAGTGGGCTCCTGGGCTGTTCACGTGATTTTAGTTTTGGCATTCCATCGCGCCGACCGGCTGCAACCTTTCACAGCCTCGCAGACCTAGTTTTAACTTCCAGACGGTGCATATATATATCCAACACCAGTCCAATCTTCTGATACAAAGAAGGCGCTCACTCCATGAATAATATATATATATATATATATATACATTCGCCGCCATCAGGGATGTTTGCAAGTCAATAAAGGCTCCCTACCTTGATCCCTTCTGGGCTTCCGCTTCTTAATTTTTGGGGGAGCATTGTTTGGATACAATTGTGCGCCGGCCAGTAATGCACGTTGGAAGTCCCCGCCACGTTTGGGTTCCGGACGCGCTGGTCTGCCTCACGGGGCTTTTCAAAACCCTTCAGATATGGATTTGTCTTGAATCCCCCACCCGCACTGAAAGAAGAGAGTAGTGGAGGTATTTTACCTCTCTTTTGGACGTTCTGCATTGCGGTTTAGTCCCGGCATTTTAGACTTCAGCTTTGCAAGGCTGTGGCGGTACGAGGGGGCCTGAGGGGGGCCTGGATGGACTTGGAACAATTGTTTGCTACAGCGCACCCTGCTCCTTGAGTTCCTGTTAACATGCCACACTGACTCCCCAAAGTTAATACTCACCGTCCTGTGTTGCCAGCATTACAAGGCACCCTGGGAGTGGTAGTCCAGAGATTGGAGAATGGACTTCACCTGGTGAGACGTATCAATGTAGGGGAGGAGCGAACTCGATTACACATAATAAGTGCTGATTAGACATTCTGGTGTTGGGCACTGATGAAGGTACACACCGAAATGCATTTGCCGCCATCAGGGATGTTTGCAAGTCAATAAAGTCTCCCTACCTTGATCCCCTCTGGGCTTCTGCCTCTTCATTTTTGGGGTAGCATTGTTTGGATATATATATATATACATACATATATATATATATATATATATATATATATATATATATATATATATATATATATATATATATATATATATATATATATATATATCACAGAAAAATACATAGGTTAATGTACCATTACTGTTATGTGAATTTCTCAGTGAGAACATTGTCGCTTTTAATCAAATAAAACACATACATTTAACAGTCATAGTTAGTAGCACTAACTGTAGCTTGCCCCCCCACCAGCACTGCTTATGACTTCACACATGACATCACTAAGGACATGTTCTATGACATAATTTACGACATCACTCATAACATTTTAAATGACATCAATGATGACAACACTCATGGCATTATTTAGCTCTGAGCCAAGGAGTGTAGGACAGGGGGTGCCACAGGGCTCGGCTATCAGCCCTATACTTTTTAACTTGTACCTCCGTCCTCTAGTCCAGCTAATAAAATCTTTTGGTGTCTCGGCATTTAACTATGCCGATGACACTCAGCTGGTCTTTTCTCTGGAAGGGAATAATGCGGTTTCGCTGGATACTTTCCACCACTGCATGGCAGCCACAGCGGACTGATTACGAGCTAACTCCCTTCAATTCAACAGCTTCAAGACGGAGGTGCTCCACTGTTCCATCGACCGGATTCCGCGGGCACTCCCAGAGAACTTTTAGCCCAGTACCTTTCTTGAGCCAGTACTGGCGGCGGATTCAGCCCGTAATCTGGGGGTGATCTTTGGCCCTAACCTTCAGCTTGACATACACGTCAACAAAACCACTTCTACGTGTATGATGCTGTTGCGCATGCTGCGCAAGGTTTTGCCTCTTCTCCCCGCTAGCTAGGCCGGAAGTAGTTCGTGGGACTATCTTAAGTCACCTCGACTACTGCAATGGGCTTCTTTTGGAGGCCCCAAAAAATCTGACTGGTAAGCTACAGCGGGTGCAGAACATGGCCGCCAAGCTGGCTCTCTCCCGCCCAAGGTCCAGTTCCTCCACTCTCGCATTAAGAGACCTACATTGGCTCCCAGTTCATCTGCGGGTACAATATAAAGCTGCGTGTTTGGTGTTTAAAGCTATTCACCAACAGGGCCCTATTCCTTTGCAAAAGATGTTTACCTGGTATTCCGCTTCGCGGTCTCTCCGCTCTTCTTCGGCGCACCTCCTTGTAGTTCCGAGGTTTCATAGAGTGAGGATGGATGGCCGCTCCTTTAGCGTTGCAGCGGCCAAACTTTGGAACTCTCTGCCTCTTTCTTTGAGAAGCCACAAGGACTACTTTCCATTTAGAAAAGCGCTAAAGACCTACCTGTTTCCATAAATGGTCTGAGCGGTTAAAAGTCTATGGTTTCTTGATCAAAGCGCCAGGATGCCCTCTGGGTGACAGGTTTTGCGCTCTACAAATACACGAAATAAATAAATAAATAAATAAATTATCTAATAAGTGTGATAGTTTCTTTTATAGTTTACATAGCAGCGAGTAGCTGTCATATTACTTTTCCAAATAATTTTGTACAGCTTGGATTCAGCTAATGTGAGTAAGTGGTTTCAAAATGCATGTGCTTCTAATGCACCATAGCTGTGTAGATGTATTAAACAGATTATACTTTTTTTATTCAAGAGTGACTCTATGCAGGTGACAGTTGACTTGCATTCATTATTCTTCAGACAAGTTTTTGGGTTCTACAGAAAAAGTTTCCTGCAGGAGAAAGATTTTACATAGTAGTTACTAACTTTTGTAAGCTGGCGTGAGTTATTAGAGAGAACCTTGTCAGCATGACAATTAATATTTATCATAGTAGACTGTCTGTACCTGGAAGTAAGATATGTATGTGTGCTAGTTTTCCTGGAATAGATGAGCTATCTGCAAATATTTCACCAGATGTTCTTTATCACCTGTTTTTTTACAATTGTTTATTAGAGAGTACACTGTTCTTAGTAATTATTTGTTTAATACTTTGTGGTGCATTTCTCATGAGAGTTTCACCATCTGCAAATAGAATGATACAGAGTTTGGATGTATTGGTTGAGGCCTCTCCCCATACCAGGCCACCAAAAGTGTCTCCTCAAGATTTCCATAGTTTTTTTATATCCTGGGTGCCCTGAGAGAGGATGGGTGTGACCCCACTCTAACGCCTGCTGCTGTAAGTCATGGGTAGGAAGTAACAAACCTCCTTGGACAAAAAACAAGTTCCATTCTTTAGTAAGTTCATTCGGGCCCACTAAGCTTTCCAAATCTACAGACTCTTGTGCTTCCTTAACTGTTTTTCAGGAATTTCTCCTCAGAACAAAGAACTTCTATTATGTGGTCCTGGTGTATTGTGGGTGGGGGCTCGATTTGGGATTCTTATAATTCATAACCTAATCGAGACAGGGCATCTGCCTTCCCATTTTTCTTTCCTGCTTGAAATTGTATGATGAAGTCATAATCACTAAAAAAAACTGTGCCCAGCGTAGTTGTCTCATAGATAAGGCTTTTGCAGATTTTAGAAATTGCAGATTTTGAAGATCTGTAAGAACAGCTATTCTGTGATTAGCATCTAGAATATATATTGCCACCATCCTCAAAAGCCTCTTTTATGGCTAACAATTCCTTGTCCCCTACAGCATAGTTCAACTCAGCCGGTGATAGCTTATGTGAATAATATGCCACAGGGTGAAGAAATCCTGTGTTTGGATCAGCCTGAGAAAGAAGCCCTCCTATACCTGATTGGGAGGCATCTGCCCCAACTACAAAGGGTCGGGAAGCTCTAATTATCTCTAAAAGTCTTTGGTGCCTGCCAGCGAGTGATAGCTTCTACCTTCTGTGGATCCATACTGATTCCTTGTAGGGACACAATATATCCAAGAAAGGCTACTTGGAAGGTATAGAATTGACACTTTTACAATTTGCAAAATAAAAGATTTTCCCGTAATCTTTCGAGGACCTTCCTCACATGAATTTCATGTTCTTGTAAAGACGAGGAATAACTCAAAAGATCATCAATATAAGCTATAACAAAGAGGTCCAACATGTCTCTAAGGACTTCATTAATAAAGAACTGAAAGGCTGAGGGAGCATTACACAGTCCGAATATCATGACTAAATATTCATACAACCTTAACTTAGTACAAAAAGACGTCTTCCATTCATCTCCCTCTTTAACTCTCACCAAATGGTGGACTCCTCGTAAGTCCAATTTGGTGAAAATCTTGGCATCTTTTATCTGATCAAGAAGGGAAGAAATTAGTGGTAGAGGGTATCTGTTCTTAATAGTAACATCATTGAGCATCCTATAGTCTATACAACATCTAAGACCACCTTCTCGTTTAGGATTAAAGAAGAAAGATGAGGAGGCTGGTGATCTAGAAAGGTGGATGAATCCAATTCTGAGCATTTCATCCGAATAGTCCCGTAAATAAATGTTCTCTTTCTTGGTCAAAACATATATTCTGCTACAGGTAATGCGGGCACCTGGCAAAAGATCGATTCTACAATCAGTTTATAGTTGCCTTTTCCACATCAAATATCTCTTTCCGGTCGTGATACATAACAGGTAAGTCGGATATGTCAGAACTAGTGAGTACCCCTACTTTTTCTGACTCTTTTGACGTATGGGAAACATGTCCCTGGCAAAAAGCCGGATTGAAGATCAATGTCATCTCTTTCCAATTAATAGAGGGGTTATTTTGACAAAACCAGGGCAACCCTAATATGGCTGGAAATTGAGGAGACTGAATGAGATAAAATGCAATAATTTCTTGATGTCTCTCCTCAATGACCAGGGTTAAGTCAATGGTAGAGTGTGTACGAGGACTGGATTTAAGACTACTGCCGTCTATGATTGTGATTTCCTCTTACGAGGACTTAGGCACCAGAGGAACCTTCATGCTATGTGCCCACTGAAGGTCCATAAAATTACCAGAGGCACCAGAATCCACTATTATTTGAACATCTACAACCTGTTCTCCCCATATGAGGCAAGAGGAGAGAAGGAAGTAATGTGAAGATGAAGTAACAGGTTTGGTTTGCGAGACAGTTAAACTTGAACTACCCAAAATCTGTGTGTCAGGAGACTCCGGGCTTGTTAGTTTTCCGAAATCTTTTTTTGCTTTGGCTTAACAGGATAATCTCTTAGAAAATGGCCAGGTTGTCCGCAGTACAAATACAACCTTTTGTCACGCCTTCTTTGCCTTTCCTCTTCACTAAGAGGTCCTCTAACACTCCATAGCATAGGTTCTGAATCTCCTGGCTGTTTCTCGACATCTGGCCTTTTCTCTCTATAAACAAACACACGTCCTTCTGGCCTTCCTCTCTCTCTTTTTCTTTTACAGATTATGTGGTCCAACTTGACCACCAGGTCTATAAGGGCCGAACAAGACTCAGGGGGATCGACTACTTGTGCTAGTAGATCTTTCAACTCATCCTTCAACCCTCTATAGAACAGAACACTGCATTTTTCTTCTGGCCATCCAGCCTCTGCTACTAATCTAGAAAAGTAGAACTATATGTTGATAGATCCTTTGTACCCTGCATTAAATTTAGAAGCTCAGAGTTTACAGACTGCATAAAGGAATGCCTGTCAAACAGCTTCTTGTTCTCTCTTGAATGCAACATAATTTTGCAGCAGTAGATCATCTCTTTCTATGAGGGGTATGGATCAGGGGGCTGCAGGTCCCCCTAAATAAGACAGGACAAAAGCTACTTTAGCTTTGTCGGTTGGGAAACATGCAGCTTTACACATGAAGTGAAGTTGACATTGACTAATGAAAGCCGCAAACCTGGTGGGATCCCCTATTAAACGCTCAGGGGGAGGGGGGCAGGGGAATTGACTCAGGTGTGGTTACTTGTATAACTGGAACATTTAGCACTGGGAAGCTGAGAAGAAGGAAACTGTGTCCCTGTCCTATTACCCAAACTAGATTCAGTTTCCTTTGAAGGGTATCCACCCATGCTGAGAGGACCTGGGTTTCTTTCTGTAGATTACCCAGCATGTGAGCTAGGTCTGTAAGTGTCTCCTGACTCAGTTCTGTAACGTTCGGCCAGAAATCAATGTTGCTATTTTTTAGGCTTTGCGTTCTGTCAGATAAGTCAAGTAACGTTCTTTTACTCACATTTCTGTAGGAACGCCACGAAATGAAGAAAGCTCCTATACTTCCCCAGTACGTGTATCTCAGCCAACAGAGTCAAAGTATCAATAGCAACGTGGAGACGAAGGGGAAAAAAACAAGGAGGAGAGAAGGTTCCACGTCGCACCCAGTCTGAAACAGGATTGGTTAATCAAAAGCGAAAGTATGTAAAAAGAAATAATGGAAGAAGAGGTAAGTATGTATAGTCTCGCTGTCTATATACCATATTTTTCTATCTGCATGTTTATCTACCTGATTAATTCCCTTATTCCATTTATTATGACCACTGGGGTGAGAGAGGGGGCATGAACATCTAAAGAGAAAACAGTAGGGTAAGTGATGTGTTCTAATGAGAGATCCATAAGTATGAATGAATAAAGATATGGATCCTGTATCACAAGATGCATTCCATCCATGCACTCCTGTCTAATTTTCATATATTTTCATGAAACGTTATTCAATAATCAATGATTCATTTATTCATAGCGAAGATTTTCAAGAATTCATATTTTTCAAAAGTATTTTGCAAGAATATAGTATATCATATTTCAAAATATTTGTATTGCCCAATGCATTTCAAGCATATCGCCCTTCCTCAGGGGACTTCCATTATATCTAGTAGAAACAATAATAATATGTCGTCATTGGATCCATAATGAAAACAATAAAGATTGCACAGCATCAACAGTAATAAATCACGATGTGAACACAGTTTGTAATAAAAACGGATGCTTAATATTGCCCTTTGTACCCTCCTAAAGGGGTTTTGTGCTCATAGAAAAACGTACGAAGTGGGATATATGAAACATAGAAGTGGACACTGACCTTAATACGCGTGATGCAGCATGTCAAAGTCAGCTGCAGAAATATAAACAGGATAGATGTTTCAGTAAATCGAAACGTGCAAGAGTGCTCTTTCTATTACGAAACCAAGTTAATAGCCGTTTCTTACCGAGTCCGTAGGATGGTAGTTCTCTCCTCGCTATGTTCGGCGTGCAGCGCTCTATACTCTGTGCTGTGCTCTATGGTTTTAAACTCTATGGTTGCGGCGTTTTATCACGTGGTACGCAAGGGTGCCCTTAGAGTGCGGAAGTGGAGTAAACATAAAAAACGGGATACATTGACGAGTAGTGTTTGTTTACTTAACCGTGGTTACGGGCGGTTTTCTCCAGCCAGGGCTGGAATTTATAATGCTTAGCGCAGATTGGGGAAAATAACAGAAATTAATAGATGACTTAAAAAATAAAGGAGGTGAGATGTATACATGGCAAAACGATCGTAAATGGCTCATTCATGGAAATGAATGTACATGTGTCATATCAGGTTTTTTGAGCTAGACATGCATCAATTAAATACATAAAGCGACTGTCTAATGCAGTTTATAAATAGCAATGTAGGTCCATCCTTTCATTGAGCCCTTTGGGTTGTAGGGTACATAAATGGTCGATCCAGAAGATTTCTCTACGTAATAGATGGCTGTTATTGTCTCTGCCAGGAAGGGTTGCCACCTTTTCCAAAATACAGAATTTTAGTTGACTCACATTGTGTTTAGCGTCATTAAAGTGTACTGCTATCGTGGATTTTTCATTCCTCAGGCGGATATTACTTTTATGTTCTATTATTCTTGTCTTGATTTTTCTCTGCGTTTTTCCTACATATGAGAGGCCACATGGACATCTCAACATGTAGATGATGTTAGAAGTGTCACATGTTCCGGTGACTTTCAATTTTATCAATGAACCTTTGGTTGGGTGGTTTATTGTGTTGCCTTTAATGATTGCAGAACAATTGCCACAATTGTGACATGGTAGAGTACCTTTATGCGCACTGTGTTCTTGTTGTTTTGTTTCTTTGACCAATTCTTTTAAGTTTTTTGTTCTTTCATAGGCAAAGATCGGTTGATTTTTAAATAAGCCTTTAAAATCTTCCTCCAGGGCCAACATTGGCCAATGTGTTTTAATTGATTTTTTAATTTTCAGGCTGTTTGTAGAGTATTTGGATACAAATAGAGACCTTTGTTCTTCATTTTTTTCTTTTGATTTTAGTAAATGTTCTCTTTGTAATTTGTCAGCTCTTTCAGAAGCAGAATCCAAGATAGGTTGAGGATATCCTCTTTTTTTGAATTTTTCCAACATTTCTTTCTTATGTTTTTCATATAGGTCATTCGTTGAAGCGATGCGTTTTATTCGCAACAATTGTGAAAAAGGTAGATGCTGTTTGAGTGGAGTTTGATGAAAACCTTTGAAATGGAGTAGATTGTTTCTATCCGTCTTTTTTGTAAATATGCTTGTGGTGATGATTCCATTGTTATTGGTCAACTGCACGTCCAAGAATGATAATGATTCTTTATTGATGGTAAAGGTGAATTGTATTCTCTCATTGATCTGATTAAGTTGGTTTAACACATTGATTAAGCTTTCTTTGTTTCCTTTCCATAATACGAAAATGTCATCAATGTATCTCTTATATAGTATTAAGTTCCTGGTCCATTCCTCCTTGTTTAGTATGTGGTCTAGCTCGTATCGATGCATGAATGTATTTGCGTAGGTCGGCGCGGCACAATTGCCCATGGAAGTGCCCGACGTTTGTATAAAAAAGTTATCTTCCCATTTAAAATAACTATGGTATAGCGTGAAATGTAATAGGTCCATTAAACATACTTTTAGTGCTTCCGGTTTGTTCTCATGTATCAGAAAACTTTCAACGGCAGACATGCCAGATCATGTGGTATGGAGGTGTACAACGATTTGACATCTATACTGGCCATGATCATGTTTGTGGTGAAATTAGCTTTTTCTGCCTCCAAGATATTAAGGAAGTGAGTAGTATCTTTGATGTATGTGGAACTCGTTTGGACCATGTTTTGCAAGTGTTTATCCAAGTATTTTCCTACTGGTTCGTGTATTGATCCAACTGTGGATACAATAGGTCTTAGCGGAGGTAATGTCTCATGTTTATGAATTTTAGGCGTCATATACATATATATACGGAATTGTGGGATTATCCTTTATGAGGTACTCTTTTTCCTTTGGACCTATGGTACCTTGGTCCACTGCATTTTGTACAATTGTAGTTAAGATTTTAATGAATTCCTTTGTTGGGTCCGTGTTTATACATGTATACATGTTTTTATCTTGGACGTGTGTTTGCACATTCTCATTGTAGTAACTGGTGTCCATTATCACCAATGCACCTCCTTTGTCTGCTTGTCTTATAGTAATCCTTTGATTATTTGCTAGGTTCCTTAAGGTTTGTTTTTCTTTTTGTGACATATTAGAATGTTTTGATCTGGGAAGTTTGAATGTTTCTTCCATTTCTGTCAGGATGACCTTTTCAAAAGCATCTAAGACTTTATGGCTCACTGGAGCTATGAATTTGCTTTTTGTTCTTAAGCCCATGAGGGTGTTTTCAGAGCTGTCTGTTATAGTGGCTGATGGTTCTATCATGTTATTGAAAAAGTGTCTTAATCTAAGCGATCTGAGAAATTTGTATATACATACTTTCGTCTCTAGTAGGTTAGAATGGTAGGTAGGGACGTAAGATGATCCTTTTTGCAGTGTCTGTAATTCCAGATTGCTGATTTGGTATTGTGATATATTTATAACTAGGTTTTCTGACTCCTCGTGTTTTTGGAGACTGGTGCGAAATTTGTTTGTACGTTTGCTCCTCCTGGTTCTACTTGCGGTCCGGTACCTGACACTAAAAAAGGTGCCGGTGTTTGTTACTTTAATCTTGGGAGCCCAGCAAGATTACCATTCTATGCACCAACGACAATACAAACACAACAGGAACTAGACCCACTTACAGTATCTACTCGGAGTGCGGAACCTAACACAATCTATTTAGATCCATAAGTATAGCAGTAAATGTAATGCAATAAACCCATCTAAATATATACAACTGGTGCTCTGAATGTTCTTCTCAATATAGTGTAACTCTGGAAAACTTCCATTTTAGTGTCCATTAATATAAATGTTTCCTTAACTTCAGGAATAAATGAAAACTATACAAAAAGAAAGAGCCTATCTCCACAACTCGGAACTCAATTAGATAAGTATAAGGACACTTCAAATAATATTTAAAGAATACAGCGAACTAGCGCTGATGCTGCAATAAAAGTAATGCACCTTTATCTGTTATCTCTCATGTACAGGAAATATTCATACTTACCAGGAGGACGAAGACGGAATGCCTGAGACCAGGACTGCAAGAGGGCGAAGACAGAATGCACCGAAGGAGACGCCGGAACCATGAGGAAAGCCGACGGAGAGGACGATGGTCCGGAAATGCAGGTGGTGCCTCAGAACTGAACTGCTCAATCTCAATGCTGGAACGTGAAGCATCAACGGCCGAGATTGGAGCATTTTTATTCCCCTGGCTGGCTCCAGCGCATGCGTCAATACGGGAGACAGGCAATTTAATTGTTTCTTCAATTTAAAGGCACAAAGCTGGCGGCAGGCCTTTTTTAGTGCGTATCTGGCAACCTTGACAGTGCTGTCATACAGAACACCAAGAGGAGCCAGAGGAGGAGCGTGGGTGTCATTCCATGGGCAAGTAAACAGGGGTAGGAAAGAGATCAAGTTAGAGGGCGGTAAAGAGCAAAGACGCAATGAAATGTGCACACAAAAGTGGGGATTACAAAGGAGTCACTCAACAGCAAAAAACAAAAATGGTGGGAGACCCAGAAAAGCAGCAATGAAAGTGCACACAAAAGTGGGGATTACACAGGAGTCACTGCAACATAAAAATAAATGAAAAACGTCTGAGGCCTAGAGAAGCGCACCACAAAGGACATCCCACATTAGTCTAACACCTGGATGGAAGAACAAGAAGAAAAGGAGAGACACATTAACAGACTTGATTTTGCTACGCACAGAGCTCAGTCGCAACATAGTGCTTTCAGACAAGGTAACCAGTGTTTTGTTTAACTTGTACTTTCTGTTGCCAGGATTCTGCCAGAAAGGACTTGGGTGAAGAAATTGGTTTGTGGGTTTAATACTGGAATCATGCACACTACATTTTTGAAACTTTGATGAAGGAACCTTTATGGACTATCTAAAAACAACAAAACTAAATGTTGTTTGAGACATAATAAGCTTTTGTGCGGTGATCCCTTAAAAGATACAACTAATACTAGACTAAAGCCTCATTATTTTTTTTTTATAGATAACATATCTGCCGGCACAATTCATCAGACTGGTGTGAATGCCTGCGGCAGTGTTGCGGTTGAGTAGACAAGACACAGCATCTTTTGACTCCACATGCTCTCTCTATCCCAACCCCCTTCCCCCTGGAATTTGGCACTGAAGCAGTGCCTCCTTCTGTACACCAAGTGAAAGTCTCATGGGGTTTCGGGAACTAGGGTCACCACCTAATTGGAATCACCTGGGATCGAGGTAGGTGGCTTGTGACAGAAGGCTAAGCCACACACCTAACATTCCTTTCGGGTGGTGCCATGACCAATCAAGACCAAATATTCACGGACGATCTAGAACGAGCCTTATCAGGGGACCTCAATTATGCTATCAATCTGAGTTAATGCAGCAGTTGCAACTAGATTTGAATAGATTAAAAGCAGAAAATGCAACACTTATAGAAGAGTTGCAAAGAGAGAGCATACACTTCACACGATGGAGGCGATACTTAACCCAAAGATAGTCACCCAGTTTTGACTCAGCCTGTGTTTGGAGAACCATTTCAGAGAGGGGCGTTTACAACTACTGACCAGAATCTGCATGTATCTGTCTCTACACACAGTCCTCTGCCCTTAGCAGCTCCAGACCGCTTTCATTGTGACAGTACTAAATTTGCAGCCTTTATGAGTCAATGCCAATTACCTTTCCTTTGCAAACCTCAGGCATTCCGCAATGACGCTGCTAAAGTAGCACTTGTAATCTCTTATTTGGGCGTTGTATACCCTAACTGGGTAATTTGTTTAATAGAAATAAATGATCCCCTTTTGTACAGCTATTCTGCTTTAAAGGCTGCCATGACTAAGTTATTTGCAAAAAATGGTTTTATCCAAGAAAGCGACAATGAGTTATTAAACCTACGACAAGATTCTAAGGACCTGCTGACTTATCACACTACTTTCAATCTATTGGTGCTGGAAATGCACTGGCAGAAGGAGAAAAGAACATCCTTATTCTAGCAATGGTTAAGAGATGCCCTTAAACATTCCCATTTGCACATCGTTGATCTGCTCGACGATTGTGTAGACTTTATTGATCTTGTGGTTAAGCTAGATCACTGATTGGCGAGGGAAAGGGTGACCTATCTCACAGAGACACCAGATTAATTGTTCTCAAAACCGAGAAGAAAAGGTCAGACAGTAAGACTCTTGATACTGAACCTATGCAGATAGGACGTATAATGGGTCCACTATCTAATGAGGAAAAGGAACATCGCTGCAAATTAAGCCTATGTCTTTACTGTGGCAAAGCTGGTAATTTTGCTTGGGAATGTTCGGCAAAACCAAAAAGGACTAAGGCTGTGGCTAGTGTAGAGGTCGATAAAGAACAGGGAAAACTAAGGCTGTCGACCAGAAGTGAGATCAGCTCATCGAGAGAAGCCGTACAGATCTCACAAAATCTGACCAATGTAGGAACACAAATTAATCTTACTATTCAAGTCACAGTAATCCTATACTCACAGCGGAGGCACAAAATAGCCATGCTTATTAATTCAGGGGTCACAAGCAATTTCTTTGATCTAAACCTTGCTGCCACGGTTGGGTTCACAAAGTTCCCAAAGAAAAATATGAGCCTATGCGAGCAGTAAATGGTTCAGAGTTGTTTTCTGCACTAATTTGTTTTCAGACAGAGGCTCTAACCTTAGTGTGCGATAATGGCATTCTGAACAACTTTTCTTTGATCTAATAGATACTCCCATCTTTGGGTTAATTTCGGAGTACCTTGGCTAGAACACCATAATCCAAAAATTGATTGAGTACACCACACCATAAGCTTGGACTCACCATTCTCTACTACTATCTGCTACCAAGAGGCTGCAGAGGTGAGAATACATCTGCATTGCGCCTTGGTCAAAGGAACAGAAAACCTTAAAATACCTAAAGAATACCAGGATTTTCAAGATGTTTTAACCCTGTGAAAGCCACCCAACTGCCCCCACACAGATTCTTTGATTGCGGCTTAGATCTCCTCCCAGGAGGAATGCTGCCCTGCGGTACAGCTTACTCATTGAAGGAACCTGAAACTCAATATCTACACAAATATCTGGATAAGGTACTAGAGATAGGTTTTATATGCCACTCCATGTCGCCTATATCTTCCCCATTCTTCTTTGTACCCAAGAAGAAAGAAGAGTTTAGGGTTTGTGCGGATTGTATGGGGTCCAATAAGGTGACTATTGGGAACCGCTATCCTCTCCTGTTAATTCTGGTACTACTTGATCAGGTCACAAATTCCACCATTTAGACGAAACTATATTTACAGAGAGCTTACCACTTAATCTGTGTAGAAGAAGCACTGAGTTTGGGCTGTTTAAGTATACTGTTATGCCCTTCGGGCTATGTAATGCACTGGTAGCATTTCAATATATCATCAACAAGGTCTTGGCGGAGTTTTTGGATGTTTGTGCAATCGTCTCCATAGATGACAATCTGATTTACTCAAACTCAGAACAAGAACATGTACAGCATGTACGCGCCATCTTGCTGCGCCTTAAGGAAAACTCTTTCTTTACTAAATTTTACAAATGTTCTTTCCATGTGCAGTCAGTAGAGTTTCTGGCGTATCACTTTTCTCTGACAGGCATCACTATGGACCCTAAAAAGGGAGAAGCCATTATCAATTGGCCAACTCAAACAAATGTCAAGAAAATTCAACAGATACCTGGCTTTGCCAATTTTTATCGTAGCTTCATCCCACACTTTTCTGAGATATTGGCATCCATAACCCATAACCCAGCTGCTAAAAATGGGCAAACATTTGCCTGGCCTCCAGAAGCCAACCAGGCATTGCAACTGTTAAAATCTAAACTCCCCACTGCATCCATTCTTCAGCATCCCAATCCAGACCAGCCCTATTACGTTGAAGCCGATGCTTCGCAGGTAGCGGTAGGAGGAATTTTATCTCAAAAGAACCCAAGAACTGGCCACATACATCCCATACCCTTTTATTCCCAAAAACGTCCACCAGCATAGCACAACTATACAGTGGCTGAAAGAGAACTTCTGGCCATCTAACTGGTGTTCACTGAATGGGGGCATTACCTATAGGGGCTAAACATACAGTCACAATATTCTCAGATCATACAAATGTACAATTGTTTAGCCCCGTTAGGGCTCTCACCCTTCTAATACAATGGCTACATTTCTTTAGTGGGCTCGATTTCATCATCACCTATCTACCTTGGACCAAGAAGTTACAGTCGGATGATCTTTCTATACTGGGGGCTTCTTACTCTTCCCATTCTACATCAGACTCCCCTACTATCATTTCAACGGAAAAGAAAGTCACAGTCAGCGAGTGTGACACCTTTATGGCCACCTTACTCAAAGAATATAAAAATCTAAAGGCCGATGAATGGAACAAAACACCTAACCATACTATCACACACAAGCTATTCCTTCATGCTCAGAAACTGTACATCACTACTATGAATCCAGACATCAGGAAATTAAATGGAATCACAGCATAACATTAACGGGGCTCCCAGGTATAGTGAAAACCCTAAGAAATTGTCCAAAAAACCTCATGGAAGAACATGCAGAAGGATATACAAGAATATGTATCTGGTTGCACAACTTTGCACAAAACAAGAACACTCACACTGTGCTTGCAGGCTTTTTAAAGTCTCTGCTTATACCCCCAGTTCCTTGGCACGCCATTAGTCTGGATTTTATTACTAACCCTCCAGCAAGCAATACCTTCAAGGTCATTTTAGTAACTGTTGACATGTTATAAAATTGGCACATTCCATTCTCCTCTAAAAGATACCCTCAGTCACAGAATTTAGCCAAATATCCATTGATCATATCTAAGCCTGCATGGTTTACCGACTAAAATGGTCTCAGATAGCAGGGTTTAGTTCACATCTACAATTTGGAGAACACTTTGTGATAAGTTAGGAATATAGGTAGCCTTGCCATCTGCCTTGTACCCACACACACACGGGCAAACTGAATTTGTCAACCAATTTCTAAAAACTACACTAAGATGCTTACTATCTATGTACACAGGACAATGGGATCAGGCCTTACCCCTAGCTGAATCCACTTATAATAACAGCACCTACTCAGCCATAAACTACACACCCTTCTTCTTAATGTCAGGACAACATCCTCAGGCCCTTCCCATTGATATATCAGGAGTTTCTACTACGCTACCTTCAGTCACAGAAAGATTAGAACAACTAGAACACGCTAGGACAAGTTTAGCAAAAGCCAAATTGGTCATGAAGGCACAAGCTGACAAGCACTGAACCCCAGCACCTGTATACAAGGAAGGGGACAGTGTATGGTTATCAACGGGACACTTACAACTCTACAACTAGAAGGCCCATGGAAACTACGACCACAGTTTATAGGTCCTTCTGACATTATCAAGATAATTAATCCAGTCACCTTCAAGCTTCGGCTTCCCCCGAATACACTATCAACCCAGTGTTTTACGTTTCACTGATCAAGCCATACCACCCTGCCACACGAAAAGATACCCAACCCGTTCAGATTAACGGCCAACAAGAGTACGAAGTTCACTGCATTTTGGACTCCAAACAATCTGAGGGAAAACTATATCACCTTATAATTTGGCAGGGTCATGACCCTACAGAGCGTTCCTGGGAACCAGCCTCCTTGGTTCATGGCCCATGACTGGTGAGATGGTTTCATGCTCTCCACCCCACCAAACCACAGCCTGTTAGACTGCCTTTGGGAGGTGCGACTGTCAGGATTCCTGCCACATCTCACCTCCCTTGACTATCACAATATACCGACATGACTCTTATTATTCCTCTAAACACTTATGAATGTACAAACATCTTGTACACTGACGTTTGACCCTATTACATGCTGTTGGTAATAGCTAGCTGCAGTTGATGTTCCCCAGTTTGTTTCAAAAGGCTTAATAACTTTTACAAATGTTTTACCATGCATATGCAAGGTCAGGTTTCAGGCTCCATGGAAATATCCAGAAAATCCACCAGAATAAGCATCAAGTACCCGCCATAGATGACCTCAACGTGAACCTTCTGGAAGATAGCCCTCATCAAAGTAATCCCCTGAACCTGTTCCTTGCTATAAGCAATTAGAACACAACCTTTGTGAACATTCTAAAACACCTTCTAGAAGACAGCCTCATCAAAAAAGTCCTGACTAGTCAGGCAGCTGTTCAGTCTAAGGTGGTTGCTTCCCAGCTAACAGAAAAGAAAGTGGAAGAAGGATGTTCACTACAGGATGTATTGACCCCCCTCACCCCCAAAAAAGCAGGCATGCCCCCTGAACTCCAAAACACATCTAAAGTAGCTCCTTCACCTGTCAGGGGAGAGCTAAATGTGTGGTTACGGGCACTGACAGCTGAAGAGTGCACTTCAGGCTAGGTCAACTTCCCAGAGGGAGTGACCGGGCCAGACATATGTAAGGCAGAGTAGACCCTGCCACAAGCCAACCATTTTCCCTACTTGTTCTTGCCTGACAGACTAGGTAGGCTCTACCAAATCGTGGCTGAGCTTCCTGGCTTGTTGGCTGGGGAGTGGGGGGGGGGGGTTGTGTAGAAAAATGATGTTCTGTTGCAGTATCCCCCACTTTTTGTGTGATATCTAATGCAACTATGACTGAATGTCTACTGGGTCCAAGCTAATCAGGCCTCAGTACCTGTGTTCATTTCCCTAAACTGTACCATTGTTTCCACAATTGCAACACCTCTGGCTCACATATAAGTCCCTTGTAAAAGGTACACGTGGTACCAAGGGCATTGTGACCAGAGAGGGTCTCTAAGAGCTGCAGCATGTGTAATGCCACTTGAAGAGAACCCTCGCCAAACACATGCACAATACCACTGCAGCCTGAGTGTCTTGGTGCAATTAAAAGTAAAGATTTGACCTGGCACACATCCATGTGTGTCAGGCCACCAGCACTGCCAGAGGCATAGGTAAGTCACCCCTCCAAAAGGCCTTACAACTTGAGGCAGGGTGCACTATACCTCTGGCGAGGGCAAAACTGCATGAGCAGCTATACCCCTATAGTGTCTAAGTCCATTCTTAGACATTATAAGTGCATAGTGAAGTTGTATCAAGTACATGGGCTTGTAGCTTGTCATTACGAGTTTCACAGCTCCAAGATGGCTTCACCTAATACTAAACATCGCAGATTAATGAGCCCACACTGATTCTAGTGTTAGATTCATTAATAAAAGTCCTCAGAGGGCACCACTAGTTTGTAGCTAACTGGACTGCACCAGCCTGCGACTTCCAGACATGTTTCTGACCCCCTGAGGTGGGAGCCTTGTGCTCTCGTGGGTCAGAAGCAAAGCCTGCTCTAGATGGAAGCGCTTCACACCTACCCCCAAGCAGGAATAGCATTTATTGGTGTTGAGCCTCAAAGGTTTCCTGCCCTCCGTTATACTAGCCAGGGCCTCTCCAGCTAGTGGAGTTGCCCGCCCCCCTGACCAAGTCCCACTTTTGGTGGCAAAGTTGGCAGAAAAATGAGTAAGCAAGAGAGCTATGTCCCATCTCAGCCACGACCACCCCTAAGGTGTCATGAGCTGAAGTGACCCCCCTCTTCGAAAATCCTCCATATTGTTTTAAAGGATATGGACCAATAGGGTTAGAGAAGTGTTCACCCCCCAAAAAGAATAAACACATAGAGTGTGTAGTCACCCTAAAGGTAAGTATCCCATTGGCTACCACCTGTAACTCCTGCTAACGCCCCCAAGGTT
The DNA here is from genome assembly GCF_964263255.1 of Lissotriton vulgaris. NCBI lineage: Eukaryota > Metazoa > Chordata > Amphibia > Caudata > Salamandridae > Lissotriton > Lissotriton vulgaris. The sequence goes on along the minus strand of NC_141693.1, from coordinate 1,608,685,843 downwards.
TAGTACTTTAGGGGCTCGCCTAAACCAAGAGATTCAGATTCCTGGTGACCTAGTAAAGAAGAAGAAGGACCAAATTGCCTTACCAGCAGTGAAGACTCCAGACGACAACTGACTTGGCCCCAGCCCTACCTGACCTGTCTGCAATCCTTGAAGAAGACTGCGGCAAAAACTGACTTGTCCTGCAGGGCCGGGGAACTCCAAAATCTTGGGAGGATTACCTGCCTTCCCTAAATACCAAGGACTCCTGAGGACAGCGACCCTCCCCACAAAGAAACCACCAAGAAGAGCCCCTTTACCCCCTTCTGCGGCCCACATCCCCCAATACGTGCCAGCTGCCACTGGCCTCCAGCCCAAACACATCTCACTGGTGCTAAGAAGGTTTCCCAGTGGTCCTAAGCTTGAGTCCATCCCAGATTGACCTCTCCTGGACTCCATCACTTTGCCTGCAGCCTCAACACGAAGGTTCCTATTAACTCCGACTGGCTACTGTAAGGATCTTCCCACCTCAAAGGACACCCCTGCACCAGTAGACCCTTGGGCTTGGGAAGCCTGGTCGATGGTGCCCAGGTGCCCCTCAAGATCCCAACTTACCTCCAGAGCCACCAGTTCACTTTGTCCATTCTCCTGATCCTAGTCTGCAGCCTTTGTCCAAGATCTTCAATCTCCATTGCTTTGCAATGGGCGCCCAACACTGTGTTGGCACTCTGCACCCAGCTGCCTCTGTGTGTGTGTCTGAGGATGTGTGTTTGGAGCTCCTCGTGGCCCCTCCAGTGCTGTTCCTAACCCCCAGAGATTGGCCCCCAAGTACGGTTTTACCTACCTGCAACCGGCACCTCTTTGCATGCCCCCAGTCTCAATTGGCTAACATTGGGCCCAGAGATCGAATTTGACCTCTGCACCCTGCCGATCCAGTGCCGCTGGTGATGAAGTCTCTACACTTACCTGACCCTAAAAACTGTAATTTCACAAAATGTATTTTACTGCAACAAAATATATTTAAATCTAAGTAACAAACGGGAAACATCGGTTATATTACGGTGTTCACACCACAATACCCACGCCGGCATTACAACGCAAGTCATTACAATGACTTGCACTGGATGGCGCTCTAAGCAAAGGAATAGTATGATTTACTATTTTAACACCTTCCCTACTGTAACGTAGGCTGGAGTTAGAATAGTAAATCATACTATTCCTAAGTCCAGCGCCTTCCAGCGCAAGTCGTTGTAACGACTTGCGTTGTAATGCCTGCGTTGTAAAGGTATTGCAGTGTGAACACCGCGGTGTAACATCGTATATTTGTATTAAATATTTTTACAAACAATTGGTCTCAGATTAAGTCATTGCGCTCTCCTTAGTGTTGACTGTAGTATGACACTACAGTCAAAACTGAGGGGCGCACAAATATTGTGGACTGCATGTCCCACAATGAAAAGGAGCAAACTTTGCTGGGATATGATGTGGTGTAAACCCACACACTTTTTCCTGCCCAGACTGATTTTCATGACCTCTTTTACCATTTATCACATGCTCCTAATGTTACTTTTTGTACAAATGCATTCCGGGCCATTGACTACACTTAATCCGGCCTGAGCCGGAGAGTACGGCCCGAGCCGGAGAGTACGGCCTGAGATGGAGAGTACATCCCAGCTTTGGAGAGTACGATCAAGCCGGTGATTCTTGCGCAGCTGCAGCCGTAAAGACACGACTTGTAAATGACCTCTGTGAATACCAAAAGTCATAAAGTTATACTTTTGTCTCAGATTGTGTTTGCGAATTGGGCCGAATAAGAGTGCATGGGGCTTGATCCTATTTTATCTAACCCTTATTCTAAACAGCCCAATCAGCACTCGCTCTGTGCTTTCATCTATAGCCTGCAGTCCCTCAGCTACCACCCTACACACTCTACCACAATCTGCAGAACTTACCCAATCCCTTCCATGCCTTACACAACCTCTTTCACACCTACACAACATTCTGCCATGCCTTACACAACCTCTTTCATGCCTTACATAACCTCTTCAATGCCTTACACATCCTTCAGACGTGCTCTGTAAACCTTCACCTGTAACCTGCCTACCCCCAGCCCTTCCCACACATTCTCAGCCATGTGCTTCAAGCCCCAGCAACATTGCACATATGAACCACACTGTGCTCATTCTCCACAAAGCTCTGCACATCTTCTATTACAATGCTTTTGATTGTCCTCTCTCAGCTACGCTCTGCCTCCCCCAAACCCGGGACCTGCCAGAGGCAATGACGGACAGAGCGTGGCCTCAATACTCCTGAGTATGTGCCCAGGTGAGGTGAGGTACAATCCCCGGTCGTGCTGGATGAATTCAATCATCTACTGACACGGAGGATATTCAACCGCATTGACTGTATCCTTTTTGTCTTGTTTCTTTGCGTGACATATTCACTTTGCAGTAGCAAACTTCAGAACAGAGGCCCTGAAGAAAGCCTTGGGTCTTCCCCATTTAGGCTGAAACATATCGGCCCCTATGCAGTTATTTGTTTAACACTGCTTTCTTGCACTGTTCTTGTTTTTAACTAGGAGGAGGCAAGATCCTTATTAAAATTGTTTTTCTAGTCCTCTATCCTGTTTTAATTCACCACTTTCACCTTTTTGCACTGCACCTTTTCCCATCATCCTGATATGACTTGGTCTAAGAAGTGTTTGTGGGCAGTGACCTTATTGTGGTACAAGGCAAGATCATGGTCTCAATGATCAAGAGGCTTTATTGCCTTGGTTGGATGACCAAATGATAACATTGATCATGTCAAGTTTTTGATGGGAATCCTACTAATACCTCTTGGGTTCTATTCACAAATTACCGTTGACATAGTGTAACTTGGTGTTGGTCATCACCGTATTAAATACCACTGATGACACCTTGAGATAATTTATTTATCTCTCTTTCTTGACCCCTAGGTTTCTTTGTTGTTTATATATTGTTTAGGGGGTGTTAACCTAGGCTCGGTCTTAAAAATTCCCTCAGACCCTTTTCCCATCGGTATGTTTTGCTTGCCCTCTGCAGCTGCCAAGTTGTGCATGGCATTGGCTACATTTGCACAGATTTGGCCATGCCCCACAAAATATGGCCTTTTCATGCCCTTTGTCAGCCTCTCAGGCAACTTCTATGCATTGTTAATCTCCTTCACTGCACGTTTTAAGCCAATATTCACCCCAATATATTGCAGACTTGTGCGCATTCTTATTCAGGATATTGCATTCCATATTGATTATTCAGACAACAATCCCATCCCCCCTCCCACCACCAGAAATACATCATATTTGTAACCCAACCGGTCCTTGTCTACGTATTGATGGGGAATTGCAGATATTGCCATGGTACACATTCCATTTCCCTCATATCTTGTCCCACTTCTTGGGGCAACCCCTATTCATGTAGACTGCTCGTTTCCGCCAGCATACACCAATCGACATCCCGCTCCCATCCCACTATTGTTGGTAGGTCCGGGACGCCCCATTTACATGCGATGTTGCATTTCGCAAGTCCAAATCCATTAGCAGCCCACAGTTGGTCCATGCGGCTAAAATCGGTATAGTCCCATGTTGAGTCCCATGTTAAGAAGGCAGATCATCGGAGACAGTGTTAAGGCAAAACCACACACCTCACCCACTGTTCGATTGACTGCTTCCCAGATAACCCATATCGAGGGGCACTCCCAGATCATGTGGTAGAATGTACCCACCTCCCTGCAACCCATTATGCTGTCCTCCGAACCACTATAGCTCATCTTGGCTAATGTTGTGCAAGTGATATATGTTTGATGTAACACTTTTAATTGAACCAGTCTTAGTCGCGACAGTATGGCCACCTCGCGTGGGGTGGAGAGTGCATCCCTACAGTCTTCTTCCACCAAGTCACCCAAGTCAGTCTGCCAGCGTGTACATAGGTGTATCAACTGGTCTGGTAGGTTATCAATGATTTTCTGCTAATATTCTGTCCTCCAGCGGGTTAGCCTCAGGAATCTCATTGTTTCCTTTAATTGCTTCCCATAACGTGTGGCATACCTGTAAGTAACTGAAGGTTTTGCCGACAGATAGCGAGTATTCTTTTTGAAATTCTGCTCAAGTTGCCCAATATAGCGGCATGCCATAAGGGTGTCATTTGCGTCAATTTGCAGCCACAGCCAAGTTTTGTAGCGGTAGTATGCCATATGGCCACTGTAAGAGCAGTGGGCCCGGAGAGCCGCTGTCCTCGCACCTTTGTGTACAGTGCCTCTCTATACCCTCCTCCACTCATTAGCCATCTATCCATCCTAAATGCAGGGTCTTGCTGTGATCAATATACCCATCTGTCCTGCAGGGCAATGGCCCCATGATACCACCCACGAACCAATTTAGACCCTGCAATGAGTGGGGGCTTTCCATCCCAGAGTTCCTGAGGTCCCCATCGATTGACTTAAAATACGGGCCGGGCACCTTATGGAGTATTCTGTAATGCATAGAGGAGCCAGGGGAGAGCCATGATTTTGTATGGCTCTGTGCACCCAAATAGCAATATCTGCAACGTTCGCCAGTGGCGGTCATCACTTTGTAACCGGGTTAGGGGGCCCATGAGGTTCCGCTCATGGAAAAGCGATGGATTGGCTGTTGCGTAGACCCCTAGGTATCGAAACCCATCTTCAACGACTGTCACTTCCCAGTTAGCTTGAAGGGCTTGCGCTGGCCCATGAAGTACGTACACAGCCGACTTTGACCAGTTTATGACGTAGCCTGAGTATTTGCCGTGATTGGAGCAGATTTGAAGGATTCTACAGATGGAGGTGCGGGGTAGGCAACATAAAGTAAAATATCATGTGCATTCTTATACGTAATACTTGCTAGCCATGCTCTATAGTGGCCCTCTCTACACACTATCTCCTCAAATCTACCCAACCTCACTGCACCCCAATCTACCCTACCCCAATCTACTCCTACCTACGCCACTGCAATGTACCCCCACCCCACTCTACCCCACCCCATTCTACCCACTCCAATCCAACCCAATCCACTCCAATCTGTTGCAGGGATTCTGCTCAGGAATAGAACTAAGATTGGGACCAGAGAACATCAGTATGTAGGGACTGAGTCACCATACCACCTCGGTACCTATAGGCCTGAGTCCGACTAACATATAGTGCTTGCTCTCCTAACTTTTCCAGAGAGACAAGTAATTTGGCACCCCAGAACACAACACTCTTGAACCCCCTCAGGGATCGCGGAAGCAGGTTATCACCTTTCGTTCTCTTACTCCACAAGAAAATAGAAAAGAGACACGATGGAAGCACACAATATGTATTTAAACTATTGTGGTCTAATATGCGATAACTGTGCCAGGATTAGAAAGCACATACAGGTCAGTAATGTCATTAGCATTATCAAAAGATTATATGCAATAAAAATCCCTGTTCACATTTAGCGGACAGATTTGCCTACACCCTCCCTCACTCTAGAAGCAAAGCGTTCAGCCACGGTCCATGCAGGTAACAGTGGTGGGGCGGTGGGGCCGTGTAAGGGGGGATTTTGAGGGACGATGCTGAGGGAAAATGTATTATTTATTTAATTTTCCCTCTGTATCGTTCCTCACAATCCCCCCTTACCCGGCCGCCCCGCCTCAATGCTGTTACCTGCATGGACCGCGGGTGAAAGTGTTATATTATAGATCTCTGGGTGTAGTGGTGAACCCCATACCTTAGCACACATAGATTGCTGCTCTACATCTCAGCCAGTGCAGTCCTTTTGTCTCAGGGCCTTTGCTGTGACTTCAAGTCTCCCATCTGTGTGTTTTCAAAATGACAAGTCCCTATTTATATGATAAAATGTGTGTTCAAAAACAGCAGCTAGGATCTCTATTATGTCTAAATACTAGTGTGCGACCATGGAGAATAACAAGGAGAAACGATGTTTGACCTTGCCTAGGCTGTTCACACTAAATCCAAGGAAGAGAACAAAATATGAAAACATGTGCTGCCTGTGTGCAAAAATACAACGTGATTTTTTTTTATAACTCTTTTTATTAAACAAAGAGAAGACGGCATTTAGTGTTACAGCATCCAGATATTATAACAAGTTCAAATATACATTGGTACACTGGTTAAATCAACACAACAGGGCAGGGAAACATGAGCTCATGGGGTAAAGGATTCCTCCAGAGCAGGGGCAGCTGGTGGAACACAAATGTTCCTCCTGTACACATTCCATTTGTCCCAGATTGCTATCAACTTTTTAGGGCATCCTTGTGCGACATACACTGTCTTCTCCCTAATCATGAACTGTAGTGTAGTTCCTATATTCCCAATAGGCTCTGTACATTGGAATAATATATATGTTGTATCTTGAGTCTTCCTGTTGCTCAGCTAAAATGTCTGTGTTGTGGAATGTTGGATGGGTGGAATGCTAGTTGTTTGTGAATGTCAGTTGGGTGAGGGCTGAGCAGCAGGAAGACTCAAGATACAATATAATCCTATAGATGTGACGTAGGGCATATGTCTACTAGGTCTCTATTGAATATATTAGACTTAATTGTGAGTGCCAGCTAGCTCAGAGGTCACTAGAAACGTTCTCGAATAAACAAGAAGGGATTTGTTTCTGACAACCGCATAAACATGACAACTTTGTTTCCCCAAGATAAAACGTATCTTCAGAGTCGTGGAAACAATAGATAGATATTTTACTCAGTCAATCGTGCATGCTTCGTTTCATCAGAGGTGCAGAGAAAATAGAGAGACGGGCATTTTCAATAAAAAGTGTTTATTGAACAGTCTTCATTCTCTTGCAGAAGAAATGAACTGCTACAATCGTAATACTGGCTGTAAAGGATAATGCGTACAGCAAGAAGAGTATTATAAAATAATACTGTAAAAGCATGGCATGGTTTCTAAGCCATAAAATACATACATGAATAAATAAAGACTAAAAGTACTCAACTGGTGCTTCTAAAATACGCCTACCCCGATGTACCTAACCTAAGTCTAGTATGAGTGAGAAGTAAGTGAGGTGTAGCATAGGTTTAGTATTCTTTGCCAATAATCTATCCAAGATTTCTCTTAGGTTCTAATCAGCTCTGTACCTTGGTTTAGAATGAAGGAGGTCTGGTAGCTCTTTCTCAGGACTCGATTTCCCAACACCCCACAAGGGGAGCTTGGAAACACTAGAGCTGGATTTCTTGGCAAGAGAAAAGACAGCGTCTCACTCAGTGCATCTGCTGGAGGGTCGGCTTCCTTCGGCACTTGCTGTAGCGAGATGCATCGGGCAAGTAGATAGTTGAACTGTTCCAAACTACTGTGTGTTTGCTAGGGCAAGTGTGGGCATATTTATACCTTGAAGGTGCCAAGTTTGAGGTAAAGTTGGACATAATAACATCATCAAAGAGTCTCAGTTCTTTGAAAACTCCATGAGTTCTTGGAAAAATGAAAATTCAAGCAAGGGGAAGTCCCTAACTGCTGAAGCCAAGTTTTCCAAGAAATCGTTGTGGATTTTCGGAACCTAGTGGAAGTAGCTATGCCGTATTTGGACTGCATGAGCTATGTCTAAATATGGTTATGATTTCTATACCTATATAAGGATATGGTGATTTATCCCTACATCAGATCATGAATCAGGAAAATTACACCAGGGTCCTAAAATGCTATACAACACCCACTCCACTTTATTATGTTCAACATTACTAAATTCTAAGTATTTAAAACATATCTAAAGCATGTGTTTACAATCCCACCCAAAATACATAAAATGCATTTAAAAATGGTTGTACACAAAAAATGCGTATTTGTACAGTACGCATTAAAAGGCAATGATTTCATTGTAAGCATATGATATGATATTGGCAATGCTAACCAAATGAATCATGAAAATTACAATTATGAAATGGCTCTTAGTTACAGAAGATAAAGTCGAGACCATCCCATAGCATAATATATAAACTGTTTTGGTTTGTAGATAAGGTTAATATTGTTTCTAGGAAGTATTCAAAGAGTTCTTGTTCTCTAAGAATAGTTCTACTTTAAGCAGATTACTTTGTGCCAAATTTCAGTTTTGGAAAAAAGTCAAAATAAATCGTAGAAAAATAGAGTTCCAAAGCTAGAAGTTTTGTTTTGAAACAGTGAAGGTAGAATTCAGTGTTCATAGAATGCTGTGTGCTAATTTCAAAAGTTGTTCTCGGTGTCAGGAGAAAACATCAAATCTTCTAAGCTGGTGTCAGAACCAGTACCAAAAATCAAACCTTCCACTGGAGCTGAATGGCCGAAGATCCCCGATGAATATTTCCCAACTCCCCAACACCCCTGAACCGGAATCTCTCCGGTATCAGAAGCACGAGGGAAAAGGGAATGGGACAGAAAGAGAGACACTGGTTTCGTCACTGGATTCCGTCTAGAGCACACCTGACGGCACCTGTAAGGGAAGCACAATTATTCAGCCTACGAACTCTAACACCAAGAAGTTAAATGTATGTAAGCCCTAGTGAATACCTGGGTACCTTAACTTGTGTGGACTATTGCCTCTCTCTTATGATTCAATAATTCAAATTAAACTTTCTTCCTCTTTACAATTCTATGTGCCAGAGGTAATGAGGTACAAATATATATATATATATATATATATATATATATATATATATATATATATATATATATATATATATATACACTCCAACCAAAAACTCGTGCAACGCCTTTGCACAGAGTCCAGTACGCAGACGTAGTTGAATAAATCCACAGCCAGACTTACATGGATATTCTTCTTTTTATTCCATTTTCATAGTAAAGTGCAGAGGTGCAACAAAATGCCGTACAGACGCGTTTCGGGCGTGAACGCCCTTGCTCACTGTCAGCGGGTAAGCGGTTGAGTACAGGTTTAAATAATGCAACAACTGATTAACACATCGCGCCAAAACACTACCAATAGTCAATTGACATAGAAAGTGGACTTCAATTTACGTTTGGCTAGTTTACACCATACATTTGCGGCGGCCATGATAAGATGGTAACGGTGTGATTAGAATATTGCCATTATCGCATAACACTAGTATATGCATACAAATATACATATAATTAAGGGCATTTTCGCATAGGTCAACATCTAGATACAAGGAAATTCTATTATAAAGTGCTAATGCATAGATTCAATAGAAGTGCAAAAATGTTTTTTTTTTTTTTTTTTTTTACTGTGCAAATACGCAAACCATCTAATTTTATCATGTGCAAATACGCTGTAAACAGATACTCATTATTTACATTTTAAAAAAGAATTTCCTCCAAGATGTACTTCCTGCCCTTATAATTTATCATTCTCAAAGATGAATCCAATGCTGGTAATGCACTACCATAATAATCATGAATTTGGTCCAAAAAACATTCCACTTGTAAAATGTTGGAAATGGCGAGTGGATATTGGTAACAGTCAGTTGATATGTATGTAGAGAGTTGTAATACATAGTCATGCATTAAAAAATCGAAAGATAATTCTACATACACAGACCGCTGAATAACTAAAGCATATTAAAGTGAAGGAGTGCTAGACTGTCCTGATCAACATAGAAAAGACATCATGGGGTATGGGGAAAAAACAAATCAAAAAACATGTTAAAATATGCGAATGCATAATGAATCAGTTCATTGAATTTTCTTGAAATGCCCAAATGTGATTCGAGTTGGTATAATAAATCTTACATACAAGGTTGACATAGGTCCCTGCCACAGACCAACGTCTTCCCTATTATATCTAAAGCAAAACACAATGCGTGGAAATATCGTAAAATATAAATGTGGGAACATGGTAATGTACCGACAGGACATAACATTAGGACTGATCAGTACGGATGACTGCCTGTTCTAATAGTGAAAAGATGCCATATTGGCCCATGGTGCTGTACAGAAACAGGGTCTTAAAGAAAAGTGCTCAGGTCTTCCCCCATGTTCAAACCTCCCGGGATCTTTGTGTTGAGGCGAACAATATACAGGGACTCCAACTGTCTCAACTGTCTTTCGTAGTCCCCACCTTTCTTTGAAGTTCTGACCGCATCTATCACATAGTAACTCAGATGGGATAGGTTTCTACTGTGGAATTGATCAAAATGTCGAGCCACAGGATAATTTTTGTCACAGTTCACTATGGCCCGTAGGTGCTGTAGGATACGTTGGTGCACAGGTAGTTTTGTACTACCAAGGTATCTCAGATTACATGAGCACGTAAGTACTCGGTTTTGCAGGTATAGTGGCCTTTTATATATGTTGGTTTACAATCGAATGGTGTCATGTATGTTCTAGTGTTGGTGCCAAATTTGCATGCCCTGCAAGATATGCACCGAAAGAAACCTTTTTGAGGTGACAACCAATCATTGTTTTTGATTAATTCTGGTGAACTGGACACTAAGGCATTTCTCATGCTATAAGCCCGTCTGTAGGTCACTTCAGGTTTTTAGGCAGAATGTCTTTAAGTGTTGGATCAGTGAGAATGACAGACCATTGTCCTCTGACTAGTTTGGAAATTTGATTGGCCTGACGACTGAAACCCGTGATCAATCGTATGGCGTTGCTATTCTCTTTCTGATTTTCAGGGATGGAAACAGAATTGGAAGGGGCCTGCAGTAGACTCGTTCTGTCTAGCTATATATATATTCACTGAAAAAACCATGGGCTCTTATGCACAGTTATTTATATATGTCAACTCTCACATGCACTGTGTTTTACATATGTACTTACTTTGACATGGTAGCACTGAGATATCCATTCACTCACCAATACACTCATGCACACAGTTAACCGCCCATACAGCTGTTTCCACATGCACTTTTGAACCCATACATCTAGTGAATCAACTGCTCACACATCTATGCACAGAGTCATACGCCTCCCAGCCACCCACACACACACTCAGTCTCCCATACAAATACTTGGGCAACCAATCAATAACCCATATAGTTACTCATATAGCTACTGATCAACACATGCAGCAGTTTACAGAACTACAGACATAATGATGCACAAATTAAGACAGTTTAGTCACTAACCCATGCACTCAGTGAGACACATCTAATCACTCTCTCATACAGTCAGTCATGCACCTACTAAATCCTTCATCCAGACACTTATACATCCACTCATTCTTCAATATGTAAGACATATTTTAAATTTACAGAAACATACAGTCACTGGATGATGTCATCAGTGATGTCACTGACCATGTCATGAATGATGTAATATGTGACATCATCAGCAGTGGATTGTGGGTGCGCGATATATAGTTAGCGCAACTAACTATATATGCGAATTTCAATGGTTTTATGCGAGTAAAATAAGGTTTTGTAAATGCTAATCCCTAACTATATATGGTCTATAACCCATGGTTTTTTCAGTGAATTTTCAAGGTTTTGTAAATGCAAATTCCTAACTATATATAGTCTATAACCTATGGTTTTTTCAGTGAATTTCATTGGTTTTTTAAAAGCTAATATCTATAGCTGTAAAATATATTCTTTATTACGTGACGTACCACGTAGCCACGTGAGACGCCTCATGACGCGTCACATAAACGTGACGTATCGTCTCTGCAGCGCAAACAAAACCCGTAACGTAAGCGCGCCAGAGCACGCTTACAGATATATATATATTTTTTTTAACCTTAATTAGACAAAATCCACACGTGCACATATCTTGAGGCCTTGCAAAGGCACATTAAACAAACAGTCCCTACAATTTTGCCAAGTTTGGTGGAAATCTATTCCTTTAAATTTTATTTTACTGTTTCTCTTGGTTTTCCACTTGTTACGCATACCGGAACGCTACCCGGTACGCAAACCGGACGCTCCAAAAACACAAGATGTCGGACTCCTGTTACGCTACCGTTTAGCTGCCCGGTTGGCGTACCGGGAAGCGCCTCTACCGAGAAAAATCGCAATTTTTTTTCTTTTTTCCTTTTGCCCTGCGGGGCACTTTAATATCCCCCTCATCAATCCTAGGGGGTCAGGAGGGGTCTACCGTGCCCCCTTTCCTTCATTTCCCCCTTCGTTTTTCACCACCTCTTGTCTCTCGATCCTACAGAGAGACAAGATGGCGGCCACTCCGGACTGTTTACAATGTTGACAGCCAATCAGCTTCTCCTCAGACTCCCGTTACGCTGCCGGTTAGCTGCCTGGTTAGCTGCCCGGTTCACGTACCGATTTGCGCCTCTATGACAAAAAAACGCAATTTTTTTTATTTTGTTTTGGCCCCGAGGGGCACTTTAATATCCCCCTCATCAATCCTAGGGGGTCAGACGGGGTCTACCTTGCCCCCTTTCCTTCATTTCCCCCTTCGTTTTGGCCTCCTCTTGTCTCTCGATCCTACCGAGAGACAAGATGGCTACGGACTGTTTAGAATGTTGACAGACACCGGAGAGCCAATCAGATTCGCTTCGCAAAGCTCCGTTATGCGAAAAGTACGCGAACTGGTGCGCTATCCGGTACGCTGTCACAGATATATAATTTTTTTTAAACGTTAATTTCTCAAAATCCACTGGAGCACATATATTGAGACCCAGCAAAGGCACATCGGGCTAACAGTCCCTACAATTTTGCCAAGTTTCGTGCAAATCCATTCAGCCGTTCGAGCTAAAAGTGAGCCCAAACGCCCTATGGAAAAATGAATGGGAAAAACGCGTTTTGGGACCCCCCTTTTTTCTCGGCCCCCCCTTGACGAAACCCCCCCAAATTTTCAGGGGCTTCTCAGAAACAAAATGTGCCATTTTCCTCAAAATTTCAGCCGATTCCGTCCACAAACGCCAAAGTTATTAGACATAGAATTTTCAAAAGTCCCATAGAGAAAAAATCCTAACTATATATACCTACTGGCGACCGCCAGTAGGTAATATATATATATATATATATATATATATATATATATATATATATATATATATATATATATATATATGCCTTAACAAACGCTGCTATCCTGCTGAACTACTTTAGGCGGGTGCATCCTTCGTGCAAGCGGCAGTTTGCACGAAGGATGCACCCGCCTAAAGTAGTTCAGCAGGATAGCGGTGCTTGTTAAGGCATCTGTGGATTAATAGCCTGCGTGAACCGCCAATGAAAATGAATCCCGTATATCTGGCTTGTGACCAACACAGGTAGCGCCGATGACTGACATCGTCTACACTGATGCGGAATCCAAAATCAGCGGCTGGCGAAAAGGGATAAAGCGGACCAACAAGCTCCACAACACACCCCTGGCAAAGTCGGACCATCGAATTGGACATTGTTTCTACATCCAGAAAATGAAAGATCTTTAAAATGGAACATAGCCACGAATCTGGTGAGTGGCATGAATAAAAAACACACTGAAAGATGGCAGCTACAAGCAGAGTAATGGGAAGGGGGAGGAACATGAAAATAGTCCCTCTTCGTTGTTGCCATAAGGGGAGGAGCGAGGCTGACTTTTAAAACCTTGACCAAGAGAAGCCTTCAAATTGTGCACACAGCGTCTGAGGAAGTCGTTAGACGAAACGCGTCATGCTATTTGCATTAAAAGCCTTTGAACATCCCAGTGTGCTCCATGTGTCTTTTTAAAGAAGGACACCCTTTGTTAAAGATATATATATATATATATATATATATATATATATATATATATATATATATATATATATATATATATATTTATTTATATATATATATATATATATATATATATATATATATATATATATATATATATATATATATATATATATATATATATATATATATATGTTTCCAGGTATTTTACATAAACATGCTAATTTAAAATAACATGTAAATTGCCAGAGTGTCCTTGAACTAATTAAAATAATAAATACAGTTCAATTCTTTAAAACAACTTCTCTACAAGGGATCAATCCCATTGTTTTTGCCATTTATTTACAACGTGAACATAGGAAAAGATATAACCGGTTTATAACCAACCTACATTTTTTGTGATGCGCTTATATTTTAACCATTATTCTTATTTTTATGATTTTCGAGTTGTTTATTCACACTATGTGGTCTCAAGTACTAGAGAGGCAACAGGAAAGTGCAAAAAGTGCATACCATAATGTTAAATATATAAAGTGCCAATGTGAATGGTGCGAATTTCTCAAATTATTAAAATGTATGTACTAGGTCCAATCATCTGTACACCAGAAACTTCATAGAATTGTCAATTGATACAGATAAAATGATCCTCTTGGATCCTAAAAACATTTGAATGTATATAAAAATTCAAAACAATATACTTTAAGAAAATTGATATGAGGAAAAGTGAAATATACTGACATATTTAAATTATATACAGTTTCATTTACAAGGACAGATTTGATGATACTATTTACAGACAATTCAACTGAAGAACCGACGTGTCAAGGTAATGGCAGCTGATCATATTCTATAGAAAGCTGCGCATATCTTCCGTTGTGTTCAATCCATTGGGCCATTTGCAATCTAGATCCAAGATGTATTTGGTTTCTAGTTGCTGGAGTTGGCGTTCTCTATTGCCCCCTCTCCTTTTTCTACTTACAGCGTCAATTACATAGTAAGAAAGGCAATTGATGTTATTAGCATGCACTTTCTTAAAATGTCTCGGAACAGGATATGTTGCGTCGCTGTGTAGGATGGCCCTAATATGCTGCAATATCCTGACGTGCACCTGCAGCTTTGTACTACCCACGTAGCGCAGCCCACAGGTGCACGTCAGGACATATACAGCATACTTGGTTTTGCAGTTGAAATTGCCAGTTATTGGATTAGGAGTATTCTTGAAAGGTGTTGAGTACGATGACATATTGCACCCAAAATTGCACGCTCTGCATGTTGTACATTTGGTAAAGACCTTCTTAGATGGTAACCAGGTAGTGACCTTTCTAATTTCCGGAGACACTCTGTCCAACCTCGTGCCCATAGTGCTGCTTCTCCTGAATGTAATCACAGGTTTCGCTGCGATTCTACTTTGGAGGATATTATCTGTCAAAACAACAGGCCAATGCTTGTTAATTATAGACCTTATTTGACGTTCCTCCCTATTGTAGGTTGTAATCAATCTAGGAGTATTAGTTACAGTCAAAGGACTGTCCGAAACAGATACATTTGGGCTGTCCTCATCCGAGGAGAAAAGGCTTGTCCTAGATCTAGTTTTCGCCTTTTTTTCCGCTTCCTTAATCATTTTGGCAGAGTATCCCCTCTCTTTTAACCTGGCAACCAGTTCTAGTTTACATTTCTCAAATATCTCCTTATTGCTGCAAATCCTCTTTATTCTCAGGATTTCTCCATATGGAATGCTGGCAATGAGGTGTTTTGGATGGAAACTGGTTGCATGCAAGGTAATGTTACCAGAAGTGGCTTTTCTAAAGAGGGTGCTCTCAAGTCCGTTGTCATGGACAAAGACTTTAACATCAAGGAATTCAATCTCTTTTCTCTCAATGTGAGAAGTGAATCTTAAGTTAAACTCATTTTTGTTGATCTTATTGATAAACAGAATTGCTTCTTCCTCACTTCCCTCCCACAAAATGAACACGTCATCTATATATCTCAGGTAAGATCTTATGTGTGTATTGTATTCCTCTTGAAAGGCGGTTTTGAGGACCTGCTCCTCCCACCAGCCCACATGTAGACATGCGTAGCTGGGGGAGAATCATATATTATATATATATATATATATATATATATATATATATATATATATATATATATATATATATATATATATATATATATATTACCTACTGGCGATAGCCAGTAGGTATATATAGTTAGGTTTTTTCTGTATGGAACTTTTGAAAATTCTATGTCTAATAACTTTGGCGTTTGTGGACGGAATCGGCTGAAATTTTCAGGAAAATGGCACAGTTTGTTTCTGAGCAGCCCCTGAAAATTTGGGGGGTTCCGTCAAGGGGGGGCCGAGAAAAAAGGGGGGTCCCAAAACGCATTTCTCCCATTCATTTTTCCATAGGGCCTTTGGCCTCACTTTTAGCTCGAACGGCTGAATGGATTTGCACGAAACTTGGCAAAATTGTAGGGACTGTTATCCCGATGTGCCTTTGCTGGGTCTCAATATATGTGCTCCAGTGGATTTTGAGAAATTAACGTTTTAAAAAACAGATCCTAGATAGCACTCCAGATCGCGTACTTTTCGCGTAACGGAGCTTTGCAAAGCGAAGCTGATTGGCTCTCCGGAGTCTGTCAACATTCTAAACAGTCCGGTGCGGCCGCCATCTTGTCTCTCGGTAGGATCGAGAGACAAGAGGAGGAGAAAAACGAAGGGGGAATTTAATGAAAGGGGGCAAGGTAGACCCCTCTTGACCCCCTAGGAATGATGTTGGGGTTATTAAAGGGTCCCGTGGGGCAAATGAAAAAAAAAGGATTTTTCGCGGTAGAAGCGCTTCTCGGTTCGCGAACCGGGTCGCAAACTGGTAGCGAAACGTGAATTCGCCATTTTGTGTTTCGATTTAATTAAATTACTAGATGGACTAAAAGCAATGTGAGTATTGGGTATAAGGGGGTATGGGAGACGTATCCTGACCCCCTATGTTTTCTGAGGGTGGTTGAGGAGGCTCATATATGTTGATACTTGTCTTCCAGCGGTTGCGCGTGAGCGTTTTTTTTTTTTTTTTTTGCCGCTTGACTTCTGTTAACGATCGATTCGAAGGAAATTAGGAAGTGTTGATCGCCATTTTGACACTGCGAGTAAATATATTGTTAAAAATAATTGTTATAAATTAATTCGTATTGATAAACATTGTCTGCGCCATCTTGCCTTTTTTCCGATGCCACACTTTTGTTGTGTACGGCAGCCATTTTAGATGTCTTGACCAGACCCACTCTCTGTACGCCGCAGATCCTCAGCATGGCTCCCCACCCTCGCAAGCATCTCCCCCACGCACTGGTCACCTGTGCGCTCTCTCTCATGCATGGGCCATAAACTTCACCCCATCTGCGCTGCTCTTCCCTGAGTATCACACCCTGTGCCCGCCCGACACTTCCCTTTCACCCAGTTCACTACCGCACCCTCTGACACTCCTCTTCCTCTGTGTCTGATTGTCCAGGCCGGTCCCAGGCTATCACCTAGCCCTGCGGATGTAGTTTATGGCCCCAACTGTAAAGAATCACCCCTGTTCAAAGGAGTTACAGTAGATCAAGGTCGCCACGTCATGAGATCCGTCACAGCACACGCATTCCTACTATCTGATAACGATCCTGTATTGTGATTGGGGAGGGGATTCTCACTGTAAGGGTGTGTGGGACCTAGCCTGAAGCGGAAGATTCCAGGGATGCCTTTTTGTACATCAAAGTCTTCACAATTATGAGTCACATTAAAAATATATAGCACTTCAATAAAGTAGTAGGATTATAACACTTTAATAACTTATAAATATATACAACGCTCCAACAAAGTAAACACGTTAAAAAAAAACTTTTTAAACAACTATTTATATGACATTGCTTTAACCAGGATAGACAAAGAAATGACACAGTGATGTAAAAGTTTCTGAAAGAAATGCCAAGAACGTCCCATGTGAAAGTGAATTTTATCTGGCAATTTTTTTCTTTTCCTTCTCATGAAAAGAAAGTTAATGCCTGGTTCGTTACCTGCCTCATCTGCAAAAAAAAAACTCTCGAGAGGGACCGAAAAAAAATATAGCTATGGTAATCATACCATGCATCGGCACATGGAGAGGTGGCACCGTCTTAATTATTCTAAAGCACAACTTCGAGATTTGGTGGATAATCCCCTTTCGGCAAAAACATCCATCAATGACTTAGCAATAAGTGAGTCAGAGGCAAGGGAAACGGTCCCAAATCTACAAAAGAACTTTGGGCAGATGAGATTGACTTGTGTAGCATGTTGAAAATTAATTTCATGCGGAGAGATGAGTATTACTTTAATAAATAGATCATATGAAAATCATCAATGTCCAAAACGTCCTATAACCCTTAACTAATTGAGCTGCTTGATTTCATCTGCTTTTTAAAAAAAATAAAAAATAAAAATCGGAAACAGTGGCCATTTCTTCGAAACTTACCAATCTACGCGTTACAACTACGTTTGCTTTTTCAAAAACCTTTAATAAAAATGTTGGTGCCCAAATACGGGCCTACAACCCCGTGGGCCGGCCACGGAGCAGGCTGGAACTGTAAATGGGGGGGGGGTATTTATTTGTGGAAAACATAACAGAGTGAGTGGTCGTTGATTTCATAGTAAAAAGTGCGACAAGTGCAACAAAGTCATATCGATAATTCATTGTGAGCAAGTACCATTAGTGTCGACAATTCCAACCTTCAATAATAAATACAGTAATCAATGATGCATTAGAACTTAATATCAATTCATTGTTCGAACGTGTAATCAGTCTTATCCCATATCAATTCATGTGCTAAAAACTGCATACCTATCTCATGATATCAAGGCTGAGCAATCGGGGCACAACAAGGAGTTGAGAGTTTCATTTGTACCGGCGACATTTTGGGTGAGGTCAGGAAGGTCCAAGTATAGTCAAAATGTCTCCACCAACTCGTGGTTGGACCGGGACCTCTTTCGGCAGTCCAAAAGTTTTCGTTGAAGGGTAGCAGAGGGGACTGGCGACATGAACCATCAGTGAAAGTGGGGTGGGAGGAAACAATCTCTCCTACCGGGTCATACTAGAAAGAAGTTAAAAACTGTATGGTTCAAGCAAGCATGGATCAGCCTCTAGGCGCACTGCTAAGATCAAGTAAATGCCAAACCCCACCACGTAATCTGGACAAACAGCGCTTAGAGACCCCGGTGGTTATAACGCGCTATACAAGTTAAATAAATAAAATAAATAAATACTGGTGTCCCACCGGAACTGATCAAGTTGGTAGTCTTGCAGGATTTTGATCATTTCAAGACTGAGGCCGGCGCCGGCATGAGCGCGCCGACGTCCCTCGGCTACGCCGTGGTCGTTCCGTGGGTGATCATGGCAGTCATTTCTCATCGGGGGTCGGGGGCCCCCGTGGCTCTTATAGAATCTTCAAAGTTGAGGAGAACGTTTCTGGACGCAGGACTCATTTTCTAGCTGAACTGAAAAGCGTCGTTGTACCGCAAAAGTAATGGAGACCCCCGCTGGGTGAGCGGAGCATCATTGCCTCGCAATAGTGGACGAGACCTTTTGTCGGGTGAGTGCAGCGCCGCTGCATCGCAAGAGTGGAGGAACCCTTTTGTTGGGTGAGTGGTCATTGGGGGTGCAGCTGAGGGGCCCCCACCTGGGGGGGTGGGAGAGGCTCGTTCGCGCCGCCTCTCCCAGCGCACCCCACTCCGACACCTGGCGTTGATATCCGTGATGTCCGGACTAGGCGATAAGAGGGGGGGGGGTCGGAGGCAGAGGCAAGACCTCCCCCCCCCCGTGGCCTGCAGGGCGCCACTTCAGGATTGAACGGGGAGCTCATATCAAGCCGGGCCAGACAAGGAGATACGAGGGGAGGGTTGGTGGCATTTGCAAGACATTCCTCTCCAGTGTTGTCGCAGCTAGAGCTCTTGTCGGCCTCGGCTCTTCTCCTGGTCCAGGGGGGGGGTCGGTGGCATGTGAAAGACATCCCCCCCCAGTGTTGTTACAGCCTTTATTGAAGAAAGAAGAAGATACCGTCGGCCTCGGCTCCTCTCCTGGTGCACCTTACGCGACAACTCTTTTGACGGGTGAGTGGAGCGTTGGGGGTGCAGCTGAGGGGCCCCCACCTGGGGGGGTGGGAGAGGCTCGTTTGCGCCGCCTCTCCCTCCCAGTGCACCCCACGCCGACACCTGGCGTTGATATCCGTGATGTCCGGACCAGGCGATAAGAAGGGGGGGGGGGTCGGAGGCAGAGGCAAGCAAGGTGGAAGAAGAAGGGAATCGGGAGACCAGAACATTTCGGCCCATCCACGCCACGGCTGATGGCGGTTAGCTGGGTCCCGCCCTGCACGTGTTGAGGCCTCATCTTCCGGATGGGCGTAACCGTGGACCTGTTGCACTTCGGGAGTTTCCGGAATGGGGGTAGGTATCTGCTGATTTGTATCTATTTCATGTTACCGTTAATGGGCGTGGCGTGCGGTGGGACAGACATGCTTGGAGCCGTGGGGGGGTGGCGGAGCCTAGCTACCTCGTGGCTGCTGTAACGTCAAGCTTGGCTTTTTTCACTACTTTCATGTTTCTTATTTCTAGCGAAGTCAAAAACTCATCAGTGGCCTACTGATTTTGTTTGATTTCTTTCCCTTCCTTTTCAAGTGTGTTTCATGATAATCTACAATATACACTTGTACATATGAGTCTGATACAGGGTGGATCTCTGTATAACTATGGATAATTAGATATTAGGATGGCATACAAAGCTCCCAACCTTCTTATATTTTCTCTTAAAGGGTTTCAAATTGGGGACAAATATTAGGCTGTGCTCTGGAGGTTGACGGTGTTGCTCCACTGGTACTCGGGCCTTCTCATGAAGCAGAAAGAGCCGCTCTCAATCTCCTTAACTCTTCCCTTGCAAAGTTGACCGGATTCTTAGTCTGCAACTGCTTCAGCATACTTGCAGTTCCACACAAGTCCTTTTTATTGGGGTCTCCTCTTGAAAGCAGTCTTGCATATGCGGCAAGTAACTTTTCTTGCATTCACCTTTTTGAAGACTTGTGAAAATTAATTTCAAAACATTCAATAAATACGGTGTTACTATGCAGTGTGTCAAATGCTTTATTAAAAATATGCAGAAAATGTTCCCTTTATTTGTTGTTAAGGTCTTTACAAGAGAATTTGAAAGGAGAAAGTAGGAGATGAATAACACATGTAGGACGTTCAATCTCAAACTGCAAAAATTGATAAAGAGGGTGGACCAAAGTCTGCATGATGAATGCCAGTGGAAGCGTTTCAGGCACACTGCGAAGATTTTTAAAAATATAAATATTGTCAAGTTTTACTTTGACTTGTGATGTTTGATCTCATTTAGTCACTTCAATCTAATTTTAAACACTAATTTTCTTTTTGTTTTGCAGATTAACTACAATACTTATTTTGGACTCCATATTACATGTTGTTTATTATATTATTTTGTTACTTATAGTTCTAGTTATTTATTGTAGTGTTATCTTTTAGTTATAGTTCCGGTTATTGTTTTAATAAAAGTTAATTAAAAAAGTACATACGTCTGTTTTTTTGTGGGGGTAGCAGTCATCAATAGAAATAATATTTATAATTTGAAGTATAATGCTGAAGCTCACTCATTAGCAACATATTGTGGTGAAATTTTAACCTATGTGCTGACGTAAGTGTTCCATAAACTACTACTATGGTAACAGGCAAAATACTGTTTGGGGGTAGGGTATAATACGCAGGAATGCTGTAAAAATAAATGGGCAAGGGCTGTTTTGTTTTCCACTGTTGCAACATAAAGTGATCGATAAAAATCCGATAATCAGGCCTATCAGCGACTAAGACAGCAGGCCGAGTCTCTTTTGCTCAACGGCTCCCTCATGGGACGAAGAAACGCCCTTTTTCACGAAATAGGAATATTTTACTTGCAGAACAGTTGTTAATTTCCAGTGAAAATACATTAGCCTGGAACATTGTTAGTGATAAACTGTAAATGCATCTGGGTCCTTTCCTTTAAAAAAAATATATAAAATATATTTGTGAATTAGAATAAGAATATATGTTACAGCTATAGATATTTGCTATTAATAAACCATTGAAATTCACTGAAAAAACCATAGGTTTTAGGCCATATATAGTTAGGGATTAGCATTTACAAAACCTTAATTTACTCGCAGAAAACCATAGAAATTCGCATATATAGTTAGATGCAATAACTATATATCGCGCACCCGCAATCCACTGCTGATGATGTCACATATTACATCATTCATGACATGGTCAGTGACATCACTGATGACATCACTGATGACATCTCAAATGACATCACTGATGACATCACTGATGACATCTCAAATGACATCACTGATGACATCACTGATAACATCTCATTTTACATTACTGATCACATCACTGATGATATAATTCATGTGATAATACGATGAACCTCTTCAGACTCTAATATAACCTTAGATACAATCAGTGTAAACAGACACTCACAGACTGTCACTGATCCATGGAGTTACTCACACACCTAGTCAGTCATGCAAAGAATCAATCACACCTCCATTTCCTCAACTATACAGTTATACACACCTTACTTATTAAAACATATCCTAACACATATTTACTCTCTTATACAATCACTGATACAAGTTCACAATGATCCATACAGCCACTCACACATTTACTGGCTCTTATGCACAGTTATTTATATATGTCAACTCTCACATGTACTGTGTTTTACATATGTACTTACTTTGACATGTAGCACTGAGATATCCATTCACTCACCAATACACTCATGCACACAGGCAACCGCCCATACAGCTGTTTCAACATGCACTTTTGAACCCATACATCTAGTGAATCAACTGCTCACACATCTATGCACAGAGTCATACCCCTCCCAGCCACCCACACACACACTCAGTCTTCCATACAAATACTTGTGCAACCAATCAATAACCCATATACTTACTCATATAGCTACTGATCAACACATGCAGCAGTTTACAGAACAACAGACATAATGATACACAAATTAAGACAGTTTAGTCACTAACCCATGCACTCAGTGAGACACATTTAATCACTCACTCATACAGTCAGTCATGCACCTATTAAATCCTTCATCCAAACACTTATACATCCACTCATTCTTCAATATGTAAGACATATTTTAACTTTACAGAAACATACAGTCCCTGGGTGTTGTCATCAGTGATGTCATCAGTGATGTCATTTGAGATGTCATCAGTGATGTCATCAGTGATGTCACTGACCATGTCATGAATGATGTAATATGTGACATCATCAGCAGTGGATTGCGGGTGCGCGATATATAGTTATTGCATCTAACTATATATGCGAATTTCTATGGTTTTGTGCGAGTAAATTAAGGTTTTGTAAATGCTAATCCCTAACTATATATGGCCTAAAACCTATGGTTTTTTCAGTGAATATATATATATATTTCCGCCTACTTGTAGAATGCTGAGAGAGATTGCAGTCTTTTGTCGTAAGGGAGTTATTTAAAGTCTTGTGAACTGTCTCAAACAGAATTAATATAACTATAGAATTTGAACCTCAACTCTCGGATTCTGTACTGAGAAACAAAGGGCTTGCAGAACTCCTCCAAGCAAGCAAGACTCGAATGGGTGCAAAATAGTACTGTGGAACTCTAGAACTTTGTTACGCTAAAGCAACAAAACAAATTCTCAGTACTATGCCTTTGGAACAGCTTGAGTTTTATCAAAAAACAAGGGGGACCCACTAGGTGGCTTTGGACCATGGGTATCAATTATTTTTCCAGAAACAAAGGTCCTAAGCCTAGAACATTATTCCAAATCAATGTTATATAGATCACAATAGGAAACAATATATTCTTTTCCTCTACCCAGCCGAGCAAGGAATTTATTTGTTAAATATAACAGGTATTTAAAGTTTGAAATCGAATTTCACAACAAACATTTTCGTGTGAAGTAAAGCACAAGCCTGTGCCGTACTTAGAAATAGGAGAAAATTAAAGGAAAGGATATAGAAGAAAGAACAGTTTACTTCAGGCAAGAAGAGGTGAGCGAAACTGGGTACTGCTTTACATCAAGATTGACAGTAATACCCAGAGTAGTACATACATACAGGAGTATTCGCAAATTAACTGTATGTCTACTAAACAAAGTCGACGGCGTTTTGATCCCGGGCTCAGATTATAATAGGATCATCATCAGGACTTAATATTTATATTGCCTGGTACTACAAAATTACATACGCCCTCAGTGCAGGAGATCTCCTGGGTTGCACGTGGTGCGCTTGAGAGAGCTGGGCGGCCGGTATGTCAGCTCAGAGTCACGAATGAGGATCGGTTTAGGGTGTCGAGGCAGGTCCCGTTTGGCGGCTCCGTCCTGTTGTGTTGGTGCTGCGGTCGATAAGTTATTCGATCCGCGCTTGCAAGGAAGCTGTCCGGAGGAAGCAGCGCAACTGATGGGAACCAGTGGATCGGCACCATGTCCAAGTACCTATCTAGCACGGATCGCATATCTCACCGACTGCAGCACCGGACAGCTTTCTTGCAAGCGCGGATCGAATAACTTATCGACCGCAGCACTTTTCATGCTTCATTATAAGCAGCGTATTTAGCGGTGTATATGAAACGTTTATGACGTTGTTTACGAGGCCCTTGTAAGAAGTCTCTCAAATCAACGTCATCTTTAAGTAAAGTTAAGGGTTGTTTTAATTTCTGGGAGTGTGGACATTTGTAGCCGCTCCAGGCACAGTTTTCCTACACTGTAAGTTGTTATTATCCCTGGATGTTGTCTCTGGACATATCTTGGATCTGACCTTGTTATTGTAAACCCTTGTGTCTTGTTCAGGAATCGATCTTGACAGTTATTCGTGTCTGTGGGCCAGATTAACCATTTTTTCCAATCAGTATTAGTTCATTTCTGTTGTAAATTATAGTTTACGTCTACCTCCTCATCTGTAGTTCCAGTACTATCAGGTGTGGCTTTATGTATGGACGGTTTCTTTAAATATTTTATCTTAGCCAGGCTAAGACAAGATGTCTGTTGAACTGTTTCATTTAAATACATTATTTGTTCTGGGATGATGCAGGCTCTAAATAAGGCTTCTAAATCTTGCACCTGCCAGTCTTTTGTGTTCCAGACAGTTTTTGTCTTAATGTTGTCCTTCCAAAAGTCAAAACCTAATGCGGACAGCTGAGCATAAAAGGCCACCGAATAAATTTGCTTAGTATTAGTCAACATACTTTTCATTCCTGTCTAATTAACATTCTTAAAGTAAAATATTTCTGGATTTGTGACTATAAAACCTGAGAAGTATGGACATTTTTCATAAAATGTTTTTGAGCTACCTTTTGGTGGCGTTGGAGAATGTTCCCATTGATTATAAGTTAAAACATTTCTAGGGTTTGCAGATTTGTGCAAATAACGATGACCAAAATGATTAAAACAACACATTTGTTATTATTCTGATGAACCTTCTAAGTATTCATGTTTTGCAAATATTGCTGACATTTCTAAGGCTGCCATCATGTTATTAACAGTCTCAAAATCCCAATCATCAGAAAATGTGCTGGGTGAAACAAAATCACTCAAGGAAACCTTAAATTGGTGTAGAATTTTCAGCAGCTCGACAGGGCCATAAATGTCATAATCAGTTCTGTCCCATGCTATACCACCAGGTAGAGGAATGGCTGTGATGTTCACTGATCACAGGTCTCTTTGTTCACGATGAGATGATTTGTGTGGCTTCAGGAGCAAGTTGATGTTCTTATTTGCTGTGTCCATTTTACTATATTTTCCATCTATCAGCTTTCCCAAACTTAAAACAAGAATGAGCCAAAGTAGGAGAAAAAATACACCTAATACAATCCAAAATTCACCACATGGTGAAACCAGATATGTATTTTCAAGTTGATGAAAGAGTTCTATTATTTTTTCTTTGAAGGTTTCATTTGCTGGCATCGTTTCAGGCTCACTGGGATCCTCAGAAAAGGTTTCAAAGTTGATGAAATAGCCAGAGGCAGTTCAGTTAATTGTTGGTATTGCATCCGGATTATTTGAAATTGCTGGAGCTGCTTGATCCCTTGTCATATTAGTATAGTCAGAGGCTATATCATTAAAGACAGGAGTGGTTTGACGAACTGTTATTTAGGTTTCAAGAGGCACAAGTTCCATGGTTTTGTTGCATAGTCCTTCTTTTCTTACTGCAGATTCTTCAAAGGTGATGAGTTTTTCAGTTTGAACCTCTTGGATAGTAGCAAGATTTGGTCGTCTGCTACATCTTTGGTGTCCACTGGGCCTACTACTTATTATCGGCCACGTGATGTGGTTTTACCAGGTCAATTGATAGGGACCAGTTCTCCTTTCTTCCAGCAAGGGGCGGCAGTAACACTGTTCTTGATCCTTGGACTGCTAGTACAGGTACTGCTTTTCTGTAAGAAGGCCCAAATTCCTTCTTGTCTGCGATTTTCTCTCTGACTAGATCCCCAATCTTTGGAATCCAGACAGGCCTTGCTGGGACAGGTGGTTTTTCTTCAGTGGTTGTTGGATTTTGTAATGTGTTGCTTAGACTTCTTCTTGTTTCATTTAAGTCCTGGAAAACAGCCAAACGGTCTTTGATATCAAAGGGTTTTTGTTCTACCACTGAAGTGTGACAATCAAGTTCCTGGATAAGCATTCTAGTACCAAAAAGTATTTCATATGGAGAGATTCCACCCACAGAATTTCTTGGCAGATTATTAAGACTACGTTGGACACTTATTTGATGTTTGACCCACCTGTCACCCGAACCTAAACCCTAGCTGTTATCGATTGCTTTATGTCACTTTTTTTTCTTTCCACTACAGAATTTCCCTCAGGATGGATTGGACTCGAAAACCGCAATGCAACGCCTAAGCTGGTTTTGGCTTCTTTGTAAGCTCGAGAGCTAAACGCAGGACCCTGGTCAGAATGTAGCGTCCCAATTGCGTATGTGCCGATAAAGACTCGCAAAACAGTTTGGGTGTCAGCCGAGCGCTGAGGCCACATCCAAATGAATCTTGTCCTAATATTTGTAGGATCGCATTCGTCCATGGTGACGTCTGCATGTAGAAAGTCTAATGCTGTCTAACAATGCTGTGTGTACTGGGCTGGCTACACTGTAGTCAGGAATCTGGTGGCGCTCTAAGTTGTGATCTCTGTAGCAGACATCGCACTTAATCCCAAATTCGCAAATGTGGGTGCTCATCCCTGGCCACCAGTACATCTCTTTTAATTCTAGTAGAGATTTTGAGATCCGTTGATGTATCAGACCCTCTCCCATATGTGCTTCTTGAATCAAAGGACCTCTCCGATTCCTGTTTGGAATTACCCTATCCCCCACTTCAGGGATTCGAGCAAAAGGAACGGAGTTGGCATCAATTATGTATGTATACTCGAGTGGATAGTTTAGAGGTAACTCAGCTCCGCTGCCTTTGCTTGTCGCGACGACAGCAAGCATTGTTTCGCCGTCCATTTTTGTTTTTGAACGAGTGATTGCAGCTACGGAAGTCGTTTGCACAGCTGCCTTTGCGGCTTCATCAGCCAATGAATTCCCTGCAACGTGAACGTCATCACCCTGGTGACTCAGTGTATGGATCACATGAGTCTTTTGTTAGATCTTTTTGTAATAGAACTACTTGTTCCCAAAGCAATTTATGCCACGTTTTGCGTCTTTGAAACCGTTTTGAACCCAGTTCTGCAAGTATTTATTGTAAGACTGGATGCAGTAATACGAATTGCACACTATCGGGCACATGCATCAACATTTTAATTTGCGATTCTTTATTTGCGAAAAATAAGGAATTGCAAATAAAGAATCGCAAATTGAATTTCATCATGATTTTCGCAATTTTTTTTGCGAATCGCTAAAAATCGCAATTTTTACAGATTCGCATGGTTTTTGCTATTTCTTATTTGCGAATTCGCAATTTGAGACATCGCAAATTGCGAATTCGCTAATTGCTGCATTACAATGTTAACACACCCAGTAAGCCAGCATTCTAATTACATACACCTGTACCCATGCTTCAGCTTGAGGAGTAGCATTTGACAGTTGAGCTCAGCTTCACACATAAGAAGCCAGGAGACTAATTAAACACAACTGCACTCATTTTTGAGCTGGAGGAGTGGCAGTTGGCAGTTGGAGCTCTGCTTGGAGGGAATGGATCGGTGTGTTTGTCTGTAGCTGAAGGGGAAATGGCCTCAGAGAATGCTGGAGAAGACCTACAGGCCAGGAAAAGAAAAATTTAGTGACCAGGAGCTGGAAATACTGATTGAGGAGGTCACCATGAGGCAGGACCAGCTTTTTGGGAAGCTGTCTTTGAAGGTGCCTGAGGCAGTGAAGAGGAAGCTGTGGCTTGCTATACAAGCCAAGGTGAATGCTGTGGGGGTGGCCCACCGTGACATTAATAATTTGCAAAAAAGGTGGTATGACCTGCGCAGTCGAGCAAAGGAAAGAATTGCAAACCAGATCAAGGCTGCAAAAAAGACTGGTGGTGGAACACCCATGGACAGAGCAAATACCCCCCTTGAGGACATCGTGGAAGGAACCCTTGCAACTGAAGCAGTAATTGGAGTAATATAAATTGACACCTCAGAGCAAGCTGGCCCATCTAAAGGTAAGCTTTCATACATGTGTTTGTGTTTAGAATGTGAGTGAAAGAGACCCCTAATGATGTCCAAGCTGCTTAAATAAAAGCCCTCTCTTGTAGTACTTTGAAATTTTAATGTAGCACTACATATAAACTCTTTTAATGAAAGAAGCAATGCATCATGGGACTTGTAGTCCATGCATCATTGCAGTTTGAAATAGCTAGACATTGAGAATTAAAATGAAAATAACTCATCAAAACTGTTACATTAGGAGACTAGCCATGCTACATCTGCTTTTCATTGTAAATGTGTTTTAATACATGCAGCAAAAAGTGCAAAATATAATAGTAACATACTGCTTGCACTATTTTATTCATAGATGCAGAACAGGACATTTTTACAAATGAATGGTCCGAGTCAAAAACTCAGGAACTTCAAAACACAAATGATTCAAATTCAGTCACTTCATCACCCACTGTTCAGTCAAGAAGTCAAAGGAACAGAGTGCGCCAACTCCAGCACTCTGAAGCGATGAAGAAGCAAATGTCAATGTCCAAGACCAACAGACTGCTCAAATAACAGCAACCCTTAATACAAATCAGAGCAGGCAGAATAGGATACAACAGTTTTATAGGCACAGGGCACGTGCTTCACAAAATAGGCCAGCAGGAGAAGATGACAGCAACGCCAGTATTGTAGAGTTAAAGCTCCTGAAAGTGCAGCGCCTACAAGGCAAAGATATACGTGTTATGAAGGGCAAACTTGGTCTCATCAGTCATGATATTAGTGCTGTCCACAACAGTCTGAAGCACATGACAAATGTAATTGAGAAAGCTCAAACAGCATCATCTGAGAAGCTTGACCGTATTGCTACAGCAATGGAAACAATGTGTTCAGCAATGCAGGATCAGCAAGTAGGAAGTGCCAGTAGGCATAATAGGGCAATGATCATTATGCAGGGGTACACAAGGGCAATGAATCGTCTTTCCAGCAGTACTGCTCTGCTAACCAAGCACACATTTTCCATGCAAAAGAAGATGACACAATGTTGCGGAGAAATTGCAAAAGGAATATTGACTGTTAGACCTGGCACCTTGGCGTGAGTTTCCCTTCCACTTTTTGCTGATGTGCCTCAGATGTTTTTGCTGGTGTCCGCCGCTCAGGGCACTGCGCCACGGCCAATCCGTGCGGCAGTGCAAGTGCTCCCTATGTAAAGTGTATATGTGATTGATTTCCAGGATTGGTTCATTGGATTTACTGTCAGTCCCCAGTAAAGTGCACCAGGAGTGCCAGGGCTTTTAAATGCCAATGCTGCTAGTGGGCCTGCAGCGCTGGTTGCGCCACCCACAGAAGCAGCCGGTGAAAATGTGTCTAGGGTCTGCCATTGCAGAACCTGCGTGCAGTCTGGTACTGTCATGCTGGCTGGGCAAGTGCACACACTTGCCAGCCTCTAAACCTTCCCTTAACATCATATTAGTCACCCCTATGGTAGGCCCTAGGGCAGGGTGCATTATACGTGTATGGTAGGACAAGCACTGATGTGTGTGGCATGTCCTAATAGTGAATTACAGCCAAATTCGTTTTTCACTATTGTAAGGCTATCTGTTCTCTTAGGCCAAGATGGGCTGCTGGAATTATTACTCCCTATAATCCCAGCAGGCTCAGGGAACATGGTAGAAAGTCAAGTTTAGTATGCCTAAACTCAGAATAATAAAATACATCTTTTAGTAAAGTTTATTTTAATATCCTGTGTTTGCAAATGCTACTTTTAGAAAGCTAGCATTTGCTTGCCTAACCATTTCAGCCCGCCTCTTCTAGGATGTGTATCTCACTGTCTGGGTTATGTGAGTCACAGGGCTGGTGGATGACAGATGGTCAATGCAAGGATTACACCTTGGTGGGAGGTGGGAGTGCCCCTGGACTCTGAATAGGGCTGTGCTCTGCCACCACAATGCTGGCTCCGCCCCCTGGGGAGCGACTGATGACTCAGCCCGACACCTAGCCCAGGAGAGGCGAAGCACTGTCAACAAGGTACTCCTGGCTGCCCCTGTCCACACAACGCTGGCTCCACCTCCTGTGGAGCGTATGATGTGCCTGCCCCTCACACTGAAAGGAAAAGCCAGGAACTGCACAACAGAGTGCTTCAAAACTGAAATGGACTATGCAAAGGCCCCCCTGGCCTGAAAAAAGAAATGCTGTATAAAAGTGGGAGCCCTGCTCCTTGTAAATCAGGATCCTGTTTCCCACAACGAACCTCTGCCCGACTAGAAGGAGAAGAAGACGCTGGAAGGACTGGCCTGCTGCTTGCCTTGCTGAGGAAGGAGAGGAAAAGACTTGCTAAAAAGACTTTGCTGACTTGTGCTTTGAAACATTCTCCAACGGCTTGTTGGAGCTTGCCCCCTGATCTGAACCCCAGGACTAGTGGGTTCTTGGTGCCTTTGCTCGTCCTGAAACTAGAGCCGTGTGTGCATCCAGCCGGAGTAAGACTGCACCTCTCATCGCCCCCTCCTACGGCTGTGGCACTCGTGAGCTTGCCTGCCTTTGTCCCCGTGAGAGCCTCGCTCTGGTCGGAGTCGCTCTCTGCCCCCGGGCTAGGCTACCTGCTCCTCCGCCCCCGCCTGGTAATAGGAACACGCTGAAGCGCTCTCACCCCTCCCGCCGGAATCCCTCTCCGGAGATCGCGATCTACACCGGGTTAACAGCTGCACAGGCCGTGCCCTGTGACCTCGCTTTGCTATCCCGGAATTTGGACAGGCCGCGCCACCCCCTCTGTGGAGACCCCTGCACCGCCGCACCTGCCTGAGCAAATGCACCCGTTGACGTCAGGATCCAAAAGTGCCCCCTGACTCACACAAAGAACCGCAACATTCTCCAAGTCTCCTGCAATGGGCTCGGGCCCGCAACGTGTTATTTCCCCGTCCATCGAGCATCTCCAGGTACGTGCCTACCCCTGCGAAGTGTGCGCGAGGTCTGTCTTGCCCAGAGAAGCCTTGGTATGTGTTGGTAGTGTGGAGCGCACCGACGAGGTGCGACTTGTACCCTGGGCTCGGCTTGAAGCACAGCGGCTAAAGCAACCAGCCCCGTACGCCTCGCAGCTGAGTGGTACGCGTCGTACACGGGCTCACGCTAGATGCGTGAGTCGCGGTAGGGCCTTTTTTTGTGATTTCCCCGGGAAAGCGTGTGGAAGCGCTGCGAAGCGTCCCGTGAGCCCCAGAGAGGCCTCAAGGGACTGAGGGCGCGTGGAGAGTTAACAAGAGACTAAAAGAACTATTTTGTAAGTAACTGGAACTGAGAAAACTGTTTTGGAAGCGAATTGACAAGGAACCCCTTTCATTTCTGAACTGTAACTAAGGGAAGCTTGCCCTATTACAATCTGGTGGCATATACAAACATTATGGGTCTTGTGATAAGTCTGATCTGCTCATATATATATATTTTTACATAAAGGAACGTATTTCTATATATAATACCTGCCTGGTGTCCATTTGTGGGGGGGGGGGGTTGGTACATTTTACTGTGTGTGTTATTACAAGTGCTTAACTCCATAACGCCTGAAGAATAGCTTTGGCTGCTCACGCCACGCACCTAGAGGGGGAGCAAGGGTAATTCTAAGGTGTCATCCTTCGCCCTGACTTAGAGGAGAGGGTCCCTGCTTGTCACAAGTGAATACTAGCGCCAACCAGAGACCTCCAATTCTGACAATGACACTCAAGACTGTTGTTGATATTAGTCAACATGATAAAGCAACAGGAAGCAAACTGCATGTTGTGAGTAGTGATGGAAGTGCTAATGACAGTAGCCTACTGGCACCAGTAGTACCTGGAGGACGCCGAAACTCCAGAAAGCAAGACATTGAAAGCAGCATAACCAAGGGCGAGGAAAGAGTGTCATCCAAAGCATTAGGGGTCCAAGGTCGCAGGAAATAGTATGTAACTCCTGAAAGCACATAGCTGAGATTTGACGGATGTCTGAAGATAAAAGCATTGCTAGGAGAGACAAATGTAATTACCAAATTATTTACTCTTAGAGAAATGCATGCAGAAAGATGACCTGAGTACCCTGAGTCCATGAACAAGAATGAAAAATAAATTGATTACAGTTATGTACAAGAATGTGTTGTGTGCTTCTTACCTCTATTAAAAGTAATGTTGAGTTATCTCTGCCCTTCTTCTTCTCCCATCTGCTGCGTCTGGTCCATGTAATCTTGGTAGGGGTTGTTGAGGCTGGTTGTCAGTGTGAGGTAGTACATCATCAACCTCCAGTTCTAGGCCTCTCCTAGGGGATGAGTTGTGCAACATGGCACATGCTGCAACTATTTTACAGCAAATATCTGGACGACATTGTAATGCTCTGCCTGTCTTCTGTAATATGCGAAACCTAGATTTCATAACACCAAATGTTCTCTCTATTACATTGCGGGTTGCTATGTGCGCATGGTTGTACTGCTGTTCTTTACGGGTAGCTGGATTAAGATAGGGTGTGAGGATGAAAGACCTCACAGCGTATGCACTGTCACCTCTGGAATGGGTGATTGGAAGATAAAAATATTTAGTAAAATGGGGCAGCATGGTACAGAGATTAGTAGCAATGGAATAAAATATATTTACCAAGCAAATATCCATCTCCAAAGTCTCCAGCAAGCAGTCTTGTGTGGATGGCACTATGTCTAAAAATATAGGAATCATGGGCACTTCCAGGGTAACTTACAAATAAGTCAACAATGATAGTATTTGAATTACAAACAGCTTGAATGTTAAAAGAATGGTAACATTTCCTGTTGCGGTAAATGTACTCATTTTCAGAGGGGGGTCAAATGGGAACATGCGTGCCATCTATACAGCCAATCAGGTTCAGGTTTCAGGTTTTAAAGTCTTTATTTTGATAATAAAATCATAAAAGACATTTTTTTTTTAAAACGTGAAGTTTTGGACATACAGATTATTATAAAGAGTTGGTATTACAGCACACACAATTATAGTTTCAATTACTGTATACAAATTCGAATTTCATGAATTCATACATATAGAGTATAACATTATTTTAAAATTACAATTAAACAGCCTGACAATACAAAGACAAACCTGACCTAAAAATTAAAAAAGATTAAAAAGGCTGGAATTAAAAATGTTGGAATTAAAAAAGAGACAGGATCTTAATCATTTCTGCTTACTTCTCGTTCTGATCACCCATGCCCACCCCAAGAATTTGGCTACACTCACAACAATCACATCAGAGGTGTTAGTTCTAAGTGCCCAAATAGCCTCAGCACACCCTTTGTATTTAAGTCGCTTGCAAAGGGGTTTTATCCATTTACTTCGAGGGGCTTGATAAATCGAACAGGCAAATAGAAGATGACCCACACTCTCCTTGTGTCCCGGGCACCAAGGGCAATATTCACTCACTCCATTAGACCAGTTTTTAGTGAATGAATTCAAGGGCAAGGATCCCACACGAAACTGATGGTAAAGTTTCTTGTCAAGTGGCCTAGTGATAATGTCCCAATAATTCTCTAGGAAGGGATCCAACTTGTGAGTCAGGAACCTTCCTGTTAAACTTGCGGAGCCAGAAGCAGTGACCAAAGCTTGACGAACAGAGGCCCAATAAAGTGCCTTGTACTCCTGTTTTGATGGAAAAATATTAGATCCCGGGGAAACCCACAACTATTCAAGGCCCATTTAAACCAGGATCGATTTTACTGCACGCAGCCATGGAATACCACCGGACCCCCAAATTGGTCTTACTTCAGCAAGCTCATTGGCAAAAAGACTAAGGTCAGGAGAGGTCCAAAAACGTCTCCAAAAAGCCACCAGTCTGTACCTTGCCATTTCGTTTTTTGGGTTACAACCCATATCCAGACAAAGTGGTTTAGATGGAGAGGATTGGGATAGACCTACAAGTTTCCGCATGAACTTGCACTGCGTTTTCCCCAGGGTAGAGAGGTCCATATGTCCCCAAAGATCTGCCCCATACAAAATTGCAGCGTTAACCTTGGTGGTATAGATCCGAAGTGCAGGTTTAACTCTTTTAGTAAGGGACCTTTTTTGCTCTTGTAGGAGACAACCCGTGAGACGCGCAAATTTTAAATGTAATGTGTCCACCTGCGCTTTCCAACGGAGACGATAGTCCAAGGTTACTCCCAAATAGGTCATAACCTCGACTTGTTCCAAACTCTCTCCATTCATAGTCACTGCACTCCTTAGGGGATGACTCTTAGTGAGCACCATAAATTTCGTTTTTCTTACATTAATCTTGAGATCATTGATGCGACAGAACTCCTCAAAGCGGTCCAGTGCTAACTGTAAACCGCTACTGGTCTTAGAGAGGAGTAATGTGTCATCAGCGAAGATGAGCATAGGAAACCTGGTCCCCCCCAGAGTGGGTGCATCAGTGGGGGTACTAGCAAAAAACTTAACCACTTGATCGATGAACAATAGAAAGAGCGTGGGCGCCAGTACGCACCCCTGACGGACGCCCCGTGTTACGGGGAAGCAGTCCGTCACCTGTCCTTGGCCTCCCCACCTAACCCTTGCAAAATTGCCCTCGTGTAATCTGACAATCAGATCTAATAATTCTATTGGTAATCCCAGGTCTCTAAGAACGGACCAAAGTTTGGCCCTTGGCACCAAGTCGAAGGCCGACTTCAGATCGATAAACGTGGCATAGATAGTTCCACCGCCCAGCGGCACCACCTTCCAGTAGATCAGACAAAATCTGAAAACCTGATCGATGGTACTTGTACCAGATCTGAAGCCGGCCTGCATTGGGGACAAAATACCCTCTAGCTCCATCCAGCCCTGAACTCTTGCAAGGACCATCCTTGCTATGACCTTTTGGAATGAGTCTATAAGGCTGATTGGACCGTAATTCCCTGGGTTCGAGCGATCACCTTTTTAAAAAATTGGGAGAATCTCAGCCCCCTTCCATGACACGGGGATCCTGGCCCCCTTAGCAATAGTATTTGCGATCCTGGTTATGTAGGGAACCCAAAGTTGGGGATTGTTTTTATATAGATCAGCTAGGATTAGATCCATCCCCGGTGCTTTTCCCCGCTGGGTCAGGCCAAGTGCAATCTCGGTCTCCTGTTCTGTAAAAGTCAGCTCTTCTGTATGGACAAACATAGTTTGTAACCTGGGTAAGCCTGTAGTGGATTCTAAATTCAAATCCTTGAATTGACCGGAGTAGAACTCCACCCAGGCTTCTGCGGATACATGGTTAGTAGCTGTTTGGGGGTCGGGATTTATGCCCCACTTTACAATTTCCCAGAAGTTAATCTGGTTATTGGAAGTGCAGGCGTCCAGAAGGTCAGACCAATAATTATCTTCCCACTCTCTTTTTGCTTACCACTGGATTTTTTTATACTGTGCCCTGGTTTCCTTTATGTCACTCAAAATCCTGGACTTAACTGCTTTCACTAATCTGCTGTCGGCCTCCCTACATTGCTTGTTATACCATTTCTGCCAGGAGGCATGCACCTTTGGGGTGCCTTTGGTTGGTGGCAGCGTTAGAAGGACCTTGAGCTGGGCGAAGCATTGTTCATGAAGTTCACAAATATTATCAATATCACCCCTAGTGGTGACAAGGGTCGAAATGTCGTTAGCAGTCTTGGAAACCACATTCGTAATGCTATCCAGAATAGTCTCATCCCCCACAATCCTTGTCCATTTAAGCATTCTTCTATCGTTGGTCAGGATAGTGTCCCCTGTCGAGTGAACAACTGGTGGAATCCTTCCACATGCACCTGGAAGTCTCAGGCTAAGTGACAGAGGATTATGATCGCTTTCAGGGCGGGGTACTACCTCCATGTCTATCAGAAGTGGCCAATATTCCATCTTCAACAAGATATAATCTATATGGCTTTTCCTTAGCCCATTATCAAAGGTGGAATTGCCTCCCTGATCAGAGGCAGTACGGCCATTTGTAGTTCTTAGCCCCCAATTCAGGCACAAGCCCATCCAATGTAGAGCTGCCTCAGTCCCTTTTGTGATTTTATCAACGGACAGTTCTGGGATCTTCCAAACCACATCCTCTGCTAACCCCCAATTATCCCCTACAGCATAAAGGGGCTCAAAGGTACAGTTGAAATCCCCAGCTAGAACAAGTATCTTGTCTTTCCCTATCCCTTCAAGATATGTGTCCACAGAGTCTACAATGCTAGGGCAGCGGCCACCCGGTTGGCCTCGTGCATAGATATTAATGACTATGAGATCCTGGTTGCCGTCCTTGCTTAATTTAATACCCAAGAGGTCTGGGTGATCCGCAAGTATTTCCGTTGCCTGCTTAACCCATGTCACTAGCCCTCCTGATGCCCGGCCCTTGCTGCCCCTTGTAGCTGGTTTTTAAAAATTTAAAAACCCCGCCCTATGAATTGGATCCAGTGCCCAGGTTTCTTGAAATAATAAAACATCAAATGTATCAATGTATTCTAACCAATCCTCAGAACCCATCCGCCCCTTAATCCCTGCCACATTCCAAGAGGCTAATTTGAGTGTTTCCTGTATTGTTGTTATGCTACATGGCCCACTCCAGTCCACTGCCATGGGTGGAGCTAAGCTCACTTGATGACTCTCCACCCTAGTCGCATCTCGAGCCATTACCACCTTGCTAGTGTCCCCCTGCTCGAACCCCACCCCACCAGCACCTTCTATCACACCCCCTGTGGGTATTTCAGAACTCTCCCCTGAATCCAGCACCTCCATTCTCTCTTTCCCAACAACCCCCTGAGGCATCTTCAAACCAGCTCCGTCTGCCACGCTCACCCGATTCCTCATAACCTTTCCATTCCCTGCAACCGGGTAGAGTCAATCAATGGCCTCCAGGCCAGAGAGGGGCTCAAAGCGGTTAAACAATAATGGGTACTGCGGGAGGTAGGGTGTTCTATCAACTTGGTGCCTCCTGACTGGCAATCTTGAGGGAAGATGTCTCGGGGGAAACTCACAGAATTGTCTTGGATAAATATAGCCAAAACCTAAGGTCTGCACATCCCCCAATCTTGCAAACCTTGCTTCCCTACGTAAGAAATCTACCACCCAGGGATCTTTAAAAGATATAATAATACAATCCCCCTCTAAGTCTTTACTGCCGTGATCCACCCATTCAACTCTCCTCACAAAGAGAATTTCAGTCGAGGATGATGGGGGAAGGGGGCGATTTTTGTTTAACCAGAATACCACTTTGTTATGAAGGTCCCCATAAGATTCGTTGGCACCCTCCCTAAGTTGTGCTACACCAGTTAAAACTATTGTGTGCCAGGTTGCTTCAGGGGGTAGGTCTGTGCGGGGGTGAGCCCGCTTGTTAGGTTTCCCTAAGGGGGTGGTAGAGTTCATGCTCACTTTAGCTGCTTGCCCTGGGGTAGACTGAGACGATGTACTAGGAGCACCCTTTACACGGTCTTGCGGCCGTAACGCCGGTGTTCGTTGGGGATTAGATTTGGCGGTGGCCTTCTTTGGCACCTGCAACAAAGAGCCTACAACCGGAGTACAATCCTTAACCCTAGAGGTTCCCCCCGTCGCTGAATCTTTATTTGTTTTAGGGTCAGGATAATTTAATGCTAAACCAGTGGTCACGGAGGTTACTGTTTTACCAGTTGATGCAATTTTCTGGCCCTTTGTGTTGATCGTAGAGGAACAAGGATTCCCCAGAACATTTTTGGGGCTAGTAAACTTATGTAGTAAACCAGTATTAGTATTTACAATGGACTCAAGTACATCCAATTTAGAGGTCATCAGCCTTGTTCTCTCAAGTACAGGAAGTAAAAGAGTTTTAATCATGGCCTACATTTTTACCAATAAGCTTTCATCGCTACTAAAACACCCCCTTTTCAGAATCATTAAAACAGGTTGGGCATGGGTCAGAGGAACCAAAGGAGATATGGGAGGGGCGTAATGGATCTATTGGTACCAGGGCAGGACAAAGGGTAGGAAGGGCCTCGGGGTTTGGGGCACTAGTGTGGGCCAGATCGATAGTCTTTGGTATCTTGTAAGCTCCCCCCCCTGGTGGCCCAAGCGCCTTTTCCTTTTGCGAGGTGCAATTCTCAACGGCTTCTCGTCACCTAGTGAGTCCGACTCAGAATTGCTGACCAACAGCACACTTTCATTTTCATTTTCATTTCCCCTGCTATCTTGGGTATCATCCAGATGCGAATCAGTTTCCCCCACGGAGGGTGGGATGCCCTCCCCTTCCCCCACGCGATGCACAACCACCTCTGCTGTAACCAAATGTAGACTGCTACTCGGGGCTTGTGCAACGGGGCTGGGTATTATTGCCAACCTACCCAGAGAGGAACGCTTCCCACTAACTAGGTCAATAGAAAGCCTTTTCTCGGCCATCTCTATCTCTTTTTCTAAGATCCCAGTAGCTCGAGTAATGAATGCGTATAATGGACCGGAGACCACCCCTTTAGCAGTCTGCAATTGTACTGTACGTTCCTTGCCGGAGCGTAGAGGCATTGCAGTTTTAATTAGTACTATAACAATAACAAAATTATACTAA
This sequence comes from Lissotriton vulgaris, assembly GCF_964263255.1. Lineage (NCBI taxonomy): Eukaryota > Metazoa > Chordata > Amphibia > Caudata > Salamandridae > Lissotriton > Lissotriton vulgaris. The sequence goes on along the minus strand of NC_141693.1, from coordinate 1,608,647,150 downwards.
CACCAACAATAATGTATACAAAATTAACCAGGGGGAATGGCCCAACCCAACCTCGCCCGACCACGGACGGCCACAGACGGTCCTGCCCTTGTCCCGGGCTTCTCCCGGGACGCTCCCGCGCGCTTCCGCGCAGCGGGAGTAGACACCACTATTATAGGTTGGGTGTGACGCACAGGGGGCGGGGCTAACAGGGAGAGCGGGCCAGGTGATCTAAATTGGCCAGGCAGGGACTACTGGGAGATGTAGTCCCTGCAGAATGCTCGCAGCCCTGAGCAGATGTCCCAACACTCCTCTGTCAACACAGCAGCTCCACAGATTCCCCGGCGGCTTCCCCTGCGAAGCAGGACCCGCGAAGCAGGTCCGGCGAGCAGTGGTATGGAAGCAGGTCAGTAGCCCAGAACCAGGAGTCCAAGAGCAAAGGTCCTAGTAGCATGAAGTCCAATCCAGCAAAGGGTCCCACAGGTGAGAGGCAGGGAGTCTCTTTTACACAATCTGTGCACAGGGGGCGGGGCTAACAGGGAGAGCAGGCCAGGTGATCTAAATTGGCCAGGCAGGGACTACTGGGAGATGTAGTCCCTGCAGAACACTCGCAGCCCTGAGCAGATGCCCCAACACTCCTCTGTCACCACAGCAGCTCCACAGATTTCCCGAGCGGCTTCCCCTGCGAAGCGGGACCCGCGAAGCGGGTCCGGCGAGCAGTGGTGTAGAAGCAGGCCAGCAGCCCAGAAACAAGAGTCCAAGAGCAAAGGTCCGAGTAGTACGAAGTCCAATCCAGCAAAGGGTCCCACAGGTGAGAGGCAGGGAGTCTCTTTTACATGATCTGTGCACAGGGGGCGGGGCTAACAGGGAGAGCGGGCCAGGTGATCTAAATTGGCCAGGCAGGGACTACTGGGAGATGTAGTCCCTGCAGAACGCTCGCAGCCCTGAGCAGATGCCCCAACACTCCTCTGTCAACACAGCAGCTCCACAGATTCCCCGGCGGCTTCCCCTGCGAAGCGGGACCCGCGAAGCAGGTCCGGCGAGCAGTGGTGTAGAAGCAGGGCAGCAGCCCAGAACCAGGAGTCCAAGAGCAAAAGTCCTAGTAGCACGAAGTCCAATCCAGCAAAGGATCCCACACTTGAGAGGCATGGAGTCTCTTTTACACGATCTGTGCACAGGGGGCGGGGCTAACAGGGAGAGCGGGCCAGGTCATCTAAATTGGCCAGGCAGGGACTACTGGGAGATGTAGTCCCTGCAGAACGCTCGCAGCCCTGAGCAGATGCCACAACACTCCTCTGTCAACACAGCAGCTCCACAGATTCCCCGGCGGCTTCCCCTGCAAAGCAGGACCCACGAAGCGGGTCCGGCGAGCAGTGGTGTAGAAGCAGGTCAGCAGCCCAATACCAGGAGACCAAGAGCAAAGGTCCTAGTAGCACGAAGTCCAATCCAGCAAAGGGTCCCCAATCACATGGGGAAAATGTGCCATGTTGTAGAAATCTAACTTTTTTTGTAGCAATTCCTGTTGTGTGCTTGGAAATGTAATGTGATGCCTTATCCATTGCAACATGGCATTCAGGAAAGCATTAAAAAAACGGGAAAGTGACACTCCACCAGCAGTGGCTATGACACCCTGGAAGGACCCTGAAGCAAGGAGGTGTAGGGAACACAATACCTGTACATGTGTAGGTATGGTTTGTATCCTGTGTGTCTGTCTTTGCAAGATTGGGTCCAATTCATCTATCAAATATAAAATTGAGTCAGCATTTAGCCTATACTTATCATAGATTTCTGCCTCTGTCTGCCCTAGTAAGGTGACGCGCACTCTGAAGATTCTCTCCGGTACCATCCTTCTCCTCCTTGCTGCTGCTCTCAACCTCAACCTTCGGGCCATGACAAAGAGTGCTGCCATTGTGGAACAGTCCTTGATGCTTTCTGGAGCCACTTAAATGCACTCATAATGAGTTTCACCTGCATTGATTTTTTTGAAAAAATTTACCACCTGGTCTGACTTTTTCTAAAAACAAGAATTCCAAATAGCGATTTTTAAAGGATTCGCTAATTGCAAATTTTCATGCATGCAATTTTTTTCCATTTTGCAACGATTCCTTAAATTTGCAATGTTGTTTAAGGAATCGAAAAATGGTTTGCGATTCCTTATATTGCGAAAAAACACTTTTCCATCATGCATCCCAGAAATTGAAATTGCATTCGCAAACGGGTGAAAATTGCGATTTGCACCATTTGCGAATGCAATTTCCTTTGATGCATGTGCCCGTATGAGTGTGGGGAATTCGCAATCAGTATTTTCAAGCGCCATCTTGAAAGCCAGTAGTACAGCTCTCTGAACTGTACAGTCTCATAGAGATTGAGTTTTTGTGACCATAGGTCTGAATTTACCATCGCACATGCGACCTTTAACAATCGCGCATGCAGCACTGTAAGCTTGTTTACCCCCAATTGCGGGTTGTGCTGATCGTCTGTAAAAATTATACATCCGTAGTGTTCTAGAGGCAGAATCTTAGTAGGTAGAGGACATTCTTGTTCGTATTGGAGAAATTCTTGAGTTTTCAAGTAGGGGTCAAATACGTATTCAACGTCTGTTGCAGCAAGAGAATTAACCCATTGTATCCATCTCGGATGTAAAGCTTTTGCATTCGGAATGCTTGCTTTTGTCACTGCCTCTAAGGCACGTACGGGAGTAATGACCTTTATGCGTTTTTCCTGCGCAAGGGTTCTCTCCTTTGCTACTGCAGTTTGAACCGCTGTCAGAATTTTTTCTGTTGAAGTGAATTTCATTTCAGCTTGTGTGTTCAAGTGAGATTTATACGCTATTGGTAACTTTTAGTCTGTTACTCTGGATGAAAATAACCCTGGACTATTCTTGAATCCCTGGGGGAGACGACAGAAGTGACTCTGTGTCCCCATAATTGAGAAAACAGTCAAATTCCTGCTTTCAGGTACAATATTTTGACAGAAGAAACCGTTAGAAATATCTAATGTGGTTTTATATTTTGTGCGCACGATGTTATTCATCAGTGCTGCACTGTGTGCATTTTGTACTGCAAAGGTTTTACGACAAGAGTTTCAATGTCTGTAATCCAAAACTAGACGATATATATTGTCTGGTTTGGAGACAGGAAACAAAGGATTGTTCATTGACGAGGTGCATGTTTCAATCACCCCTTGGTATTCAAGTTGATCTAAGATCTCCCTTACCTGTTTTTTAGCTTCTTGCTTAACTGGGTACATCTTCTGAGCAGTAGGTTGATTTTTTAACTGGATCTCATGGTGAGGAGAGTCCTCATCCCATCCCACATGATTTTTATATGATGTTGGAGCCTGGGCTACAGACCATTTTCTGGCATAGGTGTATTTTTAATGAATAGGAATATGATTGGAGAAGGCTGGCATAATGATCTCTTTGCCATGTGGGCACTGCCTGAGAAATTCTGGTGGCCAGTCTTGTTCAGCTAGAAGAATTTCATAACCATTAGAGAGCTTCTTCCAAAAGAGTGCTCTTATTTTTCTAGTTATGTCCTCGTCCATCCGGAGTGTTACTTCATAGAACTTAAGGGGTACACTAACCCTGGTGTCGGCAGTTTCAACTTGAATGTACTCATTCAAGTCCACTGTCTCCAGATGATCATTTAGGATCCTGCGAGCTATGGTAACTTCTGCTGCGCTGTCCAGCATTGTCTGGGCCCACTCCCCGTTCTTGGGTTGTGTCCTCAAGATCCTCAGCATGATTGATTTTAAGACTTGCTACCTTCTTTTTGGTGAATTGAGTTTTCTTAATTTTTTTAATATGTTGATCGTCTTTGGACTTCACACGTTCTTCCTTGTGTTCTGATTGTCCTCTTCTTTCGGATTTCTACGAGGAAGTCTGAAAGGTAAGAGAGGAACGTGTATCAGTATCTTGATATCTATCAGGTTTTCTCAAATTATCCCTATTTCTGAGGGTATATCTCTTTTCAGAGGGCTCCTTTTGAGGACACCTTCCTCTTGATTGAGAACGCTTCTCTTTAGGAAGTGTCTGTCTAGTATTTTCCCACTTCTCTTTAGGAGTAGTGAGTGTGTTTTTAATAAAAACTTTTTCAGGATTTTCTGTTAGTTCGGGCTTTACAGGTTTCCCTCCCGAACTATCTCCACCTAGTTCTTCATAGGATTTTTCTATTATTCTGGCAAGTTCATACGGTTGCTCAATTACATCAAGTTCTATTAGTTTTTTGCGATTTGCCACTGATGCTGTTTCACCTTTAATATTGGCTTGAAATCCTTCAGTAATTTCATACTGAGATTTAAAGCAGGCTCTGCCCCGTATTCATTTTGAATCTGTTTCAGGACATCTGGTATTACCGCCATGGACGGTACATCATGTGTTTTTGTGTAGATTGCATCAAAGACTGTACCCCAAGTGTCACAGTCCTCCAGGTGTGGTGCGATCCCCATTAGTAAACAGATTGTTAGAATCCTGTGTTTCTCATCAGGTGTACTATCGGGAAATACTGCCTCGATCTGAGTAATTTTTGAGCTAACCAGAATGGAATTTGTTCCCTTTTTGTGGGTAATTTACCAATGACTGATTGTACAGTCTGTGGTGCAATTTCGTTTGTGTTCTCCTGATGTGGGGTGTGCTGTGGAATTCTTAGAGCAGGTTGGACTGTTAGAGTCCACATAACATATTGTACCAATTGTCTATGTATTTTAATTAATTGTTTTAGCTGAGCTAACAGTTCTGGACCTGTCATTTGTTCAATGGCAGGATGTGGTGTAGAGCTGGCCAGTACCGGCCATGTTGCTCCTGGTCTACCTAATGGACAGAGCCTGGTAATGTGATTTTGATATTGTAGGGCGCCTTTAAACCAGAGTGGATGCTCTTGGTAAGTTAGTGGAATTTCAACGTCCTCGAAAGGAGCGTATTCCGCTGGAGGGTCCTCTATCTTGTAGAAGTGGAACACATGTGTTGTTGGATTTACTTCAGGGAAGATAATCCATGAATAGAATACCTCTGTCTGCCGATATTCATGTGCCTCGATGACAAATATAGCCCTTCCACCTCTGGGTGATAGGCCATTTTCTATAAGCTTTATAGCTATTGTTTTCCTTAAGTTTTCCGGAATGATTATAGCATCCGGGTCATTTTGTTAGAGACCTGTAACGTCTAAATCCAGTCCGGCTGCAGTTCCTGCAGGTCCACCGTTCTTTTAGTCGCTATCCAGCATTTTGTTGAAAGTCTTGCAGAGCAAGTTTCAAAGAAACAAAGATAAAGTGCATAATATTTTGGGACACTGTATCCTTCAACGTTGAACAAAACCAAGAACTAATATATAGGATTTTCGTCCTACTCAGTTATGGCGGATTTTATTCTTCCACCCACTCCAGATGTCTATTGGAGTATTTTACAGGAAAAAAGCGTCACTGTGAAAAGCACAACTGAGTTACTCTAGTATCTAGCATAAAATTAGTGCCTTACCAAACGTTGGGCACCATGTTATGTAGTTCCTATATTCCCAATAGGCTCTGCGCATTGAAATAATTTATCCTACAGATGTGACGTAGGACTTATGTCTTCTAGGTCTCTATCGAATATATTAGACTTAATTGTGAGTGCCAGTTAGCTCAGAGGTCACTAGAAACTTTCTTGAATAAACAAGAAGGGATTAGTTTCTGAAAACCGCATAAACATGACAACTTTGTTTCCACAAGATAAAACGTATCTTCAGAGTCGTGGAAACAATAGATAGATATTTTACTAAGTCAATCGTGCATGCTTCCTTTCATCAGAGGTGCAGAGAAAATAGAGAGATGGGCGTTTTCATAAAACATTATTTATTGAACAGTCTTCTTTCTCATGCAGAAGAAATGAACTGCTACAATCGTAATACTGGCTGTAAAGTATAATGCGTACAGCAAGAAGAGTATTATAAAATAATACTGTAAAAGCATGGTATGGTTTCTAAGCCATAAAATACATACACGAATAAATAAAGACTAAAAGTACTCAACTGGTGCTTCTAAAATACGCCTACCCCGATGTACCTAACCTAAGTCTAGTATGAGGGAGCAGTAAGGGAGGTGTAGCATAGGTTTAGTATTCTTTGCCAATAATCTACCCAAGAATTCTCCTAGGGTCTAATCAGCTCCGTACCTTGGTTTAGAATGAAGAAGGTCTGGTATCTCTCTCTCAGGACTCGGTTTCCCAACACCCCGCAAGGGGAGCTTGGAAACACTGGAGCTAGATTTCTCGGCAAGAGAAAAGACAGCGTCTCTCTCAGTGCGTCTGCTGGAGGGTCGGCTTCCTTCGGCACTTGCTGTAGCGAGATGCATCGGGCAAGTAGATAGTCGAACTGCTCCAAACCACCATGTGTTTGCTAGGGTAAGTGTGGGCATATTTATACCTTGAAGGTGCCGAGTTTGACGTAAAGTTGCACATAATAACGTCATCAAAGAGTCTCAGTTCTTTGAAAACTCCATGAGTTCTTGGACAAATCAATATTCAAGCAAGGGGACGTCCCTACCTGCTGAAGCCGAGTTTTCCAAGAAATTGTTGTGGATTTTCAGAACTAGTGGAAGTAGCCATGCCGTATTTGGACTGCATGAGCTATGTCTAAATATGGTTATGATTTCTATTCGTATATAAGGATATGGTGATTTATCCTTATATAAGGGTATAAATCGGGAAAATTACACTAGGGTCCTAAAATGCTATACTTATACAAATACCAATCCTAGGCAACTGTGGAGTCCTAAAAGATATTAGGTACAATGGCACAAGAAATGTAGGCACAACACAATAAAACTAATGCAGTGTACAGGAAAAGCTAACAAAAAACAACTTCAATACTAATATAATTCATTTATTTTAAAATATACATCACATAAAAAAATAAGTTTTAAAATTCATAGAGATAACACAATTAATCATAAAAGGTTTCTACATTTACATATATATAAGTTATCATACATGGAAAAACATAAATGCAATCATAAAAAACAACCAAGTGGGTAAATGAATTGTCTCTACGCACGTTTTGGCGTGACAAACGCCTTCTTCAGGAGAACCACTTGCAGATTCTAAAAAAGTTTTGTAGTTAAAATGCTTCAAATGCCAGGAAGCAGGTAAATTCTATGCAATTCAAAAACGGAACAAGGTCCTATCAAGAGATTTCTATTTTAGCCCAAAATGGACGGAGAGTTGATAATATGTTCACAATGGTAATGGTTGAAAAATACTTGCTTCCGTTTTTGAATTGTATAGAACCCCAATCTACCCCACTCCTATCTATCTCACTCCAATCTACTTAACTCCATTGTAGTCTACCTCACTTCACCCCAATCTACCCAACCATAATCCACCCAATCTATCCCACTCCAATCTACCCCACTCGACTCCTCTCCACTCATATCTACTCCACTCCAGTCTATCCCACTCCACTACATGCTAAACCATCCCACTGCACTCCACTCTTCCCTTATCTACCCTACTCATCTCCACTTTACCCCACTTCAATCTACCCCATTCCACTCTAATCTACACCACTCCAATTTAACCCATCTCACTACAATGTACCCCAATTCAATATCCCCTTCTACCCCACTCCAATCTACCCCAATCCACTTCTTTCCAAACTACTCCACTCAACGCTACCCCAACCCACCTCACCCCAATCTACCCCACCCTATCCCAATCTACCCCATACCACTCCACTCTACCCCACTCCATATTCCCCTAATCTAATTCCACTCCATTCCATTCAAACCTACTATAATACACCCAATCTACCTCACTCCAATATACCCGACTCCACTCCAGTCTACACCACTACACTCCAATCCATCCAACTCCACTCCACCTCAACCTTCCCTGATCTACCCTACTTCTATCTACCACACTCCAACCTACCCCACTCTAATCTACCTCAGTCTATTCCACTCCATTCTACCCCACTCCACCCCAATCTATCCCACTCCACCCCAATCTACCCTAATTCACCACAATCTACCATGGTAGTCTACCTAACGCCCCCACTCCTATCTCTCCCACTCCAATATACCCCAATCCACCCCACTCCATTCTACTCCACTCTAACCCCACTCCACTCTATGCCAATATGTTCTAATCCACTCCAATCTACCCCATTCCACTCTACCCCAATCTACCCCACTCCATTCTACCCCTCTCCAACCCCACGCCAATCCACACCACTTTTAGGTGTACTGCACAGCAGCCACACTGGTGTATATAATGGATAAAACACGTTGCTGAAGCCAATAGCTCTCACATATGAGCAACCTATTGGCTTTACTAATGCTTATTTTATTTACAAGAGATTTCGCAGTGCAGGCGAAACCTACATAGAAGGACATGCAAGCCTCCCTCTTTCTGAGCGGATGTTTATTTTGAGATAGCAAGGCTGTTTGTGGCAGAAATAGTGTTGTGGGAGAAAGATTCTGAAGGAATGAGCCATTGTCTATTTTCATCGCACCCACGCACATGAAATCACAGTGCTGAGAAACTGGCCAAAAGTCGCGTGGGCACTAATGAAGTTTATAGTTCGAATGTCTATCAACATTTGTAAAGCTTGCACCTCGTCTATCCCATGCCATAGCCGGTTTCACTGGATAGACTGACAAGATACAGAAACCTTTGTGAGGGATGCCCAGCGTGCCTCTATCTGCAGTACTGTAGGCTGGCTGCATGGTCTCCACCTCTGTATACGTGTTTGCACTTTTATCATCCAGTCTTGTTTTTAAGTGGTGTAGCTAAATTATCTCTTACTTACACTGACAGAGGTTTGTTGCGTCCATTCCCCACCCTAAGGAATTGCATCACTAATTGACCAGCCGCACCATCATCCCAGCCCTCTGCCTCCATCAAGTCCCATCCCAGCCCCTGCCTCCAACGAGCCCCATTCTTGCCCCCTACATCCAACGAGCCCCATCCAAGCCCTCTGCATCCAAGGAGCCCCATCCCAGCCCCTGCCTCCAACGAGCCCCATTCTTGCCCCCTGCATCCAACGAGCCCCATCCAAGCCCCCTGCACCCAAGGAGCCCCATCCCAGACCCCTGCCTCCATCGAACCCCATTCCAGCCCCCTGCCTGCAACGAGCCCCATCCCAGACCCATGCCTCCAACAAGCCCCATCCCAGCCCCCTGCCTCCATCCAACCCCATCCCAGCCCCCTGCATCCAACGAGGACTATCCCAGACCCCTGCCCACAATGAGCCCCATCCCAGACCCCTGCATCCATCTAGCCCCATCCCAGCCCCCTGCCTCCATCGAGCCCCATCCAAGCCCCCTGCATCCAACAAGCCGCATCCAGCCTCCTGCCTCCATTGAGCCCCATCCCAGCCTCCTGCCTCCATCGAGCCCCATCCCAGCCCCCTGCCTCCATCAAGCCCCATCCCAGCCCCCTGCCTGCAACGAGCCCCATCCCAGCCTCCTGCCTCCATCGAGCCCCATCTCAGCCCCCTGCCTCCATCGAGCCCCATCCCAGCCCCCTGCCTGCAACGAGCCCCATCCCAGACCCCTGCATCCAACAAGCCCCATCCCAGCCCCCTGCATTCAAGGAGCCCCATACCAACCCCCTGCATCCAACAAGCCGCATCCCAGCCTCCTGCATCCAAGGAGCCCCATCCCATCCCCCTGCATCCAACAAGCCGCATCCCAGCCTCCTGCCTCCATCGAGCCCCATCCCAGCCCCCTGCCTCCATGGAGCCCCATCCCATCCCCCTGCATCTAACAAGCCGCTTCCCAGCCTCCTGCCTCCATCGAGCCCCATCCCAGCCCCCTGCATCCAACAAGCCCCATCCCAGCCCCCTGCATCCAAGGAGCCCCATCCCATCCCCCTGCATCCAACAAGCCGCATCCCAGCCTCCTGCCTCCATCGAGCCCCATCCAAGCCCCCTGCCTCCATGGAGCCCCATCCCATCCCCCTGCATCTAACAAGCCGCATCCCAGCCTCCTGCCTCCATCGAGCCCCATCCCAGCCCCCTGCCTCTATCGAGCTCCATCCCAGCCCCTGCATCGAAAGAGCCCCATCCCATCCCCCTGCCTGCAACGAGCCCCATCCCAGACCTATGCCTCCAACGAGCGCCATCCCAGCTCCCTGCCTCCATCGAGTCCCATCCCAGCCCCCTGCCTCCATCGAGCTCCATCCCAGCCCCCTGCATCGAAGGAGCCCCCTCCCATCCCCCTGCATCCAACAAGCCGCATCCCAGCCTCCTGCCTCCATCGAGCCCCATCCCTGCCCCGTGCATTCAAGGAGCCCCATACTAACCCCCTGCATCGAAGGAGCCCCATCCCATCCCCCTGCCTGCAACGAGCCCCATCCCAGACCCATGCCTCCAACGAGCCCCATCCCAGCTCCCTGCCTCCATCGAGCCCCATCTCAGCCCCCTGCCTCCATCGAGCCCCATCCCAGCCCCCTGCCTCCAACGAGCCCCATCCCAGCCCCCTGCCTCCATCGAGCCCCATCCCAGCCCCCGCCTCCATCGAGACCCATCCCAGCCCCCGCCTCCATCGAGACCCATCCCAGCCCCCTGCCTGTAATGAGCCCCATCCCAGACCCCGCCTCCATCGAGTCCCATCCCAGCCTCTTGCCTCCATCGAGCCCCATCACAGCCCCTGCCTGTAATGAGCCCCATCCCAGACCCATGCCTTCAACGAGCCCCATCCCAGCCCCCTGCCTCCATCGAGCCCCATCCCAGCCCCCTGCATCCATCAAGCCCCATCCCAGCCCCCTGCCTCCATCAAGCCCAATCCCAGCCCCCTGTCTCCATCGAGCCCCATCCCAGCCCCCTGCCTCCATCAAGTCCCATCCCAGCCCCCTGCATCCAACGAGCCCCATCCCAGATCCTTGCCTCCAACAAGCCCCATCCCAGACCCCTTCCTCCATCGAGCCCCATCCCAGCCCCCTGCCTGCAACGAGCCCCATCCCAGACCCATGCCTCCAACAAGCCCCATCCCAGCCCCCTGCCTCCATCCAACCCCATCCCAGCCCCCTGCATCCAACGAGGACTATCCCAGACCCCTGGCCACAATGAGCCCCATCCCAGACCCCTGCATCCATCTAGCCCCATCCCAGCCCGCTGCCTCCATCGAGCCCCATCCAAGCCCCCTGCATCCAACAAGCCGCATCCAGCCTCCTGCCTCCATCGAGCCCCATCCCAGCCTCCTGCCTCCATCGAGCCCCATCCCAGCCCCCTGCCTCCATCGAGCCCCATCCCAGCCCCCTGCCTGCAACGAGCCCCATCCCAGACCCCTGCATCCAACAAGCCCCACCCCAGCCCCCTGCATCCAAGGAGCCCCATCCCATCCCCCTGCATCCAACAAGCCGCATCCCAGCCTCCTGCCTCCATCGAGCTCCATCCCAGCCCCCTGCCTCCATCGAGCTCCATCCCAGCCCCTGCATCGAAAGAGCCCCATCCCATCCCCCTGCCTGCAACGAGCGCCATCCCAGCCTCCTGCCTCCATTGAGCCCCATCCCAGCCCCCTGCCTCCATCGAGCTCCATCCCAGCCCCCTGCATCCAACAAGCCGCATCCCAGCCTCCTGCCTCCATCGAGCCCCATCCCAGCCCCGTGCATTCAAGGAGCCCCATCCCATCCCCCTGCCTCCATCGAGCCCCATCCCAGCCCCCTGCCTCCAACGAGCCCCATCCCAGCCCCCTGCCTCCATCGAGCCCCATCCCAGCCCTCGCCTCCATCGAGCCCCATCCCAGCCCCCTGCCTCCACCAAGACCCATCCCAGCCCCGCCTCCATCGAGACCCATCCCAGCCCCCTGCCTGTAATGAGCCCCATCCCAGACCCATGCCTTCAACGAGCCCCATCCCAGCCCCCTGCCTCCATCGAGCCCCATCCCAGCCCCCTGCATCCATCAAGCCCCATCCCAGCCCCCGCCTCCATCCATCAAGCCCAATCCCAGCCCCCTGTCTCCATCGAGCCCCATCCCAGCCCCCTGCCTCCATCAAGTCCCATCCCAGCCCCCTGCATCCAACGAGACCCATCCCAGATCCTTGCCTCCAACAAGCCCCATCCCAGACCCCTTCCTCCATCGAGCCCTATCCCTGACCCATGCGTCCAACGAGCCCCCTCCCAGCCCCTGCCTCCATTGAGCCCCCTGCCTCCAACGAGCCCTATCCCAGACCCCTGCATCCATTGAGACCACCCCAGCCTTCTGCATCCAACGAGCCCAACCCTGCCCCCTGCATCTATCGCGCCCCATCCCAGCCCCTTGCATCCATCGAGCCCTATCCCAGCCCCCTGCCTCTATCGAGCCCCATCCCAGCCCCCTGCATCCATCGAGCCCTATCCCTGACCCCTGCCTCCATCGAGCCCCATACCAGACCCTTGTATCCAACAAGCCGCATCCGGACCGCTTCCTCCAACGAGCCCCATCCCAGCCCCCTGCCTCTGTCGAGCCCCATCCTAGACCCATGCCTCCAACGAGCCCCATCCCAGCCCCCTGCATCCAATGAGCCCCATCCCAGCCCCCTGCATCAATCAAGCCCCATCTCAGCCCCCTGCCTCCATTGAGCCTTTTCCCAACACCCTGCATCCACCAACCCCCATCCCAACCCCTGTATCCAACGAGCCTCATCCCAGCCCCCTACATCCACCAAGCCCCATCCCAACCACCTGCATCCAACGAGCCCCATCCCAGCCCCCTACATCCACCAAGCCCCATCCCAACCCCCTGCATCGAACAAGCCCCATCCCAACCCCCTGCATCCAACAAGCCCCATCCCAGCCCCCTGCATCCATCGAGCCCCATCCCAGCCCCCTGCATCCACCAAGCCCCATCCCAACCCCCTGCATCGAACAAGCCCCATCCCAACCCCCTGCATCCAACAAGCCCCATCCCAGCCCCCTGCATCCATCGAGCCCCATCCCAGCCCCCTACATCCACCAAGCCCCATCCCAACCCCCTGCATCCAACAAGCCCCATCCCAGCCCCCTGCATCCATCGAGCCCCATTCCAGCCCCCTGCCTGCAACGAGCCCCATCCCAGACCCATGCCTCCAACAAGCCCCATCCCAGCCCCCTGCCTCCATCCAACCCCATCCCAGCCCCCTGCATCCAACGAGGACTATCCCAGACCCCTGCCCACAATGAGCCCCATCCCAGACCCCTGCATCCATCTAGCCCCATCCCAGCCCCCTGCCTCCATCGAGCCCCATCCAAGCCCCCTGCATCCAACAAGCCGCATCCAGCCTCCTGCCTCCATTGAGCCCCATCCCAGCCTCCTGCCTCCATCGAGCCCCATCCCAGCCCCCTGCCTCCATCAAGCCCCATCCCATCCCCCTGCCTGCAACGAGCCCCATCCCAGCCTCCTGCCTCCATCGAGCCCCATCTCAGCCCCCTGCCTCCATCGAGCCCCATCCCAGCCCCCTGCCTGCAACGAGCCCCATCCCAGACCCCTGCATCCAACAAGCCCCATCCCAGCCCCCTGCATTCAAGGAGCCCCATACCAACCCCCTGCATCCAACAAGCCGCATCCCAGCCTCCTGCATCCAAGGAGCCCCATCCCATCCCCCTGCATCCAACAAGCCGCATCCCAGCCTCCTGCCTCCATCGAGCCCCATCCCAGCCCCCTGCCTCCATGGAGCCCCATCCCATCCCCCTGCATCTAACAAGCCGCTTCCCAGCCTCCTGCCTCCATCGAGCCCCATCCCAGCCCCCTGCATCCAACAAGCCCCATCCCAGCCCCCTGCATCCAAGGAGCCCCATCCCATCCCCCTGCATCCAACAAGCCGCATCCCAGCCTCCTGCCTCCATCGAGCCCCATCCAAGCCCCCTGCCTCCATGGAGCCCCATCCCATCCCCCTGCATCTAACAAGCCGCATCCCAGCCTCCTGCCTCCATCGAGCCCCATCCCAGCCCCCTGCCTCTATCGAGCTCCATCCCAGCCCCTGCATCGAAAGAGCCCCATCCCATCCCCCTGCCTGCAACGAGCCCCATCCCAGACCTATGCCTCCAACGAGCGCCATCCCAGCTCCCTGCCTCCATCGAGTCCCATCCCAGCCCCCTGCCTCCATCGAGCTCCATCCCAGCCCCCTGCATCGAAGGAGCCCCCTCCCATCCCCCTGCATCCAACAAGCCGCATCCCAGCCTCCTGCCTCCATCGAGCCCCATCCCTGCCCCGTGCATTCAAGGAGCCCCATACTAACCCCCTGCATCGAAGGAGCCCCATCCCATCCCCCTGCCTGCAACGAGCCCCATCCCAGACCCATGCCTCCAACGAGCCCCATCCCAGCTCCCTGCCTCCATCGAGCCCCATCTCAGCCCCCTGCCTCCATCGAGCCCCATCCCAGCCCCCTGCCTCCAACGAGCCCCATCCCAGCCCCCTGCCTCCATCGAGCCCCATCCCAGCCCCCGCCTCCATCGAGACCCATCCCAGCCCCCGCCTCCATCGAGACCCATCCCAGCCCCCTGCCTGTAATGAGCCCCATCCCAGACCCCGCCTCCATCGAGTCCCATCCCAGCCTCTTGCCTCCATCGAGCCCCATCACAGCCCCTGCCTGTAATGAGCCCCATCCCAGACCCATGCCTTCAACGAGCCCCATCCCAGCCCCCTGCCTCCATCGAGCCCCATCCCAGCCCCCTGCATCCATCAAGCCCCATCCCAGCCCCCTGCCTCCATCAAGCCCAATCCCAGCCCCCTGTCTCCATCGAGCCCCATCCCAGCCCCCTGCCTCCATCAAGTCCCATCCCAGCCCCCTGCATCCAACGAGCCCCATCCCAGATCCTTGCCTCCAACAAGCCCCATCCCAGACCCCTTCCTCCATCGAGCCCCATCCCAGCCCCCTGCCTGCAACGAGCCCCATCCCAGACCCATGCCTCCAACAAGCCCCATCCCAGCCCCCTGCCTCCATCCAACCCCATCCCAGCCCCCTGCATCCAACGAGGACTATCCCAGACCCCTGGCCACAATGAGCCCCATCCCAGACCCCTGCATCCATCTAGCCCCATCCCAGCCCGCTGCCTCCATCGAGCCCCATCCAAGCCCCCTGCATCCAACAAGCCGCATCCAGCCTCCTGCCTCCATCGAGCCCCATCCCAGCCTCCTGCCTCCATCGAGCCCCATCCCAGCCCCCTGCCTCCATCGAGCCCCATCCCAGCCCCCTGCCTGCAACGAGCCCCATCCCAGACCCCTGCATCCAACAAGCCCCACCCCAGCCCCCTGCATCCAAGGAGCCCCATCCCATCCCCCTGCATCCAACAAGCCGCATCCCAGCCTCCTGCCTCCATCGAGCTCCATCCCAGCCCCCTGCCTCCATCGAGCTCCATCCCAGCCCCTGCATCGAAAGAGCCCCATCCCATCCCCCTGCCTGCAACGAGCGCCATCCCAGCCTCCTGCCTCCATCGAGCCCCATCCCAGCCCCCTGCCTCCATCGAGCTCCATCCCAGCCCCCTGCATCCAACAAGCCGCATCCCAGCCTCCTGCCTCCATCGAGCCCCATCCCAGCCCCGTGCATTCAAGGAGCCCCATCCCATCCCCCTGCCTCCATCGAGCCCCATCCCAGCCCCCTGCCTCCAACGAGCCCCATCCCAGCCCCCTGCCTCCATCGAGCCCCATCCCAGCCCTCGCCTCCATCGAGCCCCATCCCAGCCCCCTGCCTCCACCAAGACCCATCCCAGCCCCGCCTCCATCGAGACCCATCCCAGCCCCCTGCCTGTAATGAGCCCCATCCCAGACCCATGCCTTCAACGAGCCCCATCCCAGCCCCCTGCCTCCATCGAGCCCCATCCCAGCCCCCTGCATCCATCAAGCCCCATCCCAGCCCCCGCCTCCATCCATCAAGCCCAATCCCAGCCCCCTGTCTCCATCGAGCCCCATCCCAGCCCCCTGCCTCCATCAAGTCCCATCCCAGCCCCCTGCATCCAACGAGACCCATCCCAGATCCTTGCCTCCAACAAGCCCCATCCCAGACCCCTTCCTCCATCGAGCCCTATCCCTGACCCATGCCTCCAACGAGCCCCCTCCCAGCCCCTGCCTCCATTGAGCCCCCTGCCTCCAACGAGCCCTATCCCAGACCCCTGCATCCATTGAGACCACCCCAGCCTCCTGCATCCAACGAGCCCAACCCTGCCCCCTGCATCTATCGCGCCCCATCCCAGCCCCTTGCATCCATCGAGCCCTATCCCAGCCCCCTGCCTCTATCGAGCCCCATCCCAGCCCCCTGCATCCATCGAGCCCTATCCCTGACCCCTGCCTCCATCGAGCCCCATACCAGACCCTTGTATCCAACAAGCCGCATCCGGACCGCTTCCTCCAACGAGCCCCATCCCAGCCCCCTGCCTCTGTCGAGCCCCATCCTAGACCCATGCCTCCAACGAGCCCCATCCCAGCCCCCTGCATCCAATGAGCCCCATCCCAGCCCCCTGCATCAATCAAGCCCCATCTCAGCCCCCTGCCTCCATTGAGCCTTTTCCCAACACCCTGCATCCACCAACCCCCATCCCAACCCCTGTATCCAACGAGCCTCATCCCAGCCCCCTACATCCACCAAGCCCCATCCCAACCACCTGCATCCAACGAGCCCCATCCCAGCCCCCTACATCCACCAAGCCCCATCCCAACCCCCTGCATCGAACAAGCCCCATCCCAACCCCCTGCATCCAACAAGCCCCATCCCAGCCCCCTGCATCCATCGAGCCCCATCCCAGCCCCCTGCATCCACCAAGCCCCATCCCAACCCCCTGCATCGAACAAGCCCCATCCCAACCCCCTGCATCCAACAAGCCCCATCCCAGCCCCCTGCATCCATCGAGCCCCATCCCAGCCCCCTACATCCACCAAGCCCCATCCCAACCCCCTGCATCCAACAAGCCCCATCCCAGCCCCCTGCATCCATCGAGCCCCATCCCAGCCCCCTGCATCCATCGAGCCCCATCCCAGCCCCCTGCCCCTTTGATTATTCCTCGTTGTGTTATGAAAAGACGCTGCCTACACAGAGGGGTGCACACCGGGGTCCCAAAGCACACCTGGGTTGTGTTAGGCACAGACATTTTGCAGAATCAGTACTTTTATTTTTGTAAAAAGATGACCTGATATTTCACCCAATGGTGATACATGATGCAATATTTGGTTAGCATATTTCTCTGTGTACCATTCACACTGCCAGTGCTCTTGGTCTGCTGTAATATACTGCATTTAATTTCAGACCTTGACGCGAGTGCTCTCTTGTGGGCAAATCCATCGTTTACACCATAGTTACAGCCACTAGTTATATAGTAGGTGTAATCAAGGCGTGCCTACAAATTAAAAAAAGAGACTGGATAATATTTTATGTATTCTTATATGGGCGGCAAGATTGAAAAGCACTGTAAAAATTATTTGCCCGAACAATTCGCAGCCACGGATTCATCTGTTGCGACAGCCAAAAAAGGCGTTTGAGCACGGATTGCCTCTTGGGTATTTTTTATTCATACTAATATCTCGGGCTGAGGTAGTAGGAGGGACGGAAAGCAAGGAAGGAACTGCGGACACTAGATAGGCACTGTCATGGAGTGTGTGAAATCAAAAGAAGATGTCACACAAGATCTACAGTGCTTTTGACAGCCTTCCTCACCTTCATACCACTTCTTCCTCTTCAACATCTTCTCTTTTCCCTTTTCCTTCCATCCTTCAGCTTTCCCAACCTGGTCATCCACCACCATCCTTTTCTCAGATACCCACATGGGAATAACTTCAGTATGGGCAAATCTGCCTTTGAATAATTCGAAGGAAGCTACACCTGTTGAAGAATGCGGGGGAAACAATACTCACACACTTTTTTTTCTCATTGCTGTTGCTTAGTTTGCACCACACACCAGGGCCACATCACCTTCCTCACCCAATATTACATTAACCAATAAAATGGGAACCCTCTAGCACATAAACTAAATACCAGGTCAAAATATAACTCGGTTGCGGTAAAAGATTACACCAAATACAAAACACATGACTATATACATGCAAGCTTGTAACATGAAGGATCATCTAAAACACATTCTTTACACAATCCTGTAGGCGAAGAGGCACTCCCCTTACACACTGAGGTCTAACACCGCACTCACGTCCATGTCGTGCCTCACCCCAAGAAGGAACGTCTATCCCATTGCAATAGTGCTTAGCCACCCTGTTCAAGTTCCAAATTCTATGGTCACTTGTTTGAACAGCATTCGTGAACAATTTAATAACTTTGAATAGTTGACTAAACTTCTAGGCTTTACCATCCTTCTAGGAGACTTAATTTTCAACTAGTCCGCCACATGCACCACAGTGATTTTGACAGCTTACCACATGTCATACCACTTCTTCCTCTTCAACATCTTCTCTTTCCCTTTTCCTTCCATCTTACAGCTTTCCCAACTTGGTCATCCAACACCATCATTTTCTCAGATACCCAAATGGGAATCAGTTCAGTGCTGGCAACTCTGCCTTTGAATAATTGGAAAGGAGCAACACCTGTTGAAGAATGCACGGTGAAACAATAATTACATACTTTTTTTCTCATTGCTGTTTCCCACTTTGCACCACACACCAGGGCCTGTGGCAAAGTTTATTTCAGTACCTTTAGAAACCTTTCCATCACACCATTACTTTCCGGATATAGAGCTGGCTTTTAATGATTTATTCCTCTGGCTTTCAGAAACTCTTCAACCACACCAGAAGTGAGTTGCACACCATTGTCAGAAACCAAGGTTAAAGAGAAGCCTTCTTCCTTAAACAATTCTTACAAAAAATTAATGATCACTCAAGATACAACCAAGCTCACTACCTTAATCCTGGGCCACTGTGAGAAAATGTCCACACACACAAGAACACATCAGTCATAAGACTTTATTTTCACTGAACTCAGAATATCCAAGGCAATAAGTCAAAGGACTACTAGCTTGCTCCCTCAACACCTTTGGTTGTGTCCTACACTTCAGCATCTTGTTGCTACGTGAGCAATAAATGAAATTAATGACATTCCTCTCAATGAACAAGCCCACTGTAGGCCACCAATAGCATTCTCTGACCCTCTCATTGGATTTGGCAATTTGAGCACTATCAACCAATATCTTTCTCAGCCTGCCTTGGGGAACCAGCGTGCTACCCCTTATAAGCACACCATTCACAACAACCAAATCATCCTTGATCTACCAGTACCCTTTCACATCATCACCACATTCATTTTCTCACACCAGCCTGTGGAAACTGTAGCGCTCTAGTGCTCCGAGGGTCTCAGTTTGAGCCCCCGGAAGCACTACCCACAATGTATCACTTTCTGGCCAGGCGTGGCCAGAAAGCTTTAAATAAAGGGACGGGAGTGGCTCGGCACTTCCTGTCCACACCAGCACAGTAACGGTGTGTGTGTCCTTTCATTAAGCCTGCACCTGCCGCACAGCGACATAGGCCCTGCCAGGCCCACAAACCCCCACACTGGCGACGAGGGTGGGATTCTACAAAAGAATCAAGCGGCGCCGACCTGCGGTGCCACCGACCAGATCGGCGACTGCCCAGAGCGCTCCAACCGCGACACTGAAGCGGAGCACCGGCGACCACGAGGGCAAGACCAGCCGCATCAGCCGCCAAATCAAGAATACACTCACCGGTAAGCAGCGGACGCCAGAAGCTGCGTGGGGCACCAGCAGAAACAGCAACCAGAAGGCCCGAGCGGGGAGACGCGCCGAAGAAAGCAACCCGGCAGCAGGCCCGGCAGTGCGCGCATGCGCGAGGCGCGACACGTCATCGCCGGCGAAAGAGGCCCGAGACAGCGCGAGGCAGGAAAGGCGCCTCGAAGGAGACAAGCGCGAGGCCCAACAAAAGCACAGACGATTCAGCGAGGACACCGCTCACGCCGCGTAGTAGTCCCAACAAGCACAGGCAAGTGCAACAGTCAACTCTACAAACACCTACCCAAAACAAACACGAGCAAGTGCAACCAGCATCCAGGAGTGGCTCCAACAAGCACAGGCAGTTGCAACTACTAACTCCTCAAACACCTACCCAAGTAAATACTAACAAGCACGAGCAAGTGCGAGCAGCATCCAAGAGGAAGAAGCCCTAGAGAAAAAAAAACAAAAAACAAACACCAAGCCATACCCCAACACCAAAATGACTACCAATCCAGGAGGGGCGTCTGGAGGAACAGCACAGTCAGGGGCCGGATCGGCTCAGCAAGCAGGACCCCCAGCACCAGCACTGAACCTAGGCACGCAGCCACCAGCACCATCTGCACACTCGCAGATACAGGCACTACCACCTTTCAGCGAGTTGATAGATCCGGGGACAGCGGCTCCCAGATGGGCCGTGTGGCTGGGACAGCTCAACAACTATTTCACTGCCACGAGGGAAAAAGATAACGAAGTAAAGCGGTCCCTACTACTACACTTTGGGGGCACAGAACTATACAAGTTATTCAAGCATCTGCCGGACACAGGGGATGACGATGACTATGACGCAGCCGTCAACGCGCTGAACGCGCATTTTGATCCCCAGCTAAACCCGCACTATGAGCGATTCAAGTTTCGCCAATCCAGACAAAGGGAAGGAGAGACTATGGACGCGTTCCACGCACGGCTGAGAGATCTCATAAGCACGTGCACCGATGATGACGAAAAGAAAGAAGTGACCGCACAGCTCATTCAAGGCTGCCGCAACAAGCACCTGAGGACGCTGATTCTAAGGCAGCCACGTATCACACTTGAGGAGATACTAATACTTGCTAGATCCCATGAACTGTCGGATGCGCGAGCGACTGCGATGGAAGCAGCCCTGAACCCACGGGCAGAACCAGGAGCCACGGTAAAGACAGAAAGGGTAGACGCAGTCCGAAATACTGGTCGAGGAAACAGAGGAAGATGGCCGACCAGGACGCCACGCCGCGCGGCATGTGGATACTGTGGCCGAGACGAACACAACCAAGATGGCTGCCCAGCACGTGGCAAGACATGCTCAAAATGCGGAATACCCAACCACTTCGCAAGTGTGTGTAGAGGCGGTTCCAGAGGAAGAGGAACGCCCGGAAGAAGATCAATCGCAGGAGCTGTAAAACAAATATCACTAGACGAGGCAACACCGTCCCAATTAAGCAGATCACGGCGGCAAACCCAATTTGACGAGTCTTCCACAGACGATGAAGATGAATGCTACTACGTGTCATTCGTGAGTGAGCTAAAGAAACGGCGGAGGCCGCAACCAAAATGCCAGATACACATCGACGGGTCTCCGGCGACTGGCGTCATCGACACGGGAGCCACCGTGAATGTCATGGGGATCCAGCACTACAAAGTGCTTAAGCCGAGACCAAAACTAGTCCCCTCGAAGGCACGGATACTCACGTACGGCAGCCAGGAACCCCTCCCGCTGCGAGGTAAAATGGTAGTCCAAGTGAAGGCGGAGGACAACGAGGTAACAACGACCTTCCATGTAATAGACAAAGAAGCCGATCTACTGGTGGGAAGCAACACAGCTGAGGACCTCCGCCTCATTGCGTTTGCAAACGCCGTTAAAGCACTCCAGACAGAAGATATCCTGGAAATGTTCCCCACCCTCTTTGAAGGCCTCGGCACCATCAAACGACCGCCGATCAAACTGCACATCGACCCCGCCATACAACCAGTGGCGCTGAGACACAGAAGGATACCGTTCCACCTGCGCGCCGCCGTGGAAAAAGAACTCAACCAACTGGAAGAACAAGGGGTGATCGAGAAAGTGTTGGGGCCGACGCCATGGGTATCCCCGATGGTAATAGCCGAGAAACCACGCCAACCTGGTAAAATCCGCATATGCATAGACATGAGGGTCCCCAACAAAGCCATTCGACGAGAGCGACACCTCACCCCGACAGTAGACGACATCCTGTCGGACTTGAATGGGGCCCAATGGTTCTCTAAGTTGGACCTGAACGCAGGATATCATCAGCTCAGACTAGCGGAAGAGAGCCGCTACATCACAACCTTCTCAACACACCTGGGATTAAGACGATACAAGCGACTAAACTTCGGCATCTCGTCCGCAGCCGAGATCTTTCAAAACACAATCAAAGAGATCTTATCCGGACTTAATGGGGTGTTGAACGTCAGTGACGATATCCTAATTCATGCCAAGTCGAGTGAAGAACACCACCGCAGATTGAAAGCCACCCTACAAAGGCTCGCACAGTATGGCGTCACACTACATAAGGACAAATGCCAGTTCTTCAGGAAATCAATAGAGTGTCACGGTTCGCGGCATTGCCGCGGCCGGCCATTTCCCCACACATACACGGGCGGCCGGAATACTCACTTCCGGTCGGAAGTAGAGTACCCGGTCTAGTTTCCGGGCAGCAGAGCACAGAAGCACTTCCGGGGGAAAACGCATAAACATCGCGTTTCCCGCCGGCTGGGTGCTTCGGATTCCGGATTCCAGGCTGGGTATCCCGCTGCTGAGACCCGCCTTGCCCGAGACAAGCCGCGCTGGAGCGCTGCTTGGCTGTCACGTCATCCACTCGTAGGATTTATACCTTTCGCTCTTCTTGGACTGAGAAGACTAACCGCGCTGGAGCGCAACCCTGCTTCACGTCCGCGTCCCTCACTGACGCTTGTTCGTGCCTTCTCCTGGGGGTTCCAGGAACGTGCCGTTTTCTTTGTTTGCCTTAACCCTTATCGCGCAGGAGCGCATTGAGGGTGTTAAGAGGATTTTGGTTGCTTTGTGTGTTTATTTCTACAGTATCCCACTGCGCAGGAGCGCCAAAGGGATGCAACTGGGGAAGTGACTGGGTTCCAGTTACTGTTACTTGCGCAGGAGCGCACTCTTTTGTTTTAGCTTGGGTGAACGCGCAGGAGCGCTTTCTTTTAGTTTTGGATTTAGACTGCAATGCGCAGGAGCGCCTTACCATTGCAATTCACATCTGGGGACTTTCTTTCCGGAAGCATTGGTGAGTCTTCAGAGGGTGACAAAGTCTGTGTGTGTATGTGGGGGGTGGTTCCTTTCCGGGTCTGACTCTGTTTCTGACCTGTCTCCTTTGGTTTCCAGCTAACACCCAGACGCCCCTGCCAGCTCTACGCTATCCACTACCCCTTCACCCTGGCTCCCATCCCTGCGTCCATCTCATACCTGTTGAGTTTCGCTTTCCACGAGGGTCAGGTGGGTACAGGGACGGGTGCTCTTGTCGTCTCTGCGGAATTGCGTCACAAGCCAAGGTAAGACTTGTGGGGCACCTGACATAGAGTTCTTCGGATATGTGTTTGATTCAGACGGAGTAAAAGTTGACCCCCGAAAATCCCACGCCATCAAGAATGCAGCAGCACCGTCAACCGCCTCCGAAGTGAGAAGCTTCTTAGGGATGGCGCAATATTGTGCAAGGTTCATACCCAATCTAGCCACGATCGCAGAACCCCTGAGAAACCTAACGAAGAAAGACAGCCCATGGAGGTGGACGGAAACTGAAGACAAAGCGTTTGGCCGAATCAAAGAAGCACTACTGGACAGCACAACAATGGCATACTTCAACACTGCGAAACCCACCGAAATAGTAGTGGATGCCAGTCCAGTGGGCCTAGGAGCCCTCCTGTCACAAGAATCCGAACCCGGGGTGTGGGCCCCATTGGCATTCGCGAGCAAGGCGTTGACAGCGACAGAGTCGCGATACTCGCAAATTGAAAGAGAGGCACTGGCAGTGAAATGGGCCTGTGCACATTTTCACCTGTACATATCTGGCCACCCGTTCAGAATGGTGACAGACCACCAACCGCTGATACCCCTGTTCCGAGGCACAGCACCTCACCCGCCTCCAAGGATCGAACGCTGGGCAATCCAAGTCCAGCAGTACCAAATGGACATAGTGTACAGACCAGGGGCGAAAAACCCGGCAGACTTTCTGTCTCGCCAGCCATTCACAGAGGGACCCCACGACGTAGACCACGAAGGCCAAACCGAAGAGTTCATCAACATGCTGGCGACAGGAGCATGTCCCTGCACCCTCACCGCCGATGTCATCACGTCCCACTACGACAGCGACGCCGTTGTCATGAGTGAAGGACGCAATCCACTCTGGAACGTGGGCTAACTTCCTGAAAGACACGAATGGGTGGAACGAAGAAGACAGAACACGCCTACAACAGTTCTGGAAGATACATGATGACCTCAGCTGCGCTGACAATGGGATAGTACTGAGAGGAACTCGCGTAGTCATCCCCAAGGCACTGCAAGAGAGGGCAACCGCCCTGGCTCACGAAGGGCACCAAGGCACCCGCAGGATGAAAGCGAGGATGCGGGAGAAGATATGGTTCCCC
The DNA here is from genome assembly GCF_964263255.1 of Lissotriton vulgaris. Lineage (NCBI taxonomy): Eukaryota > Metazoa > Chordata > Amphibia > Caudata > Salamandridae > Lissotriton > Lissotriton vulgaris. The sequence goes on along the minus strand of NC_141693.1, from coordinate 1,608,622,923 downwards.
AACATGGAAGAAAGCGTGGAAGCCCTCGTGCGAGCATGTCGAGCATGCCAAATCACCAGCAGCCCCGTGGTACCAGCCCCAGTAATAACAGAAGACCATGCCCCATCACCATGGACATGGCTAAGTCTGGACTTTGGAAGCTTCCCGGACGGGAAAATCACAGTAGTACTGATAGACAACTACACCAAGTACCCCATAGTTGAGACAGCAGCGTCAACCAGCTTCGCAAACGTCCACCCCATCCTCAGCAAGGCATTTGCCCTATTCGGAGTTCCAAAGATCATCAAAACCGATAACGGACCCCCTTTTCAAGGGAGCGAGTTCAAAGATTTTCTGAACAACCTAGGAGTCAAGCACCACAGGATCACACCTCAATGGCCACAAGCCAACGGCGAGGTAGAACGCTTCATGAGGACAATAAACAAAGTACTGCGAATATCATCAGCAGAAGGAAGTGACCCAGAAGAAGCACTACAAGTATTCCTGAGAGAATATCGCAGCACCCCACACAGCACCACCATGCAGTCACCATGGGCGTTGATGCTGGCCGGCCCACGGAAGGACCTGCTGCCCATGGCCGACAATTGGGCTCCATCGCCATATTCTCCAGCCGACACACAAGAACGGAGAAGAAGGACCAATGACAAGGCCAGTCACAAGAGGAGAGCCCAACCAAAAACCTTACGTCCAGGAGAAACTGTGCTGATACGGACAAGGAGACCGGGGGGAAAGTTCAAGACACCATTCGAACCAGAACCCTGGGTAATCAAGGAAACCAAAGGGACAGCGATCACAGTCAGCCGAGATGGAGAAGAGGTAACTCGCAATGTATCTTGGTTCAAGCAAATACCCACACCGAAAGGACAGAACTCAGACAGTAGCACACCCGCAGCACGGGAAGAAGAGGAGAGTACAACCGCAAACAACGCCACATGCTTGACTCCGGATGCCGCAGAACTACCACCTCCGCCATCACCGGACACCCCTCGAGATCAGATCCCTCCGAGAGGCAAGTGGCAATACAATCTCAGATCTAATCCACGACCCAATCACAGACTAGCTGATTTCGCATGCTGAACTATTTTTCATGTTTAGTTTAAAGTCCAAGTTGGGGAGGGATGTAGCGCTCTAGTGCTCCGAGGGTCTCAGTTTGAGCCCCCGGAAGCACTACCCACAATGTATCACTTTCTGGCTAGGCGTGGCCAGAAAGCTTTAAATAAAGGGACGGGAGTGGCTCGGCACTTCCTGTCCACACCAGCACAGTAACGGTGTGTGTGTCCTTTCATTAAGCCTGCACCTGCCGCACAGCGACATAGGCCCTGCCAGGCCCACAAACCCCCACAGAAACCATCTTCATGACCTTCTGCAGAACATCATCATCCCGCAAACCTTTTCTCCATTCTTCTTCAGAAACAGTTCCCTCAGTTATCAAGCAGATATTGAGCTCTTCTTCATAATCCTCTCTGCTGAACCAATCACCTTCATCTAAAATTTCACTCTCAGTACCACCCATTCTGACAACCAGTCCGTTAACATATTGTTGGCCCCAGGTAAATAGGATACGACAAAATCAAATTCTTGCAAGGAGACAACCCACTTGTGGATTCTGTGTGATACAAAAGCTATGCCCTACCTTGAAAATACTTCCCTAAGGCGCAGTGATGCGTCTTGATTTCAAACTTTCTTCCCCAAAGAAACTTCTTCAATTTACGCACCGCCCAGAACACACCCAGTGCCTCTTTTTCCACCGCAGAATAAATAAGCACCACACCTTTCAAACCCCTAGAGATAAACAAAATGGTCCTTTCCTTTCCAGTCGCCTTTTGCATAAGAACAGCTCCAAATCCCTTTGAGTTTGCGTCTGCCATGATGTACAATTCATCTCTCGGATTGAAGCTCCTAAATTGGGCGCATCATTCAAACACCGAGTTACACATTCAAATTCTTTATTGCATTCCTGGTACCATATGAATTATCTCCCCCTTTTTAACAAGTCCCTCATACAGCAAGTTTTCTCTGCAAACTTTGGCAAAAATTCGTTATGAAATTCAACTTCACCTGTACATCATTATTTCACGGTGCTTGAAGACTACTGGATCGAGCCCAGCAGGGCAGACTTTGCTTTGAATGTCCCAAATAATCGATTTCTTGGGCATCAAAACAACATTTCTCAGCTCTCAAAGTCAGCCCAGCATCATGTAGCCTCAACAAGTTTTTCTCAACCTGTCATCATGTTCCTTCAGATCAGTCTTATAAATTAAAACGTCTTCCTGATACACCTTGTGTTGTAACTTATCCTTTAAGTCATGTGTTCGCTCTTAGGAATGTTAACTACATCAGCTGCGGAAATTAAGTCATGTGTTCACTCTTAGGAATGTTAGCTACATCAGCTGCAGAACGTGTAAATCGCAGTGGTTGGAGTGTCAGTTGTGGTGTCTGTTGCTAGTGCGGACTTTCCGGTGGGTGCAGGTTAAAGCTTATCTTTAAATGGATAACGGAGCGTCATTTCATTACCTTGACACTTCAATCCCTTGGCGAATGTGCTCCATCGCTCCCTGAAACACAGAGGAGGCTGGAATCAGCCTAAAGGGCATTCTCAAGAACATGAGGATGCCAAATAGCATCACAAATGCTGTTAAATCCGGGGACAAAGAATGCTATCTTGTTTGGTGGTAGGTGGATGTTAAGTCCAGTGAGGAGAAATACCCAGCTCAATCAAGAGTACTCAAAATTTCACTTATATTGTGAAGTGAATGGTGATCCACAACCACAGCCTTGTTGAATTCCCTCAGATCCCCAGAGAGTCTGGCCTCCCCACTCGCTTTCCTAGCCATGACCACTGGGGATAACCACTCTGTAGCTTCGACTTCCAGTATAATACCATTCTCAATAAGTTTATCAAACTCAATTCTCATGCTTTCCTTTACAAGTAACAAACACTCCTGACCTTTTCCACTTTTAGTGAAGTATTGAGTTTGAGCTTTATCAACTGATAATAGTTTTTCAGACAACCCAGGTTATGGTAAAAACCCAGAGAAACTCTCTCATCCAAACATCGTTCCCACCTGAAATGGACCCAACAGGTGGCATCTCCTTAATGTAAGCTGATGGATTCTTGTTGGGGTCCAAGTATACATCCAGATTTCGTTGGTGGAATCAGCTAATTAGCAAGTCACCTTTCACAGGAATTTAAACTTTCGCTGGAACAACTCTATCCCTAAATTCAATTGTACCCCATAAGTAAACCAGCAAGTCAATGGGCTCTCCCCCATACCCCTTGAGCCTTATGTCTGGCTTTAAAAGTACTCACTTTGCCAAACAAATGCTGCTTGTAAAAAGTCTTGGAGACTAGAGTTAGTTTGGCACCAGAATCAAATAGCATTTTTACTGGCTCATCATTGACCATGACCACTTCCATTGGACCTTTACAGGAGGGCTTCTTCACCTGAAGAATGTGGATCTCTTCAACATCCCCATCGCTGATCTCAACCTCTCTTACCTTCTTTAAGTCTTTTGTTGACTTACATCACTTGGCAAAGTGACCTTTGCGTCCACCGTTGATACATGTGTCTTTCCAGCCTGGACAATCCTTATGATTCGCAACATGTCCAGGATTGCCACAACAAAAACACTTGCCCTGAAACAACTTTGAGATAGATTTTGTTCTAGAGAATGGCTTATTTTTACCCCTTTCTCTAGAACAACTTTTACAGCAAAATTCTCCCTCCTATCTACTGCAGCATCCTTTCATATGATATCCACAGAGACATTAGAATATTCATGCATCTTGGTAATGGTAAGGATCCCTTGTAAGGAAGGATTGTCCTTTTGCCCCATACTTCCACTAACCTTATCCAACAGACACTCCAGCATTGGTTGGTCCCTAAGGCCATTCCTCCAGAGATCCCCAAAATTACAGGTAGCGGCCAACTTATGCAACTCTGTGATGTACTGTTCCACCATCTCACTTTGGCATTGCATTCTCCTCCCAAAGTGATATTGTTCCAGAATGTAATTACCTTGGAAAGGTAATGCAAATACAACTTTGTGAGACATATCTCATACTCATTCAAACCTATGAAATCCCCATCAGAGAGATCAGGGAGATGTTCATAAACTTCCTGCTTCTCCAGTCCAAGCCAATGCTTCAACAAAGATGACTTTGTCTCAGCACTGAGAGTGGTCCCACACACATGGGCATAATGGCTGAACCCCTTCTTCCATTTTGGCCAAGGTATGGGAGATTTGCCTGGGGATGAGAAGAAAAATGGAGGGTTAGTGACGTTCTGCATGTTAGCAAACTACAACCACACTACCACATACTGAAATATAAGTTGCAATGTAAAGTTGTAAATGAAACAAAGTTACAACAATAATAAAACCAACAGAAATAATAAAAAAAACTGTCATATAATAAAGGGCACCTTGCTTATAGTAAAACACCCAAACGTGTCTCACAAGCAAGTTATTGCCAAGAACATATTAACTGTCACTCCCAAAGTGAAGAAAGTAACGAGGTGTACACATCACTGGGTGCTAATAGGCCAATGCAATACCTGTGCAATAACCACCGCCAGACTCACAGGGCCATAGGTGAGTGTATCACCTCCGACACACTTTGCAAATGAGCGGGTATCATGTCACGGACAAACATACAAGTCCTGTCTAAATGGTGACTGCATAATGTCTGACATGCTTGTATTGGAGAGATTGGCTTGTCACCGGCAGACTCAGAGAAGCCAATGGTGAGCGTATCACCACACACTAGAATGCAAGGCTTACTGGTCAGAAATTACAGGGCTGTCTGGCAAGCAAGAGCATTGAAGAGGTTGCCAGGTAATGAGGAACAGTAACGCACTCCAGCACTTATACCTTCCATGATAAAGAAGGCTGTGGGTGCCTGGCAACAGGAGATGCAGCAGTGCGCCAACGTGCATTAGTAGGTCAGCGCTTCCACCACGTGAGCATAAAGAGAGGTTGCTGGGCAACTAGAAATATGGTTGTGCACCCAGTCGCCCACCAGGCCATCAGCATGGCATTCCAACCTAGCTGACATGCGCGTACACTGGGCGACACTTGAAAACCTCTTGATCCCTCGCAAGGCAGGCCGGGTGCTCGAGAGGCCGATACTAAATCCCCAAATAAGTAAATTCATATGGGCATTGGTGAAGGTCACAACACCAGTACGTTCCCTTCTTCATGAGTACAGCTGAGTTGAATTTGACATAGTGCCAACAAGTAGTGTTAGGTCTACGCTAAAATTCAAGCAAAAGTTCATCCAAACTGACCACAATGAGGTGACAAATTACGTCATTCGTCGCCAAATGTGAAGTCCAAAGAAGATGTCACACAAGATCCAGGTGACGTTAATCTACTTTATTAAGACAACTAGCAGCCCGTCCCGACGTTGTCCGGGCATGCGGTAGCCGACGCCAATGTACCTTAACACGCTCCAGCCACGAACGTGTTTGTCCGGTGTTCGCTCCATCCCCAAACGTGTTTGGCCACTCCAGCCTACGCCACTGCAATATGTGAACGTGTGTTCGCTCTATCCCCGAACGTGTTTGGCCGCTCCAGCCTACACCACTTAGACGCACAACATCGCGTCAACGTCCAACGCCCACAACAATGCTAAAGGACACGCCCACTCGTTTTGGAACGCTAGTCCCACACAAAACACTCCTCTTTTGCCAAATCCCACAACGCACATACCAACAACGGACTACTTTTCACAAAACGTTCTTTTTCCCTTCTAATGTATATGTTGGGCTGCTGTATAGCCTATGACCATCTACTATTACTGTAGTTTGCAGTGCTGTATTGGGTGTTCCGAGTGGTGCTGTAGTTCTTGAGTTTACCCGCTTCAAAAATTTGGGCTCTCACTTTATAATAGTAGTATAGATATCAGCAGAGACCCCATCCACATCAGAGTACAGAAACAACTGGCATGGAATCTACCTCCAACACATTCCATATTAGCAACCACCCTACATTACAGATCTTTACATCATCACACAGATACAGAACCTAGGTAGAGAATAGAGTGTTACCCTGGAAGAAGTGTATGGTCCAAGCTCCACAGCAAAGACAGAGACATTAAGCCCAGCAGAAAGCTAGAGGCAGGAGGAGGCGCTCATTAACAGGAAGAAAGGAAGCAAGAGTGACGTGGGAGCCAACCAATGGTAAGTAAATGAAAGAAATGGGCAGGGTCTAAGACCATTTTTATTTATTTTTTATTCAAAGGTTTGCAAGCACAGGGCAAGTGCTGAACAGGCGAAACCTAGGTGAAATCATTTGCTTAAGAGGCTAATCTCATTAGATGAACAGGGAATGGATATGAAATAAACACGTGACACCCAACAAATTGGGGTGAGTTGGCAGGTATGTCGATGTTCTTCCCACTGCGTAGCTCTGGACCCTTTGCTGGCAAAAGATTTGAGACCAGGATGAATGGTGAGTGACAGTCATATTCAACGTCCCCAGTCGCTGCTTATAGAGGACTCCTACATTTGAAGATGAAATTAACCATTCCCCATTGACTTTCGACATATTTTTGTTCTTGGCTTTTGAATGCTTGAAGCTTTACATTCTTACTAAGGAGTGGATGGAAGTGAACAGGCCATGTTCAGAGTTGTGAGAAAGAGAAAAGGAGAGCATGTGTTCCCTCCAGCTCAACCAGATGTGTATAATTAGGAGCTGCAAGTGTAAAGTGGCCTTGTGTAAGACTGTGTTCATAATATTTCTGTTAATCTACGTTATTCAACAACTTCCGAGGATCAATTAATAATCAAGGATTTGTTTTAATGTGTGCTGGTTCTCTCTATGTCTCCTGGTCCTTCCTGTTAACTAATCATATTTTCTCCATCGGGAGCATGTGAATATCATGCTACCTAAAAGAAATTAGATTATTAGTTGAGAGGGGTGTGAACCCTAATCCAGCAATAAACACAGTTGTGTCAGAGTAAACACCAAAAGTCACTATATAAACCTGTGCTTAATCCTCTGGTAACTGGGCACAAAAGCATTTAGGCTTAACTTAGAGGCAATGTGTAAAGTGTTTATGCTGCACACAGGAAATAATAAACCCACACTAATGTAGAATACATTTTAATAAACTATTTAACACCCAAAAAAAAAAATACAATAATTGGAACTGGGGATATGCAATTTTTAAAGCTAGAGGTAAAAATTGTGCTTAAAAGCACAAAGCGCCAACTGTGGTTATCTGGTCACGCCGGAGTGGGACAAAATCACAAGTTCAGGCAACCGTGGAGGAGCACGGGCTGGATACAGGGACCAGGTTAGACAGGCTGATGATTGTACCTTATGTCCTTGACATGAGGCGTTGTACGGCACAGCGGCGGTTCCAAGGTGCGCTGCAGGGCCCTGCGTCGAAATGCATAGCGCAGAATCAGTTTTGATGGGGAGCTGCAAAGGCTGCGATGCAAGGTCATGCATCACACTGCAATGGTTCTAATGGGGTCCATAGTTGTACTGTCAGAGCACCTGTATCCCACCTCCAAGGGTCCAGGAATGGAGAAGCCCCACTTGAGGGAGGGGTTAGGACTCACATCAGGCAGAACCCAGGAGCAGGGTTCAAGATGGTTGGAGCCTTTTCTGTCCCTGAGCCTCTGAGCAGGAGGCCAGCCAACTAGCCCTTGGAGTCACTCGGGTGTTCCTAGGTTCAAGGTACAGGTCCAGTCCTTCTTACTCAGGCAGCAAGGTAGCAGAGCAGTCCTTCTTCTGACCTTCCACAGGCCCATAGGTGATTGGAAGAGTGGGTATGAGGGTCCCCTTTTTAGGTTTCGGCTAGTGTAGGCTGCACAAATGCGCAGTCTCGCTGGCGAGATTTATTAACTCTGAGTAGCGAGGGTAAACCCTGCCCCTCTTCTCCATTGGCTGGCCTCCTAAACGGTGGCGTCTTTTTCGGACTGGGGGAGTGTTTTTTAGGTTTGTTCTACCCTCTTCTCCATTGGCTGGAAGGGTAAACAACAAGTCAAAAACACGCCCGTTGTTCCAGCCAATGGAGAAGAGGGGAGAAAGAAAAACACACCCCCCCCAGTCTGAAAAAGAGGGTGCTTAGTTCCTTCGTGTTTATCTCATCCTCATCGCCCCCTCTCCCACCACCCCTCTACTTACCTCTCTCCTCTCCTTTGTCCTGGGCTCTCCCCCTTCCGTTCTAGCCGGTGCGCTCCATGGCTGCCGCCGCTGCTGGGCTCTGTGTGTGCCCGCCTTCTGCTGGCTCCTCCTCCTCCTTCCCCGGCCGAGACAGAGAAGGCTTCCCCCGCTGCCCTCAGTTGCATCCCCTGCTCCTTGCACCACCGTTACTAAAGCTATTTCTAAAATGGGGTAAAAAAAACTACTCGGTGCGGCCTATATAACTTTGATGTAATTAATTGTTGTATACAAGTTGTAAAACCGAGTAGGATCAAACTTGGCGATTTCAAGGTAAAAACACACAAGACATTCGTTTATCCCCCCACTCCTAATTGGTGGTTGTTTTCTTGCCTGGTAAACGGGCCCAATGTTCATCGCATTATCCGCGCAGTTAGTAATAAAATCTATTATAAATACATCTGGCTCGAATTTGATGGATCTGCTGTCGACAACTACACTCTATTTTAATGGCAGCCCCGGCAGTGCACATAACCCGCACTCGGCTCTACAGAATCGATTGTTGATCCGAGACCGGCCCTTAAAGCTGAGTCTGTTAATGTTACTCCGTCGCCCAAGTTGGCGGTTGTTCCTTCTTTGTAGAGTCTTCTACGCTTACCCGTAGCAAATTTGCAGCGTTCTGCGCAGTGAATAAGTCAGTGGAGTGGTGATATGAAAGAACAACCGGACGCTGTTTGTTTTCTTTCGTAGTATGAATACGCCTCTAAAGCGCCCCAGGGAAAGGTGTGGTGGCTCAAGGTGAGACAACTCCTGCGAGGTACCAGCGCTTTTCTCCTCACTGCACTCGCAAACTGTCTTCCTGTTAGGTAATCTGAATTATGGGCGCCATATTGTCAGGGCGGCCATTGTGTATCCGGAAGCTCGCAAACTCTTTAATGGCGGCCATTTTGCCAAAGGGAGTTAAGGGGAGGCCATTTTGATTTAGCTCGATCGCCATATTGGTACGTGTTGCCAATATACATTTTTTGGAGGGGGGGGACTGCGCACAACAATTATCCTGGTGTAGATGTGTGCTTAAAATGTATTTCGCATTTATATAAACTACCGGCGTCGAATGTTTAGTAATTTAAGGGCCGATTAGGATGGCGGACAGATCGCCACCGCCATGCAGGCGGTGGCGATCCGTCCGCCATCCGTCACCGTCCACTAGCACTTTACCCTCCGCCATATTACAATGGCGGGGGGACAACGGCGGACAGAAACACCGTCCGCCGCTTTTCGACCGTGGCAGAAAAGGTCTAATATGGTGGCGGTGTCTATCAAACACCGCCAGCCATATTAGGATGGGATTCGGGGTATGCCTTTCCGTGGCGGCAATGCCACCACGGAAAGGCATATGGTCTTTGCTTTGGGGGCCCGTTGCAGGCCCCCAGGCTGAAGGGGTGTGGGGGTGCACATGGGGGTACCTATGGTACCCCCCAGCATTTCAATGTACAACATGACAGGCACCCCGCGGTACCAGTCATGTTGTGCATTGAAATGTACAACGTGCATTTTTAGCATTGCGGCGGGCGGTGCTGAGAGCACCGCCCACCACAATGTTAAAAATGCTGGATGCGCCCGCCACTGTGGCGGACGCATCATAATTGCTATGGCGGGACCACCGCACACATGGCGGACGGTCCCGTTTCCACCAGAATGGCGGATGGACAAAGTCCGTCTGCCATCCTAATGGACCCCTTAGTTTGACTTCGCACTAATCGTTATTTATGAGTATTTAATTTTAGTACCTTCTAGGCGAACGTGTTTGATCCTGAATTTGTTTCCCCCCTACTATTTAGATGTGTGTGTGTGTGGCTCTGTGTGTGTGTGGCTCTGTGTGTGTGTGTGTGTGGCTCAGTGTTTGTGTGGGGGTCTGTGTGTGTATGGGGCTCGGTGTGTATGTGTGGGTCTGTGTTTGTGGGGCACTGTGTGTGTGGGGCTCTGTGTGTGTGGGGCTCTGTGTGTGTGGGGCTGTGTGTGTGTGGGGGGGCTCTGTCTGTGTTGGGCTCTGTGTGTGTGGGGCTGCGTGTTTGTGTGTGGGGCTCTTTGTGTGTGGGGGGCTCTGTGTATGTGTGTGAGGGCTCTGTGTGTGTGTGTGGGGGCTCTGTGTGTGTTTGTGTGGGGCTCTGTGTGTGTGTGTGGCCCTGTGTGTGTGTAGGGATCTGTGTGTGTGGCTCTGTGTGTGTGGCTCTGTCTGTGTGTGTGTGTGTGGCTCTGTGTGTTGCTCTGCCTGTGTGTGTGGCTGTGTGTGTGTGTGTGTGTGGCTCTGTGTGTGTGTGTGTGTGGCTCTGTCTGTGTGTGTGTGTGTGGGTCTGTGTGTCTGTGTGTGGCATTTGCAAGAGATTGAGCTATTGGCATTGTAAATGACAATGCCATTTATTTATATGTTTTCAAAACCAACACATAAATAAAAATGTTGGCATTTACAATGCCAATAGCTCTAACTTTTGCAAAGGCGAGACCGTTGCATTGTAAATGCTTGTTATGCCTGTGCCCACTTAGAAGTGGAAGAAGCTTCTGGAGTTTCCCCCTGCAGGGGTGTCTGGAATTTCCTGCCTTCTTGCCCTGGTCCCAGTCTGTCTGGGGGTACAATAAGCTAATGTGAAGTCCTTTGTGTGTGAGGTGAACCAGTCAGTGCCTTTGAAATGCAGGTGTGGTGGGTGACAGCTCCGCCCCCTGTCAAGTCAGAGATGCCATCCTGCCAAAAGATATTCCCCCTTTGTCTCACTGTCTGGGAGCAATACACAAAGACCAACTTCCAGCTATACCTAGTTGAATGACCGAGGAACAGGCTGCAGGTACTAAATAGATAAGACACGAAAATAGCAACTTTCTAAAAATTGCATTTTCAGACCTGTGACATAAATCAGCCTCTACCATTAAAGATGATTTTAAACTACAACGCATCAGTCACCAAACCTGACTCTCCTACCTGCTGTTAATCAAAAGTTATAAATAACAAAAGAAGGTGCCAGTACTGATAAACATAACTTTGGACTATGGTTAATCCTCCACAGACAGAAAATCGAATTCCAGAAAGGGAATGCTTCTTAGTTGCAATTTTATTATATATAGAAAATCAACAATTGTTTATAAAATTCATTTTTACATTTGAGGAAAAAACATTAGGAAAAAATCAAAAATGAGAACGGACACATGAGAATACAATCACTTAGAACGAACCACCATTCAAAACTGCAATCATATCACATTCGCCACACATTCGACACATACAGACTTAGCTCAAACATACCATATATACATTCTCTACAATGGAAAAGTATATAACTGGAACTGCCTTAGTTAAACAAAACATTCAGAATGATTGATTGAGAAATAGTACAACACCAAAAGATTTTACAATTTCAAACAGTCATTGCAAATAAATGTAAATAGGTAATGTACAACAATTAGCAAAGAGTCTATAGATGGACGTGACTCTTAAACACAAGGGCAGACCAGTAAGAAGATAGGCCTACGCGTTTCGAATCCCCTTTAGTTCTTCGGAGATTATCATCAGGGCCTCAGGCAACACCAAAGTTGCTACAGCAGAAGCTCGTGGTAGTCCGGGACGGGGGGATGGTAAAGGGGAAACCAATCGCTTAGAGAAGATCAATGTGCCCGAGCGGCAAGAAGATAGGTTCACAGAAGAAATCTGGGGTGGATTGGGCCAAAGCCGGAAGGACCACGGAGACCGGAGGCTTTACATATCGGCGTGTCTTTTTGTAGAAAAAGCAGACTCAGGGTCCTGTATGAAGCGATATTGGTGCTTCAGCCCGTCTCAATCGGGCAGCTCCGAAAGTGGTGGCAGCGTCAGCACAAGCAGGCGCAAGTCGCGTGTGCGAATCTAGGACTTCTTCTTCAGAGCACTCCAACCGGTCGGCGTCGCAATGTGCACTGGTCACTCGCGCATGCGCGTTCGCACTTATTGAGTGCGGTAAGGTAACCCAATGATATCCTATGGGAGAGGTAGGCCTTGCAGTAATGAAAAACTGATTTGACTGATTTTCACTACCAGGACATGTAAAACTTAAAAGTACACATCCAACTATTTAAATACATTGCACCCTGCCCTAGGGCCAGTTTAGAATCTACCCGAGGTGTAACTTACATATAATAAAAAGGATTGTTTAGGCCTGGCAAAAGGTTTATTTTGCCAGGTCGATATGGCAGTTTAAAACTGCATACACAGACTGTAAAGGGAGGTATACCACTTCCCTAAGGACTAATAAATAAATTAAATATGCCAATCAGGTGTAATCCAATTTTACCATATTTAAGGAAGTGAGCACAATCACTTTAGCACTGGTTAGCAGTGGTAAAGTGCACAGTCCCAAGGCCAACAAAAACAAATTTAGCAAAAATAGAAGGGTTGAAAGCACAAAGTTTTGGGTAAGACCACCCTGAGGCTGACAGGTATAACAGTAATAAAGTGAAAATACAACACAAACGCAATCCCAAATCGATTTAGAAAATGAGGGAACATTATAATAAATAAAATGAGGAAACTCCAATAAGCAGGACTGGAGATATGAATTTTTAAAATTATAAGTAATTTTCATGCCAAGAAACACAAAGCAATACAAAAGGGGATGATGAAGGAGGGTTTGAGCCAATCAAACACTCACCCCCAGTCAACTGATCTTGGTTTTATCCATCACCATTCTTTAGCTCACTCTGCAACCCCAGTTCAGACATGGCCATATGCAAATCAGTCTGACCCTGTGCCTCATGGGAACAGTCCAGCCCGAACTGCCAAAGCCATGTCTTCCCTGGACCGGAAACAAGCATCCTGGGACCGGTTTCTGGCATTTCAGCCATCATCAGCCAGGCTAGCTTGAATCCAGTGGCAAAGTGAGCAAGGGACTCATGTCTGAGCATACCCTGCCAACTTAGGGCGAACAAAGTGATACAAAAGGGGATGATGGACGGAGCGTTTGAGCCAATCAAACACTCACCCCCAGTCAACTGATCTGGGTTTAAGCCCTCACCATTCTTTAGCTCACTCCGCCACCCCAGTTCAGACATGGCCATATACAAATCAGTCTGACCCTGTGCCTCATGGGAACAGTCCAGCCCAAACTGCCAAAGTCATGTCTTCCCTGGACCATAAACAAGCATCCAGGGACCGGTTTCTGGCATTTCAGCCGTCATCAGCCAGGCTAGCTTGAATCCAGTGGGAAAGTGAGCAAGGGACTCACGTCTGAGCATACCCTGCCAACTTAGGGCGAACAAAGTGATACAAAAGGGGATGAAGGACTGAGCGTTTGAGCCAATCAAACACTCACCCCCAGTCAACTGATCTGGGTTTAATCCATCACCATTCTTTAGCTCACTCTGCCACCCCAGTTCAGACATGGCCATATGCAAATCAGTCTGACCCTGTGCCTCATGGGAACAGTCCAGCCCGAATTGCCAAAGCCATGTCTTCCCTGGACCGGAAACAAGCATCCTGGAACATACAAAGCAACAATTGTGATTATCTGGTAGTGCTGGACCTGGTCAAAGTCAAAGGTTCAGGCTGACTTCGGTGGAGGGCGGGTCAGATACAGGGACCAGGCTTCTCCCAGTGGAATGTTTACCTTCTAATTTACACTGGTATTTACGTGAGAAGCACTCATCAATGAGGTCATCAGCAGTTGGCCTGCAAACTGGATCTGGAGAGGCCTTCATGAATGATAAGTTGTCGAAGTGTCAGGCCTCGGTTGGACCTTAGTGTTTGCAATGCAGACGTCTTCAGCATGAAGATCTGGTCAACAAGCGGAATTTCAGGTTGGCGGTAAACACAGGGAGATTGGTGTGGTTGCAAAGATCTCCAGGTGGAGAAGTCCGGGGTCTGTATCCAGGAAGGTCATGGATGCAGATGCCAAATTGGCCCCGCAGAAGCTCGTGGTAGTCCGGGACGGGGGGATGGTAAAGGGGAAACCAATCGCTTAGAGAAGATCAATGTGCCCGAGCGGCAAGAAGATAGGTTCACAGAAGAAATCTGGGGTGGATTGGGCCAAAGCCGGAAGGACCACGGAGACCGGAGGCTTTACATATCGGCGTGTCTTTTTGTAGAAAAAGCAGACTCAGGGTCCTGTATGAAGCGATATTGGTGCTTCAGCCCGTCTCAATCGGGCAGCTCCGAAAGTGGTGGCAGCGTCAGCACAAGCAGGCGCAAGTCGCGTGTGCGAATCTAGGACTTCTTCTTCAGAGCACTCCAACCGGTCGGCGTCGCAATGTGCACTGGTCACTCGCGCATGCGCGTTCGCACTTATTGAGTGCGGTAAGGTAACCCAATGATATCCTATGGGAGAGGTAGGCCTTGCAGTAATGAAAAACTGATTTGACTGATTTTCACTACCAGGACATGTAAAACTTAAAAGTACACATCCAACTATTTAAATACATTGCACCCTGCCCTAGGGCCAGTTTAGAATCTACCCGAGGTGTAACTTACATATAATAAAAAGGATTGTTTAGGCCTGGCAAAAGGTTTATTTTGCCAGGTCGATATGGCAGTTTAAAACTGCATACACAGACTGTAAAGGGAGGTATACCACTTCCCTAAGGACTAATAAATAAATTAAATATGCCAATCAGGTGTAATCCAATTTTACCATATTTAAGGAAGTGAGCACAATCACTTTAGCACTGGTTAGCAGTGGTAAAGTGCACAGTCCCAAGGCCAACAAAAACAAATTTAGCAAAAATAGAAGGGTTGAAAGCACAAAGTTTTGGGTAAGACCACCCTGAGGCTGACAGGTATAACAGTAATAAAGTGAAAATACAACACAAACGCAATCCCAAATCGATTTAGAAAATGAGGGAACATTATAATAAATAAAATGAGGAAACTCCAATAAGCAGGACTGGAGATATGAATTTTTAAAATTATAAGTAATTTTCATGCCAAGAAACACAAAGCAATACAAAAGGGGATGATGAAGGAGGGTTTGAGCCAATCAAACACTCACCCCCAGTCAACTGATCTTGGTTTTATCCATCACCATTCTTTAGCTCACTCTGCAACCCCAGTTCAGACATGGCCATATGCAAATCAGTCTGACCCTGTGCCTCATGGGAACAGTCCAGCCCGAACTGCCAAAGCCATGTCTTCCCTGGACCGGAAACAAGCATCCTGGGACCGGTTTCTGGCATTTCAGCCATCATCAGCCAGGCTAGCTTGAATCCAGTGGCAAAGTGAGCAAGGGACTCATGTCTGAGCATACCCTGCCAACTTAGGGCGAACAAAGCGATACAAAAGGGGATGATGGACGGAGCGTTTGAGCCAATCAAACACTCACCCCCAGTCAACTGATCTGGGTTTAAGCCCTCACCATTCTTTAGCTCACTCCGCCACCCCAGTTCAGACATGGCCATATACAAATCAGTCTGACCCTGTGCCTCATGGGAACAGTCCAGCCCAAACTGCCAAAGTCATGTCTTCCCTGGACCATAAACAAGCATCCAGGGACCGGTTTCTGGCATTTCAGCCGTCATCAGCCAGGCTAGCTTGAATCCAGTGGGAAAGTGAGCAAGGGACTCACGTCTGAGCATACCCTGCCAACTTAGGGCGAACAAAGTGATACAAAAGGGGATGAAGGACTGAGCGTTTGAGCCAATCAAACACTCACCCCCAGTCAACTGATCTGGGTTTAATCCATCACCATTCTTTAGCTCACTCTGCCACCCCAGTTCAGACATGGCCATATGCAAATCAGTCTGACCCTGTGCCTCATGGGAACAGTCCAGCCCGAATTGCCAAAGCCATGTCTTCCCTGGACCGGAAACAAGCATCCTGGAACATACAAAGCAACAATTGTGATTATCTGGTAGTGCTGGACCTGGTCAAAGTCAAAGGTTCAGGCTGACTTCGGTGGAGGGCGGGTCAGATACAGGGACCAGGCTTCTCCCAGTGGAATGTTTACCTTCTAATTTACACTGGTATTTACGTGAGAAGCACTCATCAATGAGGTCATCAGCAGTTGGCCTGCAAACTGGATCTGGAGAGGCCTTCATGAATGATAAGTTGTCGAAGTGTCAGGCCTCGGTTGGACCTTAGTGTTTGCAATGCAGACGTCTTCAGCATGAAGATCTGGTCAACAAGCGGAATTTCAGGTTGGCGGTAAACACAGGGAGATTGGTGTGGTTGCAAAGATCTCCAGGTGGAGAAGTCCGGGGTCTGTATCCAGGAAGGTCATGGATGCAGATGCCAAATTGGCCCCGCTGATGTCCGCTTGCATTCGCAAGGAGACCGGTTGTAGGCAGGTCCAGTTGGTACTGGTCAGCTGGGCAATTGCAGGTAAAGGCCTCTGGAAGCTTGCTGTGTTGCCATAGCTCAATTGGGTGGTCAGACAACTGGCCATTGGAGTCAAGTATGTGGTCCTGGGCTCAACAAGCGGGTCCAGTTTTCCTTCAGGATTCAGAAAGCAGGGCAGTCCTTCTGAGTCTCCACAGGTTAGAAGTGTCCTGATGAGAGGTTCTGAGGGTGCCACTTTTATACCCACTGTCAGTCTGTGTGTAGGGGAGGACACTCCTTTTGTCTAACACTAAACTGGTTCTGGGCAGTTCTTCCCTTTCCCTTGGGTCTGGCTCCAATCTCTCTATGGTAACAAAGGGGTAATAGGCTCAGGTGTGAGCTGCATTTGCTTGTGATAAGACCGGCATCTTCTGAAGTCAGGAAGGGGTGTGTACAACTTTCATGCTACCTTTTGAAGCCCAGGAGGGCTGAGGACAACCATTCCCCACATCTAATGCTCTTTTGTCCCCTGTCTGGAAGGAATACACATCAAGCCACAGGAGAGCCATTAGCAGCCATGTGACCCTGGGCATTGGCACAAAGGCATATTTGGTGTAATCAAAAAAATGGCAACTTTCGAAAAATAGAATTTTCAGAATAGTACTTTAAAATTCGACTTTACCATTAGAGAGTATTTAGAATTGCAATTCAAATGAGTGGAAGAAGGATTTATCTATCTACTCCCAAACTGAGGTTATCACTTATTAAGTGTAATAAGGTAATCCAGTGTTAGTCTCTTGTAGAGGTAGCCTTGATACAGTGAAAAATGACTGGGAGTTTTTCTACTTTCAGGACATGCAAAACTTGAGTACACATGTCCTACTTTTGTAATATTATGGAGTCATACCAAACCTCCCGTGGGATGGGGGAGGATATTGGTTCTATTCTGAATGTGAAAGAATGGAAATGGAAACATGCCCTAGATACAGTACAGAATGGATTAAATGAACTTGAAGAAATCAATAAACAAGTAGCACTTTTTCACAGTGGAAGATGAATCAGCCGGTGTATATCGATGAAGCTACTTGAGATTGACTTTACGTTATTACCTTGAATGGAATGTGTGCCTATTACATTTATATATATCCATGGTCATCTGTAATATAGAACAACTTTTGCCAAGCAAGTTGTCTCTAGGAACTTCTCTGTTAGCTTGGCTATAAATCCATACAACCACTCTTGCGGAGTGCTGAAATTCGATCAAATGAGCCCTGCCACACTCATTACATATTAGGCTTGGTTTTTCATCACAAGATCTAAACAATGCACCATTATTTTATTCGTAATCATAAAGACATTTGTAACATACATTAATTTTGTTTTTTGGTCACAACCGTAAAGGATGGGGGCTTGTTATAGTAAGTGAATATTTTCAAGTAATTCAACTTGAATGCAGTGTGCACTGAACATATCGATATTGCTACAATACTAAACACATTACTCAAATATAATTCTATTCTGAACAATACCTCCGGTAAGAGCGGAGTGCTCTTTAGTGTAATCTCACTCCGCACTGAGTGCTAGCACCATTCGGAGTCAAGTGTTTTAGTGTGTGTTTCACTGCTCAATTTTAAAATTTACTTTCCTTGTAGCATTTAATTGCTGGGAGGTGCATGGCTCTCCTTTTATTTCCTTGTGAGCACTTAGTGCTGGAGTTGCCTGGCTCTTTTTTTTCTTTTCCCCCTGTCCTTATCTGTTCCTGACACAAGAGGAGTGCATGGTGTGTGTTCTCACTGCCCTCCCTGCTCTCTTTGGACTGGTGTGACTGGGTCACGTCCCTGGAAGTGGCTATTTCTGCATGCACACAGCACGGACGTACCAGAACAAGACCTCCAGTAAGAGTGGAGCGCTCTTTAGTGTAATCCCTATCCCCAGAGTGCTAGCACCACTCGGAGTTGAGTGTTTTATTGTGTGTCTCACTGCTAATTTTAAAATGTACTTTCCTTGTAGCATTTATTTGCTGGGAGATACCTGGCTCCCCTTTTATTTCCTTGTAAGCATTTAGTTCTGGAATTGCCTGGTTGTGTTTTTTCTTTTCCCCTGTCCTTACCTCTTCCTGACACAAGAGGAGGGCATGGTGTGTGTGCTCCCCTCCCACCCTGCTCTCGCTGGACTGGTGTGACTGGGCCACGCCCCTTGAGGCGGCTATTTCTGCATGCACCAATGGAGTGCCAAAGGCAAGCCCGTCTGCACCTGTCCACATCTGCCTGGGGCCAGGGGCCAGAACCCCTACTAGTCCTATGTCCCAATCTAGACTCACTTACTCCTCTCAATTTCTTAAAGGACTAAGATTTGAGACAACGCCTAGTTGCTCATTGAGCCTAATGTGGGAACTTTCCCAAGCGGACTGCCCACAGTGCAAGTTCAAAGTACAACCGCCCAAGCTGACTAGCTCTAAACAGAATGATTATTGCTGTGTATCATTAAACTGCAGCTCACTAAGTAAGCATAAATGCAAACTATCAGAACTTATAAATGACCAGCAACTTGATGCACTTTTCCTGATGGAAACGTGGCTTAGTGAGACCTCAGCCCCGATATCTTAGATGCTATTCTGGAAGGCTACAGATTGTTAAAACAGGACCACCTCCTAAATAGAGGTGGGGAGATAGCCTTTAGTCTACAAGCTGACGATGAAATGCTCCATCAAGTAAGTCAATATCAAAAACTGTGAAGCTATCTCCTTTGTATTAACACTAGCAGGAAACTCTGCTTTTGCAGGATTTTTAATTTACTGCCATCCTGGGCCTACTTTACAATTTATGGGAGCTTAGCAGAAAAGATCGTACAACCGGCCTTACGCAATACCAATCTGCAAGTTTTATGTGACCTTAATATGTGGACTAACTCATACCCAGACACGGCAACACTCTGTAATGAACTGGAGACAGTAAACATGGCCCAAAGAGTTCACAACCCGACGCATCAATTAGGTCATATTCTCAACCCTATTTTTGCCAACTTCCCCATACTACAAGTCACTGACCCTTTAGTGATACCTTGGTATGACCGTTACCCTGTGTCGTTTAGCATCTCTGGTCCAAGGTGGCCCCACAATAAGACTATGGACTCGTTGCTCAAGAGCAGGAAATGAAATTCACTGAATTCTAAAACCTTTAATGATGCCCTTAGCTGTAATGTACCCCAGCTAGCTACCAATGTTTTTCTTGCAAATTCCCAGATTGAGAAGTGGATAATGTCAGCAGTAGAGGAAGCCATACCATTGTCATCAGGGAACCAAAGCCCTAGAGCTAAGCAATCTGCTCCCTGGTTCACAGAGTAACTCCAGGTAGCAACAAAAACCATTTGGAGAAGAGATTACAATCTGGATAGCAAAAACACCTATAAAAAAGATCTAAAAAAATATCATGTACTGATTAGAAGAGCTAGATGCAATTTCTACACTAACAAAATCAAATCAGCAAACACCTCATCGAAAGAACTTTATTCTAATCTGAAATCGCTGTCTTCCCTGGAACGTACTAGGGCGCTGCCCCCAGCAACGGTAGAGAATTGCAACAAGATTACGCACTACTTTGCACTCAAAGTGGCTAAAGTTTATGAATCTTTCCCAATCGAAGCTAGAAAATCTTTAAGTTTTGATGCTTTACAAACTGATTCAGAAAAAGCCTTCAGCCTTACAGAATTCATAGTCCCTAACATAGATAGTCTGAAGAAGCTGGCTCACGGTATCAAATCAGGTTCACCTTCTGACCCTGCTCCACCTAAGGCTCTAATGCAAGGACTCAATAGGATTGTTCTGTCTACCGAACAACTACTTACCCTTTCCTTCAGTTCTGGAGAGGTTCAATTAAAATGGATAAAAGCTATGATTATAGCTCTACAAAAAAGGCCTTGAGTAAGTATATGGCTCTAGATAATCTACGTCCCATCTCTCTACTCCCGACTTGCTAAACTAAGAGAGATGGTGGTTAACAACCAATTTACGGACTACATCACCACAAATGATCTCTATAACTCCTCTTAATCAGGCTTTGAGATCTTCCTTCTCAACAGATTCAGCCCTCCTAGTAGCCACTAAAACTATAAGGCAATGTGCGGACACAGGTCATACGGCCGGACTGATCCTCCTGGATTTAAGCGTGGCCTTTGACACGGTCTCCCACAATCTCCTTTCTTAGAATCTGTGGGATTGTAGGCTCCGTGCTCCGATGGCTATTTTCCTATCTCCACGATCGTAGTTTTCAGGTTTCTCAAAAGCCTTTTCTTTCAGAAAGTGTGCCTCTTGCGCAAGGGGTCCCAGAGGGCTCTATTTTAAGTCCAACTTTGTTTAACCTTTACATTGGCCCACTTGCAGAAATCGTGGAATGCCACAAGGTGACGATTGTGTTATATGCTGATGACACACAACTGATAGTCACGCTATCCCAGAACCGGGAAGCTACAGCTTCTCGCTTCTCTCTCTGCCTAGAAGATTTAGTCACTTGGATGGCCAAACATTGCCTCAAGCTAAATAGCAATAAGACAGAGGTAGTGAGTGTAGGAAAGGCTCCTTCTATATGGTCCTCAGCATGGTGGCCCACTGCCCTGGGTCAGGTCCCCACTCCTAAATAAACAACAGGAAATCTTGGGATTTGGTTTGATTCAGATCAAACATTGCCTCAAGCTAAATAGCAATAAGACAGAGGTTGTGATTGTAGGAAAGGCTCCTTCTATATGGTCCTCAGCATGGTGGCCCACTGCCCTGGGTCAGGTCCCCACTCCTAAATAAACAGCAGAAAATCTTGGGATCTGGTTTGATTCAGATCTCCCTTTTAACCACCAAACAAGAATAGTGTAATGGCCTGATTCTTGCCAATAATCAGGATATGCAAGCTCTTTCCTCTTGGGACCCAAAAGATACAACACCACACTCCTTAATACTTACACAAGATAGGAACAATAACACTATTTATACCTTAGCCCTTGCTGAGAGGACTCACGCACAATAACAATCTTCCTAGCGACAGGTGCTGCGCGTGATGCAATTCACTGATCCTCTCCACTACAGAATACTCGCCAAGGAAGAACCACATACAACAAACTCAATACCTCTCTCAACAAGGCTGGGGGTGGAAGAATTAGAATTTATACTACCTGCTAAGGAGTAGAATAACTTCCCAATACACAATTACCTGATAGAAGGGAACTTACCCATCCTTCTAAACAAAAGCACTTGGCTAAGAAGAATCCACACCTCCTATCCCAGCTAAAACAGACAAATAATTATATGCTCTGGGGTATTTTTATTAGTATCAAAAATACAGGGTAGGCCAAATTGTACTATATGCAAATATCCATCCTCAGACTAACACCTAGGCAATTGCTAAACGCAATCAGTAAAACATATAGAGAACTTATATGTATATAAATGTATAGAACCTGAAAACAGAAGAAGATAGTTAGACAAGATCAGTAGGAATATAAGAATTAGTAAGACACCTCACCCACTGTCTATTCACCCCGGTTCCACTTTGACTGAGGGGTGCCCGTTTCTCCGACCGAACCTAGTACAGCATGACACGTCTCACCTCACAACTGCAATGATCGGAACCCAGACACCTCCTTTAGTACCAGTGAAAACGTAAGACGAAGCTCCTGTGAGCCTCGCCCCCTCTTTCCCATCAGATTCCATACCACTCTGCATCAAGGCCACAGCTTCAGCTGGCCAGGCGTCTGTTATGACTTCGGAGCCGAGCAAATACATTCCTCTGACAAGAACCAGTTCCTACCAGTATACGAAGTGCAGAAAACAAGTGAAAAGCAAAACATGGCTTCTCACGTAGAAAGGCTCAGAAGATGGCGACAGCTTAGAAAATAGAGTCGCATAAGCCACTATTCCAGCAAACGAGCAAAATTAGTATGCAAGACGGCATAAGAGTATGCTAAAGCCAATAGCAAGCACTGCCGTTAAGCAAGATAAAGTCGGGAACATAAAATGACATAATCAAGCCCTACTTGTAGCTTATTCTTACTAGGCAGGCCTACACATCTTTATATTAGGTCAAAATATACTGAGATGGGGATGGGCAACGGTCATAATCAGGCCCTTCAACCATATAAATGGCACATTCATTACATTCCACCCATGACCAATGTCCCACACCATCGAACAAACAGAAACATTAAACAGTATGAAATCATTGCTAGAATAATAGGAAACATACCTGACAGATCTGGTAAAAGAAATCCCAGGTCGAAACATATTCAAAAGATTAGGTACGCATTGAAAACAACAACATCTTGCAACTAAAAAGCAAATAACCAATAGCGCACCAGATGGGTGCAGAACAAAGAGCAGATTTTAGAGAGTCAAAAGAGTGTTGACATTCATCGGTCCACGGAAGAGGTTCATGCACATCTTTAGTGGTTAAATATAACAAAGGTTTAGCAAGAAGAGAATAGTTAGGAATCCATTGGCGACAGTAGAAGGTAATGCCAAGAAAAGCACAAACATCACGCTGGGTACAAGGCACAGGCATGTTACAGATAGTAGTAATACGTTCAGGAGTCATACGCCTCCCCGCTTTCGACAGTAGATGACCTAACTAGGTCACCTCCTGTCGACAATATTGGAATTTAGACAGGGACACCTTATTACCCTTCGCTGCCAGGTGGTTCAATAGTTTCACAGTGGCGTCTTTGCAACCCTCTCCAGTGTCTGATGCCACTAACAAGTCATCTACATATTGTAGGAGTACATTACCCGTATGCAAAATTAAATCGTTCAGAACAGCTTGACTATAGATGCTAGGACTTTCGGTGTAGTCTTGAGGAGCGCGACAAAATCTGAAACTGCGGCCAGATAACGAGAAGCCGAAAATCTGACGGTTATCTGGATGGATTGGAATGCTAAAGAAAGCATTCTTTACATCAATGACCGAAAAATACTTTGCGGTTGGGGGAATCATGGTAAGTATGGTAGTTATATCAGACACCCCTGGATACTGGGGCAACACAATTTTATTAACCTCTCGTAAGTCGATTACAAAACCATATGTATCGATGTTTTCTGAATTCCCAGTGTCAAGAGTTTTTTTAAAAATCGGAAGAATAGGGCTGTTGCAAACATTAGCAGCTGTTTCCTCTACTACACCTTTATCGATCAAATCCTGTATAATGGAAAGTAAAGCTTGTTCGCCAGCCGGCGAAATCTTATATTGAGGTATCCGTGGTAACTTTACACCAGGTTTCAATGTTATATGAACAGGAGGGATGTCTAACCTACCGACATCCGCATCCCCCGTAGCCCACAGCGTAGAGGGAACAGTGGCGAATTCAGGTGGAAGGGGGTTCGTTTTTAGCAAAGTACTGTTTTGTATCTTGATTGGGGGAATATATTGTCAGATAGACACCATCCGGAGAGCAGTGGATTTTTGCATTCAATTTCTTTAACATGTCCAGTACCAATATTTTTTCTCCACAATGCGAGGTCAACAGAAAGGGGAGTCAACAGTAACTGGACCGATAGTGTATGGGAGCGGCTTGGAGATGGGGCTTACCACCGGAACTCCTGAAAATCCCACTGAAACATTATTTTGCCCGGACAGAGCAGCCCCTGGGACCAATGATCGAGCAACCAAACTGTTCATTGCTCCTGTGTCAATCAGAAATTTTTCAGAAGTCCCCATCAATTTCCCCTTCACATTGTGTCCTTGTTGATTGACTGGTATAAACACTTGGCCCGGACTCTTTCCTTGGCTGTCCTATGTATAAGCATACCCATCTTGTTCCCTAAACTCGTAGTCCTCGTTAAAGTACTGCCTACCTTGCGGATTGTCAAACCGATTTCGCTCAGAATGTCCTTGCGCCACTTCTTCTCTATGCTTATCACTTCGGTCTGGACCTCCTCGACCACGTCCCCGTCCTCGGACAGCTCCGTTCTGTGCTAACAACAACGGACACTGGGATCTCCAATGTCCTTCCTGTTTACAGTACGCACATTGATTTATCCCCAGAGACGGGACTGGGCCTCCACCCCTTCCTGTCCCTACCCCTCTGGACACGGGCCCTCGGCCGCCTCTTCCTCCTCCCCATCCTCGGACGACTTGCTGCAATAACACCAGGGTCTTGAGGTCCTCAGCTTTCTTTTCTATTTTGTCCTTACTCTCATTTTTCCGATGCTCATAGTACTGGGCCATACTTAATATAACAGAAGGGGTGAATGTAGTCCAAGTCCTCTCGGCGGCTTGTAGCTGGGTAGAGACTTCTGGTAACAAGTTGTTCACAAAACGATTTACAAATAACCGGATCCCACCCTCCGTAGCAACGTCCTGTCCGCTAAAATCAATGAATGTGCCTTCAAATCAGGTGAAGAAATCCGAAACACTTTCGTCTTTCTTTTGCTTACAGGCTATCAATTTGTCCCAATCAACCTTGCGAGGGGCAATCAAGGAATGCATGTAAGCAATAATTTTGGCTGGGAGGGTAGTAATTTCAGTTTTCGGCTTGTCCCCTGGTTAGCGGTCCTTATCTCATTCTTTCAACTGTTCCCATGTTCCTCCTAATTCTCCAACTTGATCAGTGTCATGTACCTGTCGCCATATATCCACAGGGACCAACAGCCCGAAAAACAATTCAACATCGGCTAAAGTCATTACTGCTGAAGCCGCAGCTTCCGTCAATTCCTTATAGTAGGCTGTGGGATTCTTACAGGGATTGGGGAGTTGTGACTTTCGGGCCAGAACTTCACTTCTCTTCCATGAAGTGTATACCCATTGCTCCTGAAACCGAGCCTCTACTCTGTTTCTCGTTACTACATCCTGATCATTACGTAGTTCGGGTACTTCGGGATGAAAAATGGGATGCACTTCCCTCATGGGATGTTGAGAATCCCAATTGGGGCATTTCAAAAACATCCTACTTCGGTATTTTACCAATGTCTCTACATTCCTGTACATTTCCTCTGGGCTTAGATCAAACGTATGAGTTCGGTCCAGGATGTCATACAATATCTGAGGAGCCAACCCATCTCAAAAACATTGCTCCCAAATTTCAATAAGGTAACAAGACATTTGATATAATGCATGCTGTTGCATGTCGGGTTCAAGATCCCTTATGGTACTCCATAAGTCAGTAACAGTTTATACATTGTTCCGCATCCATTTAACTGCCTGCTCTGCTATTGCTTCTTTTTCGCTATATCCAACTGCTGCCCTGGTGAATAGTCGCCTAGTGTTTATTCCACTTGTGTTCCCAAATGGAGTCTGTTCCCTTACTTCAGGTGTTGCACCAGCCGATTGAGAAGTCCATACAGGACTTGGGGTTGCTAAAATTACACGAGAACTTCCTATGGGTTGCTGTGTATCGGGAATTAGTGTAGCTGTATCTCTTAGTGAGGTGGGTGTGGCACTCAAAGTACCGGCAGTGGCTAAAGATATGGCTACAACGGGGGCCTGTGCTAGGGGATCGGTGGGCACCTTAAGGGGAACAGCGGGATACACGCGCTGCGGCGCATACGGAGGGGGAGGTCGAACATCCAATAAATCCTCTATTTCGGCTTCAGCTTCATTTCGAGTAACATAACTTTTGTCCGTCTGCAATCTGAACTGTCTATAAAAAAATCAATATTCTGTTCAATCTGATTTTTATCATAAGCAACAGCTTTCTGGGTAACAGTCTGTCCTGCTTTTATCTTGACTCATTTCTCTGCTCTGATGCGCCTGCGCTTTGCTTCTTTCTGCCATATATTAAGAGTGTCAAACATGGCTTGTCTGCTTCACTTAGAAAACAGATGATCTTGTAATTATAGGAGAAGGATCTGCCGCCGGCGGTGGTTTTTCGGATACGAGGGACTGTGGCGAGGGCGAGGTTGGCTGAGCGGAGGTTTCGGGTGGGGATGTGGAATCTGAGTCGGTTGTTGAGGTATGTAGGTCCGGTGATGTGTAGTGCTTTGTGTGCGTGGATGAGGAGTTTGAAGGTGATCCTCTTGTTGACGGGGAGCCAGTGCAGGCCTTTCAGGTGGGGTGTGATGTGGCTGCGTCGGGGGACGTCGAGGATCAGACGTGCTGAGGCGTTCTGGATTTGTTGTAGTCATCTCAGGAGCTTGGTTGTTGTTCCTGAGTAGAGGGCATTCCCGTAGTCGAGTCTGCTGGTGATGAGGGCCAGGGTGACGGTTTTTCTGGTGTCGGGAGGGATCCACTTGAAGATCCTGCGGAGCATTTGGAGGGTGTTGAAGCAGGACACAGAGACGGCGTTGACTTGCCTGGTCATGAAGTGGGTGGAGTCGAGGATGACCCCCAGGTTGCGTGCGTGGTCTGTGGGTTCCGGGGCTGTGCCTAGCGATGTGGGCCACCAAGAGGCGTCCCAGGCTGATGGGGTGGGTCCGAGAATGAGGACCTCCGTCTTGTCTGAATTCAGCTTCAGTCTGCTGTCCTTCATCCAGTCGGCTACGGCCTTCATTCCTCTGTGGAGGTTGGCTTTGGCGGTGTGGGGTCTTCGGTGAGGGATATGATCAGCTGGGTGTCGTCGGCGTAGGAGATGATGTTGAGGTTATGTTGTGACATGTAGATATTGAACAGCGTCGGGCTGAGGGAGGATCCCTGTGGGATGCGGCAGATGATCTCATGGTTTTCGAGCGGAAGGGTGGTAGGCGGACGCTCTGGGTTCTGCCGGAGAGGAAGGAAGTGGTCCAGGTTAGGGCCTTCTATTGGATTCCGGCGTCATGGAGGCGTATTGATAGGGTGCGGTGGCAGACTGTGTCAAAGGCAGCTGATAGGTCCAGGAGGATGAGGGTGGCTGTTTCTCCTTTGTCCATCAGCATCCTGATGTCGTCGGTGGCGGCGATGAGGGCGGTCTCGGTGCTTTTGTTGCTGCGGAAACCGGATTAAGAGGGGTCCAGGATGTTGTTGTCTTCGAGGTAGCGTGTTAGCTGTTTGTTGACAATCTTCTCTGACACTTTTGCCAAGAACAGGAGCAGGGAGATGCACCAGAAGTTCTTGAGGTCCTTTGGGTCCGCCTTGACCTTTTTCAGAAGGGCGTTGATCTCGGCGTGCTTCCAGCTTCCCGGGAAGGTTGCTGTCTCGAAGGACCTGTTGATTGTTTTCCGGAGGCGGGGCGCGATGGTTTTGCTGGCTTTGTTGAAGACGTGGTGAGGGCAGGGGTCGGATGGGGATCCGGAATGGATGGAGTTCATGGTTTTGATGGTGTCTTCGTCGCTGACGTTGGACCAGTCAGTCAGGCGGCTGGTGCGGGTAGTGGTCGCGGGGGTGGCGGACTCGGTGGTGGGTGCAGGGGTCTCGGAGTTGAAGCTGTCGGTGATCTTGCGGTGAAAGAAGGTGGCCAGGGAGTCGCACAGGTCTTGTGATGGTGGGATGTCGTTGGTGTTGGAGCTGGGGTTGGAAAGTTCTTTCATGATGCTGAAGAGCTCTTTGGTGTTGTGTGCGTTGTTGTCTAGGCGGTCCTTGAAGGCGGTCCTCTTGGCCGTCCTGATGAGTTGGTGGTGTCTGCGGGTGGCGCTCTTGTGGGCTGTGTGGCTGTCTGGTGTTCGGTCGTAGAGCCATTTCTTCTCCAGCTTCCGACAGGTGCGCTTGGAGATCCGGAGGTCTTCGGTGAACCAGGTGGCTTTCTTGTTGGTGTGGTTGGTTGTGGAGGTCTTGAGAGGGGCTAGGGTGTTGGCGCAGTCGTTGATCCACTGTTTGAGGTTGGTCGCGGCAGTCTCGGGGTCGGTGGGGTCGACGGGTGGTCTCAGGGTGAGGGTGGTAGTCAGTTGGTCCTTGGTGACCTTGCCCCAGCAGCGGCGTGGCAGCTGTTGGGTGTGGTGGTGTGTGGTGGGTTTCCTGAAGGTCAAGTGGACGCATCTGTGGTCGGTCCAGTGGGGTTCGGTGGTGTGGTTGAAGGAGACGTGGGGGCTTGTGGAGAAGATGGGGTCCAGCGTGTGTCCAGCGGCGTGGATGGGTGTCGTCACGAGCTGTTTGAATCCGAGGTTGGCGAGGTTGTCGATCAGGGCGGTGGAGTTGGCGTCGTTGTTGTTCTCGAGGTAGAAGTTCAGGTCCCCGAGGAGGATGTAGTCCGTGGAAGCGAGGGCGTGGGTGCTGACGAGGTCGGTGATGGTGTCGCTGAACTGTGGTCTTGGTCTGGGTGGTCTGTAGATGAGTGTTCCTCGGAGGGTAGTGTTGGGGTCGGTGTGGATCTGGAAGTGCATGTGCTTGGCAGTGGAGAGGGTGTCGTCGGTGTTGGTCGAGACTCTGAGGGTGTCCTTGTGGATGATGGCGATTCCCCCTCCAACTCCATTGGTGCGGTCTATGCGGGTGATCTTGTAGCCCTGTGGGATGGCTATGGCGATGTCTGGTGCCGAGGTGGCGTTCAGCCAGGTCTCTGTCAGGAAGGCCACGTCGGGGCGGTAGAGTCTAGGAGGTCCCAGAGTTCTATGGCATGCTTGCGAGCGGAGCAGGTGTTGAGGAGGATGCAGCGGAGGTGGTTGGTTTCTCTGGTTGGTGTTCTGGTGGGCTGGATGCTGGTGAATCTGCAGTTCCGGCAGGCGAAGGGCCCTTGGGTGTGCTTCGGGGTGGTCCAGTAGCAGGGTGCTTCGGGGTCGTCCGCTCTTGAGTGCGTGGAGGGTGCTGGAGTGGTGGTGCAGTCTGGCGTTGCGGGGGTTGCGGGGTCCAGGGTTTCTGGTGTTGGGCGTGGTCCAGGCGCAGACGGGTGCAGATGGGATTGCCTTTGGTGCACCAGCGGTGCGCCAGCGGCCCACCCGTTGCGCACGTCTGCTGCACGGCCTCCATATGAGGGTCAGAGGGAGGGAGGAGCAGCTGGGAAGTGAGAGTGGGGCGGCCAATGGGGGACAGGGGGCCGGGCCGCAGGGATGCAACAGCGGTAAAAACGGCAAGGACAAGGAAGGCGGGGGAAAAGGAGCAGGGGCACAGGGCAAAACGGGCACAGGGATACAGAAGAAAAAGATGGACAGTGAACACAAAAACAAGGAAGGAAAAGCAGAGCAGACCTCAGAGGCGATGCAGGCGGGCGGCAGCGGATCACAGGTCACACAGGGGGCTGCGTGGCGGTGAGGTGAGCGACCTGCCTGGTGACAGGTGACAAGAGCCCTAAGTTAAAATCGTGCCAAAACGCACCCTGAAACTATGCCCAAAACACCCCTTTTCCACCATGGATTTTCTTCAAACCACTTGCAATCAACATTAGACCTTCTCAGCAGTGCTCCCAGACCCCTAAACCCACTCCCAAAAATCTAGAAGACCCCCAAATAGCCCCCCAAAAACATGCAATACTGCTACCTCGCACCCCTTTTCCACCATGGATTTTCTTCAAACCACTTGCAATCAAAATTAGACCTTCACACTGTGCCTCCCAGACCCCTAACCCCACTCCCAAAAATCTAGAACACCCCCAAATAGCCCCCCAAAAACATGCAATACTGCTTTCCCCCGAGAGGCCTATGTTAAAATCATGCCAAAACGCACCCTCAAACTAGGCCCAAAACACCCCTTTTCCACCATGGATTTTCTTCAAACCACTTGCAATCAAAAGTAGACCTTCCCAGCAGTACTCCCAGACCCCTAAACCCACTCCCAAAATCTAGAACACCCCCAAACAACCCACCAAAAACATGCAATACTGCTATCCCCCAAGAGGCCTAAGTTAAAATCGTGCCAAAACGTACCCTGAAACTAGGCCCAAAACACCCCTTTTCCACCATGGATTTTCTTCAAACCACTTGCAATCAAAATTAGACCTTCCCAGCAGAGCTCCCAGACCCCTAAACCCACTCCCAAAAATCTAGAACACCCCCAAATAGCCCCCTAAAAACATGCAATACTGCTATCCCCCAAGAGGCCTAAGTTAAAATCGTGCCAAAACGCGCCCTGAAACTAGGCCCAAAATACCCCTTTTGCATCATGGATTTTCTTCAAACCACTTGCAATCAAAATTAGACCTTCCCAGCAGTGCTCCCAGACCCCTAAACCCACTTCCAAAAATCTAGAACACCCCCAAATAGCCCGCCAAAAACATGCAATACTACTATCCCCCAAGAGGCCTAAGTTAAAATCGTGCCAAAGCACACCCTGAAACTAGGCCCAAAACACCCCTTTTCCAACATGGATTCTCTTCAAATCACTTGTAATCAAAACTAGACATTCCCAACTCTCATCCCAGCTAAGCAAATCCACTAAGAAGCACCTACAACACACTCCAATCCCACCCTAAAAACACGCAATAATCGAAAATTAACATGGGTGCCTATGGCAGCAGTTTCCCTTCCTTGACTTAGCCTAAACACACCGTTCCCATCAATCGATTCCTCCCAAATTTCCTGCACCACCACCAATTCCCCCTACCTACCACTCACAGAAGCCCCGTTCCCCTAGCTCAACTGGAACACTCTAAACACACTTCTCCTTGCACCCCTAAACCGCCCTTTGGATAACATGGCAAATCGCGCCTTGAAAAACAAGCACTGGCGTTGCCAATAGGTCTCGCAGTAGGAAAGTTGGAGCTATTACAATTGCAAATAACAATGCCTTTTATTTTTGTTTTCATTTTAAAAACATAAAGGGCTTTGTCATTTACAAAACCAATAGCTCCAACTTTCCTACTGCGAGACCTATTGGCAACGCCAGTGCTTGTTTCTTTTGTACACGTCTAATGGCATCTTGGTTGCAGGCGTATCACCAGACGTGTTGAGCTTGAGAGCCAGGTAGGCAGGGGTTGCAGGTCATGATGGCTTTGTAAATGACACAGCTGGTTTTGAATTTGGTGCGGGCATAGGGAGCCTGTGGAGTTCCCTCAGGTTGAGGATATTGTGATGATGTTTCTTCAAGCCCTAGGTGTGACGTGCTGCTGCCTGTAGGATGCCTATTATTTATTTGGTTCAGAGCAGGGTGAATAATAATAATATTAATCTTGTATTTGTAAAGCACACAGCTACCCTTAGTAGGTTTCCCGGCGCTGGGGGCCGTCGGGAAGATTAAGCAAGCTATTGCCCAGAGTCACATGGTGCTGCTTGGGATCGAACCATGATCCCCAGCATCCGGCATCAGTCGCCCTGGCCGCTGCGCCACATCTCTTCCAATGACTTCATATATCACACTGCCAAGTGTACATCACCTGTACTTAAAAATCAGTTCTGCCTCTTCATCTTATGTTGTAGTACTTTTTACCCTGTCATAGACATCCAATCAAAATAGAGCCTGGAAGCCTGGATTCTCCATCAAGTGCTTGGTGGGTTCTAGGTGGTGAACAGGCATAGCACAACAAAAGAAAGGACCATGGGTCAGAGCCTAGGCAGAGGGGGGGGGTTGTATTGATATGAGTAGTACTCTCAGCCTGCACTGGGCAGTGAGTTTGCAGGTGTATAATTTATTCAATTGCATCTTCCCAAAAATGTATTTAGCTCTTTCTATAGTTTTGTAAAGCGTGAACCAGGCATCACGGACATTGGAGCACTGCCCAGCAATAGCAGCCTACCAGTGGGGCACAATACAACATGACATTGCCCTTCAAGGGCACAAGAGCTCCCTAGTCAAATAGAGTACATTGTATCATCGTGTGCTCAGCACTGTCACCTAAGTGCAATACACACAGGAAAATCTATATGACATGATGTCAGTTTTCATAGCACAAGAAGGGAGCAGTATTGCATTAATTGGACAGATGTTCAGTTTAAATAATCATTCAAGAATTTGGATTCTTTCGGGGCCAGTAGGTACAATGGAAAACTTATTTGAAGTAGTCACATTTTAGATCGTTATTTGAAAAAGCGGTACAAATTATACATTTACAACATGATCTAATACTATGTAATAAAATCAATTTTTGTACCCATGTGTGCCTTGGGTGATCTTACGAGACCCATATGCAAAAGGTGCAGTTCGAAGAGACCCTTATAAGAACGAGACATAATAAAGTAGGGAGAGTAAGAGAGGCAGAAAGTGAAGGCACGGGACGGCGCGAGGATGGCTGTCAGATAGTGAAGTGAAAAGGAGACACATGGAATGGCGGCGAATGGGAGGGGAGAGGAGACAGTAAATGGCAAAGGAAAGACGAATCGGGGAATGTGAGGAGGTGTGATTTAAATAATATTTGCTGTTGGTACAGAGCACATGTTATAAATTTGCGTCTCACTTGCACATTGAAGGAGCCGTTTCAAACGCAGGAACTTCCACAGAGACATCGACACACAACAAGTGCGTGAAAGAAACCCGCAGGAAGACCTGAACTTTTGGCTTTGTGGAGTCGACGGTTTACGATGCACATGCAAATGTTTGTTTGTTGTGTTCGCTGTTTAATATTATAACGAGGCGACCTTAGGAATCCCATCCCAAAAAAATGAGTTTGAGTATTGGAAAAAGGCTCTGTAGTAACAAGGGAGAGAAAAACACGAGTGGTGGGGGAAAACCACGAGGGAGACGCACGCACGGAGACAAAGTGAAACAACACGTACCTGATAATGCAGAGAGGCCGGGAAACTGAAAGTACGGCCGGTCTGCGGCAGGCCATGAATAATTAGGGGAGGAGAAGCCGCACAGCGCACGCTGGGAGAAGCCCTTTGATGTGCTGTGCGGCCGTGAATGCGCGTGCTTGTTTGGTCACGTGATTCACGTGAACTTAATGAAAACCGCAGCGTAAGAAGCCCTTGGTTTTACGAGGATTTCGAGCACTTGAATTCTCGCTCCGCTCAATAGGTCGCGAGACCTAAAAATTGCTGTTTTCAGCACATCCACTACTTCGATCCTCTTGAAACTTACCAGGACACATGTTACAGCGATTCCACAGAATCTCAGCAAGGCAGAACAAAATCGATCCACTGGAAGGCTTAAAGCAAACTAAGAAAATGTACATAAGCAAGAAGTAAAAATACCACGAAGACTAACAAAGAAGTAGTGCACGAGTGTGACCATCACAACTACACGAACTGGCCACGCTAGCGAGAAGTATGGAACCACTGAACACAGCAACAGGAAGAAGAAAACAAGGAAGAAATGAAAGTAAAGAAAGAAAACAGGTGGCGTACACTTAACACATCAACCAAAAGGAAGACATGTATAAAAGGTCTGCGATCTGCGTAAACTGTACCCTACCGAAGATAAGAGTACAATTACACCTAAAATTAGACCACAAGTGAAAAATGCAGGGAAAGTGCGATCTGGGAAACTGAACTAGACAGCAAAGAAAATTCAGTAACACTTCAAATTAGACCACATAAGTAAACCTGCATACAATTTGACAATGAACAATAAATATCAAGTGCTCATGTAAAGAATCAGAGGTACAAAAAATTGCTCCAGGAAAACTGTGATCTGCGTAAACTGAACTAAACAGCAAAGAAGTTCAGTCACGCCTAAAGTTAGACCACGTATGAAAGTGCAGGAAAATGCGATCTGGGTAAACTGAACTACACTGCAAAGAAATTCAGTCACGCCTCAAGTTAGACCACGTATGAAAACCTGCGCACTAAATGAAAAATTCACTGTAAGTATCATCATGAAAACATCAGAGGTACAAGAAAAAATACTCCAGGAAAAGTGCGATCTGGGTGAACTGAACTGCACAGCAAAGAAAATTCAGTCACATCTCAAGTTAGACCACGTACAAAACCTGCGCACAATATAATGAAGGCACTGTAAGTAAAAATCATGTACAGAACCAAAGAAAAAGGAGAAAGGCACCACATCAAAATACAGAATAGAAAATGGAGAAAACCTGCATGCCAAGCAAAATACATTACCAAATGCTTCAGAATAAAATGGCAGTACTACAGTAAAATAAGAAGTGCATAAACACTTTGTATAATTGTAATAGTGTTAAAAAGCATAAGAGAAAACATAGTAAATATGAGCTAAAAATGGAAGTGAAATAAGTTGAAAATGATCCAGCATAATGTACATTTTAGGTAAGATGAATAAAATAATAAGATAACACAAATAAAGTTGTCACCGTTGTCATGGCGTGCAGCTGATGAATCAAAGGTAAAGGGAACAAACAGTACCTTGTGAAATAGGACATTTGCAGAAACATATGATGCAAGAAAACACTGGAGGTGTTGAATTCACATGTCTAGAAACAAGTGAACTTATATTCCTTGAAGAAGTGACACAAGTAGATTTTATTTCCTTGAAGAAGTGCTGTCATGGTGGTTGACCGCTAGGTGGCACTGTTGCATAGCCAATAAAATACCAAAACTTAACTCTCTGTCATCGTGACAAAAGATTTGTATGTCACCAATCGATTGAAGAAAAATTAAAATAGCGAAGGCAAACTGCAAGAAAAACATGGTTGACAGTTGGCAGCACTGAAAGTCAAGAAGGTCCGGTGGTGCCCGAGAAAATGGAGGCACGCAGTGTGACGGCGTGACGGGTGGCTCAAGACATGTCCAAGCTCCTCTAACACTGTAGAGCAGGGGTTCTGAAAGTATGGCCCGGGGGCCAGTAGCGGCCCGGCAAGCCTTCAGTGGCGGCCCCGCGGAGCTTGAGACACATCGCACCTGTGTTTTTTTTTTAACTTCAGCAAACACCTCTGGCTCAAGCAGTGCAGAATCCGAGAGACTGCACTGTGGGGGCCCGGCGATTCCAGCCACAGTCAAGAGTGGAGCTGCAGGGACGATAAGAGGTGAACAAAACCTCATTAACAAACAAATGGTCGTTTAAAGACCTGTGAAGTACTGGGGTGCCCAGGAGGCTGTGTCAGACAGCTGACACACATGGGAGAGGGGGGGAGGGGAGAGGACAGTAGGAACTGAGAGCCGGGTGAGGTGGGAGGGCAGAGCAGGGAGTGAGAGCCCGGGTGAGGGAGGTGGGAGGGCAGAGCAGGGAGTGAGAGCCATGGGTGAGGGAGGTGGAAGGGCAGCAGGGAGTGAGAGCCCGGAGAGGTGGGAGGGCAGCAGGGAGTGAGAGCCGGGTGAGGTGGGAGGGCAGGAGGGAGTGAGAGCCAGGTGAGGTGAGAGGGCAGAGCAGGGAGTGAGAGCCTGGGTGTGGGAGGTGGGAGGGCAGCAGTGAGTGAGAGCCTGGGTATGGGAGGTAGGAGGGCAGCAGGGAGTGAGAGCCCAGTGAGGTGGGAGGGCAGCAGGGAGTGAGAGCCCTGTGAGGTGGGAGGGCAGCAGGGAGTGAGAGCCGGTTGAGGGAGGTGGGAGGGCAGAGCACGGAGTGAGAGCCCGGGTGAGGGAGGTGGAAGGGCAGCAGGGAGTGAGAGCCGGGTGAGGTGGGAGGGCATCAGGGAGTGAGAGCCAGGTGAGGTGAGAAGGCAGAGCAGGGAGTGAGAGCCCGGTTGTGGGAGGGCAGCAGTGAGTGAGAGCCTGGGTGTGGGAGGTGGGAGGGCAGCAGGGAGTGAGAGCCCAGTGAGGTGGGAGGGCAGCAGGGAGTGAGAGCCCAGTGAGGTGGGAGGGCAGCAGAGCCCAGTGAGGTGGGAGGGCAGCAGGGAGTGAGAGCCCTGTGAGGTGGGAGGGCAGCAGGGAGTGAGAGCCAGGTGAGGTGGGATGGCAGACCAGGGAGTGAGAGCCCAGTGAGGTGGGAGGGCAGCATGGAGTGAGAGCGGGGTGAGGGGGGAGAGCAGCAGGGAGTGAGAGCCCGGTGAGGTGGGAGGGCAGAGCACGGAGTGAGAGCCCGGGTGTGGGAGGTGGGAGGGCAGCAGGAAGTGAGAGCCTGGGTGAGGGGGAGAGCAGCAGGGAGTGAGAGCCCAGTGAGGGGGGAGGGTAGCAGGGAGTGAGAGCCCGGTGAGGTGGGAGGGCAGCAGGGAGTGAGAGCCCGGTGAGGTGGGAGGGCAGAGCAGGGAGTGAGAGCCCAGGTGTGGGTGGTGGGAGAGCAGCAGGGAGTGAGAGCCCAGTGAGGTGGGAGGACAGCAGGGAGTGAGAGCCCGGTGAGGTCGGAGGGCAGCAGGGAGTGAGAGCCCGGTGAGGTGGGAGGGCAGAGCAGGGAGTGAGAGCCCAGGTGTGGGTGGTGGGAGAGCAGCAGGGAGTGAGAGCCCAGTGAGGTGGGAGGACAGCAGGGAGTGAGAGCCCGGTGAGGTGGGAGGGCAGCAGGGAGTGAGAGCTCGGGTGAGAGGGGAGAGCAGCAGGGAGTGAGAGCCCTGTGAGGTGGGAGGGCAGCAGGGAGTGAGAGCCGGGTGAGATGGGAGGGCAGCAGGGAGTGAGAGCCAGGTGAGGTGGGAGGGCAGAGCAGGGAGTAAGAGCCCGGGTGTGGGAGGTGGGAGGGCAGCAGTGAGTGAGAGCCCGGGTGTGGGAGGTGGGAGGGCAGCAGGGAGTAAGAGCCCAGTGAGGTGGGAGGGCAGCAGGGAGTGAGAGCCCTGTGAGGTGGGAGGGCAGCAGGGAGTGAGAAATGGGTGAGGTGGGATGGCAGAGCAGGGAGTTAGAGCCCAGTGAGGTGGGAGGGCAGCAGGGAGTGCGAGCCGGGTGAGGTGGGAGGGCAGCAGGGAGTGAGAGCCGGGTGAGGTGGGAGGGCAGAGCAGGGAGTGAGAGCCCAGGTGTGGGAGGTGGGAGGGCAGCAGTGAGTGAGAGCCTGGGTGTGGGAAGTGGGAGGGCAGCAGGGATTTAGAGCCCAGTGAGGTGGGAGGGCAGCAGGGAGTGAGAGCCCTGTGAGGTGGGAGGGCAGTAGGGAGTGAGAGCCGGTGAGGTGGGATGGTAGCAGGGAGTGAGTGGCGGGTGAGGGGGGAGAGCAGCAGGGAGTGAGAGCCCGGTGAGGTGGGAGGGCAGAGCAGGGAGTGAGAGCCCAGTGAGGTGGGAGGGTAGCAGGGAGTGAGTGGCGGGTGAGGGGGGAGAGCAGCAGGGAGTGAGAGCCCGGTGAGGTGGGAGGGCAGAGCAAGGAGTGAGAGCCCGGGTGTGGGAGATGGTAGGACAGCCGGGAGTGAGAGCCCGGGTGAGGGGGGAGAGCAGCAGGGAGTGAGAGTCCAGTGAGGTGGGAGGGCAGCAGGGAGTGAGAGCCCAGTGAGGTGGGAGGGCAGCAGGGAGTGAGAGCCCGGTGAGGTGGGATGGCAGCAGGGAATGAGAGCCCGGGTGAGGGGGGAGGGCAGCGGGGAGTGAGAGCCCGGTGAGGTAGGAGGGCTGAGCAGGGAGTGAGAGCCCGGGTGTGGGAGATGGAAGGGCAGCAGGGAGTGAGAGCCGGGTGAGGTTGGAAGGCAGCAGGGAGTGAGAGGCGGGTGAGGTGGGAGGGCAGCAGGGAGTGAGAGCCGGGTGAGGTGGGAGGGCAGCAGAGAGTGAGAGCTGGGTGAGGTGGGCGGGCAGCAGGGAGTGAGAGCCCGGGTGAGGAGGGAGGGCAGCAGGGAGTGAGAGCCGGGTGAGGTGAGACAGATAGAGATAGAGACAGATAAAGACATAGAGAGATAGATAGAGGCAGAGACAGATAGAGACAGGGACAGACGGAGCTAGATAGGGTCAGAGACAGGGACAGACAGAGACAGATAGAGGCAGAGACAGAAAGAGGTAGAGACAGACAGCGATAGAGACAGACAGCGATAGAGACAGAGAGAAAGACAGACAGAGAGAGAGACAGACAGAGAGACATACTGAGAGAGAGAGACAGACAGAGAGAGAGACAGAGGGAGAGAGGGAGACAGACAGAGGGAGACAGACAGAGGGAGGGAGACAGACAGAGGGAGGGAGACAGACAGAGTGAGACAGAGGGAGAGAGGGAGACAGACAGAGGAAGACAGACAGAGAGAGGGAGGGAGACAGACAGAGGGAGACAGACAGAGGGAGGGAGGGAGACAGACAGAGGGAGGGAGGGAGACAGACAGAGGGAGGGAGGGGGGAGGGAGACAAAGGGAGGGAGGGAGACAGAGGGAGACAGAGGGAGAGAGGGAGACAGACAGAGGGAGACAGACAGAGACAGACAGACAGAGGGAGAGAGGGATACAGACAGAGAGAGACAGACAGACAGAGGGAGGGAGACAAACAGACAGAGGGAGGGAGACAGAAAGACAGAGGTAGGGAGGGAGATAGACAGAGGGAGGGAGGGAGACAGACAGACGGAGGGAGGGAGACAGACAGAGGGCAGACGGAGGGAGGGAGACAGAGGGAGAAGGACAGTGGGACATAGATAGAGGGTGACCGATGGAGGGAGACGGAGAGAGGGAAGGATAGAGAGGGAGGGAGACAGAGAGAGAAAGAGAGGTAAGACAGAGGGAGAGAGGCAGAGGGAGACAGAGAGAGAGGGAAGGAGGGAGCGAGAGAGAGAGATAGAAGGAGGGAGACAGAGAGAGGGAGGGAGAGATAGGGAGAGAGAGAGAGAGAGAGAGAGAGAGAGAGAGAGAGAAAGAGAGATGTGTGTGTATGCTGGTCTGTTGGCTCACTGCATGAACGCGTCAGCTGCAGGGGCCTGTGTTCAACTTCATGGTCACAGTTTTTTTCTTTCTAGCCCCTTCCCCCTCCCCCACTGACCCCGCCACCACCGGTGCGGCCCTCTACCACAAACCACACTGTAAATGTGGCCCCCGAGAGAAACTTTGTGAGTACCCATGCTGTAGAGAATTGGTACGTCACAGTACTGGCTGGAAACATCGCAAAGGTTGCAGATATCACGAGGAATGAAGGGCAGTACAGCCGAATAGTGAAGGTAAGAGCGCGCGATCTCAATGTGTGCTCGAGAAGGTTTGAAGGCTTTAGATGACAGTTAAACTGCTACTGTGAAGCGCAGTTCTCAGGCAACGAAAATAAACAAAAAATAATAAACAGACTATGAAAAATAAAACTTAAAACTGCCACAATCCCACTCAAATTTATTGCATCAGTTTGTAATTCTGAACCATAGTGAAACGCTCTCCATCAAAAATATATATATAGCAGGCAGGACGGCATCAAAGTGAAACTGCGGAATTCAATGCCAGACCCGTGCACTGCCAAACAGCAATCCCCAATCAAGAAACACAGTGAACAAAATGCTCCTCCTCAGTCAAGATGCGGCAGTATCCACAACAGTTAACAGCAGGGAGGATGGCAACAAAGGCAGGCTGCAGTGAGCATCAGGTAACGCAGGCAGGGATGTAGTAGAAAGGCATCGCACCAGGCCACAGAAACAGTAAAGTTGTAAGTAGCAGGTTGGAGACGGATGTCCCAAGAAGCAGGCAGGTAGCAGACAGTTCAACTTTAGTAGGAAGTTGTAAATAGAAGCAGGTAGCAGGAAGCATATATCCTGTTTGAAGCAGGCAGTAGGACTTAGGCAGGAAGAAGCAGGTAACAGGAAATCTACGCCTTGTCCATGGGCTATCCGGTGAAATATGGACACTGGTGGGGCGGGAGGGCCTAAAATCCCTAAGTAGGTTAGTTTTGAGTAAAATGTTGAATAAAAGTACCTTTAAGAAGCTTGAAGAAGGTCCTCACGCGTAGTTTTGATTCTAACTCGTGGCCAAATTTATGTTACATCCTGGTAAGGAATTCCAGAAGATTTGGATAGGTTACAGATGATAAGTTTATTCTTCTTAAATGTTTAGACAGGTTTTCCACTATATATGTAATCAAAGCCCCACCAGAAGCATCCTCTCTGCTGCTTAGACCAGGATCCAACTGACAGTCCACTTACAGCATACCAAACACTCCAATGACATCACATTCACACTAACATTCCACTCACACTGCCTGACCAGCAGAGGCAGAGAAACAGGGAAGATGTAAGGTAGAAACCTTAAATAGAACAAAGGTGTACGACTTTTCACCCAAACACACGAGTCCGCAAAACACCAAAATAGGCCAGAATTCAGCCAAACCCCCTAAAACCTTGCCAACATCATTATGAACAAGCCTGCATTGGGCCCTGAGCCCTAGACTCCAGAAACCCTATCAAATTCAACCCAAAACCCCTAGTAAACCGCACTGAACCCCCAAAACAGCCCTAAACCCTAAAAAACACCCAAATTCCCTCAAACCTAGCCCTCAACCGCATACTGAGCTGGCCTAAAATAAAAATATTCGCCCGCTCGCAAATTTGTGAATTTTCAGCAATTTCGTGAGATTCGTGGATTGCGAATTTGCCGGCAAAAATCCGCAAATTTCGCGAGCAGAACAGATTTTTGGCCCATGCTTGGGGCAGGGCCATGCAGACGGTCAAGGCAGGCACCACTGAGTGAAGCAACCTGATATAGCATACCTAGGCTCTTTGACACAGACAGACAAAGCATATCTAATTGTATGCAACAAGCAGCATAGCCCCAATTTTACATGAACTTCTGTCTGGACTCTGCCTGGCATAACAACACTACACTGCCTCGACCACTCCATACCACGACTATACAGACATGTAGTTCTGCTGTAGTAGTTATTGTTGACTGGCTTACCTGTTTGCCACTCACGAATTGGCCATAGTTCTTCTGTAAACCGACGATGATGATCCATCCATCCCAGTGAGTGACTGTAAAGAAAAAAGATATATTATTTAACTTTGATCATCAACTCTCATCATCAATCAGTGAGTCCAAGGACATTTTGCATATTGGAAAATGCAACGTAGTGGCCCCTGCAGTTGAAGGTAAAAAAAAGCAGAG
Organism: Lissotriton vulgaris; assembly: GCF_964263255.1. Taxonomy (NCBI): domain Eukaryota; kingdom Metazoa; phylum Chordata; class Amphibia; order Caudata; family Salamandridae; genus Lissotriton; species Lissotriton vulgaris. The sequence continues at coordinate 1,608,582,068 of NC_141693.1, read as the reverse complement.
TAGACTTGAGTTACATTTAATATGTACATGATTAAATAATAACAGAAGACATATGATTCATTTCATGCACAACAAACAAACAGCAATTGCTTTCATCAGAGCCAGACAGCCATTGCTGTCCACTGCATGCCATCTTCTCATTATTCATTACCTGTTCCACTTTTTGTACACATCTTCTTCTGGAAGTAAAGGCCCACAGGGCAGCCTCTCCTGTCAATTTCAGAAGTAACTGTCAGCAATCAGCATGTAGTCAGTAATTCCAGTCCCACTTGAGGGGACTCGTCTACGAAGACAAAGTTTCTTGATTCTGCGTAATCCAGCCATCTGCCTTGAGGGAAATGGATAGGGCGAGTCTGGAGGAGGAGGATAGAGGAGCATGATTGAGTTGTGAACTTGTGAACCTCAGGAATGAAGACTGGGCACCTTTAAATCAATAAGGAAATAAGATGCTACTGATGGACTTGTTGTGATTAGGTGATTAGAGTTTTGTTGTGGTAAAAGTTGCAAAACAAAGAAAGACACACAGGAATAAAAGTGAAGAAGCACGAAAAAAAAGGACGTCATTTTCAGGCCTCTGTGTCAGGGAAGTAGAGCTCATCCTCAATCTTTGTGAATTGCGACGGGAGTAGGTCAGCTAACAGAGAAGAACTACTGTCACCTAAGTCGGTGTCCTCTTCTTCCTGCATGCATTCACGTATTTTGTAATCTGGTGGTATGAAGTGCTGATTCATCTTGATCATTGTTAACCTCTCCACATTTTTGGGCAAGAGGCGGGTCCTTTTTGAAGTTACAATGGCACCAGCAGCACTGAAAACACGTTCAGAAGACACACTTGCGAGTGCGCAAGACAAATAATTTAGAGCCAGGTTGGTGATCAGTCGCCATAGAGGCCTTTTCCCATATCAATACAGCAATGGGTTCTGATTAACAAAGACCTCTGTTGGGTCATCCAGATAGGCCTGCACCATCGACTCAAGGTTCTCCAGGGTTGCTACACTTTGCGTACCATCTGTGGCCTTTGCATCACTGGAACGAGCAAACCCTTGATGAGTTAGCCCATCCGCTTCTGACAATATTATGGCTGGGCCTGGTGCAGGTGAGGATGACGATACAGTTGCTGGTGTCATTAACGGCTGTGAGCGAAAGTGACTCCCTTCGGCCACAGATTCAGAAGTGGACCTTGACGCCGGATAGCCTGCTGATTTAGTAGTACTTCTGCCGGGTCCTTCAATTTTCTGCCGCTCTTTTTCGAACCGAGTGGCTGACAGAGCTAGCCAATGTTTGTACTTTGAAACATCTGCTTCATTAAAAGGAATGAATGCTTTGCTGGCCATGGCCTTTTTGTACCGTGGATCCAGAATAGTGGCACAAATGTAATGTTGTTCTGCTTGTGTTTTTTTAAGCCTTCCATTGTCAACTAGGCGGCTTAATAACCTCTCCGCCAACTGATATGCGTCTTGCTTTTCAGCATCATCTCGGAACGTTGAAGACACCGCCTTCAGTTGGTGCTTTAGCATGCGCAACAATGGGATAGCTTTACCCAAAGTCCAGTCCACCCTGCTGACTTCACGCGTGAAGACCTCAAAAGGACGAAGCATGTCTGTCAGGCTTTTAACTAGCTACCATTCCTCCAACTCTAGCCACATGTCTTTCATAATAGAACCCAGTTCAAAGACATACTGATTGATTACCACCCACTGCTCATACAGACGCTCAAGCATATAGAAGGTTGAGTTCCAATGTTTTACCACCTCCTGGATGAGTCCTCTCACGTTGCATGTTCCTCAGCTGCTTCCGAAACTTAAAAGAATGGCTGAATGTGTGCAGATTCTTCGGCAGGTGTCTGGTCAGTAACTTGCTGACTGTATTTTCTTTTTTCTAGAAATCTTGCACAACAATGTTAATACTGTGTGCCAAACACGGCACTCTGAAATAGTCACCCTCATGCATGGCCTTAACTATATTACTGCCATTATCCGTGGAACCATAATCAATCATGCGCTTTCTTGGCTGCAGACATTGAAAGACCTTACTGTTAAACTCCTCCAAAATGTTTTGTGCAGTATGAGATTTCTCCATGGCAAACATGGCTACTGTTGCATGTTTCCGAGTAGCTTGAAAAATTGTGTCCAGGTCAACACCTGCATTTATCTTGTCTCTAACCTCTGAAAAAGAGCCCCAGTGTGCAGTGATGCACATGTAACAAGGGCTTGGCAACTGGTCCACATGTCTGTTGTCAGGTGGATAGTGTGAACAGCACTCTTCTGCAAAGCTGCCCCAATCACCTCCACCACATCTTGATGTAGTGCTGGAACCGCAACTCTGGCAAAATAGGACCGGCTAGGAACCTTCCATTTAGGGCAGACTGTTGCCACAAATTCTTGAAAACCCACCCCTTCCACGAAAGAAAAAGGGAGAAGGTCCAGCGCTAGCATTTTAGCCAGCTTTGAGTTATACAGACGTGCTGTTGGGTGGTTGCGTTCAAATGGTGCATAGACCAAAACATGCTTCTAATGGTGGTCTGGACCATTTTACGTGATGATGATGATGCAGACTTCTTTAAACCAGTTAGGCTCATTGATGTACTTTTTCTCATTGGTGTCTCTCCCAGATTCTTAGTGTGGCTCATAGATTTTGCTGGGGTAGAGGGTGTGGGCGCTACCACTGCATTGCTGCTGCCAGGGGTACTGGGTGTACCAGAACAAATGTCTGTCGCTTCTTCACTTACCCCTGCACGATCAGCCCCTCGTCATCATCAGATGCAATATGAATGGATACATTTGGATTTGTTTTTCTTTTGGCTTCCCGGATCTTCCTTGTGTGCGCCTCCCACTGGATAGTGTGGTGTTTTTTGAGATGACCTCTCTGGCGTCCGGTACCATAGTTGGTACCAAGCTTAGCCCGACTAACTACTATTTTACAAATCGAACAAACAACCATGTTTTCCACCTTTTTGCTAACACTAAAGAAGTCCCAAACTGGGGACTGGAGATGTCTGCTGGTGGTGGAGGTGCCACTTTCAGTTTCAAGGATGGGCATGGCTGAATTTGACTCTGTTGTGCACTTCCAGCACCAGTATTTAAGGTAATGGAGGTCGAGCTGGATGGAGGTCCCTGCCGGCCCTTCTGATGAGAAAATATGGAAGCTGTAGGTCGTGTTGGTGTAGTAGTTAACTGCGTTGTCGGTGGTACCAGTGCCACGCCGCCCACATCCCGCTGAGCATCAATTCGGGATAGGGTCAAAATGTCTGTCTGCTGCATGCCTGCTGGGGCTGGAGTGACGACTGTGATGACTGGGTCATCGTCAGACTGTTCATTAGTAGCAGAATACACCACTTCTTGTTCGTCGTCATCATCACCCATTATTGAAAGCCTTACGGGAACCTTCATTTTAGGCTTAGCTACCTTTGTCGGCTCATAGCGTGCCTCCCCAGACTGCATTGCTGGGTTCCAATCCACATCAAGATCATCAGAAGGAAGGGGGCTTGAAAAAGAACTTTTAGTACCCCTCCTTGACCTTTTTCTTGCTGGGGATCTGGAAGACAATGGATCATCATCAGGAGGAATGGATTCTCAGATGATACCTCCGCTTGAATCTCGATTTCCTGATGTGCCCCTACTTCTGGAGGAACAAGCATTGTGGGCAGTTGTGCCACTCCAAGCGCCTCTAATTGCGCCTCTCCATGTGCCTCTCCATGCGCCTCTTCTTGCGCCTCTCTTTGCACCTCTACTTGCACCTCTACTTGCACCTCTACTTGCGCCTCTACTTGCTCCTCTCTTTGCGCATGTACTTGCGCTTGTACTTGCGCTTGTACTAGTTGCACCTGTGGTTGTCGTTGCGGATGTGGTTGTTGAACACTCGTCAGATGAGTTACACCCTGCATTGATTGGATGCTACTTTCTTGCGATGAGCCAACATCACTGGTCGATGTTGATTGAGCAATTAAAGTGGCTGCCGCTGCAGCACTCATGGGCTTGGATCTAACTTGGTGTGGTGGCACTGAGCCCAATGAAGCAGAGGTGCTGCTCACAACTTGGTCCCCGGCAGACACCACTGCTGCTGCAGGCGTAGTTATTGTTTTTCCCAAAAAAGGTGTCTGTGGGCACACCAGTCTCCTTGGTAGGTGGTGCCACTTGCTTCTTCTGCTCCTTCTTACTGGCAGTGGCACTGGCAACTTTTTTCGTAGAGGCACTATGGCCACCTTTCTTTGGGCCCATCTTCTTCAGATGTCAGAACAGCAGGCTGCAGTTGCACGAGATGCAGAGTTGTCTGTGGCCACACGTCACGTGACGTTGTGCTGAACACACCGCTGCAGGACTTCTTCCTGGCACTGATGATGAACGATGACTGATGTGATTCTCTTGTGCTCCTAAAAGTAAAGGAAGCCAGAGGAACATCAGTTGCATATGTCGTGCTTCAATTAATATTTGCAACTAGGCATTGCATTTATTATTATTACAACAACACACCCAAAAACGGAAAGATACAAAATAAAAATTGCAATCCTAATCCAAAATGGATGTTTAAATTATTAGAAGAGAGACCACACAGAGAGAGTTGGTCCATGCACCACTGAGTACCCCTGGGCATAATGGATTAAAGGCAATGAAGGCAAATTGGGTGCAGGCCTGAGCACACTGCCTGGCCTTAAAATGGCCCTTTGACCCCCAGCCACATGGCCAGGCCCTGCCTGGACCAGGCCTGAAAAAGGCCCCCACCCACATGGCCAGGCCCCAAGAACACCCCAAAAAGTTTAAAAAAAAGACACAAATCACCACAATCCAATGCCATCCATGCCCACAATGATGTTTAAATTCAAGACACCCCACAGAAAGACTTGGTCCATGCACCACTGAGTACCTCTGGGCATTAAGGATGAAAGCAAGGCAAACTGCATGCAGGCCTGAGCACACTGCCTGGCTTCAAAATGGCCCCTTGACCCCCAGCCACATGGCCAAGCCCTGCCTGGACCAGGCCTCAAAATGGCCCCCACCCACATGGCCATGCCTCAAGAACACCCCAAAAAGTCGAAAAACAGACAAAAATCTCAACAATCCAATGCCATCCATGCCCTCAATGATGTTTAAATTCAAGACACCCCACAGAAAGACTTGGTCCATTTTCCACTGAGTACCTCCGGGCATTAAGGATGAAAGCAAGGCAAACTGCGTGCAGGCCTGAGCACACTGCCTGGCTTCAAAATGGCCCCTTGACCCCCAGCCACTTGGCCAGGCGCTGCCTGGACCAGGCCTCAAAATTGCCCCCACCCACATGGCCAGGCGCCAAGAACACCGATGTAGTACGATGACGTACTCGCGGTCAAAAAAACTCTTGCGCGATCACGCAGCAAGATCCAACATGGTGCAGAACACGCAAATAGGGAGGAAAACAACTCTTTGAACTCAGAATCACGGTAAGTCAACGCCGCACGCGCGATATTGTATTTTTCAAGTGCGACCAAGCAAAAAAATCCACCAGCTTGCGAATTTGCGGATTTTTGGGCAAATTCGTGGGATTCGGCGACCGCAAAATTGCCAAAAATCAGCAAATTCCGCAAACGGAACGGATTTTGCGCCCACGCTTAGTAAATATCCTAAGCAGGGACAATGTAGAATCCGGGACTGCTTCAGGTATATCGGGCTGCACGCTTCTAGCCATGATGTACACTTTTAGATAAACAGTTTTACAGCGAACCCCTTACAAACGCGATTCCGACAAGGCAACCATCTTACATGACCAACCTTACCTCTCCAGCATTATTAATTTAAGCAGCAAACATGCACTACGTCATTGTATCAGCCGTAGATGGCACATGGTCACCCAGGTCTTGGAAATAGAAGAGCATAAAGTAAATAGGTGTCAAAATGTATCCCCAAAACGAGTGGTGAAAACACCATTAGCCCTTATGTAAGTGTTTCTTAATTCTATTAAGACAATCCATGTGACACGCGGATGCATACAGAATGCCAATAAAAGCAAGTCACTGGGTGGAAACAAGCTCGTTAAGTAATGGCTGCACACAATAAGATAAGCTCCAGGAGTTCTGACACTGACTATTACCAGCATAATTTACCTCTGTTGAATCTAATGCACCCACCACCACCCAATTAAAATGTTAACTGCGCACAGTGTTTGACCTAAATACAATCTGTTCTTACCTACCAAGAATCAAACTTGCCTTCTGGTTCTGCCTGCTAGTCTGAGAGGAATGTTGCTTACTTTGTCTGACCGCTGCCAGTAATTAACTGATCTCTTCTAGCTGTCTCAAAGGAACTGCAGGGTCATCTGTACACAAATCAGTAGCGCAGGCCTCCTCAGATTACTCACACTGGAGGTCTCTGCATGGTCATCTGCTAGCCTGTGAGTGGTGCTCGCGTGCTATAAGAGCATTACGTATCCCTGCCATGCGAGTTTTTGCACTCGACAGAGCAGAGTTGCCGGCTGTTGCTGCCTGCTCTGCGCGTGCAGCAGGCACCGGCTCGGATGCTGAGCTGGGCTAATCTGTCAGTGGAATGCGCTGGAGGCCAGCCATGCGTTTCTAGGTTATTTTAACTGCGGAGCTAAATGCAGCCGGTGTTCAGGGCCACGAAAACCAGCAGTCCCAAGGCAAGGTGCAGTCTGTTGCCTTCAGAGCACTAGTCTTTGTCACCGAACGTTTTGTACTGCGAAGGGGAATCTGCTAATAGGACTTGGAGTGTTATTTTATTATATGCTTCTATCCGATCCCTGTCAGCAAGGCAGGATTTTAGGTGAAGCTGTAAGATGTATGGCTGAGTGGGATGGCAGTTCATCTCCACGGCGCATAAAGGAACAAGCGGGACAGCGCGGTGACTGCGATAGCTCTAATTGGAAACAGATGGCGCCGCTGCTCGCTCCAGTAAGCTGTAGGCCGTGAGCTGGGAAAGGTGGGCCATGCACCCGCCTTTACCCAATTGCTTGCTTACCTTTTTTTTTAAATGCACGCAAAGCCCAATAGAAATAATGATGTAAAAAAATCCACACACACAAGTGTGTGAAAAGTGCAGAGTGATTATAAGAGGCACGCTCCTAGAGAAGCGCATGAGCGCTGCGCTATGCTCGACCTAAAAAGGAACATAGGTTTAAAACCTTTTTACCAATCATAGTGCTTATGCTGCTATTTATAATACTATTGGCAGTGTCAGTGTTAAACACATGAGTGGATTTGATGTTCAATCACCATTTTATGTTCTAGTCCTGATATCTACATGTGCACACGTATCACACATCCCCTATGTGCTTGATTTAATCTCCTGCTGACACCACTACAAACTGACTGCTACCAATCAACTTACTTTCTGGATGCCGCTTAAACCCCAAACTTCACGTATGTAACTCTCTTGGGTTCACTGCAAAGAGATGACTAAACTCTCAGTGAACCACTCTAAACCGTTAATAACAGTATGTTTCTCCGTTCTATAGATGCACATCAAAGAAGCCATTACTCTCACTTCTATTTTGATGCAGTCACGTTCTACCATGAACAATTCTGTGCTAGTCTCTCCTTAATTTAACATCACCTGTGGGTATAGTACTCAATGAATACTTGACCCTAAAATTCTTTCAAAAGTGTAAAATTACAAAAATTGGTCCCTTTGTATGTCCATACCTTCTTCCTGTAATTGTTTGAAAACCCTGCCACCTGTGTATAAATACTTGCTCTCTCGACATCTAATAAATGCGGACGTTGTCTCAAAACATCACCATCAAAGACGGACTCCTTACATGCGTTCGAATTGTTCCAGGCATGATCGCTATCTTAGACTGGATAGTTATACTATCTAGTAATAAACAACAAAAGAGTGCCCACTGAAAAAGGTGTCGAGCACAGAGACAAGGAAAGTTAGAATCTACCTTCGCAGGAATTTCCCGGGGATTCTTTTTAAGCCCTCACTCACCACCCTGGGTGGTGACATGCTTCATCATTGGGCCCACCGGGGGAAACCGAATGTCTCCCCGGTGTGCTGCAACGCCAGGTTACTGCGGAGCGGGGTTAGTTTGTGACAGAGTGTGAAAAAGGTGGAAAATATTAAAAATACCAACAGCACGTACCACACAAAAACTTTATTCCGTGGTTGGCTGGGTATCAGTTAAAAGGTATGTGATGGGAAATCTACCAACTATTGTGTTGGGTGTTTTCCCCTCAAGGTTTACAATGGGGTCAACATGTTTCTGCCCTTTAAGTGTACATGTGTTACTGGGCATTCGTCAGGACCATGTAAATGTGTACCTCGGCGGTATAGACACGCTAAGGCCTACCCTGACCAGAGGACGTGAAAGTTAAAACACAGACTATGTGTCAAAAAAGAGGGTGCAAAAAGAACAAACCAAAAAAGAGGGTTCGAGCTAAAGTGTGCGAACCTGTGGTCTGTGAAAGATCGACAAACACACATAGAAAGACAAAACGTAAAGGTTACTGAGTGGACTGGAGCGTCTTTTTGCTACAACTGTAAATGCAGCTCTGTGCTTGGACTAAGGATGATAAGCGTGCCCACAGTGAATTTGTTAGTTGGTATGTTACCGTCTGGAAAGGTGGAGGCCAGGTAGTAACAGGGCATACAGCTAATCAGCACAAAGAACGGTCGCAACACATGCAGACGTACCATTCGTGCTAAGACGATCAATGCGCCCAGAAAATTGGGCTAGTGACTATGTTGGACCCTAGTGGTTCAACCAGTGTCTACAGATTAAAAAGATAAAAAATGATAAAAATGGCAAATTTCTCACTTGTGTGTTAAAAGATCCACACCTCATGGGTCTCGGGAGGGGGGTGGTGGCGACGATGGCACACCCTACAGGAGTGAGAGGACAAGTTATTTTAGCGATCTGTGCGGTTCTTGGGATACTTAGCTTAATGTTAGGCAAAACAAGGATTCTTACGCCCGCAACGCCAAACACCCGCTTGGCACCTAGCGCTCTCCTCTAACCGGACCCCGTGGATGGGTGTTCGGCAAGTGAATGGCATAGAAATACTCTCTCCTAGGTAAAGCGCGCGAAATTGGGCGTAGCTACCCGGGGAGGTGGGTGTGTCTGAGGGTAGGGGGCGCCCAATCGTAAAGCCGTTCGAGAGCGAGTCTTGGAATACAAGCCCTCGTGTTGCTATGGTGACCAATTGGACGTATGTGTCAGAAGGCCTGGTGATTAGAACGTCAGACCACGGACATTAGTGTTGTCATGGTTGGTTTGAATGTCTAACACGAGTCAGGTGTGGATGAGCTCTGAGCACATGGAAACTGGGGGAAAGAAAGAGAAGAAACTCTGAGACATGGAAAGGCCGAGCTGTTAGCATCAGAACGGTCTATGTGTATATCTGTTTGAACCCAGGCAGCTTATTTTTTTAGAACAGATGACCATGGGATCTGGTCGTTTAACCCATTAATGTGGGTGCCCAACCTATAGACCCATCGTTGTTCTTTCTCGAAGAGAATATTTGTAGTGTTTCTCTCCGTGGTTACTTGCTCAATTATTGTCCATCTGAGGTCATTGGGCGTATGATGTTGCCGCAAAAAATGTTCGCTCATTTTAGTCGCAGATTTTTGACACCTTATGTTACTGCGATGCTCGCAGATTCTTTGTCTGATTTTGCGTGTTGTCATCCCAATGTATTTCTTGGAACAAGGACATGTTATCAAACTCCATTGTGAGTTAGCTGAGTTCTTTCGTAAACTCAAGCTCAAAGCCTTCTTTGAAAACAGGACAGAAACTGAAACTGATCCTCCACCTTATGACACCAACTTCAGGTTGAAGTCAACCTTTGTACCACCGCCTCACAGCATCCCAGCAGAAATTATAGCTTTTGAACAGGCGGTCTTTAATGATATGGAATCTCTACCATTACCGACCACATTTCGAAACTTCTCTGGAGCAGAATTTCAAGCGCTTGAACAATTGAAAAAAGACAAAAGTATTACAATAAAACCAGCCGACAAAGGGGGAGGTTTAGTGATACAAAATACCACTGATTATGACAAAGCCTGTCGCACCCTTTTGGACAACACAGTCAACTACAAACGGTTAACTGCAGATCCGACACCAGAACTTAAAGAACGTATTTCCAATCTCGTCAAAGAATCAGAAGAGAATGGCCAGATTTCAAAAAATGAAGCAGCATTTCTCACTGGCAGTGGCAGTACTGTTCCGTATTTTTATACCTTACCAAAAACCCACAAAAATATCAATCCTCCGCCTGGAAGACCTATTGTCTCCGGAATCGGCTCTGTCCTCGAACCCCTCTCGACATTCTGCGATTTCTACCTAAAACCATTGGTCCAGAATACAAAAACATACCTTAAAGACACGAAAAATCTCCTACAACTGCTAGGCCAAGTCACTTTTTCGGAAAATTCAATCATCCTTGTCACACTAGACATTGAAAGTCTCTATACGAGCATTCCTCAAGACAACACCTTAAGAGTCATGGAGAGAGCCCTTGATTCGATTGAATGGGATTATGTAACCCCCAAGGATTTTCTAGTCCAATGTGCAACCATGGCACTTAAAGAAAATTATTTTGAATATCAAGGGGAGCTCTATTTACAATGTACCGGAACATCGATGGGCAGTACGTTTGCTCCGTCAATAGCTGGATTGTACGTCTATGACTTCGAAGAAAGACATATTCTGCCAGCAGACAACCCATTCCTCCCATCAATCACCTTATGGAAAAGGTATATTGATGATATACTTCTAATTTGGAAAGGTGATGAAGATATCCTAAAAACTTTCCTGACCTGGATAAACACCAGAGACCCTTATCTCAAGTTTACCAACAACTACAGCAAAGAGCGAGTGGTTTTCCTTGATGTCAACATCTCTGTGAGTGGTACCACCTTGAAAACTACTACCCACTACAAACCAACGGCTAAAAACAATCTCCTCGACTTTTCAAGCTTTCACCCAAGACCGTTGAGAGAAAATCTACCATATGGACAATATCTCCGAATACGGAGAAACTGCACTGACATCAAAGACTACAAATCCCAGGCCTCCGACTTGACAAAGAAACTACAAAAACGTGGCTATCCAAAAAAGATCCTGGATAAAGGTAACAAACGCGCCAGGAACCAACCTCGAGAGGCCCTACTGGAGGATATAACCAGAGTTCAGACTGAAATACCACTGACGTGCGTAACAACTTACAGCACCATCTCAGACGCGATGAAAAAATCTGTCAACAAACACTGGAGAATTATAAACAGCAATAAAAGAAACTGGGAAAAACCTTTGTTCTCATTTAAGAAAGGCACAAGTCTTAAAGACTCCTTGGTTCATACACGCCCCAAGGTCGATACCCCCACGCCCGGGACAAGATCCATCACCGAAGCGTGGGGTCTGCCTCCCGTGACAGGGCACTTCCCATGTGCCAACTGCAGTGTCTGCCATCTCACCACGCACACCAAGGAACTGTCCCTCGAACCGGGGAAAACATGGACTCAGAAGAACCATACAAACTGCAACTCGACTAACGTCGTTTATTTGATAACATGTCCTTGTTCCAAGAAATACATTGGGATGACAACACGCAAAATCAGACAAAGAATCTGCGAGCATCGCAGTAACATAAGGTGTCAAAAATCTGCGACTAAAATGAGCGAACATTTTTTGCGGCAACATCATACGCCCAATGACCTCAGATGGACAATAATTGAGCAAGTAACCACGGAGAGAAACACTACAAATATTCTCTTCGAGAAAGAACAACGATGGGTCTATAGGTTGGGCACCCACATTAATGGGTTAAACGACCAGATCCCATGGTCATCTGTTCTAAAAAAATAAGCTGCCTGGGTTCAAACAGATATACACATAGACCGTTCTGATGCTAACAGCTCGGCCTTTCCATGTCTCAGAGTTTCTTCCCTTTCTTTCCCCCAGTTTCCATGTGCTCAGAGCTCATCCACACCTGACTCGTGTTAGACATTCAAACCAACCATGACAACACTAATGTCCGTGGTCTGACGTTCTAATCACCAGGCCTTCTGACACATACGTCCAATTGGTCACCATAGCAACACGAGGGCTTGTATTCCAAGACTCGCTCTCGAACGGCTTTACGATTGGGCGCCCCCTACCCTCAGACACACCCACCTCCCCGGGTAGCTACGCCCAATTTCGCGCGCTTTACCTAGGAGAGAGTATTTCTATGCCATTCACTTGCCGAACACCCATCCACGGGGTCCGGTTAGAGGAGAGCGCTAGGTGCCAAGCGGGTGTTTGGCGTTGCGGGCGTAAGAATCCTTGTTTTGCCTAACATTAAGCTAAGTATCCCAAGAACCGCACAGATCGCTAAAATAACTTGTCCTCTCACTCCTGTAGGGTGTGCCATCGTCGCCACCACCCCCCTCCCGAGACCCATGAGGTGTGGATCTTTTAACACACAAGTGAGAAATTTGCCATTTTTATCATTTTTTATCTTTTTAATCTGTAGACACTGGTTGAACCACTAGGGTCCAACATAGTCACTAGCCCAATTTTCTGGGCGCATTGATCGTCTTAGCACGAATGGTACGTCTGCATGTGTTGCGACCGTTCTTTGTGCTGATTAGCTGTATGCCCTGTTACTACCTGGCCTCCACCTTTCCAGACGGTAACATACCAACTAACAAATTCACTGTGGGCACGCTTATCATCCTTAGTCCAAGCACAGAGCTGCATTTACAGTTGTAGCAAAAAGACGCTCCAGTCCACTCAGTAACCTTTACGTTTTGTCTTTCTATGTGTGTTTGTCGATCTTTCACAGACCACAGGTTCGCACACTTTAGCTCGAACCCTCTTTTTTGGTTTGTTCTTTTTGCACCCTCTTTTTTGACACATAGTCTGTGTTTTAACTTTCACGTCCTCTGGTCAGGGTAGGCCTTAGCGTGTCTATACCGCCGAGGTACACATTTACATGGTCCTGACGAATGCCCAGTAACACATGTACACTTAAAGGGCAGAAACATGTTGACCCCATTGTAAACCTTGAGGGGAAAACACCCAACACAATAGTTGGTAGATTTCCCATCACATACCTTTTAACTGATACCCAGCCAACCACGGAATAAAGTTTTTGTGTGGTACGTGCTGTTGGTATTTTTAATATTTTCCACCTTTTTCACACTCTGTCACAAACTAACCCCGCTCCGCAGTAACCTGGCGTTGCAGCACACCGGGGAGACATTCGGTTTCCCCCGGTGGGCCCAATGATGAAGCATGTCACCACCCAGGGTGGTGAGTGAGGGCTTAAAAAGAATCCCCGGGAAATTCCTGCGAAGGTAGATTCTAACTTTCCTTGTCTCTGTGCTCGACACCTTTTTCAGTGGGCACTCTTTTGTTGTTTATTACTACTTCGTGGGGGACCGAGAGTGTCCTTTCCCTCTCTCTCTCGTTGTTGTTATTGTTCTAGCAGCGCACAGCTGTGAGAGTTTCAATACTTTCCCTAGGTGACGTCACCTCGTCATCCTTTTAAAACATGGCAAATTTCGGTCTCACCTATACAGAACAAGAGGTAGACGAACTACTAGCTGATCCTAACCTCTTTGCGGACCCTGGAATATCCCAGGCTATTTCTCACACAGCTGAATGGGAGAAACTCACTGAGCAGAAACGAGATCGCATCAGAACTATTCTTCATGGTACTATCCTGAAACACTATTTGACGTCTAACACTGCACCAAAGGGCCTAATAGTTACGAACGCCCCGCGGATATTCCTAAACGACGCCACATTCCGTAAAGAATGGGCAATGATTGCCTGGCACTGCACCCGTGATTGGTTGGTGCTCATTATAAAAACAGCCCTCCGCTTATCGGAATCACTCATGGTAGAAATCCAACAAACAGAAGCACACTTCAAAGCCACAATTACTGGCTACAAAAAGAAGTTGGAGGAAATCAATAAAGAGATGACAGATTATAAGGAATCTCTAATGCAGTCTAAGATAACGAAATTCCAGAAAGACCTTAAAAAATTTGAGTTCAAGACTGTGTACCCCTACTCGGAACCAGAGTACGTACCACCTCGGAGGGATTCCAACAAGTCAGATGACACAGACAGCGATTCCTCCAACAGCAGCAACTCAAGCAACCATTCAAACAAACAGAGAGGACGCAGAGGTGGAAGGGGCAGGGCGAATTTTCATAACCCGCCTCCCGGCTGGGCACAGTTTGGACCACCAGGGAACGGCCCTCCACCTCCTTTCATGTTCCCACATCATGCTCCATTTCCCCTAATGGGATGGAACCCTTACATGCAGCCCCACTACCCCCAACACCATCAACAACAGACGCCTTTTTTAGAGAGAGGCGGGAGGGGAAGAGGAAGGAGAAGAGGCAACAACCACAACAACCAGAACCAACGAGTAACCTGGCAAACCGAGGACCGAGTGGGCGACAACACGCGGAGCAAAACAGTGACACCGAGCACCAGTGGTCAAGGAGTCTAATTACCAACTTATCCGACAGACCTCTCAGTCAAGTGGAAGAGAGAGTCTTAGAAAGAGGTCTGGGTTTTGTCCCCACCGCGAGACCGGATAAGTTCAAACTCCATTGTGAGTTAGCTGAGTTCTTTCGTAAACTCAAGCTCAAAGCCTTCTTTGAAAACAGGACAGAAACTGAAACTGATCCTCCACCTTATGACACCAACTTCAGGTTGAAGTCAACCTTTGTACCACCGCCTCACAGCATCCCAGCAGAAATTATAGCTTTTGAACAGGCGGTCTTTAATGATATGGAATCTCTACCATTACCGACCACATTTCGAAACTTCTCTGGAGCAGAATTTCAAGCGCTTGAACAATTGAAAAAAGACAAAAGTATTACAATAAAACCAGCCGACAAAGGGGGAGGTTTAGTGATACAAAATACCACTGATTATGACAAAGCCTGTCGCACCCTTTTGGACAACACAGTCAACTACAAACGGTTAACTGCAGATCCGACACCAGAACTTAAAGAACGTATTTCCAATCTCGTCAAAGAATCAGAAGAGAATGGCCAGATTTCAAAAAATGAAGCAGCATTTCTCACTGGCAGTGGCAGTACTGTTCCGTATTTTTATACCTTACCAAAAACCCACAAAAATATCAATCCTCCACCTGGAAGACCTATTGTCTCCGGAATCGGCTCTGTCCTCGAACCCCTCTCGACATTCTGCGATTTCTACCTAAAACCATTGGTCCAGAATACAAAAACATACCTTAAAGACACGAAAAATCTCCTACAACTGCTAGGCCAAGTCACTTTTTCGGAAAATTCAATCATCCTTGTCACACTAGACATTGAAAGTCTCTATACGAGCATTCCTCAAGACAACACCTTAAGAGTCATGGAGAGAGCCCTTGATTCGATTGAATGGGATTATGTAACCCCCAAGGATTTTCTAGTCCAATGTGCAACCATGGCACTTAAAGAAAATTATTTTGAATATCAAGGGGAGCTCTATTTACAATGTACCGGAACATCGATGGGCAGTACGTTTGCTCCGTCAATAGCTGGATTGTACGTCTATGACTTCGAAGAAAGACATATTCTGCCAGCAGACAACCCATTCCTCCCATCAATCACCTTATGGAAAAGGTATATTGATGATATACTTCTAATTTGGAAAGGTGATGAAGATATCCTAAAAACTTTCCTGACCTGGATAAACACCAGAGACCCTTATCTCAAGTTTACCAACAACTACAGCAAAGAGCGAGTGGTTTTCCTTGATGTCAACATCTCTGTGAGTGGTACCACCTTGAAAACTACTACCCACTACAAACCAACGGCTAAAAACAATCTCCTCGACTTTTCAAGCTTTCACCCAAGACCGTTGAGAGAAAATCTACCATATGGACAATATCTCCGAATACGGAGAAACTGCACTGACATCAAAGACTACAAATCTCAGGCCTCCGACTTGACAAAGAAACTACAAAAACGTGGCTATCCAAAAAAGATCCTGGATAAAGGTAACAAACGCGCCAGGAACCAACCTCGAGAGGCCCTACTGGAGGATATAACCAGAGTTCAGACTGAAATACCACTGACGTGCGTAACAACTTACAGCACCATCTCAGACGCGATGAAAAAATCTGTCAACAAACACTGGAGAATTATAAACAGCAATAAAAGAAACTGGGAAAAACCTTTGTTCTCATTTAAGAAAGGCACAAGTCTTAAAGACTCCTTGGTTCATACACGCCCCAAGGTCGATACCCCCACGCCCGGGACAAGATCCATCACCGAAGCGTGGGGTCTGCCTCCCGTGACAGGGCACTTCCCATGTGCCAACTGCAGTGTCTGCCATCTCACCACGCACACCAAGGAACTGTCCCTCGAACCGGGGAAAACATGGACTCAGAAGAACCATACAAACTGCAACTCGACTAACGTCATTTATTTGATAACATGTCCTTGTTCCAAGAAATACATTGGGATGACAACACGCAAAATCAGACAAAGAATCTGCGAGCATCGCAGTAACATAAGGTGTCAAAAATCTGCGACTAAAATGAGCGAACATTTTTTGCGGCAACATCATACGCCCAATGACCTCAGATGGACAATAATTGAGCAAGTAACCACGGAGAGAAACACTACAAATATTCTCTTCGAGAAAGAACAACGATGGGTCTATAGGTTGGGCACCCACATTAATGGGTTAAACGACCAGATCCCATGGTCATCTGTTCTAAAAAAATAATCTGCCTGGGTTCAAACAGATATACACATAGACCGTTCTGATGCTAACAGCTCGGCCTTTCCATGTCTCAGAGTTTCTTCCCTTTCTTTCCCCCAGTTTCCATGTGCTCAGAGCTCATCCACACCTGACTCGTGTTAGACATTCAAACCAACCATGACAACACTAATGTCCGTGGTCTGACGTTCTAATCACCAGGCCTTCTGACACATACGTCCAATTGGTCACCATAGCAACACGAGGGCTTGTATTCCAAGACTCGCTCTCGAACGGCTTTACGATTGGGCGCCCCCTACCCTCAGACACACCCACCTCCCCGGGTAGCTACGCCCAATTTCGCGCGCTTTACCTAGGAGAGAGTATTTCTATGCCATTCACTTGCCGAACACCCATCCACGGGGTCCGGTTAGAGGAGAGCGCTAGGTGCCAAGCGGGTGTTTGGCGTTGCGGGCGTAAGAATCCTTGTTTTGCCTAACATTAAGCTAAGTATCCCAAGAACCGCACAGATCGCTAAAATAACTTGTCCTCTCACTCCTGTAGGGTGTGCCATCGTCGCCACCACCCCCCTCCCGAGACCCATGAGGTGTGGATCTTTTAACACACAAGTGAGAAATTTGCCATTTTTATCATTTTTTATCTTTTTAATCTGTAGACACTGGTTGAACCACTAGGGTCCAACATAGTCACTAGCCCAATTTTCTGGGCGCATTGATCGTCTTAGCACGAATGGTACGTCTGCATGTGTTGCGACCGTTCTTTGTGCTGATTAGCTGTATGCCCTGTTACTACCTGGCCTCCACCTTTCCAGACGGTAACATACCAACTAACAAATTCACTGTGGGCACGCTTATCATCCTTAGTCCAAGCACAGAGCTGCATTTACAGTTGTAGCAAAAAGACGCTCCAGTCCACTCAGTAACCTTTACGTTTTGTCTTTCTATGTGTGTTTGTCGATCTTTCACAGACCACAGGTTCGCACACTTTAGCTCGAACCCTCTTTTTTGGTTTGTTCTTTTTGCACCCTCTTTTTTGACACATAGTCTGTGTTTTAACTTTCACGTCCTCTGGTCAGGGTAGGCCTTAGCGTGTCTATACCGCCGAGGTACACATTTACATGGTCCTGACGAATGCCCAGTAACACATGTACACTTAAAGGGCAGAAACATGTTGACCCCATTGTAAACCTTGAGGGGAAAACACCCAACACAATAGTTGGTAGATTTCCCATCACATACCTTTTAACTGATACCCAGCCAACCACGGAATAAAGTTTTTGTGTGGTACGTGCTGTTGGTATTTTTAATATTTTCCACCTTTTTCACACTCTGTCACAAACTAACCCCGCTCCGCAGTAACCTGGCGTTCCAGCACACCGGGGAGACATTCGGTTTCCCCCGGTGGGCCCAATGATGAAGCATGTCACCACCCAGGGTGGTGAGTGAGGGCTTAAAAAGAATCCCCGGGAAATTCCTGCGAAGGTAGATTCTAACTTTCCTTGTCTCTGTGCTCGACACCTTTTTCAGTGGGCACTCTTTTGTTGTTTATTACTACTTCGTGGGGGACCGAGAGTGTCCTTTCCCTCTCTCTCTCGTTGTTGTTATAGTTATACTATCTACCTTACTGTTGCTATTCTTAACTACACCTCATTGTTTCCAATAGACTGGTAATATCAACTATGTACCCGACACTTTTAGGTAGAATAATGACTCTATCAATCTGAGTACTGCCACTTTAATTTTGGCATGAACGTCAATCCTCTATACACTACTTCTCTTAAATCTACTGTGCGTTGCTCAAGGTGTCTAATGTAATCCACGTTCAACTATAAACCATACTGCCAAAAGTTTAAACAATACCTTTCTTTGATCATTAGATCCTTATGATTTGTTTCTTCCACTGACAGGTGAGACACTCCATCTTTGAACTGGATGTCAAAGTATTTATGTGAATACTTTGCCCCAATGATATCTCCTTGAGCAACCTCCATAACTTTGTCTGATGTAATACAAATTTACTGCTTAGTGCTGTTAGTATGTGGTCATAAGTCAGCCTATACCAGTTGGAGTTATTATGTTTCAGGGTTTTCCTGTCATTTTACGTGAAAATCCACTATTGCTTTTGCTCTCTAAAATGCTAAACCAGATGTTCCTTCGTGCATTCATGACTAGAATATTTATGTTTTTGTGAGAGTGTTGTTTATGTGTGTGTCTGTCCTTCAGATTTTCATAATGGTTGAGATCTTAGATTTATGTTATAAATCATAAATCATATCAATTTTGTCATTGAGGCCTTTCGGTAATAGTGTGTCCAAACGCTTGATCCAATATATTTCCTGTTGTAGTAACTTTCTAGTTGTATCACTGCCTGGTTTTGGTATGTGTCTCAATTATTTGAATCCTTAGTTGTGAAATTAAAAGTCTTGCTTCTTGCCAATGTACTGCCATGCTTGATGTTATGTTTTCTGTTCTTATTGTGCTTTTGTGTTCCGTCAATCTTATCTTGATCTTCCTCTCCATTTTGCCGACATATGACTTGCCACAAGTACATTTAATGCTATATATCACATTTTTGGTGTTACAGTTCGATGTTTGTATCAATTTTATGACTTCTCCCGTATTTGGATGAGTTAAGTTCACCCCTGAAATCACATTATTGCAATGAGTGCAATTTAAACATTTTCTTGTACCTTCCCACCGTATGTTATCTTCCTTTTTTGGTGTGGCAAGTAGTTCTTTAAGATTTTTTGCTCTTGTGTATGCATGCATGGGTTTCTCCCTGAAATAGTTATTGAAGTCTGGCTCATTTTGTAACAAGTCCCATCTGGTTTTGATAATCTTTTTAATCGCTGGAGAGCTAGTTGAATATCTGGAAACAAAAATAAGTTGATTATCCTTAGGTTTCATCCGTTTTGTTAATAACTCTGATCTTTCCAACTGGCAAGCTCGTTGCAAGCAGTTTGCCAATGTATCCTCTGGATATCATCTGTCCTCGTATTTTTGTTTCTGTACTAATATGATCTGTGTAATAATACTCTGGTCTGAACAGATCCTCTTAACCCTTAGGAATTGGGAAAATGGTAAATTGCGGATTAAACTTCTAGGATGAAAGCTTGTGTATAACAATGCAATAATCCAATCTGTTGGTTTAGAAAAGACCTGTGCGTGTAATCCTGTATTTGTTTTAGTGAATTGTACATCCAGGAAAGCTATCCTTGTTGGATCTCTAGCATGAGTGAACTTAATCCTTGGATTGTGTGTGTTCAGTACACAAATCCTATCCTCCAACTCATTACTTGTGTCAGTCCATATACAAAATATCATCTATAAATCTGCAATACAATGCAATTTTTGTGTTCCACTCCTTCATCTGAAAAATATAGTCTTCTGCGAATTTAGGCATAAATATATTTGCATATATAGAGGTGCTCCAGAAAAGCCCATTGATGTTCCGGTTAGTTGTAAATAAAACTCATCCTGCCATTCAAAATAACTATGATGTAGGTAAAAGTGTAACAGTTCCAATAAAAATACCTTGCCTGCTCTAACATTGGAGGTGGTAGCAATGCCCATTCTACTGCATCCATGCCCTCTTAATGGGGAATTGAGGTATAAAGAGCCATAACATCTATGGTACAAAATAACCACTGAACACAAATTGATGCTTCTATAGTCTAACGTTTTCATAGGAAGTCCGTTTTGACTTTGATGTAAGAGTATATAAAATGAATTGTGTTGCGCACACCTTATCTATACCCAAGAATCAAATGATAATTGACATTTTCTAGTATTTGTGCAAACCAGGATGTTTTATAGTGGTTTGGTGATCACTCTCACACTTTTATGTCCTGCAGGTGGCACGGGATCATGGTGAATTTGTGTTTTTTTCGTGACTTGTGACCGCGTGTTTATAAATTCATATTTGTTTGTTTCAGTGACGGCAGCCTACATGGTTTGGATTTTGGTCATTTTGGAGATACCTGCTCAGCTTTTGGATACTTTGAGAACCCAGGTATCTGGTTGTTCTTATGGGGTGGTCTCTGTCCTACACGAGGGAGGCAGCATATTATTCAGATGTAGTTACAAATTTTTTTCTTTGTCACACTCTACAGTATGATTGCACGTGCATTGAGCTTCGTGATCATTCTTCACGCTTGTTCAACAGCATATTGAGCTTCACATTCAGTAAGCATTGTTGTTTTACTTTATATTTGAATGGTATCGCAACACTAAGGAGGTCAGTAGGATGACAGGCGGACTTAGTCCGCCCATTATCCTATCGGATTACGGGACTGCCCCCAATAAGGCCGGGGGTCCCGTGGGGGGTATTAGGATGCGCCTGTCACAGTGGCAGCGCATCCTGCATTTTTAACATTGTGGCGGGAGGTGCTCTCAGCACCTCCAGCCACTATGCTAAAAATGCATGTAATGCATTTACATACACAAAGCGGCAGGCACCGCGCGGTGCCTGCCGCATTGTGTATGCAAATGCAGGGGAGTACCACAGGTACCCCCCATGTGCACCCCCACCTCACCTTCACCATAGGGGACCGCAGGGGGCCCCAAAGTGAAGACCGCCTGCCTTTCTGTGGCGGCATTGCCGCCACGGAAAGTTATTTTCCAAAGCCTATACTAATATGGATGGCAGTGTCTGATAGACACCGCCACCATATTAAACCTTTTGCGTCCCGGTCACAAGGCGACGGGGGCGGAAAAGTGGCAGACAGTCTTTCCGTCTGCCGCGGTCCCCCGCCATAGTAATTTGGCGGGGGGAAATGGGTGGCGGGCGGGCAAGGATGTCGGGCGGATCGCCACCGCCCGCATGGCGGTGGTGATCTGCCCGACATCCTAATGGGCCCCTAGATGTTTTGGAGATTAGGGGATCATGCTCACCCTTTTATTTCCTGCATGTTTCACGGGATCATGGTGTATTTGTGGTTTCGTTGTGATTTTTGCATCTTTAGCATTGATTATTTTTCAATGTGCACTATTTTCTCTGGGTCTTTCATCTCATAGCTTGCCATTCGATCTTTCCTTGACACTCAGTGTTATGGCTCTTATCCTCGTATACAATAGAGCATCATTTATCGATGTATGAATATTTGTTTGCATTTATAGAGGCCCCTGAAGAAGGGATCCATTATCTCGAAATGCTCTGGGCATCTATTACATCAGAATGTTGAAGAACCACATGACTTGCAAAAATCAATATCAAGAAATGCTGTATATTATCCCTTGAAAGGAATCGGATATTGTTACAAACTATTGATCATCATTTGTGTTAAATGTGTTACATTTTACAACTTAATAAATCAATGAATGTTAATTGATAAATACACAAGTTGTAATTTTGTATATTGGTACATATCTTTCGTGTAAGTGCAGCCAGGCATCAGGTGAAGGTTTACTTGTTTGTTTTGCTGTAAGAGTGCCAGGACTGTACCAACTTGTGCAAGAAATAATCGAAATGCTTCCCCAAATGTTAAAAAAGTGAACCACAACCTGATATTATGGGATGGAATGGTGGATCTTGTAGGTCTTTGTGTATATTAGGAATGAAGTATAGCTTTGGTCTGCATGGGTTAATAGCTGATAAAAATGACCTGGTTGTTGCATTTATCCAACCCATTTCTTTAGCTTTACCCAAGATCTTGTTCACTGTCGTGATTAATTGTGATGTTGGGTTTCTTTCCAAAGGTATATACGTACATTCATCAGACACATGTTGATCAACTTTAGTTTGGTAGTATTGAGTATCCATTACTACTAATAAGCCCCCTTTTATCATCATCTTGAAATGTGAGCTTAAGATTGTTCGATAGAGATTTAATTACTTTTCTTTCGTGTGTTGTCAAGTTTTGTCCTCTGCTTTTTTTTAAATTCAATTTCCTGATGTCATTCTTCACCATAATCTCAAATGTATCCAGCATTTTATGAGAAACAGGTGCCATCTCCTTTTCTTCTGATTCTTTGGTGCCCGGTGATATGTTAGAAAGAAATGTCTTAACTGCAAGGTTCTCATAAATCTGCTATCTCACATTCCAAGACATGGTACAAAGGACATTCCTTTTTTCAAAATCTGTGTTTGTTGTGCTGATAATTGGGAGGAAGATATGTTAACAATCAAACTTTTTTTGGACTTCTCACATTTTTGTGTCCCTTTTTCCTTTCCCCTCCTGATTTTACGATGGTGCCTAGGTTCTTGATTCTGTCTGTAGTGGGAGTTGTCCTTGATGGGGCGTGCAGTTCCTTTTATTTTTGGCGGACGATCTAACTTGTTTTAGAGAAACAAACAGCGGCCCCACTGTTAGTCCCACGCATGGTGCATTTGAAGGATTCTGGCTATTCTCGACATCGTGATAGTGATCACAGTTGTTTTCCTGTATGGACTCTAGTTGAATTATAGCTACTTGTTGGATATGTGCCAAAGCGATAGGATTGTTTTAAAACCCCTATGCGCGGAGTACTGATTCTATTATGATGATGGGGGACAACTTGGAGGGGTATGTACATTGTTATGTAACCACTGGTATGGGACTCTGGTTCCAGTTGGTTCACAATGTCACGGCCAAGATTAAAATCTATACCCACTCACG
Source organism: Lissotriton vulgaris (assembly GCF_964263255.1). Classification (NCBI taxonomy): domain Eukaryota; kingdom Metazoa; phylum Chordata; class Amphibia; order Caudata; family Salamandridae; genus Lissotriton; species Lissotriton vulgaris. The sequence continues at coordinate 1,608,558,796 of NC_141693.1, read as the reverse complement.
GCAGGTCCTTTATAAGTACACTTTGGCAAGAGCTCAGGAATGGATCCAAACACAATAATAGCAACACAGGAACCATTTAGTAATTCACCACGTTGCTAAACCACTCAGATTTATAACTGAGAATGCCAGTTAAATTACCTTAAGGTAATGTAAGGAAGTTTTGCGAAAGGTAATTCATGCTTGATTTTATATTAATTTGTATGCCTGTATAGCTCTGACTCGCTCTGAAGGGACTGAGGAAGGTGGAGCTAAGTTGATATACTACAGATGATAAGGACCAATGTAGTGATTTTATGGTCACACAATTACGTCACAATTGGTTTGCAGTGTCGGTGATGGACACTGGTGCTTTTTTGTAAAAAAGTACAGCTGTGATTGACTTTAGTTTTATTTTACGGTATCTCGTGGAACAAACCAGATGTTGGTACCACGATGTTGACCAATACCAGTGAAAGTATGGTTTTCATTTTTTTGAAGTTTAACTTTAGCAGAGTGACTAATATCATTGGTCCTGAGGAATGCCATGAACCTCTTGGTCTATGAAGGCAGAAACATGCTGACCAGATTATATAATAGGGGAATATCTATATCGCTATTTCACCATGTTTACTTTTAACCCTATCCATTAGGGGTACCAAAATAAAATTCATCTTTATCCACCAAGAGATAGTTTTAACCTACATACATTTTTTCTTGCACTCTACCCCTCCCTCCCCACACAAAAGATAGCACTTGGTGTGCTGTTGACAACAACACCTGCTCTTCCCCTATGGGAGAGTAGTAGCCCACACTGGGTACCTTGTGGTCACAGTGTGAAGAGGGGACCCTATGATGAAGCATGTCACACTAGGGTGAGCATGGTTCTCGTCTTAGCACAGCAGTGCCTCCTACTCCCTCACATCTTTGCTCTTCTTTTTTGTGCCAGCCCCGTACATTATGTGAGATACATTTAGTGGAGTAGTACGGTTGGATGTGGTTAAATACTCCAATAAACCCCCCTTTTGTGAGATACTAACATTGGCATGCATGTCAGCATACCTTCTTTCAATTGGTGGAACAGAGATACCTTTTAGGAACAGGCTGAGACATTGACAATCACACCAAGCGTGCCTTTTATTCAACTATATTGCGATGATTGCAGCACTGGTATGCGGCACCTGTTGGCCATCTTGTTTGAGTAACATATTTGTATCTCCTCATTGGTAACATGCATGTAGACATCATGCTCAAGGCTCCTCTATTAACTTTGATTGATCTGCCGTGTGGTTATTATTCTTTTAGCCTTGATTGAGACAACCACCTTGCAATCCCTTTACAATTTATGTAGCATTATAACTCTTAAGTGAGTGCACTATGAGGCATTGGGAAGCTTATGATTGTTACTCTTTATGTGCAGCTATGTAGGTAATAATCCCGTCTTTTGTTTACGCAGGCTGATCTTTGAAGATCTAGCTTGTTAAGACAGTATTCACCACAAGATAATGTACATAAGACTTTAGTAACAAATATGTATAAATGAAGCCCACACACAGGTGATAGCAAGGCAATCTGCTCTTCATTAGAGATAAAGCTTATCTCAGTCCAACATTCTATAACATCACATTAATTCTGATTAAACATATTACAAACATTACATCACAGTACAGGCGGATCACAATTGGCTCATAAAGACAGTATACTCAGCCCAGTTAATGTGCGCTGCATGATGGTGTGTGAAAGACCATATCACATTAAAAACAATTATGTATAACATCTCCCTTCTTTAACCCCTTCGTTGCTAGGCTTGTGCTAAGCCTTTTTTTGACTGTTTGGGGTAGTTTGCGCTTAGGCCCCTGTAACATTTTGACCACATAAGGTCCCCACACCAAATTTGTGTCCTTTTCTTCCAACATCATGGGGTTTCAAATGTACCCAAGGTTTGTTGATTCCCCTGGAAGGAACCCAGAAATTAGTCAAAATACAGTTAGATTTAGTTTTTGGGGGGAAAAAATGGAAAAAAGGGCTTCAGATGAAAGCGTTGTGTTTTTCCCCTGCAAATGGTATCAACAAAGGGGTTGTGGTGACAAATGACCATCTTCCCAGCTTTCAGGGAAAAGCAGACTTTTGTCAGAAAGCCAACATTTTTTACACAGTTTTGGCATTTTTCTGGGACAGAGCCTATTCTTGCTATTTTTTGTGTGCTTTCAACCCCCTTACATTTAATGGTAGAAATGGGTATGAAAGCAATAAAGGAACCAGAGAAGCTATACATTTCTGAAAAGTAGACAACATTCTAAATTTAGCAAGGGGTGATTTGTGTAGCTCCTTCAAGTTTTTTGTATTGAAACTAACAGTTGAAAATAAAAGAAAATTAAAAATGAGTTAAAAAACCCAGCCATTTTTGCCAACATTTTCACCTGTAACTCCTACTAAGTATGATAAATGTTTAAAAGCAATATACCGTTACATCTGCTGCACTCTTTTGATTGTGGGGATATATAGGACTTGTAGGTTTACCAAGAACCAGAGGAACCCAGAGCCAATAACTGAGCAGTGTCTTGCAGTGATTTTATATTGTATACCAGGTATATAGAAAATCCTTTGGGAAAATGTAAACAGGGAAAATTGGTATGAAAGTCACCTATGTATTTCTGAAATGGGAACAAAATATAGAGTATATAAACAGTTGCTATTTGCACATCTCCAAAATTGCGGGTACCTATACCAGAATAGGTCATTTTTCAAAGTGAATTTATTTCACACATTGTCTTACATTTGGAAGGCAGAAATGCATTGAAAGTCAATAGGTAATAACAGTTGCTCTACAATGTTGTGTTCCCCTAAGTCTCTCAATAAAAATGGTACCTCACTTGTGTGAGTAGGTGTAGTGCCCCTGACAGGAAACAGCCCAAACCGCAACGTGGACACACCACATTTTCACAGTGAAAACTGACACTTTTTTTGCAAAGTGCCAAGCTGTAGATTTTGAACCATTGTTCTGCCGGCACCCAGGGAAACCTAGCAAACCTATACATTTTTAAAAACTAGACACCAGGGGGAATTCGGGGTGGGGTGACTTGTCTGGCTTTCACCAGGTTCTGTTGCCCATAATCCCTTGCAAACCCCAAACATATTTCAAAAAAACACATTTTCCTCACATTTCTGTAGTGGAAAGTCCTGGAATCTGCGAGGTTCCACAGAATTCCACCCACCCCGCGTTCCCTAAAGTCTTCGGAGAAAAATGGTACCTCCCTTGTGTGGGTAGGCCCAGTGCCCAAGATAGGAATCGGCTCGAAACGGAACGAGAACACACCATATTTTCACAGTGAAAACGGACCCTTTTTTTGCAAAGTGCCCAGATGTAGATTTTGAATTTTAGCTCAGCGAGCACATAGGGAAACCTAGCAAACCTATAAAAAAAATTTTTTAAATACACCCAGGGGATTCTAGGATGGGGTGACTTGTCTGGCACTCACCAGGTTCAGTTACCCAAAATCCCTTGCAAACCCCAAACATTTTTCAAAAAAACATTTTCCTCATATTTCTGTGGTGAAAAGTTCTGGAATCTGCAAGGATCCACAAAATTCCACCCACCTCGCATTCCCCAAAGTCTTCTGAGAAAATTGGTACCTCACTTGTGAGGTTAGGCCTGGTGCCCGCGACAAAAAACGTCCCAAAACGCAGTGTGGACACACCACATTTTCACAGTAAAAACTGACCCTTTTTGGCAAAGTGCCTAGCTGTAGATTTTGAACCCTAGCTCTGCCGGCACCTAGGTAAACCTAGCAAACCTATACATTTTTGAAAACTAGACACCCAGGGGATTCCAGGATGGGGTGACTTGTCTGGCTTTCACCAGGTTCTGTTGCCCAGAATCCCTTGCAAACCCCAAACATCACGAAAAAAATAAACATTTTCTTCACATTTCTGTGGTGGAAAGTTCTGGAATCTGCAAGGATCCACAAAATTCCACCCACCTTCCCCAAAGTCTTCCGAGAAAAATGGTACCTCACTTGTGTGGTTAGACCTAGTGCCCAAGACAGGAATCGTCCCAAAATGCAATGAGAACACACCATATTTTCACAGTGAAAACGGACTCTTTTTTTGCAAAGTGCCCTGCTGTAGATTTTGAACCCTAGCTCAGCGAGGACATAGGGAAACCTAGCAAACCTATATAAAAAAAAATACACCCAGGGGATTCTAGGATGGGGTGACTCGTCTGACTCTCACCAGGTACAGTTACCCAAAATCCCTTGCAAACCTCAAAATGTGAAATAAAAAAAACACATTTTCCTCACATTTCTGTGGTTTAAAGTTCTGGAATCTGTGTGGATCCACAAACGTCCACCTACCCCGCATTCCCCAAAGTCTTCCAAGAAAAATGGTACCTCACTTGTGTGGGTAGGCCTAGTCCCCGAGACAGGAATCGGCCCAAAACGCAACGAGAACACACCATATTTTCACAGTGAAAACTGACCCTTTTTTTGAAAAGTGCCCAGCTGTAGATTTTGAACCCTAGCTCAGCCAACACATAGGGAAACCTAGCAAACCTATAAAAAAAAAAAAATACACCCAGGGGATTCTAGGATGGGGTGACTTGTCTGGCTCCCAACAGGTTCTGTTACACAGAATCCTTTGCAAACCTCAAAATCCATACTAATATTATAAAGCGAGAGCCCAAACCTTTGAGATGGGTAAGCTCCGGAACTGTAAATGTAAATGTAGTTGAGCTTATATAGCGCACAGCTACCCGCAGTGGGTGTCCCGGCGTTTGCTTAGGGAACCCGTCCTGATATTCCCATATGTGATAGCCCCAGCGGGTATCTACAAGGTGAAGGTCAGGCATCCCGCCGCGAGGGGCCGTTGTGGAGATTAAGCAAGCTATTGCCCAGAGTCGCAGAGTGTGAACCCGTGAGTCGAGAAGGCACCAGAGCGAGAATTATCGAGTCCGTGGAATTTTTAGCCCAAGACCCGCCGAGGCCGGGAATTGAACCCTGGTCCAGGACCGATCTCAGCTTCCGGGTCTGCCGCCTCTAACCCCTGAGCCACACTTCTCCACAACTACAGCGCCAATCAGAACACCCAATACAGCATTGGAAAGGTGAATATAAGCAGATGAACTTAGGCTATACACAAGCCCACTATATACATTACAAGTGAAAAAGACAATTTTTTGACAAAGTAGTCCATTGTGGGCGTGGGCGTTCTGCTGTAAAGCAATGCTTGCGAAAAGCGTTCTGTGTGAGAATAGCGTTCTGACACGTCTTGAAGTGGGCATGTCGTTTAGCATTGTTGTGGGCGTGTGCCTTCAGAGACGCCCGAAGCATTGCGGAGAGGGGGAATAGCATCCTTGGAGTTGTGGCATTTGGCAGTGACGCTATGTAGGGCGTCTAAGTGCACCAAGAAAGTCTTTGGGGAGTGCGGGAACCTACTAAGGCACACGCCCTCAGTGTGCATTCCAGGGCTGATCAGGGGCGTCGTCAGAAGCGGACACCCACACGTTCGCATTCTGCAGAAAGGACAACAAACCGCAGCGCCCACGTGCACCTTCCGCACAACAGAAATAGGGGTTCTGACCAGCCGCACAGGCAAGTCGCATGAAACAATAAATGTACTATGCCATGAACTTTTAAAAGGGGCTTCAGCAGGAGCAGACACACACATTTGCATTCTGCGGAAAGGACAACAAACCGCAGAGCACACGCTCACCTTCCGCGCAACAGAAAGAGGGGTTCTGAGCAGCCGCACAGGCAAGTCGCATGAAACAATAAAAGTACTATGCATTGAACTTTTAACAGGGGCGTCGGCAAGAGCAGACACACACGTTCGCATTCTGCGGAAAGGACAACAAACCGCAGAGCACACGCTCACCTTCCGCACAACAGAAAGAGGGGTTCTGAGCAGCTGCACAGGCAAGTCACATGAAACAATAAATGTACTATGCCATGAACTTTTTAAAAAACTTTGCCTTGCCTATTCTAACCATTTAAGACATTCTTTTTCGTACCCAGACAACGTCAGGACGGGCTGCTAGTTTGTAATTAAAAAAACACATTTTCCTCACATTTCTGTGGTGTAAAGTTCCGGAATCTGTGTGGATCCACAAACTTCCACCCACCCGCATTCCCCAAAGTCTTCAGAGAAAAATGGTACCTCACTTGTGTGGGTGGGTCAAGTACCCACAACAGGCAAGGGCCCAAAACCTATTGAGGCAACATCAAAATTATCTATCACAAAACAACCTGGTTTTGCAAGGGGGGTCCCATGAGTTTTTGGCCCTGGGCTCGGCGGCCATTTTGGGAAACCTACCAAACCCACACATATCTGAAAACTAGACATGCGGGGGAGTACAGCGAGGTATGGCTTGCATGGGTCCCCCAACTTTTTCCTACCCAGAATCCCCAGCCAACCTCAAATTTAGCTGAAAAATCAAAATGTTCTTAACGTTCTGTGTGGGAAAGTTCAGGAATCTGCATGTATCCACAAATTTCCTGCAACACTGCGTTCCCCCAGGTCTCCTGATAAAAATGGTACCTCACGAGCGTGGATGGGTCAAGAACTCACAACAGGAAAGGACACAAAACGTATTGAGGAGACTTCAAAATTGCCTATCACAAAACAACCTGCTTTTGCAAGGAGGTAACCTGGCCATCTTGGGAAACTACCAAACCCACACATTTCTGAAAAGTAGACACCCGGGGGAGTCAAGTGAGGCAAGGTGTGATATGCTACATGCTGTAGCATGCAGCAGGTGCTACAGCTGATGTCACAAGTCACGGCAATTGGAGACCAGAAGCAAGTACAGAATCTCTGAGGTGATGGAATGTAATATTTCAAATGACCAGGACTGTTGCCATGACTGGATGTGGAGCTGTGGATGGGTTCTTCTTTCGTAGAAATAAACCTGCCATTTCTCCTACAAACCTGCCTCCTTTCGTGATCCTTTGAACCCAAGTTAGGATCTTACACTGGTGTAGTCGACAGAGAAGAAAACAAGGACTCAACAAGCCCCAACAAGCACTTTTAATTTGTGCTCCTATGGTAGTAATTCTACCTCAGGTACTGTTCTCTTATTTTTTTATATATAACACTGCTGCTCTACTACTTAAGTGAGCATCCTGTACAACATTTCCAAAATGTATCTTCATTATCGCAGTAAGGCACTATTTTTTGGACTTTTCCTGTCTATAAAATTGATACGTGGTTTCTGCTTCCTGTGACCCCGGTGGAGAAGTTGAAACTCAACTCACAAGTGTGTGTTTATATTTTTGGACTCCCGGACGAATATTGAGAAGAGCTTTCTTTTTGAAACTCTCTACTACTTCTTAATTCCTGTGCCGTCATTGCCTGCGTATTCACGAAGGGTATCCACGTTGCGCTTTGGGCCATTTCCTGTTGCGGGCACTAGGCCTACACGCAAAAGTGAGGCAGCATCTTTCTCGGAAGACTGTGAGAAATGGGGGATGAGTGGAATTTTGTGGATCCACGCAGATACCAGAACTTTCCATCACAAAAATGTGAGGAACATTTGGTTTTTTAAACTAAGTTTGAGGTTTGCAAGGGATTCTGGGTAACAGAATCTGGTGAGGGGCACACAAGCCAACCTATCCTAGATTCCCCTTGGTGTCTAGTTTTGAAAAATGTACAGGTTTGCTAGGTTTCCTGTTGTAAATAACGAAGTCCTTGAGCCAGGTACATTTAATAAGCTGGATTTAATTAAGCTTGGTTCCAGATTAAGTTCCAAGTATTTGAGTGTAAGATAAGAATAACCCCACCAGGAGTGGCCTCCCTGCCACTCAGCCTGCCTGCCATCAACTGCCTCTCCACACACCAGCCAGGCACCCAAGATTCTAAGATGACATCAGGCATTCCAATACCCACACCAGCTGAGCAGCAGGGAAGTCACACAAGCTAAGTATAACATTTCCATATGTGTCAGCTGCGCTAGGGCCTAAAATCCACAGGCAGGCATATTTCTAAAAACAAGGTTGTGCCTAGTGGGTTCTCTGCTGCCCTGGGGGAGATATCGGGGGCAGGGGGGTTGCCCCGATATGCTCCCACACATAAAAAAAGCCAGCATAATTGCTGGCGCCTAGTATGCTATCTGACGCCCCCTGGGGGCAGATCTGGGGCTACTGCCCTAAACTGTCTCCTGGGGGATGCAGAAAGACTGTGGTATTTTTGGGGGCATGGTGGGGGAATTGTCATGCCGTTTCTTGGTAGACCACACCCCTGAATTAAAAAAGAATATTCCCTGATGCCTATTGGTCTTTCTGCCCTCCCGGGAGGCAGGTGAAGGGTTTTTACCCCTATCTGCCTCCCAGGGATGGCAGAGAGACTCTGGTAATTTTTTGGGTGGTGGGGCATTGACATAATCATTCTGGGCAGCCCCCACCCCTACGTACATTAAAAAAAAGAATCCCTGGTGCCTTGTGGGCTTTCTGTCCCCCCATCCGGGGGGCATATCAGGGGCTACTGCCACCATCTGCCTCCTGGGGGGGCAGAAAAACTGTGGCAATTTTGGGGGGGATGGGGGCATTGGCATGCCCCTACTGGGCAGCCCCAACCCCGAACTTTGGGGGAGAATCCCTGGTGCCTAGTGGGCTTTCTGCCCCCCTGGGGGTAAGATAAGGGGTTATTGCCCCATCTGCCTCCTGGGGGGACAGAAAGTCTTGTGCCTTCTTTGGGGGGTAGAGTGGGGGCATTGGCATTCCCATTCTTGGCAGCCCTCACCCCTGGCATATAAAAAAATCCCTGGCACCAAGGGTGCTTTCTGCCCCCGGGGGCAGATTGGGGCTACTGCCCACATCTGTCCCAGGGGAGGCAGAAAGGCTGTCTGGCATAATTTTAAAGGAGGGAGCAAAGGCCCTTGCCCAAGGGGCCGCTCCCCCCTCTCAGGTGGCTAGTCGGTGGATACCTGCTTGGGGATCGCGCTCTTGGGGTGATCCCCAAGTAGGGATCCACTAGGTTCTCCCTTTTCCAACGATACCTCTCCCATGTTTTTCGGTGCTTGGGGGCCTAAGATAGCCCCACAAGCATGTTTTCATGGGAATCACGATAGCGTGCCATGTGCGCGATTGTCATTACAATGAAAAAAGCCACTATGCTTTGGAAGGTTGGGGAAGCTCTTCCCCACTTCCCAAAGCAAAAAAAGAAATGGGAAATCCCTCTGCTGTTTACAGCAGAGGGATTTTTTTATTGTGTGCTCATGACGGAATGGTTCCGTCATGAACACACTGGCACTTATTCTCATGATGGAACCATTTGGTCATGAGCATAGAAGGGGTTAATTAAAATAAAATAGCAATTAATATATAACAAAATCATCAAATCTCTTTGGTATTTTCAACATCTAGCCAGATTACAAAACAATATCATCACTGACATTTTGTGAAAAAACATTATGTTCATTAGGTATGACTTCATTCCTGTGTAAGTTGTGGTCATTGCAAAATCCATCATTTTTCTGTGAAACAAGAATAGGTTCTTCAAATGGGACAACACTCTTGTTGAGCTTGTGCTTATCATAAACTCCAGAGTGACTATTGTTCGCATCACTATACCTCTTATTTCTCCTTTCACTATCTGTGTTGCTCCTATTTAAGATTTCACAAGTAGAGCTGTTTTAAGCAAAACAATCATGTTCTGCACCTTGCCAAAATGAGTTATTACTTCTACTTAAATTGAGAGACTGTTTATCCATTAAAAGTTCTTATTGGCATGCTTTCAAGTTTACAACTTCACTGTTGCTTCACAATCTCTTATCCTTTATCAGAACAACACTGTTAGAAACTTCCACAGCGGAAATGGAGAAGTTAATACTGATTCGCCTTTTTGTACTTTCACAGGTTTTTGGATGATGACCCAGTCACCGTTTTTTTAGGTCTCGCTAGACCTATTGTGACCGAGTTACTTGTTAAGCGACCTAGATCTGGCCACGAGCGCCGATTGCACCTCGTGGACGCGCCCCTGGCCCCGCCCCCCAGCCGTGCACATCACTTGCTCCATTCACAGCGTCAGCCTCTCTCATTCACGCGCGCACACACAGCCACAATCACGGAAGCACATACACACACGCGCACACACATACACGCAGGCACACACACCCCTGCACCACTCCAGAGACAAGTCATATGCATATTAGAAGGTCACACATTTTCTTATTGCTTAACTTTAAAAGTTTCAGGAGCTGCAGAGTCCGTTTTCTCCCATTGAGCTACTATGAAATGGTTACTGTCGCTGCCAGCCGTAGCTTGTTATGCAGCAATGTGAATGTGGACATATTTGTCAATTCCGGTGTGCGAGCCAACAGTACTTTGCAAGCTAGGATGTTTGCACACTTAAAACGTTTAAAGCGATACTACACATTCCAGAAAGATAAATCTGAGGGCATATAAAAACCACAACAGCTGAAACATCTCACACGGCACAATACCACTCGGCTGCAATGAGTACTGTAAACAATTAAGAGATAGCTTACTGATAAAAGAACCTATACACTGAGCTAAATGTGTAACCCTGCGAGTACACAATATTTACTGCGATAAATAGCGAAAACCTACGCGATATATGGAGGCGCGCATCTGATAACATTAGAATCTGCAGTTTAATGCTAGCGTTAACATATCAGTAACAGAGAGAGGCTTAGAGACAGTAATTAGGTATAGAAATGATCAAAAACGGTGACTTAAGCCCGCCAAAAGAGGCCTCCATTAATTGGACGAAGTTTAGAGCAACATAACTTTAAACCCTGGACCCGGCGCTTTGCTCACCTCTGCTTGTGCACTGATATCACGCAGCACAGACACAGATTTTCTCCCGCCCCTCATGCACTGCAGTGGCGCCATACTTCCGCCCAACCTCTGCCGTCCTGCGCAGAAGCAGGTTGCCAACAGTTCTCGCATGATGACATTAGGTCAGCTTCCGGCGCTCTCCCCATCATTATTTTAGTAAATAAGCATATACCAGCTATTCAAAATAAAATTCTCTGAACCTCACAATACCATTCTAAATTCGCCTTATCTGTAGATATTAACAACTCAGGTGTGAAATAAATGTAGGACAAGCGTGAATGGCGGAAGAGACAGACACGTGCACGAGAAGATTCTGCTCTGTGGACGCGCTTCCACGAGCCGATTCTAGAATGGGAACGCGCTTCCCAATGACGGCTTTTGCGCGTTCAATTGCATTTGAGTGCTCCTGGACGGTAGACCAGCCTGGCGTTAATTATGGGTGAGTGCTCCTGTCCTGAACACTGGTGAGCAGGCGCTTTATATTTCTTTACTTCTGATAGCAATCTCTCTGGGAAACGTGCTTCGGGCCTGGCGGTATGCGGTGATAATTACTATTCTAATTACTTTCTTTGTTTTTTTAATTTGCTATTGAGCACTTTATACGAGTGCATCTGTAGGCCTTCTTCTCTTCTCCCTGGCGCTCTTCCCACATCATTCCTGTCATAAACACTAGTTTAGTCTAACCTCTTCTCCCCCTCCCCCGCCCCCCTCCGCCCTCAACAGCGCTATCCTCCCATGTTGGTTGTTTACCCTCTCTCCTCCTATGCCCTCGTGTCACCATATTCAGTTCTCAGCAACTCTCCTCCCACCGCCCGTTTCTCACCACCCCGAACCCCTCTTCTCCCCGCCACCTGTTTTTGCTAGGTAGTTTGTGATTGCAATAATCAGAGACCAGGCTTCGTGTATTTTTTTTCGTTGCGACTCGACGTGCCATCCCCCACCACCTCCTGCTGTGTTTCCTGCTAGTCGGCGCCCATTGCAGCTCGTAATTAATTTACTAAATCAGCAGGCAGTGTGTGTCCCGTGTTTGAACTGCAAAAACTTTTTGTATAATTTGGGAGGTCACTCGGCTTTCATTTTATCAGCAAGGCACTCGCTTCAGGTCATCATCTTTCTTCACCGGCATTTTTGTATAGCGCCGCCCTGCCTCTTCTGGATCTTTGAGTACATACTGTATGTAAATTTAGGTTCTCCGGTATAAATATTTTCTGTCGCCCCTCGTTTCTAATGCCTCTCAATCTGTGACAGTTGTAATGAGAGGCTTTTATTATTAATATTGGAATCAGAACTCATTGAACTACATGCATAGTTTGGAGGCTTCCAGTTTAAGCAAGCTGTTCCTGTTAAAACAAATGTAAGACTCCCCTGGGAGTTGTAGCGATACTGCTGCCGGCCACATACCTCACCATTGCTGATGCGTGTGTGTGGGTTGTCACAGTGTAACTCACATAGCTGCCAATCTCCCTAGTGTCTTTGCAAATACCACACTGATCCTGGCAATGCCATCTTTCGCTGAGCTCACAATGTCCAGTCTGTGCTCACCCAGTGATCACACCTACCGGATATAATATATATCTATCTCACTCTCTCCCCCCCCCTCTCTCTCTCTCTTCCCTCTCTCTCTCTTCCCCCCCCCTCTCTCTCTCTCTCTCTCTCTCTATCTCTTCCCCCTCTCTCTCTCTTCCCCCCTCTCTCTCTCTTCCCCCCTCTCTCTCTCTTCCCCCCTCTCTCTCTCTTCCCCCCTCTCTCTCTCTTCCTCCCTCTCTTCCTCTCCCTCCCTCTCTCTCTCTTCTCTCCCTCTCCCTCTCTCTCTCTTCTCTCCCTCTCCCTCTCTCTCCCTCTCCCTCTCTCTCCCTCTCCCTCACTCTCTCTCTCTCTCTCTCTTCCCCTCCTCTCTCTCTCTCTCTCTCTCTCTCTCCCCCCCCCCCACGATTGTGTGGATAACATAAACATAGCAAAAGACAGGCACGTCAATTACGAATGCTCATGGAACATTCCCTAATGTTTGGACGATAGAAAATACCCGCTGGTAATACACCCAAATGACATGCACTGTACTATAATAGTGCAACATTTTGTCTGTGATTTCTATACTTTGATGTAAGCAGTTCTATTTGCTTGCGTGCATTATGTGTGTGTGCGTGAAATGGTGTGTATGAGTGTGTGCAATAGTGTGTGTGTGTGTGTGCGTGCAATGGTGTGTGTGTGTTGGACTCGGACTCGGTGTGTCACTTGAGAGTGTCTGTCTCTAACAGGTATCCCAAGGCCTGCTGATAAGACTCCCCCAGCCATTTGCAGGGCTTCATGACAGCCACTGTCCAAATGAATCACAGATGCTGCCTCGGCTGTTCTCACAGTGAGTCGGCATTCTTAGTACTCCGACTGAGAATAATAAAATATTTCCATCGCCTGTGCCCATTACCTTCCACAGAGCTCTCTGTTCACCCAAACCCCAGGAGGGCTCGGTACACCTAAGCATCATTCTAAAGGGGCACAGTGCGAGAAATACTCACCAGGTCTCCGCTTTTAAAAGCAAAACAATATTTCAGGAATCTTTGGCTTTCAATGCATTATCCTACTTTGCTGAATGGCGTTAACCAATTTTGTTGATTTTCAAGCACTTTCATTTTGCGTTATTGCACTTACTTGCAACGGGTGCTGGGCCTTCCTATCAGTTATACATTCTAACCATTTGTACATTAATGATTGTTTCCTAGGTAAGCAAAACCTCATAAAGAACATTGATATGACGAATTGGTTTTTTTCAATATCACCCGTATGCTCATTTATTCTCAGAGGTGGGTTTCACGGTATTGAGTCACTTCACATTCTCCAGTTACGTTGCAGATAAGGAGGAACGGCTCATTATTTGAACGTAACACTTAGGAGAGTGTCTCAAGGGCTTCCACGCCTTTCATCTTCATAAGGGCGCAAACATTTAGTTGGAATTTATTTTCTGCAGTCTAATATTTAACGCCCCCACCTGAAAGTCTTTATCCGGCAGCTGTATACCAATCTTAATTTTAATGCGTTTTTTTATTGCGGTCAGAAGAATCAGGTTTTCATACCTGTTGTGTTGTTCTATCAATTTGGCAAATTATTGCTAATATGTTCTGAAACAAAAGACATGTTTTATTGGTTTCCCTTTCAGTTGTTTTTCTCTAACCTCATCTCATGCTTGCTTGTAAAGTTATCCCAGACAGACATGGTCTGCTCGACGTCATGGAATTGGACCTTCAATAATGTTGACTAGTGGTTCAATGTCCGGTTTATTTTTTTCTCGACCCAGGTTTGCAAAAAAGGTGTTTCTAACTGTAGCCAGGGGGTCTGTCATTTAAGTGGCCTTTTTATTTTTTACAAACTGTCTATTGTTAATAAAAGATATTGCGCCTACTAGATTAGAACTGTTATCCAGATCTTTTTAAAGTACAAAATGGAGGGTGCATAGAAAAAAGAGCAGTTGCTACCCAACATGTGCACTCATGTCAAATAGAACCTCTGGTACAAAGAACACCATCATGAAGTTACCTATTGGAGTTTGTGGTCGGGAGGTGGAACATGCCTTTATGCATTGGGGTGTAGAGGAATGACTTGGCAAACTGGATGACTAGCTTATTGCAAGAGACTGAGTTGTTCACGGTTTACATCACTCTACCGCCCTCACTCTACCGCCCTCATTCTACCACTCTACCGCCCTCATTCTACCACTCTACCGCCCTCACTCTACCACTCTACCGCCCTCACTCTACCACTCTACCGCCCTCACTCTACCTCTCTACCGCCCTCACTCTACCTCTCTACCGCCCTCACTCTACCTCTCTACCGCCCTCACTCTACCACTCTACCGCCCTCACTCTACCACTCTACCGCCCTCACTCTACCGCCCTCACTCTACCGCCCTCACTCTACCGCTCCCACTGCCCTCACGCCCACTCTACTGCCCTCTATCGACCACTCAAACCCATCACGCCCTCACTCTACTGCCCTCACTCTACCGCCTTCACACTACCACTCTACGGCCCTCACTCTACCGCCCTCACTCGACCGCCCTCACTCTACCACTCTCACTCTACCACTTGACCGCCCTCACCCGACTGTCCTCACTCAACCACTCTACCGCCCTCATGCTTTGACTGTACCGCCCTCACTCAACCACTCTACCGCCCTCATGCTTTCACTGTACCGCTCTCACTCTACCACTCTTCTGCCCTCACGCCACCACCCTCACTCTACCGCACTCACGCCCTCACTCTACCGCCCTCACTCTACCACTCTTCCGCCCTCACTCTACTGCACTCACTCTACCGCCCTCACTTTTCCACTCTACCGCCCTCACACCCTCACTCTACCGCCCTCACTCTACCGCCCTCACTGTACCGCCCTCACTCTACCACTCTACCGTCATCACTCTACCGCCCTCACTCTACCACTCTACCACTCTACCGCCCTCACTCAATCTATCTCCCTCCCTCACTCAATCTATCGCCCTCCCTCTATCACGCTCCCTCTATCCCCCTCCCTCCCTCCGTCTATCGCCCTCCCGCTATTCCACTCACCTCCTTCTCTAACTCTCTGTTCTCTTCTCCCGTGTTGTTCTGCTGCTCTTTTCCACCTCACCTCCTTCTCTAACTCTGTTCTCTTCTCCCGTGCTGATCTGCTGCTCTCTTCCACCTCACCTCCTTCTCTAACTCCCTGTTCTTTTCTCCTGTGCTGATCAGCTGCTCTCTTCCACCGCCTCCTTCTTTAACTCCCGGTTAACTTCTGCTGCTCTCTTCCACCCCACCTCCTTTTTTAACTCCCTGTTCTCTTCTGCGGCGCTGATCTGTTCCTCTCTTCCACTCACCTCCTTCTCTAACTCCCTGTTCTCTTCTCTTCTCTCGTGCTGGTCTGCTGCTCTCTTCCACCCTGCCTCCTTCTCTAACTCCCTGTTCTCTTCTCCTGTGCTGATCTGCTGCTCTCTTCCACCCGCCTCCTTCTTTAACTCCCTGTTCTTTTCTCCCGTGCTGATCTGCTGCTCTCTTCCACTCCGCCCCCTTCTCCAACTCCCTGTTCACTTCTCCCCTGCTGATCTGCTGTTCCCTTCCACCGCCTTCTTCTCTAACTCCCTGTTTTCTTCTCCTGTGCTGATCTGCTGCTCTCTTCCACATACATCCTTCTCTAACTGCACACCCACATACATACAACCACACACACACACACACACAACCACACAACCACACAAACACACACAACCACACAACCACACCCCACACACAACCACACAATCACACCCAACCACAGATACAACCACACACACAGAACCACACACACACATACGACCACACACAACCACATACACACCTCAGAAACAACCACACACACACACACACAACCACAGACATAACCACACACATCTATCCCCCTCATTCTATCTATCCCCCTCACTCTCTCTATCCCCCTCACTCTATCTATCTCCATCATTCTATCTATCTATCGCCCTCACTCAGTCTGTCTATCTATCGCCGTCACCCTATCTATCTATCTATCTATCGCCCTCACTCTATTTATCTATCTATCGCCCTCACTCTATTTATCTATCTATTGCCCTCACTCTATTTATCTATCTATCGCCCTCACTCTATTTATCTATCTATCTTTCGCCCTCCCTCTAGCTATCTATCTCCCTCAGTCTATCTATCTATCGCACCACCACAGCATCACTCAGGGGCACCAAAACATCACTATGCGCTACTACAGCATCACTGAACGACACAGCATCACTCGTCGCCACCACAACATGACTCGTCGCCACCACAACATGACTCGTCGCCACCACAACATGACTCGTCGCCACCACAACATGACTCGTCGCCACCACAACATGACTCGTCGCCACCACAACATCACTCAGCTCCACCACAACATCACTCGTCGCCACCACAACATCACTCGTCGCCACCACAACATCGCTCAGCGCCACCACAACATCACTCAGCGCCACCACAACATCACTCAGCGCCACCACAACATCACTCAGCGCCACCACAACGTCAATCTGTACAACTATTCAACAACAACTGGTTCAAATATGTTCTCTCAATGTTTCAAGCTTCAGAACAAATGTCACAAAAAGGTTAATATTTCACTTCTGTTCTTGGATTTTCGGCACAATAAAATACACTGAACATAATCTTCACAAAAGTTATTTACTAAAGTTTAAGCTATTGCCATTATAAATTACAATAACTTTTATTTCAGTAATAATTATTTTAAAAAAGCCATTGTTATTTGTAATATCAATACATCTAAGTCACTAAAATACAAAACATGTTGCATTACAAATGCTATAGGTGTCACATTTTGCAAAAGTTAAAAGTATTGGCATTGTAAATGACAAAGCTATTAATTTCGCTATTTTCAAAACCAACACATAAATAAAATATTTCTCATTTACAAGACCAATAGCTCAAACTTTCCTAATGCGAGACCTATTGCATTGCAAATGCTTGTTAATTACTTTGGGGCCGATTCACAGAACTAATCTGAGATAAAATCCTAAACTTACTACTTTTGGTACTCACAGAAGGCATTTAGTAGTAGTAAAGTCGGGATTCCTAACTTTACTACTACTAAACTGAGACAAAATCCTACCTTTATGACTTTCGGTATTCACAAAAGGCATTTAGTAGAAGTAAAGTTAGGATTCCTGTTATGTGTCTCATTGTCAGAAACCAATATGTTTGGCTGACCTTTTATTCCAATTTGTTTTAAATGTTGATCATTACCTCTGTAATAATGTTCAAAATAAATTTGTAATGGACCCATTTGGGGACGCTGTAAATCCTGTTGCCAGCCCTAACGGTCTTTTCTACTGCTTTGCTGCCAGAGGGGGAAACGCTGCTAGCCCGCAGCGGCCGCCACCTTCAAACGCCTGGTTTGCCATCGTGCAGAAAGGAATTCAACGCCCAGAGGCCCTCAGTGGCATGGCCTCAGCGTGTCACTGCCAAGCTCCAGGAGGCGCATATATTCGAGGGAGGCCCCATGCAGCGCGGGATGCTGCAAATCCTGTTGCTAGCCCTACCGGTCTTTTCTACTGCTTTGCTGCCAGAGGGGGAAACGCTGCTAGCCCGCAGCGGCCGTCGCCTTCAAACGCCTGGTTTGCCATCGTGCAGAAAGGAATTCAACGCCCAGAGGCCCTCAGTGGCATGGCCTCAGCGTGTCACTGCCAAGCTCCAGGAGGCGCATATATTCGAGGGAGGCCCCATGCAGCGCGGGATGCTGCAAATCCTGTTGCTAGCCCTACCGGTCTTTTCTACTGCTTTGCTGCCAGAGGGGGAAACGCTGCTAGCCCACGGCCACTGCCTTCAAACGCCTGGTTTGCCATCGCGCAGGAAAGGACTTTAACACCCAGAGGCCCTCAGTGGCGCTGCCTCAGCACGTCACTGCCCAGCGCCAGGAGGCGCTTTTGTTTGAGGGAGGCCCAATGCAGCGCGGAACGGGCCAAGGGCGGGCCCGTCCGCGCCCGTCAGAGGCAGGCAGAGGCTGGGCTGGGCCATCCCCCTAATCTTGTGTTCTGGAATTGAAGTAAGCAGAACTGTCACCTATGACTTTGGACTTAAGGGTTCATTTCTAATACCTCATTTCACAGTGCGGGTAGGAGGATAACTGCTGTAGACATAGTTGTGTCATCTAGTGGTCTATCATTGGAAAATAAGCCCAGTATATTTAAGCAAGTGTGACAACTAAGGCTATGAGTAAGATCACACGCAAGGGGGGGAATGGGGTAGGAGTAGTGGGCACTCTAGATGCCTTCCTATCTAGGGCTGAGTCCATGTTAATACATGAAATCCAGCTTACAGAGCGGAGGTTCTCTCTAGAACCATTGAATCCATTTACTCTGCAAGCTCCTAGGCCAGAGCCTAATGCTGTTGTAGCCACGAGCCCTAGAGTCTCACAAAGTATTACATCTAACCCACAGCAAGGCACCCTTGAACTTCCACCCTTGGGTAACTCTCCCTGTTCAACCCCGCTTCCTTCTCCGCCACTTACCCGCACTAGGCAACTTAAGACCACACTAGCACCCAAAGGCAAAGAACAGTCTAAGAAAAGAAAAGCGCGGAGTGCCCCCAAAATAAGTCACCAGGGGCCAGATGTAGGTCGGTCGGTAACGGCCGAAAATCGGTATTTTCAGCCGTTATCGACCGGTATACAAGATTTGGCATGTAGGGGGCATTATTTTACCGATTCGGTAAAATTACCGAATCGGTAATTATACCGAATCGGTAAAATAAAAAATCGGTAAATATACCGATTCGGAGCCACCCATATGTAGGTGGAACTCTTCAGAGTCCCAGGAACCTTAACAAATCGGTATTTTACCATCAAATCCAATTTGATGGTAAAATACCGATTCCGGTGTGCATGCACATGTGTGCATGCACACCTATGCCATGTGACAGGCAGACCTGCCCTTAGGGCAGGTATGCCTGCCACATGGCACCCGTGCCTGTTTTGGGGGTGCCAGAGGGTGTCAAAGTGACACCCCCTGCACCCTTGTGAAAATCGGTATTTACCGATTCAGTAAATACCGAATCGGTAATGCCCATTCATTCCTAGGAATGAATGGGCATTACTGATTCGGTATTTACCAAATCGGTAAATACCGAATTCATCCGATTCGGTATTCCAGCACATCTGGAATACCTACATGTCGGACCCATTTATTTACCGATTTTAAATTACCGAATCAGTAAAATTCGGTAATTTAAAATCGGTAAATCTTTCCTACCTACATCTAGCCCCAGATCTCCAAGCAGGCTAAGGATAGGAATGTTCTACATGAGCTGGGTCGGTACGTCCTGCCTCTACTCCAATGGTCATTCCCTGGAATCACCCGGCACCGCCTGAAAATAAAGGTAGAGTAGGTCCACAGGGCTCTACAGGCAGGTTTCAGGGCCGGGAAAATGTGTTGTGTGCGAGAGCCTCATTACATTTTCCACCTGAGGCGACCCCGTACACCATTACCATAGCTAACGTACCGAAACTCCAACACTCTGAAGAGGTGCACTGGTTCTATCTTAAGAATACGGCGCTCCACTTTTTGAATAGCAAAACAGGGCATGGAAATCGCCTTTTTCGGGAATTCAAGATGGTGAGAAGGGTAGCTTGGGTTGGTCATTCGCAAAAAGACTTGGAAGGTGACTGGGGTGTGCTGAGCTTTAGGTCACCGAATATGGCCCGGTTTATACTGGATTAGGTAGTCTATTCCAGGCACAGTAATGAGGTCATTAATGTCCTTCCGCTGGGCTTCTTTTACCAACCAGATGTACACCAACGGTTAACAAGTGACAGGGCAATACGCAACTGGCTGAGTGATATCAATAGTGCAATCTTGGTTTCTAATAGATTTGATGCGCTTAGCACGCCAGATGCCAACGATTGACTGTCCCTTCCAATAGACTCCAACACCCCTGGAACAGGCATGTCACAAGGGTATGGTGATGCCAAAACCATAAGTCCTGCCCAGAGAGGGGAAGTTATCGCTCCATCGTCTACTTGCTCACTTGAGCGTAACAGTGATATTAATATTATTGATAACAGGGTAGATCACATAGGGGCAAGTAGCTCTAACTTAGCTTTAAGGTCAGCTGCTGGACGAGCATTAGGTCCAACGATTCCTAATGCTATTCCTAGTGCTAGTGGGTGCCTGCAACGTGGCAACCCCAGTTCTGGTCTTACAGAACAATTTTGGTCTCTTGGAATATCGCAGGGCTCCAGACTAAACTAACGTCCCATGACTGGCTATTATTTATAGATAAACATGATGGCATAATATTCCGAGAAACCTGACAAGTGGAACCACAGTATAGACTTGGTTATTTAAATTTTTACAACCTAGCCACTCCGAGCCCGAGGGGTAGACCGATGGGGAGTTTTAGCACTTGGGTTAGACAGGATGACAATTATCAAGTTAGCCAGCAGGACTCTAGGAATATTCTAATAATTAAAATTCAAAGCCCAAAATTTAAGGAACTCTACATTTTTAACATCTATGCAACGGGTAAGCCTGGGGGCAAAGCCTCCGAGACCATTACCTTGCTAGATTTGTACCTTGATCTGTATAATGGCAAGGGGTTTATATTTGTAGCAGGAGACTTTAATTGTTGCTTCGAACAACTAGATATTAATGATATTGATCTTACACTGGAGGAAGATTGTGCTTGGGACATTCCGCAATTGTCAATACCTCCAATTAAGAAGTGGTCAATAGCCACGTTACAGCTTAAAGTTCTATGCCTGAAACAGGGACTTAGCGCGGCAAATGGAAGAACAAAATCAGATAAGCAGGGAGTTCCCACTTTTAAAAATGGGATATGTAGTCATATAGACTACATCCTTTTAATCAAGAGAATTGGTCCTCTATTAAGGATATGGTTGTTTTAGAAAGAGTGGAAAGTGGCCATAATCTGCTTATATTATCCGCTGAGTTGTTTGGAAGTAAACCTTCAGAACCTAGTACTGATGTTATCGATATCTTTCTAACAAACGACACCAGGAGGGTAAAATGGTCAGACTGTCTTCTTAAAGAGGATCATCTAGTAGCAATGAGTGAGATTGCGATAGAGGCTACTATAGAGCTCCAGAAATGTGTTACTGAGCAGGACATGATGTCTAAAGTCATTCCAATTCATACAAATATTTTTAATAAGCTTAGGGCTTTTTTTATTACAGAGGTACAAAAATCTAGGGTGGAAACATGGTATGGCAAATCATGTAGGGATGCATAAAAAACTTTGGCCTTGGCAATAAGATCTAAAGTGAGGGACCGGATTAAAAATGTGAGGATGACTTCTTATAAGAAAGTGCAACACGAAGCAAAGCAGGCATGGGACGAACACTACTGGTCGGAGTTGTATCATGCTAGTAGAGACAGGAACATGGGTGCATTTTGGGACCTGGTGAAATGGGGGAAGGGGCGCCCTAGGGACCAACCTCAAAATTACGTTTCTCCAGATTTGTGGGTTTCGCACTTTACGACTCAGTTTGCCTGCCAGACTTTTGATATGGTGTTGTGCCTTGACACTCTTAACATTCCCCTTGACACCGTACCATTACATTTTAGTTTAAATGAGGTTGATAGAACACTTAATTCTGTCCCAAAGGGTAGGGCGCCCGGGTTGGACAGTGTTCCAGCTGACTTGTTTATACATGAGAGGGGAGTGTGGGCGCCATATATCCAGTCCCTTGCAAATGCTATTGCAAAAGGCTCTCCCATACCAGATACATGGAAGGGTGCTGAGATCATCCCGATTTATAAGAAGGGGGATCGCTCGGACCCAGCCAACTACAGGCCTATAAGCCTGATAGATTGCATCCAGAAGGTGATAGCTAGACTCGTGCTGTCCAGGATCCAAGCCTGGATTGAGGGGTAGGATATTTTGTCTCCTCTCCAAGCTGGGTTCCACACACACACGAGTACCAGAGATCAGGTTTTTAGATTTTTTTTAATTTACTGGCGGGTGGTAATCCTTAGAGGTGGCACTCTTTTCGCGCCATTTGTCGACCTTAAGTCGACATTTGATTTAGTACCGTGCAATAAGATGTGGAGTGTTTTTGCTGAACAAGGTATGCCACTGGATGTATTGGCTTTTTTAATTAAACTCCATGACGCAAATTTTGCCCAAGTCCGGTGGGGACAACAAGGTAAAGTTACAGATAGGTTTCCGATACACAGAGGGGTACGGCAAGGGTGTGTCCTAGCATCAACATTGTTCTCGTTGTATATTAACAGGGTGATCCAGTACATTAAAAACCACCCTACCGATGCACCCAAATTTGATGGCAAACTGATCCCTTTGCTAATGTTTGCAGACAACATTAATATCTAAAATGCAGCAAGGCCTACAGAAGGCTATTGTGCATTTTGAAGTGTTCTGCTGGGATTATGACCTTCCCATCAATGTGACCAAGACTAAATTTATGGTCATGCACAAGCAAAAGCTTGTGAGAGGGAGGGTTGCTATGAACGGCGAATTGTTAGAACAGACCCAACTCTTTTCCTATCTTGGCATAACTCTGGGTTCGAAGTTAGAGTGGAAACTCCACATTAACCAGCTGGTTACTAAACATGCTCAGCTAGCAGGTGCTCTAATAAAGGAACTGTGCCTCTCAGCCACAAAACCCATCGCCCCAGCTCTAAAAATGTACACTACCAAAATAAGCGCATCTATTCTTTTTGCGGCAGAATTATAGGGGTTTAGTAACTTAGCTCAACTCACGATCTCTCAAAATAAGTTTGTGAGGGGATTAGATGGTCTTCCTCCATCTACGCCACTTCTGCCCCTCTATGATCTAGGTTGCCAACGACTAGAGGACATGGTATGCTTTAGACCTGTGGCCTATTGTAGGAGACTTTGGGTCACACCTGAACTCTCCCAGTACGCCCAGGCCATCCTCGAAGTCCGAGAAGCAGATACTGCCAATAGAATTTTATGGTTGAGAGAGGTCAAGGCAGTTTATACTGCTATGGGTCTGAGCTTACTGTGGGAGAATCCTACTGTTAATTCTTTTCCAACTAGAAAGGCTTTCAGGGAGCTATATTGGTCAATAGTTTCAATGCGAAATTTCAGAACTTGCATTGGCCCATCACTCACAAGAAACTTCCTCGAGCTTAAACAAGAAACTACTTACGAGGGCTACTGGGATTTTATCACACTTACCGAAGACTGGAAATGGTACCACCAATACAGGTTGGGCAGCCTTCTTGTCAATTCTTTTACCGGCAAATGGCAAGCTAAAACTAATATATGTTGTCCATTCTGTCCATTTCAGCCGGAAAGCATAGCCCATATCTTGTTTATCTGCCCAGAGTATAAATATCCCAGGCACAAGTGGCTGAAGCCCATTTGCTTGCTGAAGGGTATTACTACTGGAGCAGAGCACTAAGGATTCTCCAAATCGACTGCTCAGAACCTATTGTAATTGCTGTTGCAAAATATTTACATTGGATATGGGCAATACGGATTAGAAAGCTACATCAGAACTAAAACTGTTTTATCTAGTTTATGCTTTCCTTGTGTATAATTAATTCTGTGATGTTTACTGATCTTTGACCTTGGACTTTTTTTTATTTTTTAACGTACTTTATAGGTTTTTATATCATGTTTTAAAATTACATTATTACATATTGTATGGATTAAATTGATGACTTAATCTTCTAGTACCGATGCCCTGTCACTCTCAATGTATGTTTTATGTCTTTTTAATGTGTACAGTCTTTTATGATATGCTTATCGTAATAAAGACTTCTTTGAATTGAATTGGCCCATTTTGTGTAGTATTCTGACAGGACCACTAGATACTTAAAGTTGCTTTCCAAAATATTGAGTGGGCCTAAAAAGTCAATGGCAATTTTGGACCAAGGTGCTTCAGGAATGACTACCAAATGCAATTCATTTTAACAAGTTTTCCAATGTTTGTCAGCTCCTACACATTGTACACATGCATCAACAAACAAATTTACATTAGCATCCATCTAGGGCCACCAGTAATAACAGTTTTTTGTTTTTTGTAATAGTGGTACCCAGGTGTCCTTTATTTGCCAAACGAATCAATTTCTTCCTAAATTGACAATGTGATACAAACAAAGCATATCATTCTCAATAGTAAACTCTTCAGCTACTTGTAGGACATGTTTTAAATTATTGACTACATTCCTTAATGGTGGCCAATTACAAGTAAAAAACTCCATCACTTTTTGAAAAATGTTGCCCTCTTTTAATGCATCTCACCACTCCTTTTCTGAAATATTCCCTTTACTAAGGGTAACTGCATATATAGGAGCCACAACACATTCCATGTCTTCTAAACACTTGATCAAGTAACTGCAATCTGGACAAACAGTCAGCATGACTATTCAATCCACCAGAATATGTCTGATTTTAAAATTAAACTCCTGCAATTTTGCAATTAATCTGACTAATCTGGAAGATGCTTTTCCATTACCTCTGCCACACCCGTCCATCATATAAATAAGCGTTTCATGATTGGTTACCAATTCAGAATATTTTCCCCACAGGTACATCTTTAGCTTTTGGACCGCTCAAACACATGTTAGTAATCATACTGTAGAAACACTCGGCATTCTTTAATCTTATAGATATGAATGCTACATTGTGCTCTTGCCCCATTTTTTCTGTGTAAATACTGCACCAATGCCTACGGCACTTGCATCTACGGTAATAATGGTTTTTCCATTGGCATCATATGGATGCAAAGCTGGTGCATCAACAATTGCATTTTTAGTATCTTGAAAAGCACCATCCTGATCTTTAACGTAAACAAGCCTAGCACCTTTCCTCAACAACTTTCACATAGATTCTACCTTGTCTGAATATCCTACTATAAACTGTTAATAATATTCATTGAATCCCTTAAATGATTTTAGTACTTCTCTGTCATTTGACTTTGGTGCAACTCTTATTGCCTTGACCAAATCATCCTTGGGTTTAATTCCATCTGCAGTTAGCATATTATCTAAATATTCAATTTTATCCTGTAAAAATTAGCATTTAGAGTTTGAGACAGTCATACCTTTTTTGCTAAGAATTGCAAGGACAATATTCAAAATTTCATTATGCTCTTATATGGTACATGCATGTACCAAGATATCATTTTCAAACTTTTCCATGCCTTTTACATCCTTTAAAATAACATCGATTAATTTCTGAAAGACACTGGCAGCAGATGCTAGCCCAAAAGGTAACCTCATGTATCTGTAGGCACCAAAAGGAGTCACAAATGTTGTATAATCCTTGGAATCTTCTGATAATTATACTTGGTGATATGGTGACTTGAGATCTATCAAAGAATAACATTTTGACCCACAAGTTGCAGCCAGCACTTCTTGAATTTCGGGTAGTGGATGGTAATCCACTTGTATTTTTTTATTAAGAGATCTCAAGTAAGCACAACCTAATTTCTCATTTTGATCAGTCAGTGGATTCAATAACACCTTCACTACTAATTTATCCAGTAACATTTTTAACTCACTTCTTACTGATAGAGGCACTGGTCTTACTTTGTGTTTGATGAGTATTGCCTTGTCTTTTAGTTTAATGACATGTTCAAACCCTTTTACACACCCAATATGATCCGCAAAGTCTGATTTATTATTGCTTAATACGCGGTCCAGGGTTATTTGTCCTGCTACTTCACTTACATAAGAGTCTGGTATATCACCCAGAACAATGGGTTCAGGTGAACCTGCTTTTAAAATGTTTCCATGTTTTCCTGAATCCTTCCACCTTAAAATGTTCCTGCACCTTTCAGCAACATAAATGTTGGTAGTGATGATCCTTTCTTTAAAACGTAACTAGTCCTAAAAAAAAAAACTAACACTTCAATGTCAATTTCTTCAAGTGTCTTTGGATTATCGTCAGTATCCTGTAGTTTGACCAAATGTGAATACTTATAATATGTTTGATCAGATATAAAGCTTATAGGTGACCCAGAGTCTGCCATAACATTTAACTCATTTTTTCCTATATACACTGTTTCTAGTGGTGATCTAAATTTATCGGCACCATGAGTTCTATGTTAGAGCAGATTTCTTCATCAAACCAAACAACTGCACTTACTTTTACCTTAGTAAAATTACCACTTTTAATATTTTAACAAACAGAATCAAAATGAACAAACTTACGACACTTAATACAACCTTTGGTGACAGCTGTGGATCCTTGAAAATCTGCCATACAACTCTTAGAGCCACACCTGTAACAAATACAAGTTTTGTTATCATCATTTCTATTACTTTTAAACCTGTCACTTGGTCTATTTTCATCTTTCATTTTCCCTTGTAAAGAAAACACATTAGATGATTGCATACTATCTGAGGCCAATACTTTAGCTAGAATCAAAGAGAACTCAATGCCTACAGCAATGTCAATCATCTCTTGTAAAATTGGATTTCTACATGCTAATATTCATTTTGTATTTTCCTAGAATGACAATGAAAAACAAATTGGTCTCACATATAAATGTCAACCATTTAATTGATTTTGCAACTGGATGCAAGTACACTTAGGGCCCGATGTAGGTAAATGCCATTTACCGATTTTAAAATACCGAATCCTACCGATTCGGTATTTCAAAATCGGTAAATGGTATGTAGGTCCCAACATCTGGATTCGTTACCGAATCCTTAACAATTCTTTAATTACCGATTCGGTAAATACCGAATCGGTAATGCCCATTCATTCCTATGGGCTTTGAAGCCCATAGGAATGATTAGGCATTACCGATTCGGTATTTACCGAATCGGTAATTAAAGAATTCACAAGGGTGCAGGGGGTGTCACTTTGACACCCTCTGGCACCCCCAAAACAGGCACAGGTGCCATGTGGCAGGCAGACCTGCCCTAAGGGCAGGTCTGCCTGTCACATGACATAGGTGTGCATGCACACATGTGCGTGCACACCGGAATCGGTATTTTACCATGGATTTGTATTCCATGGTAAAATACCGATTCTGTAAGCCATGTGCAGAAGGTACATTGCCTACCTACATTGCATTTTCGGAAATTTTACCGAATTGGTAAATATTACCGAATCAGTAATTATTTTACCGATTCGGTACATATTACCGATTCGGTACATTTACCGATTCGGTAATGATACCAATTCGGTAAAATTACCGAAAATGTGCCCCTACATCTCGGTAGCCCTTTACCGATCGGAAACGGCCGAAAATCGGTATTTTCGGCCGATTCGGATCGGTAAAGGGCTACCTACATCGGGCCCTAAGTGCTTTGATATACTCCTCTATATTTTCATCTTCCAATTGTTTATGCATGCAAAATCTGTGTCTTCTTACCATTGCATTTGGTTCCTCTGTGAATTGTTTCAGCAGGCAATTAACTTCTTCTTGATACTCATCCAAATGTATGACTTGAACTGGCGCATTTTCATACTCCGGTAAACTATCAAACATTTCTTGACCTGCGTTACCAAGCAACCCAAACATTAAAGCTTTTGGAAAGGGGCGACCAACTTGGTCCCCCCGAACGTATGGCTGAGTGCCTCGATCCCCCCGGGAAGCCATTTTTGGGCGGGAGGCGCGTCTCGGCTGGTATGCCCGAAGCGGCGTAGCCGGGGCGCGCCTGTTCCCGCCCTAGAGTGGGCTGGCCTAGACACTGACGCAGCCAGCCACGCCCTCGGGGCAGGCAGGGGCGGGTATACGCCCGCCCTGAAGACGGATAAAAAGGGACGCAAGACCAGAAGACGGCCTCTTGTTCTTGTGCTCTGAAGCTGCACCTCCTCGCTGCACGTGAGCTCGGGACAGAACGAAGAGCCAATTTTGAGCGTTTTAATCTTTCTTTTTGTCTTCTAGATACTTCGTTTGAAAAATGCCCAAGAAAGGCGCGAAGAGAATGTCGACTGACCAGATGGTTCGGGTTCTCATGAAAGAAATGTCCGAGATAAAGAAGCAGTTGGCGGGGCGAGACGGTGAGGAGGGATCGGGGCGTCCACCGGCCGGAGGGAGGCCTAAGAGGCCGAGAAGGGGGCCGGTCGGGGGAGACGTCCCGGTTCCCTGTTCCCCGCTCGAGCCGCCAGCCCCGGTACCGGCCCCGGTACCACAGGAAGGGAATCCGATTCCGGTCGTAGTCACCCCGACATCCGCTGAGGATATGCCTCCCGAGTTGGCGGCACAGTTAGCAGCGTGGTTGGGGGACAGTAGCGAGGGCGCCACGGCTGCCGAAGCGCAAGCACTAATGAAACAGTTGCGCGAGAAACGTGATACAGCCAAGGTGCCCGCGCCGGATGCGGTGATGGTCAAGCCACGAGGGGCGGAAGTAGCGTCCGGTGCAGGTAAGCGGCCATTGCCGATCGCAAGGGATGAGTCAACACCCTCTCGTAGAGAAAAATTGGGGCAACATGTTCCTTTGGCAATAAAGGAAAGGATTTGGGCGGGGGAATACGTAAACATTTTCTCCCTGCTCGTTGATCATTATGAGGTTGAAACTGTTAAGGGTCAAAAGGATCTGATGCATCCGAGTGTTTGGCGCGCAAAAATGGCCGCCTTTAAAGTGAATGAGAATATTGGCAACTGGGGTAATGCTTGGGGAGTTTTTACGTCAATTTTGGGGGAACGTAGGCCTGAATTGCTCCCTGAATTTCCAGTATATCAGTCACGAATTATGGGGTACTCGACATCGCACCAAGGTAACCAATGGTTCTGTTATGACAACCTTTTCAGGAAAGCGATGGAGCATAACAAAAGTTTAACCTGGGACTGTTACGATTCTTTGACATGGAATAAAATGAAAGAGTCGGGGATGTTGAAAGTGCCGTTGGTGGGGAGTACTGTTGGTGAGTCCTCCCGCCAAAATGGGGGGACGCCCTTTCGGTCGGGTACGGGTACAGACGATTATCCGAGACCCGCCGGCAATACAGGGAAGAGGGGTTTCTGTTTCAATTTCAACAAAAGTAAATGTACTAGGCCCCCGGGATCTTGTAAATTCAAACACGAATGTAGTGGTTGTGGGGCACCCCATCCTGAGTCCTCGTGCAGAGCCAAATCGGGTGAAAACGGGGGTAGAGGAGGCGCCAAACAGGTCTAATATAGTCCGAGGGGCGCCTTTACCAACCCCGATTGATACCCTGGCGATGATTCCATGGCTCAGCGAATACCCAGATCGTACTTCTGCTGGGGTGCTACGAAACGGTTTTTCATATGGTTTCCGCATCCCGGTGGGGGACTTTCAGGGTGTCGGGACGTGCAAAAACCAGCTTTCCGTCTTGCAGCATACGGCTGTAGTACAGGATAAGATCCGGAAAGAGGTTACCCGAGGTCGGGTTGCCGGCCCGTTTAGTGTTCCCCCGGTACAGAATTTTGTTTGTTCTCCTTTAGGGGTGGTCCCCAAGAAGGACCCAGGTGAGTTTCGATTGATTCACAATTTATCAGCTCCTCATGGCCTTTCTGTAAACGACGCAATTGATCCAGAGATATGTTCGGTGCGGTACGCATCATTCGATGAGGCCGTAGCCATTTTGAATCGCCTGGGGCCCGGGGCGCTGATGGCGAAATCAGATATCGAGTCAGCGTTCCGTTTGCTCCCGGTATACCCGGAAGACCAACGTCTTTTGGGATTCATGTTTCAAGGTTCGTATTACATGGATAGGTGTATGCCGATGGGGTGCTCTATATCTTGTGCATATTTCGAGAAATTCAGTAGTTTTCTACAATGGGTTTACACGAAGAAAACGGGTTTTCGGAATGTGATGCATTACCTCGATGACTTTCTGTTCCTTGGGGCCGCTGGGGATGATGAATGTGCCCGGGCCTTGAATGAATTTTGTGTTTTAATGAATCAATTTGGCGTGCCATTGGCACCAGGTAAAACTGTGGGTCCCACGACTTGCCTCGAGTTTCTCGGGATCGAGTTGGACTCTAGTGAGGGTTGTTTTCGTTTACCAGCTGCCAAAGTGTCGAAATTCAGGGCAGCCCTGCAAATGTGTATTACTGCATCTAAAGTTACGCTGCATCAATTGCAGCAATTGGTGGGGAAGTTGAATTTTGCCCTAAGGGTGATCCCAATGGCCCGCCCCTTTTCCCGTTCGATTGCCCAGGCGATGGTCGGCCTAAAGGAGGGTCATCATCGCACAAGACTATCGGCTGAGGTCCGCCAAGATATGCGTATTTGGTTAGCATTTTTGGCGGATTTCAATGGTCGAGTCGTCTGGAACAAACCAGCCTTGTCCTCTAAAGAGCTTGGTCTATGGACGGATTCAGCGGGAAGCATGGGCTTTGGCGCCATCTTCGGCACAAAATGGTCGGCACAAAGGTGGCCAACATGGTGGCATGAAGAGGGGCTGACGAGTAATATTGCTTTCCTTGAACTGTTTCCCATTTTGGTGGCCATCAGAACCTGGCCCGATGGATTCAAAAATCACTCTGTCATATTTTGGTCTGACAATATGACCGTTGTAGAATGCATCAATAGTCAGGCAGCACGTTGTAAAATGATTTTAAGGCTGCTTAAAGAAATTGTCTTACTATGTATGCAACTGAACGTGGTATTCAGAGCGAAACATGTCCCAGGGGTGATGAATCAGGCGGCTGATGCACTGTCTCGTTTTCAAATACAGGCTTTCTCGGGTTTCCTTCCCTCGGCGGACCCAGAGCCGGCACCCTTTCCCGAAGCTCTCTGGTCTCTCGGTGCCCCGAACTTCGTTACCTCGTGGGAGAGAGTCTAGCACCAAGAACGAGGAAGGCATACGAAGGGGCGTTTCGGGCCTATTTAGCCTTTTTGGGGACTGAGAGAGGGGGTCTTTGGGGGCACGAGGATTGGGTAGTACATTTTCTGATGTCCTTGCGTAGGGCTGGGAAGTCGGTGGCTACAGCCCAGAGGCATCGTGCTGCCATTTCCTTTGTTGCCAGGGCCCATAATATCCAGGACCCGACAGCGTCTTTCGTGGTACAGAAAGCGCTACGTGGGTGGCAACGCCTTGAGGGTCGCAGAGTAGATGAGAGGCGCCCGATAGGTCTGGATAGGTTGGCCCAGTTGCTGGCCACACTCCACGCCACATGCTCGTCTCAGTTCGAGGCCTGTTTGTTCCGAGCTGCTTTTACGCTTACATTTCACGGGGCGATGAGGATAAGTGAGCTGGTGGCAAGGAACAAACAGGATGTGGTGGGGGGTTTGTGCCGGGAACACGTTCAGATCAGGGGTGAGACGATGACTGTATCCTTTGTCAAGTCAAAAACCGATCAAGGTGGGGTGGGAGACTGCATAGTCATTCGCAGGATTCCAGGGTCCTCCATGTGTCCGGTGAAGTGTTTAGAAGATTACCTAGCACGAAGGGTGGCATCATGGGGAGGGACATTGTTGAGACACGCGGACGCCACCCCACTGACGAAGTTTCAGTTTCAGCGGGTGCTCGCGATGTCAATTACCGCAGCGGGCTTGGACCCGGGTGAGTTTGGGACCCATTCCTTTCGGATAGGGGCTGCCACTGAAGCTACAGCCAGGGGTCTTAATGTGGAACAAGTAAAACGAGTGGGGCGTTGGTCCTCCAATTGTTATAAGAGGTATGTGCGGTTGCACATGTTGTGAAGCTGTAATAATGTACTCACGCTTCTTGTCTTTTGTTTGGTTTTCAGTTACGCAAGCCTTCGAGGCGGGGCGGACTATGCAGTCGACCCAACACCAGGCCAGCGGTCAGACATCACCGGCTGTGAGAAAGGAGGTGTGGGTCGTGGGCCACTCATACGTGAGGCGTGCCGCAGACGTATTCGAAGCAGGTGACACGATTCACGTAGCTGGGTAATACGGGTACAGAATGTCCTGCTACGGAAGGGGCGGTCTCTGTATTGACCAGTTTTAGGCATTCTTTGAGGGTTTGTTAGGGCGGACGAGGTCACCGCCGTCTATAGTCATAGTACATTTAGGGGGCAATGATTTGGTCACCACCGGTAGACGACTTCTCCTGGAGGCAATGCTTTCCACTGTAAGTTGGTTGGCGAGGAAAGTTCCGGGGTGCATAATTGCGTGGTCTCATATGATCCCACGAAAAGTGTGGCGGGGGGCTGTTTCGATCCCTGCTTTGAACCATTCTGTTAGAAAACTTAATAACAAAGTGAGTAGGTTGTTTCGTTCCAGGACATTGCATTCTATCTCGCACGGTTGTATTAATGATGACAGTATGTATCTAGGGGATGGTGTGCACTTGTCTCGGGTGGGAAATGAGTTACTCATAGGAGACTTCTTAGCATGGTTAAAAACGTTGAAACATGACCTTTAGCTAGGAGTTTTAAGGGGGGCACCGGATAGCCGGTCAACTATTCGGGCCTGTGGCGGTAAGGTCATGATCGGTGAGCACTAATTAGTAGATCCCTATGAGTGGGCGTCACCCAACACGGATGGGAGCGCTCGGGAGAGGTGGCCATTGGCCCCTCAATGGGGAGGCGGTCCCTTCTAAGGATGGGTCGCCGGAAGTAAAGGAAAGGCGGTCAAGGCCCCTTCCTTTGTAGGAGGGGTTACAGCCCCCTCCTGGGGAATTTCCCGGGGCCAGTGACATCTGCGACGGCAGATGCGGTAAGTTGTGTGGGGTTGGGATAAGGTCTACGGTACCTTCTAGATACCTCACACGAGTATTCGAACGACCTTTAACTGGCGTCGAGTCTTTAGGTGCCCCCGTCAAGTCAAGGGAAATTGGTAATAGTTGCACTTGAGGTACGCCTCCGTGCTGTCGCCCAGCCCAAGTGGGAGGGGTAAGTCTGGTTAGGGATCTTGACACCGGTTATGACCTTGCCGTTGGCCCTTAAACGTTAGGTTGTACAATTTCAATATGTCAAGTAATGTTTGTAGGATGCTAGTTCGGCTAGAAGAACCTCTGTATTAGAGAATCTGTTAAGGTTAGCCAAACATCGCAATATGGTAATGAAATTGTACATAACATGAAACGTTTAATGTTTTAATTTTTGTTTTAATAAATACGGCCGGGATGGTCACTCCATCCCACTTCCAAAAACTTAAGAACTGTTTCCGGTTTCCCTCCTTTGGGGATTGTGTTGAGAGGGGGTGGCGGGTATCTCGGCCATATGGAAAGGGGCGACCAACTTGGTCCCCCCGAACGTATGGCTGAGTGCCTCGATCCCCCCGGGAAGCCATTTTTGGGCGGGAGGCGCGTCTCGGCTGGTATGCCCGAAGCGGCGTAGCCGGGGCGCGCCTGTTCCCGCCCTAGAGTGGGCTGGCCTAGACACTGACGCAGCCAGCCACGCCCTCGGGGCAGGCAGGGGCGGGTATACGCCCGCCCTGAAGACGGATAAAAAGGGACGCAAGACCAGAAGACGGCCTCTTGTTCTTGTGCTCTGAAGCTGCACCTCCTCGCTGCACGTGAGCTCGGGACAGAACGAAGAGCCAATTTTGACCCACCCACCAGCCCCTGAAGACAGCCAGTTGTTTGTAATAAAGTTGATTAATTTTGCTTGTGTTCTCGTTTCCAGGTTGGAGTATCATGTTGATATTGAGTTAATAAAGAATGGTCTGTTTGAGTACGTTTTACCATTAAAGAGATTCAGATTTAGTGTTGAATTTTATGCATGCCCTTTCGGTCATAGTGGCCAATGTATTCTGAGTTTTAGTTAGCACTGTCGTATTTATTTGGTAGGCGGTAAGGTCATGATCGGTGAGCACTAATTAGTAGATCCCTATGAGTGGGCGTCACCCAACACGGATGGGAGCGCTCGGGAGAGGTGGCCATTGGCCCCTCAATGGGGAGGCGGTCCCTTCTAAGGATGGGTCGCCGGAAGTAAAGGAAAGGCGGTCAAGGCCCCTTCCTTTGTAGGAGGGGTTACAGCCCCCTCCTGGGGAATTTCCCGGGGCCAGTGACATCTGCGACGGCAGATGCGGTAAGTTGTGTGGGGTTGGGATAAGGTCTACGGTACCTTCTAGATACCTCACACGAGTATTCGAACGACCTTTAACTGGCGTCGAGTCTTTAGGTGCCCCCGTCAAGTCAAGGGAAATTGGTAATAGTTGCACTTGAGGTACGCCTCCGTGCTGTCGCCCAGCCCAAGTGGGAGGGGTAAGTCTGGTTAGGGATCTTGACACCGGTTATGACCTTGCCGTTGGCCCTTAAACGTTAGGTTGTACAATTTCAATATGTCAAGTAATGTTTGTAGGATGCTAGTTCGGCTAGAAGAACCTCTGTATTAGAGAATCTGTTAAGGTTAGCCAAACATCGCAATATGGTAATGAAATTGTACATAACATGAAACGTTTAATGTTTTAATTTTTGTTTTAATAAATACGGCCGGGATGGTCACTCCATCCCACTTCCAAAAACTTAAGAACTGTTTCCGGTTTCCCTCCTTTGGGGATTGTGTTGAGAGGGGGTGGCGGGTATCTCGGCCATATTTCCTTGCTGCATCATATGCTTTCCCATCGATGGCCACAAGTTAAGTTTTTTAAAAGATCTGTGCCAGTTCTTTCATTGCATAGGTGGTTTGCCTGTTTCATTTAAAGATACAGCCGGTTGACTAATAGTGTTGCTCTGTGCCATGATGTTTTTTAATTCTTTAATAATATACTTTCCCTCCAAAAACAAAAGAAGAAGAAAAAACGTCCTTCTCCTATAATTTCACGGTACAGTCAATTCTGCTTAAGAGATAAGATTCTCACAGCCACACAGTAATAAATTCTTCAGGAAAATCAGTGCCTCTTAGTATAAAATTTTGCTCACCACTGCTTAGGGAAATTATTAAACGCCGATGCACTTTGCCAATTTCCCATGATGATGCTGAAAACACCATTCTGACAAAAGTTAGGCAAAATACACAATGCGGGCCAAATTAAGATGGTGGCAAGTCGTGTTACACTCGCGTAGTGCATGACATTTAATAATGAAACGCTCTTCAAATTCAGGCAAGAACGATCGTGTGGCGCATTATCAGTTGCTACTGACAACAAGGTAGCACACATTTATGAAACTGAATTCGAACAGGCATCTAAGCAACTGCTGTTCTCCTGTTTAATCGTTGCTTCAACAAATAGTAATTATTCCAGTACCATTAATTTAAACAGAGGTACAAAGTGCCACAAAATGTCAAATGATGCTTGTACTTTAATTAGGCTGTTGTTCAAGTTCTAGTATCCAGTTGGAGTCTAATGCGTTAGATTCAGATTTTCTAAAAGGTGTAATTCTTCCTCTGCTGGGGACCTCCTTTTCAACTCATTGCCAAATTGTTATGACAGCATTCACCGCAAGATAATGTAAGTAAGACTTTATTAACATATATGTATTGTTGTAGCGCAAACATTTCGGTCCACTTGAATTTCTACTTCAAATGATCAAGATATTTTATCTCAGAACCTCAGCTTCCATACTAAACTCACTAGGTCCTCTGATGGAACTTGTCTGTGCTGAAAGTGACTAGAATATTTAGGGGATGAACCCTTATTATATGAGGACCTGGAATAAGATAATACTTGGATGACCTGGTACATAGCATTTCTGTGACTGGTATACACCCTAAGTTTTCTTTAGTAAAAGCTATCCACGACGTTCTACCTCCTAAAGACAGAGACTCTCTCAGATCCTTCTTCGGGATGAGTGAATATTATTCCAAGTTCATACATGGTATTCTATCACTGTCCAACCCCTCAGGAATTTATTAAAGAAAATGTTAATTTTATCTGGGATGACCTTGCTGAGCATGCCTTCAATACTGTGAAAATGTTATCACTAACGCCCCAGCGTTGTATGCTTTTAAACCAGGTGCAAGATGTTTGGTCACTGTAGATGCCAGCCAAAAGGGTATATATAGGAGCAGTTCTCTCCCAATCTTATGGTAATAATGAGAATACAGTTGCTTTTGCATCAAGGTTATTGAAGTTATCAGAATCCTGGTACAGTACGATTTGGTCTGTTCCTGGGCTATTAAGAAATTTAAGACATATCTCTGGGGAATGAGTTTTTCTTTGTTTATTGATAACACACCACGTATTCCCCTTCTCAACAGAGATGTTCAGGTAAAGCTTCCTTCAGATTGGTAAGATTATTATCTCGACTACACGAGTATAATTTCAAGATTGAATTCATTCCAGGGAGCAGAAATTCTATGGCTGATTTCTTGTCAAGAATGCCTATCCATGAGGATAATTGTACCACGAATGAAGACAAGGAGGTTGAGTCTGTGGTGGCCTCTTTGGATGACATTTTAAACACATAGTTTGGTATCTCGTGATGAATGGATGTCTGCTGTTACAGAAGACAATACCTTGTCTCAAGTTATGAAGTTTATCATTCAAGGTTGGCTCAAAGAAAGATGTTTTCCCTCTCCTTTGAGACCATTTTCTCAGATCTCAAGTGAACTCTCCATAGTGAATGGTTTACTGTTTCACAATGACTTACTTGTTTCCCCATGCCAATTAGTTCAAAGTAATCCCAAGCAGCTCACTCTGGTCATCTAGGAGTTGGGGCCACCTCAAAAAATCTTAAACAGTATTTTTGGTGGCCCTCAATGGATTCACAAGTTGCAGCATGGCTATCTTCCTGTAGTGCATGTTTTTTGTCTGATAAACATTGATTCACACATAAAACCCCGTTGCATACAGTACCTTTACCAGAGGAACCTTGGGCAAAAGTTGCCCTTGATTTTTCCGGTCTGTTCCATTTGTTATCATCTGATAAAAAAGAGTTGGTAATATTGATTGACTATTTTTCAAAATGGATTTTCTTTGATTTTGTTCCTCAGGCTAATACTGCCTCAGTGATTAAGGGCCATATGTTGGGGGGCTATTTCCTGCCCTCTCCGGGATTTCAGTGTGCAGTGTGGCATTGTATAAAAATCTTTGCTATCTTTGGCCTAATAAACACTCCAGCTGTAGTAGGGCCCCGACTTCACCTCCTGGTGCAGGGTAGGCTGTGCTTTATGGCACGCATGGAGGGAGGTATGATCTCGGCTGCATCTCTGGCCTC
The DNA here is from genome assembly GCF_964263255.1 of Lissotriton vulgaris. Classification (NCBI taxonomy): domain Eukaryota; kingdom Metazoa; phylum Chordata; class Amphibia; order Caudata; family Salamandridae; genus Lissotriton; species Lissotriton vulgaris. The sequence continues at coordinate 1,608,521,559 of NC_141693.1, read as the reverse complement.
GAACAGTGCCCCCTGCTATTACTAGTGAGCGAGAGGCACAGATGTGGTGGTGGTGGTATTGGTGGTGGTGGCATTGGTGGCGGTGGTATTGGTGGTAGTGGTGGTATTGGTGGTGGTAGTGGTGGTACTGATAGTGGTGGTGGTGGTGGTACGGGTGGTGGTGGTACTGGTGGTGGTACTTATGGTACTGGTGTTGGTACTGGTACGGGTGGTATTAATTAAACAAACAAGTGCTGCAGCTAAAGTGAAAGCGGACCGCGCTGCAAATAAAATAAAAATTAGTGCTTAACGACTTATGAAGGAGACCATGCAATGCCACAAGTGAAAGATCCAGTCTTCATGGGAGGAAATAAAGGGTGACCGGGTAGAAACAAGGAGGGACTAACAAGCCTCATTATCAATCGGAAGCCAGTATTTACCAAGGACAATGACACCATCCAATCAAAAATATGGGTGGAGTAAAGGCGAGGCTTCCATAGCTTACTCAACTACTGCATGTTTCACAGAGTGAACAGCGCAAGCGTGCTGCGGCTAGGCTCAACCTAAAAATCATGAGATTAAAATGTATAACATTTATTGCAAGAGAGAAAAGAGTAATACATGCATAGGGGGATTAAGGGTTATATGTTTATTATTCTGAACAATTAAATATTTGCACCATTTAGCTTTCTTACAAAACTAATATTAGCTAGGCTGGCAAAGCTCAAGTAGCTCTACTGAGAGTTATTAAGGAGGCCAAAACTTATATATTGTAGATTTCTTGCAGTTCACAAGCAAATGGATGCAGTTAATTTTGATAATGTATTTTAGTTTTACGCATCAAAGAGGTCCAAGAAGATACATGCCATGATGTAATGTAACTTCGCTTAAATCAGAAAATATGCCATTATTGTAATCAAGATTCTGGACACAAACATACAGTCCTGTGTTCTTAACATGTCGAAATTGCAGACTTTCGTAGAAAGTAATATATTCACCAACACTTCTCCATTTGGGCTGCGGCAATTGGAGAGACCTGCTTTTCCCGCTGGAGGATAAACTACTGTTGTACTCCGGAAGGAGCAGTGCTGCAGAACCCCCGACAAACCGCGGAACAGCAACGAGCAGTGGGCGAACCGGGAGCTATCGGATTCGGAGGAGTCGGAAGCTTCCGAAGTAAACCCAGGTACGAGACTGGAGCGGAGTGAGGGGTGAGAGGCGTGCAATATACGAAATAAGGAGGACATCGACCACCTCTGCTATTTCGTAAAGCTTTGATTGATAATTTATTGGTGCGATGGCGTCGGACACAGTGAAAGAGCGGGAACAGGCTGCACTAGCAATGTTCAAAGATATACCAACAGCGCAAAATAAACGAGAGAATATTGTGGCGTAGAACACTGAAATGAACACTAATTTGAGGGACAAATTTAAACTGCAAGAAAAAAAGAGCTGTATGTAACAGAGCAAATGGTGGGAAGCACGGTCGCTGAAAATGTACTTAGATGTTGATAGAGTCCCTCGAGGACTTAGAATATTATTAGCGCCAAGTTATGAAGAACCGCACCCGCTAATGATGCGGGAATGGGCGGAATGTAATCTCGACTCATCAAAACGTCTAATGGGGATTTTAATAAAATATGCAGAGATTGACCGTGCTACATTGCTAGAGGAAATAGCAAAAATCAGCGAAGAAATTGAAACAATGAAACAAAGGGGAGATGAAACAAAAATGAGGCATGAAATGATTGCAAGGCTTAAAAAAGAAGAAGACAAAATAAAAGAGCCTAAGACCTACATGTTTTTCAGGGATAAATCAGACTACGAGATGGGTCAAATTTTTACCTTCTCTAAAAAATATGAGGCGCTAAGAAACAAAAAAGACAGTCAAAGCTCCAATCGGGTAAATGCAAAACCCGGAAGAATGGATGCAGGATCATCGAGCACTATCCAAAGAGACCTAAGCTCAGTTCCTGATAGTGACTCAGATCGAGAAGGCACTACTCAAGTAAGCGGTCCTAAACGCACCCTGAACGAGGAACTTTCTTTTTTATACGAGGACCGGAGACAAACACTCCGGCCCCGCATACAACGCACAAATTACAATCAATCAAGAACTGGAAGCGGAAACTACGCAAGGCCAAAAGAAACAGGCACAAACTACAAAAAAAGAGGAGGTTGGAGGTGGGGAAAGTAAACATGCCTCCCTCCTCCAATGAGAAAAAGACAATTGTGAATTGATTCGAGGTACAACTAAATGAAAAGGAAAATGCAATACTCAGTCTGGGTTTAACTTACTGTCCTGCCAATGATTTTAGTTATGTGAAAACAAGACTAGATATATTTAAAGGCACAAGAAAATTAAAATTGCAAAAATATCATCTTCTAAATAACATCAATAAGACCAATGACCTGCAACAAACAAAAGAAAATGATGAAAACGTTCAAGGCAACACACAAATGGAGGAGATTTTCCATCAGGAAATGCAAGAACTATGGGACGAACAATCAAACGAGTCAACTCTAAATTTACATGAGCCCCAAACTAGTGCAATGCAAGATGTTTTCAATTCAGGTCTTACTACAATGTCTCGTCCTCTAACTAAATTCAGACCCAAGTCTACTTTCAACCCCATTATGTTAAAGGACTCTATCGATCTTTTTCATGACCAAGTAACAGCCTAGTTAAAGGATTTGAACATTAAAACTTACAGAGGCAAACGAAGATATAACAAAGAAAAAATGCAATATTCTGCCCTAATGTCTTAACTCAAAAAGAACAATAAAGTTATAATAAGACCTTCGGACAAAGGAGGCGATATTGTATTTATGACTAAGAAGATGTACACAAAGGAGGCGTACAATCAACTTAGTGACAGAGATTGTTATATGAGATGCAATGGCAGTGATTTAAAACAGATGTATACTTTGTTCAACAAAAAACTTTCGATTTGGAAATCAGAGAGCTTAATAACTGGACAAGAGTTCAAATTTCTAAAGAATAATTATCCAGTGGTACCTACCATCTACTTTGTACCCAAACTTCACAAGGACTCAAGGAATTCACCAGGCAAGCCCATTATCTCGACAAGAAATGGATGCCTGGAACACACATCCCAGTATGTGGATTTTTTTCTACAGAACCACGTCAAAACCTTACCATCATATGTAAGTGATACAAGTGACTTTTTGCGTAAAATTAAGGACTTGAAGTGGGAATCTGGGTTTCTACTGATGGCACTTGATGTTAGCTCACTGTATACGAGTATTAATCATACTGATGGTTTAAGAGCTTTGGAATATTTCTTGGAAAAATCTTTGGGTAATATGAGACAACATAAGATGATGATACTAGAAATGGTTGAATTTTGTCTAAATAACAACATATTTATGTTTAACACCTTGGCTGCTAGGTGTTTTCCCCTGCTGTGCTGCAGGCACCCACTTTCCCATTGTTTCATGACGAGCTCAGGTCGTCATCAGCACAGCTCAACCGTGCATCATGACGAGCTGAGCTCGTCATCAGCATCGAAAGGGTTAACAACCTCCTCTATAAACAACTGAGAGTAGTTGCCATGGGGGCCAGCTTCTCACCAAGCTATGCCTGCCTGCACATGGGCTGGTGGTAAGAGCTGGTCCTCATGACGCAACATCAAGAAGCTATGACTATCCATGTGTAAACATGGTTAAGGTTTATTGACAATTTATTTGTCATATGGGATGGTGACTTAGACACTGTGAAGGCTATTAATAACAACAAATTAAACCTGCACTTCACTGCAAATATAAGCACCACATCAGTAAGCTTCCTTGATACTGAAGTATTCATGGAAAATGACAGAATTGAAACCAAGCTCAACCGCAAAACAACAGCGGGTAACTTTACACTCGAAGCCAAGAGCTCCCATGTTAAACACCTGATTACCAGCATCCCCTATGGGGAGATGCTGAGACTGAGGCCGATCCACAGTAAGGAATGTGACTACTGGAGTCCCAACAGGATAGCAAACTAAGATTCTTAGAGCGGGGCTACACAGAAAAGGTGATTGATACAGCTATTACAAAATCGATGAAAAAAGAGAGGCTGGAATTGTTAATAACAGGTACAAACAAAAAGGGCAATGGAGAAGACTACACCACTGGTAGACAGACAGAAAACAAGACAGAAAAAGAAAAAGACAAAACATTCAGGATTGTTGTCCAATTTAGCCAACAACACAGAAAAATAGAATCCATAATCAAGAAAAATTGGCCTCTAGTGCTCAGCGACCCCATAATTGGTCCCAAACTACCCAAGAAACCATCGATCACTTACAGTGGAGGTAGCTCTATGCGGGATGAACTCATAAAGACAAGTCCAGAGGTCATTGAATCAGCCAATTGGCTGCAAACGCCTACTGGATTCTATAACTGCAAAGTCTGTAAGGCGTGCCAACAAGGTACAAATAAAACATCCTATATTTCACCCTTTGATCGGAAAGAACACAAAATCAGTAAGCTACTGACTTGCAAAACAGAATTTGCTGTTTATGTTTTATCCTGCCCCTGCAATCTGTTGTATGTGGGGATTACAAAGCTCCAAGTACACACAAGAATTTTGTAACACTTAAGGGCAATAAATAATCAGGATAATACCTACCCAGTAGCAAGATATTTCAAATCTAAACACAAATCCAATGGTCGTGATCTTAGATTCTTTGTAATTGACTCTGTTCCAGCAAGTAGGAGGGGTGGAAACAGAGAGGAAAAATTACGACAATTAGAAACCAGATATATTCTAGAATTAAACACAAAGCAGCCGTCAGGTCTGAATATGTCTGAGGATTTGTTTACCTGCCTTTGATTAACTGATCAAATGTCATCTCATGAACTCTTTTAGATATGAGGTTTTAGCAGAGTGAGTTTTAGACTATATTTATTGGATATTTATATATTGATTTGATAGTCTGTATTTTTTATGTACCCTTTTATACAAACCTTTTATGCATATTTATTATAAGCTAATTCTATCTTTTTTAGATGTAACTTTTAAGCTTATAACTTGCATTAATGAGGTTGTATCCATCTATGTGTACAGTGACTATCTCAAAGATGAACTATATTCATCTTTATTTATACAAATGTTTAGTAAATTAAGTAAACTCGTCAGAAAACACCTATCATGCGCTGCTAACCTTAAAAACTGTGAAATATGTTACTTGGGTATTCAAACCGATACTTTCAAAATCTTACATTCCCACACAAAAACTCTGTTCAGCACAAAGCACTTTGTAAGAGATTGATAACATCAAAAGCCTATTAGGTTACTGGGGCTCCAGTAACATTGCAGAAATACAATGTCCCTCAACAGTGACTCAAATGTATTTAAATGAGTCACAGAGAAATTAATCAAAAAGAGAAAAAAAGAAGGGATAATAAATAATGCATATATAAAAAAAGATATATATGTTGATCTTCGCACTCGTAATAAATAACCTATGCCGATAAAACAGCTTATTGGAGTAACTTAACCCTATTTTGCGAGATACATATACTTTTTTGCACTTTGCACATAGCACTTTTTGCACTTACACTTTATATTTGCACATTGGCTTTTTAACACTATTATTCTGCGCTATTTTATAATATGTGGCTCTTTTTTAATGTGCTTGTATTTATTGAAATTATTGACAAAGTATAACTGAAAATAGTTTTTACATTTTTCTGATTTATTTTGCATTGATCATAAGCATTGATCCTTTTTTGCATTTGATAACTTGAAAAGTAAAAAATTCACTTTTCTATGTCTATGAATGTAGAAGCCCTGAAGTCCAACGTCTCAAACATACTGAGTGTATTTAAGCCAATGCGTGCCTTTACACTGTGTCATGTGAGCAAGGCCCGAGGGAGGGGCCGAAACGCGTCATGGCGTCCATGAGCACCAAATAAACACTTAAAGCACCAAAGTGTGGTCCGTGCCCGTTTTTGGAGTGTGCTATACTGCATCAAGTGAATGGAATATTTGAATATACAAATATATATATAAATATATATATATCTATATATATATATATACACATATATAGATAGATAGATAGATAGATAGATAGATAGATAGATAGATACACACACACACAGGACCATATATATATATATATATATATATATATATATATATATATATATATATATATATATATATATATATATATATCCTAGCACATTCTGAAAAACGGCATTCTCGGACCACAGAATGACGGACCACCAGGCAGCAAATAAGTATTTCAGGATGATTTATTAACTCTTCTCATGGTTTTCTTCCGGCATGACGCATTTCGGTTAACAGGTAACCTTGATCACATGGCAACAATGCAGTATACTTCCTCAATAAATACTTAATTTTTTCATTCATTCTCACCACGTGGTGCATAAAAAGTGAAGACATATTTTTGCTGACAATCTCTATATTCACATGAAAATGCAATGTTACATTTACATGCACCTTTTTGTGCACTCGGTTTCAATCTATTATATATATATATATATATATATATATATATATATATATATATATATATATATATATATATATATATATATATATATATATATATATATATATATATATACATATATATATATATATATATATATATATGACCAAGGGCTGCAAAGCCCGAAACGCGTCATAGTTGGTTGGTTCCTGAAAAACTGAAAAAATAAAACTTACCTGGAAAGAAGCTGTGGTCTGTCTCCTGCTCCGCCGGTCCTGTGGGATTGGAGGTGGTATTGCGGAGTTCCTGCTGACTTTGGCGCCGGTTGTTGAATCTTCGCGAATTTCTCAAAGAAGATGGCCCACTCCGCTCCGCTCCTTCCCTGAAAGTCTCGAGAAGATTCGTCAAGCGGGGCTGAGAAAAAAGGGGGTCCCAAAACGTGTTTTCCTCATGTTAATTTCCATAGGACGATTAGACACGGCTACAGCCCGAACCGCTGAACGAAATTACACCAAATTTGGGAAAATGGTAGGGTCTGGTACGTAAATCACGTTTGTGGTTAAATGGTGTAAATCCCTCCAGTAGTTCCTGAGAAAATCAAAAGAAAAAATAAATATATATCTGGGCGGAGCCTAACCATACATCTCATCGTGAGATCTGATTGGCTGTCAGTACTTCATCCAAGAAGTGTTGGCAGCCATCTTGGGACCAATATACATGATAGCACCTCATTAAAAAGCATTGCAGTTAATAGAAGGTTTTAGGACTTTAGTTACATTATAAATCATTTGTTGATGGTACCATACTCATTTTAGGAACTGTGGTGTGTTCTAAGGTGATTTTACCATGTGAAAAAGCCTTCTGCTGGGATATCATAAATCATGTTTGAAAGAAAACTATTACCTCATGCTTTTACCACAGTGGTTTGGAAGGGGATCTATAAGCTAAACTGAAAGCATATTTTCTGTTAATTCACATTATCTTTCTCAGTCATGTGAGAATGAAGTCTGACATTCTCAGTAAAACATGTACATCCAACAAGGACAGAGACTGTCAGTTGATTCCTTTGTGTTCTACTGCAGCTTCTCAGAGTGTTCTAAAGAACAACTAGAGCGCTAACAGTCCTACTTATTACAAAGGTATGGCACTCCTGAAGCCATCTTGATTGGAATAAAGTGGTAACTCTTAAAACATTTAATTTAAAAAGGAACAAAATAAGGGGGTATATTTTGCCATAGAAAGTATGATTAGTGCTTCAGAAAGAAAAATTATAGCACATTTTGAGTGACTTCTCAAATCCTCTTCTATTTCATTAAAGAATTTTGACATGCAGACTGAAACATGCACTTTCAATACAAGCAGAAAACTTTCCTGGTGAGCAGTAGCTTTACTACACTGATCTAATAAGCAACTAGCGTGCTAACATTCTGAATTTATGGCAAATGTGTGTCACATCTGATTGCCTTCTTGGAGGAACCAAAGTAAATAAGCATTGAAAATGCAATAGATCTCGCCCTCGTTTAAGTTAAAGCCATTCTGTTTGTAATGAGGTGGCCTTTTAGCTTTGCTTTTATTAGTGTTTTTCAAACTTTCATGTAAATAACATGCATATGTATGCATATATGTATATGTATGCATGCATTTATATTTGTATGTATAGAGATATGCAGATTATATATGTATGTGTATATATATATATATATATATATATATATATATAAACCCAGATTGGTTCCGCTCTCCTCTTGTTCCTCGGCGCTGCTGGCAAGTGCGTTGCTTCACGCGGTAGAACCAAACCGCAATGTATTCAAGCTGCGTTTGTCCCCAGGGCCTCCCGGGTTCAAAACAAAAGAAGCCGCCACTCCAGTCAGGGTGTTTTTCAGAAATCCATCATTTTATTATTCGAACCTCTGCAGCATGTTATCACAGCGAAAACCAACGCGTTTCGTGAGCTCCCAACTCACTTGATCACGGTTGTTACAAACACTGTTTGCTGAGAATAATTTAAAAGGGAGTCCCTCCCCCCCATCGGTCACATGATTTCGACCATGTGTTTCTGTCACACTATGGCCTTCTGGGATTCGTAGTTTTGACATTACAAAATGTAATTTCATGTTATTTTCACAAGAAAAACTTTTTTCACACCCCTTTCCCGCTGGTTGACTGTTTTTGTAAATCCCTTTTCTGTTATTTACATTCACAATTTCTTATGTACAGGAAAGCTATACTTATTCTTTTTACTTTTTTCAGCTATGACCCAGTAAATTAAGATTTGTATCAGCTTTACAATGCAAAAAATAAATTTCAAAAGAAATTTAAAGCCCTCAAGTGGGCTGACTTAGTCATATGTATGCATTGCTTATCATACATATGACTAAGTCAGCCCACTTGAGGGCTTTAAATTTCTTTTGAAATTTATTTTTTGCATTGTAAAGCTGATACAAATCTTAATTTACTGGGTCATAGCTGAAAAAAGTAAAAAGAATAAGTATAGCTTTCCTGTACATAAGAAATTGTGAATGTAAATAACAGAAAAGGGATTTACAAAAACAGTCAACCAGCGGGAAAGGGGTGTGAAAAAAGTTTTTCTTGTGAAAATAACATGAAATTACATTTTGTAATGTCAAAACTACGAATCCCAGAAGGCCATAGTGTGACAGAAACACATGGTCGAAATCATGTGACCGATGGGGGGGAGGGACTCCCTTTTAAATTATTCTCAGCAAACAGTGTTTGTAACAACCGTGATCAAGTGAGTTGGGAGCTCACGAAACGCGTTGGTTTTCGCTGTGATAACATGCTGCAGAGGTTCGAATAATAAAATGATGGATTTCTGAAAAACACCCTGACTGGAGTGGCGGCTTCTTTTGTTTTGAACCCGGGAGGCCCTGGGGACAAACGCAGCTTGAATATATATATATATATATATATATATATATATATATATATATATATATATATATATTACCTGCTGGCGGTCGCCAGTAGGTATATATAGTTAGGATTTTAATTAATAGGGATTTCTGAAAATGCTATGTTGAATAACTTTGGCGTTGATGGACGGAATTGGCTGAATTTTTCAGGAAAATGGCGCATTTCTTTTCTGAGCGACCCCTGAAAGTTTGAGGGGGTTTCGTCAAGCGGGGGCCGAGAAAAAAGGGGGGTCCCGAAACGTGTTTTTAACATTGAGTTTTCCATAGGGCGGTTGGACTCACTTTTAGCCCGAACGGCTGAATGGATTTCCACCAAACTTGGCAAAATTGTAGGGACTGGTACCCCGATGTGCCTTTGCTATGTCTCAAGATATATGCTCCAGTGGTTTTTCCGAAAATTACCTTTAAAAAATATATATTGGGCTACATTGGGCTATATATATGTTAGAGCCCAAATGTAGCCCAATGTAGCCCAAAGATGGCCACCAGAGACAAAAAAAACAAATGTAGCCCAAATATCAGCCAGATGTAGCCCAACTATAGCCCAATGACAGAATGTCCCAGAGTGTCCTAAAGAACAACTAGAGCGCTAACAGTCTTACTTATGACAAAAGTATGGCACACCTGAAGTCATCTTGATTGGAATAAAGTGTTAACACTTAAAACATTTAATTTGCAAAGGAACAACATGAGGGGGTTCATTTTGCCATAGAAATTATGATTATTGCCGTAGAAAGAAAAATTAGGGCACATTTTGAGTGACTTCTCAAATCCTCTTATACTTCATTAAAAAAATTCTGATATGCAGTCTCCCAAGATGGCCACCAGAGACAAAAGAGCCCAAATGTAGCCCAAATATCAGCCAGATGTAGCCCAACTATAGCCCAATGACAGAATGTCCCAGAGTGTTCTAAAGAACAACTAGAACGCTAACAGTCTTACTTATGACAAAAGTATGGCACACCTGAAGCCATCTTGATTGGAATAAAGTGGTAACACTTAATACATTTAATTTGAAAAGGAACAAAATGAGGGGTTTCATTTTGCCATAGAAATATATATATATATATATATATATATATATATATATATATATATATATATATATATATATATATATATACTCACTGAAAAAACCATAGGTTATAGACCATATATAGTTAGGGATTAGCATTTACAAAACCTTGAAAATTCACTGAAAAAACCATAGGTTATAGACCAGATATAGTTAGGAATTAGCATTTACAAAACCATATTTTACTCACACAAAACCATTGAAATTCGCATATATAGTTAGTTGCACTAACTATATATCGCGCACCCGCAATCCACTGCTGATGATGTCACATATTACATCATTCATGACATGGTCAGTGACATCACTGATGACATCACTGATGACATCTCAAATGACATCACTGATGACATCACTGATGACAACATCCAGTGACTGTATGTTTCTGTAAAGTTAAAATATGTCTTACATATTGAAGAATGAGTGGATGTATAAGTGTCTGGATGAAGGATTTAGTAGGTGCATGACTGACTGTATGAGTGAGTGATTAAATGTGTCTCACTGAGTGCATGGGTTAGTGACTAAACTGTCTTAATTTGTGCATCATTATGTCTGTTGTTCTGTAAACTGCTGCATGTGTTGATCAGTAGCTCTATGAGTAACTATATGGGTTATTGATTGGTTGCCCAAGTATTTGTATGGGAGACTGAGTGTGTGTGTGGGTGGCTGGGAGGTGTATGACTCTGTGCATAGGTGTGTGAGCAGTTGATTCACTAGATGTATGAGTTCAAAAGTGCATGTGGAAACAGCTGTATGGGCGGTTGACTGGGTGCATGAGTGTATTGGTGAGTGAATGGATATCTCAGTGCTACATGTCAAAGTAAGTACATATGTAAAACACAGTACATGTGAGAGTTGACATATATAAATAACTGTGCATAAGAGCCAGTGAATGTGTGAGTGGCTGTATGGATCATTGTGAACTTGTATCAGGGATTGTATAAGAGAGTAAATATGTGTTAGTATATGTTTGAATAGGTAAGGTGTGTATAACTGTATAGTTGAGGAAATGGAGGTGTGATTGATTCTTTGCATGACTGACTAGGTGTGTGAGTAACTCCATGGATGAGTGACAGTCTGTGAGTGTCTGTTTGTATCTAAGGTTATATTAGAGTTTGAAGAGGTTCATCGTATTATCACATGAATGATATCATCAGTGATGTGATCAGTAATGTCAAATGAGATGTCATCAGTGATGTCATTTGAGATGTCATCAGTGATGTCATTTGAGATGTCATCAGTGATGTCACTGACCATGTCATGAATGATGTAATATGTGACATCATCAGCAGTGGATTGCGGATGCGCGATATATAGTTAGTGCAACTAACTATATATGCGAATTTCAATGGTTTTGTGAGTAAAATAAGGTTTTGTAAATGCTAATTCCTAACTATATATGGTCTATAACCTATGTTTTTTTCAGTGAATATATATATATATATAAAGATACATATATATAAATGCATATGCATATAAATATCTGTATATGTGTGTGTGTAGAGAGAGGTAGAGAGGTAGAGGTGTAGAGGTAGAGGTGTAGAGGTAGAGGTGTAGAGGTAGAGAGGTAGAGGTAGAGAGGTAGAGGTAGAGAGGTAGAGACTAGTAGAGAGAGAAGTAGAGAGAGGTAGAGAGGTAGAGAGTAGAGAGTGAGTAATAGAGAGTAGAGAGTGAGTAGTAGAGAGCAGTAGAGAGAGTAGCAGAGAGTGAGTAGTAGAGAGTAGTAGAGTGAATAGTAGAGTGAGTAGTAGAGAGTAGTAGAGAGTGAGTAGTAGAGATTCAGTAGTAGAGAGTAAGAAGTAGAGTGAGTAGTAGAGAGCAGTAGAGAGTGAGTAGTAGAGAGTAGTAGAGAGTGAGTAGTAGAGAGTTAGTAGTAGAGAGTAGTAGAGAGTGAGTAGTAGAGAGTGAGTAGCAGAGAGATAGAATAGTAGAGAGTGAGTAGTAGATTGAGTAGTAGAGAGTAGTAGAGAGAGAGTAGTAGAGAGTGAGTAGTAGAGAGTAGTAGGGAATGAGTAGTAGAGAGTGAGTAGTAGAGTGAGTAGTAAAGTGAGTAGTAGAGAGTGAGTATTAGGCAGTAGTTGAGAGAGAGTAGTAGAGAGTGAGTAGTAGAGCGTAGTAGAGAGTGAGAAGTAGAAAGTGTGTAGTAGAGAGCAGTAGAGAGTGAGTAGTAAAGAGTGAGTAGTAGAGAGAGAGTAGTAGAGAGAGAGTACTACAGAGTGAGTAGTAGAGAATAGAGAGTAGTAGAGAGTGAGTAGTAGAGAGTAGTAGATAGTGAGTAGTAGGGAGTGAGTAGTAGAGAGAGAGAGTAGTAGAGAGTAGTAGAGTAGTAGAGAATGAGCAGTAAAGAGTAGTGGAGAATATTCCAAAGTTTGGCACAGCACCACTTGCACAACAAGTCCAATCAAATCATATCACTTAGAGTCCTTATTGAAGCGCTGAATCTTGGTGTATATTCAAATGCTTTTATTTTCCTTAAGTTTATATACCACAGCCAGCTGACACGTTTCATTCTGTACAACAGCACTTCTTCAGGGCATTCTTATTTCCTTCAAGTTATGTCGGTATCCTGTTGTCATATAACTAGATATTTCTTCCAAATGTTAGACGAGTCGTAAGTACATTCTTATTCAAAGTGACTAGGTATCAATTTTACCCACACAATTCGGGCAGACTTGAGTAATTTATAGCATCCTCAAAGTCAGTCTTTCAAAAATTCCAAAGTATAGTACATGATAATCCAAATCCAAATGTTTCTCAAGAAAAGTCATTTTCAATCGTTCGGAATATCGGCGTTTGGGCAGATATGACCCACAGACACGGTTTATGACTTTTCTTGAGAAACATTTGGATTTGGATTATCATGTCCTATACTTTGGAATTTTTGAAAGACTGACTTGGAGGATGCTATAAATTACTCAAGTCCATGGATGCTGCTGGGAACGCCCCCAGCAACACCCATTGCATGCCCCTTTAACGCAGTACACTGCGTTAAAGGGACTGATATTTATCAGGCAGAATTGCGCCACAAAAAGTGGCTTAGTCTTGCCTGATAAATATCACTCAGTCTTCTGTGCCACCGCAACGTCACAAAAGGTGACGTTCCGGAGGCGCAAGGGGCTCGTAAATAAGGCCCCATAGGTTTCACACTCGTTATAGTTAGGAATTAGCATTTAAAAAGCCTTTGAAAATCACTGAAAAAACCATAGGTTTCACACCAGTTATAGTTAAGTGGACATTTTACTCATACAAAACCATTGAAATTCCCCCGTTATAGTTAGTTGTACTCACTATAACTCGCGCCCCCGCAATTCACTGCTGATGATGTCACATATTACATCATTCATGACATGGTCACTGACATCACTGATGACATCACTGATGACATCTCAAATGACATCACTGATGACATCACTTTTGACATCATCCAGTGAATGTGGTTTGCTTTTATATTTAGATATGTATTATAAATACACCACTTTGCATTGAAGAATGAGTGGATATATAAATATAAATGTGTGGATGGTGGATTTAGTAACAGTGTCATTGATTGTTTCCTTGACTAATTTGTAGAGTCTCACTATATATAATGTTTAGTTACTAAACTGTGTGAAAGTCTTTATTGCTTTGTCTTAATTGCTATGTTAAAGACTATATTTGTTATTGGTTTCTTAACTGAGTATGTGTATGGGTGAATGAATTTATTTTATTTTATTTTCAAAGTTTTATATAGCGCGAACAAGATCTTCGCAGATATCAGAACGCTTTACATAGAAGGGTACATGAGGGAACAAAGTCAAATAGGTAAATCAATAGATCACACAGTACAGAAGGGTACATGAGGGAACAAAGTCAAATAGGTAAATCAGTAGATCATACAGTACAAATAATACAAATAAAACAAAGTCAAATAGGTAAATCAGTAGATCATACAGTACAAATAATACAAATAGGTGGCTGCAAAGCCAATCATGTGAGTGATAAGACAACTCATACAAATAAGTAAAGGGGTCAAGCAAGTAATACAGATCAGTGCAGGGTGTTAATAGGGTTCGAGATAGTAGATCAAGTGTATTTAGCCATAAGGATAGCTTTTACTTCTTTTTTAAAGAGTGTAGTGGAGGAGATAAGCCTGGTTTCGGGAGGGAGTGAGTTCCAAATCCTAGGCGCCATTCCTGAGAAGGAGCGCTTGTATGTTTTTTCCTTCCGGAATCTTCGAGGTTTCAGCAGAAGATTGTTTGTGCCTCTTGTGTTTCTGATTCCCCCAGAGATTGTCAATTTCTGAGCAAGGTAGCCGGGTGAGTTTAGGTGTACCGCCTTGTGTGTCATGCAGGCGATTTTCAGATGTATTCTGGCTTCAAAAGGCAGCCAATTCAGGGACTTCAAGTCTGGGGTAATGTGGGAGTGCTTTTTTGACCCAGTGATGAGTCTCGCTGCAGCATTTAGAGACGCTTTTAGTGGTGGGGTTGTAGTTAGTGGGAGTCCGCAGAGGGCGGTGCTGCCGTATTCAATTCGTGGGATGACTAGTGCTTGTACCGCAGTTTGGAAGTCTTTGGCTGGGAGGTAGGGTTTAAGTTTCCTCAAAGTATTGATCTGGAAGTTCGCTCCCTTTGTTGTCTGGCTGATATGTTGCTGCATGTTGAGATTGGTGTCGAGTGTTATGCCTAAAGATTTTGCTGAGTCCACGATGGTGGGTTGGACATTGAGTGCAGTTAGGAGTTTAAGCCAATGTTGAGTGGTGGATATCTTCGCTGGAGGTGAGATCAGAAGGAACTCTGTTTTCAGGGCATTGAGTTTGAGGTGATTGTCGGCAAGCCAGGATTGGGTGCATCTGATCGTTGAGTTCAGGAGCAGGATGTCATTGGGTGATTGTAATTTGAGGTAAAGTTGGGTGTCATCGGCGTACATGTGAAAGTGTACATTGGATGCTTGTAGCAAGGTGGTGAGAGGTTCCATGACTAGGTTGAACAAAGTTGGGGATAGAGAGGATCCTTGGGGGACGCCTAGCGTTACAGGTATTGGCGAAGACATCAGGTTGTTGCTCTTGAATTTCTGCGACCTGTTGTGCAGAAAGGAAGTGAACCATTTGAATGTCTATGTGGTTTGGTGGGGGGTGTGTGATTGCCCAAAAATGCGTGAATAGTTCATTCAGTAGGTATATGAGGTTAAGACTACATGTTATAACAGTTGTTTCAGTGAGTGTATATGTTTATGGGTGTGGTGGTGATGAAATATTTCTCTCAATGGTACATCTCCATTAAACTTGATAAAAAAGGCAGTGTATGTGACAGTTATATCTAATTAAATGTGCCTAAGACTTAGTGATTGTATGAGTCACTATATGGATAACTGCATACTTGTAATAGGGATTTTATAACACACTAAGTGTGAGTTACTATCTATACAAATAGATGAAGTGGTGTTTGTATAAGTGTGTAGGTGAGTAAATGTAAATATAATCAATTGTTTGCATAAGTCAGAAGGATGTCTTTATAAGTGAATACAATGTGTGCTGGTGTGTAATGTTGAAATAGGCGTATGAGTATATTTGATAGTGTTCTGTTGATTATTCACTGCATATAACACTTAATCTATAGGTAAGTGATTAGATGTGTGTATAGTTCTATGAATAACTGAGTGGGTGTTTAGAAATTTCTATTGGTGTGTCAATGGTTTCAAATATGGCACTTTCTATTTTACAGTGAGTGATGAAAGATTATACTAGTGTGTGATGAGGTGTATTTGATTGTCACATGGATGATGTCATCAGTGATGTCATCAGTGATGTCATTTGAGATGTCCTCAGTGATGTCATCAGTGATGTCACTGACCATGTCATGAATGATGTAATATGTGACATCCTCAGCAGTGGATTGCGGGCACGCGAGTTATAGTGAATACAACTAACTATAACGGGGGAATTTCAATGGTTTTGTATGAGTAAAATGTCCAGCTAACTATAACTGGTGTAAAACCTATGGTTTTTTCAGTGAATAATACTGGTGTGAAACCTATGTTTTTTTCAGTGAATAATATATATATATATATATACATATATATATATATATGTATATATATATATATATATATATATATATTCACAGAAAAAACCATAGGTTATAGTGGATATATAGTTAGGAATTTGCACTTACAAAACCTTGAAAATTCAATGAAAAAACCATTGGTTTTAGGCCATATATAGTTAGGGATTTGCATTTACAAAACCTTATTTTACTCGCATAAAACCATTGAAATTCCATATATAGTTATAAGCGCTAACTATATATCGCGCACCCGCAATCCACTGCTGATGATGTCACATATTACATCATTCATGACATGGTTAGTGACATCACTGATGACATCACTGATGACATCTCAAATGACATCACTGATGACATCACTGATGACAACATCCAGTGACTGTATGTTTCTGTAAAGTTAAAATATGTCTTACATATTGAAGAATGAGTGGATGTATAAGTGTCTGGATGAAGGATTTAGTAGGTGCATGACTGACTGTATGAGTGAGTGATTAAATGTGTCTCACTGAGTGCATGGGTTAGTGACTAAACTGTTTTAATTTGTGCATCATTATGTCTGTTGTTCTGTAAACTGCTGCATGTGTTGATCAGTAGCTATATGAGTAACTGTATGAGTTATTCATTGGTTGTCCAAGTATTTGTATGGGAAACTGAGTGTGTGTGTATGGGTGGCTGGGAGGTGTGTGACTGTACATAGATGTGTGAGTAGTTGATTCACTATATGTATGGATTCAAAAGTGTATGTGGAAACAGCTGTATGGGCGGTTGACTGTGCATGAGTGTATTAGTGAGTGAATGGATATCTCAGTGCTACATGTCAAATTAAGTACATATGTAAAACACAGTACATGTGAGAGTTGACATCTATAAATAACTGTGCATAAGAGCCAGTGAATGTGTGAGTGGCTGTATGGATCATTGTGAACATGTATCAGAGATTGTATAAGAGAGTAAAGTAAATATGTGTTAGTATATGTTTGAATAAGTAAGGTGTGTATAACTGTATAGTTGAGAAAATGGAGGTGTGATTGATTTTTGGCATAACTGACTAGGTGTGTGAGTAACTCCATGGATGAGTGACAGTCTGTGACTGTCTGTTTACACTGATTGTATCTAAGGTTATATTAGAGTCTGAAGAGGTTCATGGTATTATCACATGAATGATATCATCAGTGATGTTATTAGTCATGTCAAATGAGATGTTTTCAGTGATGTCATCAGTGATGTCATTTGAGATGTCATCAGTGATGTCATCAGTGATGTCACTAACCATGTCATGAATGATGTAATATGTGACATCATCAGCAGTGGATTGCGGGTGCGCGATATATAGTTAGCGCTTATAACTATATATGGAATTTCAATGGTTTTATGCGAGTAAAATAAGGTTTTGTAAATGCAAATCCCTAACTATATATGGCCTAAAACCAATGGTTTTTTCATTGAATTTTCAAGGTTTTGTAAGTGCAAATTCCTAACTATATATCCACTATAACCTATGGTTTTTTCTGTGAATTTCATTGGTTTTTTAATAGCAAATATGAAAAGCTTTAAAATGTCAAGTACGTGATAGATAAAAACATTTTCGTATTTATGCACGCTGATGTGCTTTGAACGCTGCCCCCCCCCCCATCCCCTCTTTTCTCTTAGTAGTACTCTCTCTTTGCAGATACTGAACAGTAGTTAACGCAGGCCTTTGCCCCCGTTGTAATCCGTCGTGCCTGCTTGTCTCTCCATTTGATTGATTGTTATCCAAGCATTTACTGTTTTACAATTGATTCTCTTTAGTTCATTCTCTATTTACAAACAAGCACAAACTCGCAATACTCTGTTTAGTCTTTGCAGATAGTGAAAAATCGTGTAAAAAAATAAAAGTAATCGAGCAAAATCAGTAGGCCACTAATTGGATCTCTTTTTGACCTCGCTAAAATAGAAATATTAGGAACAACCCTTCATGAGAAATACGAAAATAGTGAGATGAACTGAGCTCCACACCATGAGGGCTGCAAGACAGCTCGGCTCCGTCACCCATCCCGCCCAAAATAACGACAAACCCTATGCAAATATTAAAAATATAGACAACACACCAGCAAAGAAACAGGGTAAAACATTTTATTAAATAACTATTTACATAACGTTGGTTTATAAGATGATGTCAGTAGTGGACCGATGTGTGAATAGGTCGGAAGTAGCACAAGGCGCCAAGATCCGGATGGAAAGTCCTGGATGTTGGGTGCCATAGTTCAGAGTTCTGAGTTTGAGCCTTTTTCAATGCCTGTGCTTTGTTGTTTCCCCTCCATCAAAAACAAAAAAAAATCTAAAACTGTGCAAAAATACAAAAAAATCAAAAAATGTTTACAAAAGCAGTGCTTGTAAGACTGTCTGAAGCTTATTTCCACCTACTGCAGCTTCACTATTCTCAAAGTAAGTGAGGATCGTTTGTGGACCTGACTGCATTTGAAAACAATGTTATATGGTACCTCCCTAAACCGCTTGACGGAGGCCCCCGAGGGGCGGTGTGATGGCACGGACTCGGAGAAGACGCTTGGCTCCGACCCCCTCCCCAAGTCTTATAGCACTGGTGTAGCCTGAGATCGCCCCCGACATAGGCGGCCGGCTCCCGGGGTCCGGCGGAACTTTTTGCCTTTTGATGACTCCTCTATTCTGGACTTTGTCCCACAATCCGTTTGACCTGAAGACACACTGTAGTGGGGCGCCCCTTTACCGTTTTAGTTGCCATTCCGCCCGCTTTTGCTACACTGTGCCTCTTCCGCCATTCAGCTGTTTACCGCCCGCTCTTGCGACTACAGCGTCTCGCTCACCATGTAGTTAAGTTGCTCCCGCTCTTGCGGTGCAGCGATAGGCGGCTGCCACAGGACTCTCAAAATGGCGGCCGGCTCTTCGGTTTTAGGCCTGGTCCACTAAAATGGCCCTGGGACACCTTGGAACTCGGACGCTTCCATGATAGGGCTTGGGTCCCATTCTCGAAAGCGTCCCCTCAGCCTTGAAGATTCTACAAAAGTCTTGGGGGCCCCCGACTCCCGCAGGCTTCTGGTGGGGAGTGGCTGCCATGTCTGCTCGTGAAATGGCCACGACGGAGCTACGAGATGGTAGTGCTCTCATGCTGACGCCAGCTTTAGTCTGAAACATCCAGAAACACTGTAGTCTACCAATTCGATCAGTTCCGGTAGCGCCCCAACATGACCCGGAAGAGAAGAACTTGCCCTCCCCTCTTTGACTGATGGTTCTTGTTGCCTGTCCCCTCTGTTGTCATTTAACAGAACTTTGTGGACTGCTGAAAGGGGTTGTGTTCCGAACGCTGGTTGGTGGAGACATTTTGACTATATTCTTGACCTACGTTGTCGCGTAATGCGTTATATGACACGCCGCGTTAGCGCACCCGGAAGTGATCCGGGGCGCGGCGCGCAGCGCGTAACGTAAGCATAACAGGTCATGTGACTTGTTAATAAAACTTTTTATTGGTTCATTTTACTTTTGTTATTTTAATAATGAAAAGCTTGGTCATATGACCTAAAAAATACGCTTTTTATTGATTTCGAACTTTTTTTTTTAAACATATATGTTATAATATTCCAGGCTAATGTACTTTCCCGGAAAATTTACAACTGTCCTGCAAGTAAAATATATTCCTTTTTCGAGAAAAAGGGCGTTTCTTCGTTCCATGACGGAGCCTGTTGAGTAAAAGAGACTCGGCCTGCTGTCTTAGTCGCCGATGCGTCTGATTATCAGATTCTTATCGATCACTTTATGTTGCAGGAGTGGAAAACACAACTGCCCTTGACCATTTATCTTTACTGCGTTCCTACGTATTATACCTTTTATCCGTCATGTAATTGGACTGCTTTATTTCACTTGCCTTTTACTGATTCGAAAACAGTGACTAAAAGTAAAAACTTTACCAATCTAAATACTACTACCGTGTTTTGTTTTAAAAACCTTTATTGTGAAAATGTCAGTATACAAATACGGGCCTATAACCACGTGGGCCGGCCACGGAGCAAACTGAAATCGTATATGATGAGGAGACATTTACAAAGTAGAGGAACGTAACGAGCGGGCCATTAGGTTACAAGAACTAAGGTGTCTAACAGTTGCGGAATCGGTGGACGTACATTTTGTAATTAAAATAACACAGGGCCACTTACAATAAAATTTTCTAGATATACATTTGCGGGCAAGGAGTTACGAGTCCCATTTATACCGGCGCCATTTTGGGCGAGGCCGGGCAGGTCCAAGATATAGTCAAAATGTCTCCACCAACAATCGGCCAGACCAGAACCCCTTTCGGCCCTTTATGCTACAAGATGGTGTCTTCCATTCAGAAAATATTGTTGGCAGCATTTTGAAAGGAAAGATAAACAGCCGTTCTCCTAGTGAGTCTCACATTGTTACATTTAGGAAGAATGTTGAAGAGTAATATGTGGAAAATCTGAAGCCATTTTTCTACAAACTCTCAATCAGCCTTGGATGGAAAAAAAAATCCTGAAGAATGTACAAACTGAAAACCAATTTTTGTCTGTATAGCATCAACAGCAACGCTTGAGTCAGCTTTGTGTCAAGTCGCCATTTTCATTCAATCAATAGCGTCCCCCTGCACACATTCAGGAACCTGGTCGTGTCTTCAGGTGAAACGGATTGTGGGACAAGCAGAAAGGAAAAGGAAAAAAGTTCCGCCGGACCTCGGGAGCCGGCCGCCTATGTCATGGGCGATCTTTGGCCACACCAGGGCAATAGTGAAGCTGCAGCAGGTGCAAAAGAGCTTCAGACAGTCTTACAAGCACTGCTTTTCTAAACATTTCTTTGTATTTTTGCACAGTTTTATATTTTTTTTTTGTTTTTGATGGAGGGGAAACAACAAAAAACAGGCATTGAAAAAAGCTCAACAGTGCAGGGCGCCTTGTGCTGGTTCCGACCTATTCACACATCGGTCCACTACTGACATCACCTCATAAGCCAACGGGGCACCCCACACTGACTTTCGGCGCAGCATTGTAGGATGGCCACACCAGTGCGGCAACTTGCTGGACAGGACCTCGGTGCCATCTGGATCTCGGCGCGTTCGAATCACTGTACCGCAAGAGTGACCGGAACTCAGCTGGTCACGCCGTCTTTCGGCGCAGCATTGTAGGATGGCCATACCAGTGCGGCAACTTGCTGGACACCACCTCGGTGCCATCCGGATCTCGGCACGTTCGAGTCACTGTACCGCAAGCGTGACCGGAACTCAGCTGAA
Source organism: Lissotriton vulgaris (assembly GCF_964263255.1). Lineage (NCBI taxonomy): Eukaryota > Metazoa > Chordata > Amphibia > Caudata > Salamandridae > Lissotriton > Lissotriton vulgaris. Next base: position 1,608,499,804 of record NC_141693.1, on the reverse strand, counting down.
CACGCCGTCTTTCGGCGCAGCATTGTAGGATGGCCACACCAGTGCAGCAATTTGCTGGACACCACCTTGGGCAATAGTGAAGCTGCAAAAGGTGCAAATAAGCTTCAGACGGTCTTCAACTTAGTCTGATTCTTATAATAAACTTCAGATAGTCTTACAAGCACTGCTCAGAACTCTCAACTATGGCACTCAACATCCAGAACTTGCCATTCGGATCTTGGCGCCTTGTGCTGGTTCCGACCTATTTACACATCGGTCCACTACTGACATCACCTCATAAGCCAACGGGGCACCCCACGCCGACTTTCGGCGCAGCATTGTAGGATGGCCACACCAGTGCGGCAATTTGCTGTAAACCACCTCGGTGCCATCCGGATCTCGGCGCGTTCGAGTCACTGTACCGCAAGAGTGACCGCAACTCAGCTGGACATGCCGTCTTTCGGCGCAGCATTGTAGGATGGCCACACCAGTGCGGCAATTTGCTGGACACCACCTCGGTGCCATCCGGATCTCGGCGCGTTCGATTCACTGTACCGCAAGAGTGACCGCAACTCAGCTGGACACGCCGTCTTTCGGCGCAGCATTGTAGGATGGCCACACCAGTGCGGCAATTTGCTGGACACCACCTCGGTGCTATCCGGATCTCGACGCGTTGTGCTGCCTTCGGCCTATTCGCACATCGGTCCGCTACTGACGCCGCCTCACGTGCCAACGGATTTTCTACGCTTTTTGTAGCCCTATGCCGCATAACAGGTCATGTGACTTGTTTATAAAACTTTTCATTGGTTCATTTTACTTTTGGTTTCCTAAAGATGGAAGGCTTGGTCATATGACCTAAAATAACACTTTTCATTGGTTTAGAAAAATTTTTTTTCCCAAACGATGAAAGCCCCACCTTGTTTCTGGATCATTCAGACTGAAGCTGGCGTCAGCATGAGAGCACCACCATCTCGTGGCTCCGTCGTGGTCATTCCGCGAGCAATCATGGCAGCCGCTCCCCACCGGAAGCCTGCGGGAGTCGAGGGCCCCCAAGACTTTTGTAGAATCTTCACGGCTGAGGGGACGCTTTTCGAGAATGGAGCCCAAGCCCTAGCAGGCAAGCGTCCGAGTTCCAAGGTGTCCCAGGGCCATTTCAGTGGACCAGGCCCAAAACCGAAGAGCCGGCCGCCATTTTAAGAGTCATGTGGCAGCCGCCTATCGCTGCACTGCAAGAGTGGGAGCAACTCAACAACATGGTGAGCGAGACGCTGTAGCCGCAAGAGCGGGCGCAACTCAGCTGGATGGCCGCCACCTGGGGAGGCCCGTTCACGCCGCCTCCCCCACGCCCCCCCCCCGGGCCGCCCCACGCCAATTTTTGGAGCAGCATTGTAGGATACCAAAACCAGTGCGGCAGTTTACTGGACATCACCTGGGTGCCATCAACATCTCAGCGCGTTCTGCTGCCTTGGGACTATTCGCACAACAGACCGCTACTGACGAGGCCTCCCCCCGCACCACCCGGGACGCCCCACGCCAATTTTCGGAGCAGCATTGTAGGATCCCAAAACCAGTGCGGCACCCAGGCGACATCACCTGGGTGCCGTCCAGAACTCTGCACGTTGTGCTGCCTTGGGACTATTCGCACAAAAGACAGCTTCTGACCATTGTTGCTTTTTTGGGTGAAAAATGTTTAAATGTTTTTACAGTTTTTGTTCCGTTCATTATATTTAAAAGTTAATAAAGTTTTATAATGTTACTTTGTTGGAGTGTTATAAATTTTTTTTAAAACGGGTGAATGGGGCCTTGAATCGGGTTATTGTCATGTGTGGGCTTTGCAAGTGTACTGCTACAGGATCGGACATTTCAAACTCAAATGCACGTTCTTTTTCTTACCTTTCCGAAGCATGGAGCGCAATAGCAGGCAGAGAAAGGGTGATGCACGTGTTGAACACTACCTGACCTGGCAAGTTGCTGGCAGTGCCCCCCGCCCGCTCCTGAAAGAGGGCACACACACACCGCCGCCCCGAGTACTTCACAAATCTTTAAAAGACCATGCGCTTGTTCATGAGGCTTAAATGGTTTATCACCTCTTCTAGAACACCTGCATCGACCCTCTGACGTTTCCTGGAAAAATTACCACGTAACACAATACCAAGCCCTATCAGCTGAAACCCCCGAGGAATCGTGGGGCATATTATCAAGGGGGTTTATCTCCACTTTTTTGGCTTTAAAAGCCATGAAAGCGGAGATAAAATTATCTCCCTATTACCAAGCTGTCGCTAACACCAGTTAGTGACAGCTAAAAGGAGATAGCGACCATCTTGGGCCCCGCTTTGCATGTCAGTGATACTTATCACTAATGACATGCAAAGTGGGCGTGCCAAGATGTTAGCGACTGGAAACAGTCCCTAACATCGCTATCTCCTATTACCAACTTTTGGAGATATTCGCGCTAAACGCGAATATCTCCAAAAGCTAACACCTGCCCTGAGCAGTTCTTAGCCATGTTATCCAATGGGAGGTGGATAACATGGCTAAGAGCATTTGCTCGATAATACATGAATATCGCTGACTTTTCTGCGATAATAGCAAGGTTTATCTGCGATAAAAATCGCCGATGTGCGGCGAAATTTTTTGTCTCTAAACAAGTTAGAGACAAAAATTATCGCTAGTTGTTCGTAATATGCCCCCGGGTTTTTGCTTGCAGAAATCGGGAGGCGGGAGACTAGCACTGAAATCAGTAGTCTCACGCCTGAATCGGGAGGGTTGGCATGTCTGGATTCTCTTTAGCTGGGGCCATAAACTACATCCACAGGGGTAGGTGATAGCCTGGGACCAGCCTGGCATCTAAAATGGCTGCCGTGCACGACAAAATTGTGGCATTGGAAAAAAGGCAAGATGGCGCAGACAATATTTATCAATAAGGATTCATTTATAACAAAATATTTTATCACAGTGACAAATTGGCGGTCAACACTTCCTGATTTCCATCGAATCGAACGTTAACAGACGTCACGCAGCAAAAAAAAAAAAAAGCTCACGCACAGCCGCTGGAAAAGATGTATCAACATATATGAGCCTCCTCAGCCACCCTCATGAAACATAGGGGATTAGGATACGTCTCCCGCACCCCCTTATACCTAGTAATTTAATTAAAACGAAGCACAAAATGGCGAATTCTCGTTTCGCTACCAGTTTGCGGCCCAGTTCGCGGCCCGTGAAGCGCTTCTACCGTGAAAAATCATTTTTTTTTTATTTTCCCCACGGGACCCTTTAATAACCCCAACAACATTCCTAGGAGGTCAAGAGGGGTATACCTTGCCCCCTTTCATTAAATTCCCCCTTCGTTTTTCACCTCTTCTTCTCTCTCGATCCTACCGAGAGATAAGATGGCGGCCGCTCCGGACTGTCACGCAGCAAAAAAAATAAAAAGCTCACGCACAGCCGCTGGAAGAGATGTATCAACATATATGAGCCTCCTCAGCCACCCTTATGAAACATAGGGGATTAGGATACGTCTCCCGCACCCCCTTATACCTAGTAATTTAATTAACGAAGCACAAAATGGCGAATTCCCGTTTCGCTACCAACCAGTTTGCGGCCCAGTTCGCGGCCCGTGAAGCGCTTCTACCATGAAAAATCATTTTTTTTTTATTTTCCCCACGGGACCCTTTAATAACCCCAACAACATTCCTAGGGGGTCAAGAGGGGTATACCTTGCCCCCTTTCATTAAATTCCCCCTTCGTTTTTCACCTCTTCTTCTCTCTCGATCCTACCGAGAGATAAGATGGCGGCCGCTCCGGACTGTCACGCAGCAAAAAAAAAAAAAGCTCACGCACAGCCGCTGGAAGAGATGTATCAACATATATGAGCCTCCTCAGCCACCCTCAGGAAACATAGGGGATTAGGATACGTCTCCCGCACCCCCTTATACCTAGTAATTTAATTAACGAAGCACAAAATGGCGAATTCCCGTTTCGCTACCAGTTTGCGGCCCAGTTCGCGGCTCGTGAAGCGCTTCTACCGTGAAAAATCATTTTTTTTTTTATTTTCCCCACGGGACCCTTTAATAACCCCAACAACAGTCCTAGGGGGTCAAGAGGGGTATACGTTGCCCCCTTTCAATAAATTCCCCCTTCGTTTTTCACCTCTTCTTCTCTCTCGATCCTACCGAGAGATAAGATGGCGGCCGCTCCGGACTGTTTAGAATGTTGACAGACACCGGAGAGCCAATCAGCTTTCTGCGCGCAAAGTTCCGTTTCGCGAAAAGTAAGCGGACCGGATCGCTGCCCAGAGCGCTGTTACAGATATATATCTTGTTTTGAACGTTAATTTCTCAAAAACTACTGGAGCACATATATTGAGACCTAGCAAAGGCACATCGGGCTAACAGTCCCTACAATTTTGCCAAGTTTCGTGCAAATCCATTCAGCCGTTCGAGCTAAAAGTGAGTCCAACCGCCCTATGGAAATTAACATGGGAAAAACGTGTTTTGGGACCCCCCTTTTTTCTCGGCCCCCCCTCGACAAAACCCCCCCAAATTTTCAAGGGCTTCTCAGAAACAAAATGTGCCATTTTCCTGAAAATTTCAGCCGATTCCGTCCACAAACGCCAAAGTTATTAGACATAGAATTTTCAAAAATGCCATAGGGAAAAAATCCTAACTATATATACCTACTGGCGATAGCCAGTAGGTAATATATATATATATATATATATATATATATATATATATATATATATATATATATATATATATATATATATATATATATATAGCTGTGAAAGTGTTCCCTATTTACTTATGAGCAATTCTTTTAAAAGAAATGCTGCTTACAATAAACAGTTTGGTGTATCAATACACAAAGTGACGTGCAAAACAAATTACGAAGACGCTCAACCTTATTAGAACACTTGTGAAGCAAACTGTATTTTGTACAAAAAACACATTAAAAGCATACGTTGTTTACACATTTAAGTAAGACTAAACAACCCCACAAATTTAACACAGACTCCAACAGTAAAATCAGCGAACAAAAATAAAGTGTAGACTTAATGCAGCACTGCATGTAGTTTATCAAGTGCCAGATACTTTTATAAGTCCATCATTTTGTTTTCTAAAAAATCCATCCAGGAAACGTAGTTAATTTTCACTTTACCACACTAATTAAAGTGTAATTAATGTATGTATTTTTATTGTGTTAACTTACTGTGATCTAGATTTAGCAGATCGTCTATGCTCCCATTTCCTGCTTTTCACAGGGGTACCCCTTGCTTTATGTCTCTCTCTCAGTCGCACCATTTGCACCAATGTTGACCATTTACGCGTATTTGGTCCTTTTACACTTGCATGTCCACACAAAGCAGTGCTTGTTTGGCTAGCTGAAGGTCCCTTTTGAACAGCTGTTCAATAAGTCCTCGGTACTTTCACACACAATTCTCCTCTTCCAAGCCAGCCTGCTTACCTAGGTCTAAATATTTGCATGGAAATCTAATTACTATTTGGCTGCTTTTCACTATTAGTCACATTCAGGAACTTTACCTCCAACAACCTCGTGTTAATACTTGCTGGCTAAAGCAGGGCTGAAAAACGCCACCCACATGGGTGCATTACATCCTCCTCTTTCACACTGCCATTTAGTTATCATGCCAGTAATATGCTGTTGGCCTGTGCTTCGCAGAATATGTGGCCCTGTAGCAGGAGTCAAAAATGAAGGCAAGAAATGTGGCTGGGAAAAGGGGCTCCAAGCAAAGTGCCGAAGCACTCCAGACAGCAAGGCAAGGTTGACTGGTGAGTAAGGTGTGCATTAACAGTAGTAAATATAAATAAAAAATGCAATAATGCTTAAAAGGCAGCTCTATTACAAGCTAAAGGTGCACAATTATTTAAGATGAATTATTTACTGCCTCATTTTCACAGCAAAACCATTTGAAGGTAACCAACTTCCCATAGCTTTGAGCCAATGCCCAGATAACCTGAAATTTAGGAAGGCATTGAAAACTGCCCTATTCTAGACCAGTCCACTGCGACAACCATCCCTGCACGTCCTTGAGCGCTGAGATACCCCTCAGGGGGTGATGCAAGCACTATATAAACCCATAAACTAAACGACGGTCACATATGTTCGGTACAATAATGACATGCCATCATATTTTCATTCCTGGTAGAGGCAAGCTTCAAGCTTCAAGACATTAAGAAAAAACAATAATTTTCTTAATTTATCAGAGCTTTCCATGACCACGGGAACTTGCAGTTCTAGTGTCTTCCAAAAATTCACTACAGCGCAGGCAGCACACTCGTCTTAGGGGCCCGTTTCTGTAAACTAGTCTTCTTGTCACAGCCCCAGCAAGACTGAACAACTAAGGGTTTGGTGCCCTAGATATAGCTTATGCACAAACTCAGCCGTTGCTGTGCTAAAAGCATAAGGACCTAGCCAGAGCAGCCAGCTAAGTCAACACTGGTTGGACAAGTGCCTAGTCAAGCCTTCCTTTCAAAATGGCGAGCTCCACCACAGTCTCCGTTGCATTTCATTCCAGGTGGTCTATCACCTAATGAATTGAGAAAAGCCTAGGTCTTCCATCAAGTCACTCTTCAGGTGCTGTAAAGTGTTGACCCGCTGTGTAGAGGCAGCACCGTGCAATAATCGCACTCCATGCTTTACTTGAAGCGTAAAAGGCCATTTATTAGGACAAGGTTGTAAAAACACCATAATTAACCAAACATCAATTAACTATAACAATCCCCTACATCAAACCTTTCGTTCACTCCATCCATTTCCCCTTGCTCCAAATCTCTCTTCACGTTTCACTCTGAGACCCCCTCCATCTCTGCATTCACTTCTTCACTTATCTTTTAATATCCTCTCCTGTATCGCCTGCTGTCACACTCTTGCATCCTGCACCCCCATCATTTACCTGTTCCAACCCCCGAGGGGTGGGTCTGCCCGTCAGTGACTCCCCACCCCTTCAAAGTACTGTCAAACCAAACCTACAACCCATCCTGAACTGGCACGCTACAACCAACCCATCACCTCGACCCCAAAACTTGCAGGGTGAGCGGGTGGTCCAAAATGTTCCCAGCCCTCCCCAAAGGTGCTGGGTGCAGGAAGAGGAAGAACCTTCGTCCCTGCCCCCTTATATCCCCTCCTTAATCCCACCCCCTTGTCCAACCCCCTGATCTCAACAGCTTGTCCTTCCTGTCTCATCGTGCGAACACCCCGGGTGAAGACTGGTCTGCGACCCTACTTCCCCCGGGGGCCAGCATTGCGCAATAATCACACTCCATGCTGAACTTGAAGCGTAAAAGCCCATTTATTAGGACAAGGTTGTAAAAACACCATCATTAACTAAACATCAATTAACTATAACAATCCCCAACATCCAACCTTTTCATTCACTCCATCCATTTCCCCTTACTCCAATTTTCTCTTCCCGTTTCACTTTGTGACCCCCTCCATCTTTTCATTCACTTCTTCACTTATCTTTCAACATCCTCTTGTGTATCTCCTGCCATCGCACTCTTGCATCCCGCACCCCCATCATTCAACTTTTCTCCCCCGAGGGGTAGGTGTGCCCATCAGAGACTCCCCACCCCTCCAAAGTACTGCCAACTTGGGAATTCCCTAGGGAGGTTACCTGCCCCACCCCTTTTTTTCGATACAGCTTTTGCCATCACTCCTTAACCTCCCTGCGACACCAAATGGATTATTTCCACAACTTGCATATTACGTCCCGCATCTCCATCATGTAGTTAGTATTCCCAAGTTGTGAAAGGTGCACCCCATCATCCCTAAACATCAAAGGCTCCTGCAGCCTGAGCCCAACATTATCAATCACTTTAAAGTCATTTGAGGTGCAAAAAACTCTCATTGCCGTTTAACTTCCTGTGGGATTTTTCCACTGCCGCGTGCTTCCCTGCCCCTTTCCACATCTTAAGGGGCATGAATTCAGTCCATACAATGCACGTTCCCACCAGATTCCTTTTCATGACTTCCAGATCTCTCTGCATCTGCTGTAGTATTGCCAAACCTGACAAACGTATCAAGTCATTTTCACCCAAATGCAGGACCAGCATATCAGGGCAGTCTCTCTGCAATATAAATTGTGTTAGCCAGGGCAGTAATGCCCTCAACTCATCCCTCCTTTACCCCACCAATGCACCTCATGAGGGCTGCTCTTCAGACCCAGGTTACAACCGTAGACCTGTCGATCTGCATATCTGGCTGCCCAATGTATGAAAGAGAGTCCAATTATTCAGGTAACTGCCTTGATCCCTCAGCCACCCTCACAACCAATGACAAAGGAAAATATGTTAGTGTACGTATTAAGGCTCCCGCTGCAGTCCACCCCGACAACCATGTTTTCCTGTTTGCGCACATATCTCTTTCAGCACCTGTACCTCCATCTCCCGATCTGATGTATTCTGTCCCATAACCGGCCCAGTGGTGCTGCAGCCGAAGCTGTACCAATGCAGAAAGAGTGTGTGCCGTATCTAACAGGGTCCCTACCCAAGCGCCTTAACACCATGTGCAATACCGCCAATAACTGAAATGCTGTCAACCTCTCCCTGGACACGTAACAAAATATTTCACCCAACGGTCCTCCTGACCTGCTCAAGAAAATTCACCTTTCTTGCACTGGGCACACTCCCTTGCACCCCCGGTCTCCTCCCTCCCTGATCCCCGCTTCCCGCCTTCGCCGCTAACCATGCCCCCTTTCTTTGTGTGCCCTCCCCGCTCCCGCCTCCAAGCTGCTCCGCCCTCCCTAGCACTTGGCCATATATGGCGGCCGTGCGACGCAGGTGAGTGTGACCTAGTTTAGGACACCCCCCGCCGCACGGCCACCAGCTGCTGCGTGTGCCTCCCTCCAGCCTGCCTTGCTGCCCTTGCTGCCGCCGCCGCGAGACCACGCCCCCTGCCACCGAGCGGCGTGGTCCCCTACGGTCTAGCGCTGTGCTGCTCTTGTGTATAATTGTATTGTAATTGTATTGTATTGCCTCTGCCTGTTTAGTATAATTGTGTGGTTTTTTGGTCTACTTTTCGCCTGTCCCCTGTTCTCGTGATCCCCCCGGTCTCCTCCCTCCCCGCTCCCCGCTTCCCGCCTTCGCCGATAACCACGCCCCCTTTCTTTGTGTGCCCTCCCCGCTCCCGCCTCCCAGCTGCTCCGCCCTTCCTAGCACTTCGCCATATATGGCGGCCGTGCGAACGCGCAGCGGTCACCCGCAGCGGGAGCGCCAATTGTGCGCCGAAGGCGCGCCAAAGGTTAGCCCGTCTGCGCCCGTCCGCGCCTGGACCGCGCCCAGCGCCAGGACCCCTGGCCCCCGCAGATCCCAGCCCACCCGCCGAACGTACGACGCCGCCACCCTCAACGCACTCAACGACGGCCGAATCCCGGGATGCTACCAAGCCACCCCGAGACGCACCCACGAACCCGTCTGCTGCACCGCCTGCAAATTCACCTGCATCCGGACCTGCCTCGCACCAGCACCCGCCAAGACGAACACCAGCAGCAACCACCTCAAGTGCATCCTGCTCAACACCCGCTCCGTCCACAGACACGCCATCGAACTCTGGAACCTCATTGACACCACAGCTCCTGACGTTGCCTTCCTCACGGAGACCTGGATGAACGCCTCCTCCGCACCTGACATCGCCATCGCCATCCCAGAGGGCTACAAGATCACCCGGAGGGACCGCACCGCCAACCAAACGGGAGGAGGCATCGCCATCATCCACAGGGACACCATCCGCATCACGACCAACACCGACGACATCCTGACTACCGCCGAACACCTACACTTCCAGATCCACACCGACCCGAAGACCACCCTCAGAGGCACCGTGATCTACCGACCCCCGGGACCACGCACACAATTCAGCGAGGACATCGCCGACTTCGTCAGCCCGCATGCCCTCCCCTCCGCTGACTACATCATCCTGGGAGACATCAACTTCCACCTGGAGAACAACAACAACCGCAACACCACCACCCTGCTCGACAACCTCGCCAACCTCGGACTCAAGCAGCTGGTGACCACCCCCACCCACCTCGCCGGTCACACACTCAACGCCGTCTTCTCATCCAGCAAAGACATCGCCTTTACCCACGCCACTGGACTCCACTGGACGGACCACAGCTGCGTCCACTTCACCTTCAAAAGAACGACGATCCACCACCACCAGCAACAGGTTGCCCGTAGAAGCTGGAACAAGATCACAGCCGACTAGCTCGCCGCTTCCCTGAGCCAGCACCCTCCCGCCAGCTCAGCGAACCCCAGCCAGGCCGCCGACAACCTCACGAAGTGGATCAGCAACTGCGCGGACGAACTCACCCAACTGAGGACCCCGCCCAGCAGACCCGGCAGCAAGAAGGCCCCATGGTTCACCGACGAACTCAAGAGCTCCAAGAAGAACTGCCGAGCCCTCGAGAAAGCCTGGAGAAGGGAGCCAACACCGGACAACATGACCACCCTCAAGCTCGCCACCCGGAAGCACCACCAGCTGATCCGCGCCACCAAGAAAACTGCATTCAAGGACCGGCTGGACAACAACGCACACAACAGCAAGGAACTCTTCAACATCGTGAAAGAGCTCTCCAACCCCAACGCCGGAAACAACGACATCACCCCATCGCAAGAACTCTGCAACTCCCTCGCCTCCTACTTCCACAACAAGATCGCGGACATACACAACAGCTTCAGCACCCAACCGCCGAACGCCACGACCGACACGACCGAACCAACGCCCCCCACCACCACCCTCCGCGCCTGGACCCCGATCAGCACCAAAGACACCGTCCGCATGATGAACTCCATCCACTCCGGATCTCCGACCGGCCCTTGCCCTCACCACATCTTCAACAAGGCCGACGCTGTCATCGCACCCCACCTACGGGACATCATCAACACCTCCTTCACCACCGCCACCTTCCCTGAGAGCTGGAAGCATGCTGAACTCAGCGCTCTACTCAAGAAACCAACAGCGGACCCCACCGAACTCAAGAATTACCGCCCCATCTCGCTGCTCCCGTTTCCGGCCAAAGTCATCGAGAAGACCGTCAACAAGCAGCTGGCCGCCTTCCTCGAGACAAATGGATCCCTCGACCCCTCGCAGTCTGGCTTCCGGGCCAACCACAGCACCGAGACCGCCCTCATCGCTGCCACCGATGACATTCGAGCCCTGATGGACAACGGAGAAACAGCGGCCCTCATCCTCCTAGACCTCTCCGCGGCCTTCGACACCGTCTGCCACCGCACATTAGTGCAGCGCCTCAACAACGTCGGAATCCAGGAGAAGGCACTGAAATGGATCATCTCCTTCCTCGACGGAAGGACACAGAGAGTCCGCCTACCACCGTACAAGTCAGAGGCCACCGAAGTCATCTGCGGCGTACCCCAAGGATCCTCGCTGAGCCCAACCCTCTTCAACGTCTACATGAGCCCCCTCGCGGCCATCGCACGCCAACACAACCTAAACATCATCTCCTACGCCGACGACACCCAGCTGATCCTCTCCCTGACCAACGACCCCGCCGCCGCCAGAGACAACCTTCACGAAGGGATGAAAGAGGTAGCCGAGTGGATGTCGACCAGCCGCCTGAAGCTAAACTCGGACAAGACGGAAGTCCTCATCCTGGGATCCTCGCCCTCCGCCTGGGATGACTCCTGGTGGCCCCCCGCCCTGGGCACCGCACCCAAACCGACAGACCACGCACGCAACCTGGGCTTCATCCTGGACTCCTCACTCTCCATGACCAGGCAAGTCAACGCCGTCTCCTCGTCGTGCTTCAACATCCTGCGCATGCTACGGAAGATCTTCCGGTGGATCCCCACCGAGACCAGGAAGACGGTCACCCAGGCCCTCGTCACCAGCCGACTGGACTACGGCAACGCCCTCTACGCCGGAACCACCGCCAAGCTCCAGAAGAGACTCCAACGGATCCAGAACGCCTCAGCCAGACTCATCCTCGACGTCCCTCGACACAGCCACATCTCCGGACACCTGAGAGATCTGCACTGGCTCCCGGTCAACAAGAGAATCACCTTCCGTCTCCTCACCCACGCACACAAAGCCCTTCACGACCAAGGCCCGAGCTACCTCAACAACCGCATCAACTTCTACGCTCCCAAACGACACCTCCGATCAGCCAGTCACGCCCTCGCCGCCGTCCCCCGCATCCGAAGAGCGACGACAGGAGGAAGGTCCTTCTCCTACCTGGCCGCCAAGACCTGGAACTCCCTCCCGACCGACCTGCGCCTGACCCAAGACCACCTCGCCTTCAGGAAGAAGCTCAAGACCTGGCTGTTCGAGCAGTAGCAGCACCCCCCCCCCCGCGCCTTGAGACCCTCCGGGTAAGTAGTGCGCTCTACAAATGCCTATGATTGATTGATTGATTCAACCACACCCATTTACCTCTTCTTACCTGGTCCATTTTCGAATGTCCCAGCCAAATCCCCAGTCGATCTCCATCCAATCTTATTTCCTCGTATGTTCTCCCCGCCCGCCCCTTCGTGCCCAACAACTCAGAAACTCGAAACGCCCCAAAAAACATCCACACCATTCATAAACAAAATACTGAAACCTCATATCCATCAAAACAACAGTTGGGTAAAACCCAGAGCAAACTGCAACATTTCAAACGTAATCGCCTCCCTTGGCGCCCCCTCATCCCTTACCCCCATTCACATCCCCAACCATTTAGCATTCTCCTGAGGATCTCATCTTTTGCAGGGTCAAACCCCATGTACAATTTACTGTAAAATTAGATCCCTGCCTATTTCCCCACTATTGTTGTCTGTCACAAACCCTTATAAATACAACTTAGAACAAAACCTATCACTCCCTGTTCAGTGTCTTGATGGGACATGTTCCATGCATCCACGGTCCAGTCCATAAAAGATCCAAATTCAGCCCAGCCAGCCTGTAGCTACGCCTTGTAGTGTCTGCTATAGATTTCTCAACCAGACCTATCACTCTCATTCCCCCCAGGCCCAGATACCATCCGGCAGCTCTGTCTTGCATGCATCCGCTTAAGGTGCAAATCTTCGGACTCGCCACCACTGCGATCAAGACAAAGCATCCGCAATGTCATTACATGCTCCTGGAACCTGTTTTGCATGACATACTACATTCAGTTACAGGCATTTCAGCATAAAACTACGCAGCAGCCGCAAGGTCCTCAAGTTTTTTGCTTTCTGTTTGTTTAATAGCTCTACTACCGTCATGTTGTCTACATGGAACAGCACCACCTATTCTGAAATTCTGGGCCCCACACAGCTAATGCCACCAGCAATGCGAAAAACTCTAGGAAAGCTATGCTCCTCCCTTGCATTAACCAATGGCCCGACCATTCTTCAGGGCAACATCGCCCACCCCAAAAGACACCAAAACTAGAAGCCACTGCTGCATCAGAAAAAATGTGAACCTGCCAGATCGTCCTGTCTTCCACAAAGTCCAAGGCCACTCCATCAAATTCAGTCAAAAATGTCGGCCATACCCTTAAATCCACCCTGACACCCATTGAAATCCTGACTCTGTGGTGTGGTAGCACTGCCCCAGACATGGCCATGCCGAGACGTCGGTAGAACGTCCTCCCAGCTCTCACCACCCAGCATGCAAAATTCAGGAAACCCATGAGTTGTTGCACTGTCCGAAAATCAATCTTCTTTTCCCCAATCACCCATAACAGGAAAGCCTGTATGTCCGTCACCTTCCCCGCGGGCAACCTCGCCATCCACTGAATCCAATTCGATGCCTAGGAATGTCAATCTACAGCTGGGCCCAGCTGTTTTTTCCAGAGCTATGGGAACCCCATAACACTGCGCCATAGCCTGAAGCTGTTGTAACGCTTTCCCACAATCTCCTGAATTTCCTCTTCCGATGAATAAGAAATCATCCAGGTAAAGAAACACTTCCCGGTGACCACTTATCTTCAGGAAAGCCCACTGTAGGAACGTGCTGAACATCCCAAACAATGCGCAAGAGATCGCACAGCCCATTGACAAGACCTTGTCTCCAAAGATGGCCCCCTCAAACTGCATCCTCAGCAACGAGATATCCGCAGGGTGCATAGGCAGTAGACGGAAGGCAATTTCATGTCACATTTAGCCATTTCCGCACCCTCCCCACACAACCTCACTAGGTGGATTGCGTTGTCTACTGAAGCATACAGAGTCCTCGTCTGCAATGAAGTCATTGACTGACCTCCCTTCAGGCCAGGATAAATGATGGATCATCCTGTATTCTCCCAAGTCTTTCTTAGGAACTGCCCGTAGAGGTGATATAATCAAGTCTTCTACCGGCCAATCATCAAATGGGCATGCTATCCTGCCTTCCTCAACTACCTTCCTCAATTTTTCTGCTACCCCTTGTGGCAACTCCCTGGCCGGTTTCAAATCCTCTCCCCACCTCTAATCTCTGGGACCCTGGTAACCCACCTGAAAACCTTCAATAAATCAGCACTGAATTCTTAACGCAGCCTCTCTGTCAGGGTACATCGAGAGCCATGGGCCTATGGCCTTGATCCTAACTGGGGTAGGAGCCCTTTGTCCTAGCTTGTCCTCTGCCCTTAGTGGCCCGCCATGTCCCTGGCGATTTTTCCGCCACGGTGCGGGCGTTCTAAAGGGTGGGCGGGGCTCCGTCGGCAGCACTAGGGAGGTAGTGCTCCCATCAGCCAATGGCCGATGGGAGCATGCAAGGGGTTAATGGACGGAGCATTAACAGGATTCGATTTTGTGGGCTGGACCTTATCTTTAAGACAGGCATTACGTTATATGTATACACAAAAAGGGGGGGACTAGGAGCTCAAATAAGAAACTAGAAAAGGAAAGGGAGGTCCAGTGCCCTTGCTCCCAAGGTCAAATCTGTCAACACAAATTGGGTCAAAAGTCCCTCAAGGTGAGTATACCTAAATGTAGGATGCTCCAAAAGAAAGATAAGAGAAAAAAAGATAAATCTGGGGGAATGGATTTGCTCTTGCTCTAGACTTACAAGTGGAGTTGTGAGAAATGTGTGGAGTGAGGTGAATGCTCCTCCCTGATAACCTAGTGCCCTCAGACAAACTTACGATCGCCCTGGATCATCATTGGGCGTTGCTCCTCGTGTGGGTGGTGCTGCAGTCCCTCACGGGCCCCACTAGGGGGCTCTTTGGCGGAGTTCTTTTTTTGGAGATGCCGCAGTTGTGCATGGGAGTCTGGGGGCCTAGCCAAAATAAGTGGTGAGTGTGAAGAAATTAAAATAACCGTACAGTGCCCTCAAACTGATTTATTCAGGGGTCTGTAAGGTTAATTAAAAGGGGGTGGACCCTGGAGTATCCCTATGGAAGGAATAAAGGGGCGGTTGTATAACTAAACGCTGCCCTCAGGGTAAGTGCTCAAGTGGGGGTAAACAAATTACTCGGTCGACATGTTTCGCGCGTCTGGTGGTCCCTAGTGGATCCAATCGAGCTTCTTCAGGACCATATGATGTGTAAAAAACAATCTAGTTTTGTTATTGCAGGTGCCAGGCCTATTGCCCGTGTACCCGCTGTACCTTCATCGTCTAGGTGAACAGCGTCTTATCGCTGAAAGGTACGGTCACTGGTCGTACTATAACCCAACCTGTGGAAAGAAAGTCTTGTGAGCAAAAGAGCAAAAACAGCTATTAAAAATACATAACTGTAATAGAACAATCATGTCATGTCATGCTACAACATTGTAATTACTCGGCCCCTTATCCGAGTAGCGTGAATCACAGGGCATACATCTGGCAACAAGCGTTTGGCGTGTATGCAATCCATTGAAGAATTTAAAAAATAGGTCTAAATCATCTCATGTTAAAAGGATCTACAAAAATGCCTGGTTAGATGTGGCATAAGTGCATATAGAACAAAAGTGCGTGCAGGCAGGGACTCGGTTAGCTACAAGCCTGCCCACGGGCATGGTAGCTGCAAGACAAATAGTGGCGTCATACCACAAGTAGAGAGGAGTAAGGAGATGCTGTAAAAACCATAGGCCCTGCTCGATTGTGGTGAGCGGTACTATATTATAATGAGTCTTACTCTGGCGTGTGGTCTCCCTCTCAGCGTCTTAATATCAAAATGCGCATTCAAATCATTTCTAGTGTGCCACATATGCTGAAAGTACGCCTGTACATAAAGTAAATGACGTTGCCTCGCAATGGTTTGGAGCATGCATGATGTAGGTGTACTGGTCGTGTGTAAACTAATGGTAAGCATACCTAATCTGTCTTAGGTCTGGACCTCATCGACGTCGGCTTGCCTATTAGGCGAGGGAGCGCTGAGGAAACAAAAAGAGGGAGGTGTTTCACGACACGGTCATCCGTTGTCAGATTGACTATCAAGCCCCCTTTAACAAAGGTAATGGCAGTGGTGCTGTCAATGGGAATAACCCTTGTTGCACGAAGTGCCTCAATTGGTTAAATAAGCCCTATTATTAAGGGGGGGGGGCGGGTTTACACCGGTGATTACGGCGGGTGCGAGGATGGTAAGTCCCCGCATCGGTACTCACAGCTGTCTCCCTCAGCGTGAGTCTCTGACTCCTACCCACGGCAAGCTCGGCGTCAGAAGGAAAACCGATCATTCTCCTTACTGCATTTTTATTAGGTGTAGCGTCGGTGTCTTCCCGTGTCAGCAAATCTAGGGGGCGGGTGGTTACTGACCCCGGAAGTTGCTAGAGCATGATGTCACAAGGGTGCCTAACGTGGCGGCCATCTTAAAGAAGGCAACTGTGAATGACTGACCGGGTGATTTCTTAAAACAAAGTTATGTTTATGTATCGCTACATACTCATTAGTCCCCAAACGATCTCATAATTAGGACAATCTATTTAAGAAGAGAGGATGAGTTGGTCATCCAGATATTGATGAGGCAGTGCGCCTTGTGTGTCATGTATGGCGGCCATCTTAAGAAGGGGTTTACTCTGACGTTTTATCGTTTCAGCTTGGTACCAGGCACTGCTATGCATGCCTGTAATAAAGGGGCCGGGGCGAATGGGAGGCATGAACGTTGGGGGGTTAAAATGATCTTATGTTACCCATGTCTTGCTAATTTCAGAACCCCTTGTTCCTAATGGAGAGTCCTGATAGTGCCTAAAGCATTGTCTAAGAGTAGTTGTCCTGGAGAAACGGGGCTGGATGGGCTGCTGATCGAGTACCCTTTTCTGGCTGTGGTGTCATACTCCTTATCAGTAGATCTATATTTGATGTGTCTTCATCTGTGTAAGGCCCCACTTTCATTCATCAGGTAGAGCCTCTGGGATATTTCACAGGAGTTCCACCCAGGGAATTTCCTCATTCAGACCCTCCTTGTCACACTTCAAGCGGTAGACCAACCTTTGTTCGTACCTGAACAAGGTTTTTAGGGACCAAAGCGGGTTCCAATCAATCACTATCCATTTGATACTGGTTGCAGGATGTTTCTTCTCTGCAAAGTGGGATAACATCTTCGTGTTGGTTTTTTCTGTACGTATGTGACTTTTGTGCTCTCCTATCCGTACTTTAACCTGGCGTGTCGTCATTCCAATGCATTTGAGCCCACATGGGCATAGGATCATATAAATGCAATTGGTAGTGTTGCAATTCGTATGTCTTGTTAGACGCCATGGTGTCGTCGACCCCAGGTCTATTTCTTTCGTTGTCTGTGTCTCAGGACACGAAGCGCATGTGCCACAGGTGTGGTGTCCCACCACTGGGGGTAATCTCCATAAGGTAGGTATCCTCAATGTAGTTGGTTTGGGGCGTGTATGGATCAGAAGGTCTTTGAGGTTCTGTGTGCGTTTGAACGCAAAGAGGGGTGGTGGTCCTGCTGAGAACGTGCCTGTCTTAAGGATCAGAAAAGGGGGTGGTGATGAACAGAGTGTCTGAATTAAGCAGACCACTCTTACCCAGTCCAAAGATCAGGGCTTGATCCATCACCGTTATTTAGCTCACTGCACCATCCCAGCTCAGAACCTGGCTATATGCAAATTAGTCTGTCCCTGGCCCAGTGCATCATGGGAACAGGGCAGACCAAACTACCAAGCCAATTCTTCACCAGAAAGGAGACAAGCTTCCGGGGACCGGTTTCTGGCATTTCAGCCGTCGTCGGCCCAGCTTGCTTGAATCCTGATGGTGCAGTGAGCAAGGGACTCATGTCTGAGTATACCCTGCCACACCTATAGTGGCCAAAACGTTTCAGAAAAGGGGGTGGTGATGAACAGAGTGTCTGAATTAAGCAGACCACTCTTACCCAGACCGGTTTCTGGCAAATCAGCCGTTGTCGGCCCGGCTCTGTCCATCACCATCATCTTGACTAGGTGAGAGTATTCTGCTTAATTCAGAAACTCTGTCCATCACCACCCCTTGTTGTTAAATATTTTGTCCACCATAAGCGTGGAAGGGTACACTCAGATGTGAGTCCCTTGCTCATTGCACCATCAGGATTCAAGCAAGCCGGGCCGACGACGGCTGAAATGCCAGAAACCGGTCCCCGGAAGCTTGTTTCCTTCCCAGTGTAAGAATTGGCTTGGTAGTTTGGTTTGCCCTGTTCCCATCATGCACTGGGACAGGAACAGACTAATTTGCATATAGCCAGGTTCTGAGCTGGGATGGTGCAGTGAGCTAAAAAACGGTGTTGGATCTAGCCCTGATCTCTTGACTGGGTGAGAGTATTCTGCTTAATTCAGAAACTCTGTCCATCACCACCCCTTGTTGTTAAATATTTTGTCCACCATAAGCGTGGAAGGGTATACTCAGATGTGAGTCCCTTGCTCATTGCACCATCAGCATTCAAGCAAGCCAGGCCGACGATGGCTGAAATGCCAGAAACCGGTCCCCGGAAGCTTGTTTCCTTCCCAGTGTAAGAATTGGCTTGGTAGTTTGGTTTGCCCTGTTCCCATCATGCACTGGGACAGGAAGAGACTAATTTGCATATAGCCAGGTTCTGAGCTGGGATGGTGCAGTGAGCTAAAAAACGGCGTTGGATCTAGCCCTGGTCTCTTGACTGGGTGAGAGTATTCTGCTTAATTCAGAAACTCTGTCAATCACCACCCCTTGTTGTTAAATATTTTGTCCACCATAAGCGTGGAAGGGTATACACAGATGTGAGTCCCTTGCTCATTGCACCATCAGGATTCAAGCAAGCCGGGCCAACGACGGCTGAAATGCCGGAAACCGGTCCCCGGAAGCTTGTTTCCTTCCCAGTGTAAGAATTGGCTTGGTAGTTTGGTTTGCCCTGTTCCCATCATGCACTGGGACAGGAACAGACTAATTTGCATATAGCCAGGTTCTGAGCTGGGATGGTGCAGTGATCTAAAAAACGGTGTTGGATCTAGCCCTGATCTCTTGACTGGGTGAGAGTATTCTGCTTAATTCAGAAACTCTGTCCATCACCACCCCTTGTTGTTAAATATTTTGTCCACCATAAGCGTGGAAGGGTATACTCAGATGTGAGTCCCTTGCTCATTGCACCATCAGGATTCAAGCAAGCCGGGCCGACGGCGGCTGAAATGCCAGAAACTGGTCCCCGGAAGCTTGTTTCCTTCCCAGTGTAAGAATTGGCTTGGTAGTTTGGTTCGCCCTGTTCCCATCATGCACTGGGACAGGAACAGAATAATTTGCATATAGTTAGGTTCTGAGCTGGGATGGTGCAGTGAGCTAAAAAACGGTGTTGGATCTAGCCCTGATCTCTTGACTGGGTGAGAGTATTCTGCTTAATTCAGAAACTCTGTCCATCACCACCCCTTGTTGTTAAATATTTTGTCCACCATAAGCGTGAAAGGGTATACTCAGATGTGAGTCCCTTGCTCATTGCACCATCAGGATTCAAGCAAGCCGGGCCGAAGACGGCTGAAATGCCAGAAACCGGTCCCCGGAAGCTTGTTTCCTTCCCAGTGTAAGAATTGGCTTGGTAGTTTGGTTTTCCCTGTTCCCATCATGCACTGGGACAGGAACAGACTAATTTGCATATAGCCAGGTTCTGAGCTGGGATGGTGCAGTGAGCTAAAAAACGGTGTTGGATCTAGCCCTGATCTCTTGACTGGGTGAGAGTATTCTGCTTAATTCAGAAACTCTGTCCATCACCACCCCTTGTTGTTAAATATTTTGCCCACCATAAGCGTGGAAGGGTATACTCAGATGTGAGTCCCTTGCTCATTGCACCATCAGGATTCAAGCAAGCCGGGCCGACGACGGCTGAAATGCCAGAAACTGGTCCCCGGAAGCTTGTTTCCTTCCCAGTGTAAGAATTGGCTTGGTAGTTTAGTTTGCCCTGTTCCCATCATGCACTGGGACAGGAACAGACTAATTTGCATATAGCTAGGTTCTGAGCTGGGATGGTGCAGTGAGCTAAAAAACGGTGTTGGATCTAGCCCTGATCTCTTGACTGGGTGAGAGTATTCTGCTTAATTCAGAAACTCTGTCCATCACCACCCCTTGTTGTTAAATATTTTGTCCACCATAAGCGTGGAAGGGTATACTCAGATGTGAGTCTCTTGCTCATTGCACCATCAGGATTCAAGCAAGCCGGGCGTACGACGGCTGAAATGCCAGAAACTGGTCCCCGGAAGCTTGTTTCCTTCCCAGTGTAAGAATTGGCTTGGTAGTTTGGTTTGCCCTGTTCCCATCATGCACTGGAACAGGAACAGACTAATTTGCATATAGCCAGGTTCTGAGCTGGGATGGTGCAGTGAGCTAAAAAACTGTGTTGGATCTAGCCCTGATCTCTTGACTGGGTGAGAGTATTCTGCTTAATTCAGAAACTCTGTCCATCACCACCCCTTGTTGTTAAATATTTTGTCCACCATAAGCGTGGAAGGGTATACTCATATGTGAGTCCCTTGCTCATTGCACCTTCAGGATTCAAGCAAGCCGGGCCGACGACGGCTGAAATGCCAGAAACCGGTCCCCGGAAGCTTGTTTCCTTCCCAGTGTAAGAATTGGCTTGGTAGTTTAGTTTGCCCTATTCCCATCATGCACTGGGACAGGAACAGACTAATTTGCATATAGCTAGGTTCTGAGCTGGGATGGTGCAGTGAGCTAAAAAACGGTGTTGGATCTAGCCCTGATCTCTTGACTGGGTGAGAGTATTCTGCTTAATTCAGAAACTCTGTCCATCACCACCCCTTGTTGTTAAATATTTTGTCCACCATAAGCGTGGAAGGGTATACTCAGATGTGAGTCCCTTGCTCATTGCACCATCAGGATTAAAGCAAGCCGGGCCGACGATGGCTGAAATTCCAGAAACCGGTCCCCGGAAGCTAGTTTCCTTCCCAGTGTAAGAATTGGCTTGGTAGTTTGGTTTGCCCTGTTCCCATCATGCACTGGGACAGGAACAGACTAATTTGCATATAGCTAGGTTCTGAGCTGGGATGGTGCAGTGAGCTAAAAAACGGTGTTGGATCTAGCCCTGATCTCTTGACTGGGTGAGAGTATTCTGCTTAATTCAGAAACTCTGTCCATCACCACCCCTTGTTGTTAAATATTTTGTCCACCATAAGCGTGGAAGGGTATACTCAGATGTGAGTCCCTTGCTCATTGCACCATCAGGATTCAAGCAAGCCGGGCCGAAGACGGCTGAAATGCCAGAAACCGGTCCCCGGAAGCTTGTTTCCTTCCCAGTGTAAGAATTGGCTTGGTGGTTTGGTTTGCCCTGTTCCCATCATGCACTGGGACAGGAACAGACTAATTTGCATATAGCCAGGTTCTGAGCTGGGATGGTGCAGTGAGCTAAAAAACGGTGTTGGATCTAGCCCTGATCTCTTGACTGGGTGAGAGTATTCTGCTTAATTCAGAAACTATGTCCATCACCACCCCTTGTTGTTAAATATTTTGCCCACCATAAGCGTGGAAGGGTATACTCAGATGTGAGTCCCTTGCTCATTGCACCATCAGGATTCAAGCAAGCTGGGCCGACGACGGCTGAAATGCCAGAAACTGGTCCCCGGAAGCTTGTTTCCTTCCCAGTGTAAGAATTGGCTTGGTAGTTTAGTTTGCCCTGTTCCCATCATGCACTGGGACAGGAACAGGCTAATTTGCATATAGCTAGGTTCTGAGCTGGGATGGTGCAGTGAGCTAAAAAACGGTGTTGGATCTAGCCCTGATCTCTTGACTGGGTGAGAGTATTCTGCTTAATTCAGAAACTCTGTCCATCACCACCCCTTGTTGTTAAATATTTTGTCCACTATAAGCGTGGAAGGGTATACTCAGATGTGAGTCCCTTGCTCATTGCACCATCAGGATTCAAGCAAGCCGGGCGGACGACGGCTGAATTGCCAGAAACTGGTCCCCGGAAGCTTGTTTCCTTCCCAGTGTAAGAATTGGCTTGGTAGTTTGGTTTGCCCTGTTCCCATCATGCACTGGAACAGGAGCAGACTAATTTGCATATAGCCAGGTTCTGAGCTGGGATGGTGCAGTGAGCTAAAAAACGGTGTTGGATCTAGCCCTGATCTCTTGACTGGGTGAGAGTATTCTGCTTAATTCAGAAACTCTGTCCATCACCACCCCTTGTTGTTAAATATTTTGTCCACCATAAGCGTGGAAGGGTATACTCAGATGTGAGTCCCTTGCTCATTGCACCATCAGGATTCAAGCAAGCCGGGCCGAAGACGGCTGAAATGCCAGAAACCGGTCCCCGGAAGCTTGTTTCCTTCCCAGTGTAAGAATTGGCTTGGTAGTTTGGTTTGCCCTGTTCCCATCATGCACTGGGACAGGAACAGACTAATTTGCATATAGCTAGGTTCTGAGCTGGGATGGTGCAGTGAGCTAAAAAACGGTGTTGGATCTAGCCCTGATCTCTTGACTGTGTGAGAGTATTCTGCTTAATTCAGAAACTCTGTCCATCACCACCCCTTGTTGTTAAATATTTTGTCTACCATAAGCGTGGAAGGGTATACTCAGATGTGAGTCCCTTGCTCATTGCACCATCAGGATTCAAGCAAGCCGGGCCGAAGATGGCTGAAATGCCAGAAACCGGTCCCCGGAAGCTTGTTTCCTTCCCAGTGTAAGAATTGGCTTGGTAGTTTGGTTTGCCCTGTTCCCATCATGCACTGGGACAGGAACAGACTAATTTGCATATAGCTAGGTTCTGAGCTGGGATGGTGCAGTGAGCTAAAAAACGGTGTTGGATCTAGCCCTGATCTCTTGACTGGGTGAGAGTATTCTGCTTAATTCAGAAACTCTGTCCATCACCACCCCTTGTTGTTAAATATTTTGTCCACCATAAGCGTGGAAGGGTATACTCAGATGTGAGTCCCTTGCTCATTGCACCATCAGGATTCAAGCAAGCCGGGCCGACGACGGCTGAAATGCCAGAAACCGGTCCCCGGAAGCTTGTTTGCTTCCCAGTGTAAGATTTGGCTTTGTAGTTTGGTTGACCGTTCCCATCATGCACTGGGACAGGAACAGACTAATTTGCATATAGCCAGGTTCTGAGCTGGGATGGTGCAGTGAGCTAAAAAACGGTGTTGGATCTAGCCCTGATCTCTTGACTGGGTGAGAGTATTCTGCTTAATTCAGAAACTCTGTCCATCACCACCCCTTGTTGTTAAATATTTTGTCCACCATAAGCGTGGAAGGGTATACTCAGATGTGAGTCCCTTGCTCATTGCACCATCAGGATTCAAGCAAGCCGGGCCAACGACGGCTGAAATGCCGGAAACTGGTCCCCGGATGCTTGTTTCCTTCCCAGTGTAAGAATTGGCTTGGTAGTTTGGTTTGCCCTGTTCCCATCATGCACTGGGACAGGAACAGTCTAATTTGCATATAGCCAGGTTCTGAGCTGCGATGGTGCAGTGAGCTAAAAAACGGTGTTGGATCTAGCCCTGATCTCTTGACTGGGTGAGAGTATTCTGCTTAATTCAGAAACTCTGTCCATCACCACCCCTTGTTGTTAAATATTTTGTCCACCATAAGCGTGGAAGGGTATACTCAGATGTGAGTCCCTTGCTCATTGCACCATCAGGATTCAAGCAAGCCGGGCCGACGATGGCTGAAATTCCAGAAACCGGTCCCCGGAAGCTTGTTTCCTTCCCAGTGTAAGAATTGGCTTGGTAGTTTGGTTTGCCCTGTTCCCATCATGCACTGGGACAGGAACAGACTAATTTGCATATAGCTAGGTTCTGAGCTGGGATGGTGCAGTGAGCTAAAAAACGGTGTTGGATCTAGCCCTGATCTCTTGACTGGGTGAGAGTATTCTGCTTAATTCAGAAACTCTGTCCATCACCACCCCTTGTTGTTAAATATTTTGTCCACCATAAGCGTGGAAGGGTATACTCAGATGTGAGTCCCTTGCTCATTGCACCATCAGGATTCAAGCAAGCCGGGCCGAAGACGGCTGAAATGCCAGAAACCGGTCCCCGGAAGCTTGTTTCCTTCCCAGTGTAAGAATTGGCTTGGTAGTTTGGTTTGCCCTGTTCCCATCATGCACTGGGACAGGAACAGACTAATTTGCACATAGCCAGGTTCTGAGCTGGGATCGTGCAGTGAGCTAAAAAACGGTGTTGGATCTAGCCCTGATCTCTTGACTGGGTGAGAGTATTCTGCTTAATTCAGAAACTATGTCCATCACCACCCCTTGTTGTTAAATATTTTGCCCACCATAAGCGTGGAAGGGTATACTCAGATGTGAGTCCCTTGCTCATTGCACCATCAGGATTCAAGCAAGCTGGGCCGACGACGGCTGAAATGCCAGAAACTGGTCCCCGGAAGCTTGTTTCCTTCCCAGTGTAAGAATTGGCTTGGTAGTTTAGTTTGCCCTGTTCCCATCATGCACTGGGACAGGAACAGGCTAATTTGCATATAGCTAGGTTCTGAGCTGGGATGGTGCAGTGAGCTAAAAAACGGTGTTGGATCTAGCCCTGATCTCTTGACTGGGTGAGAGTATTCTGCTTAATTCAGAAACTCTGTCCATCACCACCCCTTGTTGTTAAATATTTTGTCCACTATAAGCGTGGAAGGGTATACTCAGATGTGAGTCCCTTGCTCATTGCACCATCAGGATTCAAGCAAGCCGGGCGGACGACGGCTGAATTGCCAGAAACTGGTCCCCGGAAGCTTGTTTCCTTCCCAGTGTAAGAATTGGCTTGGTAGTTTGGTTTGCCCTGTTCCCATCATGCACTGGAACAGGAGCAGACTAATTTGCATATAGCCAGGTTCTGAGCTGGGATGGTGCAGTGAGCTAAAAAACGGTGTTGGATCTAGCCCTGATCTCTTGACTGGGTGAGAGTATTCTGCTTAATTCAGAAACTCTGTCCATCACCACCCCTTGTTGTTAAATATTTTGTCCACCATAAGCGTGGAAGGGTATACTCAGATGTGAGTCCCTTGCTCATTGCACCATCAGGATTCAAGCAAGCCGGGCCGAAGACGGCTGAAATGCCAGAAACCGGTCCCCGGAAGCTTGTTTCCTTCCCAGTGTAAGAATTGGCTTGGTAGTTTGGTTTGCCCTGTTCCCATCATGCACTGGGACAGGAACAGACTAATTTGCATATAGCTAGGTTCTGAGCTGGGATGGTGCAGTGAGCTAAAAAACGGTGTTGGATCTAGCCCTGATCTCTTGACTGGGTGAGAGTATTCTGCTTAATTCAGAAACTCTGTCCATCACCACCCCTTGTTGTTAAATATTTTGTCTACCATAAGCGTGGAAGGGTATACTCAGATGTGAGTCCCTTGCTCATTGCACCATCAGGATTCAAGCAAGCCGGGCCGAAGACGGCTGAAATGCCAGAAACCGGTCCCCGGAAGCTTGTTTCCTTCCCAGTGTAAGAATTGGCTTGGTAGTTTGGTTTGCCCTGTTCCCATCATGCACTGGGACAGGAACAGACTAATTTGCATATAGCTAGGTTCTGAGCTGGGATGGTGCAGTGAGCTAAAAAACGGTGTTGGATCTAGCCCTGATCTCTTGACTGGGTGAGAGTATTCTGCTTAATTCAGAAACTCTGTCCATCACCACCCCTTGTTGTTAAATATTTTGTCCACCATAAGCGTGGAAGGGTATACTCAGATGTGAGTCCCTTGCTCATTGCACCATCAGGATTCAAGCAAGCCGGGCCGACGACGGCTGAAATGCCAGAAACCGGTCCCCGGAAGCTTGTTTGCTTCCCAGTGTAAGAATTGGCTTTGTAGTTTGGTTGACCGTTCCCATCATGCACTGGGACAGGAACAGACTAATTTGCATATAGCCAGGTTCTGAGCTGGGATGGTGCAGTGAGCTAAAAAACGGTGTTGGATCTAGCCCTGATCTCTTGACTGGGTGAGAGTATTCTGCTTAATTCAGAAACTCTGTCCTTCACCACCCCTTGTTGTTAAATATTTTGTCCACCATAAGCGTGGAAGGGTATACTCAGATGTGAGTCCCTTGCTCATTGCACCATCAGGATTCAAGCAAGCCGGGCCAACGACGGCTGAAATGCCGGAAACTGGTCCCCGGAAGCTTGTTTCCTTCCCAGTGTAAGAATTGGCTTGGTAGTTTGGTTTGCCCTGTTCCCATCATGCACTGGGACAGGAACAGTCTAATTTGCATATAGCCAGGTTCTGAGCTGCGATGGTGCAGTGAGCTAAAAAACGGTGTTGGATCTAGCCCTGATCTCTTGACTGGGTGAGAGTATTCTGCTTAATTCAGAAACTCTGTCCATCACCACCCCTTGTTGTTAAATATTTTGTCCACCATAAGCGTGGAAGGGTATACTCAGATGTGAGTCCCTTGCTCATTGCACCATCAGGATTCAAGCAAGCCGGGCCGACGACGGCTGAAATGCCAGAAACTGGTCTCCGGAAGCTTGTTTCCTTCCCAGTGTAAGAATTGGCTTGGTAGTTTGGTTTGCCCTGTTCCCATCATGCACTGGGACAGGAACAGACTAATTTGCATATAGCTAGGTTCTGAGCTGGGATGGTGCAGTGAGCTAAAAAACGGTGTTGGATCTAGCCCTGATCTCTTGACTGGGTGAGAGTATTCTGCTTAATTCAGAAACTCTGTCCATCACCACCCCTTGTTGTTAAATATTTTGTTCACCATAAGCGTGGAAGGGTATACTCAGATGTGAGTCCCTTGCTCATTGCACCATCAGGATTCAAGCAAGACGGGCCGACGATGGCTGAAATGCCAGAAACCGATCCCCGGAAGCTTGTTTCCTTCCCAGTGTAAGAATTGGCTTGGTAGTTTGGTTTGCCCTGTTCCCATCATGCACTGGGACAGGAACAGACTAATTTGCATATAGCTAGGTTCTGAGCTGGAATGGTGCAGTGAGCTAAAAAACGGTGTTGGATCTAGCCCTGATCTCTTGACTGGGTGAGAGTATTCTGCTTAATTCAGAAACTCTGTCCATCACCACCCCTTGTTGTTTAATATTTTGTCCACCATAAGCGTGGAAGGGTATACTCAGATGTGAGTCCCTTGCTCATTGCACCATCAGGATTCAAGCAAGCCGGGCCGAAGACGGCTGAAATGCCAGAAACCGGTCCCCGGAAGCTTGTTTCCTTCCCAGTGTAAGAAATGGCTTGGTAGTTTGGTTTGCCCTGTTCCCATCATGCACTGGGACAGGAACAGACTAATTTGCATATAGCCAGGTTCTGAGCTGGGATGGTGCAGTGAGCTAAAAAACGGTGTTGGATCTAGCCCTGATCTCTTGACTGGGTGAGAGTATTCTGCTTAATTCAGAAACTCTGTCCATCACCACCCCTTGTTGTTAAATATTTTGTCCACCATAAGCGTGGAAGGGTATACTCAGATGTGAGTCTCTTGCTCATTGCACCATCAGGATTCAAGCAAGCCGGGCGTACGACGGCTGAAATGCCAGAAACTGGTCCCCGGAAGCTTGTTTCCTTCCCAGTGTAAGAATTGGCTTGGTAGTTTGGTTTGCCCTGTTCCCATCATGCACTGGAACAGGAACAGACTAATTTGCATATAGCCAGGTTCTGAGCTGGGATGGTGCAGTGAGCTAAAAAACTGTGTTGGATCTAGCCCTGATCTCTTGACTGGGTGAGAGTATTCTGCTTAATTCAGAAACTCTGTCCATCACCACCCCTTGTTGTTAAATATTTTGTCCACCATAAGCGTGGAAGGGTATACTCATATGTGAGTCCCTTGCTCATTGCACCTTCAGGATTCAAGCAAGCCGGGCCGACGACGGCTGAAATGCCAGAAACCGGTCCCCGGAAGCTTGTTTCCTTCCCAGTGTAAGAATTGGCTTGGTAGTTTGGTTTGCCCTATTCCCATCATGCACTGGGACAGGAACAGACTAATTTGCATATAGCTAGGTTCTGAGCTGGGATGGTGCAGTGAGCTAAAAAACGGTGTTGGATCTAGCCCTGATCTCTTGACTGGGTGAGAGTATTCTGCTTAATTCAGAAACTCTGTCCATCACCACCCCTTGTTGTTAAATATTTTGTCCACCATAAGCGTGGAAGGGTATACTCAGATGTGAGTCCCTTGCTCATTGCACCATCAGGATTCAAGCAAGCCGGGCCGACGATGGCTGAAATTCCAGAAACCGGTCCCCGGAAGCTTGTTTCCTTCCCAGTGTAAGAATTGGCTTGGTAGTTTGGTTTGCCCTGTTCCCATCATGCACTGGGACAGGAACAGACTAATTTGCATATAGCTAGGTTCTGAGCTGGGATGGTGCAGTGAGCTAAAAAACGGTGTTGGATCTAGCCCTGATCTCTTGACTGGGTGAGAGTATTCTGCTTAATTCAGAAACTCTGTCCATCACCACCCCTTGTTGTTAAATATTTTGTCCACCATAAGCGTGGAAGGGTATACTCAGATGTGAGTCCCTTGCTCATTGCACCATCAGGATTCAAGCAAGCCGGGCCGAAGACGGCTGAAATGCCAGAAACCGGTCCCCGGAAGCTTGTTTCCTTCCCAGTGTAAGAATTGGCTTGGTAGTTTGGTTTGCCCTGTTCCCATCATGCACTGGGACAGGAACAGACTAATTTGCATATAGCTAGGTTCTGAGCTGGGATGGTGCAGTGAGCTAAAAAACGGTGTTGGATCTAGCCCTGATCTCTTGACTGGGTGAGAGTATTCTGCTTAATTCAGAAACTCTGTCCATCACCACCCCTTGTTGTTAAATATTTTGTCCACCATAAGCGTGGAAGGGTATACTCAGATGTGAGTCCCTTGCTCATTGCACCATCAGGATTCAAGCAAGCCGGGCCGACGACGGCTGAAATGCCAGAAACCGGTCCCCGGAAGCTTGTTTGCTTCCCAGTGTAAGAATTGGCTTTGTAGTTTGGTTGACCGTTCCCATCATGCACTGGGACAGGAACAGACTAATTTGCATATAGCCAGGTTCTGAGCTGGGATGGTGCAGTGAGCTAAAAAACGGTGTTGGATCTAGCCCTGATCTCTTGACTGGGTGAGAGTATTCTGCTTAATTCAGAAACTCTGTCCATCACCACCCCTTGTTGTTAAATATTTTGTCCACCATAAGCGTGGAAGGGTATACTCAGATGTGAGTCCCTTGCTCATTGCACCATCAGGATTCAAGCAAGCCGGGCCAACGACGGCTGAAATGCCGGAAACTGGTCCCCGGAAGCTTGTTTCCTTCCCAGTGTAAGAATTGGCTTGGTAGTTTGGTTTGCCCTGTTCCCATCATGCACTGGGACAGGAACAGTCTAATTTGCATATAGCCAGGTTCTGAGCTGCGATGGTGCAGTGAGCTAAAAAACGGTGTTGGATCTAGCCCTGATCTCTTGACTGGGTGAGAGTATTCTGCTTAATTCAGAAACTCTGTCCATCACCACCCCTTGTTGTTAAATATTTTGTCCACCATAAGCGTGGAAGGGTATACTCAGATGTGAGTCCCTTGCTCATTGCACCATCAGGATTCAAGCAAGCCGGGCCGACGACGGCTGAAATGCCAGAAACTGGTCTCCGGAAGCTTGTTTCCTTCCCAGTGTAAGAATTGGCTTGGTAGTTTGGTTTGCCCTGTTCCCATCATGCACTGGGACAGGAACAGACTAATTTGCATATAGCTAGGTTCTGAGCTGGAATGGTGCAGTGAGCTAAAAAACGGTGTTGGATCTAGCCCTGATCTCTTGACTGGGTGAGAGTATTCTGCTTAATTCAGAAACTCTGTCCATCACCACCCCTTGTTGTTTAATATTTTGTCCACCATAAGCGTGGAAGGGTATACTCAGATGTGAGTCCCTTGCTCATTGCACCATCAGGATTCAAGCAAGCCGGGCCGAAGACGGCTGAAATGCCAGAAACCGGTCCCCGGAAGCTTGTTTCCTTCCCAGTGTAAGAAATGGCTTGGTAGTTTGGTTTGCCCTGTTCCCATCATGCACTGGGACAGGAACAGACTAATTTGCATATAGCCAGGTTCTGAGCTGGGATGGTGCAGTGAGCTAAAAAACGGTGTTGGATCTAGCCCTGATCTCTTGACTGGGTGAGAGTATTCTGCTTAATTCAGAAACTCTGTCCATCACCACCCCTTGTTGTTAAATATTTTGTCCACCATAAGCGTGGAAGGGTATACTCAGATGTGAGTCTCTTGCTCATTGCACCATCAGGATTCAAGCAAGCCGGGCGTACGACGGCTGAAATGCCAGAAACTGGTCCCCGGAAGCTTGTTTCCTTCCCAGTGTAAGAATTGGCTTGGTAGTTTGGTTTGCCCTGTTCCCATCATGCACTGGAACAGGAACAGACTAATTTGCATATAGCCAGGTTCTGAGCTGGGATGGTGCAGTGAGCTAAAAAACTGTGTTGGATCTAGCCCTGATCTCTTGACTGGGTGAGAGTATTCTGCTTAATTCAGAAACTCTGTCCATCACCACCCCTTGTTGTTAAATATTTTGTCCACCATAAGCGTGGAAGGGTATACTCATATGTGAGTCCCTTGCTCATTGCACCTTCAGGATTCAAGCAAGCCGGGCCGACGACGGCTGAAATGCCAGAAACCGGTCCCCGGAAGCTTGTTTCCTTCCCAGTGTAAGAATTGGCTTGGTAGTTTGGTTTGCCCTATTCCCATCATGCACTGGGACAGGAACAGACTAATTTGCATATAGCTAGGTTCTGAGCTGGGATGGTGCAGTGAGCTAAAAAACGGTGTTGGATCTAGCCCTGATCTCTTGACTGGGTGAGAGTATTCTGCTTAATTCAGAAACTCTGTCCATCACCACCCCTTGTTGTTAAATATTTTGTCCACCATAAGCGTGGAAGGGTATACTCAGATGTGAGTCCCTTGCTCATTGCACCATCAGGATTCAAGCAAGCCGGGCCGACGATGGCTGAAATTCCAGAAACCGGTCCCCGGAAGCTTGTTTCCTTCCCAGTGTAAGAATTGGCTTGGTAGTTTGGTTTGCCCTGTTCCCATCATGCACTGGGACAGGAACAGACTAATTTGCATATAGCTAGGTTCTGAGCTGGGATGGTGCAGTGAGCTAAAAAACGGTGTTGGATCTAGCCCTGATCTCTTGACTGGGTGAGAGTATTCTGCTTAATTCAGAAACTCTGTCCATCACCACCCCTTGTTGTTAAATATTTTGTCCACCATAAGCGTGGAAGGGTATACTCAGATGTGAGTCCCTTGCTCATTGCACCATCAGGATTCAAGCAAGCCGGGCCGAAGACGGCTGAAATGCCAGAAACCGGTCCCCGGAAGCTTGTTTCCTTCCCAGTGTAAGAATTGGCTTGGTAGTTTAGTTTGCCCTGTTCCCATCATGCACTGGGACAGGAACAGGCTAATTTGCATATAGCTAGGTTCTGAGCTGGGATGGTGCAGTGAGCTAAAAAACGGTGTTGGATCTAGCCCTGATCTCTTGACTGGGTGAGAGTATTCTGCTTAATTCAGAAACTCTGTCCATCACCACCCCTTGTTGTTAAATATTTTGTCCACTATAAGCGTGGAAGGGTATACTCAGATGTGAGTCCCTTGCTCATTGCACCATCAGGATTCAAGCAAGCCGGGCCGACGATGGCTGAAATTCCAGAAACCGGTCCCCGGAAGCTTGTTTCCTTCCCAGTGTAAGAATTGGCTTGGTAGTTTGGTTTGCCCTGTTCCCATCATGCACTGGGACAGGAACAGACTAATTTGCATATAGCTAGGTTCTGAGCTGGGATGGTGCAGTGAGCTAAAAAACGGTGTTGGATCTAGCCCTGATCTCTTGACTGGGTGAGAGTATTCTGCTTAATTCAGAAACTCTGTCCATCACCACCCCTTGTTGTTAAATATTTTGTCCACCATAAGCGTGGAAGGGTATACTCAGATGTGAGTCCCTTGCTCATTGCACCATCAGGATTCAAGCAAGCCGGGCCGAAGACGGCTGAAATGCCAGAAACCGGTCCCCGGAAGCTTGTTTCCTTCCCAGTGTAAGAATTGGCTTGGTAGTTTAGTTTGCCCTGTTCCCATCATGCACTGGGACAGGAACAGGCTAATTTGCATATAGCTAGGTTCTGAGCTGGGATGGTGCAGTGAGCTAAAAAACGGTGTTGGATCTAGCCCTGATCTCTTGACTGGGTGAGAGTATTCTGCTTAATTCAGAAACTCTGTCCATCACCACCCCTTGTTGTTAAATATTTTGTCCACTATAAGCGTGGAAGGGTATACTCAGATGTGAGTCCCTTGCTCATTGCACCATCAGGATTCAAGCAAGCCGGGCGGACGACGGCTGAATTGCCAGAAACTGGTCCCCGGAAGCTTGTTTCCTTCCCAGTGTAAGAATTGGCTTGGTAGTTTGGTTTGCCCTGTTCCCATCATGCACTGGAACAGGAGCAGACTAATTTGCATATAGCCAGGTTCTGAGCTGGGATGGTGCAGTGAGCTAAAAAACAGTGTTGGATCTAGCCCTGATCTCTTGACTGGGTGAGAGTATTCTGCTTAATTCAGAAACTCTGTCCATCACCACCCCTTGTTGTTAAATATTTTGTCCACCATAAGCGTGGAAGGGTATACTCAGATGTGAGTCCCTTGCTCATTGCACCATCTGGATTCAAGCAAGCCGGGCCGAAGACGGCTGAAATGCCAGAAACCGGTCCCCGGAAGCTTGTTTCCTTCCCAGTGTAAGAATTGGCTTGGTAGTTTGGTTTGCCCTGTTCCCATCATGCACTGGGACAGGAACAGACTAATTTGCATATAGCTAGGTTCTGAGCTGGGATGGTGCAGTGAGCTAAAAAACGGTGTTGGATCTAGCCCTGATCTCTTGACTGGGTGAGAGTATTCTGCTTAATTCAGAAACTCTGTCCATCACCACCCCTTGTTGTTAAATATTTTGTCTACCATAAGCGTGGAAGGGTATACTCAGATGTGAGTCCCTTGCTCATTGCACCATCAGGATTCAAGCAAGCCGGGCCGAAGACGGCTGAAATGCCAGAAACCGGTCCCCGGAAGCTTGTTTCCTTCCCAGTGTAAGAATTGGCTTGGTAGTTTGGTTTGCCCTGTTCCCATCATGCACTGGGACAGGAACAGACTAATTTGCATATAGCTAGGTTCTGAGCTGGGATGGTGCAGTGAGCTAAAAAACGGTGTTGGATCTAGCCCTGATCTCTTGACTGGGTGAGAGTATTCTGCTTAATTCAGAAACTCTGTCCATCACCACCCCTTGTTGTTAAATATTTTGTCCACCATAAGCGTGGAAGGGTATACTCAGATGTGAGTCCCTTGCTCATTGCACCATCAGGATTCAAGCAAGCCGGGCCGACGACGGCTGAAATGCCAGAAACCGGTCCCCGGAAGCTTGTTTGCTTCCCAGTGTAAGAATTGGCTTTGTAGTTTGGTTGACCGTTCCCATCATGCACTGGGACAGGAACAGACTAATTTGCATATAGCCAGGTTCTGAGCTGGGATGGTGCAGTGAGCTAAAAAACGGTGTTGGATCTAGCCCTGATCTCTTGACTGGGTGAGAGTATTCTGCTTAATTCAGAAACTCTGTCCATCACCACCCCTTGTTGTTAAATATTTTGTCCACCATAAGCGTGGAAGGGTATACTCAGATGTGAGTCCCTTGCTCATTGCACCATCAGGATTCAAGCAAGCCGGGCCAACGACGGCTGAAATGCCGGAAACTGGTCCCCGGAAGCTTGTTTCCTTCCCAGTGTAAGAATTGGCTTGGTAGTTTGGTTTGCCCTGTTCCCATCATGCACTGGGACAGGAACAGTCTAATTTGCATATAGCCAGGTTCTGAGCTGCGATGGTGCAGTGAGCTAAAAAACGGTGTTGGATCTAGCCCTGATCTCTTGACTGGGTGAGAGTATTCTGCTTAATTCAGAAACTCTGTCCATCACCACCCCTTGTTGTTAAATATTTTGTCCACCATAAGCGTGGAAGGGTATACTCAGATGTGAGTCCCTTGCTCATTGCACCATCAGGATTCAAGCAAGCC
Organism: Lissotriton vulgaris; assembly: GCF_964263255.1. Lineage (NCBI taxonomy): Eukaryota > Metazoa > Chordata > Amphibia > Caudata > Salamandridae > Lissotriton > Lissotriton vulgaris. The sequence continues at coordinate 1,608,465,535 of NC_141693.1, read as the reverse complement.
GGGCCGACGACGGCTGAAATGCCAGAAACTGGTCTCCGGAAGCTTGTTTCCTTCCCAGTGTAAGAATTGGCTTGGTAGTTTGGTTTGCCCTGTTGCCATCATGCACTGGGACAGGAACAGACTAATTTGCATATAGCTAGGTTCTGAGCTGGGATGGTGCAGTGAGCTAAAAAACGGTGTTGGATCTAGCCCTGATCTCTTGACTGGGTGAGAGTATTCTGCTTAATTCAGAAACTCTGTCCATCACCACCCCTTGTTGTTAAATATTTTGTTCACCATAAGCGTGGAAGGGTATACTCAGATGTGAGTCCCTTGCTCATTGCACCATCAGGATTCAAGCAAGACGGGCCGACGATGGCTGAAATGCCAGAAACCGATCCCCGGAAGCTTGTTTCCTTCCCAGTGTAAGAATTGGCTTGGTAGTTTGGTTTGCCCTGTTCCCATCATGCACTGGGACAGGAACAGACTAATTTGCATATAGCTAGGTTCTGAGCTGGAATGGTGCAGTGAGCTAAAAAACGGTGTTGGATCTAGCCCTGATCTCTTGACTGGGTGAGAGTATTCTGCTTAATTCAGAAACTCTGTCCATCACCACCCCTTGTTGTTAAATATTTTGTCCACCATAAGCGTGGAAGGGTATACTCAGATGTGAGTCCCTTGCTCATTGCACCATCAGGATTCAAGCAAGCCGGGCCGAAGACGGCTGAAATGCCAGAAACCGGTCCCCGGAAGCTTGTTTCCTTCCCAGTGTAAGAAATGGCTTGGTAGTTTGGTTTGCCCTGTTCCCATCATGCACTGGGACAGGAACAGACTAATTTGCATATAGCCAGGTTCTGAGCTGGGATGGTGCAGTGAGCTAAAAAAACGGTGTTGGATCTAGCCCTGATCTCTTGACTGGGTGAGAGTATTCTGCTTAATTCAGAAACTCTGTCCATCACCACCCCTTGTTGTTAAATATTTTGTCCACCATAAGCGTGGAAGGGTGTACTCAGATGTGAGTCTCTTGCTCATTGCACCATCAGGATTCAAGCAAGCCGGGCGTACGACGGCTGAAATGCCAGAAACTGGTCCCCGGAAGCTTGTTTCCTTCCCAGTGTAAGAATTGGCTTGGTAGTTTGGTTTGCCCTGTTCCCATCATGCACTGGAACAGGAACAGACTAATTTGCATATAGCCAGGTTCTGAGCTGGGATGGTGCAGTGAGCTAAAAAACTGTGTTGGATCTAGCCCTGATCTCTTGACTGGGTGAGAGTATTCTGCTTAATTCAGAAACTCTGTCCATCACCACCCCTTGTTGTTAAATATTTTGTCCACCATAAGCGTGGAAGGGTATACTCATATGTGAGTCCCTTGCTCATTGCACCTTCAGGATTCAAGCAAGCCGGGCCGACGACGGCTGAAATGCCAGAAACCGGTCCCCGGAAGCTTGTTTCCTTCCCAGTGTAAGAATTGGCTTGGTAGTTTGGTTTGCCCTATTCCCATCATGCACTGGGACAGGAACAGACTAATTTGCATATAGCTAGGTTCTGAGCTGGGATGGTGCAGTGAGCTAAAAAACGGTGTTGGATCTAGCCCTGATCTCTTGACTGGGTGAGAGTATTCTGCTTAATTCAGAAACTCTGTCCATCACCACCCCTTGTTGTTAAATATTTTGTCCACCATAAGCGTGGAAGGGTATACTCAGATGTGAGTCCCTTGCTCATTGCACCATCAGGATTCAAGCAAGCCGGGCCGACGATGGCTGAAATTCCAGAAACCGGTCCCCGGAAGCTTGTTTCCTTCCCAGTGTAAGAATTGGCTTGGTAGTTTGGTTTGCCCTGTTCCCATCATGCACTGGGACAGGAACAGACTAATTTGCATATAGCTAGGTTCTGAGCTGGGATGGTGCAGTGAGCTAAAAAACGGTGTTGGATCTAGCCCTGATCTCTTGACTGGGTGAGAGTATTCTGCTTAATTCAGAAACTCTGTCCATCACCACCCCTTGTTGTTAAATATTTTGTCCACCATAAGCGTGGAAGGGTATACTCAGATGTGAGTCCCTTGCTCATTGCACCATCAGGATTCAAGCAAGCCGGGCCGAAGACGGCTGAAATGCCAGAAACCGGTCCCCGGAAGCTTGTTTCCTTCCCAGTGTAAGAATTGGCTTGGTAGTTTAGTTTGCCCTGTTCCCATCATGCACTGGGACAGGAACAGGCTAATTTGCATATAGCTAGGTTCTGAGCTGGGATGGTGCAGTGAGCTAAAAAACGGTGTTGGATCTAGCCCTGATCTCTTGACTGGGTGAGAGTATTCTGCTTAATTCAGAAACTCTGTCCATCACCACCCCTTGTTGTTAAATATTTTGTCCACTATAAGCGTGGAAGGGTATACTCAGATGTGAGTCCCTTGCTCATTGCACCATCAGGATTCAAGCATTGCGGGCGGACGACGGCTGAATTGCCAGAAACTGGTCCCCGGAAGCTTGTTTCCTTCCCAGTGTAAGAATTGGCTTGGTAGTTTGGTTTGCCCTGTTCCCATCATGCACTGGAACAGGAGCAGACTAATTTGCATATAGCCAGGTTCTGAGCTGGGATGGTGCAGTGAGCTAAAAAACGGTGTTGGATCTAGCCCTGATCTCTTGACTGGGTGAGAGTATTCTGCTTAATTCAGAAACTCTGTCCATCACCACCCCTTGTTGTTAAATATTTTGTCCACCATAAGCGTGGAAGGGTATACTCAGATGTGAGTCCCTTGCTCATTGCACCATCAGGATTTAAGCAAGCCGGGCCGAAGACGGCTGAAATGCCAGAAACCGGTCCCCGGAAGCTTGTTTCCTTCCCAGTGTAAGAATTGGCTTGGTAGTTTGGTTTGCCCTGTTCCCATCATGCACTGGGACAGGAACAGACTAATTTGCATATAGCTAGGTTCTGAGCTGGGATGGTGCAGTGAGCTAAAAAACGGTGTTGGATCTAGCCCTGATCTCTTGACTGGGTGAGAGTATTCTGCTTAATTCAGAAACTCTGTCCATCACCACCCCTTGTTGTTAAATATTTTGTCTACCATAAGCGTGGAAGGGTATACTCAGATGTGAGTCCCTTGCTCATTGCACCATCAGGATTCAAGCAAGCCGGGCCGAAGACGGCTGAAATGCCAGAAACCGGTCCCCGGAAGCTTGTTTCCTTCCCAGTGTAAGAATTGGCTTGGTAGTTTGGTTTGCCCTGTTCCCATCATGCACTGGGACAGGAACAGACTAATTTGCATGTAGCTAGGTTCTGAGCTGGGATGGTGCAGTGAGCTAAAAAACGGTGTTGGATCTAGCCCTGATCTCTTGACTGGGTGAGAGTATTCTGCTTAATTCAGAAACTCTGTCCATCACCACCCCTTGTTGTTAAATATTTTGTCCACCATAAGCGTGGAAGGGTATACTCAGATGTGAGTCCCTTGCTCATTGCACCATCAGGATTCAAGCAAGCCGGGCCGACGACGGCTGAAATGCCAGAAACCGGTCCCCGGAAGCTTGTTTGCTTCCCAGTGTAAGAATTGGCTTTGTAGTTTGGTTGACCGTTCCCATCATGCACTGGGACAGGAACAGACTAATTTGCATATAGCCAGGTTCTGAGCTGGGATGGTGCAGTGAGCTAAAAAACGGTGTTGGATCTAGCCCTGATCTCTTGACTGGGTGAGAGTATTCTGCTTAATTCAGAAACTCTGTCCATCACCACCCCTTGTTGTTAAATATTTTGTCCACCATAAGCGTGGAAGGGTATACTCAGATGTGAGTCCCTTGCTCATTGCACCATCAGGATTCAAGCAAGCCGGGCCAACGACGGCTGAAATGCCGGAAACTGGTCCCCGGAAGCTTGTTTCCTTCCCAGTGTAAGAATTGGCTTGGTAGTTTGGTTTGCCCTGTTCCCATCATGCACTGGGACAGGAACAGTCTAATTTGCATATAGCCAGGTTCTGAGCTGCGATGGTGCAGTGAGCTAAAAAACGGTGTTGGATCTAGCCCTGATCTCTTGACTGGGTGAGAGTATTCTGCTTAATTCAGAAACTCTGTCCATCACCACCCCTTGTTGTTAAATATTTTGTCCACCATAAGCGTGGAAGGGTATACTCAGATGTGAGTCCCTTGCTCATTGCACCATCAGGATTCAAGCAAGCCGGGCCGACGACGGCTGAAATGCCAGAAACTGGTCTCCGGAAGCTTGTTTCCTTCCCAGTGTAAGAATTGGCTTGGTAGTTTGGTTTGCCCTGTTCCCATCATGCACTGGGACAGGAACAGACTAATTTGCATATAGCTAGGTTCTGAGCTGGGATGGTGCAGTGAGCTAAAAAACGGTGTTGGATCTAGCCCTGATCTCTTGACTGGGTGAGAGTATTGTGCTTAATTCAGAAACTCTGTCCATCACCACCCCTTGTTGTTAAATATTTTGTTCACCATAAGCGTGGAAGGGTATACTCAGATGTGAGTCCCTTGCTCATTGCACCATCAGGATTCAAGCAAGCCGGGCCGACGATGGCTGAAATGCCAGAAACCGATCCCCGGAAGCTTGTTTCCTTCCCAGTGTAAGAATTGGCTTGGTAGTTTGGTTTGCCCTGTTCCCATCATGCACTGGGACAGGAACAGACTAATTTGCATATAGCTAGGTTCTGAGCTGGAATGGTGCAGTGAGCTAAAAAACGGTGTTGGATCTAGCCCTGATCTCTTGACTGGGTGAGAGTATTCTGCTTAATTCAGAAACTCTGTCCATCACCACCCCTTGTTGTTAAATATTTTGTCCACCATAAGCGTGGAAGGGTATACTCAGATGTGAGTCCCTTGCTCATTGCACCATCAGGATTCAAGCAAGCCGGGCCGAAGACGGCTGAAATGCCAGAAACCGGTCCCCGGAAGCTTGTTTCCTTCCCAGTGTAAGAAATGGCTTGGTAGTTTGGTTTGCCCTGTTCCCATCATGCACTGGGACAGGAACAGACTAATTTGCATATAGCCAGGTTCTGAGCTGGGATGGTGCAGTGAGCTAAAAAACGGTGTTGGATCTAGCCCTGATCTCTTGACTGGGTGAGAGTATTCTGCTTAATTCAGAAACTCTGTCCATCACCACCCCTTGTTGTTAAATATTTTGTCCACCATAAGCGTGGAAGGGTATACTCAGATGTGAGTCCCTTGCTCATTGCACCATCAGGATTCAAGCAAGCCGGGCCGAAGACGGCTGAAATGCCAGAAACCGGTCCCCGGAAGTTTGTTTCCTTCCCAGTGTAAGAATTGGCTTGGTAGTTTGGTTTGCCCTGTTCCCATCATGCACTGGGACAGGAACAGACTAATATGCATATAGCTAGGTTCTGAGCTGGGATGGTGCAGTGAGCTAAAAAACCGTGTTGGATCTAGCCCTGATCTCTTGACTGGGTGAGAGTATTCTGCTTAATTCAGAAACTCTGTCCATCACCACCCCTTGTTGTTAAATATTTTGCCCACCATAAGCGTGGAAGGGTATACTCAGATGTGAGTCCCTTGCTCATTGCACCATCAGGATTCAAGCAAGCCGGGCCGACGACGGCTGAAATGCCAGAAACTGGTCCCCGGAAGCTTGTTTCCTTCCCAGTGTAAGAATTGGCTTGGTAGTTTAGTTTGCCCTGTTCCCATCATGCACTGGGACAGGAACAGACTAATTTGCATATAGCTAGGTTCTGAGCTGGGATGGTGCAGTGAGCTAAAAAACGGTGTTGGATCTAGCCCTGATCTCTTGACTGGGTGAGAGTATTCTGCTTAATTCAGAAACTCTGTCCATCACCACCCCTTGTTGTTAAATATTTTGTCCACCATAAGCGTGGAAGGGTATACTCAGATGTGAGTCTCTTGCTCATTGCACCATCAGGATTCAAGCAAGCCGGGCGGACGACGGCTGAAATGCCAGTAACTGGTCCCCGGAAGCTTGTTTCCTTCCCAGTGTAAGAATTGGCTTGGTAGTTTGGTTTGCCCTGTTCCCATCATGCACTGGAACAGGAACAGACTAATTTGCATATAGCCAGGTTCTGAGCTGGGATGGTGCAGTGAGCTAAAAAACTGTGTTGGATCTAGCCCTGATCTCTTGACTGGGTGAGAGTATTCTGCTTAATTCAGAAACTCTGTCCATCACCACCCCTTGTTGTTAAATATTTTGTCCACCATAAGCGTGGAAGGGTATACTCATATGTGAGTCCCTTGCTCATTGCACCTTCAGGATTCAAGCAAGCCGGGCCGACGACGGCTGAAATGCCAGAAACCGGTCCCCGGAAGCTTGTTTCCTTCCCAGTGTAAGAATTGGCTTGGTAGTTTGGTTTGCCCTGTTCCCATCATGCACTGGGACAGGAACAGACTAATTTGCATATAGCTAGGTTCTGAGCTGGGACGGTGCAGTGAGCTAAAAAACGGTGTTGGATCTAGCCCTGATCTCTTGACTGGGTGAGAGTATTCTGCTTAATTCAGAAACTCTGTCCATCACCACCCCTTGTTGTTAAATATTTTGTCCACCATAAGCGTGGAAGGGTATACTCAGATGTGAGTCCCTTGCTCATTGCACCATCAGGATTCAAGCAAGCCGGGCCAACGACGGCTGAAATGCCAGAAACCGGTCCCCGGAAGCTTGTTTCCTTCCCAGTGTAAGAATTGGCTTGGTAGTTTGGTTGACCGTTCCCATCATGCACTGGGACAGGAACAGACTTATTTGCATATAGCCAGGTTCTGAGCTGGGATGGTGCAGTGAGCTAAAAAACGGTGTTGGATCTAGCCCTGATCTCTTGACTGGGTGAGAGTATTCTGCTTAATTCAGAAACTCTGTCCATCACCACCCCTTGTTGTTAAATATTTTGTCCACCATAAGCGTGGAAGGGTATACTCAGATGTGAGTCCCCTGCTCATTGCACCATCAGGATTCAAGCAAGCCGGGCCAACGACGGCTGAAATGCCGGAAACTGGTCCCCGGAAGCTTGTTTCCTTCCCAGTGTAAGAATTGGCTGGGTAGTTTGGTTTGCCCTGTTCCCATCATGCACTGGGACAGGAACAGACTAATTTGCATATAGCTAGGTTCTGGGCTGGGATGGTGCAGTGAGCTAAAAAACGGTGTTGGATCTAGCCCTGATCTCTTGACTGGGTGAGAGTATTCTGCTTAATTCAGAAACTCTGTCCATCACCACCCCTTGTTGTTAAATATTTTGTCCACCATAAGCGTGGAAGGGTATACTCAGATGTGAGTCCCTTGCTCATTGCACCATCAGGATTCAAGCAAGCCGGGCCGACGATGGCTGAAATGCCAGAAACCGGTCCCCGGAAGCTTGTTTCCTTCCCAGTGTAAGAATTGGCTTGGTAGTTTGGTTTGCCCTGTTCCCATCATGCACTGGGACAGGAACAGACTAATTTGTATATAGCTAGGTTCTGAGCTGGGATGGTGCAGTGAGCTAAAAAACGGTGTTGGATCTAGCCCTGATCTCTTGACTGGGTGAGAGTATTCTGCTTAATTCAGAAACTCTGTCCATCACCACCCCTTGTTGTTAAATATTTTGTCCACCATAAGCGTGGAAGGGTATACTCAGATGTGAGTCCCTTGCTCATTGCACCATCAGGATTCAAGCAAGCCGGGCCGAAGACGGCTGAAATGCCAGAAACCGGTCCCTGGAAGCTTGTTTCCTTCCCAGTGTAAGAATTGGCTTGGTAGTTTGGTTTGCCCTGTTCCCATCATGCACTGGGACAGGAACAGACTAATTTGCATATAGCCAGGTTCTGAGCTGGGATGGTGCAGTGAGCTAAAAAACGGTGTTGGATCTAGCCCTGATCTCTTGACTGGGTGAGTGTATTCTGCTTAATTCAGAAACTCTGTCCATCACCACCCCTTGTTGTTAAATATTTTGCCCACCATAAGCGTGGAAGGGTATACTCAGATGTGAGTCCCTTGCTCATTGCACCATCAGGATTCAAGCAAGCTGGGCAGACGACGGCTGAAATGCCAGAAACTGGTCCCCGGAAGCTTGTTTCCTTCCCAGTGTAAGAATTGTTTTGTAAGTTTAGATTGCCCTGTTCCCATCATGCACTGGGACAGGAACAGGCTAATTTGCATATAGCTAGGTTCTGAGCTGGGATGGTGCAGTGAGCTAAAAAACGGTGTTGGATCTAGCCCTGATCTCTTGACTGGGTGAGAGTATTCTGCTTAATTCAGAAACTCTGTCCATCACCACCCCTTGTTGTTAAATATTTTGTCCACTATAAGCGTGGAAGGGTATACTCAGATGTGAGTCCCTTGCTCATTGCACCATCAGGATTCAAGCAAGCCGGGCGGACGACGGCTGAAATGCCAGAAACTGGTCCCCGGAAGCTTGTTTCCTTCCCAGTGTAAGAATTGGCTTGGTAGTTTGGTTTGCCCTGTTCCCATCATGCACTGGGACAGGAACAGACTAATTTGCATATAGCCAGGTTCTGAGCTGAGATGGTGCAGTGAGCTAAAAAATGGTGTTGGATCTAGCCCTGATCTCTTGAATGGGTGAGAGTATTCTGCTTAATTCAGAAACTCTGTCCATCACCACCCCTTGTTGTTAAATATTTTGCCCACCATAAGCGTGGAAGGGTATACTCAGATGTGAGTCCCTTGCTCATTGCACCATCAGGATTCAAGCAAGCCGGGCCGACGACGGCTGAAATGCCAGAAACTGGTCCCCGGAAGCTTGTTTCCTTCCCAGTGTAAGAATTGGCTTGGTAGTTTAGTTTGCCCTGTTCCCATCATGCACTGGGACAGGAACAGACTAATTTGCATATAGCTAGGTTCTGAGCTGGGATGGTGCAGTGAGCTAAAAAACGGTGTTGGATCTAGCCCTGATCTCTTGACTGGGTGAGAGTATTCTGCTTAATTCAGAAACTCTGTCCATCACCACCCCTTGTTGTTAAATATTTTGTCCACCATAAGCGTGGAAGGGTATACTCAGATGTGAGTCTCTTGCTCATTGCACCATCAGGATTCAAGCAAGCCGGGCGGACGACGGCTGAAATGCCAGTAACTGGTCCCCGGAAGCTTGTTTCCTTCCCAGTGTAAGAATTGGCTTGGTAGTTTGGTTTGCCCTGTTCCCATCATGCACTGGAACAGGAACAGACTAATTTGCATATAGCCAGGTTCTGAGCTGGGATGGTGCAGTGAGCTAAAAAACTGTGTTGGATCTAGCCCTGATCTCTTGACTGGGTGAGAGTATTCTGCTTAATTCAGAAACTCTGTCCATCACCACCCCTTGTTGTTAAATATTTTGTCCACCATAAGCGTGGAAGGGTATACTCATATGTGAGTCCCTTGCTCATTGCACCTTCAGGATTCAAGCAAGCCGGGCCGACGACGGCTGAAATGCCAGAAACCGGTCCCCGGAAGCTTGTTTCCTTCCCAGTGTAAGAATTGGCTTGGTAGTTTGGTTTGCCCTGTTCCCATCATGCACTGGGACAGGAACAGACTAATTTGCATATAGCTAGGTTCTGAGCTGGGACGGTGCAGTGAGCTAAAAAACGGTGTTGGATCTAGCCCTGATCTCTTGACTGGGTGAGAGTATTCTGCTTAATTCAGAAACTCTGTCCATCACCACCCCTTGTTGTTAAATATTTTGTCCACCATAAGCGTGGAAGGGTATACTCAGATGTGAGTCCCTTGCTCATTGCACCATCAGGATTCAAGCAAGCCGGGCCAACGACGGCTGAAATGCCAGAAACCGGTCCCCGGAAGCTTGTTTCCTTCCCAGTGTAAGAATTGGCTTGGTAGTTTGGTTGACCGTTCCCATCATGCACTGGGACAGGAACAGACTTATTTGCATATAGCCAGGTTCTGAGCTGGGATGGTGCAGTGAGCTAAAAAACGGTGTTGGATCTAGCCCTGATCTCTTGACTGGGTGAGAGTATTCTGCTTAATTCAGAAACTCTGTCCATCACCACCCCTTGTTGTTAAATATTTTGTCCACCATAAGCGTGGAAGGGTATACTCAGATGTGAGTCCCCTGCTCATTGCACCATCAGGATTCAAGCAAGCCGGGCCAACGACGGCTGAAATGCCGGAAACTGGTCCCCGGAAGCTTGTTTCCTTCCCAGTGTAAGAATTGGCTTGGTAGTTTGGTTTGCCCTGTTCCCATCATGCACTGGGACAGGAACAGACTAATTTGCATATAGCTAGGTTCTGGGCTGGGATGGTGCAGTGAGCTAAAAAACGGTGTTGGATCTAGCCCTGATCTCTTGACTGGGTGAGAGTATTCTGCTTAATTCAGAAACTCTGTCCATCACCACCCCTTGTTGTTAAATATTTTGTCCACCATAAGCGTGGAAGGGTATACTCAGATGTGAGTCCCTTGCTCATTGCACCATCAGGATTCAAGCAAGCCGGGCCGACGATGGCTGAAATGCCAGAAACCGGTCCCCGGAAGCTTGTTTCCTTCCCAGTGTAAGAATTGGCTTGGTAGTTTGGTTTGCCCTGTTCCCATCATGCACTGGGACAGGAACAGACTAATTTGTATATAGCTAGGTTCTGAGCTGGGATGGTGCAGTGAGCTAAAAAACGGTGTTGGATCTAGCCCTGATCTCTTGACTGGGTGAGAGTATTCTGCTTAATTCAGAAACTCTGTCCATCACCACCCCTTGTTGTTAAATATTTTGTCCACCATAAGCGTGGAATGGTATACTCAGATGTGAGTCCCTTGCTCATTGCACCATCAGGATTCAAGCAAGCCGGGCCGAAGACGGCTGAAATGCCAGAAACCGGTCCCTGGAAGCTTGTTTCCTTCCCAGTGTAAGAATTGGCTTGGTAGTTTGGTTTGCCCTGTTCCCATCATGCACTGGGACAGGAACAGACTAATTTGCATATAGCCAGGTTCTGAGCTGGGATGGTGCAGTGAGCTAAAAAACGGTGTTGGATCTAGCCCTGATCTCTTGACTGGGTGAGTGTATTCTGCTTAATTCAGAAACTCTGTCCATCACCACCCCTTGTTGTTAAATATTTTGCCCACCATAAGCGTGGAAGGGTATACTCAGATGTGAGTCCCTTGCTCATTGCACCATCAGGATTCAAGCAAGCTGGGCAGACGACGGCTGAAATGCCAGAAACTGGTCCCCGGAAGCTTGTTTCCTTCCCAGTGTAAGAATTGTTTTGTAAGTTTAGATTGCCCTGTTCCCATCATGCACTGGGACAGGAACAGGCTAATTTGCATATAGCTAGGTTCTGAGCTGGGATGGTGCAGTGAGCTAAAAAACGGTGTTGGATCTAGCCCTGATCTCTTGACTGGGTGAGAGTATTCTGCTTAATTCAGAAACTCTGTCCATCACCACCCCTTGTTGTTAAATATTTTGTCCACTATAAGCGTGGAAGGGTATACTCAGATGTGAGTCCCTTGCTCATTGCACCATCAGGATTCAAGCAAGCCGGGCGGACGACGGCTGAAATGCCAGAAACTGGTCCCCGGAAGCTTGTTTCCTTCCCAGTGTAAGAATTGGCTTGGTAGTTTGGTTTGCCCTGTTCCCATCATGCACTGGGACAGGAACAGACTAATTTGCATATAGCCAGGTTCTGAGCTGAGATGGTGCAGTGAGCTAAAAAATGGTGTTGGATCTAGCCCTGATCTCTTGAATGGGTGAGAGTATTCTGCTTAATTCAGAAACTCTGTCCATCACCACCCCTTGTTGTTAAATATTTTGTCCACCATAAGCGTGGAAGGGTATACTCAGATGTGAGTCCCTTGCTCATTGCACCATCAGGATTCAAGCAAGCCGGGCCGACGACGGCTGAAATGCCAGAAACCGGTCCCCGAAAGCTTGTTTCCTTCCCAGTGTAAGAATTGGCTTGGTAGTTTGGTTTGCCCTGTTCCCATCATGCACTGGGACAGGAACAGACTAATTTGCATATAGCCAGGTTCTGAGCTGGGATGGTGCAGTGAGCTAAAAAACGGTGTTGGATCTAGCCCTGATCTCTTGACTGGGTGAGAGTATTCTGCTTTATTCAGAAACTCTGTCCATCACCACCCCTTGTTGTTAAATATTTTGTCCACCATAAGCGTGGAAGGGTATACTCAGATGTGAGTCCCTTGCTCATTGCACCATCAGGATTCAAGCAAGCCGGGCCGACGACGGCTGAAATGCCAGAAACCGGTCCCCGGAAGCTTGTTTCCTTCCCAGTGTAAGAATTGGCTTGGTAGTTTGGTTTGCCCCGTTCACATCATGCACTGGAACAGGAACAGACTAATTTGCATATAGCCAGGTTCTGAGCTGGGATGGTGCAGTGAGCTAAAAAATGGTGTTGGATCTAGCCCTGATCTATTGACTGGGTGAGAGTATTCTGCTTAATTCAGAAACTTTGTCCATCACCACCCCTTGTTGTTAAAGATTTTGCCCACCATAAGCTTGGAAGGGTATACTCGGATGTGAGTCCCTTGCTCATTGCACCATCAGGATTCAAGCAAGCCGGGCCGACGACGGCTGAAATGCCAGAAACCAGTCCCCGGAAGCTTGTTTCCTTCCCAGTGTAAGAATTGGCTTGGTAGTTTGGTTTGCCCTGTTCCCATCATGCACTGGGACAGGAACAGACTAATTTGCATATAGCCAGGTTCTGAGCTGGGATGGTGCAGTGAGCTAAAAAACGGTGTTGGATCTAGCCCTGATCTCTTGACTGGGTGAGAGTATTCTGCTTAATTCAGAAACTCTGTCCATCACCACCCCTTGTTGTTAAATATGTCTTAAGGATGTCCCAGTGTTTTCTTACTATTTTCTGTATCGCTTTGGAACTGGGTGTAAACGTCGTGACACAGGTTATGATGTCTGTTGTGGGTTTAATATTCACCTCTAGCAGGGCCTGGCGTTGGTTGTTCCTGGCCCTCTTGTGCGCTTGGCGTATGATGTTGGTAGGATAGTGGCGTTTCCTCAGGTTGGTTGTCAGAATCTCTGCTTGGTGCTCGAAGGCCCCCATGGTATCACAGTTCCTGCGGAGGCGCAAGAATTGGCCCACCGGTAGATTGTCCCTTAGTGCTTTAGGATGATGGCTCTCGTATACTAAGAGACTATTCCGATCTGTAGGTTTCCTGTAGACGGTGGTATGCAGGGCGTTGCTGTCCTTGGAGATCAAGAGGTCCAAGAATGGTACTTCCTTGCGTGATCTGGTGCTTGTGAACTTCAAGAAAGGGTCAAGAGTATTGACCCACTCGCAGAACCTTTGACATAACTCTTCTTCTCCTGTCCAGAAGATTAGGACGTCGTTGATGAAACGGCGCCACAGTAGTACGTTCTCTGTAAATGGGTTGGTCTCACTCAGAATGTACTTCGCCTCAAAATTTGCCATATAGAGGCGTGCCACGCTTGGAGCGAAAGTGCTTCCCATGCTGGTCCCTTGTGTCTGATGGTAAAGTTGAGTTTTGAATTGGAAGAAGTTCTCTTTTAGCGCAAGAGATGCGCATTCGCAAATGAAGGAGACCGGTGCTTGGTATGGCCATGGTACGATATTACGTAGAGTCGCCTCCAAAACATCCAGGGTGGCGTCTTGGGGAATGTTTGTGTATAACGCTTCTACGTCCATGGTCATTAGGAAGTCGATGGTCTCAGGACAGGGGAAGTTCTCAGTTAGGTTCAGCACCTCTGTGGTGTCCCTCAAGTACGTCTCACACACTACCGGGCGTAGGTAGAAATCACAGAACTTACTGAGAGGCTCCAAAATCGAATCGATACCGGAGACGATTGGGCGTCCTGGCGGGGGGTTTACTCCTTTGTGAATCTTGGGTAGTGTGTAGAAGTACGGCACTCGAGGGTCCGTATTAATCAAAAAAGCTGCCTCCTGATTCGAGATCCAGCCTTCCATGGTGGCCTCATGTATCAATCCCTTGATGCGGTTTGTCAAACGTGTAGTTGGATCTTCAGAAATCGGTTGGTAATATGTCCTGTTGGACAATTGTCGGTTGCATTCAGCTTCATAAATAGCTACGTCTTGGATCACGGTGGGTCCGCCTTTGTCTGCGGGCTTTAAGATGATGGTCGTATCTTCTGTAAGTGTTCTCAAAGTTCCCCTGTCCTCGTTGGATAAGTTGTTGTAGGGTCGTCTAAGTTCAAGCGCGGCCACGTCCTTTAGGACGCCTTGTTCGAATGCGAGAACTTCTTTGGGCGTCATCGCGGCCGTAGGTGTAAACTTTGATGGCTTTTTCAGGCCCGTCTCAGTGGGTGGAGTGTCTGGTTTGTTCTCAAAGAAAGCCTTCAGTCTGACTTTCCTGAAGAATTGATGTAGTTCTTGTTGAAGTCGGAAGGGATCTTCATTGGGAGTGTGGACAAACCCCAATCCCTTTTCCAACAGCTTAGTTTCTCTCTGGCGCAGGTAGCTCACACACCTCCGTCAGACGGACTTAGAGACTGCCTCAAAGAAGTTAAAAGTTGGATGTCCTCATCATCCCTTAAACTGAATGGGGACAAGACGAAGTTGATGCTTCTGGGCCCCTCCGATCCACTCTTTTTCAACTCCCTGTGGCCCTCTGATTTAGGCCCTCCTCCAGCACCCAAGGACAACATCAAGAGCCTTGGGGTATGGTTGGACCGGTCCCTCTCCTTCAAAACACAGGCCACTAAGCTCTCTGCAACCTGCTTCGGACTCCTCAAAATGCTCAGGAAAATCCTGCCTCTTCTCCCCATGGAGGCCAAACAGGTAGCAATACAGGGCTTGATACAGTCCCGGTTGGATTTTAACAATGTGTTATACCTAGGCGCCCCAGACTACACTCTTAACAGACTTCAGACAGTTCAGAACTGTGCGGCCCGTCTACTGCTCGAGCTGCCCCGCACCCAATCAGTGAGGGCCGGTCTGGTCCACCTTCACTGGCTGCCAGTACGTCAAAGAATTCGTTTTAAATCCTTGTGCATTGCCCATCAGGCCTTCTGGAAATCGGGTCCAATGATTACCCGGGATCTGATCACCCACTACGTCCCCAACAGAAATCTCCGATCTGGGCAGACCTTCTTAGCTACATCTATCCGAATAAAAAAAAACAGGTCGGGCGGGAGGACGTTCGCATATAATGCGGCTAAGACCTGGAACGCTCTCCCGCTTCATCTCCGATCCAACTCCAGCCATTCCCTATTCCGAAAGCAACTGAAAACTTACCTTTTTAACCTTCCCTACTAATTCCCAGGCAACCACTCCACGAGGTCCTTCCCTTTACATTCTCTTAGCGCTTGGACGCCTCCGGGCAGCAATTCGCGCTCTACAAATGTACTTCCATTTCCATTTCCAGTTTCTCCTGAAGTCAGGGCTCTTGAGGACAGGTTGACTACTAGAGTCTCTGTCCCCTCGTCTTGTTCTGTTGTCCCGTCTGATCCTGGTCTTGTCATTGTACTGTCTTTGATCCTCCTCTTCTTCTCCCTCTTCCTCTGCCCCTCCCTCTGTTGAAAAAAGGTGGGTTCGGATATTGGTTGTAGAAGCGTTGTACATGATGTCCTGGTGGCATGTTCCACATCGGTGGTGGTCCCATCCATTGTCCTTGGTATCCATGTGGCTGAAATGGTGGTTGTGGAAAGTGTTGTAACAATGGTACTGGGTGGTGATTCTGACCTCCTCTGTTGTGTGGTGTATAGCCTCTGGTTCCACTCCTGGAGTTGCTCGAGTTGCTCGTTAAAGATCCTGATCTACTGGATCGGGTACTGCTACCCTCGTCGGAGGTGGTGTCTTGGTTCTGAGCTTGGTGTAAGGGTAGACTTTTTCTTTACTAAAACGTTTGACATCTTTTTGCAGTTTCGTTATTTTTTGTTTTGTGAGAAATTCCTTATGTTCATTAAGATCTTTGTTGATCTCGGATAGTTTGGACTTGAAGGACGTTATTGTGATCCCTGCCTTTAATCCATTTTCTGCTAAAGTGATCTGGATGAGGAGTTCATCAGACAGACGTTTGGCTGTATTTATTATTAATACGAGCCAATCTCTCGTGCATTTCCATGCTATCTTGGACCATTCACTACGGAAGGTCTGATCCTTTAAGAAGATCCTCGGTGATAGTGTTACAAGAAGGCCGTTAGGTGCTATGTTAGCCCTCAGGTATTCCGTCATAATTATCCCATGTAATGCCGTTTTGATCTGAAGTTTTCTCAGGGATTCTAATTTTTTCCAATCCTCATCTATGCTGCCAGAGGCAGAACTACCATCAGCCGACAATAGTGAAGGTGCTCTTAGAATGTCAGCTACCATGTCGTCGTCAAAGCTTAAGCCTATCGTGTCCATGTCTGGAGGCTACGTGTAGATCCCTATGCTCTTAAAAGTGTGGTGTCCCTCCCACCTTGTGAAGTTCAATGGGTGTTTAGAGGTCCCTAGAGCATGAGTAGTATGTCTAAAAAGGATAAAGAAAGGAACAAAGTCCCACGGCAAAGCCACCGTACTAAACTGTATACACAAAAAGGGGGGGACTAGGAGCTCAAATAAGAAACTAGAAAAGGAAAGGGAGGTCCAGTGCCCTTGCTCCCAAGGTCAAATCTGTCAACACAAATTGGGTCAAAAGTTCCTCAAGGGGAGTATACCTAAATGTAGGATGCTCCAAAAGAAAGATAAGAGAAAAAAAGATAAATCTGGGGGAATGGATTTGCTCTTGCTCTAGGCTTACAAGTGGAGTTGTGAGAAATGTGTGGAGTGAGGTGAATGCTCCTCCCTGGTAACCTAGTGCCCTCAGATAAACTTACGATCGCCCTGGATCATCATTGGGCGTTGCTCCTCGTGTGGGTGGCGCTGCAGTCCCTCACGGGCCCCACTAGGGGGCTCTTTGGCGGAGTTCTTTTTTTGGAGATGCCGCAGTTGTGCATGGGAGTCTGGGGGCCTAGCCAAAATAAGTGGTGAGTGTGAAGAAATTAAAATAACCGTACAGTGCCCTCAAACTGATTTATTCAGGGGTCTGTAAGGTTAATTAAAAGGGGGTGGACCCTGGAGTATCCCTATGGAATGAATAAAGGGGCGGTTGTATAACTAAACGCTGCTCTTAGGGTAAGTGCTCAAGTGGGGGTAAACAAATTACTCGGTCGACATGTTTCGCGCGTCTGGTGGTCCCTAGTGGATCCAATTGCGCTTCTTCAGGACCATATGCAGGTGCCAGGCCTATTGCCCGTGTACCCGCTGTACCTTCATCGTCTAGGTGAACAGCGTCTTATCGCTGAAAGGTACGGTCACTGGTCGTACCATAACCCAACCTGTGGAAAGAAAGTCTTGTGAGCAAAAGAGCAAAAACAGCTATTAAAAATACATAACTGTAATAGAACAATCATGTCATGCCATGCTACAACATACAACGTTATATGTAGCAATCAAAGGAGCAAACGTTCTAGGTTGGAAGTACGAATGGACGTAAGGTATCATTTTAAATCCACTGGGGATGGAACAAGTGTTGAGGGTGGGGGGGATGAGTGGATTGTGAAACAGTTCTTTTTGTTTTGTTTTTAGAAAAATTGGGATTGCTCAAGAGATTTTCTCATAGGATCAAGGTGAGGAAGGGAGCATGTCCTGTCAGGCAGAAATTGTGGGGTGCGTGAATAATGATAAATGTGAGAAGAGAACTGAAGAAAATTCTTGCCAAATTAAGAAATGATTGCATCATTGAGGAAGTATGCTCTTCAGAGTGGGTGTCACCGAGTGCTTTGATCAGAATGGCTGACAACAGCTTGAGACTTTTGATTTAGGAACATTCTATAGTCATCCGCTTCATAATGTCATTGAATTTGAGGATGCAGCTGTGTGCTCGACTTTGGACCTGCGTTTTGCATCTCATCAAGTTGTGTTATTCTAGGATTACAGACTTTAAAAAAAAACACATTTTATAAATGTTTGCAGAAGGTATAACAATTTAAGACGTTTTAACCATACAACTGTGGTGCTGCATTTCTTAGATCCTGTATCCCTCTTACCCCGCCCCCTAACAGCACATTTAAATCTGGTTAAAAGAAAATAAAGAACATAAAGAGGAACAAGCATCTCAGCATCTTCTATTAATTGTGTTAAACTATAATTGTAATCATTGTTGTTGTGTGCCTTGAAATTGGTAAAAATTGTCTGTGCAATCGTTAGATTGACGAATTTGGGGAAGCAGGGTGCTTTCTCCTTTCAAGAGCACCACACTTACTCATTGAATCATTACATAGAAGTGTATTCCATGGACAGCACCTGAGACTCAAGCACCCATCACAGTAGATACAGATACCACTAACCTGTTGATCCAAATGAACCCACCAGTCACATACCCCATCCAGACTGCCAAATACATCCATTACTGTGCTCGAAAATGAGGACAAAGAAGGGACAAGGGGAATAGAGGTATGATAGAAGGCACACAAGAGATGTCCTCAGATTTTAGTCACACTGCCAAATGGAGACTCAAGTGTTCTTCAGCTCTTTTAAGCTTGAACAGAAATCAAGACTATCACACTGTTCTCTTGCATTAAATCCATTTCAGTTTTGTCGTTTATCATAATTTTACATGAATGGTAACATTCTACAGAAACTGAAAAAGATCCAAAAGTTACTTTAGCAACCAGTGTGCGTGTTAATGGAATAGTACCTTTATTTTGATAGAACCAAATAAATAATTGCGAGACTTAAAGCTCTACAATTTAAGACGCCGAACAGAAAAAGGTTATCTCAGGATTTATACATACCTTGAAAGCCCTAGGTAGAGTTGTTAGAGCGCAATTGAGGAGGAGAGGTAGAGTTCCAGTACGTAGATTCAAGGATCAGTTCGGGAATCCAACAGTCATTACACAGTGTAAACCATTAGTTATAACTCTATCGAGCATTTCAAATTTGAGGCATCTAAAAACAATGCTGGAAGAGGTCAAGGAGTTCAAATGATGCAAGTAAAAGCTTTCAAAAGTTCCAAGTATGTGAGGATATTCTTTGAGGTGACGTTGCAGAAGAAGTTTCAAGATGGGCCATAAGCAGAAAACCTCAGAGAAAGTGAGCGTTGCATACCTTTGAGGACTGTCTTAGCTGGAGAAGCAGGAACACCGGTAAAGAGCAGCGACCAAGTAGAGGCTTTCTCTGATAAAAGTGGAAAGCCAAGCACATGGCCATGCCCTGGGTGTGGCTTTTTTAAACTGTGGGATTCTTGAATCCTGCTGCAGATCCTTGACTCACAGGATCCTCAAATCCTGCAGTGGATCCTCAAGTACCACTGTAGCCTCCCACTCTGAAGGGGCATTCTGTCATGGCTTTCGAGCTGCCTACATGGGAACAGGATTAGCTGTGTTGGTGATGGTGGTGTCACAGCTGGGCAACACAAATGTGGCAACTATAATCTTGGGCAGTTAGACTCCCACCATACCAGATAGGACGATATCCTGATTGACATTGTCCTGAGCAAGGGATGGTAGGGCAACAAATAATGCACAGGGCCAGAGATAAATAGGAGTGGAGGGGAGCATCTGTGGCAAGCCATGACAGTACTCAACCTCACCCACCAAGAGGCCGCCGAACATGGAGCATGGACATGCCTAGCTGGCTCCCATGACCTATCCTTGGGGCAAGTTCCTTTCCAGTCAATTAGACAAGACAATCACCCTCCGGTGTGCCTGAAGCACAAAATAGCTTTCGCCTCATATGACCATTCATGTATAAGGAGTGGGTCGATCAGTTATACTTCTGTGGCAGCCAAAATCTTGGGTGGCATGACTACTGGCATGACTACTGAATGGCAATGTCCTGAGCAAGGGGTAATAAGAGATGCCATTAATGTCAAGGTCCAGAGAAGGATAGAAGTGAGGGAGAACACCTGTGACAAAACATGATGTACCATATTGTCAAGAATGCAAAAAAAGTTGTCATGTATTTCCAAAAAGGTTTTTAAACAGTTGGAGGAGAATGGTTTGACGCTGAAAGAAGAGAAGAAAAAGCTTTTCTACAGCAAAGTGGACTGCTTGGTACACATTGTCTTTTTGTAGGGCATGGTGCATAGCAAGTCCCTCATTGAGGGTATTTAGAAGGTTCCTTCTAAGAACAATAGGAAAAGACTGTCATAATTTGCATTTCTCTGCGAATATTACAGTAAACTCATGGAGAACCTAACAGAAAAATGTAATTGTAGAGAAAACTGACAAGAAAGGAGAAATAATTTTGTTTAACCGATTAACAGTAACGTGTATAACCAGATCAAGTTTCTAATCGCCAGTGCTCCCACTTTGAAAGCATTGTGTACCAGGTAAAGGTATATTGCAACAGTTGATGATTGTATGTACAGTGTGGGGGCTGTATTATCACAGAGGGCAGGCAAGGAGGAAATAATGTGGCCTTTGCTTCTAGGACATTGAGTGCTACAAAAAGAAGGTACCCTGTGATCTTGAATGAGTAGTTAATTGTTTGTGGATCATTTAACCTTTTAGAAATATCCAATTTGTTCTTTCGTTAGATCTTAAACCCCTGGTTTATTTGGTCTACTGCTGGTGGTGGAATTTGACTGCGTGCATTGCCAGGTTGACCTTGAGGCTGCATGGATACAATTTCAGAGTGGATTTTGTTCCTGTAAGAGAAACATTACAGCAGGGGACGCAATTTGACTGTTGCCTTGGAGGGCGGCTGAAAACTTCAGCATCCATACTGCCCCATCCCTCGGATTCCTGGAGGAGGTGGGACTTGCCAGCAGCACTATCTCAAGTGCTTTCTTATACCGCTGCCCAGGATGCTCTTCTTACTTTTGCCTCAGTGGGTGGCTGAAAACTTCAGGATTCATACTGCTCCTTACCTTGTACCTCCTAGAGGAGGAGGAGCTTGCCAGCAGAACTAATTCAAGTGCTTCCTAATCCCGCTCTGCGGGATAGACTTCGACTGTTGTCTCGGAGGGCAGTTGAAAACTTCAGGATGTAAACTGCTCTCTACCTTGGACCACTTGGAGTATTTTAAGCGGTTCCTGATCCCATCAAGTGGGATGAACATTGGTCAAGAGCTGGCCCATATGCGCTCCTCCGAGCCCAAAGAAGGCTGGCCTGGGCCTGCTCTGCTTCTTCTTCATTTTGAAATTTTCCCAGATGGTGTAAGGATGGTCTCCTCAAGCCATTCAGGGATAGGGAAAAGGATAACTACTGGTGGTAGCAACAACGTAACCTATAGTTACGCCTATCAATAAAATGTTGGAAAGGGAGGTTGATGTGGCCACCCAAAAAATTGCTCTTACAGAGAAAAGACTTTCTATGCAACCTTGGCAGGGTCAAATGTCTGCTGATCCACCAAATGAGGTTTATTTCTCTAGTACCCTCACAGCAATTATCCACCTCAATCAGACGGACAACACATCCTTGGTTCACCCACGCCCCCAGCTCCCAAAAGTAAAAGAAAGAGAGTGTATAACCCTAAAATGGAGGGACCATCTTCAAAAAGATTGTTATTGATACTGATGCAGTATGGGCACAGGTGCTGGGTGGGAGTCCTACAGAGGACTGTTTTACAAATTTTAGTGCCCTGTTACAAGCCCAGTTGTCCCCTGTTATTTGAAGACTAGACCGTAGGAGTCCCAGTTCCTCACACTTATTGAGCACTCCAGTCTCATACTCTCCATTTCAGCTACACCTCTAGTGCCACCTCATTGTATGGAACCTAACATAGTGGGAGATTTTGTCCATATTCAGATCATTTTTATTTCAGCTCACCCCACATGTGCCTCTCTGGTGGGCCTGGAGATGCATTATTAATGTGGCTCACCAGGAGTCAACTCGATTAATCAACACAATTGTATCTAACAGCAGCCTGTTGACTCGGAAGCTTCAATCTGATATGGTTTCATGTCGCCCTGCCTTGGTAGGCAGGTCATTCATCACCAGAATGAGCAGCTTGGGCTGGAAAATGGGGAAGATTATCTACCAAACAATACTCTGTTAAATATTCCCCCCTCTGCGTGACCTTACGTTGTGATGGTAATTAGTGTCCCACCCTCAAACAAGGCTAGACTGAATCTGACAAACGGCTGACCAAAAAAAGTCCTCACTGGCTAAAGCTAAATGGCTGTTTTGATGTGTGGGACGTTGTGCAGATCATCCTGTCACGACGCGTGAGTTGACGTGGATCTTCTAAAGATGTGCCGGGGGATTGTATCGTGGTAAACTTTAGAGACCCAACCATTGTGAACAATCTGCTACTGTATCCAAACCAATCAGGCATACAGCATGGAACAATTACTCCTGTTCCTTTAGGGTCTTTTATACAGCCCCCCACCTCCTTTGCACTTAAGTTATCTGATGACCTGTGAACATGTAACATTTCTGAGGCTTCTTGTGTGCCTTTTCTACCCAACTTTTCTTTGGTCAACTAATTCCAACTCTCTGTCGGTTCTACTGTTGATTGACGTCAGAGTTCCTCCAGAGACGCAACTCAAGAAATTATCAAACAGCCCCCACAGGTTCAAGTAATTTTAAAGGAACTGACATTAATGTAAACATTAACAACTCCACCTCAATCTTGATTTGGAACTTGGCAGAGCCGAGGTCCAAGTTACAGTTTCCTTGCTGAACTGCATTAATTAAAGCTTATGACATTTGTGTTTTCCAGGAGATATATAACAAGTACAGGTTTGCAAATCCTTCCCTAATCCGACCCCAGGGTAAGAAAACCATGAAGGCCCAGTTCTTGACAAGGCTAATGAAGGAAATAACCGCAAATGTTGCAACCCTCTGTGGGGGAATTTCTTATATTAAGACCATATAGAGGCATGGCGTTTTATCACAGGTTTGCGTCGGATAGATGTGGAAGGTTGCTACTATATATAGGTTCAGGTCTGCGATTATAATTTATTTACTATGTTTTCCGCTAGGCTTTCAACACACTCTGTCATTCCAACTTTGCGATGGGGAATCTCCTCAATCTCTTTTACATTTTATATTATATTTTTATGTCAATTGTATATGCTTTATGCACTATGGTTTTCATTTCCCTATTTATGTAAGCTCAATCTTTTGCAATGTAGAGTAGTCTAAAAGCATTTTAATCTACTTAAAAAATGAAGAGGTCAGCGCTTTCTTAAAATCTGCAGATCTTTCAAGGAAACGCATGCTTTACTGATTTTGTTGCCTATTATATTAATGCATAATGAGAATAATGAGTTGTTGTGCACCTGTTTTTATGTATGTCCTTCACGTACGAGTAATGATCTTTGACTGTGTGTCAAGACTTTCTTATGATTTAGTAGAGTGTTGGTGCAAGGTTTTGTGATTTGGATGTGATTTGGATGGAGTGGTCAGTTTTGATGAAGTCGTTTCAGAGAAGTTTGGAGGAATTTTAGAAGATTAATGGAAAATGTAGACCAAATATGAATTGCTCAAGTCAGTGAATAAATTGGTCTTCAAAAGCTGTCTCAATCGGAAAACTGTGCAGCCAACTGACATTTTTCGGTTGAGCTGTAAGCTGAAGGAAGTCTGTTGGTCAAGAAATGGAAGTGCATTCCATCTGGTCCCAAATGGAAAACAGTTTTGAGGATATCCATGAAGGTCTTCCGGGTATGTCTTCCATGAAGTAGTTGTGAGGAACAATTTTGTTGGTGGCCTGGATTAGATAGAGAAGCTGACAGTTTGGTTAAGGCGAGTGATGTACGTAGTGACAGTGAACTGATGGTGAGGGCTAAGTCTGCACCTTTGACTCCTATAATTTGGCAGAAATCAACCAGGGGAAAATGTTGCTTTTGATATTTCAGGTCCATTTAATAAATGACCCTTTGATTCACATCATACTTTGGTTTTGGTAGATTACTATCCTAAGTGACCCAAGGTATGATTTGTTGGGTACCCCACCACCAATAAATGCTGTTCATTGAAATTTTTCAGGATGTTTTTACAAGTTAGAAACACCCAGAAATTCTAATTACAGATAATAGTTTTCAATTAGTTATGCGCAAAATGAAAGCATTTCTGCATACGTACAGGATCTGACATATCACCAGAGCTTTGTGTGACCCAAGTCCAACTGTCAGAACCTGCTCTGGACACTTCTATGACTGGGACTAGACTAATTAATAGGTATAGCATTCTTGCTGCAGAGAAAAAAGTAATTATGAAGGAAGGGTTTAGTGCACACAGGGAAGTAACTGATAGCCTGGAAGATAGTATCTGACATGTCACCACTGCTTTGTATGACCACAGTACAACTGTCAGAACCTGCTATAAACCCTTCTATGACTGGGACTAGACTAATTAATAGGTAGAGCTTTCTCTCTGCAGAGACAAAGTAATTCTGAAGCAAAGGTTTAGCACATGCAGAGAATAACTGATAGCCTGGAAGAAAAATGACAAGCCTGAAGTGGAGGACTGGAACAGATTTGAACAGACTTGGATTAGGACACTGGAAATAAACTGGTAATGCCTGTGTTACTCAGATAGGAATTTTCCTTAAACAAATGAAGAGACAAGAGGTGTGTGACAAAACAGGAACGAGTTGGTTTAATTAAACGCAGCAGCTTGGAGAGTCTCAACAGAATGCGCCTGAGAAAAATCTCTCTTTGTACATGTTTCGGCTGACAATATATACATCTTATGACGTACAATAAAATCATTTCTGCATTCTCAAAAAAGCATCTCAGTGGTAATTTAACAAGTCTGATAAGGACACAGATGGCGCTCGGCCTCGGGGGGACCTAGTGTGGGCCAGTGTGTATGTGTCCAGATGTCCGGCATGAGGAGCGTGTGATCACTACATGTGGTGTGCATGTTGTGCCCTGATTGTCTGAGTGTTTCTATCTACATGGGGTATCTAGCCTTGTGGGATTTTTGGGGATCGCAAGCCTTTGGCCAAACGTGTTTTATTGGGGCCAATAGCCTCAGGCCTGTTTGTGGGGCAACTATTTATCTGTGGAATTGATAAGAGTTTTCCCACGATGCACATTTGTCTTTGGGCTCCTAGAGACTCCACATGTGACTTGTTATTCGAAAGGCGTGACGGTGGGTTGCAGGGCTGGTCTGACCACATATCTCTGACTCAGGGTTGATGGGGAGATTACCTTAGGTAAAGTCTACAGCAATGATGCAAATTCCCTGGAAATCCTAAAAATAATGTGATAGTTACTGGTATCATTTTTATCGACATTCTCAACCTTGTGCGTACAGTTGTTATATCGTACATCGATATTGACTTTACTGATATTATGCTCACTAAATCATGGAATACATTAACATTACTTTTGCTAGTAACAACATTGTCATTCATGCATAGATCATGGCATACATTAACATTGATACTGCCGGTATCGTGGCTGTTGGAGGATGGTTACCCAGGCCCTCGTCACTAGCAGGCTGGACTACGGCACCGCCCTGCAAACGGCAACGATGGCCAAACTCCAGAAAAGACTTCAACGCATACAGAATACCTCCACACGCCTTGTCCTCAACATCACCCGCCACAGCCACATCACTGCCCACCTGAGAGACCTGCACTGGCTCCCCGTCAACAAGAGGATCACCTTCAAGCTCCTCACCCACGTTCACAAAGCACTCCACGAGGCCGGACCAACATACCTCAACAAACGAATCACCTTCTACACTCTCAACCGCCAGCTTCGCTCTACTGACCTCGTCCTCACCACCATTCCACACATCCACTGAACGACCACCGGTGGCACATCTTTCTCCCACCTCGCCGCCAAGACATGGAACACCCTCCCCATCCACCTGCGACAGACCCAGGACCTGCTGACCTTCAGGAGACTTCTGAAGACCTGGCTGTTCGAGCAGTGGCAGCTCCCTCCCCCTTAGCGCCTTGAGACCCTCGTGGGTGAGTAGTGCACTCCACAAATGCCTGATTCATTGATTGATTGTTGTGCAAGCATAGATTATGGCATACACTGACAATGCTTTTAATGATATCACTATCATCAGGCCTCCACATATCATGGAACTCGTTGACATCATATTCCATTCCAGCACTCCCCCTCTAGTTAATTCTTCAACTACTATATCCGGATCCATGTTAAAATATCGATATCAAAAATATCGATGAAAAAAATATTGATGTGAAAATATCGATAACAAAAATATCGCCTCCCTAGGTAAGTACAGTAATATCGACTCACAAATATAGATGTAAAAAATAACATAACTTACATTAAATTAATTAAATATTATCATTAACAAATTAAATTAATTCTAATATATATTTTATCTAATTATAACAAATAAACTAAATGTAATTAATATAAACACAAAAAGTGTACATATACATATATTTACTTAAATACATTTTATGAACTATTATATTTAATTTATAAACTTTATTAATTATATAAAAATAAAATAAAAACATATATAAATAATTGAAAATAAATACACATATTTAATATATTCTATATTTAATTAACACATTAAACTATTTAAAAAAATACGTACATTTAATAAAATAAAAACATTAATAGTTAAAACATTAGATAGCGGGAGGGTAAAAATTATTATTCCCACTCCAGTGAGTGCAACAGTAGGGAAAACGCTGGATAGCGTAGGGGTTACAATTACTATTCCCACTCCAGAAAGTGCAACAGTAGGGAAAGCGCTGGATAGCGTAGGGGTAAAATTACTATTCCCACTCCAGTGAGTGCAACAGTAGGGAAAGCGCTGGATAGCGTAGGGGTAAAAATTACTATTCCCACTCCAGAGAGTGCAACAGTAGGGAAAGCGATGGATAGCGTAGGGGTAAAAATTCCTATTCCCACTCCAGTAAGTGCAACAGTAGGGAAAGCGCTGGATAGCGTAGAAGTAAAAATTACTATTCCCACTCTAGAGAGTACAAAAGTAGGGAAAGTGCTGGATAGCATAGGGGTAAAATTTACTATTCCCACTCCAGTGAGTGCAACAGTAGGGAAAGCGCTGGTTAGCGTAGGGGTAAAAATTACTATTCCCACTCCAGTGAGTGCAACAGTAGGGAAAGCGCTGGAAAGCGTAGCGGTAAAAATTACTATTCCCACTCCAGTGAGTGCAACAGTAGGGAAAGCGTTGGATAGCGTAGGGGTAAAATTTACTATTCCCACTCCAGAGAGTGCAACAGTAGGGAAAGCGCTGGATAGCGTAGGGATAAAAATTACTATTCCCACTCCAGTGAGAGCAACAGTCAGGTGTTGGATCTTTCGCCGACTCAACCCACAACCACGGAAGCGAGGATGGCCCCACTCCTCTGCCTCTGCTCGGAACGCCACACGCAAGTTAGTACAGCGTGACCGCGAACCGGGAAAAGGGAGAAGGTAGGAAAAAGTAAAACAAAGAAAGAGTAAAGCCAATGCTCTCTCTATGTTACCGCACTGCAGACCCTCTTCAGTAGCGTAGGGAAAGGTCTTCTAACCTGCAGTCACAAGAGAAAAGAAACACAGAAAAGAAATAGCACATTAACACCTGGCCCAGTGTTTCTTCAACTGAATCCTTGTTCTCACACCATATACATGCCCAACACACCCCAGTCCCCTCCTTACT
This sequence comes from Lissotriton vulgaris, assembly GCF_964263255.1. Classification (NCBI taxonomy): domain Eukaryota; kingdom Metazoa; phylum Chordata; class Amphibia; order Caudata; family Salamandridae; genus Lissotriton; species Lissotriton vulgaris. The sequence continues at coordinate 1,608,438,167 of NC_141693.1, read as the reverse complement.
TGTGTAACATAGCAGGATGGTCCCAAGGAGAGCAAAAGTCTATTGGCTGTACAAGTACCAATACCTCGAATTTACTCTTTGTTTAGGAAATGGGGAAAAAGTCATACTTCTGACAAAAAACCCCAGGAAAAACGAGAAGTGCAGACCAAGGCACTTATGTATCCAAAAATAAATCAAAAGAACTGTGGCCACAGACTAGACACGCTTTCCGAAGGTAGCGCTAAAAACTACACTAGATCTTGGGTGCTCAAAACCCGGAAAAAGCATCCCGCGGTTCCCTCGGCGGCGAGGTAAACCCTTAAACACAATCACGATTCGTCACAATACAAAAAAAACAGTAAGTTCTCGAGCTTCGCAACTCGGACGCTCCTCTTACACTTCCGCGGGTTCTTACTCGCTCGGGAAGACGACCGGAGTTGCACCCATCCGGGCGGCTGACACGAAGCCTCGTGCAGCTGAACGCCACCTCCAGCCAGGTCGCGTCGTGAAGACGAGAAGTCCCACAAGTTCCCAAGATTAATCCAAGATTCATGAATCGCAATCCAGACGCTTGAAAAACGCCAACAAGGTCAGAAACCAAGCACAGAGCCCAAGTGCTGGCGTCCTAAATCCACGGAGGGAAAAGGGGCGGGGTTACCAAAAACAAGGAAACAGAGAAAGGACACCACAGGGAAACAGAAAGAAGAAAAAAGACTAGACCCGAGAGGAAAGAACTGACTAATCCCTAACATAAGGAAAGCGCTGGATAGCGTAGGGGTAAAATGTACTATTCCCACTCCAGTGAGTGCAACAGTAGGGGAAGCGCTGGATAGCGTAGGGGTTAAAATTACTATTCCCACTCCAATGAGTGCAACAGTAGGGAAAGCGCAGGATAGCGGAGGGGTAAAAATTACTATTCCCACTCCAGTGAGTGCAACAGTAGGGAAAGCGCAGGATCTCAAAACAATAAAAAATAAAAATATCAACATTTTCAATACATTTAATATCTAATTTTAACATAATTATTATATAAAAATAAATATATTATTAAGAAAGATAAAAAAATTATTTAAATCCACAACAAATACCTCAAATTAATTACACGATTACATTTAATATTTACAAATAATTATTACAAATTAGTGTTTTATTATTTATTAATTAAACAATTAATTACTGACCAGATTTCACACCATTCACACATATATACACCACAACACACACCTAAAATTAATTACACAATTACAATAATAATTACTAATTAATTATTTAAAATTATGTTTTTATTATTTATTAAACAATTAATTACTTACCAGCTTTCACACCATTTACACATATATACACCACAACACACACCTAAAATTATTTACAAAATTACAATTAATAATTGCTAATTAATTCATATAAATTAATTTTAAACTATTTAATAATTAATCAATAAATAATTAATTACTTACCACCCTTCACACCATTTATATATATAAACACCACAATACAGACCTAAAATAAATAAAACAATTAACATACTTAATTATTAATTAACTAATTGAAATTAATTAACACGTAATTATTAAACTATAATTACTTAATTAATTAACACATTAATTAATACATTAATTTTGTATAATCAATTACTTCCCACCCTATTCCCCTATAAACCCACAACCCGCTACGGAACTAATAACGCAAAATTAAACTTAAAATAAATTAATAAGTAACAAAATTCTAAAACATAATAAAATGACAAACAATTCTTATTAAAAACACTAAAATACATAACATTATTAAAAAATCGATATTTTAGTAAACTATATTTTTGTAAATGATATTTATTACAACAATATTTTTGTAATCGATATTAATTCCAAATGATATTTCTGCGGCGATATTTTTGTTCCACGATATTTCCCCGTCGATATTCCTGCTCTGCACCACTATCTCCTCCTCATATGTTCTGACAGTTATATTATTCAAAATTGTGTGTGTCTTACTTTTTCCCTAGCTATGTGCATACTACCTAATTTGAGGACAGCATTTTTTTACAGCAGGAAACCCCACATGTATGAAACCACATAATAGAAGTACAATAATGAAAATCAGTGATGTGAATAGTTTGGACACGTATGGGGGATCCACGAAAAGGTACTATGCAACCAGTACTTCTCAGGGCACCTCCCTTCTGCTTCATGTAGGCTTGCAGACGATGCAGTTCTTGGATGGTACAAGCTAATGTCCGATTGTCCATGTCATTTTACGGAATAAAAGTACAACAGGAAGCACCAGTCTTGGTACACCCTCCCTCCATCACAGTTATCACGTCCAACATGTGCCGATATTGCATCACCATAAGGCGGATGGCTCTCAGTACTTCATTGATAGTGTTTAGGCAGAGCTCAGTATTGTTGATCATCCTCATCAGTTCCCACCTGGTTATTTGCAACCAGTGCAGATTAGCCTTCGTTTGCATGGTGAAGAAGGCTACTGATCCTCCTGTGTTTATTTGCGTCTCCATGAACAGTCTAAATTCTTCTGGAATGTCCCTGTACTGAGCCCAGCCAAAATGTTCAGCAGTTCTTCTCCTTTGAACCTGATGCAACAAAGTTGTTTTCTTATGTAACAGATGTTGAGATACCTCAGACAGATCTTCTCCAGAGATGACCAGGGTTGGGTGTGTATGGTCATGAGAGTGCAGATGCTCCACCATCCGGGGGCGAGCTTGGTGTAGGCAAGGTCGACACATTGCCAATAGATATCCCTCAGCGTGGAGGTGCCCCATTGCAGGTCTGATACGTATAGTATCACGTCGCAGTTTTCATTATTATATAACTGTATGGTTCCTTTGCCTCTGAAACACAAAGAGTACAGTGCACGTTTTCCTACAATTAGGGGTTGCCCCATCCCCTCCAACCATGTGTACCTATTAATTTAGACATCCCACATTTGCTGGCACTGGGTATCCATGCTAGTATTGGACTCCCTCCCATGGGACTTATTTACCCCTGGGAGATTAAGATGAGCCCCCCTGCTCTGGGAATTCCATGTCCGGGGTCCACTTGTCATTAAAGAAGGTGGCCCCATATACCTTGAGTGCGACCCTGGAACTGCAGACGTAGGCGGACGTATATGGGCACTGGTAGGGTGGTCTTGCTACCACGCCAAAACCACTTTTCTATGAAGTCCCATGGCCAAAAAATGCCCCTCTTATGGTGTCCCTTCTACTTATCCTGTCTACCTGGGATTGTAAGTCACTAGAATCAGTGAAAGATACAATATAGTGGAGTTAATCTCATACCGGGTGATGTTTACTAGTGCTCTACAGGGTTCTACTCTATGTGTTGGGATTTTTCCCCTGATCCTATATAGGTACAGATGTACGATTATATTTTGCTCTTTGTGGGGTTATCTCCTGGGATAGGTAAAGATTGTCTGCATGAGGGGGGGTCAATGAACATATATAACATGACCTGTTCGTAGTTTGTGTGCCTACAGTGGTCATGTATTGATACCAGGTGTTGTGTAGGAGGGGGCTCTGTAGTGCGTGAGCAATACTAGCATTTGGTTCGGTGTAGGTGTATGTGGGGTGAGAGATGTCTCTGAGCACACATTGCAAGAATGTAGAAGCAGAATTTAAGAGATTAGGCATCAGTGCTTAATTTGTAAAATATGAAGTGCAGGTGCTCAAATGTTTGTTGGAGGCCACACCTACTTTTCTCTGGCTCCACCCACTTCCTCCACTGGCTCCACCCATTCACTACATTAGCTCCACCCACATTTTCAACTGGCACTGCTAAAAGTCAGAGATAATATATACCTGGCTGGTCCGAATTTCAGCAAGGGAGCCTTCCTCGTAGCAAGGTTTTGATAGGAGGTTCCCTTGCCCTGTGACCTCTGACTCTCACCTCTCCCTCTGGCTAATTCTACCTCACACTTCCGCCCCATCACTGCTCAGCTGTCCACCTCCCTCAGGAAGAATGGCAGCCACGTTATTTCCCCCTCACCTCTCTGACTCATAAAGCACCCACCCTCTCCCCTGCAAACCCACCCCCTGCTTCATGTGTTCCCGACTGCCTCTATTTTTTTAATGATATGAAATGTAGATAAAAAGGCCGGAGATGTAGCTCCTTCTATCTTGGCGCGCATTACAATGTGGAAAAAATCTGCTTGCCGGGCACAGCCCCGGGCCCAACCCCCACAGACCTGATGACCGTGCCCTGCCCTGAATCAAAACTGAATCCAGTACTGATCGTCATCTATCCAGGCAGCCCGGGCCGGCCCGCAACTGCTCAACAATAGCCAGTGCAGTGCACTACTACTGGCAACAAAACAGGATGATCATCAAACCAGGCCCTCACATATTTGAATTCTTCTCTCTCATAACACTCACCACAGAAGACCTTTTGTTTCAGAGCAAGGCGGCTCTAGCCAATTAAAAAGTGACATGTATTTTCTATTTGGGATCACCTGTGAGGCTGACGTTTTTCCAGGCCAACTGGAATTAAAATGTAATTTGAATTAAAATTAAATGTAAACCCATCTGATGATCAGAAATTATTGCAAAGCACGTCTCAACAGAATACTCTTACCAATGGTGACTGTGACCAATATACACCTAAATAAAAGTTGAAAGGCTAATTGCATGAGAGCAAATACAGTGTGGAGTCATTTAGTGGCAAGTCCGATCAAACTTCAAAATGTTTTCGAATGAAAATGAAACAAATCACTTTGGAAGCGTTCGTTATTTCCCCTCTTCCCTGTCGTTTCACAAAAGTTCAAAGTGACTATTTTCAAGTTGCATTTTTAAGTGCGATTACCAACTTCACAGGAAGAGTGCAGGTAGAAAGGTGCAGCAAGTGCTTCTGTGCTTAAGTACAGCGAGTAGCAGTAATAAGTGGTGTACATTAGCGAAAGTGTTTCAGAAACAGCGCACTTAAAAGCAGCTGAAGAAAAACCATCTACCCGAAAAGTGAGCGGGTGTTTTTTTAGCGCGCTTAAAAATTGAATACACGTTGGTGTTCAAAAATCAATTTGGCAGGAGAGGGGGGTTGACCCTGGATGCACCCCACGACTCCAATGAACAGAACTCCCATGCCCCCAGAGAGCTCTTGAAGTACACACCACGGGAAAGATGGGCGGGAAAGTGTGAGGGGCGTGAAGTGTTTTTAACGTCCGCGAATACACAGTAAGTGAATGGTGAATGATGAGGCCAGGGTGACGATACTGCCCACCAAAAGTAGTAACGAGCAGAGTTATATCTCTAAAACAAATCTGTATGAAGGTAGCCCCCAGTAGCGAATCATCAGACGGGCAGCTAAAAAAAAGTGGCCCTCATTTGCAAATCGGGGCATTTTTGAAACTGAAAAGACAATTTATAAGTGTTTTGAAAGGTATGTGAGATTGCAGGCATGCGTACTTGCTACAGGTAACTTTTTTATGGCAATAATGGGGAAATAAATCACCAATAAAAAACAGCCCTCCAAAGTATAAAACAGACCCACAGACAAAAAACTGTTCCCTTGCTATCATGTCAGGCTAGCCCTTGTGGCACTGCCAGATTTCCCCATAGGTCCGCCTCTGCATGAGGGCTAGATAGGACGGCTTTTCATCATTCTGATGGTGTTGAGAGAATGATGAAAAGAAGTGAAGTTTGCAACCATAATTGGACATAGGACAACAGCTTATTGGATATTGTTTTGCCCAAATGTAGCCATAACGTACTGTATAATTTTATTGAAAGACCGGAAATAATAATTAAGCAGCAACACAATAAACCTCTCTGCTTGGCTTATGAACAGGCAGCCATAAAGGCCTCGAAAAGTCTTGCTCACAGAGAATTTTTGTGCAATGCTCTGTATCAACACCTTTCACACCGTGCTTTACTTAACTTATCGGGCTTTGCTTAAATAGTTCTATCTTCACTTCCTTCTTACCGTTATTCGTGGTGGGCCGGTCGGCAGGACACACTGCTACTAGGCACTTAGCTAGCGCTGCTCCTGGCTGCTGCACTGCTCATGCTCAGTGGTACTTCTGCGTGTCGTGCTGCCTGCTTGCTACCAGGGCCGGCAGGCCGCAGTCTGCAGTGCTGCCAGACTAACCTGACTCCTGACCAGAGGGAGGCTGCCGGTGTCTGGTCGGCGAAGAGTCAGACACTAGCTGCCACTGCACACACCACACCAGGCGACCACCACCAGACACAGTTACAGGCCAGCCAGGACAGCCCAGGCAGCTCTCGTCGTCGTTGTTGGTGGTCGCGTCGGGCCGGGGCCACACCGGGGACCGGGCTAACTTAATGTGAACTGACTGCAGTGACTCGTGGTGGCGTGGGCCGTCCGTCCGTGGCATGGGGAGCTGCAGCCCGCTTTGCCGAATGCAGTTAACTAAACTGCGCAGTTTATGCTGGGGCTTGGCAACTGGTGGCAGCCTGTCTGCCTGCCTGAGCCCTGAATCAAAATGAAAAAAAAATCTGCGCGCTACGGTGCGCACAGCCCCTGCCTACTGGCCCTACCCCCATCAGAACCTCAGCCCGCCCAAATACATTTGGGCGCGTTCTGAACTTCCGCGGCCCGCCCACTGGCTAACTCAAACAGAAACTGTTGTCCGCCATGCAGTGATGAAACAAAACTGGGGTTACTTGGCTGCGGCTGCCTGGCACATTTTATATTTATATCAATATCAGTACACTTACTAATACATTATAATACTATTATTCGTCGACTCTCTTAGCCTGGGCACGGTCAGCTAGTGGTGCTACTCATACTACCTAACCTACCTCGCGTCATGTGCAGATAAAATGTGAGTTGCGGGCGGCCAGTACTGGTTGTGGCGGAGGGGGAGGGGGAGGGAGAGCGGGGAGAGGAGGGAGGGGGGGGGAGGGGGCCGTTGGGGCACTCGACTCGCGCTAGCAACTAACTCGAGATTCGCACTCGCAAAACCGAAAACACTGCACCCTGTCCTGACGTGACGCTGGTGATCTGTGATGATGACAGACTCTCACACACTGTGACTGCTATGACTTGAAAAAACACGCTGCGGCCGCCGGCCGGGCCTGGGGCCGCCGATAGTACAAGTACAAGGGAATAAAAGGTATATACCGATACCGATTATTTTTACAAAATCTATTCATCCTTTGGGTGTGTGCGCAGTAGACCCGGCCCTGACATTTAAGTGCCGGTGCTAAGCACCGGCAAGCCCCGGCACAAATTAAGCACTGTTAGGCATACGTTTAGCTCCAGAGGGGTTCGAGAGCACCCTGGCTAAATAGAGCTTGCACAGAAATACAAAAATACATAACTTAAAAAGCATTTGTTTGCAGTATTGTCATCTTCGGGTGAGGTGTCTGTCATCTGGGTGCCCAGAGGCGATCTTGTCTTGTTGCATTGTAAACAATATCGCTCAAGAGATTGTTGCAAAAGTCAATGTATCCTGTACTACATGAGCAATTATCCATGTTAAAGAAAGTCTTTGAAAGCTTTGATTGAAGGAATGGCGGGCCACAGCAGTGTTGGTGCACTTTCAGCTTCATCACAGACCTGTGGGATAAGAGTTGCAGTTTGTACTTTAATTTGGAAAAAAACACATTGTTAGGCAGTTGTCTGGAAAGTTCCTGCATTTACATTTTACTGATACGCTCGATGGTTTTGCCATGAGCGAATTCTTTGAAACGGTTTTACGAAGTGCTAGAATTTTAGGGGAGAAGTGGGTGCTAAACTATTTTAATGCTCTTTGTATTTTGGTTCCCCCTCTCCTAGCTACGGTGGAGGGCGTACTCTTTTCTTGTGGGCCGTTCCTTTTAAAAATGTGTGATGTTTTGATCTGGCAGGGGTGTACTTTTGCAACACAAAAAGAAGGAGTGAGTGTTTCACTCCAGTCCGGTGCACAATGTGTTATAACTTGATTGATAATCCAATTTTAAAGAAAAGATTCCAAAATGCTTCAAATAAGTTTCTTGTATAGATTTTATTCTCCATGTATGATCACAGGTAAGATGCAGTACCATTTAAAAGCTTCTCATGCTTCAGATATGCCTATCCGGGCCTTTTTCTGAGCACGCGTAAAATGCAACGTAGATCCCAAACTCAAAAGCTTCTATTACCCAATGCATTTCGGGCCACAATAGGCCCTTCCTCAGGGGTTAACTACGAGTAAAAGAACATAAGTGTTAAAATCATGCTTGTTTATGAATACTATTGTCACTTATTACACATATAGAATGTTGTTTTAAATGTCAACCCAATGCAGCATTTTTCCTGCTAACACAATTACTTTCCAACAACACAATTGCCTGGCCCAACCTTTGCACTACTACCCTGCTCAACGTCTTTCAACTTTACTGCTAACAGGTAACCACCCAGATGTAAAACCCTCATTTTCCATTAACATCTCCCTCTCAGAACGGAATATGAGCGTGAAGTAACCTTGTTCTCCCACATACCTGAATTACTGCTGAAAATCAAATCTATTTCACCCGAGTTCTTCTCTGATGGAAACAGCACTCCAAAACGTGATACTGACTTCCCCCTGTTTTAAATTTATCGTGACTCCACCCCTCACTTTCCACCAATGGCATTTCACCCCACATATATGCGATGAGCAACTTGAACAACTACTATAACCATCATGCACTGCTGGAGAGACAATACGACTGGGTAAACATTGTATAAACCCACTGCATGTACATGCAAATGATTGTAGCCCCACGAACCTCAGTCAGGACTTTCGCCAAGCAATAAGCTGTGTTTACCCCGCCCATCCTTTAGATATTCATAATGCCAATGCTGCAGAAGGACAATGTTTACAAAGTTAACACGTCAATAACATCTTTAATTGGTTTTACAAAGTTCGTGATTCAACAGGGGTGTACTTTTGACCTGGAAGTGCTGTGTGTAGTTGTGAAGGGAAGTGGGTGTTTGGATTTCAGCTTAATGCTTCCGTTGACATGCGCACATCCTTTGGGCCTCATGGAATGAGGTTTATCTCTAATTAAGCTGATTTACTGGGTTATGCCCTTGTTCTGCAAGGACTGAGAATCTTTGGGCTGTTTTGTGTGTGTCCCGGTGAGGTTTACCTGTTTTTAAGGGTGTTGGTTAATTTGAAGAAAAGGGTACTGGAGGTGGTTGAGAGGTCATGTGTGGGCCCCCGTTGGAACCTGCAGGGAAATGGCCGGAACTGTGTTTGCAGTCCTTTCTCAACATGAGTCAGGGACCTCTCTGGAACTTTATATTCTCAGCCTGATGCTGGGGGCGTTATTAAATTTGATGGATTGACCAATGGACTGGGGTAATATGAATGGATATTTTAGGAGTTTTGAGGATATTGCTGCCATCGTGGCCATCGCTGCCCTCTGCTTGTTGATGAACCCAGCCCCTGACGCCGATGCTATAGCATTCACCTCAGTTTGGAACTAGAAGAGCCTCCATTTGGCAGCAAATCCTGAGGCAGTTGAGATGTACATAGCCCGTCCAACATTGGATTTGGGTGAGCTGTCCTGGGTGCCTGTTTTTATGCATCGGCTGGGGGGACACACCCTGCTTCAGCGTCAGACAGTCCTCTCCCCGGGGGTGTCGTCAGCCACCCTTGCCCTGGGAGACCAAAAGGCTGTGGTGGCCCTGGGCCCTCTGCGCATACCTAGCTGGCAAATTCTAGTATGTACTCCCGGTCGGCAGAGCACGGCCGTTCTGAAGGCTGGCGGTGGTGGCAGGTGAGGAAATGTGACTGAGAGTAGTATGAAGGGGATAGGTCATTTCAGGGGATGGTCCTGAACTTATGGTGTGTTGTACTCTGTGATTGTGCTAGGGCACTGCCACACCGGACAGCTACCCCCACCTTGCCCTGGCTGCAGGTCCGATTCTTGCAGGACTGAGCTCCCTGTCTGTTGCGGAGACTGCCCTGTGCCGGGTCATCCACACAGTGACGTGGCTGCAGCCTGATTTCCTTGAAGCTAATTTTGTGATGCATGTGCATTATTCTGTGTTTGGCTTTGCGGTTGGATGTTCTGTGGGGGCCGTCCCAGTGCTATCCCATGCTGATGGTGGTACATTTTTAGGCAGCACCGGTTATCCATGTGGCCCATTCTGTGACAATAGTGGCACTCTAAGAGGCCACTTTGGACCCTGCCTCCCTGACCTTGGCCACTAGGACTGCGCGGATACCCTCTGCGGTCCATAAGAAGAGCTCTTTTTGAGACAGGTTGCCATCTGAACATACGCCGCTAGCACGGCCCTCTCAGGGGTGGTCTTTTTCAGCTTGTGTTGGACCAGGTTGGCAGTGTCTGTTTGGACTTGCTCTTGCTTCTCCTTGTCCTTTTCCTGTCTCTTCCGGTAATAATGTAGTATGTGGGCCTGTATTTCCCACCAAGGTTTGGTGTCTAGCCCCACTACACTACAGAATCAGGTCTGGATCTCAGTGTGTAGCCCTCTCTTTAGGATGTTGCAGAAGAATGCGACCTGGGGACACGTGTCAGTCCAAGGCTGACCTGTCTCCCGCCCCTATCGTTCTTTCATTCTGTCTAAGAATTCAGTCACGGTCTCCCTAGACTTCATGCTCTCTGCCATCAGTCCTCTAAGTCTGGGCATTCAGGGAATATGTCCCTTAGATCATCCAGAACTGGTGCCTGAATGAGTTAAATGCAGCTCCGTCATGCTCGGTATTGGTAAGCATCACTGTGGGGATGCGGGCTTGGGAGAACAACGTGTTGGCCTGCTCCCAAATGAGGCTGCTGAGCAGACATTTGATGTCACCTAAAGCGGAGTTTATACCTGTAGTGTTCTTTTCAAAGCATGAGATCTATTTCTCTGCCCCATCCATCAATGGGGACAGTTTATTCCAGAGCCCTGATTTGTCCATCTGTGCCCAAGGCAAATAGAAGGTTTCCTGCTACACCTTTCTGCAGTCACGGACAAATTCTGGCTCGGGCGGCTGACAGTTTCTCCCCGACATAAGGCTCCCATCATCTCAAGCACTCCTACATGTAGGGATAGTTCCATTTCAGATCTCCCCCTCCATGCCAGATGCAGTCCTCGGCAATTGCCATGTCTTCAGGTTCGAAGGATCCCTCCTCCTCATACTTCTGCACACATAACATCTAGAAAGTGCAAATCAAATCAAAATCTCAAAACTTGCATTAATACCTACCTGGTAGGTAAGTTATACTTTAATCCATCCCCAAGGCGCTATAGTTAAAAAATGGGGAAAGAGAATACAAAGTCTAGGTTGTAATGTACCTTCCTTTCTACAGGTCATTGCAACCTGCACTTTGTATTGTCTCTACCCACTTTTTACCTATTTACCTACCAAGTAGGTATTTTTGAACCTCCAACAATACCCTTCCACTCCTATTCTTTTAATCATTTAGAGCATACTACGTAGTGCTCCCTCTTAACTCGCAGGCCGTAGCGCAACCCCATTCCACAGCAGAACCGGAGGAACCATGTGTTGAATTATGTCACCAAGGAACAACTCTGGTGGGTGAGGGTTCTATAAGAGAACCTGGAGTTTTCTCTAAATCCTGTGGAGGGTTAACACATAGAGTAAGGGCATGCTCTCTTGTTTTGAAGATTCATAAGTAGGAGGATGAGCCCCGCTGTGATATTCCTCTCATCTACCCTTTTCTTTTGAGATTAGATACAACACATTCAGGCAATACAGACGGTCGGATATTGTAGTGAAACATTAACTCATTCTTGTTGGTGGCGCTAGAGAGCAGAGCATAGAGCGGATTCACGAGCGGAGCATAGAGATGCTGTGCGTGGAGCTGAGGTGCGGTGCGGAAGTGCTGCACCGGCAAGAGCAGCCCGAGCCGAGCCGAGCGGGGGGGATCAAGTTGATCGGTGATCAGGAGAGCTCTGGCTACAGACCCTAGGATCACCAGGACCACAAAACCGGCAAGCCGGCAAATCCGCTGGCTAGCTGGTGGTAGAAGACTGCTCTTCCCGTAGTTGCACTCAGCCCAGGAAGCAGGCGCTGTGCACCGAAATGCTCTAATTCACCTCATCAGACGAGACGCCTCCCCCAGCTCGCAGCATTCAGTGAGTGAGTGAGGATACGGGGGAGGACGGTCTGACTTGCGATTGAGCAGCGCTGTTCTGCTCGCGAACTGCGGGTCCAGAGGCCAGAGGCGTGGCAGACAGAGTAGTACAAGAGCCAGTTCCATCCCTGATACCTGCATTCCTGCATTTTCAATAGAAAAAACAAACATGCTCAAACACTAATAAATACTGCTGACAAGACTCTAATCCATCGGTAGGGGCCCCTCTAAGTATCCCCCTAGGAGCGAGAGGAGAGGAGGAGGTCAAGGCAAAGACAGAGGAAAACGGGTAGGGGGGCGGAGCGGCAGCTAGACAATAAACAGAAACTAACTGCCGACTAAGGCTAGAGGCTATAGATTGAAGGACAGCCTAAGAGGAGGAACCTAATCTGGTCGCGAAAAGTTTAGTCCAGCTTAGCTTAGATCACCAAAGCCTGTCCCACCGCACTTTGGTTGTCTATCAGTAAACCAACAATTAAGAATCAGATACAGAAACAAAGCGCAGTGAAGTAACAAGCGGATAACAACTGTCCTAGGCTGGCTCGCTAGAAAGGCAGTGGCCTACCGTCAAGTTAAAGGCACCGTTTATTACCCGGCTCTGGACTAAGCAGCCCTATATACTTGCTGTAAAATAGGCAAGAGAAGCCACATCACCACGCACCTCCCACCGACTGCGCCCGTGCCCTCTCCCTGACGGCAGCTGTCCCTTCCTGGGACAGATGGGCTTGGGAGCGTTAGCGAGAGCGTGAGTGTGAGTGTGAGTGCGAAGGTGAGCGCAAGTAAAGCAAAGCTGCGGGGCCGTCACTAAGGGGCACAACCTCCCAGCGCAATCCAGATCCTTGGAACAAATCCCGCGACCGGTCAGGCGCCGGCGGCTGAGCGCAAGTCCAGACAAGTCCAGACAGGAACACCGACGGCCGGCTGCACGTAGGTTGTACGCAAGCGTGACTGCAAAGATCTGATCTGCACTGGGAAACCAACGCCACACAGGCAACACAGAGGCAGCAAGTACACAGCATCGGCGGGAGGAGGTTAGGCAGCACTTAGGTCGCATGACAGCGTGAGTGCGGCGACCCACGCTGTGATAACAACGCTGCTGCAACCCAAAGCCAGTAAGACCACAACACTAGGGGGTTCTCATATCCCTTAAAAAAAATCAGAAAAAACCAGAGCGCGAGGAGCTGCATCCTAGCCGCAGAGACTCGGTACACCGGGACGCGACTTGCCCAAAAATGAGGTCCGGCAAAGTAAGAAAAGCACCAAGTGAGAAAACGACAGCACGGAAGACCCCAGCCAAACGGAGAAAACTTGACAAATCATCTGCAAATAAGGCCAATAGCATCCTGAAAAACCCTTTAATATCACCAATTGCAACTCTCTTTGAGAAATCAATAGTGAATAAGAACTCCTTACAGAAACTTTCTGAAAGACCCAGGCGAGGCACTGTTTTCATCCACGACCGACGTAGCAGGCCTACAAACTCCATTGGATCCAGAGAAAGAATCAGAAGACAGCAACCAGTCGACAAAAGAAGCACGTACACACTCAACTTCGCCTGTAAAACTACCTGTTCAACCTACAGAAGATGGTCCTGTTAATAAAAGTCAAGATCACCTACTAAGCGGTGATCACAATAAAAACCCGCCATACAGACAAATAAGCGTAACCACATCTGCACTAATTCACACTGTTGACAAGGAGGTATTAGATGCCTCAGAACAATATAAAGCACAAGACAATCATAGTAAAGATACAAGCAACAGCTTCCGGGAAAAAAAGGATTTAATGCACTAATTTCAAACCTTTACACTCCACTCAAGTCTGAATAATCTGTCACAACAATGGTCCACCACCAGCCAACTACTTCACAAAATTAAAGAGAGAGTGTTATTAGCCGAAAAAGGCCCAGACGAACGGTTGATCCAGGAAAAAGGAAACACAGAGCCTGAAATGCTCCAGTCAGACGAGGTTCTATACCCACACGTCCCGAACAACAATCCAGTATCCGGTTCAAAGGCCCCCGATGGCCAACAAGCTCCACTCATTAACGTGAAGGGACTTGACATCCCGCTAAGACACGACGATAAAACAAATTCACCTAAAGGCGACGAGTCTCTGATCCTCGTGGCACTCTTCCTGCAAACACTAAAAAAAGCTACGGCGACGTTAGCAATGCAATCCGACAAGTTGGACATCCAAATAGATTTGATGAACATAATTGCATCTTACAAAGCAGGAATAAATACTAAACTGGATAACCTTAACAACTTAATTAAAAGAGCGCAAGCCATCTCAACCGAACAGCATCATATTTGACCTTGTGGCCCAATTCTTGATAAATTGAGCACCCTCCCAACGGTCCTTGACCAGATCATTAGATTAAACAAACAAGCAATAAGCCGCGATAGAGTGCCTGAAAGCCTAAATAGTGTCAAACTTGAAGCTCAACAATCTGGCCGCAACAGATCTCGCGAAGAAAAAACACCTGAATTACAGACATCATGGCACGAGATCAATATAATCAGTAATACCACACCTGAAAAACCAGCGACGGAACCTACCATTGGCAAGCAAACGACACAAAAAGACAAAAGACAAAAGAAAAAAGAAAGGAAAGCAAGAAACAAAAAAATGGAAGAAGACGTGCTCCGACGCCATAGCATCTATCCTATATTTTTAAACCAACATATAAAAAACACACCAGAGACAGGCACAACGGACACCAACAAAGACGCGGAAGCTGGAGCCAACGGACAACTTATATACACAACATCGCAAACCGCGAAACCCAACCTTCAAAGCTCACTGGGATCTCAGCAAAACCGCCAGTTGACGCAAACATTCGACCAAAATCCCGTTGCAAAACAGACGAGCAAACAATAAAACTATTGTTCATGTACACAACGAGCAGCCAAAAAACTTACTAAATAGGTGGTCAACCAACGACCCGACGCCACTTACGGAATTAATAAAATCGGCTTGGCGGAAGCACTCGCCCAACACAACACCATCATTAAACCCTGTTCTGACTGACTTTTTTGGCCCTCCTTTGAGGGAGGATGATTGGAAGTGACTTCAGTCTATTATCATTCTGGTGCAAGGGTTAGAACCATAGACAGGGCCTATTCATAGGGCACAGTAATGCACTTTCGTACCCATTCCTTAGATTAGGGCTTATAAACTTATGTTAGGGGACAGATTCATTAGTATTAGTGATAATCCGTCCGTTAGTATACCTTCTATGGAGTTATGCTTATTTCGGGCCTTGTAGGCCTCAAACGGGAGAGACTCCATCTTGCTTTCTGCCCCGGCAGCTTGAGATGCTTCTAGGTCAAGTGTAATGTTTTAGTTTCGAAGTTTTGTTCACTTGGAGAGAACCGGCTCAGGCTGGCCCTTATCGAAAGACTGTATTTTTCTCCACTCCAAAGACACAACATGAGGCCGGCCGGCTGGGAACGTGTCCTTGGTACGGGGAGGTACAAGAATTTGGTGGGCGGCAGGTTACTGGCCGTAACTTTCCATGAAAGGACAAGCTTCCATATTAGCGAAAGCATGAGGCAGTGAGTTAGTCAGTCTGTAGGCGGCAGCTAGCCGTTAGCATCAATGCCATTAATTATTTCCAGGCAGACAGTCGCCATTTTGAAGTCCGAGAAAGATCAAGAAGCTGATACTCTCTTAGAAAGATCGAAGTTATTTCAGTTGGAGCAGCTGGTGAGCTCTGACCTTTTAAATCAGAGCATTCCGAATGAAGCAGTTAGTCAGGAGAACGAATACCAGAGTGGCTGAAACTGCTTTATAAGATCGAAGTCGAGAAGTGAAGACTGTCCGTGATTGAGAGGAGAGAGGAGTAGCGCAGAACAGCCAGAGAGAAAGCAGCTAATGAAAGGAAGGTTCCAGTGACTTGGAGGGAAGCAGAGAAGACAGAGCATAGCGGTGCAGACGTGTACCCGTGACTGCCGAAGTGTGACTCTAAGACGAGCCAAGGCACAGACGAGAAGGGAACCTAGATGACTGCTGAACCCCGACTTCACGTTAATAAGGTGATATCTGTCTATATTCTATAGTGTGCACATTCTAACCTTTCACTTTCCTTTGCAGGATATATGTTATAGTGTAGTATTGTGTTTTTATGATCATTGTAATAAAGTACCCCAGTTCTTAGTGAACCAGCATGTGCCTCGTATTCTTGTTCAATCAGGGTAACCTGTTCTTCTAGTCAGACATTGTTTTCATGAACTGATGTAATTCCCGGTCAGGTAAGAAGTGACTGAGCAATGAGGGAGAGAGGGACCCCTTGATGTGAAGAATAGATTGCACATCCTCTAATTTGGTAAGCTGTTGTATAATTCATAATATTGTAGTATCATATCTCGAGTAGCCAATGAGATATTCCTTCCAAAGGTATTAATTGGAAAGTGATCGTCGTTGGTAAGCAGCGTTAATGAGAACACCAGGCGGGAGACTGGTGCGTAGATCCGCTGGATTGTGGATCGGGCTGTGAGTGAGAGAACACCAGGGGGGACACTGGTGAGTAGACACGCAGGATTGCGTCTTGCCGAGCGAGCACTGACTGTGGTCAGTGTGTAATGGTAACTAATCAGAACTGCCCTAGGGTAGACTAGTCTGGGCCTAAGTCGCCGTGAGACTAACTCGTATGAGAGTGATATTGTAGAAAACCTATGCATGTATATTGCTAATTCCCCATCCTTAGGTACAAGGCATATATATACCTATTGTAAATACGTCCTAAGGAGGGAGGTGATTACGTTACGGCTGGGTTGGAGGTGCTCTGAGGAGCTGATCCTATCTGGTCCGAGAATCCGGCCGTTACAAACCCCCAAAATGCTCAATTACGAGCACATCACGATGGAAATAAAGTTGTCCAAGAATGCGCTAGCAACTAACTACAGCTGGAGAGAGAGAGAGCAAAGCCGAAAAACACTGCTTCAAAGCTAACAACACAGATACAGTACACCGAGAAGGATTACATAGCACCACCCAACACTCCGGGCCAAGCACCCACACTTCAACATCAGATAGCCAGCGCAACTTGACTCAGACAAAGCTGAGCTTCGTTGTTACTAACAAAAAAATGCCACGACCAAGAGACGAGGAAGCGACAAACCCGAAATCTGATACCATCAATTCATCACCCGATATCCAGCACAATCTGCTCCAGACGTCACGGCTAATTTAGGCAACAATAAAGCCAATATTAGACACGATCAACGTAGACAACGTCGGCTGCCAAATTATTTTTACCCCCGAGTATGTGACCCAAGGCAGACACGATATCCTAAACAGGAATAATATCCTAAAATTGACGAAAGAAATTAAGGAACTAAGCGCCATCAAATTGTCCAACTTAGACCGGGTTGAATTTCTAAACAGTACTAATGCAACAACGCATGAACAAACAAAGACATCATGGACCTCCGCTGCTATAGCACAAGCCGTTCTAGGGCAAACTGAGATTTTCCAAGCATGGGGCATTCAATTATCACAGCCAACTGCCCCAAGATACCCGCTTCCTCTACAGACAAATAGTGGCACACAACTTATAAGAAGACTGGCAGACCTTGCCCCGAAAAAAACAGTCTACTCTATATTACACAACGCCAAAGGCAGAAGCGAGGCAGAACCTGCATGCAAAGAGACGGACTTAGTCAAAGCAGGGGAACAGTTAACCATAACTGATTTCTGAAAATGGCTTCCCAGCATACTAAACAATAAACAACCTAACTGACCGATCTGCCAAGAAAGAAATAAAGCAGTACATAATAACATACATATTATTTCATGGAATATAGCGGGTGCAAAAACATCAGATAGCTAGCGAAACTTGACTCAAACAAAGCTGAGCTTCGTTGTTACCAACAACGAAATGACACGACTAAGAGACGAGGAAGTGACAAACCCGAAATCAGATACCATCAATTCATCACCCAATATCCAGCACAATCTGCTCCAGACGTCACGGCTAAGCGAAGAGGCAACAATAAAGCCAATATTAGACACGATCAACGTAGACACGTTGGCTGCCAAATTATTTTTACCCCCGAGTACGTGACCCAAGGCAGACACGATATCCTAAACAGGAATAATATCCTAAAATTGACGAAAGAAATTAAGGAACTAAGCGCCATCAAATCGTCCGACTTAGACCGGGTTGAATTTCTAACCAGTACTAATGCAACAACGCATGAACAAACAAAGACATCATGGACCTCCGCTGCTATAGCACAAGCCATTCTAGGGCAAATAGAGATTTTCCAAGCATGGGGCATTCAATTATAACAGCCAACTGCCCCAAGATACCCGCTTCCTCTACAGACAAATAGTGGCATGCAACTTATAAGAAGACTGGCAGACCTTGCCCCGAAAAAACCAGTCTACTCTATATTACACAACGCCAAAGGCAGAAGCGAGGCAGAACCTACATGCAAAGAGACGGACTCAGTCAAAGCAGGGGAGCAGTTAACCATAACTGATTCCTGGAAATGGCTTCCCAGCATACTAAACAATAAACGACCTAACTGACCGATCTGCCAAGAAAGAAATAAAGCAGTACATAATAACATACATATTATTTCATGGAATATAGCGGATGCAATAAAGAGTGCTGGACGACGGTCTCGCTTTGGATGAATGGGACAACGCCAACATAATTGCCCTGCAAGAGACATGGCTGCAGGAAGAAATTGCATTGGCG
The DNA here is from genome assembly GCF_964263255.1 of Lissotriton vulgaris. Classification (NCBI taxonomy): domain Eukaryota; kingdom Metazoa; phylum Chordata; class Amphibia; order Caudata; family Salamandridae; genus Lissotriton; species Lissotriton vulgaris. The sequence continues at coordinate 1,608,419,457 of NC_141693.1, read as the reverse complement.
GGCTACATCCACTACACGGTGCCAGCGAAAAAATGTAAAACCTACGGGAGAGCAATCGGATGCCTAACGGTATACGTGTCTACTGCTCTTAAAATCAAGACAGAACAACTCCAATCGCCAGATCCAAGTTTACAGCTAATTAAATTGTCAGGCCAGAAAAAGTACGATCATAAAACCATAATATTGATCAATTACTATATCCAACCGAATCTGCAGGTAAAAAAGACAAAATACATATTATTATGCAAAGAAATACTAAAACTTCAAAGCTCCGAACCAACTTGGAACATCATTCTAACGGGAGATTTTAACTCCAATCTCATTTATACACCAGAGGAAGACGAGATACTAACCTCAGATAACATACACTGGAACGTCCCCCAGCAGGCAACAGGTTCAACAAAGAACCGAAAGGACAGCATAGCCACTCACTTAGTAACAGACCTAGAGTACCTAGGTATGCGAGTATTGAATGGCAGGACAGAGAAAGACAACCCACCAAAGAAAACGTTCTACGGTCCTTATAGTCAATCCACATTGGACTTTACGATAATAAGTCTTCCATTGATTCCTCCAGTACTCACTTTTTATATTGAATATACAACAATGAGCGATCACAGCATGCAACACCTGAAACTCAACTTTTTTTCAGAGTCACTGCAACTGGTGTATTCCCTGGAGGGCCAATTAGGAACAATCAACCAGAAACGAATACACTGGAACAGTTCGACTAAACTGAATTGGACTTTAATAATAAAGGACGCTCTCCAAGAGGCAAACAGAGCTACAACAGACAAGATACAAGCCTGGTCTCTTTTTCTTGCGAAATTAAAGTTAAATATGAAACCAACAAAAACATTGGCAAAAAATAAGCACCTGACTAAGAAACCGCCCTGGGCACTAAATGAACAAAGAAGGGCCTTACGGAGAAGCCAAAAAAATCTGCAATTAAAAGCGAACGATCCGAGCTGCTTGAATACGTTTCTTGTCCACAGAAAATTATATAAAAAAGGGATCTGGGAGCTGAAAAAGAAGGCGAACAACGACTTTTGGATTAACTTACTGGCCAGCTCTAAGTTACAGGATTCGAATAAATTTTGGACCATAATAAACCAGTTAACAAGGCCACGAAATGTTCTGTCCTCAAATATTCAAGAAATGGTATGGTCAACTTTCCTGTCAACAAAATTTGAAGGAAACCGATGGAAAGCTCCTGAACAGATATTGGGACCTGCTGAACCACATTTAAACAGCTGCGAAGAACACCACCACACTAACTGCACGATAACGGCACAATGGACAAATACGTGTACTGAAGCCACAGATGGCTGGTACACGGTTGAAGAGATTATCACCATCATCAGAAAGGGAAAAAGCAATAGAGCGCCGGGCCCGAATGGCATCCCACAAATTGCCTTTAAGGATGCACCAGACTTTTTGGCACAACATCTCGAAGCGCTTTTTACAGACGTTCAAAGTTACAATCACATCCCAGAAAGCTGGAAAGGCTCTATCATCACCCCAATACACAAAGGAGGAGATAGAGCCAACCCTTTAAATTACCGCCTAATAACACTCCAGGACATCAAAGCTAAATACTTTGCCTCTCTCCTCTTAAAAGACCTAGTAAATTGGGCAGACTATAAAGCAATAATCCCAATAAATCAAACCGGCTTCAGAGCCGGCATCAGAACCACGTCTAATATATTAACAATAACCATGATAGCGGAAAAATGCCAGCGTTCGAAGCAGGACCTGAACCTCTGTTTTATCGACCTGTAGGCGGCCTTCGATAGCGTTGACCGCACGCTATTATGGGCGAAGCTGAAGGCTTGGGCCGTTCCCGAGAAAATACTGAGGGGGCCACTCCTATTCTACACAGATACTTGGACACAAATCAAGTTAGGGGACGGATCACATCTATCAAGAAAAGTTTACACATCGATCGGACTAAAACAGGGTTGCGTTTTAGCACCACAGCTTTTTAACCTATTCATATAAGACCTCTCGGGAAATGTAAACATCTGCAATGCGCACGCACCGAAATTTGGTAATTTTCATCTTACCCATTTGGCTTACACCGATGACATTGTGCTTATGAGCCTAACTAAAGTGGGCCTGTCCAGACTACTGGCAGTAACATCACCATTTTTGACGGCAAATAATCTTACTCTGAATTTATCTAAGACAAAAACTATGTCAATAACCAACCGTCGTACAGTGCAACTTAATATCTCACTTGAGGGAAAATCACTGGAAAGAGTAACAAAGTATAAATACTTAGGATACTACCTCGATGACAACCTCCCCCTGAACGCACAAAAACAATATATGAAGCAGAGAGCGCACTGGCAAAAAAGTTGCAAGGCCCCTTGCTGAAACCTCTGCTAACAGTGATGGCAACCAAAGTACTTCCAACACTGTCCTATGCCAGTATAGCCATGCAGGGCAAGGATGATATTACCTTAAACAGCCTTACTGCAAAAATCTACAAGAAAGTCTTGCAACTCCCACGCTCAACTTCACCCGCCCACACTCGTTTAGAATTTGGCCTGGTGAATGAGACACTGGGAAGACTCTATACAAGCATTAGAGTATGGTATAGAATTATAACAAGCTCTACAAATAACACCTTGGACAGCTTGTTATGGCAGGAATTAGAAAATCAACAAAATTCTGCCGCAAACAAATATCTGACTGGTGCTCTGGAGCAAACATGCACGGTAACCTTGTGGGAAAAAAACCTACCATTCACGTCCTTTAAACAGGTTCTTAAAAAAGCGGCCAAATTTCATTCATTAATTACGGATAAAGCCACCTTTGCCGCCCGCTCACACTCATGGACCGTGATTAACAGTTATAACAATCTCATCCCGGCTACCTACCTTGCATCAACGTACTCCGTATTTAGAAAAAAAAGCTGATGGCTGTGAGATTCAGCAAACTACCAACTCTGGATGACGAACCTGTCTGGAAACGCTCAGATGCAAACACCTGTCGACTATGTGGCATTACAAAAGAAGATATAATCCACATTAAATGCCACTGCAAAACACTGACCCGGGAGCGAACACTCTTTCTAAAGAACATTTTTAAGGCCAAAGCTCTACGCACCTGTAGATCGGCCATTATTGGTGCCTTAGACTCAACAGACCCAATAATTAATTGCAAATTTATAAAGTTCTTGATAGCCTTTGAAAAGCGGCTGAAAGCTCTTGATATTTTAAAATAAGATTTTCAGTATTATTAACTATTTTAACGAAGAGCAATCGGATAAAGCTCCTACCAGCATCATCTGAAATGTTTCACTTTAAAGTGTACTAAGTAGAATTTTATTGATTTTATTGTAACGTTAAATTCTCTTCTATATTCGTTTTGTTATGGTTTTAATCAACTAAACAATAAAGTTTAAATTGCAAAACTCATTCTTGTGTAAATACTCTATCTTTAAATTGAGCCTAAGATTGACGTCAATAATTATATCACCCAAACTACTGTGGAACTTCCACATTATCCCACAAAAATCATTGTTAAAAAGATCTAATAGTCTCTTATTGTACACTTTATCAGTAGGGTTACATATACATTGACCATCATTAAAATACCAATACAAGCTGAATTAAGTCATAAATTATAATTTTACATGCCTGTATCCATTCACATTTAGTATTCCGTTGACATATACTTCTTGCAATCTTGGTGGAAATAAGGCTTCATTAGCCACTGGAAGCCCGCTATATACATTTAGCTCTTGCTTGGGTATGTATTTGAGCGCATTCATTGTACATTGGCATTTCTCTGCACAGCCATGTTTCTTGAAAACAAATTATGTTATTCCTATTTAATGCTTCCTTTATGCTATCAGAATTTAGCAACCTACTTAAACCATATGTGTTCAAAAAGAAAAGAAAAAGACTGTGCAGGAGTTTATTTCTTTAATCAATATCACTTAATCTGAAATTATCACTCTCTCCTTCTCAATAACAACTCAGACAAACAAGCATATTAGTTCTTCATCAATATTTTATTCTCTATACTCTGGTTTCCTTATTTTTACACCCATGTGGTTCAGACCAACGGTTCTTTTAAATGGCTCCTGGTTTTCCTCTTTCAAAGGCAAATTTGATTACAGCATAAACGACCTTGGTTGTTTAAAAATGGTTGGTTTAAATTGCTGTATTTCAAATTCTTGATTGGGAATGATTTTAATTCAATGGTTATTGAGCTATTGCTAGGATGGAGTATCAGAGACTTTACCAATTGGCAAAAAAGATATTTGTTACTTCCTTTCCATTGATTTTCATTACAAAACCAACCTGTTTTAAATGATTAGATGAAATTGTTTTTAGGAAAGCACAGTTATGGAACATCTACAATAAACGCTCCTAATTGAATGGTCTCATTTATTCACTTCTTTTCCCTGATCTGACTAGGCCTGCTACACTCACAGATTGTTCTCCCTTTCCTTGTCCCTACTGCAAGGATACTAACTTGCACTTGATTCACTCTAGCTAAATTTTATTTTTTGCCAACATCTTAGTTTGAACTGCACCACAACCCATATTCCCCCTAAACCCCTGCTTTTGGGAGGGATCTTATGTTTTGTCTTAACCAGTGATGGCATGCAAGAAGATATTTGTTCAGGTTCCAAAGAAATGCACTTTAGTAAGCCTGCCTGGGTTTTTTATGGTATTATATTTTAATATCAATGATTCAAATATACCATGCAAGATTTTCTTCGTCAAAAGTAAAACACAGAAGACGATTCTGAGGCTGATGTATCTAAGGTTGATAACAAAATGTGGCTTTCATTTCTTTCCTTTCTTAGCACTTACACATTATTTCCCACATCTTGATTACCAGTCACATTCTTACCAGTGGAGCAATATTTCCTGACTGAGTCCCTTTACAAGAACTTTTTGTTTTTTTAAAAATATGGGTTTAGTTGCTGAGGTGAAAATAAGTAAGCAATATTGTAAAGATTATGAAACAAAGTCTAAAAATAACTTGGATGAAACACCATAACTTGGATAGTAGGGGTATCAAATCTTTTTCTGAAGGGGTGCAAACCATATTTCTGTCATTTTGGTCTTAAAATGCTTTCCAACAATTTTCTTTATAGCAAAACCTAATGAAGATGATGCTGATTAATCTAATTATTTTACCTATTCGACCTGCGACCTTTTATCAAATCTGAAGGGTTTCCAGTGGTGGCTGGTACGGATCGGGGGTGGCAGGGTGGAGGGCGAGAATCGGGAAAAGTAAAGAAAAAAATAAAGCTTACCTTACCTCTTCTCCGCTCCTTGTCATCGTCCCTCCACTTTGCAGGAACCAGGAAGCACACCCAGGCTCGCCTGACAAATCACAACGCTGCAATGCAGTGTTGTGATTGGTCTGAGCGCCGTAGTTCCGCGCTCAGCCAGAGAATGGGGCCTGGGTCTGTTCTTCGCGTAGGCTGTAATGCGACCTGCATGGAGAACATTCAAAGTGTGTAGGACTGTGGCCAGCCAAACAGGTATTGCGCACTTAGGAGGGTGCCGCTACTTCTCCCCTGATCCGAGAACAGAGCAGACCCACCCCCTTCACCAAGCCACAGCAGGAACAAATAAAATGATAATAACAACCAAATATTATCATTTTATTTTGCCTTTATTGTTTGTTGATTAGTACTTTTCAATGATTTTGTTTTAGTAACAGGCATATATTTAAAAAAGTAATTTAAAAGGAGCGTAACAGAAGGATAGAAATTAAAACTCAACTCACCACGTTCCAGGGGATACGGATACAAACCCAAAATCACCACTGCTTTGTGCCTCTGGTTCAATCTCTGTAATCCTGTTTGTTCCCCTGGCTCAGGATTATTACATACCTTGCTTCCAAGTATTTCGACCTTTACACATGCAGATAGGTTCAGTTATCACGTCCATGAGTCACCTGCCATTTTGCGTTGGTATGTCATCAATTCAACTTCCTACACCCAACTCCACATGTTTAGCAGGAGCAGAGGTACTGGCCCTTGCTCAGCTGCTCTAGAAGATTACGGCCCTCTAGAGTAAAAAAATTGCATGAAGAAAATCAGCATGTAGGCTGGAGCTGCAATCAGGAGACTCTCAAATGCACTAGAGCGCATGGAGCTGTGTAATAATCTTGAGCAAGTCGGTAGGCTGGTTTTTCACTGACCATCAATGATCATACGCTCAGTGGACTTTGCCGGCTCAGTCTTACATCTAGCATATGTTTTCCAAAGGTTCCAGCAGCAGCCTGGAGCTTAAGAGCAACAACACAGAAGATCGCCCTCCTGCCCTGGCTCTCTTAACCCGAGGAACAAACACCAGCTGTTGACCAGTAGAGCGCAGCTGGCGGGTGGGTCTATAGGGTGTGAGAAGATTGGCTAGGATATTGGGGGATTGAGCATTCAGGATTCTATGGGAAATGCAGAGGGCTTTGAAGTTAATTCGTTTCTCCACCAGAAGCCAGTGTAATCTGCTGATGAAGTTTGAAAATAGAGCAGGTTCTCGGCAGGCCGAAGTGCATCCGGGCGGCAGCGTTTTGTGCCCTTTATAGGCAATGTATCTCTGCTTTATTGGCCCCTAGGTACAAAGAGCTTGCATAGTCCTGCCTAGATAGTGCAGTGGCCTGGATAATAACCTGATGGGTGTTAGCATCGAAAAATCCAGCAGAGGTTTAAGACCACTAGGAGGCAAAGCAGACTCCAGCTACCGTCTTTGTTTCAATGCAGAGTCGACCCATACACCCAGGTTTTTAACCGTCTGTTTGGTGGCAGGCGGGAGGCCTAGGGTGGATGGCCACCGGTGCTCGCTCCACAGATGAGTGTTTTTGCCCACCAACAGGATCTCAGATTTGCTGGCTTTCAATTGAAGACAGATGTCATCCAGTCCAAGATAGCTGTTAAATCATTTTTAAATTTGATGATGACCTGTGAACCAAGGAGAGGAACATACACTCAGCTAGCAGCTGCATTCTGCCCTTACGTATCTCAATCAATCAATCAGGATTTGTATAGCGTGGCAAATCATTTGTGAGGGTCTCAGGGCTGGAGTTACTAGCTGCTTCATGGTGCTCTGTTCATTTAAACAGCTAGGTCTTGGGTCCTTTCCTGAGTTCCTGGAGTAATGAGGTAGTCCTGATGTGCAGAGGAAGGTTCCAAGGTTTGGTCGCCAGGTGTGAGAAGGAGTGTCCTCTACTGTTGGTTTGGCAGATTCAGGGGGTGTCTGTGAGGAAGAGGGAGGTGGATTGTAGCTGACTGGTCAGTTGGTGGAAGGTCCTTCGTTGTGCAGGGCTTTGTGTGTGTGGGTCAGCAACTAGAACAGGCATCTCTTTTGGATCAGGAGCCAGTGTAGCTTCTTGAGGAGCTGTATGATGTGGATCTGTCTGGGAAGGTCAAGGATGAGTATTGATGCTGAGTTTTGTATTGTCTGTTCTCTCTTCAGGAGGTGTGCGGTGATTCCTATGTAGAGTGTGTTGGCGTAGTCCAGCCTATTTGTGATGAGGGCTTGTGCAACGGTCCTTCTGGTGTTGACTGGAGCCTCCTGAAGATCTTGAGGAGCATGTGTTGGGTGTGGGAGCAGGTGGATGAGACTGCATTTACGTGTTTCTTCACAGATAGCTTGATGTCCAAGATACTGTCCAACATTATGCTGAGGTTGCAGGCATGGTCTGTCGTGACAGGGGATGGGCCGAGTTCAACAGGCCACCATGCGTTGCTCCATGGTGGAGTATTGTTCCCAAGTTGAGGACTTCCATCTTGTCTGAGTAGAGCTTGAGGCTGTTGTGCTTCATCCAGCCGGTAACGTTCATCATGCATCTGTGGAAGTTGGCTCTGGTGGTGGAGGGGTCTTCTGACAGTGAGAGAATGAGCTGGATGTCGTCAGTGTAGAAGATGATGTTGAGTCCATGAGATCCATGAGATCTGACAATGTTGGCCTGGGGGTCTTGTACGTGTTGAAGAGGATGGGTCTGAGGGCCGAACCTTGGGGGACGCTGCATATGTTATTCTTGGGATCCGAGGTTAACAGTGGGAGACGGATTCTCTGGGGTCTTCTGATGAGGTACGAGGCGATCCATTTGAGGGCATCTCCCTGGATTCCGATGTGGTGGAGTCTGTTGATCGAGATGTGTTGGAAGATGGCATCGAAGGCGGTTGACAGATCAGAAGGATGAGGGATGCCATTTTGCTGTAGTCCAGAAGGGCCCTAATGTCGTCGGTTACTGTGATCAGGGGTGTATCTGCTGTGGTTGGCTCAGAAACCGGATTAAGAGGGGTCCAGGAGGTTGCTGTGTTCCAGGTGTTCAGTGAGTTGTAGTTCTTAGGTTCTGTTGGGATGGCGTATAGTTTCTTCGGGACGAGTCTCACTTTAGCATGTGTCCAGACCTTAGGGAAGGAGGCCGATGTGATGGAGGTATTCAGGACTTTCTTGAGCTTGTCGCTGATCGTCTTGCTCTCGAGGTTAAAGACGTGGTGGGAACAGGGGTCATTGGGGGCTTCCAAGTTCCCAAAGTTTATGATGGGGATTGTGGCTTGAGTTGTGAGAAGGATCCAACTGATGAGCAGGTGTTTGGGGTTTGTGTTCGAGGGTGTGAGCAAGCTGATGCTTACGGCAGCTTGAGTTGGGGTTTGAAGTTTTCGTAGGTGACTGAAATCTTGTGGTGAAAGAAGTCCACCTGGGTGTCACACAGTTCTTGGGAGGTGTGATGTCGTTCTTGGCAGCTGCAGGATAGGAGAACTACTTCACATTGGCAAAGAGCTCATTGCTGCGGTTTGTGCTAGCTTCTATACTGTATGCTAGGAGGAACTTCTTTGTTTCTTTCAGGAGACAGTGGTACTGGTTGAGTGCTGTCTTATAAGTGGTATGCTCTCTCGTTTCTTTGCTGGTGGGCCACTTCTTTTCTAGTTGCCTGCAGTTGCATTTGGAGAATTTCAGCTCTGCGGTGAACCAACTGGCTCCTCTGCCATGCTGTTTTGATTTGCATTGCTTTGAGGGGGCAATTGTGTGTTGTACTTGACTCTGTCGCTGGATTTAAAATGGAGTTGAGCTTGTGTCCTGCGCAATGGGTAGGGTCAGGGACAAGTTGCTTGAGGCCGATGTTGCTCATGCTTTCCAGGAGTTCGGTTGTATTAGTCTATCTGGGGTCATCGAGGTGGAAGTTAAGATCCCCTAGGAAGATGTAGTGTGCAGAGTCGATGGCAATTGGGAGGATGCAGTCAGGGATGGCATTACTGAAGCCGGAGCATGGTCCTGGTGGTCTGTAGGTGATGATGCCTTTGATGGTGCTTTTTCTGTCTGTGTGAAGTTTGAAGTTGAGATGCTCCATTATCGGGTTAGAGTCCTCTGAGGAGGTTGTGCAGCAGATGGTGTCCTTGTAGATGATGGCAATTCCACCTCCGTCTTTTTTCGTTCGGTCCCGGTGTGTTATCTAGTAGCCTTCGGGAGTGGCGATGGCGATGTCCAGCGCAGAGGCGAGGGTTCAGCCAGCTGTCTGTGATAAAGATGACAACCAGGATGAGGGATAACATTGTAACCCAGATCTCAGTGGTGTGTTTGCTGAGTGATCGTGCATTGCGTAGAAAGCACTGGATTTGTGCCGTGGCAGTCTCGGTCAGCAGGGTGGACGTAGTCATGTCTCCGGCGTTGTTGGTTGCTTCAAAGTTGCAGGTGAATTAAAGGTGCTGGCAGGAGAACTGTCCTCTGGTGGTGTGTAGAGATGTGAGGCAGAAGTTGTTGTTGTCAATGTGCCTGGGATCGAAGGCTCAGAGGTCTGCGGTGGTGGAGTAGCGCTGGGTAGAAGAACCAGGGTTTCTGGCGCTGGGGTCAGTCCAGGAGTGGACGGGCACAGACGATTTTGCGCTGCGGCCTCCATTAAGTAGGTCCTGGGAGGTAGGAATTGGGAGAAATGGTGGAAAAAACACGCAGCGGCGGGGCGGCAGAGAAAGGAGAGAACAAAACGACGACAAGTAAACAGAAGAAAAACAGCTATGACAAAGTATTTCAGGCAGAGATACACAGTTACAGCAGACTTGCTGGCTATAAAGGAAAAAAGCATTGGCACAGCCAATAGGTCTCGCCTTTGGGACCTTATAAGTGGTTAGCCATGTAACACTTGATGTTGTTGCACCAAGGATATTGTGCTGGATAATTAAACACTTATATGGTCCCAAAGTGGATACCTATTGGCTATGACAATGCTTATTTATTTATATGCCTGTTTAGCCTTCAAATTAGGATGTTATTGCTGTGATATTTACTAATGTTCAGCAATTTATATTATTTTTACCTAGCAACCCATTTGCTAAATCCAATCCCATGTATTTGATTGATACAGCGTTCTGTAAAACAAAGAGCTATTAACTCGTATTCTGATGCTTAGCATTTTGTCTAAAGCCTTACCAAGATTAGGACAAGAAAGAGGTATTTCCTACTAGAACCAGATTGTATGCCCCTTCACACCTCAGGTAACTAGCAAATAATGATGCAAAATCGGATTCACAGAGTAAGGCTTATTTTCAGTCAAGAAACCCCTCATAAAGGATAAAAAAAATCTATAGGTAGGCAAAGCAATAAAAAAAATGAATCTTTAAGCCTGAGCTTGTGCAGAAGAAACCTCAAAACAGAGTAAATGGTATACTGAACTAAAAATGTATGTATCATAGAAAACACATACACAAATGAGAAGCGCCTAGGGGAGAAATTACTTTGAAATTATGTATGATTTAAGTTATTAAATGTATAAAAAAACTTAGTCAGGATGGAATTTACTTACACATTGTGCTATTCACTGCTAAAGAAATGTTTGTTCCGTTCAAGCAAATAATGTTTAAAGACTTTGAATAATTCCAAAAAGAGCGAAACAACTCAGATTCCCCCCACAGTACTGGAAGGCAGGACATAGACAAAACCTCTTATTAGATCTGGCTGCTGACAGGTTTAACTGGCATCACTGTTTAAAAAAAAGTACAATAAATACAGTGAGTCCGTTGGCTTTGGGTCTCCTACTGGCTTGCATGCATTTTTCATGGTTTTTAATTACTTGGATGGGCTGTCCATCAAGGCCATGGCATTTTGTGTTCTTTGTTATATTTACTTTTGTCACATTACAGCATTTTATATGCTTGTTTGCAGATTTTTTGTTAATAGCATGAATGCTGCTTGGATGCCTTACCCTTTCAGAAAGTTACTGAGCCATTCACTAATTGCACCTGAGCAGTAATTTTTTTTTGTTTGAATATGTTTATTGAAGTTTCAGTTTATTATCACAATACAATGCAATACATTGAGGATGACACTAGGTTATCCCTCCAAGTCCCAGTAATGATCATGTACAGCAATAACATAAGATTTTACATATGTCTCATACCACAACAAAGAGTGCGGCAGGGGGAACAGAGATACCTAAGACAAATAACATTTCCTCACTTCACGTGTAACAGAAAAGTGCTTCCCATCTCTAGAGAGCAAAGGGCTATCAGCTGGTGATAGGATAGTGCTCAGGAATTGAGCGTGCGGTACCAGTCACAAAACTGTGGTCTGCTACGTGGTGCAAGCGTGCACCCATTATGGCGACAAATGATGTGTTGTCCCCTGGGTCAATCGCAGTTATGGCTCAGGTTCTGCGGATGTATCAGGTAGGGCCCATCCTCGTGCTTATGTGACAGTTCCGCTTTTCACATATCGAGCCTAAGGGACCCTTTATGTGGCGTAGCCCCTCAAATGCAGGTGCAAGTACTGCAGATCGATAGATACCATTTTGTTCCAAACATTTTAACTAACGTGTCCGCTAAAGAACTTGTCGGTACATCATTAACTCGGTCAACTGGTGGTGGGGGGACAAATGTATAGGTCGATAGTGAAAGGGATCTACAATAAAAAGAAAAGGGAGAGGGAGGAAGTAAAAAAAAGGAAGAAAAAAGAGCTTTAGTCTGGGGATTTTCTATAAGGTGCGTGGGTGAATAAAGTGTTCATATGTGCCGGTAGGTGTGTGTTATTGCTTCCAGGCGTGGAGGTCACATGGTGTAGGTGGATGCGCATAGCATGAGTGTGTACAGCGTGGAATTTTGGCATCCGGTTTCGTGTGTGGGGGACGAGGCAGATCCGCTCATGTACGTTGTATGGTCAGCCCCCATGTTCCTTGGGCATATCTTGTCTCTGGCTACCGGGGTCAGAGTTCCCCCTTCAGGTGCGTTATTCTTCCCGTCGCCCACCATTCTGGTGGTGTCTTGTGTGTTAATCGTCTATGTGATTCCCTGTTCGAGGCATGCCTGGTGAAAGGATTTCAAAATATCATCCCAGGGCTGTGCTATTGGAATGGCTCTGAGTCCCGCCGTCTCCTCCCTGCGTAGAGTGGCACCTTCCGCTACCGCCCAGTTATTAAAGGAGGTGCGCCAATGTTGAATGTGCGGTGGGTCTGTACCCTTCCAGTGTTTGGTGATGAGCCTCTTGGCGGTGACTAGCCCTAGATCCCAAAACCTGGCATGTACTTTGTTGTGTTTTGATCTTTTAAATAAGCCTAACAAACATGCCTCCCATGTATGTGGTAGCTCTTCGCCAGCCCCTTGCGCTAACAGTGATGTTATGTCGTGCCAGTATGTCAACAGTGTAGGGCAGTCCCAGAGCATATGTAGGAGGTTTGCATTCACTAGGGAGCATCTCGGGCATATTGATGTGTCAATTGCAAAATATTGATTTATTTTATCCGGTGATAAGTATGCTCTGTGTGAAATGTAAAATTGAATGATTTTGAAACGCGAGTTGCGTGGAATGTTTGTGGGCCCTTCTAGTATCCTTTCCCATTTCTTGTCTGTCCAGTCTCTGCCCTTGCCCACTGCCCATTTGTCTCTCAGTGGTTGGAGGGTGCAGGTCGTGTGCGACAACAGTGCTTGCTCTAACCAGTGGATCACATGCGACCCATTCCCCATAACGTGCAGATATTGCATTAATAAATGAGTCTGCGTTCCTCGGTCATGTCTCCCCAAGCCTTAACATACGTGCGCATCAATGATGTGTGTAATAGAAATTGCCCCGCTGGCAGGTCAGTGGTCTCTGCTAATCTATCAAATGGGAGCAGAGCACCGTCTGCGTACAGCTCAGCCATTGTTTCTATCCCGGCCTGTACCCAGCTTTCCAGCATGAGCGTGGTTATTGCTCCTCCATCTCTAGGAGTGCCTAGCAGTGGGAGTGCGGGGCCATAGGGCGTCACCGTTCGTGTGAGCCGCAAGCTACGTGTATAGCACTTGTGGGCTACCGCTAAGTGTAACTGTGTTGGGCGAGGGAGTTTGGCTAGGGGATGAAACAGCGTAAGTACCTGCGTATGGGTTAGGGTCGTGGTATCCGAGGTGGTGTAAGTCAGGCACTTCCCACTCAGCCATCCAACCACCCACTGCAGTTGCGCAGCCAGGTAGTATAATTCCTGGTTGGGAACCGCTAGGCCTCCCGTGGCTACCGGCGCATATAGTTTTGTCAGCGCCATTCGGGGTCTACCAGCATTCCAGATGAGAGCTCTGATCATAGATTCCAATTCTCGGAAGATGCGGTTTGGAACGCAGACTGGCATGTTGGAGTAATAGTATAGTAGCCTTGGTAGCACAATCATTTTCGTCAAGGTTACTCGGCTGGGGACATTCAGAGGGAGCGTTTTCCAAAAGGCTATTTGCACTTGTAGGGAGGAGATGCCTCTGACCAGGTTACCCTCCAGCACATTTGCCGGGGATCGGTAAACATGGATACCTAAGTATTTGAATGTTGTGGTGTGCCAGGCTAGTTGTACTCCGCCTAGTCGCACCTCACACTCCGGCAGATCTGGGCTGAAGGAATACACCCCGGATTTACCCTCAGTTAACCCTGAGTCCTGAATGGTCTGCGAAGGTACAAAAGGCATCCGTTAGCATTTGCGGCACTTGAGTGAGGTCTTTATTGTATAGAATGCAGGTCGTCTGCATATAGGGAGACCGCGTGGATACCGTCCACCAGGGGGATACCCCAATCTGCACTTTGCCCTCACAGTAGTTCTGCCAGCGGCTCTATGGCTAGTGAGAAGAGCAGCGGCGACAGGGGGCAACCCTGTCTGGTACCTCTCTGAACTCTGATGGCATCGGACAAGAGGCCGCCGGTGCGGACCCACACTGTGGGCGTTTGATACAGTAGGTGAGCCATAGCAATGAAGGCATCTCCCAGCTCATATTTCAGCAAGACCGCTCTGAGGTAGGGCCACTCCACCGAATCGAAGGCTTTCTCCAGGTCCAGCACTAGGCACTCCAACCTTGGCCATTATTGTACCGCATACTCCTGCACTCTGAACAGTCGGCGGATATTATGAGAGGGGCTTCTCGTGGGCACAAAATCATTCTGATCGGCGTGTACTAGTGTAGGTGTGAAGGGGGCTAGTCTCTGCGCTAAAGTGGATACCAATATTTTATAGTCGGTATTTAGGAGAGCAAGAGGTCGGTATGAGCCTAATTGTTTGCTATCTCTGCCTGGTTTGAGGAGGGAGATAAGGGTGGCTTCATTGAGCGTGGGTGGGAGGGAGGAGTCCTCTATTGCTGCTTCATACATCCGGATCAGTTCCGGGATCAGCAGATCTGGGTAAGCCTTATAAAATTCCGCCGGCAATCCATCCGGACCCGGGGATTTGCCATTGGAAAGCGCAGCTATGACCACACGGAGTTTCTCAGGCGTTATTGATGCCTCCAGGTCCCCGCGCTGGGTTTCCCGCAATCACAGTAGGGGTATGCGTGCGAGATAATCGGCAGTATCTGGCAGGGGGGTTCACAGCTGGGAGCCGTATAGCGCTGTATAATGATTGGTAAAGGCATCATGTATCTTGTTTTGTGTGTATAATATGCCACCTCGGCCATCACTTATCGCCGTACCAGCTTCGTTCGGTCTTCTCGGCTGATCAACCGTGTCAAAAGCTTGCCAGGTTTGTCACCCTTGCTATGCGTGCGAGCCGAGTGGGCTGCATAGTTGAGGCATCGCAGCCTTTCTAGTAACCGCTCATGTTCCACCCTGGACTCTAATTCGCTCCCATCTCCATTTTCAGCCGATCCCTGTTCTTTCTGCATGAGGGTAGCCTCAAGCCGTGTCAGATCCATCTCTAACTTCTGTCATATGTTGGCCTGTGTACCTAGGCAGTGGCCTCTGATCACAACTTTGAAAGCATCCCATTCTATTTGGGGGGCAGACGCCGTGCCTGTGTTGTCCTCAAAGTAGTGTGTGATTTGTGCAAATAGTGAATCCTGGAATGGGGCGTCTAGAAGTAGATCCGGTTGCAATCTCCAGGTGGGGATAGGGGGATGTGTGTGTGTCCATGTAAGTTCCAAAATATGGGGATTGTGGTCCGAGTGCGTAAGGCTCATGTAATAGGTGTCAGTGACAGGTGGGAGTATGTCGCTAGTCAGCATGCACCTGTCCAAGCGTACATGCAGATCATGGGCGCCTGAATAGAATGAATAGATCCGGGCATCCGGGTTACGGCACCGCCATGCATCGCGCAGATTCCATTGTGTGGCCCAGGTAATAAGGGTTTTCTTTGCCCCCATCGTAGGTACACTTGGTAATGGTGGAAAGGAGCAATCAAGTGCGGTGTCAAGGACGCATATATAATCGCCACCCACTATCAAGGGGAGCCCATGCCAGATGGATAGGGCGGCGGTGAGCTGTGCAAGGAACTCCTGCTGGTCTGTGTTAGGAGCATATATCGAGGCCAGAACTACCGGGCGCCCACCCAGCCGCCCCCTCACCACCACCAGCCTACCTTCCCTGCCAATGTGGGAATGTTCCACCTCAAAGGGAGTCCCCGGTCTCACCCATAGGAGTAATAACCTGTGGCATAGAGCTGTCCACGCCATCTACGACGCAATGTGTGCACCTCTGTGTCATTCAAGTGGGTCTCCTGCAGGAGCACTATTTGGATCCGGTGCCTTTTCAGGTATGAATAAATTTGATATCTGCGTGAGGGGGTGTGAATTCCACGTACATTCCATGTGCAAAATTTAAGTGCTACCATTACGTTAGCTTAGGTGTTCCCCATCCCCCATCCCCCGACTCCACCATGCCAATTGTGAACGCATTGCCACCCAGCAATTCCCACACCTGTACATAAAACGCTCTGTTATGGTTACCTGCAGCGTATGGGTATGAACACGAAGTAGCGATAAGCAATCCAGACAGCTCGTTAAACCTAAATAATAATCGACATGGGGGATAATACCAAAAGGTTGGCTGCAAACCGTGCAGACGTCCAAACACTCTATCGAGATAGTCAACATTCAAGTCTATGGGGGTTGCTGCTTGCCGAGCAAGGTTGAACAGTCATAGTCAATGGGTAAATGACATTGTATATTTTCCCTTCCGAGGAGTAACATGTATAGACAGCCGGCTCTGTGGCATGAAATATGGAGGTTTTTACTGCACGGCAACCTGTGTGTGGTACACCTTCAGTGTGGCATCTGCCAGTGCGAGCGATATAGTTTCATTGAGCCCATTGGACCCAAGGGCAGCCAGTCGGGACACATCAGCTGGGGCGGTTATTTGTCTATGTGTTTCTGACCACCTGCCATCATCCAAACAGCCAGGAGCGATACTCACTGTGTCTCACGGTTGATAGCCAAATGTCCCAGCAGCGGCCTCACTTGTATGATGATTTGGTGCTAGCAATCAACTGGGGTCAGAGGTGATCACGCGTTTCAGTTCTTCCGGAACATTGTCAGTGGAGGAGGGGAGAAAAGGCGCCATAGAGCTTTTCATCCGAACAGATCAACTGTTTGCGGCGTGATGGCCGGTAGGTCTGAGGAGAGCTGAGAGTCCGATATCCCATATATCGCCTCATCATCACTGGGCAGGGCCCGAGGGCTGGTGGTCGAAAGCGACTGTGCCATCGGTGAATGACTGATTTCTGCGACTATGCGCAGGGCGTCTTTCTGTTCCTGGTGCATCACGTCCTCAGGCGGTCCGGTGCTCATTTGCATTTGGTTTTCTGGGGCTGGAGACGATCTATTCCGGCGCCTCCTCCTCGGGCCCCGGTTCCGTTTCTGATTAGGAGTTTTCGCAATCCGTCTGGGAGCTGTATCATTGCCACTGTCCAACCACGCCTCCACTTCTTCAGAGCTCGTGAAGAAGTGCGTTTTGTCATGTGCCACCACTCAGAGTTTGGCAGGGAATAGGAGAGAATATTTGAGGCAGAGCTGGCGCAATCGCCGTTTTACCACCAGAAAAGAGTGTCTTTGGCGCTGCACCAGGACCGTGTAGTTGGGAAAAAACATGACTTTGGCGTTGTCAATCTGGATATCCTGGAGTTTACGTGTTTCCCTCAGAATTGAGTCTCGGTCTCTGTAATTAAGAATGCGGAGGAGGAGCGGCCGGGGATTAGAGCCTGTTGGGAGAGGCCACGTTGGCACTCGATGCGCCCGTTCCACCACGAAATGTGGTGACAGTGTCCCATCTGGCAACAACGTACGCAACCAGTCTTCCATGTGCGCCGTGGGATCCCTCCCTTCCCATCGTTCCGGTACTCCTACTATCCGTAAGTTGTTCCGCCTCGCCCGTCCTTCTGCATCCTCTGTCCGATCTTCTAGAAATTCAACTCTGTTAAGCAGGTCTTTCATTAACTTGTCCGACTGGGTGACACGGGGTTTGAGGTCCGATATTGAGCTCTCCAGTGCCGTGGTGCGGTCTGCAAGTTTCTTGTGATCCGCGCGTAGGTGGGTTAGATCAATGGCTACTCCATCTATTTTAGTTTCAAGTGACGTGCGCGTGGATTGCATCGACTCCTCTAGCCTCTCCACGGCCTCTAGCACAGTGTTGAGTTTAGCCGTCACCAGGTCAGCCTCTGTTTGTTTTGCGAATTTATCAATTTTTCCCTTCATTTGCACTCCGCCGGAGTTGGTGCGCACTCTGGTGCCCCCAGACATGGGTAACGTCGAAGCTGTGTGCTTTATAGTCCTGTGCTCTGCAATCGACGGCTCACTCAACAGCCGGCGTTTCCGTAGCGAGTGTGGGCAGGGCAGTGTCTTTGCATAGAGGGTGGGTGAAGAGATTGGTGGCGCCCGTTGCCTATTCGCCTTGTCGTTGACCTTTTATTTTATATTGTCCCGCGGCTTTGCGGGGCCCATCAGCCGTGAGCCGGGGAGTGAGGACGTGGTTTCCACTATCAGAGTATGCCCGCCAGTTCGTCCCAGGCCAGTTCGATGGTCTCTATGTCGTTTGTCTAACGGTGACGCTAAGCTCCCGTCACCAGGTACTCCTGCACCGTAGCGCTATCTGTTTCTGCGTTCAGCGTTTGCTCCCTGTGCGTTTTCCTTTTATTTCTCAAGGCCTCCGGCAGTTGTGCCCCAAGAGTGTCCCAGACGCTGCTATGTGGTGTGCGCCCTTGGTGAGTCCCAGCCGCTATATGATGTAAGCCCCCGTTGAGACAGTTTTAGCGTGTCACTGGGCCTAGTCCTTCAAGCGCTCACATTCGCCACCATAGCTCCTCTCTGCCTCAGGAGGGTTGCCCCCATCGGTGGCCAGTCCCTGTTAACGCACTCACTGTTCTGGTGCACGGCAATGGCGCCTTCCAGCCTCTGCGTCCTGCTCCGCCAGTTCCGTCTGTATGGCCGATGTTCGCGCCTGCTGTCAGGCGTCATCTGCTGCAGCCGCGTTGCGGGTAAGCCATGCGTAGTTCCCGGCCGGGAAAACTCCAGGAGGTCGATGGTGTAGGTGTGGGCTACCTGCAGAAAGCAGTGCGTTGGGGCCTTGGTGTCCCAGCCTGTTTCCGCCGCTTTCACCCTCTGCTTTAGGCCGCGTTTTGTGGCCTTGTCCTTCGTAGCAATCCGTGGCCTCGCATAGTTGTTGCCGCCGACGCGGCTCTCAGGAGTGTGGCTGCTCTGTGGTCAGGGACCCCGGTGCGGTCAGATACCTCCCAACGGCCTGTAATTCACCTGGATGGTGGCTAGTGCGTCCGGGCTGCAGGTGTCGGAATCTGGGCCGGCTGTGTTCAGTTTTTACGGATAATTTTCCCATTAAAGGGGAGCTCTCGCCGGAGCTCTACCCAAAGACGTCCGACCTCACTACATGCATAGCCACGCCCTGCTCCTGAGCAGTCATGTGTCTTACGCTGTGTCTTGATAACATGTTAGAATTACAGTTTTTTTTAAATCACAAAGCAAGGACAAGAGCATACATATAGGCTTTCTTAAATGCGCAACGTAAATACTGACCCTTTGTCAAAAGTGCCTACTGTGCAATGTTTTGAAGTGTATGCCTTAAAAGTTCACCATTTACAACACAAATGCCATCTTCTGACTCATTTTCATTAACACTCTTCTTTCAGGGTATAGCTTAACTCTGATAATGCAATCTTTTCAACAAGGGAACCCTGCTCCCTGCTTCCATGCAGCTGCAGACAGGAGATTGTTTCGTTATCTGATTACTTTTATGGACAGATTGTGGCAACATAATGTCCCCCAATTATTACCAAACACTTTATATAGTAAAAAGCCTGACCGACGGGATTTACCAGGTCTTTTTTATTGTGTGAGCTGGACCTGCTGAACAGTGAGTGCAGCTGTGTTCATGCTCTGTCCTATCAGAAAGTAGAATCTCCATCAGTGCCACAGTGAGTGACAAGAGTGCTGAGCGGGTACAAACGAGAGGCTGCACTCAAATGAAGACAGGAATGACAGCAAAATCACCATAGCACTGTCTGTGAATTCAGGAAAACATTGAAGAGCAGGCGTCACAGGGGCAGCATGGTGTGGGTCGGCGTGGTCCCCTAACATGATGCCAGTCCCCTGCAGACCAGCACCCGCTCAGTGATAACCAGTTTTCCTTCTTACATGTCCCCTACACTGGCTCAACCCATGCGCGTAGAGCACTAGTAAGTCGCAAGACCAGTCTCACTCTTCTCAGTGCTGAATCTATGCTGGTGACTACAGGTGGGGGTGAGAGGGAACTGATGACCAGTGCCCATTTTACGGGAAGGAGACTTATTTTTCATCAGGCTTTGACTTGGAGAGAAGGAAAGGCAGAAAGGGAGGCATAATGAGGAAGAAAACATGGATGAAGCAGGGATGAAGTAAGACTTACAAAAAAATAGAACAAGCGCGTTCCTCGCGCTAAAAGGAGGCAGCAGAGGGAGGGGCGAGAGGAGGGGGCAAGTGAACGTGTTTCACTTGCGACAGCGAGCAGCGCTAGGAGCGATAATTGCTACCATATGGCGCTGCACGCTCCCGCAAGTGAATCACAACACGTGCGCGCGTTGCCATTGAAGGCAATAGAACGCGTGCACATTTTTGGCTGAAAAGCCAAAGCAACGCGTGCACGCGTTGCCATTGGAGGCTAAGAAACGCGTGCACATTGCCATTGAAGGCAAAGGAACGCATGCACGTTTTTGGCTGAGAAGCCAAAGCAACACATGCATGCATTGCCATTGAAGGCAATGAAACACTTGCACATTTTTTGGCTGAAAAGCCAAAGCGATTGCAAAAGGTCTTTTTGCCTCAGCAGCGCATGCACGATGTGTAGGCGGGACCTAAAAACTGCGGTAGCGGCTCGGAGCAATATCAAAGGCAGACATACAAAGTTAAATCAGCAATGGATGTGTGAACACAATGATGAAAAACGATAACAGCAGTGGAAAAAGCTATTGCAAACAGTGATTACAAAATGATAACAGCAGTGTGCCAGTGTGCCAGGGAGCAAGCAGCAAGCTGGACGAGCGACAAGCAGTAGAGGGGGGGGGGGTGCTGTCACGAGAACCTGGGTCTTGGACACCTATACACTGGTAGAACATTTTAAAAAGACGGCATTGTTTGAGCAGGTTTCAGTGGTTATATGGTATTACACTTCATAACACTGCAAAAGCGGCCTTTTTTAGGGTGTTCAAAGGTAGGGATCCAGCTGTCCTAGGAATTAAACTTGCACAATGGTCGGGGAGGACACTGATGGGAGAGCGGGTGCTGAAAGGGTTGCCAGAAAGCATGAAGTCATAACTAAGCATGATTGCCAAAGAAATGTTTGTGCTCCAGATTTCACAGAGGATGATTGGGTCTGGATTCTCAAGCCGGGGCACGTCGCTAAGGGTGTTCCAAGTATGGGAAACCGATTAAGATTGGGAGATTAAATTCCTGCACTGCGGTGACACAGGATGGCAGGATTTGGTGTGTCAGACGGATGGAAAACTATGATTAGAGATTCTCGGATGAACTTTTATTACCCCAGGGTGTTATTTGCATTCGGAACACCCAGACCCAGGCTTCGGCTGCAACAGCAGCAAGGCCTCGGCTCCTGGCCTGCCAGCCTCCTTTTCCGGCAAGTGAGGAGCATACAGTGCACATATCTTCCCTTCTCTCTCTACCCTCCTCACCCCCTTCGTCCACCCCTGCCCTGCACAAAACCATCTGCTCCTATTAACCATCTGTTTGGAGAAGGCGGTAAATGGAAGTGTTAAACCCCAAGGAATTGAGATTTCCGAGCAGTTTTACACCTGGTGAATAGTTACGCAAACATTCTCAGACTGCTTGTTAAATTGTGCCTTTCACTGATGAGATGTGTCTCTTGGAGGTACCATAAATACCGGGTAAATAAATACCCCCCAGCTATAATGTTAATGTATGTAGTCCAGGGACATCTTAAGAACTTTGAGGGCCCTGGGCAAAATGTATTTTGGGGGCCACTGTTCAGAACAGCTTTGAATTTATGATCGAGATTCAGCTCTATAATGCCCTCTTTGGCCAATTCGCTGACAGCTCACAGCCACATTGGCGCAAATTCTAAATGTGTTTACATTTAAAATTCAGGGATAGTGACAGGTGTTTCCAATACTGTAACACAAAAGCAGCTCTCTAATATTACTGTAAATAATCTCTGTGACACCCTCCCATTGTTTTAATCTAGAAGAAACCTTTTCATGGATGTTGCATGAAACACATTTCTCAGCAAAAGGACTTTTGTAGGCATATCACCCATATAAAAAAAAGAAATTAAAGGAAAACTGTTTTGAAACAATATATTTATTGATTATCTAAGTTCATCAGGACCAGCCTCGCTGCAGGACAGAGCTGGCTCCGTCAGGGGCCCCTCTGAAAGGCTGGGGCCCTGGGTCAGAGCCCACTTTGCCCATGCCTTAAAACGTCTCTGATGTAGTCTGCTGCCAAGTACGGCTATGAGGTAACAACATAACCCGATAAGAGGTGTCTCTCACTGTCTGAGTATTGGTTACTCTCTGACAAGGAAGAAGCCGCTACATAATGGCTTGTATACTCTACACGCGGTGACTCTCAATGATACACGTGACTCAAAAAGCAATGACTCCCGCTAAGACCTGGGAAATGATGGTTGACTCTTCCTGGTTGTTAGACGGACCGGGAGGGTCGGCCGAGGATAAGGGGAGAGGTCTCCGGGGAGAGCCGTCTCCAGCGATCGTACAGACAAGTAACTTCCCCCCCACAGACGGACACCACACAAGGTTAAAGTTCAACGAGACTTTATAGGTAATTCTTTACGTTACGATGAGATGGTACAAGGAGGTCTGGACTCAGGGGTCCCCTCGATTCTGGTCTCTGGTTTAGGGAAAGGGTAGCGGGACAGTCTTATCACCAAAAGATGGAAATAGCTCTCAATCCTCGAGCTCGGCGTTCTAGATGATCGGGCCGCGGCGGAGCCAGCAGGTCCCGAGATGGACGAAGGAAGCGACGGTCCGCGGCGGAGCCAGCAGGTCCCGATGAAGATGACGGTTACAAACGGTCCGCGGCCACGCCAGCAGGTCCCGACGACGATGAAGGATATGAAGGTTGCAAAAGGTTGCGGCAGCGCCAGCAGGCAAGACGATGGTGCACAAGACAGAGCTACGGCAGCGCCAGTAGTCCGTCCAGGATGAGTTCTTCTTTGCGT
This sequence comes from Lissotriton vulgaris, assembly GCF_964263255.1. Classification (NCBI taxonomy): domain Eukaryota; kingdom Metazoa; phylum Chordata; class Amphibia; order Caudata; family Salamandridae; genus Lissotriton; species Lissotriton vulgaris. The sequence continues at coordinate 1,608,396,577 of NC_141693.1, read as the reverse complement.
CTCTCGACTCCAAGATACAACTGCCTTCCTGCTCTGGAGCTGCCCCAGTTATAGGGCTGGTGTGCTTTGATGTCCGGACCCTCGCACTTGGAGGTCGGGAGGTCCGGGATGAGGGAGTCCAGACACCCAGCAGGGGGGTGGAGCCAGCGCCTGGGGAGGCGATGGGCGAGCGGCACTTGGCGGGGGAGAGCCATCGACACCTCTTTCTCCCATTGACTTGCCAAGTAGCCCGCTCACCTCCTGGGTGGATGGTGGTGCCGGGATGTCTGAGGCCGGGCCAGGCCCAGGGTTGAGGTCGATCGGGGGCCAGGCGGCCTCGTGGTGGAGAGTCCAAGATGGCGCCCCAGGATGGGCGCGCGGGCCGGCAGTGGATCGGACCCACGAGGTCGACATACTCGAGGGCAGGGGTCCCTGAGGGGACGGAGGACGTGCAATGGTGGTGTGTGGTACCTGCGTGACCGGGCTCGGGCCTGGTCGGGCCGGGGGAGAGCGGCCTTTCCTGTGGCCTGTCCAACATGCGTCCCCCCCAGCTGAAGGCGGGGAGAGTTACCCATCCTCTTGGGGACTCTCCTCGTCGAGGCGGAAGAACCGGGACAGGCCATCCGCGTTGGCGTGATCTGGCCCAGGCCGGTGTTCAACTGTGAAGTCCATACCTTGTAGGGAGATGGACCAGCGTAGCAACTTTGGGTTTTCCCCCCGCATTTGCATCAGCCACTGCAGGGGTCGGTGGTCGGTCTGCACCCGAAAGTGTGTGCCAAAGAGGTAGGGCCGGAGCTTCTTGAGGGCCCATACCACAGCGAAGGCCTCCCTCTCTATGGTGCTCCAGCGTTGTTCCCGTGGTAGGAGTCGCCTGCTGATGAAGGCCACCGGTTGATCAAGGCCTTCGGTGTTCACTTGAGACAGGACTGCCCCAATGCCATGGTCGGAGGCATCCGTCTGGACGACGAACTCTCGGCTGTAGTCGGGGGCCTGGAGCACAGGGGCGGAACACATGGCGGCTTTCAATTGTTCAAATGCAGCTTGACACTCTGGGGTCCAGTTGACTTTCTTGGGTTGATTTTTTGACGTGAGTTCTGTGAGGGGCCCCACTATGGTACCATAGTCTTTCACGAACCTTCGGTAATAGCCCGTGAGGCCCAGGAAGGCTCGTACCTCGGTCTGGGTGATGGGGGGCTGCCAGGACTGGATGGCGGCAATTTTTAGCTGCAGAGGGGCCACCAGGCCGCTTCCCACCTGGTGCCCGAGATAGGTTACAGACCCTTGACCAATTTGACATTTGCTGGCCTTGATCGTGAGGCCAGCTTGCTGAAGGGCTTGCAGCACTGCTCGGAGGTGGTGGAGGTGCTCGGACCAATGGTGGCTGTAGACAGCGATGTCGTCTAGGTAGGCGGCGCTGAACCCTTCGAGCCCGCCAGGACCTGATTGACGAGCCGTTGGAATGTTGCTGGGGCATTCTTCATGCCGAAGGGCATGACCGTGAAATGGTAATGGCCATCGGGGGTGGAAAAGGCAGAACGTTCTTGCGCCCGGGGTGTGAGGCCGATTTGCCAGTAGCCCGCCGTCAGGTCGAAAATACTGAGGTAGCGGGCAGCTCCCATGCGGTCGATTAGTTCATCTGCCCGGGGGATGGGATGTGCGTCTGTTCTGGTGACCGCATTCAAGCCCCGGTAGTCGACGCAGAACCGGAGTTCCGGTGTGGTGCCGGGGGCAGCTGCTTTGGGGACCAGTACCACAGGGCTGGCCCAGGGGCTGTCTGAGGGCTCGATGACCCCGAGCGTGAGCATCTTGGCTACTTCTTCCTGGATGCAGGCCCGTACCCGATCTGGCACGCGGTAGGCCCGGTGGCGGATAGGGGGGCTGTCCCCCGTGTCCACATCGTGCACACACCAGGAAGTGACACCTGGGGTGAGGGAGAACAGGCTGGCGAACTGTGACAGGAGGACTCGACACTCCTGGCGTTGCTCTCTGGTGAGGGCCTCCGAGAGTCGGACCCCATCTACGGAGCCGTCTTGCTCCCGAGTCCGTAGGAGGTCAGGGAGGGGCTCGGAGTCCTCTTCAGCCCCATTGTCTGTGGCCATCAGGAGGCTGAGTTCTGTACGCACAAAGTGGGGTTTCAGTCGGTTAGCGTGGAGGACCCGGAGGGGGTTCCGGGAAGATTCCATGTCGATGAGATAGGTGGCAGGGCCCTTGCGTTCGACTACTTTGAAGGGCCCCGTCCATTTGTCTTGCAGGGCGCAGGGCTCGGTGGGGGACATCACCCATACCTGTTGGCCAGGTTCAAATTCAATGGATGAGGCATTCCGGTCATACCACTTTTTCATGTCCTCTTGACTGGCCTCTAGGTTAGCTTTTGCCAGCTCTCTGAACCGCCGGGTCTGGTTGCGGAGGGTTAGGAGGTACCGGAAGACATCTGGTGGGTTCTTTAGAGGGGGCATCTCCCAGCCTTCTTTGACTAGGCTGAGCGGCCCCCGCACGGGGTGTCCATATAGCAGTTCAAACGGGCTGAAGCCCAGGGACTTCTGGGGGACCTCCCGATATGCGAAGAGGAGGCACGGCAGCAGCACATCCCACTGGCGACGGAGGGGCTCTTCCAACCCCCCGATCATCCCTTTTAGCGTGCGGTTGAACCGCTCAACGAGTCCGTTTCCTTGAGGGTGATAGGGGGTCGTGAATCGGTAGGTAACCCCGCACTGTTGCCAGAGGGATTTCATATATTTAGAAATAAAGTTCGTGCCTCTGTCGCTGACGACTTCTCGGGGGAAGCCCACACGGGAGAAGATCCCCATCAGAGCCCGGCCGACTACCGGGGCTGTCACAGTCCGCAGGGGAACAGCCTCAGGGTAGCGGGTGGCGTGGTCCACTAGCACCAAGATGAATCGATGGCCTTGTTTTGTGCGTGGGTCCAGGGGCCCCACGATGTCTATCCCGACCCTCTCGAACGGGGTGGTGACCACGGGAAAAGGTTGCAGGGGGGCCTTTAGTTTGCGGCCGCTCTTTCCACTGGCTTGGCACGTGGGGCAAGATCGGCAATGCTGGTGTACATCGTTCCTCATTTTGGGCCAGAAGAAGTGGGTCACTAGGCGACTGTAGGTTTTATCTTGACCCAGGTGTCCTGCCAGGGGGACATCGTGGGCCAGGTTTAGCAGAAAGTCTCTGAAACGGAGGGGCACCACTAGTACTCGGCTGGCCCCCAGCTCTGCGATTCTTTGCTCACTGTACAGCAGATCATTGTCCCAGTAGACCCAGTGAGTTCCGGAGGTATCCCCTGCGCTTTGGGCGAGCGCTTGCTGGCGGAGTCCCTCGAGGGAGGGACAGGTCTTCTGTTCTTGGCGAAATTGTTCTTGCGTGGGCCCCCCCTCTTGAGGCCACTGGTCGAGGTTAGCGAGGTCGGAAGGTTGAGCTGGTTCTGGGGGGACGTCACGGTCGGTGGTTTCGGCTGGGGCGACCGGAGGCGGTGGCGCCGGCCAGTCGGGTTCTTCTGGGCGGTGGTTGGCACGGGCGGCCATGGACCGGGTGGTGACGCACGCCCAGTCCGGGACGCCTAACATCCCCAGGTGTTCTCTTCGTTCTACGGCTGCCCATGGGGAGCTTTCCAGGTCATTCCCCAGGAGGCAGTCCACGGGGGCATCGTCTCGGACCGTTACCTTCAACATGCCAGAGACCCCTCCCCATTCAAAGGGGACGCAGGCCATCCGACACAGACTTTCTGAGTTATCGGCTGAACGTACCGGGCAGAGAATGTTCGGTAGGTACTGTTCTGGGGTCACCAGGTGACAGCGGACGGCTGTCACACTGGCCCCGGTGTCACGAAGGGCTTCGGCCTGGCGTCCATTGATGCTCACCCATTGGCTGTACTTCTGAGTGTTGGCGGGTAGGGGGACCCGCGGGATCATGTCTCTCCCCCCTAAGCAGGCCAGAGCCATGGCGGCTGGTTCCCATTCTTGGTGTTCCTGTTCATACTCCTCTTGTTCCTCTGAGATCTGTTCCTCCCCCAGCGCAGCAGCGGCTACTTGGCGGGGTCTTGGGCTCTGGTACTGGGGGCAGCTGGGGTCGTTTGCATAGTGGCCGACTCGTTGGCATCGATGGCACGTAACATTGGCTCGGTATCCCGGTCGCGCCGGGGTGCTGCCCCGGTTGGCCGGGGGGTGGTGCTGGCAGAGGGGGCGACCGGAGCGTTGTCTCTTCCGCGTCCTTGGCCTCCTCCTCCTCCTCGGGGACGGTGCTGACCATTGTTGTTCCGGTTCTGTTCGTAGGACCCTTTCCTGCCCACTCTGGTGATTTCCCACCGGTCAGCTTCTGCTGCGAGCTGCCGGGGATCCGTTAACTTGCTGTCGAGGAGGTGCTGGCGGAGTTCAATGAAGCAATTGTTCGACAGATGCTCCCATACCATAAGATTGAACAGTTGTTCGTAGGTTGTGACCTTGCTTCCTTTGATCCAGCCCTCGAAGGCTCGACTGAAGTAGTTTACATAGTCCACCCAAGTTGTACCCGGGATGCGGGTGCAGTCTCGGAACCTCTGACGGTACATTTCGGGTGTGAGGCCATAGCGGGTGAGGAGTGCAGCTTTCATATGGTCATAGGAGGTCATCTGGTGGTCCGGGAGCTGTAGCAGGGCGTCGCGGCCCTCATTGAGGAATCTCCCCCATAGACCGGCTCCCCAATCGCTTCTATCGATCCGGTGTGCAGTCATAGCGATTTCATAAGCCTTAAACCATTGCTGGATGTCGTCCTCTCGGAAGTATTCTCGAACGACATCCTTGGGGATGTGTACCTTTTTCTCTGTTGCTCCTGGGGTGTGGGGTTGCTCGGACACCCCTACTTCTTTATTCTGCTTGCGTAGATCGATCTCAGCTAGTTTCCGCTCGTGTTCATACGCCAGTTTCTTTTCCTCGAGCTCCCTTTGTCTCTGTTTCTCCTCTCTTTCTTCTCGGAGACGCAGGTGCTCTAAGTTGATTTTTTGTTCGGCCAGCTTAAGTTCAACGTCCATTTTGAGTCGGGCCATTTCCAGCTCATGTAGTCGGGTTTTTTCTCTTTCCTGGATCTCGTCTTGCGAGAGACCCGTTCTTCGCCCTTCAGGGGCCGTGGTGGTTTTTGCTGCGGTGCTTTGATCGGGGGTTCCGGCAGCCCCGGTTTCTGCCCAAGATTCTAGGGCATGCTTAAAATCATCTTTGGTACTTAGTCTGGTGGTAGCGATACCTAGTTCGATGCAGAATTGTTTTAGTTCACGATGGCTGTACTCGTCCAATTTCTCCATCTGGAACTTCTCGGTTGCTCCGCTTTCTTTAGTTGTCATCGTGATTTCGTCGCGGGGTGAGCTACTCTCTGTACGATTATGCGGTGATTCGGATCGCGCCGCTGGCCACCAATGTTAGACGGACCGGGAGGGTCGGCCGAGGATAAGGGGAGAGGTCTCCGGGGAGAGCCGTCTCCAGCGATCGTACAGACAAGTAACTTCCCCCCCACAGACGGACACCACACAAGGTTAAAGTTCAACGAGACTTTATAGGTAATTCTTTACGTTACGATGAGATGGTACAAGGAGGTCTGGACTCAGGGGTCCCCTCGATTCTGGTCTCTGGTTTAGGGAAAGGGTAGCGGGACAGTCTTATCACCAAAAGATGGAAATAGCTCTCAATCCTCGAGCTCGGCGTTCTAGATGATCGGGCCGCGGCGGAGCCAGCAGGTCCCGAGATGGACGAAGGAAGCGACGGTCCGCGGCGGAGCCAGCAGGTCCCGATGAAGATGACGGTTACAAACGGTCCGCGGCCACGCCAGCAGGTCCCGACGACGATGAAGGATATGAAGGTTGCAAAAGGTTGCGGCAGCGCCAGCAGGCAAGACGATGGTGCACAAGACAGAGCTACGGCAGCGCCAGTAGTCCGTCCAGGATGAGTTCTTCTTTGCGTCTCTCGACTCCAAGATACAACTGCCTTCCTGCTCTGGAGCTGCCCCAGTTATAGGGCTGGTGTGCTTTGATGTCTGGACCCTCGCACTTGGAGGTCGGGAGGTCCGGGATGAGGGAGTCCAGACACCCAGCAGGGGGGTGGAGCCAGCGCCTGGGGAGGCGATGGGCGAGCGGCACTTGGCGGGGGAGAGCCATCGACACCTCTTTCTCCCATTGACTTGCCAAGTAGCCCGCTCACCTCCTGGGTGGATGGTGGTGCCGGGATGTCTGAGGCCGGGCCAGGCCCAGGGTTGAGGTCGATCGGGGGCCAGGCGGCCTCGTGGTGGAGAGTCCAAGATGGCGCCCCAGGATGGGCGCGCGGGCCGGCAGTGGATCGGACCCACGAGGTCGACATACTCGAGGGCAGGGGTCCCTGAGGGGACGGAGGACGTGCAATGGTGGTGTGTGGTACCTGCGTGACCGGGCTCGGGCCTGGTCGGGCCGGGGGAGAGCGGCCTTTCCTGTGGCCTGTCCAACACTGGTCATGAGAATCTTTATCCTCTGACGAGGTGCCTCTTTTTTTAATCATCTTTATTAACGTTTTTATTCTTTTTCAGCCTAACTGAATTACAATTGCTGATCAGCAGCATGACGTATTTGCTAAGCATACTGGTATACAGCTAACATGACCTGTGACAGCAACATCAAGATACGGCAGAGTGTGTTGTCAACAAACATTGAGTATATTGCATTTGGATGAAATATTTTGTTAATAGACAATATCATAAACAGTGTTGAGGAATACAGGAAAAAAGCTTCTAAACAATAGCGTATACAGGTAGAGGAAGGTAGAAGACAAAACATGCAACAAGGACCTCAGAGAAGCCGCAGCGGCAACAGCTCAAATCTATTGGTACATCATCAAGACTTTGACAATAATGATCAATGACGAGGTACAATTCAAACAGATTGAATTTAACTAATTGAGTGGAATTATCTGAACTTAGATTTCATTGGGTACGTGGATTTAGCCAACAGCCAGTCCTATCCTTAGATCTTTCCCATATTGGGGCCATCAGTCAACGTTTCGGTGGGAAGTTATAGTTTCTCACCACTGATTTAAAGGTAAGTGGTAAGTCAATCCAACCGGCAGCAACAGGGCATTTCCTAAAGCCTCTCACCTCTTCTAGACACAAAAGCACTCTCAACCTCTGCCCATTTACCAAGTTTTCACTGTAGGTAATTAATTCAGGGTCGGGCTGGGACTGAAAGTTGGCCCAAGCACTAAATTAAAAGTGGCTCCCATTAGTGAATGAAATAGCTAAAATAAGTGGCCTGTGTTTGAAAATTTGGCCAGTTATGATCATGTAAAGGCAGTTCATAAGCCTTTAGCAAGGTATAAAAGTGTGCATGGATTTGAGATTGCTACAGGTAATGTTTGTTTTCTTATCAGGGAAATTAACAGTAAAAGCTGTCTCAGTAGACTGCTGTACTCAACGCTGTAGTAGAGTTCTTTATTGAAGATGGGTGATGCTCCCACTTCCAGCCAATGGTAACTGCAACTGCCTGGAACTTACAAGAAGCCCCATGACAACAGAACCAATGCTTAACTCGCATTCCACACTAAGACGTAAACACATGTTTCGAATAAAAGGTGCACAGGTTGTGATTATAAGGAGCAAGATCACAACATATCTCCCTTTTTCACACCACATGCTAAAGACTAATGTAAACCCAAAGGTAAGTTACAAAGTTTACACAAACAATATGTCTATCTTCAAACCTCAAGACAAAAAGATAAAAAAATAAGTGTCAGTTACAGAGTATGCAGAATAATATATCTCTTTTGAAATCTAAAGTCAAAAATATAAAAAATTAGGTGATAATTGGTTTCATTTGCCGTAGTGTTTTGTGAGTTAGCAATGAGGGAACCCTTTTGGCTCCTGAAGGACTCTGTAGGAATGTGTCGTAAGAGTTAGAGCATAGCAAAGTGAATGCAGGTTTACAATGTTGGGGTGCGGTTACATGGAGAAGAATAAACACGTGTTTTACTAAGTTCCATGTGTGACTTAGTCATTAGCAGTCAAGGAGGATAGTTTAGTATATGGTGCTCACTTGCGTAAGTGTAGCACCCTGCACCAATCCAGACTAACCTTATGGTGGTCTCAGACAACCTTAGAAAGCTCTATAAGTGGTAGCTGTGGAGAGCAGCCTTCAGGCTTAGTCCAGAAGGAGTGTAAAGCAGCTTGCTTTACCAGCACTTATTCTTATGGTATGAGGTAAGTGAAAACAAACCACACAATGTAATTATAGAAAATAGGTATTTATTATTTACCCTCACTAACACAATGTATTATCTCTTACCCAGAGATATAAATACAATACACACCACACTTTGTCAACAGAATGCGCAAATAGCACAGAATGCACAGCGGTCTCCAGGGTTAGACCAGACCATATACGAAAATAGTGGAATGCGAACCCTGCAATTAGTCAAGAGTGGGGACCTACAAGATGTATAAGAGTCAGGGGCCCAAGGATCCACCCAAGGTGAGTATCTAGGTACCCCACAGAGGCCGTGTGCTGTGTGGGAACACAACTTCATACTCAATAGAAGTCCATGGGTAAGTCGTGGTTGCAATTTTAAATAAGAAGAACCTTTCCCAATGGACCCTGAATAAACCCAGTGGAAGATGGAAGTCTGGAGAGTCACCCCAACCGTGGATACCAGAGGAACCAGGATACCCACACCAGGGAAGCCAGGTGCATAAACCGTAGAACACAATGGAGGATTTCAGGAAGATGCCGCTGGCGAAGACGGTGAAAGTGTCCGGTGGAGCCCAAAGATTGATTCTAGATCAGAAGTACCTGCAAGCAGAGGGGACAGAGTCTATGCCACTCAGGAGTGACCAGGAGGTACAGAAGACAAATGCCCACCAATGTCGGGAATGCAGGAGAGTTGGCAGTGCCCTTGTAGTTGCAGCTGTACGGACCAGGCAATGCTGAAAAAGACCAGGGGCCGTTGATGAGCTTTCCCATGTCGGTCGTCGAGAGCCAATGGGTCAGTGTCCGTCAGGGGCACCAACAAACCTTGCCAGTGGCTAGAGATGCAGGGGCAGATCTACAAGAAGCTAATGCCGCTCGATGCAGCAAGTCATTTTGCTGTGCCACGCTGTGTTAGTTTCGAAGCACAGGGATGCAACATATTTAGGAGAAGTGTGGCTCACTGGTTAGAGGAGGCAGACCTGGAAGCAGAGGTCAGCCCGGGACCAGGGTTCAATTCCCGGCTCGGCGGGGTCTTGAGTCCTAAAATGTCCATGGACTCGACAATTCTCGCTAAGGTGCCTACTCGATTCACGGGTTCACACTCTGCGACTCTGGGCAATAGCTTGCTTGATCTCCACAACGGCCCCTCGCGGCGGGATGCCTGGCTTTCACCTTGCGGATACCCTGCCGGGGTTATCTCACAGGGGAATATCAGGACGGGTTCCCTAAGCAAGCGCTTAGAAACCGCTTGGTGATTTGCGCTATATAAATTCCTGTACATTTACATTTACATTTACATTTACAACAATATGTCGCATCTCTGTGCTTCCCCCTGCACGGGCGCACAAATTGCTGCCATGCGCTGGTGCAGGTACCCTTGCATCATGTTGCAAGGATGTCTGCGTCGAGGGGAGATTATTTTTGTGCAGGAAGGAAAAACCTTCCTGCACAAACACAATAAATTAAGGTGATTTCCTCTTCCAATGTGTGCTGTAGAATGCAGCACGCATTGAAAGAGGAAAAAACGAGGAGAAATTAAAACATTTCACCTTGTGGCACCTCGCTACGCCACACTTTGGGTGGCGTAGTATTCAGCAGCATTTCCATATTTATGATTTCTTGTAAATCTGGAAATGCATCAGTGGACATGAGTGTTGCTTGGGAACACCCACAGCAACACCCATGTCCCTCCCCTAACAAGCAAAGTGTTGTATGAACAGGGGTGATATTTACAAGCACAGGTTAAGTCACGCAGGGTGACTTTACCTGTGCTCGTAAATATCACTCAGCAGGCTGTGCCACCTGTGCGTCACGCAACGTGATGCATCGGCGGCACATTGGGCTTGTATATCTGCCCCCATGGATTGAAAAAGGTGCTGTGTCCGGACCAGTGAGGTCCAAGTGAATCACCACAAGCAGGTAGGTCAGAGCATGCCCCGAGCAAGCAGGGAAGCCCACTGCAGTTGAAGTAGACCCTCAAGAGGACACACAGGCCACAGGCACAGGAGTCGCAAGAGGACCTCAAGCAGCTCACCAAAGGATGAAGTCCCACAATGCAAAGAATGCAGTGCAGGTGAAGATCTTGGCTACGAGAGATGCTGGAGGTTGGAGCTTCTTGGAGCCTGAAGATCTCTGGAGCCTGTCAACGGCAAGTGGGCAAGGTGCACAGGGGTACTGCTCCAGTGGTTCAGAAGAGGGATACTGACCCCCAAATTGCTAGGAAGACAGTACAGGCCTCGAGGGAATTGTAGAACCACCCTCTGTGTTGCTGAACCTTTTGAAGTCCAAAGGAGCTCAGGAACAGCAGACTGGTCAGCTTTGTTGCGGTGCCTGGCAATGCAGGGAAGTGACTCCTTCCCTCCAAAGGAGATTCATGCAGGTGTCTTGGATGTCCACAGGCCTTGTGAAGAACCTGAATGGAGCACAGGCACAGATGTTGCAGCAGACTTGCAGGACAACGACATCAGAGCAGCAGGAGTCTTCCCAGTGTCAGTCTTGGTTTCCAAAAGCGAAGTCCAGTGATGTACAGAGTGTCCAGACGGTGGAAGTTGAAGTAGTGTTGGATCCGAATCTTGTCCTACGATAAGTCTAGGGACTTACACACAGGTAAGCCGTTAAGTCCCCCAAGGATAGGGTTGGAAAGATTCAGGGACCCTCCCAGAGGAGGGGTTGGACAGTGGGGAGGATACTCCCATGTCCTTTTTCCAGTTTCATGCCAGAATAGGGCCAGTGGCTCCCTGAACTGGAGTATGCAAGGAGGGCACTAAATGTGCCTTTCTAGAAGTCTTAGTGGCGCAGACAAGCGCCCCACCCTGTCCCAATACACTGGATTTCTTTGGACTGCGGAGATGGGGAAAAACGACGCCAAACAATCTAAACTGAGCTTTGAAAATAGAAAACCACCGAAAAACACGACGATGGAGTCGGATATTGGCGCATCGTCATCGCAAGGTGCTACTCCGGACATAGATTTTGGGGCCCTCATCATGGAGGTGAGAACCAGCTTGAAGAGCATAGATGCCAAGCTTGATAATATGGCTGCGCAACTCGAATCCGTGAAGGCAAAGGTGGACACCCACGAGAAGAGACTGGATTGTCTCGAGAATAGACAAACTGAATGTTGTGAATTCCAGCAACAGGCCAAGCGACACATCACGACGCTGGAGCGGGAAATCGACAATTTGCGCGCCAAATCGGACGATTTGGAAGCACGCTCCAGAAGATCCAACATCCGCATTACAGGCATTCCAGAGACTACAAACACAGGGAAGATGGAATCGTTTGTATCGAGCCTCCTGCATGACCTGTTCGATCCGGATCTGTCCCCGGTTTTCACGGTGGAGAGAGCACACAGGTCCCTTGGGAAAAAACCCCCGGTGGGCGCCCCACCGCGTCCAATTCTGGCTAAACTGCTCAACTACCAAGATAGGGACGTCATTCTACGATTGGCGAGAGAGAAGGGTAAGATCACACACCAAGGCAATCACATCTCCTTCTACCCGGATTTCACCCCCCTGGTGCAAGCGGCCCGTAAGGAATTCCTACCAGCAAAGAAAATTCTACTGCAAGCTGGCGTGCCCTACTCTCTCCTGTACCCGGCAAAGTTGAAGGTTCACCACGAAAACACCTCTCACTTCTTCACTGACGCCAAGTCTGCACTCAAGTTCGCCAAACACATTTGTGCTGGAGCCAGGAGAAAATCGCCAAGACTTGAGGAAGCTTCAGAGCAACTCAGTGACAATGACTGAGGACTCTACAACGCTCACCCTGCACGGCTGAAAATGTACTCATTGCCTTGACGTTGGGAGCCTGGATCGGTCTCTCACACAGGTCTGTTCCTCCCGAACTAACTCATTGGGGGTAAGTCACTGAGACGCTTTTGTGCGCCACATTTCGCTGCTGTCGCCGCGCCTCCTTTGGGACATTGGTGGTCTGCGGACCTTGAGGACCAAGGGAAGGGGACACTGCCAGAACCCAGGAACCCTAAAGTTTGACTGTAGCCACCCCGCGTATACGGGGGTGTTTGCCGAGCGCACCACGCCTCATGGGGTGCCTCCCTTTGTTGTTGATGTTGGGGTATTTCCACGCTCTGCGTGCATGCTTCTGGGATATGTCACGACCTAATTGGGGGGTTGCTGAGGGAGGGGGGTGGATGGGGGGTTTTCGCAAGTTGCGAGTTTTGGTTCATATCTGGTGCAATGTACTACTACACATGCTTATATATTTGCGCGCTGTGTCTGCAACTATGGTGTCTGGGTGCCCGACTGGCCTCCGGGGGCGGGGATATGTGGCGGGGGTTCGATGCTGTCATGTACTTTAATGGGAGGTATCAAACTCTGGTCTTGGAACATTAGAGGCCTTGGGGACTTCAAGAAGGCCCGTTTGCTGCATGGCATGTTGTCCAGACACAATGTTGATATTTGCTTCCTACAAGAAACCCATCTGAACGTGACCCCCTCAGCTCGATTGAAAAATTCCAGATGGGCGCATGTCTATTCTTCCATCTACTCCAATTATGCGAGGGGGGTGGCCATACTCATTCGTAGAGGGTTGGATTGGTGGGAGTATTCCCAGGTGCGGGATGTGGAGGGAAGGTATGTCCTGCTCCATGGGTCTTTACAGGGGCGACCCATGGTCCTGGCTGCAATCTATGGCCCCAATGTGGACGATCCTGACTTTTTCAGAAATGTTTGGGCAAAGATTGTGTTGCTGAACTGCCAGACGGTTGTGTTGGGGGGGGATTTCAACATTGTGTTAAATGACGACATGGATCGTAGGGGTGTGAGCAGACCGCAGCATACTAGAGCGCGTCAGGCGATCTTTGATATCATGAATGAGGGACTGCTTTCGGATGTGTGGCGAGCTAGAAATCCGGGAGCAAAAGTAGGGACCTGTTACACCTGCCATAAAGCTGCCTGGTCAAGGCTAGACTTCTGGTTGGTGTCTCCTGAAGTTGCGACATGGGTGTCAAATGTCGATATCATGGCTAGATCACTGTCAGACCATGCTCCGTGTATGTTGGAATTGCACCCCCCCGACACTATACATAAGGCGTTCCAATGGCGCCTTCCCCCACACGTGCTCACAGACCCTGTGTTTGTAGAGGAGATAAGAGAGGACGTCACTAAATACTTTGCTGAGAATGCTGGGTCTGCCACATCTGAGGCTATTGTGTGGGATGCCTTTAAAGCTGTAATCAGAGGTCAATGTATAGCACGAAAAGCAGGGGTCCTACGCACCATCAGGGACACGTTAGCTAAACTTGAGGGGGAACTGAAAGACCTTGATGTTGCTTTTAGCACTGACCCGTCGTTGGAGATTGCTGGCGCTCTAAAAACCAAATTGCTGGCCTTTAATGAGGAAGCGGAGCCGGAGGTGCGGTTTCTGGGGAAACAAGCAGAGGCGCGCAGGTATGGGGAGGGAGATAGGCCGAGCAGGACCCTTGCCAGGCTGATTACTCCTCGCACACAATCGAACTATATCCACACTATTTACGATAAAACCGGACACTTAGTGGTAGGCCAGGAGGCAGTGTTAGGCGCCTTCGCGGACTTCTATGCTACCCTGTACACCTCAAAACAACCCACGGCACCGGCATCACTGCGAGACTTTCTTGACTCCATAGCACTCGTATGGTTCAACAACAATCACAGACAATACATGGACCTCACCGTCACGGTACAAGATATCGCCCAGGTGATTAAAAGCATGCCGGCCAATAAAGCCCCTGGCCCAGATGGCCTGACCACCTCCTTCTATAAAACCTACGTAGCTGAACTAGCGCAGAGACTACACTCTGTATTTGTCGAGGCTCTCGAAACAAATTCCCTTCCAGACTCCATGCGTGAGGCTCTAATTATCACGCTCCTCAAGCCGGATAAAGATGAACAACAGCTAGACTCCTACAGGCCCCTGTCCCTTATAAACGTGGATGCTAAGATATACGCGAAAGTCATTGCAGATAGATTACAACCGATGTTGCCTATGATAGCGCTTCCAGATCAATCGGGTTTCATCCCTGGCCGCGCGACATCACATAATCTCAGAACGATCTTTTCTGTCCTTCACTATTTACACCCATCAGTACAGGCGGCGGTGGTGTTTCTGGACGCCACCAAAGCCTTCGACTCCTTAGAGTGGCCCTACCTCTTCAGTGTACTACGGCGGATGGGCTTCAGCCAGAACTTCATGACCCTGATCAAGCTCCTCTACACGGAACCCAGAGCCCGGGTGAGCGTTAATGGTCTCGTCTCCAAGCCATTCAGTGTCTCAAGGGGTACTAGGCAGGGTTGCCCTCTGTCCCCGCTCCTCTTTGCGATTGCGATGGAGCCGCTTGCGGCTCGCATAAGGCAGCACCACACCGCCAGGGGCATCGGATTTAGTGCTAGAAGCTTACTGATCTCGCTATACGCGGATGATGTCACCTTGTACGTCCTGAATCCTAAAGATAACCTGAGTCCGCTACTCCGTGAATTTGTAAGATTTGAGGGCCTGGCGGGGGTATCCATTAACTGGTCGAAGTCAGTGGCCTTCCCCCTGACGGAGAGCACTGATTGCCCTGCCCCTGACTACCCCCTCAGATGGGAGACGGAAGCTGTCAAATATTTGGGCATCTGGATTAGCCGAGATGTGCAGGAGTTGTGGTCGCTGAATTTCGGTAGGGCGGTGGACTGGTTGGAAGGGAAGGTCGAGCTCTGGAACAAACTACCGCTGTCCCTGGTCGCGAGAATTGCACTGGCTAAAATGGTGGTCCTCCCCAAATTCTTGTATTTGTTCGTCAACGTACCACTGCCTATGACAGCGTACTTCCACGCCCGTGTCCGCTCACTGCTGCTGAAACTGGTGTGGGCTGGTGGTCAAGCCAGAGTCTCCTGGGACCTACTCACGCTTCCGCTCCGACAAGGGGGCCTAGGTGCCCCGGACTTGAAGCTCTATTCACTCTGTGCGCAAGCTCAGTTCCTGCATTTCTGGGCCTACCCCACCCCCTACCAGCCACATGCAGCGGTGGAACTAGCAGTGGTCGCCCCCTTGCCACTACTAGTGGCACTATACGGAAAGGTTACATGCCCGTCGCGCGAAGTAGACACAGAGGAAATGGTCCGCTGGTCCTGGCGCGAACTTCAGAAAAGAGCCGGCCTTTCCCTGCTTTATGCGCCAGCTGTTCCCCTGAGGGGCAACCCAATGCTGCCTTGTTTGACAGCAAGAGGTGACGTCCTCACTATCCGTGGAAACCGGCTTCTCACCTTCGCTGACCTATATCCAGATGGCACTTTTTTTGAGATGCCTGCTGATGGGGACGACCAGCCCTGCACGTTTGCTGACAAATTACTATATCATTCCCTTAGGGAATCTTGCAAGAAGATAGGACCGTGCTTCCCGGAGGAACCTTGCACACTAGCCGCCCTCCAAAACTTGCTTTCACGACCTTCCCCCAAAAAGCTGGTGTCCAGATTATATAACTGCATGCAGGAACAGGCCCCGGTGACAGTGGCCACGGCCAAAACCGCTTGGGCTGCAGACCTGGGGAACCAGCTGCCGGACGACGCATGGGAGTATTGCTGTACGCAACTCACAGCCTTATCCCCAAATTATCGATTGCGGCTAATCCACTTCAAATTCCTACACCGATACTACCGCACTCCGACACTACTACACCGAATGGGTATCCGTAAGGATGCCTCTTGCTGGAAGTGTGGGGGTGAAGGTGCGTCCTTTCTTCATGTGGCTTGGAGCTGCCCCAAGCTGAGTATATACTGGTCGGAGGTCTTCACTGCCATTAATCACATCACACATAGGAATGACTCACCGTCCCCACTGCTGGGTCTGCTGGGGTATGTTAAGGAAACTGAGCCCTGCGACAGGAGACTGCATGCATTACTCCTTTTATACGCCAAACGACAGGTCGCACTGCACTGGGGCAGACCGGCCCTCCCCTCTCTTGAGAGCTGGATTAGAGATGTGACTTACGGCCACACACAACTGACGCACTACTGGGAGACCATGCCCACCGCTTCCAGACCCACTGACATATGGGGCCCGTTTATACGGTGGACTAAAGAACGCACGAGTTCAGACACCCCAGGTACCTCACGTGCTGCGAGTGTTTCAGACGACATGGGCTGAAGGTGCGCGCTGCGTAGGTTAATGATTGTAATCCCGTAGTCCCGCGCTGACACTGACAGGCCCTGCCCAGGCGCACGCTATGCGTTTGCTGCCGCCACTGACCCAGATTATGTCCCTGGCCCCCCCCCCTCCCACTGGCCCTCTTGTGGCATATTCATTGCCCCTCCCCCCTCCCCCCCCCCACACGCCCTTTGCCTATGCGTGCACAGAAAAGATGCCATTACACGCCCGCCCTGACTATTGCTGGCCCTCTATCTGAACGACCTGTGGCAGGCCCACGAGACCCTTTTGTTGACTGAAGTGTTGTATGGCTGCTGTTTCTACGTACTTGCACCTATGTTTGATGTTTATGGTTTAGCTTGTTGGGGGGTCCTGTTGGGAGAAAAATGGTGCTGATAGACACATCCTTTCCATAGACCGCTGTAGCGGGTGGTTGACCGCTGCTTACTTAGGGGCGGCTTCATTGATTTTCGCTATTTTTCAATTGTCAGCAGCACTGTGAGAAAAGTAAGACAGTTTACTCGCTGAAGTCACACTGCACACGCTAAAGATTTTATTGTGTTTCATGTTTACCTCTGAATGATTAACCCGACCGGATGACGGCCTCTGATCTGTTTCTCTGAAGTTTTTTTGTGACTTACCTGATAGCGGCCTGCCTCCGGGTTGTTGGCTTGACGCAGTGTGCATCTTCTTTTTCATTTGCTTATAATAAATATCTTACACCAAAAAAAAAAAAAAAGGCAAACCGATACCGAACAAAGTTGATCGTCATCTAAATCATCATCAAAGAGTTCTTCAATATCTACTTCAAGTGAAAGTAAAGATGATGGTTGTACACGTTGAGGTTTACCTCAGAAAAATGTGCGCATGTTGGACTGGCCGCATGTCAGGAAAAATACAGGCCAAAGAAAAGTCAACATGAAAAAGCACCCAAGTCATTCAAACATTGTCTGAAGAATACACTAAAGGTAAACTGTTGCTCAATACCTTTTATTATCAACAATGTTGCATTGATAAACAATGCCGGAGGAGAAATACTATGAACTCCACTGCCACGACTTGAGCCAATGAAAAACAAAGTGTTTACATGGGCTGCATCGATGCCAATAAAAAGTCAAGGTTCATTTGAAGCAATGAAGAAAAACAATAAAAAAACGAAAGTACAAGTACTTTATTTGTAATCAGTTTTTTTAAAATTAGCCCTTAAATTTAGAACCAGTATGGAGGGTTAATGCCTGTTTATGTTGTATATATTCTCTACTAGATTAATTGTGTTTTATACCTGGGGACAATGTGGTTTTTAATCATTTAGCTTTTATGATGTTTAATAAATTATGCTTTTATGGTTATTTTTTGCAAATAACCGAATAAAGATTTACAACAACAAAGTACAAGTACCCATTCATGTACTTAAAGGTTTGGTGTCAAGTGTCGGTTTACTCAGTTTCAGCATGGCTGCTGATATGGGACTAACATCAGTTAACTACAACATGAATTCTCAACACTAATATCACTAAATAGTAAGTCAATTTCTTTCATTGTTTCATTGGTTAGGAAAACTCAAGACTATGAAAGTACAATTGCACATTAATGAGGACGTCTGTCCTAATGGTCAAAGATACAGACAATCTGTATTTCATTTATAGGAAGCTGTTGAAAAGGAACTTGATAGATTGCTCAAACATGATATTATTGAACGTTCCACTGGTCTAACGCCCTGAGTTTCTCACTTAGTGGTAGTGCCCACAAAGGACAGTGAAGCTATATGCATCTGTGTTGACATACGTCAAACAAACAAGGCAATTGAACGAGAATGACTACTAGGTACGTAAATCGCTGACATGATATCCCAATGAAATTGGGCAAAGACCTTCTCTCGCTTTCATTTGAATAAAATATATCATCAGTTGGAACTCAAGGAGAGTTGCAGGTACATTACAACCTTGTCTACACACATTGGTCTGTTCTGATACAAATGATTAAGTATCAGTGTGTCATCAGCTGCCGAGCTGTTTCAAGATATTATTCAACTTAACATACAGCCTGCCATGGATTAGTTTAATGATAGTGAGGACTTATTAGTTTTTGGAGCTACACAAAAGGAGCCTGGGAAAGCTCTCATGCAAGCATGCCATTTACTTGCAGATGCAGGCTTTGAATGCCGACAAATTGAGTTTTGTAGACAAAGCAAACATTCTTTGGCCATATCTTTTCTGATGGAGCATGACACCTGATTTAGCTAAAGTGCTAGCGTTGTCAACTGCCAGTCTCCCCTAAGATGCTTCCATGGTACGTTCATTCCTTGGTACAGCCAGCTTCTTTTCTAGATATATATGAGGCTTTACCACTGTAAGAGCTCCGTTAAGAGACTTGAAGAAAAACAATGTTTCATTTTGTTGGTCACATCAATGCGTGCAAAGTTTCAAGAAGATCAAACAAGCTTTCGAGAACGCAACTGAAATGGCATACTTTGATCCAAAGCTTCATACAGAGTTTGTTGTTGACGTTAGCCCAGTTGGGTTAGGCGCAATCTTTTTACCCATGGGCCACGTGACACCTTTCCCTTGGTTGGACGTTAGCCTTGGACTAATACAGAAGTCACTGGTAAGCAGAACCAAAGCATCCCCATCAGCGGACAATTTGGGTTCAAAATTCAAAATGCAATAGAAAGGTAACGGAAGAAGGAAATTTTGTATGCAAAAATATATCTAGTTACAGCGTATCCACTGCGCCAATAATTTAGTGTGGCAAATGGAATGCCATGAGCTCCAATAAGGCGTCAGAACCATCCAGGATAAAAAGTGCTGCCATCCAATTGAACAAGTCAAAGGAACAGACGTGCTCCTCCTTATCCAGAGGACGCAAAGAGCATTCCAGGGCAACCTGTGTCGATGTCGATGAAACTCAGATCCGAGAGACGCTGTGCACAGGCACATGGACTCGCTTCCGCCTGCCCCAGTGAAGGATCATGCACAAGGCGCATACCCACGGAACAGCTATGCCTATAGGACATCAACGGACCCATCAACAATTCATAACAAAGGCTGCGGGCGACGTAGTGGACAGACATCCAGGGCCCATTGAAAAGGGCAATGGATGCAATAGAACACAGGTTGCATGCAGGTGAAGTAGGCATAACAGATGGTCACCCAATAGTACATATCAAGAGCTTCCAATGGCAACAAACAAAGAGCTGCAGCATCCGATCACGGTACAGTAGCAACTGTGCCTGGCTAGGATGTACCACAGATCGTGCTGCCATTGCGAGATAGCAATAGAAGTACCAGAACGTCACAAACCAGGAGCAGCAGAACAGGAAACACACTGAATACGCTGTAAAAAATAGAATGAAGAAAAGCATACATCACTCCAAAAATAGTCTGAAATTATGTAACAAGGTCGCATTCCACAACTTTAAAAAAATGGATTAGGCCTGTTGTATCAGACGCATGAAAAATTTGGTGAATGAATTCCGCTAAGTGCAGGGGGAGATTCGTGTTTAACAGAGATTGAATTTCACTAGATGTTCTCGCCATCTGCAATTCGAAGGTCTCACATGCTGATGTGACAGCAACAGCGCTTTGAGTCTGCTTAGCTTATTGAAATATGTTTTCAAAGTTGGAATGGAAGGCCACAGGGAACTATCCACACTTCTGTGGGGGGGGGGGGGGGGGAATAGGACATTGCTGCAACAAGTGACTTGCTGTGAAACTATTACTATGTACGGGATGCCTGCCAGTAAACTGCAGCAGTTCTGGTTGTTGGGAATAAGATAACTACCATTAGAAAGTAAAGTGAGAGTTGGAATAATAGCAGGAACTGGGGTTCCTTTTAAAAAAACTAGCCAAATTAGGTGCTGAACAGTTTCAGGCAATTGAGAGTTTTATTTATTTACAGACAAGGGAGTGTCTGACAGTAGAGTCACAATCCTCCCCTGTAAGGAAAACGTCCGTCTCTGCACGCTGACAATGGAAAGTGAATGGTAAGGACCACAATTCATGTATAAAACTACTCTAGAGGGGGTTGTATCTACCTACAGGATAATGTTTCATGCGAGCTGTAAACTGGAAAAGGGAGATGGGCAATGAAATAACACCATGTATTAACCACACCGATTAATATATGTCTGCTACACTAAACAGTAACCATTCTAGTTTCTCAGTGTGTAACATATTGCATGTTGCATCTTTCATACACATCATTTTCTGTTTATCTGTCAAATTGAACAGTAAAAATAGTGTGGAACATTAAGGTAATCCCTTGGAACTCTCCCATTTTTAACTGTTTGTAAGGTCCAACCAAATTGCATAACAACGGAACTGATTTTGGCCATGATACAATGTAGATACTTCATTCTGAACAATATCAATAACAGATGACTTAATATTGTATAAAGTATAGATACGAGAAGACAATGTGTATGCTGTTATCAACCACAGCAAGAACTTTGTCCAAATTATCCTGATCAATTTGGTGTGTGTAGTGCCACTTCCATTTGCAAGAGTTTCCAAAATTCATGATATGCTGCATAAACAAAATATTTAGTGCGAGGGGATTTTTGACCTAAAATAAAATCTGAAAGATCAATGTCATCTAACAAAAGGGAAAGATGGTGTTTTACAGACACTAGTGTGGAATGTTCCAACCACTTTAGACATAATTTACCAACCAAATAAGTGGTAAATCTATGTAAGTTGGGGTAACGAGGACCAGGCCTCTTTTGGGAAAATCCGTTATCAGTATTCATAAAACGTAAATGACAAGCATTGGTGTGTGTAGCCAATAACACCCAACCCTCCAGATTTATCACAGAAGAATTAAAAGAGCCATTCTGTGTCATACAAGCCAATTCATCAATAGTATTATTGGTGTGTATGTTCCACGACTAGTATTGAGCCAAAGATGGGATAAAAAGAGCATTCAAACTTTTAGCAGTGGCCAAACCAAAACAGGTAGTTTGTTGAACCGTCTGATTTAAAAATATTTGAGACGGTATTAAACATGCACATTGCAAGGAATCAGTCCCTTGCACTTGCCAAATTTTAGTGCACCAAATAGACTTTAAATCAACAGTGTCTTTCCAAAAATCGTAACCTTTCAGGGACAGGTCGTCTATAAAAGATGAGGAATTAAATAATTTAGACTGTGTAAGCATATATGTGTTCATTGTGGGGATATTCAATTCGAAATAATATGACGCTGGGTCAGATGGATTTTAACCAGTAAAATATGTGAATTTCTTTTCTGTGTAATGGAACTTATTTAGATGTTGTAGGGCAATGTTCCCATTGTGTATTATTGAAATAGCCAACTGGTTTTGTGAAGAAAGTTATGTCCATAATATTGGCAACAAAATCTGCATAATTTGCTGAATTTAAATACAGATCCTCTGTATCAAACACAGTATAACATTGCGAATCAGAAAACAAAGAATTAACAGCACTGACATCCCAATCATCTGAACGCATTCCAGGTAAAACAACATCTCTCAAAGAAACATGGAAGACATATGTAATTTGTAACAAAGGTTTGGTCTCTTTGCATTTTATGTGAAGGAGTATGCTGAGCCAGTACGCCATTAACCAGTTTCACTGCAGAGCGTTCAGGTAAGTAGTGGCCATTAATCAAAAGGAAAAAGACAATAAGGAATCCAATCCACATGAAAAGGAACACTATAGACAACACAAAAAGATGTAAGTCCAAGGTGGGACTAGGTATGTGCTCTTCAAACACGAGATGAAAACAGAAATCTGTGTAGGAGGCACAGCAACAGGTGAAGCCAACAAAGATGTATCTGAAGAAAAGTTATCTTGGTCAATATAGTAACTGCTGGAACTGAGTTGAAACAACAGGGGTTGATCTTCATTACAAGCAGAATGTATTAAAGTCTCTTGGATATCAACTGTAAGTTAAACTGGTGGGGAGGGGAAGAATACTTGTTTAAAAAAGTTGCTGACGTTGAAAGTAAAACAGGTGACAAATCAATGATGCTGGGGAAACTCAGGAGAAACAGAACTCATCTGAGTGAAGCATCCCTAAGCGGCACGCTTGTAGGCATACTATTGACCGTCAGCCATATGGTGTAACTTGACATGTTCATTTGAAATGAATTGATTGTCTTTGCATCCAGGTAGTGGAGGTAAGATCACCGTGCAGGTGCCCTTTAAACAAAGGACTGGAACCAGAGCACGGTATGTGAGACCAAATTCTTTCTTGTTTGCCACTTTCTCCCGGACCTGATCACCACCTTTAGGAAGCCAGCCCGAAACTGGGACCAGAACTTCTGCATCCATAGGTGAAGGCAAATCGGTATTTTGCTGGAGCAATCAATTCTTTTGAGTATCCTGCAATATAGCACAATGATTACCTATGCCAAATGTTGCGGCAGCCGCCACAACGTCTAGACTGTCAAGATCTGGCACAAACATATTAATGCCAAAGGGCATTGCATACGGGGTTCGCCCACCCAGAGATCTTCTTGGGAGATTATTTAGTACACTTTGAACCCCATGGAGATGAGTCAACCAGCCCCGGCCTGTACCCAATACCCTTGCTGTTAAAGATTGCTTTAATTCACGGTTCATCATCTCCAGAACAGAATTGCCCTTCGGCCCATATGGAGATGAGAAATGCACCTGCACCCCAATACCAATCGACTTCATTGAATCACGATAATCTTTAGAGGCAAAAGTAGGACCCAGGTCATAGTGGAAGGTGCCAAAGACATGCAAATCTTTTATTACAGTACGAGTATCAGCACAGAGCTGTAGCCAAACCCAGAAGAACCTAGTGCAGAAATCCACAGCAACCAAAATATATTTAAAAACGTTATCTGATGTTAAAGGAGCGCAGTGGTCAAGATAACTACAACCGAACAGTTGATTTGAAATGTAAAGTTAAGTATGTGGAGGACAAGAAACAGTAGAAGGTGTGTTGACAAATGTCACATGAAAGAACGTTTTTTGCATGTTTGTTGGTATAAACCGCGCCACCAATAACGTTGTAGTAAACCAGAAACTGTGGCTGTTACTCCCGCATGTGCCGAAGCCATTCATTCGTGGGCAGCCACAATCAGTTAAAGTCTGCGGGTCTCGTTGAAAATCAAGCAATCACCAACTGAAGGGAAGTCACAAACAGACCCTAATCAGTGGTTAAATGATAAGAATAACACAAAGGAAAACACTGTCCCCTCCTTCGTTGCAGCAACAGCTGCCAAAATATCATCATCAATTTTAGTCTTGGAGTGTGTAACAGCTGCTACGGAACAAGTGGCTACTGCAGTTTTCGCTGCCTCTGGCATACAATGACCAACAGCTTGTGCTCCCACACGCTGATAACCTAGTGTATGAATAACATGTGTTAGTGGCAAACAATCCTTAAGAGCGGCCACTCTGACCTAATGCATTTTATGCTTTATTGCGCTACCCATAGAATCACAAAAATCATTCTGTTTCCAAAAGAATAAGTTTTCATTAAAATATTGTACACAGTAGAAGGAATCACACACTACAAGTGTAGGCACTTCAGCAAACTCAAGGGCTTATAGTTAGGAGCGTAACTCAGCCAGTTGTGCCGTACAATCCCCAACGGGATTGTGAGTGAACCAGGGAGGATTTAAAATCATCGTCCACTATCGTGCCTTTCACAATAGCGCAGGCTGCAGAATAAGCATCTTTAGAACCAATAGCTGGCTGTGCAGAACCATCATTGTAAATTATACATTTGTTCTGATCAAGAGGGAGTAGGGACAAAGGAAGAGGATAAACCTGTTCATACTGCAAAACTCTTCTGTCTGCAACAATGGATCAAAGACAAAATTGACAGCTGCCGATGTCAATGAACTAGCCCATTAAAGCCAGCGAGGATGCAGAGCCTTAGAATTTGGAACAGTCGCCTTTGTGACAGCTTTCAAAGCGGGAACAGGCGAAAACATGAAAATGCGTTTGCCTGAACCAGAGAGTGCTCCTTTAGACTCACCATCTGCACTACTGTTAAATAATTTTTAGTAGAAGAAAAACGTATTTCAGCAGAAGTATACAAATGTGATTTATAAGCTATGGAAACTGTTTCTCCTTCATTAAAAATCACGTAGGAGAATCCTAACGTTCCCAGTACAATCCTTATGACCAAATTTGTAGTATTATCTCTAGTTAACAAGAATTGAGTTGCAAGCAAATCAGACTCCAAAGACCGTAGAACTGTAGTATGTTCTGGAATCCAACTGGAAGACGAAATAGAAGGTTGTATCAATGCGTATAGCGGTATGATATCCTGGGCATAATCAGGAATATAGGTTCTGCCGAAGTTCAAAAAACCCAGCAAAGACTGTAATTTTTTTAGGGTAGTTGGAGATTGCAGTTGAACACATTTCTCCAAAAAGTGGGCTGCTAACCCCATGCCCTCATTATTCAATTCATAACTAGGGCAAAGCACTGTTAAAAAAGCAATATGTGATTTAGCTAAATTGAATTTGTAACCTAAAGTCGGAAAATATGTGATAATGTGATCCACATGCTTGAGATGCGGATTTAGTTCATCATCCTTCAAGTATACTTCATCAACGTATGAAAAAGCACCAGGGTCGATCTTGTGTAAGATAGACACAATGCATGCTGCAAAAACCTTGGCGCCATTCTTATACCCCATAGGCAATGTCGCATAGCATCTCTGATTGCTGAGACCCTGAATGCGGTCAAGTCATGGCTTTCAGGATCCAAAGTGTGGCTGAAAAAAACATTGGAAATATGCAACGTAGTTTTGAACTTCCGGATAATGTTATTTACTAACGCAGAGCTATGTGTATTGTGTACTGAAAAGGTATGAACATAACTGTTCAAATGTCTGGAGTCTAAAACTATGCGACATATACCATACAGTTTCAATATAGGTAAAAGAGGATTATTCATAGCCAAGACACAGGGTTTATTTACACCCTGGTATTCCAAATGGGTGAGAATTTCCCTATCTGATGCACTAGCATCTCGTTTAATGGGATATTGCGGTTGGGGCTAAGGTGTAGATCGTAAAGGAATAACGTGCAAAGGGAAATCCTTAACCCCTCCTGCCTGATTGCATATAAAGCAGGAGCCAAGGCTAAAGCCCACTCCGAAGCATTTGCATGTTTAGTTTCATCTGGGATATGTTGTGAAAAAGACGGGAGGATTGCTTCCTCGCCTCTAGAAGAAGCGAAGACAAAAGGTGGCGGCCAATCAAGCAAAATGTCATAGGATGACATCAAATTGTCCGAAAAGACTGCCTTCATTGCATGTTTAATGTCACCTTCAAATTGGAGGTTCACTTCAGAATCTATCGGCTGGGGCAATGCGGGTGTCTGGGGTTTCAACAGTTATAACAGTGTGGGTTCCTTTCACCTCTAGACGCTGCAGGAGTGTCTGCCGAACTATGGTAACCTCTGCTGCGCTGTCGAGTAGAGTCACCACCCAACTCCTGTCTAGGAGGAATCTCACCGTCTGGGGCATACTTTGCAGTGAAAGCAGCAACTGTTTTCTTCTGAAATGGGGCTCAATATTGAGGTGATTCCTCCCATTTGACTTTCACATCAAACTTCTGCTGCAGGTCTCACCTTTGGTGCATGGACTCGCCCTGTCTGCGATCCTGTCGTCCCACTCCACCAAATTGTTGATCCGACGATTCCTGAAAGGAATAAGGGGAACGAGGATCAGGAACCTGAAACCTCTCAAGAGTTTTCACTTTAGAACGGTCACATAAGTCATATCTATACTAAGAAGCATCCGGTGGAGGCAAAACAGTGTGAGACCTAGCCTTCTGCTGCTGCATATTTTTGCTCCATGTCTTTTTCAGAAAGACAGGAGGCCCCTCCTTATCGGAGGGGGTTTATTCTGTACTTGTGTAAATACTCTTAAAATATTGTGTCCTAGGGCTGTATAGACATCGACAATAATAATCATCAACTGTCACTTCCGATCAGCGTCTGCCACTGCTGCAAGGCATTGGACCACCTGCAAGCAAACTGCCTCACCTTTAATGATGCCAGAATCATATTGGAGACAATAGGGAACATTCCCACTAATTTCATCCCCAAATCCATGGCTGGACCAGCAAAACACTCATGGAGGGGATGCCAAAGGACAATGTCTACACAACGCAAACACCTTACCCCAGGTGTTGCAGTCCGCTAAAGGAGGAATCAGACCACTTGGCAAACACATAGTAAGGGTTCTATGTTTCACTACAGGATTAGTGTGTGGGAAAACAGCATCAACTTGTCTAATCTTCTGAGCTACCCAAAATGGTAGGTCCTCATGATTCTGAGGATGTTTGCCCATCACCAATTAATGATGACGGGACTAATAACAAGGCCTCCGCCATGCAGAAGTGCCAGAGGCAAAACTCCAGCCAGAGCTACCAAGAAAGAGCAAGAAACAAATTGTATGACCTGTCTGTAGAGCTGAATTACCTGTGCATATAGCAAACGAAGCTCAACCACAGTAACATTTAGATAGTTTGGACGTGGTGTGAAACCATCCAAAATTGGCCATCAATACCTGAGGGGCCCATATGAACAAAAGAGGTAGGGTGAGGAAGGGTGCCATTAAACCAAATAATATGCTCCCAGGACATCAACGGAACTGCAAGCATTATGTAAGGACAACACGTTGCTGAAGGAGCAGCTACCATGTATGCATGAATAAAAAACATCTTCTGGAAAGGTAACCCATGAATGAAACACCTCAAAGCGGTACTCTGGATCTGCCTTGACCACGAAAATAATGGTAGCCCCGCATTGGGGACCCCATGATGTGTCAAATGGTGTGCAACCGCCCCCGGTTATTTGTTGGAATAGTGACTGGTTCTGCCATGTCGTAAGTAAACTACAAACAAAAATGGTAGGGCAAAAAAGGGTCTAAAACCTTTTAAAATTCAAACTTGAAAAACCCACAGAAATAGGTAAACCTTACAACTGCCGGAGGCAAAGCAGTCCCACCATGGACGTCTCTGGGAACCAGTGAGAGGGTATCATGGACAAGCACAAGCGCTACTCAGGGCTCTGTGAATAAGTACCAGACCAAACGTTGGAGGCGCCATGTTGCAGGGATTCTGCGCAAACACAGAACTATGTGTAGGATTATGGGACCTTAGTATATATAGGGACTGAATCAGTACCCATGAGCCCAGGACCGACTGGCTATAGTGTCTCACTTGCCCTCCTACTCACTCAAGAGGAACAAGTGATTAGACACCCCTGAACATAACACTCCCTACTCTCAGAAATAGCGGTTACAAGACACACCCTTTTGCCCACACTCTTGTACTTGTCCACAATAATGTGCTCTAATATGCAGTATACATTCCACAATAAGCAAAAAATGCATACCACAAATTGAGTCATCATCGCAAGTAGTCCGTAAATCATAAAAGGCGCTGTCATGATGAGTGGGAGCATAGCCTAACCTCCCTCCCCTTGTATAGAAGCAGGATGATTATATATTAGAAGATCTCTGGGTGTTATCTGCTGACTCCATACCTGGGTCTATAGATGGTAGATCTACATAATAGGTGCTGTCATGCTCTTCTCCCTGAAAAGGTCCCTCTCCAAGTGTGCGCTCCCTATCCGTGTATTCCAGTAATACCAAAGTACGTATTCCCAAAACCAGCTGCATCTGTATGTTTTGTCTAGGTGCTAGGGCCTGACCAGAACAACAAGTGGCATTGTTGTTCGTCCTTGTTTACAGTGTTCAAGGTAAGTCCCAGGAACCAGCAAAGCATGAAAACTGTGGTAGGTTCTCATGTGAAAATATCAAAAGGGCATTTGCAAAAAAATAAGCTTGTGTAGGAATATGCGCAAAGCACCGGAGAGTCTGCAGCTTGCACATACTAACTTAGGGAAGACGACAATGTCCACATGGGCCACGTGACAATAAGAGGAAGTGGAACCCACTGCCTGCATGATGCACTGCTCTGGACACCTGGTGTCTTCAGTAATATTCAACACACTTAATCGTTTGTAAATCATATATTTATGATTGTTCCATCCTTATTAAAACCAACTTCATACAAAATCAAAGAATTATATAATTCCCGAAATATAATACATTCGTGTTGTGTTTCAAAACCAGCACCATAGTAAATCACATCTACAAAAGCTCTATATGTTTTAACATAAGTGTATGCATTAATTTGTTAACAAAAACTCCCAATGCATTTCGGGTTCTTTTGAACCCTTCTTCAGGGTATTTATATTACTCCCATAACAGACACAATGTTCAAATCTTCAGGGTCTTCTTCTGGACCTACAATGCAATATCAAAAGCCATACCTCAGAATGGTCAATGTAAAAACAGTCAATACAATCTATGAAAATCTATTAGGTTTTGCACTCCTAGTAAAAAAATGTGCGAAAGTAAAATATTGTGAAGATGCCATCAATAAATGTGCTGTTCAATTGACCCCATTTACTATCAGTCTTATACCAGTGCTCCAAACGCCTATCCTAATGTGCCATTCCTAAACACTACCTTATCACCCTCACTCCCATGCGTGGCATCCGCAAAGTGTATAAAACAAATTCTTCCACGTGAGTGTTCGAGTTTTAAACACCCCTGAAAAAGGGTATACATGTCCAAGACTACTGTGCAATCACCATCTATTTACACCATTAAACAAAGATTTACAAAGCAATGGTTTAGCCTTTGGAAAAGTTAGAGTTATTGGCATTGTAAATGACAAAATTTGTATTTATGTGTTGGTTTTGAAAACAGATAAATAAATGACATTGTCATTTACATTGCCATTAGCTTAATCTCTGCAGTCACTCTGCACTCTCTAGCACTCCCTAGCACTCCCTACTCACTCTGAACTCTATAGCACTCCCTAGAACTCCCTAATCACTCTGCACTCCCTACCACTCCCTACTCACTCTGCACTCTGCATTCCCTATACACTCTGCACTCCCTATGCACTCTGCACTCCCTATGCACTCTGCACTCCCTATGCACTCTGCACTCCCTCCGCACTCCTTATGCACTCTGCACTCCCTATGCACTCCCTATGCACTCTGCACTACTTCTGCACTCCCTCTGCACTCTGACCTCCCTATGCACTCTGCACTCCCTATGCACTCTGCACTCCCTTATGCACTCTGCACTCCATCTGCACTCTGCACTCCCTCTGCACTCTGCACTCCCTCTGCACTCTGCACTCCCTATGCACTCCCTCTGCACTCTGCACTCCCTATGCACACTGCACTCCCTATGCACTCTGCACTCTGCACTCCCTATGCACTCCCTCTGCACTCTGCACTCCCTCTGCACTCTGCACTCCCTATGCACTCTGCACTCCCTATGCACTCTGCACTCCCTATGCACTCCCTATGCACTCCCCATGCACTCTGCACTCCCTATGCACTCTGCACTCCCTCTGCACTCCCTTTGCACTCTGCCCTCCCAATGCACTCTGCACTCCCTATGCACTCTGCACTCCCTATGCACTCTGCACTCCCTCTGCACTCCCTATGCACTCTGCACTCCCTCTGCACTCTGCACCCCCTATGCACTCTGCACTCTGCACTCCCTATGCACTCTACACTCTGCACTCCCTATGCACTCTGAACTCTGCACTCCCTATGCACTCTGCACTCTGCACTCCCTATAGACTCTGCACTCCCTATGCACTCTGCACTCCCTATGCACTCCCTATGCACTCTCCACTCTCCACTCCCTATGCACTCTCCACTCTGGAGTCCCTAAGCACTCTGCACTCCCTATGCACTCTCCACTCTGCACTCCCCATGCACTCTCCACTCCCTATGTACTCTGCACTCCCTATGCACTCTGGACTCCCTATGCACTCTCCACTCCCTATGCACTCTCCACTCTCCACTCCCTATGCACTCTGCACTCCCTATGCACTCCCTATGCACTCTCCACTCCCTATGCACTCTGCACTCCCTATGCACTCCCTATGCACTCTCCACTCCCCATGCACTCTGCACTCCCTGTGCACTCTGCACTTCCTATGCACTCTGCACTCTGCACTCTGCACTCCCTATGCACTCTGCACTCTGCACTCCCTATGCACTCTGCACTCCCTATGCACTCTGCACTCTGCACTCCCTATGCACTCTGCACTCCCTATGCACTCTGCACTCCCTATGCACTCTGCACTCCGCACTCCCTATGCACTCTGCACTCCCTATGCACTATGCACTCTCTATGCACTCTGCACTCTGCACTCCCTATGCACTCTGCACTCCCTATGCACTATGCACTCTGCACTCCCTATGCACTCTGCACTCCCTATACACTCCCTATGCACTCTGCACTCCCTATGCACTCTGCACTCCCTATGCACTCTGCACTCTGCACTCCCTATGCACTCTGCACTCCCTATGCACTCTGCACTCCCTATGCACTCTCCACTCCCTATACACTCTGCCCACCCTATGCACTCTGCACTCCCTATGCACGCTGCACTCCCTATGCACTCTGCACTCCCTATACACTCTGCACTCCCTATGCACTCTGCACTCTGCACTCCCTATGCACTCTGCACTCCCTATGCACTCTGCACTCCCTATGCACTCTCCACTCCCTATGCACTCTCCACTCCCTATGCAATCTCCACTCTCCACTCCCTATGCACTCTCCACTCCCTATGCACTCTCCACTCCCTATGCACTCCCTATGCACTCTCCACTCTGCACTCCCTATGCACTCCCTACTCTCTACTCACTATGTACTCTCCACTCCCTATGCACTCTCCACTCCCTATGCACTCTCCACTCCCTATGCACTCTCCACTCTGCACTCCCTATGCACTCTGCACTCCCTATGCACTCTCCACTCTCCACTCCCTATGCACTCTCCACTCTCTATGCACTCTCCACTCCCTATGCACTCTCCACTCTGCACTCCCTATGCACTCTTCACTCCCTATGCACTCTCCACTCCCTATGCAATCTGCACTCCCTATGCACTCTCCCCTCCCTATGCACTCTCCACTCTCCTCTCCTATGCACTCTCCACTCTCCACTCCCTATGCACTCTTCACTCCCTATGCACTCTGCACTCCCTATGCACTCCCTATGCACTCTCCACTCCCTATGCACTCTCCACTCCCTATGCACTCTCCACTCTGCACTCCCTATGCACTCTCCACTCTGCACTCCCTATGCACTCTGCACTCCCTATGCACTCCCTATGCACTCTCCACTCCCTATGCGCTCTGCACTCCCTATGCACTCTACACTCTCCACTCCCTATGCACGCTCCACTCTCCACTCCCTATGCACTCTCCACTCTCCACTCCCTATGCACTCCCTATGCACTCCCTATGCACTCTCCACTCCCTATGCACTCTGCACTCCCTATGCACTCTGCACTCTCCACTCCCTATGCACGCTCCACTCTCCACTCCCTATGCACTCTCCACTCTCCACTCCCTATGCACTCCCTATGCACTCTCCACTCTCCACTCCCTATGCACTCTCCACTCCCTATGCACTCTCCACTCTGCACGCTCCCTATGCACTCTGCACTCCCTATGCACTCCCCACTCCCTATGCACTCTGCGCTTCCTATGCACTCTCCACTCCCTATGCACTCTGCACTCCCTATGCACTCTCCAATCCCTATGCACTCCCCACTCCCTATGCACTCTCTACTCTCTATGCACTCTCCACTCCCTATGCACTCTCCACTCTCCACTCCCTATGCACTCTCCACTCTCTATTTACTCTGCACTCCCTATGCACTCTCCACTCTGCACTCCCTATGCACTCTCCACTCTCCACTCCCTATGCACTCCCTATGCACTCTCCACTCCCTATGCACTCTCCACTCTGCACTCCCCATGCACTCTCCACTCTCCACTCCCTATGCACTCTCCACTCTCCACTCCCTATGCACTCTGCACTCCCTATGCACTCTCCAATCTGCACTCCCTATGCACTCTCCACTCTGCACTCCCTATGCACTCTGCACTCCCTATGCACTCTCCACTCCCTATGCACTCTCCACTCCCTATGCACTTTCCACTCTCCACTCCCTATGCACTCTCAACTCTGCACTCCCTCTGCACTCTCCACTCTGCACTCCCTATGCACTCTCCACTCCCTATGCACTCTCCACTCCCTATGCACTCTCCACTCCCTATGCACTCTCCACTCTGCCCTCCCTATGCACTCTGCACTCCCTATGCACTCTCCACTCTCCACTCCCTATGCACTCTGCACTCCCTATGCACTCCCTATGCACTCTCCACTCGCTATGCACTCTGCACTCCCCACTCTCCACTCCCTATGCACTCTGCACTCCCTATGCACTCTCCACTCTGCACTCCCTATGCACTCTGCACTCCCTATGCACTCTCCACTCTGCACTTCCTATGCACTCTCCACGCCCTATGCACTCTGCACTCCCTATGCACTCTGCACTCCCTATGCATTTTCCACTCCCTATGCACTCTCCACTCCCTATGCACTCTGCACTCCCTATGCACTCTCCACTCCCTATGCACTCTCCACCCCCTATGCACTCTCCACTCTGCACTCCCTATGCACTCTCCACTCTGCACTCACTATGCACTCTGCACTCCCTATGCACTCTACACTCTGCACTCCCTATGCACTCTGCACTCCCTATGCACTCTGCACTCCCTATGCACTCCCTATGCACTC
Organism: Lissotriton vulgaris; assembly: GCF_964263255.1. NCBI lineage: Eukaryota > Metazoa > Chordata > Amphibia > Caudata > Salamandridae > Lissotriton > Lissotriton vulgaris. The sequence continues at coordinate 1,608,363,647 of NC_141693.1, read as the reverse complement.
TGTATGCTCCACTCCCTATGCACTCTCCACTCCCTACGCACTCCCTATGCACTCTCCACTCTCCACTCCCTATGAACTCTCCACTCTGCACTCTCTATGCACTCTCCACTCTGCACTCTGCACTCCCTATGCACTCTCCACTCTGCACTCCCTATGCACTCTGCACTCCCTATGCACTCTGCACTCCCTATGCACTCTTGTTAGACGGACCGGGAGGGTCGGCCGAGGATAAGGGGAGAGGTCTCCGGGGAGAGCCGCCTCCAGCGATCGTACAGACAAGTAACTTCCCCCCCACAGACGTACGCCACACAAGGTTAAGGTTCAATGATACTTTATAGGCAATTTCTTCAAGTACGGTAAAATGATACAAGGAGGTCTGGACTCAGGGGTCCCCTCGATTCTGGTCTCTGGATTGGGAAAAGGGGTAGCGGGACAGTCTTGTTACCAATGGAGGAAATAGCTCTCAATCCTCGAGCTCGGCGTTCTAGATGGTCGGGCCGCGGCGGAGCCAGCAGGTCCCGAGGTGGATGAAGGAAGCGACGGTCCGTGGCGGAGCCAGCAGGTCCCGATGAAGATGGTAGTTACAAACGGTCCGCGGCCACGCCAGCAGGTCCCGATGACGATGAAGGTTACGAAGGTTGCGGCAGCGCCAGCAGGCAGGACGATAGTTCGCAAGGCAGGGCTACGGCAGCGCCAGTAGTCCGTCAAGGATGAGGTCTTCTCTGCGTCTCTCGACTCCAGGATACAACTGCCTTCCTGCTCTGGAGCTGCCCCAGTTATAGGGCTGGTGCCCTTTGATGTCCGGACCCTCGCACTTGGAGGTTGGGGGGTCCGGGATGAAGGGGTCCAGACACCCAGCAGGGGGGTGGAGCCAGCGCCCGGGGAGGGTGTGGGCGAGCGGCACCTGGCGGGGGAGAGCCATCGACACCTCTTTCTCCCATTGACCTGCCAAGTAGTCCGCTCACCTCCTGGGTGGATGGTGGTGCCGGGATGTCTGAGGCCTGGCCAGGCCCAGGGTTGGGGTCGATCGGGGGCCACGCGGCCTCGTGGCGGAGTGTCCAAGATGGCGCCCAGGCTGGGCGCGCGGGCCAGTAGTGGATCGGGCCCACGAGGTCGATATGTTCAGAGGCAAGGGTCCCGGAGGGGACGGAAAACGTGAAGTGGTGGTGTGTGACACTTGGGGGACCGGGCTCGGACCTGGTCGGGCAGAGGGGGAGCGGCCCTTCACGTGGCCTGTCCAACATGCGTCCCCCCCAGCTGAAGGCGGGGAGAGTCACCCATCCTCTTGGGGACTCTCCTCGTCGAGGCGGAAGAACCGGGACAGGCCATCTGCGTTGGCGTGATCTGGCCCAGGCCGGTGTTCAACAGTGAAGTCCATCCCTTGTAGGGAGATGGACCAACGTAGTAGTTTTGGGTTCTCCCCCCGCATCTGCATCAGCCACTGCAGGGGTCGATGGTCGGTCTGCACCCGGAAGTGTGTGCCAAAGAGGTAGGGCCGGAGCTTTTTGAGGGCCCATACCACGGCGAAGGCCTCCCTCTCGATGGTGCTCCAGCGTTGTTCTCGAGGTAGGAGTCGCCTGCTGATGAAGGCCACTGGCTGATCGAGGCCTTCGGTGTTCAATTGAGACAGGACCGCCCCAATGCCGTGGTCGGAGGCATCCGTCTGGACGACGAATTCCCGGCTGTAGTCGGGGGCCTGGAGCACAGGGGCGGAGCACATGGCGGCCTTCAGTTGTTCGAAGGCTGTTTGGCAATCTGGGGTCCAGTTGACCTTCTTGGGTTGATTTTTGGACGTGAGCTCTGTGAGGGGCCCCACTATGGTACCATAGTCTTTCACGAACCGTCTGTAATAGCCTGTGAGTCCCAGAAAGGCGCGTACCTCGGTCTGGGTGATGGGAGGCTGCCAGGACTGGATGGCGGCAATCTTGAGCTGCAGAGGGGCCACCAGGCCGCTTCCCACCTGGTGTCCGAGGTAGGTTACGGACCCCTGACCAATTTGGCATTTGCTGGCCTTGATCGTGAGGCCAGCTTGCTGAAGGGCCTGTAGCACTGCTCGGAGGTGGTGGAGGTGGTCGGACCAATGGTGGCTGTACACAGCGATGTCGTCTAGGTAGGCGGCGCTGAATCCTTCGAGCCCGGCCAAGACCTGGTTGACGAGCCGCTGAAACGTTGCTGGGGCATTCTTCATGCCGAAGGGCATGACCTTGAAATGATAATGGCCGTCAGGAGTGGAAAATGCAGATCGTTCTTGGGCCCGGGGTGTGAGGCCGATCTGCCAGTAGCCCGCCGTCAGGTCGAAAATGCTGAGGTAGCGGGCAGCTCCCATGCGGTCGATTAGTTCGTCTGCTCGGGGGATGGGGTGTGCGTCTGTTCTGGTGACCGCATTCAAGCCCCGGTAGTCGACGCAGAACCGGAGTTCCGGTGTGGTGCCGGGGGCGGCCGCTTTGGGGACCAGTACTACTGGGCTGGCCCAGGGGCTGTCTGAGGGCTCAATGACCCCGAGCGTGAGCATCTTGGTTACTTCTTCCTGGATGCAGGCCCGTACCCGATCTGGTACGCGGTAGGCCCGGTGGCGGATAGGGGGGCTGTCCCCCGTGTCCACGTCGTGCACACACCAGGAGGTGACACCTGGGGTGAGGGAAAACAGGCTGGCGAACTGCAACAGAAGGTCTCGACATTCTTGGCGTTGTCCCAGGGTGAGGGCCTCCGAGAGTCGGACCCCGTCCACGGAGCCGTCTTTCTCCCGAGTCCGTAGGAGGTCAGGGAGGGGTTCGGAGTCTTCTTCGGCTCCATTGTCTGTGGCCATCAGGAGGCTGAGTCCTGAACGCACGAAATGGGGTTTCAGCCTGTTAGCGTGGAGGACCCGGAGGGGGTTCCGTGAAGATTCCATGTCGATGAGATAGGTGACAGGGCCCTTGCGCTCGACTACTTTGAAGGGCCCCGTCCACTTGTCTTGCAGGGCGCAGGGTTCGGTGGGGGACATCACCCATACTTGTTGGCCGGGTTCGAATTCGATGGAGGAGGCATTTTGGTCATACCACTTTTTCATGTCCTCTTGACTGGCCTCCAAGTTTGCTTTTGCCAGCTCTCTGAACCGTCGGGTCTGGTTGCGGAGGGTTAGGAGGTATTTGAAGACATCTGGAGGGTTTCTAAGAGGGGGCATTTCCCAGCCTTCCTTGACTAGACTGAGCGGCCCCCGTACTGGGTGTCCATACAATAGTTCAAACGGGCTGAAGCCGAGGGACTTCTGGGGGACCTCTCGATATGCGAAGAGGAGGCACGGCAGCAGCACATCCCACTGGCGACGGAGGGGCTCTTCCAACCCCCCAATCATCCCTTTGAGCGTGCGGTTGAACCGCTCAACGAGTCCGTTTCCTTGAGGGTGATAGGGGGTCGTGAATCGGTAGGTGACCCCACACTGTTGCCAGAGGGACTTCATATATTTGGAAATAAAGTTCGTGCCTCTGTCGCTGACGACTTCTCGGGGGAAGCCCACACGGGAGAAGATCCCCATCAGGGCCCGGCCGACTACCGGGGTGGTCACAGTTCGCAGGGGAACAGCCTCGGGGTAGCGGGTGGCGTGGTCCACCAGTACCAGGATGAACCGATGTCCTTGTGCTGTACGGGGGTCCAGGGGCCCCACAATGTCTATCCCGACCCTCTCGAACGGGGTGGTGACCACTGGAAACGGTTGCAGGGGGGCTTTTAGTTTGCGGCCGCTCTTTCCACTGGCTTGGCACGTGGGGCAAGATCGGCAATGCTGGAGTACATCATTCCTCATTTTAGGCCAGAAGAAGTGGGTCACTAGGCGGCTGTAAGTTTTATCCTGACCCAGGTGTCCAGCCAGGGGGACATCGTGGGCCAGATTTAGCAAGAAGTCTCTAAAACGGAGGGGCACCACTAGCACTCGACTGGCCCCCAACTCCGCGATCCTTTGTTCACTGTATAGCAGATCATTGTCCCAATAGATCCAATGTGTTCCGGAGGTATCCCCTGCGCTCTGGGCGAGGGCTTGTTGGCGGAGTTCCTCGAGGGAGGGACAGGTCTTCTGCTCTTGGCGAAACTGCTCCTGTGTGGGCCCCCCCTCTTGATGCCACTGGTCGAGGCCAGCGAGGTCCGGAGGTTGAGCTGGTTCTGGGGGGACGGCACGGTCGGTGTCTTCGACTGGAGCGACCGGGGGAGGAGGCGCCGGCCATTCGGGTTCCTCGGGTCGGAGATTGGCACGGGCGGCCATGGACCGGGTGGTGACGCACGCCCAGTCCGGGATGCCTAACATCCCTAGGTGTTCTCTTCGTTCTACGGCTGCCCACGGAGAGCTTTCAAGGTCATTCCCCAGGAGGCAGTCTACGGGGGCGTCATCTCGGACCGTCACCTTCAACATGCCGGAGACCCCTCCCCATTCGAAAGGAACGCAGGCCATCCGGCACAGACTCTCCGAGTTATCGGCTGAACGGACAGGGCAGAGAATGTTTGGTAGGAACTGTTCTGGGGTCACCAGGTGACAGCGGACGGCTGTTACACTGGCCCCGGTGTCACGGAGGGCTTCGGCCTGGCGTCCATTGATGCTCACCCATTGGCTGTACTTCCGGGTGTTAGCGGGTAGGGGGACCCGCGGGACCATGTCTTTCCCCCCTAAGCATGCTAGAGCCATGGCGGCTGGCTCCCATTCTTGATGCTCTTGCTCATATTCTTCCTGCTCTTCGGAGATCTGTTCTTCCCCCAGGGCAGCAGCAGCCACCTGGCGGGGTCTGGGGCTCTGGTACTGTGGGCAATTTGGGTCGTTTGCATAGTGGCCGACTCGTTGGCATCGGTGACACGTGACATTGGCTCTGTATCCCGGTCGTGCCGGGGTGCTGCCCCGGTTGGCCGGGGGGGTGGGTCTGGTAGCGGGGGCGGCCGGAGCGTTGTCTCGTCCTCGCCCTTGGCCCCCTCCTCCTCCTCGGGGACGGTGCTGACCGTGGTTGTTCCGGTTCTGTTCATAGGATCCATTTCGGCCCACTCTAGTGATTTCCCACCGGTCAGCCTCGGCTGCGAGCTGCCGTGGATCAGTCAATTTGCTGTCGAGGAGGTGCTGCCGGAGCTCAATGAAGCAATTGTTTGATAGATGCTCCCACACCATGAGATTGAAGAGTTGTTCGTAAGTTGTGACATTGCTTCCTTTGATCCAGCCTTCGAAGGCTCGGCTAAAATAGTTCACGTAGTCCACCCAAGTTGTACCCGGGATGCGGGTGCAGTCTCGGAACCTCTGACGGTACATCTCGGGTGTGAGCCCATAGCGGGTGAGGAGGGCAGCTTTCATGTGGTCATAGGAGGTCATCAGATGGTCCGGGAGCTGTAATAGGGCATCGCGGCCCTCATTGAGGAATCTCCCCCATAGACCGGCTCCCCAGTCGCTTCGATCGATCCGGTGAGCGGTCATAGCGATTTCGTAGGCCTTGAACCATTGCTGGATGTCGTCCTCTCGGAAGTACTCTCGTACGACATCCTTGGGGATGTGTACCTTCTTATCGGTTGACCCTGGGGTGCGGGGTTGCTCGGGCACCCCTAATTCTTTGTTCTGTTTGCGTAAGTCTATCTCAGCTAATTTGCGCTCGTGTTCATATGCCAGTCTTTTTTCCTCAAGCTCCCTTTGTCTCTGTTTTTCCTCTCTTTCTTCTCGGAGACGCATATGTTCCAAGCTCAGTTTTTGTTCGGCCAACTTAAGTTCACCATCCATTTTGAGCCGGGCCATTTCTAGTTCATGTAGTCGTGTTCTTTCTCGTTCCTGGATCTCGTTTTGCGAGAGACCCGTTCTTCGCTCTTCGGGGGCCGTGGTGTCTTTTTCTACTGCTGCGGTATTTTGGTCCGGGTGTCTGACGGCCCCGGTTTCTGCCCAGGACTCCAGGGCATGCTTGAAATCATCTTTGGTACTTAGACCGGTGGTAGCGATACCTAGTTCGATGCAGAATTGTTTTAATTCACGATGGCTGTATTCTTCCAATTTCTCCATCTGAAATTTCTCGGTGGGTCCGCTTTCTTTGGTTGTCATCGTGATTTCGTCGTGGGGTGAGCTACTCTCTGTACGATTATGCGGTGATTCGGATCCCGCCGCTGCCACCAATGTTAGACGGACCGGGAGGGTCGGCCGAGGATAAGGGGAGAGGTCTCCGGGGAGAGCCGCCTCCAGCGATCGTACAGACAAGTAACTTCCCCCCCACAGACGTACGCCACACAAGGTTAAGGTTCAATGATACTTTATAGGCAATTTCTTCAAGTACGGTAAAATGATACAAGGAGGTCTGGACTCAGGGGTCCCCTCGATTCTGGTCTCTGGATTGGGAAAAGGGGTAGCGGGACAGTCTTGTTACCAATGGAGGAAATAGCTCTCAATCCTCGAGCTCGGCGTTCTAGATGGTCGGGCCGCGGCGGAGCCAGCAGGTCCCGAGGTGGATGAAGGAAGCGACGGTCCGCGGCGGAGCCAGCAGGTCCCGATGAAGATGGTAGTTACAAACGGTCCGCGGCCACGCCAGCAGGTCCCGACGACGATGAAGGTTACGAAGGTTGCGGCAGCGCCAGCAGGCAGGACGATAGTTCGCAAGGCAGGGCTACGGCAGCGCCAGTAGTCCGTCAAGGATGAGTTCTTCTCTGCGTCTCTCGACTCCAGGATACAACTGCCTTCCTGCTCTGGAGCTGCCCCAGTTATAGGGCTGGTGCCCTTTGATGTCCGGACCCTCGCACTTGGAGGTTGGGGGGTCCGGGATGAAGGGGTCCAGACACCCAGCAGGGGGGTGGAGCCAGCGCCCGGGGAGGGTGTGGGCGAGCGGCACCTGGCGGGGGAGAGCCATCGACACCTCTTTCTCCCATTGACCTGCCAAGTAGTCCGCTCACCTCCTGGGTGGATGGTGGTGCCGGGATGTCTGAGGCCTGGCCAGGCCCAGGGTTGGGGTCGATCGGGGGCCACGCGGCCTCGTGGCGGAGTGTCCAAGATGGCGCCCAGGCTGGGCACGCGGGCCAGTAGTGGATCGGGCCCACGAGGTCGATATGTTCAGAGGCAAGGGTCCCGGAGGGGACGGAAAACGTGAAGTGGTGGTGTGTGACACTTGGGGGACCGGGCTCGGACCTGGTCGGGCAGAGGGGGAGCGGCCCTTCACGTGGCCTGTCCAACAACTCTGCACTCCCTATGCACTCTCCACTCCCTATGCACTCTCCACTCTCCACTCCCTATGCACTCTACACTCCCTATGCACTCTCCACTCTCCACTCCCCATGCACTCTCCACTCTGCACTCTCCATGCACTCTGCACTCCCTATGCACTCTCCACTCTCCACTCCCTATGCACTCTGCACTCCCTATGCACTCTCCACTCCTTCTGCACTCTCCACTGTCCACTCCCTCTGCACTCTCTACTCCCTCTGCACTCTCCACTCCCTCTGCACTCCCTATGCACTCTCCACTCTCTACTCCCTATGCACTCTCCACTCTGCACTCCCTATGCACTCTCCACTCTGCACTCTGCACTCCCTATGCACTCTCCACTCTGCACTCCCTATGTACTCTGCACTCCCTATGCACTCTCCACTCCCTATGCAATCTCCACTCCCTATGCACTCTCCACTCTCCACTCCCTGTGCACTCTGCACTCCCTATGCACTCTCCACTCTCCACTCCCTATGCACTCTGCACTCCCTATGCACTCTCCACTCCCTATGCACTCTCCACTCTCCACTCCCTATGCACTCTGCACTCCCTATGCACTCTACACTCTCCACTCCCTCTGCACTCTCCACTCTCCACTCCCTCTGCACTCTCCACTCTCCACTCCCTCAGCACTCTCCACTCTCCACTCCCTCTGCACTCTCCACTCTCCACTCCCTCTGCACTCTCCACTCCCTATGCACTCCCTCTCCACTCTCCACTCTCCACTCCCTATGCACTCTCCTCTCCCTATGCACTCTCCACTCCCTATGCACTCTCCACTCTCCACTCCCTATGCACTCCCTATGCACTCTCCACTCCCTATGCACTCTGCACTCCCTATGCACTCTCCACTCTCCACTCCCTATGCACTCTGCACTCCCTATGCACTCTCCACTCTGCACTCCCTATGCACTCTCCACTCTGCACTCCCTATGCACTCTCCACGCCCTATGCACTCTGCACTCCCTATGCACTCTGCACTCCCTATGCATTTTCCACTCCCTATGCACTCTGCACTCCCTATGCACTCTCCACTCCCTATGCACTCTCCACTCTCCACTCCCTATGCACTCTGCACTCCCTATGCACTCTACACTCTCCACTCCCTCTGCACTCTCCACTCTCAACTCTCCACTCCCTCTGCACTCTCCACTCTCCACTCCCTCAGCACTCTCCACTCTCCACTCCCTCTGCACTCTCCACTTTCCACTCCCTCTGCACTCTCCACTCCCTATGCACTCCCTCTCCACTCTCCACTCCCTATGCACTCTCCACTCCCTATGCACTCTCCACTCCCTATGCACTCTCCACTCTCCACTCCCTTTGCACTCTGCACTCCCTATGCACTCTCCACTCCCTATGCACTCTGCACTCCCTATGCACTCTCCACTCCCTATGCACTCTCCACCCCCTTTGCACTCTCCACTCTGCACTCCCTATGCACTCTCCACTCTGCACTCCCTATGCACTCTGCACTCCCTATGCACTCTCCACTCTGCACTCCCTATGCACTCTGCACTCCCTATGCACTCTCCACTCCCTATACACTCCCTATGCACTCTCCACTCTCCACTCCCTATGAACTCTCCACTCTCTATGCACTCTCCACTCTGCACTCTGCACTCCCTATGCACTCTCCACTCTGCACTCCCTATGCACTCTGCACTCCCTATGCACTCTGCACTCCCTATGCACTCTCCACTCCCTATGCACTCTCCACTCCCTATGCACTCTCCACTCTCCACTCCCTATGCACTCTACACTCCCTATGCACTCTCCACTCTCCACTCCCCATGCACTCTCCACTCTGCACTCTCCATGCACTCTGCACTCCCTATGCACTCTCCACTCTCCACTCCCTATGCACTCTGCACTCCCTATGCACTCTCCACTCTCCACTCCTTCTGCACTCTCCACTGTACATTCCCTCTGCACTCTCTACTCCCTCTGCACTCTCCACTCCCTCTGCACTCCCTATGCACTCTCCACTCTCCACTCCCTATGCACTCTCCACTCTGCACTCCCTATGCACTCTCCACTCTGCACTCCCTATGCACTCCCCACTCTGCACTCCCTATGCACTCTGCACTCCCTATGCACTCTGCACTCCCTATGCACTCTCCACTCTGCACTCCCTATGCACTCTCCACTCTGCACTCCCTATGCACTCCCCACTCTGCACTCCCTATGCACTCTGCACTCCCTATGCACTCTGCACTCCCTATGCACTCTCCACTCCCTATGCACTCTCCACTCTCCACTCCCTATGCACTCTGCACTCCCTGTGCACTCTCCACTCTCCCCTCCCTATGCACTCTGCACTCCCTATGCACTCTCCACTCCCTATGCACTCTCCACTCCCTATGCACTCTCCACTCCCTATGCACTCTCCACTCTCCACTCCCTATGCACTCTACACTCCCTATGCACTCTCCACTCTCCACTCCCCATGCACTCTCCACTCTGCACTCTCCATGCACTCTGCACTCCCTATGCACTCTCCACTCTCCACTCCCTATGCACTCTGCACTCCCTATGCACTCTCCACTCTCCACTCCTTCTGCACTCTCCACTGTACATTCCCTCTGCACTCTCTACTCCCTCTGCACTCTCCACTCCCTCTGCACTCCCTATGCACTCTCCACTCTCCACTCCCTATGCACTCTCCACTCTGCACTCCCTATGCACTCTCCACTCTGCACTCCCTATGCACTCCCCACTCTGCACTCCCTATGCACTCTGCACTCCCTATGCACTCTGCACTCCCTATGCACTCTCCACTCTGCACTCCCTATGCATTCTCCACTCTCCACTCCCTATGCACTCTCCACTCTGCACTCCCTATGCACTCTCCACTCTGCACTCCCTATGCACTCCCCACTCTGCACTCCCTATGCACTCTGCACTCCCTATGCACTCTGCACTCCCTATGCACTCTCCACTCTGCACTCCCTATGCACTCTCCACTCTGCACTCTCTATGCACTCCCCACTCTGCACTCCCTATGCACTCTGCACTCCCTATGCACTCTGCACTCCCTATGCACTCTCCACTCCCTATGCACTCTCCACTCTCCACTCCCTATGCACTCTGCACTCCCTATGCACTCTCCACTCTCCCCTCCCTATGCACTCTGCACTCCCTATGCACTCTCCACTCCCTATGCACTCTCCACTCCCTATGCACTCTCCACTCCCTATGCACTCTCCACTCCCTATGCACTCTTCACTCCCTATGCACTCTCCACTCTCCACTCCCCATGCACTCTCCACTCTGCACTCTCCATGCACTCTGCACTCCCTATGCACTCTCCACTCTCCACTCCCTATGCACTCTGCACTCCCTATGCACTCTCCACTCTCCACTCCTTCTGCACTCTCCACTGTACATTCCCTCTGCACTCTCTACTCCCTCTGCACTCTATACTCCCTCTGCACTCCCTATGCACTCTCCACTCTCCACTCCCTATGCACTCTCCACTCTGCACTCCCTATGCACTCTCCACTCTGCACTCCCTATGCACTCCCCACTCTGCACTCCCTATGCACTCTGCACTCCCTATGCACTCTGGACTCCCTATGCACTCTCCACTCTGCACTCCCTATGCACTCTCCACTCTGCACTCCCTATGCACTCCCCACTCTGCACTCCCTATGCACTCTGCACTCCCTATGCACTCTGCACTCCCTATGCACTCTCCACTCCCTATGCACTCTCCACTCTCCACTCCCTATGCACTCTGCACTTCCTATGCACTCTCCACTCTCCACTCCTTCTGCACTCTCCACTGTACATTCCCTCTGCACTCTCTACTCCCTCTGCACTCTCCACTCCCTCTGCACTCCCTATGCACTCTCCACTCTCCACTCCCTATGCACTCTCCACTCTGCACTCCCTATGCACTCTCCACTCTGCACTCCCTATGCACTCCCCACTCTGCACTCCCTATGCACTCTGCACTCCCTATGCACTCTGCACTCCCTATGCACTCTCCACTCTGCACTCCCTATGCACTCTACACTCTGCACTCCCTATGCACTCCCCACTCTGCACTCCCTATGCACTCTGCACTCCCTATGCACTCTGCACTCCCTATGCACTCTCTACTCCCTATGCACTCTCCACTCTCCACTCCCTATGCACTCTGCACTCCCTATGCACTCTCCACTCTCCCCTCCCTATGCACTCTGCACTCCCTATGCACTCTCCACTCCCTATGCACTCTCCACTCCCTATGCACTCTGCACTCCCTATGCACTCTCCACTCTCCACTCCCTCTGCACTCTCCACTCTCCACTCCCTCTGCACTCTCCACTCTCCACTCCCTCTGCACTCTCCACTCCCTATGCACTCCCTCTCCACTATTCACTCTCCACTCCCTATGCACTCTCCACTCCCTATGCACTCCCTATGCACTCTCGACTCCCTATGCACTCTTCACTCCCTATGCACTCTCCACTCTCCACTCCCCATGCACTCTCCACTCTCTACTCCCTATGCACTCTCCACTCCCTATGCACTCTCCACTCCCTATCCACTCTGCACTCCCTATGCACTCTCCACTCTGCACTCCCTATGCACTCTCCACATTGCACTCCCTATGCACTCTCCACTCCCTCTGCACTCTACACTCTTCACTCCCTCTGCACTCTCCACTCCCTCTGCACTCTCCACTCTCCACTCCCTCTGCACTCTCCACTCTCTACTCCCTCTGCACTCTCCACTCCCTCTCCACTCTCCACTCTCCACTCTGCACTCTCCACTCTCCACTCTCCACTCTGCACTCTGCACTCTCCACTCTGAACTCTGCACTCTGCACTCTCCACTCTCCACTCTGCACTCTCCACTCTGCACTCTCCACTCCTTGTTTCACTCAAAAGAGGACTAGGTACACGAGCCTACAACAGGTTAATAATTAAAGGGGATCAAACAGGTTACGTCTGTTAACAGTATTCACCCGAAACACAAATTAACTCCATGTAGAATTACAGATGAATGGTTGTTAGACGGACCGGGAGGGTCGGCCGAGGATAGGGGAGAGGTCTCCGGGGAGAGCCGTCCCCAGCGATCGTACAGACAAGTAACTTCCCCCCCCACAGACGGACACCACACCAGGATAAGGTTCAACGATACTTTATCAGCAATTCTTTAGGTACGGTAAAATGATACAAGGAGGTCTGGACTCAGGGGTCCCCTCGATTCTGGTCTCTGGATTGGGAAAAGGGTAGCGGGACAGTCTTGTTACCAATAGATGAAAATAGCTCTCAATCCTCGAGCTCGGCGTTCTAGATGATCGGGCCGCGGCGGAGCCAGCAGGTCCCGAGATGGATGAAGGAAGCGACGGTCCGCGGCGGAGCCAGCAGGTCCCGATGGAGATGGTGGTTACAAACGGTCCGCGGCCACGCCAGCAGGTCCCGACGACGATGAAGGTTACAAAGGTTGCGGCAGCGCCAGCAGGCAGGACGATGGTTCGCAAGGCAGGGCTACGGCAGCGCCAGTAGTCCGTCAAGGATGAGTTCTTCACTGCGTCTCTCGACTCCAGGATACAACTGCCTTCCTGCTCTGGAGCTGCCCCAGTTATAGGGCTGGTGCCCTTTGATGTCCGGACCCTCGCACTTGGAGGTTGGGGGGTCCCGGATGAAGGGGTCCAGACACCCAGCAGGGGGGTGGAGCCAGCGCCCGGGGAGGTTGTGGGCGAGCGGCACCTGGCGGGGGAGAGCCATCGACACCTCTTTCTCCCATTGACCTGCCAAGTAGTCCGCTCACCTCCTGGGTGGATGGTGGTGCCGGGATGTCTGAGGCCTGGCCAAGCCCAGGGTTGGGGTCGATCGGGGGCCACGCGGCCTCGTGGCGGAGTGTCCAAGATGGCGCCCAGGCTGGGCGCGCGGGCCAGTAGTGGATCGGGCCCACGAGGTCGATATGTTTAGAGGCAAGGGTCCCGGAGGGGACGGAAAACGTAAAGTGGTGGTGTGTGACACTTGGGGGGACCGGGCTCGGGCCTGGTCGGGCAGAGGGGGAGCGGCCCTTCACGTGGCCTGTCCAACATGCGTCCCCCCCAGCTGAAGGCGGGGAGAGTCACCCATCCTCTTGGGGACTCTCCTCGTCGAGGCGGAAGAACCGGGACAGGCCATCTGCGTTGGCGTGATCTGGCCCAGGCCGGTGTTCAACAGTGAAGTCCATCCCTTGTAGGGAGATGGACCAACGTAGTAGTTTTGGGTTCTCCCCCCGCATCTGCATCAGCCACTGCAGGGGTCGATGGTCGGTCTGCACCCGGAAGTGTGTGCCAAAGAGGTAGGGCCGGAGCTTTTTGAGGGCCCATACCACGGCGAAGGCCTCCCTCTCGATGGTGCTCCAGCGTTGTTCTCGAGGTAGGAGTCGCCTGCTGATGAAGGCCACTGGCTGATCAAGGCCTTCGGTGTTCAATTGAGACAGGACCGCCCCAATGCCGTGGTCGGAGGCATCCGTCTGGACGACGAATTCCCGGCTGTAGTCGGGGGCCTGGAGCACAGGGGCGGAGCACATGGCGGCCTTCAGTTGTTCGAAGGCTGTTTGGCAATCTGGGGTCCAGTTGACCTTCTTGGGTTGATTTTTGGACGTGAGCTCTGTGAGGGGCCCCACTATGGTACCATAGTCTTTCACGAACCGTCTGTAATAGCCCGTGAGTCCCAGAAAGGCGCGTACCTCGGTCTGGGTGATGGGGGGCTGCCAGGACTGGATGGCGGCAATCTTGAGCTGCAGAGGGGCCACCAGGCCGCTTCCCACCTGGTGTCCGAGGTAGGTTACGGACCCCTGACCAATTTGGCATTTGCTGGCCTTGATCGTGAGGCCAGCTTGCTGAAGGGCCTGTAGCACTGCTCGGAGGTGGTGGAGGTGGTCGGACCAATGGTGGCTGTACACAGCGATGTCGTCTAGGTAGGCGGCGCTGAATCCTTCGAGCCCGGCCAAGACCTGGTTGACGAGCCGCTGAAATGTTGCTGGGGCATTCTTCATGCCGAAGGGCATGACCTTGAAATGATAATGGCCATCAGGAGTGGAAAATGCAGATCGCTCTTGAGCCCGGGGGGTGAGGCCGATCTGCCAGTAGCCCGCCGTCAGGTCGAAAATACTGAGGTAGCGGGCAGCTCCCATGCGGTCAATTAGCTCGTCGGCGCGGGGGATGGGGTGTGCGTCCGTTCTGGTGACCGCATTCAAGTCCCGGTAGTCGACGCAGAACCGGAGTTCCGGTGTGGTGCCGGGAGTGGCTGCTTTGGGGACCAGTACTACTGGGCTGGCCCAGGGGCTGTCTGAGGGCTCAATGACCCCGAGTGTGAGCATTTTGGTTACTTCTTCCTGGATGCAGGCCCGTACCCGATCTGGTACGCGGTAGGCCCGGTGGCGGATAGGGGGGCTGTCCCCCGTGTCCACGTCGTGCACACACCAGGAAGTGACACCTGGGGTGAGGGAAAACAGGCCGGCGAACTGCAACAGAAGGTCTCGACATTCTTGGCGTTGTTCCAGGGTGAGGGCCTCCGAGAGTCGGACCCCATCCACGGAGCCATCTTTCTCCCGAGTCCGTAGGAGGTCAGGGAGGGGTTCGGAGTCTTCTTCGGCTCCATTGTCTGTGGCCATCAGGAGGCTGAGTTCTGAACGCACAAAGTGGGGTTTCAGCCTATTAGCGTGGAGGACTCGGAGGGGGTTCCGTGAAGATTCCATGTCGATGAGATAGGTGACAGGACCCTTGCGCTCGAATACTTTGAAGGGCCCCGTCCACTTGTCTTGCAGGGCGCAGGGTTCGGTGGGGGACATCACCCATACCTGTTGTCCGGGTTCAAATTCGATGGAGGAGGCATTTTGGTCATACCACTTTTTCATGTCCTCTTGACTGGCCTCCAAGTTTGCTTTTGCCAGCTCTCTGAACTGTCGGGTCTGGTTGCGGAGGGTTAGGAGGTATTTGAAGACATCTGGAGGGTTCTTTAGAGGGGGCATTTCCCAGCCTTCCTTGACTAGACTGAGAGGCCCCCGTACGGGGTGTCCATACAATAATTCGAATGGGCTGAAGCCGAGGGACTTCTGGGGGACCTCTCGATATGCGAAGAGGAGGCACGGCAGCAGCACATCCCACTGGCGACGGAGGGGCTCTTCCAACCCCCCAATCATCCCTTTGAGCGTACGGTTGAACCGCTCAACGAGTCCGTTTCCTTGAGGGTGATAGGGGGTCGTGAATCGGTAGGTGACCCCACACTGTTGCCAGAGGGACTTCATATATTTGGAAATAAAGTTTGTGCCTCTGTCGCTGACGACTTCTCGGGGGAAGCCCACATGGGAGAAGATCCCCATCAGGGCCCGGCCGACCACCGGGGCTGTCACAGTTCGCAGGGGAACAGCCTCGGGGTAGCGGGTGGCGTGGTCCACCAGTACCAGGATGAACCGATGTCCTTGTTTAGTACGGGGGTCCAGGGGCCCCACAATGTCTATCCCGACCCTCTCGAACGGGGTGGTGACCACGGGAAATGGTTGCAGGGGGGCTTTTAGTTTGCGGCCGCTCTTTCCACTGGCTTGGCACGTGGGGCAAGATCGGCAATGCTGGAGTACATCATTCCTCATTTTGGGCCAGAAGAAGTGGGTCACTAGGCGGCTGTAGGTTTTATCCTGACCCAGGTGTCCAGCCAGGGGGACATCGTGGGCCAGGTTTAGCAATAAGTCTCTAAAACGGAGGGGCACCACTAGCACTCGGCTGGCCCCCAACTCCGCGATCCTTTGTTCACTGTATAGCAGATCATTGTCCCAGTAGATCCAATGTGTTCCGGAGGTATCCCCTGCGCTCTGGGCGAGGGCTTGTTGGCGGAGTCCCTCGAGGGAGGGACAGGTCTTTTGCTCTTGGCGAAACTGTTCCTGTGTGGGCCCCCCCTCTTGATGCCACTGGTCGAGGCCAGCGAGGTCCGGAGGTTGAGCTGGTTCTGGGGGGACGGCACGGTCGGTGTCTTCGACTGGGGCGACCGGGGGAGGAGGCGCCGGCCATTCGGGTTCCTCTTGTCGGGGATTGGCACGGGCGGCCATGGACCGGGTGGTGACGCACGCCCAGTCCGGGATGCCCAACATCCCCAGGTGTTCTCTTCGTTCTACGGCTGCCCACGGAGAGCTTTCAAGGTCATTTCCCAGGAGACAGTCTACGGGAGCATCATCTCGGACCGTTACTTTCAACATGCCGGAGACCCCTCCCCATTCGAAAGGGACGCAGGCCATCCGACACAGACTTTCCGAGTTATCGGCTGAACGGACAGGGCAGAGAATGTTTGGTATGAACTGTTCTGGGGTCACCAGGTGACAGCGGACGGCTGTTACACTGGCCCCGGTGTCACGGAGGGCTTCGGCCTGGCGTCCATTGATGCTCACCCATTGGCTGTACTTCCGGGTGTTAGCGGGTAGGGGGACCCGCGGGACCATGTCTTTCCCCCCTAAGCATGCTAAAGTCATGGCGGCTGGCTCCCATTCTTGATGCTCTTGTTCATATTCTTCCTGCTCCTCGGAGATCTGTTCTTCCCCCAGGGCAGCAGCGGCCACTTGGCGGGGTCTTGGGCTCTGGTACTGTGGGCAATTTGGGTCGTTTGCATAGTGGCCGACTCGTTGGCATCAGTGACACGTGACATTGGCTCTGTATCCCGGTCGCGCCGGGGTGCTGCCCCGGTTGGCCGGGGGGGTGGTGCTGGTCGCGGGGGCGACCGGAGCGTTGTCTCTTCCTCGCCCTTGGCCCCCTCCTCCTCCTCGGGGACGGTGCTGACTGTTGTTGTTCCGGTTCTGTTCATAGGATCCATTTCGGCCCACTCTGGTGATTTCCCACCGGTCAGCCTCGGCTGCGAGCTGCCGTGGATCAGTCAATTTGCTGTCGAGGAGGTGCTGCCGGAGCTCAATGAAGCAATTGTTTGATAGATGCTCCCACACCATGAGATTGAAGAGTTGTTCGTAAGTTGTGACATTGCTTCCTTTGATCCAGCCCTCGAAGGCTCGGCTAAAATAGTTCACGTAGTCCACCCAAGTTGTACCCGGGATGCGGGTGCAGTCTCTGAACCTCTGGCGGTACATCTCGGGTGTGAGCCCATAGCGGGTGAGGAGGGCAGCTTTCATGTGGTCATAGGAGGTCATCTGATGGTCCGGGAGCTGTAGCAGGGCATCGCGGCCCTCATTGAGGAATCTCCCCCATAGACCGGCTCCCCAGTCGCTTCGATCGATCCGGTGGGCGGTCATAGCGATTTCGTAGGCCTTGAACCATTGCTGGATGTCGTCCTCTCGGAAGTATTCTCGAACGACATCCTTGGGGATGTGTACCTTTTTCTCTGTTGCCCCTGGGACGCGGGGCTGCTCGGGCACCCCTAATTCTTTGTTCTGCTTGCGTAAGTCTATCTCCGCTAGTTTGCGCTCGTGTTCATACGCCAGCCTCTTTTCCTCGAGCTCCCTTTGTCTCTGTTTTTCCTCTCTTTCTTCTCGGAGACGCAGGTGCTCTAAGCTCAGTTTTTGTTCGGCCAATTTAAGTTCAACATCCATTTTGAGCCGGGCCATTTCTAGTTCATGTAGTCGTGTTTTTTCTCGTTCCTGGATCTCGTCTTGCGAGAGACCCGTTCTTCGCTCCTCGGGGGCCGTGGTGTTTTTTTCTACTGCTGCGATGTTTTGGTCGGTGGTCCCAACGGCCCCGGTTTCTGCCCAGGACTCTAGGGCATGCTTGAAATCGTCTTTGGTACTTAGACCGGTGGTAGGGATACCTAGTTCGATGCAGAATTGTTTTAGTTCACGATGCCTGTACTCGTCCAATTTCTCCATCTGAAATTTCTCGGTGGATCCGCTTTCTTTGGTTGTCATCGTGATTTCGTCGTGGGGTGAGCTACTCTCTGTACGATTATGCGGTGATTCGGATCGCGCCGCTGGCCACCAATGTTAGACGGACCGGGAGGGTCGGCCGAGGATAGGGGAGAGCCGTCCCCAGCGATCGTACAGACAAGTAACTTCCCCCCCCACAGACGGACACCACACCAGGATAAGGTTCAACGATACTTTATCAGCAATTCTTTAGGTACGGTAAAATGATACAAGGAGGTCTGGACTCAGGGGTCCCCTCGATTCTGGTCTCTGGATTGGGAAAAGGGTAGCGGGACAGTCTTGTTACCAATAGATGAAAATAGCTCTCAATCCTCGAGCTCGGCGTTCTAGATGATCGGGCCGCGGCGGAGCCAGCAGGTCCCGAGATGGATGAAGGAAGCGACGGTCCGCGGCGGAGCCAGCAGGTCCCGATGGAGATGGTGGTTACAAACGGTCTGCGGCCACGCCAGCAGGTCCCGACGACGATGAAGGTTACGAAGGTTGCGGCAGCGCCAGCAGGCAGGACGATGGTTCGCAAGGCAGGGCTACGGCAGCGCCAGTAGTCCGTCAAGGATGAGTTCTTCACTGCGTCTCTCGACTCCAGGATACAACTGCCTTCCTGCTCTGGAGCTGCCCCAGTTATAGGGCTGGTGCCCTTTGATGTCCGGACCCTCGCACTTGGAGGTTGGGGGGTCCGGGATGAAGGGGTCCAGACACCCAGCAGGGGGGTGGAGCCAGCGCCCGGGTAGGTTGTGGGCGAGCGGCACCTGGCGGGGGAGAGCCATCGACACCTCTTTCTCCCATTGACCTGCCAAGTAGTCCGCTCACCTCCTGGGTGGATGGTGGTGCCGGGATGTCTGAGGCCTGGCCAGGCCCAGGGTTGGGGTCGATCGGGGGCCACGCGGCCTCGTGGCGGAGTGTCCAAGATGGCGCCCAGGCTGGGCGCGCGGGCCAGTAGTGGATCGGGCCCACGAGGTCGATATGTTCAGAGGCAAGGGTCCCGGAGGGGACGGAAAACGTAAAGTGGTGGTGTGTGACACTTGGGAGGACCGGGCTCGGGCCTGGTCGGGCAGAGGGGGAGCGGCCCTTCATGTGGCCTGTCCAACAATGGTGGGCACAAATTCTTTAATAAAACGCAAATGAAACACGGGGAAAACATATACGAATCAATTCAAATGTAAACTCAAATAATCTTAACCGAGCCGACCCGATTTTATGCAGTGCATTACGTTACGGGAATGGAGGCTGAAAGCAACTCACCTGGACTTCGGTCGGCCGCGGAATAGCCAAAAAAACTTTGACGAGCAAAAAAAATAAACCCCGCCCACGGCCGCGATGACGACATCGCAGAGGCGGAGAGGGAAAAAATCTCGGGAACGCCCACGAATCTGGTCCGGCCATGACGGACAGATCTCTGTTCCAATGGCTAGCCTCCATTTATGGAGCTAGCCAATGGAAGCAGAGGCGGGACTAAGCCCCACACTGTAGGGACATAAGATGTCTCCTGGGCGGAGCTAGGAGCCCCGGCCCCAGGCGAAACCTAAAAAACCACTTCCTTACCAACGTTATACTGCAGAACTCGAAACGTTTACAAGCTGTGAAAATAAACCATGCGTCTTAGTAACACATACCTGAATACCAAAAATTATTGTGAGCCTCAAATACATGTCCAACCTCTTACCCGTATACTGCCCTTGAGTACCTCCAGTGTCCCATACGCTCTAATCGCCCACTCAAGTTTTCCTTCGAAATCTGTGAAAAGGCAGTAAAAATCGCATGTTTACTTATCCCCTCTGCTAGCCTGAAAATCTCCTCCAATACTAAATCGTAAACCCCACAAACGCTCACCGTCTCCCGTGTGCAGCTCGTATCCAGTTAGAATCCTCAATCACGTGTGTGTCTCTGCACCCACTGCCATTACGGTAACTTCCGTATTCCAATTTAAAGGAGCCGACGTATATTAGTGTTTCCTCCTGCCCGTTCAACTCAACGAAACTTTATTGATACCCTGCTCGTGGACAATTATTCTAATGCTCATGACGAGCTCAGCTCGTCATGAGGCACGGTTGAGCTGTGCTGATGACGAGCTGAGCTTGTCATAGTACAATGATAATAAAAAAAAGTCAGCACAGGAGGGTAAAACACCTAGAAGCCAAGGTGTTAACCAACAGAAGGGTTTGACCTATGAGTATGTAGTGACGGAGTCAGGAAACACCAGCGTGGTAAGTCCCCCGAAGCGGCCGCCATCAGATCCCATGCTGTGCAGACCAGCCTATGGTCGATGCAGTCCCAGGACCCGCCCCGCAGGTTGATGATGCAGCCAAGCCATCAATCAGAGTCTGCTGCTGCCGTTCCACCTGATACTGCCCTCTGCACAGCGGGGGGCTCTCTGGTCAAAAACAGAAGCAAGTCAGTGGGCCTGGTCTACGACGATTGCCCTGTACAGTGGGTCACTCAGCTTGTGGCTTCATGGCTCAGCAGGCCACAATCAGGGTACGTCAAAAGAAGTGCATGAGGCAGGGAGATGAAGAGATGAACTTCTTTATTCAAGCTTCTGATACTGCAACGTCCTATCCACAGGGCACCCATCAGCAACTGAATATGAGCACTTAGCAACATGAACAAGGCACTCTACAATCTAGAGTCACAGTAGAGAATGTTCCACATGGAAGCCATAAGCTAGTGCACAGCAGCATGTAAGGCAAATACCACACACCTTCCCCCCAAACCTAGAACATAACATGTTAACCCAGAAAAGAAAGAGGAAATTAAACGAGCAACCAAAAAACATAAAGGTAGTGGGTTGTAAAAACAAAAAAGCGTAATCTATTCAAAACATAGTTGCGTATGCTCTTCAGAGCTGTGCGTGAACTCCTGCGTAGAGGGGAGACAACCTAGGAGGAAGAGGACAGGACATTTTTATTAGAAGAGAGAAAAGGACGCCTGGGAGCACATCGACCCAAATTCCAAATGCGCCCGTCCTTGAGCTTCACCGCATTGTGAAATAGTTTGGTCACCCTGAAGGGAGAGGAGAATTTCACACCAGCAGTGTTCTGGGGAAAACGCACTGTTGGACAGGCCACGTGAGGGGCTTGCCTCCTCCCCGCATGACAGGGCCCGAGCCCCGGTCCTCCGAATGTTACCCACAGAAGCAACCCGCAACCCGTCTCAGGCGGGACTCCTGCCCCCGGACATCTCTGTGTCATGTGGTCGAATCCCTTCCAGCTCCCTCGGCCGGCCCGGCCGCCATCTTGGACACTGCACCACGAGGCCGCGTGGCCTCAGATCGACCCTAACCCTGGGCCTGGCCAGGCCCCGACATCCCGGCACCACCATCCACCCAGGAGGTGAACGGCCCACTTGGCAGGTCAAGGGGAGAAAGAAGTGTCGATGGTTCTCCCCCGCCAGGTGCCGATCGCACCCAGCTCCCCCCGGGCGCTGGCTCCACCCCCCTGCTGGGTGTCTGGACTCCCTCATCCCGGACCTCCCGACCTCCAAGTGCGAGGGTCCGGACATCAAAGGGCGCCAGACCTATAACTGGGGCAGCTCCAGAGAAGGAAGGCAGTTGTATCCTGGAGTCGAGAGACACCGCGACGAACTCATCCTTGACGGACTACTGGCGCTGCCGTAGTCCTACCTTGCGAACGATTGTCCTGCCTGCTGGCGCTGCCGCAGCCTTCTGAATCCTTCAACCTCGTCGGGACCTGCTGGCACTGCCGCGGACCGTTGTAACTACCATCTTCACCGGGACCTGCTGGCACCGCCGCGGACCGTCGTCACCTTCGATCATCTCGGGACCTGCTGGCTCCGCCGCGGCCCGATCATCTAGAACACCGAGCTCGAGGATTGTGAGCTATCCATCGTATCATCACCTCTACCAGATTGGTAACGAGACTGTCCCGCTACCCCCTTTCCCATCCAAGAGACTAAACTCGAGGGGACCCCTGAGTCCAGACCTCCTTGTACCATTCTATCGTACTTAAAGATTGCATATAAAGAACGTTAAACCTTATCTTTGTGTGGTGCCCATCTGTGGGGGGGAAGTTACTCGTCTGTACGATCGCTGGAGACGGCTCTCCCCGGAGACCTCTCCCCTTGTCCTCGGCCGACCCTCCCGGTCCGTCTAACATTGGTGGCCAGCGGCGCGATCCGAATCAATGCGTAATCGTACAGAGAGTGGCTCACCCCACGACGAAACCACAATGACAACCAAAGAAAGCGGATCCACCGAGAAATTCCAGATGGAGAAATTGGAAGAATACAGCCATCGTGAGCTGAAACAATTCTGCATTGAATTAGGCATTGCCACCACCGGTCTGAGTACTAAAGACGATTTCAAACACGCCATTGAGTCGTGGGCAGAAACCGGGGCCACCAGACCCCCGGACCAAAATGTTGCAGCATCAGAGAGGAACACCACGGCTCCCGAGGAGCGAAGAACGGGTCTCTCGCAGGAAGAGATCCAAGAGAGAGAAAAAAACAGACTTCATGAGTTAGAAATGGCCCGGCTCAAAATGGAAGGTGAACTCAAATTAGCCGAACAAAAACTGAACCTAGAACATCTGCGGCTCCGAGAAGAACGGGAAGAAAAACAGAGACAGAGAGAACTCGAAGAAAAGAGACTAGCGTATGACCACGAGCGCAAACTAGCAGAAATAGACTTACGGAAGCAGAACAAAGAACTGGGGGTGCCCGAGCAACCGCGCACCCCAGGAGCGACAGAAAAGAAAGTACACATCCCCAAGGATGTCGTTCGAGAGTATTTCCGAGATGACGACATACAACAGTGGTTCAAGGCCTACGAGATCGCCATGACCTCCCACCGGATCGATCGAAGTGACTGGGGAGCCGGTCTATGGGGGAGGTTCGTCAATGAGGGCCGCGATGCCCTGTTACAGCTCCCGGACCATCTGATGACCTCCTATGACCACATGAAGGCTGCCCTCCTCACCCGATATGGGCTCACACCCGAAATGTACCGCCAGCGGTTCCGAGACTGCACCCGGATCCCGGGTACAACTTGGGTAGAATATGTAAACTATTTCAGCCGAGCCTTCGAGGGGTGGATCAAGGGAAGCCATGTAACAACATACGAGCAACTTTTTAATCTCACTCTCCACTCCCTCTGCACTCTACACTCTTCACTCCCTCTGCACTCTCCACTCCCTCTGCACTCTCCACTCTCCACTCCCTCTGCACTCTCCACTCTCCACTCCCTCTGCACTCTCCACTCCCTCTCCACTCTCCACTCTCCACTCTGCACTCTCCACTCTCCACTCTCCACTCTGCACTCTGCACTCTCCACTCTGCACTCTGCACTCTGCGCTCTGCACTCTCCACTCTCCACTCTGCACTCTCCACTCTGCACTCTCCACTCCTTGTTTCACTCAAAAGAGGACTAGGTACACGAGCCTACAACAGGTTAATAATTAAAGGGGATCAAACAGGTTACGTCTGTTAACAGTATTAACCCGAAACACAAATTAACTCCATGTAGAATTACAGATGAATGGTGGGCACAAATTCTTTAATAAAACGCAAATGAAACACGGGGAAAACATATACGAATCAATTCAAATGTAAACTCAAATAATCTTAACCGAGCCGACCCGATTTTATGCAGTGCATTACGTTACGGGAATGGAGGCTGAAAGCAACTCACCTGGACTTCGGTCGGCCGCGGAATAGCCAAAAAAACTTTGACGAGCAAAAAAAATAAACCCCGCCCACGGCCGCGATGACGACATCGCAGAGGCGGAGAGGGAAAAAATCTCGGGAACGCCCACGAATCTGGTCCGGCCATGACGGACAGATCTCTGTTCCAATGGCTAGCCTCCATTTATGGAGCTAGCCAATGGAAGCAGAGGCGGGACTAAGCCCCACACTGTAGGGACATAAGATGTCTCCTGGGCGGAGCTAGGAGCCCCGGCCCCAGGCGAAACCTAAAAAACCACTTCCTTACCAACGTTATACTGCAGAACTCGAAACGTTTACAAGCTGTGAAAATAAACCATGCGTCTTAGTAACACATACCTGAATACCAAAAATTATTGTGAGCCTCAAATACATGTCCAACCTCTTACCCGTATACTGCCCTTGAGTACCTCCACTGTCCCATACGCTCTAATCGCCCACTCAAGTTTTCCTTCGAAATCTGTGAAAAGGCAGTAAAAATCGCATGTTTACTTATCCCCTCTGCTAGCCTGAAAATCTCCTCCAATACTAAATCGTAAACCCCACAAACGCTCACCGTCTCCCGTGTGCAGCTCGTATCCAGTTAGAATCCTCAATCACATGTGTGTCTCTGCACCCACTGCCATTACGGTAACTTCCGTATTCCAATTTAAAGGAGCCGACGTATATTAGTGTTTCCTCCTGCCCGTTCAACTCAACGAAACTTTATTGATACCCTGCTCGTGGACAATTATTCTAATGCTCATGACGAGCTCAGCTCGTCATGAGGCACGGTTGAGCTGTGCTGATGACGAGCTGAGCTTGTCATAGTACAATGATAATAAAAAAAAGTCAGCACAGGAGGGTAAAACACCTAGAAGCCAAGGTGTTAACCAACAGAAGGGTTTTCCTATGCGTATGTAGTGAAAGTATCGTATGTAAAAAGTGTTTGTAAAAAAGGAGAGCAAAATGTCTCTCATATATTCCATGGGTGTATTAATGTGAAAATATTTTACTCTATGCAGTTTTACAATGGATACACCGGTTCCTATTACGTACCAACAGTGCACTTCGTGTCAAAGTAGATAATCATCTGATGGCCATTCTCAACCCCTGTGCCATAATCCTTGATGGGGTTCCTATAAATGACACCCCCACCAAGTCAGCGCCCAGGAAGCCTCTTGGTGGGGGGCCAGAGGGTGCAGGTCGAGTGGGCCATCCTCCTTCACATTGGCCCCCCATCCACGGTGAAGCTCAGTGCAGAGTGCCCAGGAGGAGAGGGGACGTGAAATCGCCGTTGGTCAGAAAGAGTGCATCTCCCTACCGGTGTGGGGCTCCCCACGGAGTCAGGAAACACCAGCGTGGTAAGTCCCCCGAAGCGGCCGCCATCAGATCCCATGCTGTGCAGACCAGCCTATGGTCGATGCAGTCCCAGGACCCGCCCCGCAGGTTGATGATGCAGCCAAGCCATCAATCAGAGTCTGCTGCTGCCGTTCCACCTGATACTGCCCTCTGCACAGCGGGGGGCTCTCTGGTCAAAAACAGAAGCAAGTCAGTGGGCCTGGTCTACGACGATTGCTCTGTACAGTGGGTCACTCAGCTTGTGGCTTCATGGCTCAGCAGGCCACAATCAGGGTACGTCAAAAGAAGTGCATGAGGCAGGGAGATGAAGAGATGAACTTCTTTATTCAAGCTTCTGATACTGCAACGTCCTATCCACAGGGCACCCATCAGCAACTGAATATGAGCACTTAGCAACATGAACAAGGCACTCTACAATCTAGAGTCACAGTAGAGAATGTTCCACATGGAAGTCATAAGCTAGTGCACAGCAGCATGTAAGGCAAATACCACACACCTTCCCCCCAAACCTAGAACATAACATGTTAACCCAGAAAAGAAAGAGGAAATTAAACGAGCAACCAAAAAACATAAAGGTAGCGGGTTGTAAAAACAAAAAAGCGTAATCTATTCAAAACATAGTTGCGTATGCTCTTCAGAGCTGTGCGTGAACTCCTGCGTAGAGGGGAGACAACCTAGGAGGAAGAGGACAGGACATTTTTATTAGAAGAGAGAAAAGGACGCCTGGGAGCACATCGACCCAAATTCCAAATGCGCCCGTCCTTGAGCTTCACAGCATTGTGAAATAGTTTGGTCACCCTGAAGGGAGAGGAGAATTTCACACCAGCAGTGTTCTGGGGAAAACGCACTGTTGGACAGGCCACGTGAGGGGCTTGCCTCCTCCCCGCATGACAGGGCCCGAGCCCCGGTCCTCCAAATGTTACCCACAGAAGCAACCCGCAACCCGTCTCAGGCGGGACTCCTGCCCCCGGACATCTCTGTGTCATGTGGTCGAATCCCTTCCAGCTCCCTCGGCCGGCCCGGCCGCCATCTTGGACACTGCACCACGAGGCCGCGTGGCCTCAGATCGACCCTAACCCTGGGCCTGGCCAGGCCCCGACATCCCGGCACCACCATCCACCCAGGAGGTGAACGGCCCACTTGGCAGGTCAAGGGGAGAAAGAAGTGTCGATGGCTCTCCCCCGCCAGGTGCCGATCGCACCCCGCTCCCCCCGGGCGCTGGCTCCACCCCCCTGCTGGGTGTCTGGACTCCCTCATCCTGGACCTCCCGACCTCCAAGTGCGAGGGTCCGGACATCAAAGGGCGCCAGACCTATAACTGGGGCAGCTCCAGAGAAGGAAGGCAGTTGTATCCTGGAGTCGAGAGACACCGCGACGAACTCATCCTTGACGGACTACTGGCGCTGCCGTAGTCCTACCTTGCGAACGATTGTCCTGCCTGCTGGCGCTGCCGCAACCTTCTGAATCCTTCAACCTCGTCGGGACCTGCTGGCACTGCCGCGGACCGTTGTAACTACCATCTTCACCGGGACCTGCTGGCACCGCCGTGGACCGTCGTCACCTTCGATCATCTCGGGACCTGCTGGCTCCGCCGCGGCCCGATCATCTAGACCACCGAGCTCGAGGATTGTGAGCTATCCATCGTATCATCACCTCTACCAGATTGGTAACGAGACTGTCCCGCTACCCCCTTTCCCATCCAAGAGACTAAACTCGAGGGGACCCCTGAGTCCAGACCTCCTTGTACCATTCTATCGTACTTAAAGATTGCATATAAAGAACGTTAAACCTTATCTTTGTGTGGTGCCCATCTGTGGGGGGGAAGTTACTCATCTGTACGATCGCTGGAGACGGCTCTCCCCGGAGACCTCTCCCCTTGTCCTCGGCCGACCCTCCCGGTCCGTCTAACATTGGTGGCCAGCGACGCGATCCGAATCAACGCGTAATCGTACAGAGAGTGGCTCACCCCACGACGAAACCACAATGACAACCAAAGAAAGCGGATCCACCGAGAAATTCCAGATGGAGAAATTGGAAGAATGCAGCCATCGTGAGCTGAAACAATTCTGCATTGAATTAGGCATTGCCACCACCGGTCTGAGTACTAAAGACGATTTCAAACATGCCATTGAGTCGTGGGCAGAAACCGGGGCCGCCAGACCCCCGGACCAAAATGTTGCAGCATCAGAGAGGAACACCACGGCTCCCGAGGAGCGAAGAACGGGTCTCTCGCAGGAAGAGATCCAAGAGAGAGAAAAAAACAGACTTCATGAGTTAGAAATGGCCCGGCTCAAAATGGAAGGTGAACTCAAATTAGCCGAACAAAAACTGAACCTAGAACATCTGCGGCTCCGAGAAGAACGGGAAGAAAAACAGAGACAGAGAGAACTCGAAGAAAAGAGACTAGCGTATGACCACGAGCGCAAACTAGCAGAAATAGACTTACGGAAGCAGAACAAAGAACTGGGGGTGCCCGAGCAACCGCGCACCCCAGGAGCGACAGAAAAGAAAGTACACATCCCCAAGGATGTCGTTCGAGAGTATTTCCGAGATGACGACATACAACAGTGGTTCAAGGCCTACGAGATCGCCATGACCTCCCACCGGATCGATCGAAGTGACTGGGGAGCCGGTCTATGGGGGAGGTTCGTCAATGAGGGCCGCGATGCCCTGTTACAGCTCCCGGACCATCTGATGACCTCCTATGACCACATGAAGGCTGCCCTCTTCACCCGATATGGGCTCACACCCGAAATGTACCGCCAGCGGTTCCGAGACTGCACCCGGATCCCGGGTACAACTTGGGTAGAATATGTAAACTATTTCAGCCGAGCCTTCGAGGGGTGGATCAAGGGAAGCCATGTAACAACATACGAGCAACTTTTTAATCTCATGGTGTGGGAACACCTCTCTAACAACTGCTTCGTCGAGCTCAGGCAGCACCTCCTCGACAGTAAATTGACGGACCCACGGCAGCTCGCCGCCGAGGCTGACCGGTGGGAGATCACCCGAGTGGGCCGGAGCGGGCCGCACGAACAGCACCGGAACAACCATGGTCAGCACCGTCCCCGAGGAGGAGGAGGAGGCCAGGGACGAGGAAGAGACACCGCCAACACACCGCCAACACACCGCCCCCGGCCAACCGGGGCAACCCCCCAGTGCGCCCGGGGTACCGAGCCAATGTCACGTGTCACCGATGCCAGCGAGTCGGCCACTACGCAAGTGACCCGAACTGTCCACAGTACCAGACTCCGAGACCCCGCCAGGTAGCTGCCGCCGCCCTGGGGGGAGAACAGATCTCCGAAGAACAGGAGGAATGCGAGCAAGAACAACAAGAATGGGAACCGGCCGCCATGGTTCTAGCGTGCCTAGGGGGAAGAGACATGGTCCCGCGGGCTCCCCTACCCTCCAACACCAGAAAATATAGTCAGTGGGTGAACATTAATGGGCGCAGGGCCGAAGCCCTACGTGACACAGGAGCCAGTGTGACGGCCGTCCGCTGTCACCTGGTGACACCAGAACAGATCCTGCCGAACATTCTCTGCCCCGTCCGTTCGGCCGACAATTCGGAAAGTCTCTGTGGGATGGCCTGCGTCCCCTTCGAATGGGGAGGAGTCTCCGGCATGCTGAAGGTGACGGTCCGAGATGATGCCCCCGTGGACTGTCTCCTGGGGAATGATCTTGAGAGTTCCCCGTGGGCCGCCGTAGAGAGAAGAGAGCACCTGGGGATGTTGGGCCTCCCGGCTGGGCGTGCGTAACCACACGGGCCATGGCGGCCCGTACCATCCCCCGACCCGAAGAACCCGAATGGCCAGCACCTCCTCCCCCGGTCGCTCCAGTAGAAGACACCGACCCGACCGATCCCCCAGGGCCAACTCCCGAAGGGCTTGCTCAGCCCCAGGACCTTCCCAGCCTGGCTCAGTGGCGACAGGAAGGGGGGCCCACCCAGGAACAGTTCCGTCAAGAGCAGAAGACCTGTCCCTCCCTCGAGGGACTCCGCCAGCAAGCCCTCGCCCAGAGCGCAGGGGACACCTCCGGAGCCCATTGGATCTATTGGGACAACGACCTGTTGTACAGTGAACCGAGAATCGCGGAGTTAGGGGCCAGTCGAGTACTAGTGGTGCCCCTCCGCTTTAGAGACTTCTTGCTAAACTTGGCCCACGATGTCCCCCTGGCTGGACACCTGGGTCAAGACAAAACCTACAGTCGCCTGGTGACCCACTTTTTCTGGCCCAAGATGAGAAACAACGTCCTTAACCACTGCCGTTCCTGCCCCAAGTGCCAGGCCAGCGGGAAGAGCGGCCGCAAACTTAAAGCACCTCTGCAACCCTTCCCAGTTGTCACCACCCCGTTCGAGAGGGTGGGAATAGACATTGTGGGGCCCCTGGACCCCCGTACAGCACAATGACATCGGTTCATCCTGGTACTGGTGGACCACGCCACCCGCTACCCCGAGGCTGTTCCCCTGCGAACTGTGACAGCCCAGGTGGTCGGCCGGGCCTTGATGGGGATCTTCTCCCGGGTGGGCTTCCCCCGAGAAGTCGTCAGCGACCGAGGCACAAACTTTATTTCAAAATATATGAAGTCCCTCTGGCAACAGTGCGGGGTCACCTACCGATTCACGACCCCCTATCACCCTCAAGGAAACGGACTAGTTGAGCGGTTCAACCGCACGCTCAAAGGGATGATTGGGGGGTTGGAAGAGCCCCTCCGTCGCCAGTGGGACGTGCTACTGCCGTGCCTCCTCTTCGCGTATCGAGAAGTCCCCCAGAAGTCCCTCGGCTTCAGCCCGTTTGAGCTCTTATACGGACACCCTGTGCGAGGGCCCCTCAGCCTAGTCAAAGAAGGTTGGGAGATGCCCCCCCTAAAGACCCCTCCAGATGTCTTCAAGTACCTCCTGACCCTACGCAATCAGACCAGGCGATTCAGAGAAATGGCGAAAGCGAACCTTGAGGCTAGTCAGGAGGACATGAAGAAGTGGTACGATCAAAATGCCTCCTCCATCGAATTCGAACCTGGCCAACAAGTGTGGGTGATGTCCCCCACTGAACCATGTGCCTTACAGGACAAGTGGACGGGGCCCTTCAAAGTGATCGAGCGCAAGAGCCCCGTCACCTATCTCATCGATATGGAATCTGCACGGAACCCCCTCCGGGTCCTCCACGCCAATAGACTCAAACCCCACTTTGTGCGCTCGGAGCTCAGCCTCCTGATGGCTACAGACAGCGGAGCAGAAGAAGACTCCGAGCCCCTCCCTGATCTCCTAAAGACCCGGGAGAAAGATGGTTCCGTGGACGGGGTCCGACTCTCAGAAGCCCTCACCCGGAACAGCACCAAGGCTGCCGGGACCTCCTGCGGCAGTTTGCGACCCTGTTTTCCCTCACCCCAGGGGTCACCCCCTGGTGCTTGCACGACGTGGACACTGGGGACAGTCCCCCTATCCGACATCGGGCGTACCGCGTACCAGATCGGGTACGGGCCTGCATCCAAGAGGAGGTGTCCAAGATGCTCACGCTCGGAGTCATCGAGCCCTCAGACAGCCCCTGGGCCAGCCCAGTGGTACTGGTCCCCAAAGCTGCCGCCCCCGGCACCACGCCTGAGCTCCGGTTCTGCGTCGACTACCGGGGCTTGAACGCTGTCACCAGAACCGACGCCCATCCCATCCCACGAGCGGATGAACTGATCGACCGCATGGGAGCTGCCCGCTACCTCAGCATCTTCGACCTGACAGCGGGCTACTGGCAGATCGGCCTCACACCCCGGGCTCGAGAACGATCTGCCTTTTCCACCCCTGATGGCCACTACCACTTCAAGGTCATGTCATTTGGCATGAAGAATGCCCCAGCTACTTTTCAGCGACTGGTGAACCAGGTCTTGGCAGGACTCGAGGAATTCAGCGCCGCCTACCTGGACGATATCGCTGTGTACAGCCGCCACTGGTCCGACCACCTCCACCACCTCCGAGAGGTCCTGCTGGCCCTCCAACGGGCTGGCCTCACGATCAAGGCCAGCAAATGCCAAATCGGTCAGGGGTCCGTGACCTATCTCGGACACCAGGTGGGAAGCGGTCTGGTAGCCCCTCTTCAACTCAAGATCGCTGCCATCCAGTCCTGGCAGCCCCCCATCACGCAGACCGAGGTCCGCGCCTTCTTGGGGCTCACAGGCTACTACCGGCGGTTCGTGAGGGACTATGGCAGCATTGTGGGGCCCCTCACGGAACTCACATCCAAAAACCACCCAAAGAAGGTCAACTGGACCCCAGACTGTCAAGCGGCCTTCGAGAAGCTGAAGGCCGCCATGTGCATTGCCCCTGTGCTCCAGGCCCCCGACTACAGTCGGGAGTTCATCGTCCAAACGGATGCCTCCGACCATGGCATTGGGGCAGTCCTCTCCCAGTTGAACCCCGAAGGACTTGACCAACCAGTGGCCTTCATCAGCAGACGTCTCCTGGCCCGAGAACAACACTGGAGCACCATCGAGAGGGAGGCCTTCGCAGTGGTGTGGGCCCTCAAAAAGCTCCGGCCTTACCTCTTCGGTACCCACTTCCGGGTGCAGACAGATCATCGGCACCTGCAGTGGCTAATGCAGATGCGGGGGAAAACCCAAAACTATTACGTTGGTCCATCTCCCTGCAGGGGATGGACTTCACTGTGGAACATCGACCTGGCCAAGACCACGCCAACGCAGATGGCCTGTCTCGCTTTTTCCGCCTCGACGAGGAGAGTCCCCAAGAGGATGGGTGACTCTCCCCGCCTTCAGCTGGGGGGGACGCATGTTGGACAGGCCACGTGAGGGGCTTGCCTCCTCCCCGCATGACAGGGCCCGAGCCCCGGTCCTCCAAATGTTACCCACAGAAGCAACCCGCAACCCGTCTCAGGCGGGACTCCTGCCCCCGGACATCTCTGTGTCATGTGGTCGAATCCCTTCCAGCTCCCTCGGCCGGCCCGGCCGCCATCTTGGACACTGCACCACGAGGCCGCGTGGCCTCAGATCGACCCTAACCCTGGGCCTGGCCAGGCCCCGACATCCCGGCACCACCATCCACCCAGGAGGTGAACGGCCCACTTGGCAGGTCAAGGGGAGAAAGAAGTGTCGATGGCTCTCCCCCGCCAGGTGCCGATCGCACCCAGCTCCCCCCGGGCGCTGGCTCCACCCCCCTGCTGGGTGTCTGGACTCCCTCATCCCGGACCTCCCGACGTCCAAGTGCGAGGGTCCGGACATCAAAGGGCGCCAGACCTATAACTGGGGCAGCTCCAGAGCAGGAAGGCAGTTGTATCCTGGAGTCGAGAGACACCGCGACGAACTCATCCTTGACGGACTACTGGCGCTGCCGTAGTCCTACCTTGCGAACGATTGTCCTGCCTGCTGGCACTGCCGCAACCTTCTGAATCCTTCAACCTCGTCGGGACCTGCTGGCACTGCCGCGGACCATTGTAACTACCGTCTTCACCGGGACCTGCTGGCACCGCCGCGGACCGTCGTCACCTTCGATCATCTCGGGACCTGCTGGCTCCGCCGCGGCCCGATCATCTAGAACACCGAGCTCGAGGATTGTGAGCTATCCATCGTATCATCACCTCTACCAGATTGGTAACGAGACTGTCCCGCTACCCCCTTTCCCATCCAAGAGACTAAACTCGAGGGGACCCCTGAGTCCAGACCTCCTTGTACCATTCTATCGTACTTAAAGATTGCATATAAAGAACGTTAAACCTTATCTTTGTGTGGTGCCCATCTGTGGGGGGGAAGTTACTCGTCTGTACGATCGCTGGAGACGGCTCTCCCCGGAGACCTCTCCACTTGTCCTCGGCCGACCCTCCCGGTCCGTCTAACACGCACCTTATCATGGTCACCCACAGATACTGAAGTGTGAGAGGCAGCATGCCTGACATCGAAGTTGGCCTTTCTCTTGGCAGATTTGAGATCTTGTAAAGCCTGCCACTGAGGATCCTTAAGAACCTCAACGTCAGCACCTTTCCCTCTCATCCAACTCTGGAACATATAAGTGTTGGGGGTGCGGCCCCTAAACAACTCAGAGGGGACTTTTTCAGTGGTGTAGTGGGGAGTCAAACGGTAAACCATGACTCTCTCTAGTATTACAGATCTCCAGTCATTGTCTTGTTGTTTGGCAGGGAGATGAAGTGATTTACCATTGCACTCAGGGTGGTAGAGGGAACGCTTGTGCTCCATCCCTTTTCTGGCCAAAAACTCTTCCATTATCCTCGACACCAGCTGAACACCATTATCAGTGAGAAGTGATTCTGGAGGCCCTCCCAGCAGAAAATATCTTCCAAGAATTTGATAACATCCCTGGTCTCTATATTCTGTGTCACTTTGACTTCAGGACAACTTGAGTACATGTCAATTAAGACAAGAACATAGGATTGTCCCCAAGAGGTCCAAGGCTACATGTTGCTAACACTGTGTGGGAGCATCTTGTATGACCATAGGCTGTACCCTAGTCTTACAAACTTTGTCACAGGAGTTGCACTCTGTGCAGTCTCTCAACATTCGTTCCACCAGGATATCAATGCCCGGCCACCAGAAATGCAAACAAACTCTTTTTTTTGTTTTCGAGATGCTCTGGTGCCCCTGGTGAGCCAAATGAACAATTTTCGCTCTAAGAGGTAGTGGAGGAACCAAACGTGTGCCCCCCCAAGTAAATCGCTATCCATGGAAAGCTCATCATGGACATTCCAGAATTCCCGGACATTTTCACTCAGGGACTTGATACCTATCCAACCTTCAGACACCAATCTGCACACCTCTTATATGCCAATATCACTCTTCATCGCGTCTTTCCATTCAGACTCAGAAACTACGCCTTCAACTATCTTGCGTACCTTGAATTCATCAATTTCCCAAGAATCTTCGTCAAGCGGGGCTTTCCCACCCTATTTTAGCACTAAACGAGAGAGACAGTCGGCAACCTGGTTATCCGCCCTAAAGGTGTATTTTACAACAAATCTTGCAGGGCAATCACCCATTTACAAATTCTAGAGGAAACAGCGCCTAGAGTCTTTTTACAGAACAGATCCTTTAAAGGTTTATGATCTGAATGTACAACAAACAAGCTACCCCAGATAAACTTCTTTAATTTCTTGACGGCCCAGAGTGCTTCCTTCTCGATGACGGAATATTGGAATTCTGGACCAACAAGAGCTCTTGAGAAAAACATAATGGTGACTTCCTTGCTATCCCTTTCTTACTTGAGAACAGCGCCTAACACCTTAGAACTGGTATCAGTGACCAGGATAGAGCTTAAGGCAGTGTCAAAGCTCTGAAGGGAGGGTGCGGAACTCAGGGCCTTCTTGGCATCCTCAAATTCTAATTGGCACTGAGGAGACCAAGAGAACTTCACACCTTTCTTCAAGAAGGAACGCAAGGTGAATGTGCGGCAAGGAAACCGGGGAACAAATTTGTTGTAGTACTCCGCCATCCCTAAAAAGGTGTCCAATTCATCTCTAGACTGCAGAATGAGAAGATCCTTAATGCTCCTCACCAGATAATCCCTAGGCCTGACTCACACCCAGTTAGGCAGTGACACAGGTAATCAATTTCAGAGAGGTTGAACCTGCATTTGTTCTCACGCAAAGTCAAACCTTCGCACAGAAGCGTTTGAGAATGGACTTCAGTCTTACATCATGCTCTTGTTGAGACAAACCAATAACTAAGACGTTGTCTTGGTATTTTTTTACCCCTTCCACACCATTCAACACATCTTCCATGACCCTTTGGAATACGGAGGCTGCAAAGTTCAAGCCAAAGGGAAGGCAAGTGAACTTGTAAGTCCCAAAAGGGGTGATGAAGGCAGTCAAATCTATGGACTCATCATCAATTTTAACTTGATGGTAGGCCGATCTGAAATCTAGGGTAGAGAAAATGCGCGCATCTCTCAATTGGGACAACATCTCATTGATGTTAGGGAGAGGGTACCTGTCAGCGGCAACTGTACAGTTGAGAGCACGAAGGTCCACATACAAACGTACCTCACCGGAGGGTTTGCGTGCAAAAACGACTGGAGCTAAGCATTCACTAGCCTCCGTCTCAACAATGATCCCTTCCTTCTTCTATTTTTTGAGCTCAGAGTGCATAGACTCCCTCATAGCCAAAGGTAGGCTGCGAACCTTACATGTCACAGGAACAGCTTCAGGTTTTAGTGTAATTATGTGGGTGTAACTCAAGAGGCAACCCAACTTCTCGCTGAAGACTTCATTAAAATCAGCACTTAAGGAACAGCTTGGCACAATTATACTCGGAACAACACTTGACCTCATTTGAAAAAACGTTCTAAGGAACTGGGAGTGGAGAGATGTCTCTGAGGACAATGCAGGGATCACCACCAGGAATCAATGAGACACCCAGATCAGCCTGGTGAAACCAGCTAATTATGATATCACCTCTACAGGAGATGTATATATTCCCAGCAGTTAGTCTCCCTCTATATTCAATATCCCCTATGAAATAGCCGAACAATTATATGGGTTTGCCACCACAAGCTAGGGGCTTGATGTCAGGTTTGTAAACTTTCACTCTCCCATGCAGCTTTTTGTAAATGTAAATGTAAATGTAAATGTATTGGCATTTATATAGCGCACTACTTACCCGTAGGGTCCCAAGGCGCTTCGACCGCTGCGAAACCCTTCCTGGCTTCCCTGAGAGATGGTCCCTTAATGGGTATCTCCAGGGTGAGACCAGGCATCCCCGGCGGTCTGGTGGGGCCGTTAGTGAAGATGAGGCAAGCTAATGCCCAGAGTTGCCGAGTGTGATCGCTGATCAGAGTGGGCACCGAGGCGAGAGAATTATCGAGTCCGCTGACCCTGGTCCAGAAACCTGCCGCGCCGGGAATCGAACCCTGGTCCCGGGCCGTCCTCTGCTCTCGGGTCTGCCGCCTCTAACCAGTGAGCCACACTACTTCACAAAGAAGTCCTTGGGTATACGAGAGATCTTTGCCCCTGAGTCAAAAAGCATTTTAATATTGCAATCATTCACCTGTACCACATCGACAGGCCCATTATCCTTTTTGTGACCATCAAGTATTAAAACCTCCCCCCAGTGTAACTTATAGTCAGTCACTTCCATTCTAAAATGAAACTTCCTTGAACCTCTTGCTCTACAAGCCTTGGCTAAATGACCAATCTTCCCACAATTGAGACACTTAGAGGAGAGAGCAGGGCACGACTTGTCAATACTTTATGAATATATATTGTCTGTACATTGCTTTTATGAATCTGTCTTGCATTTTGTGAATACCTACTGTATTTGTGTCTGCACTGTTTATAAACATATGCTCCATATATCATTTTCTGTATAGATTAGGGACTTTGTGTGTTTTACTGGTGCTACCCCGTCCCTTCTCTAACAATTAGGGTACCTCCCTCTTGTTATTAGTCTTATGCTGTATGATGGCATTTCTTTTTAACACTGGGGGGGTTTTGTCCTACGGGTCCTGGCTGGACAATTAATCATTATAACAAAAATGGAGTTGCCAGGGCTCGAATTTCATGCAAAGCTGCTCTTTATTTAGCAGTTCTGGGCCTCCGTTTCATAGATTGCGAAGGCTCTTGTATTAATTCATACAATACTGTACATTTCAACTCATTTGCATTATTCACAAACGTCAGAGGTTTTCACCGACCTTAACAATTAAAATAGTTGATACAAACAACAATCTTGTAAATGATACTCAATGCAAACATAAATGATAGCATTCAATAACTGTTAGACAAGTGGATTACATCAATTGTGGTGATAAAACAACTCAATATGGTACACCTGTACCTATTTCTGTGCAAATCATAATGTACCAAATGAATGTGATGGAACACAATGGGCCTTTCGGTTTTCTCAGTTCCTGAGTTATTTTAAATTGCCCTATTTGTGATTGGGGATTTTTATTAATCCTGTAATCTCCAAGGTGTAGGCTCCCTTGGGACAGCCGAACAGCCGACGTGTTTCCAAACCCTTGTTCTGTTACCAGGGTTCATCCTCAGGGCTGAGCTGTGTACCTATGGTGTAAAAATTTGGGGAATGTTTAACTTCTCCTATTCTCTGAATTGTTAGACTCATAAACATTTCTGGAAAAAGAAGAGGAAGGGACTTTACCTCATTCTTCAAAAGCGTTCTCTCTCTGTCACTTTCTTACAAGGGGCATCTTTGTATCCTCCAATCTGGCCTGGGTAATGAATCAGAGGATGGCTTACTGTTAACTGTTCTCACCGCTTGTGTGAATTTAATACTAAACAATACATGGCATCAATCGTTTTAGTATTAAGGGGGTGCTAGCACTTACTTCACTGAAGATGAATGATTCTCTAAGGTTGCATTGGATTTGTGAATCTTAACGGGTCGCTAGTACTGGGTGCTGTGAAATATAAAAAAAAAACATTCAGTCAAAAAACTCAGTCTGGGTGCATATTCGATTTTGTTTCCCTGCAGCGTTAGCACTTACTTAGAGGCAGGAGGGATGTTTTTTGCACATGCGGTGTTGCTTCGCTGTATTTACTTTGACTTGGCGGGGGTCCCTGAAATATTAAAGTGTGTGGTTTGTTATATTTTCATGGGGTCACTCGGGTCAGCGTTTGCGGCTTTTATAAACCTTTCTTACCTCCTTTTACTCTGAACTGGTTCGCATTAGCTTGCGTTTCAATTACCGCTAGTCGACGAATGGTTTTCAAACGGTCCCCCGGAACTGGTTTGAACCTTATATATACTGCTGTGTATAGTGGGACTTGTAGTCTCTGATGACTTTCAAGTTTTTCGCCAGTTGGTGGCTGCAATACGGGGTTTAGTTATGATGTGAGTATTAGTTATATTTTGGATAAATGCTGGCACTTATTTACGTGGCGGTGGTGGGGGGGGCAGGGGGCTCAGTAGTTAGATCGTTGCAGTTCGGACATTTCATTCATTCCATCCATCACACAGTTAAACTTGAGAATTAAGTATGCCTCTTTCTTTAACAGCATGGCATCTGCATTTCCTCCACGGGGGGGGAACTTTTATTGCAGATAGGACGGTCCATTTAAAGTCTTTCTCAGTGTGTTTGTACTCTGTAAAATATTCTACCATGGGCGCTGTCAACACCTTATGTCTGATTCTGGATTGGTGTTGCGCCACTCGCTGATTTACTCGTTGAGTATTTTTTCCCAATGTACAGTTTGGGACAGGGACAAATGATTGCGTATATTACGTTGCTCGTTTTGCAATTCGTGAATTCTTTATGGAACCATTTCACTGAGTTAAACTCAAACTCCTCCCCTTCTATTGTGTTGGCACAAGACACACAGGCGCCACATTTATGATGGCCTTTCACTGGTTGGAGCTTCCATAAAGTGCGTAAATCCGATTTGGCCTGGCTTATTCCCAAGTCTGCTCTCACTACATATTGTGCAATGCTTTTATTTTTCTTTAGTGAGAACAGTGGTTTTTCCATTGGAACTTCTGAGTTGGAAATTAAGTGCCAATTTTTTAGAATGATTGTCTTTAGTTTGTTCGTGTATGGCCCGAATGTAGTTACACAGACTGGCCTCTCTATTGGCTTGGTTTCTTTTTTCTTGAGTAGTTCTTATCGTGGAGTATGCCAGGCCCGTGTGATTGCATGTTTTAGCAATTTACTGGGGTACCCTCTCTTACTCAGTTGGTCACTTAGTATTTGGGAGTGTGCTGAAAAGTCTTCTTTCCGAGAACAGTTTCTTCTTATTCTCAACATTTGGCCATATGGGAGGTTGGCTTTTAAACTTTTGGGATGGTAGCTTCCATAATGAAGCATGGTGTTTTTGTCCGTTATCTTCCGGTGTAGAGTAGTGGTCAATTTTCTGTCTTGTGGGAAAACTACTACATCTAAAAAGGTAAGAGATGTTGTACTGGATGTCATTGTGAATTTTAATGTCAGGATTTCTGGTGTTCAGCCACTGATGGAATTGGGCAAGCATTTCTTCAGACCCATTCCATTGGCACCAGATATCATCTATGTAGCGATACCATGTTGTTATGTTTGGTCTATATGGATTGTTCCGGTAGATGAAGCGCTCCTCATACAGGGCCATGAAGAGGACAGCCATTTCTGGGGCATAAGGACACCCCATGGCGGTCCCCTTCACCTGCACGTAGAACGCGTCCATGAACCTGAAATAATTTCTTTTGAGGGCTATCCTCGCCAAGTCAAGTATGAAATCAGTGGGGACTCTTTGTGGTCTGGGTCGTGTTTCTAAGAAGTATTCCATTGCTTCCAATCCTTCCTCTTGCGGGATTTGGGTATATAGGGAAGTGACATCAAAGGATACCATGAGATCGTGACTGTCGTCAAATGGGACATTTTCAACTCTGTTGATAAAATCCATGGTATCTTTAAGATATGATGCTACTCCTGGCATGAATGGTTTTAAAAAAATGTCCACATATTTGGCCAGTGGTTCTAATATTGAGTCACACCCGGAGACGATGGGTCGTCCCGGTGGCTCTGTCAAGTTTTTATGTATTTTCGGTAGAAAATAAATCACTGGAATACAGGGGCTTTTTTTGTCTAGATATTCAAACTCTTTTGTTCCTAGTATTCCTTTGTCAAGTCCCTCTTTTAGTTTGATCTGAATTTCTGCCTTTATTTGTGGAGTTGGATCTTCTTTTAGTTCTCTATACCACTCTGTGTTTTTTATTTGACTGTTGGCTTCTGCAATGTACTTATCTCTGGCCCAAACCACTAAGGCGCCCCCCTTGTCTGCGGGTTTGACAACTATCGTTTCATCTTTACGAAGATTGTTTAGTGCTGTTTGTTGTTCTCTGGTGATGTTTCTCTTCAGAAACATCTTTTGTTTACCTAACTGTGTGATGGAGGAAAGAACTATCTGTTCGAAGGCTATTATTTCCTTAGGTATTGCATATGTTGGAGGAATGAATGTGGACTTGTTGGAGAGATTCGAGGGCTCTTTTGCTCTAGTGTCTTCTTTGTTGTGAAAAAATGCCTTCAATCTTAATTTGCGGCAAAATTTCAAGGCTTCAATTTTCAAATTAGTTAAATCTGTGTTGGTTGTTGGCACGAATTTCAGGCCTAATTCCAAGACAGATTTTTCATGTGAGGTTAGTTGTTTGTTTGATAAATTTACAATGGAAGTTGGATTTAGGTCTTGTACTGAGTTCTTCGTGTTCTCATTTCCCATGGTTGAGGCTGTGGTTTGAATCTGACTCTGACTCTGCCTTCGCCCTTCTCTAAAAAAGGATTGTTACGTTTAGATGGGCCCTCTCTTGGGTCTGTGTCGCTCGCCGACTCTGATGATGAACTCTCTGAGAACGTTACAAATCTGTTTTTGGACCTCCCTTGGTATTGGGTTAGAACTCGTCTAGATTCGATTTGTGTATAGTAGTCTTCTTTTAGGTAGGGATAAACTGTCTCTATTTTGAAAGACTTGACGTCTTTATCGAATTTATTAGACCTGAAGTTAATGGTGTTGTCCCTGAAAGTCGCGATTTCTTTATCAATTTTTTCTAGTAACGCTTTTGCTTCAGTCACCGTGTGGTTATCTTCAATGGCTTTGATTAGAGCCTCGATTTCCTCCTGCTCTTTTTGACATATTCTTTTAGCCGTTTCTACTGTATGGACCATAAGGTCTCTACTGTATTTTGTTGCTATGTAGCTAAAACCCCTTTTATATACTGGGTCCTCTGTGAACACCACCGGTATGTTCTTGACTTGTAGGCCCCAAGGAATGGTGCCTGATTTTAAGTGTTCAAATAAGAAATGCCCATGTAATTCTGTGCGTATGTGTTTCTTATTGAGTCTAAGGAGTTTGTCACTTTCGTTTTGTTGCTGTGCGTTCGAACTAAGTTTGATTGAGGAGAAAGGAGAAGGTCCCGAAATCAAATTTTTAATATGGTCTTCAGTAAAGGAGAGTGTTTCCTCCTCTGACATAGTTAAACAGGTTATGATGGCATTTCGACATGTTTGATCATGTACTTTATGATATTCAAACTCAATCATGCTGCTGCCACCAAACATCCGAAGTACCTCTCGGACATGACATGGCTGTCCTAGCACTTTTTTTTCTTCCATCCGCCATAGCCCATAAATGAATGCTACATGAAACTCTTGTCCTATTCAATGTCTGCGGTTACCTGAGTGCATCTCATAGTTGTTTCTGCACTCTTGCTTTTTGATCTTGCCTGGCATTAGTAGTGCCCATGCACTACTCTCGCCATGCGGTGGCTTCTTGGAATCAATACGGTTCCAGAAGTTCGCTTTGTGCTCTGCCCATGTTTTCCATTGGTGCACGTCATTTTGCGTCACCAATTATGCAAAACAGGGTGTTATGATTATCCTGGAGGATTTTTAGCCCCTCCTGGTTACCACCCTGTCCACTTTTTCCCAGCCCACGTGGACTGGATCATTTACAGGCGGCATGACACAGTCTCCTTCATTAGTCAACACGCACTATTTCTTTTCACAATGCCGACAGCTGTTTGGAAAATGTGCCTCGGGTGGGCTCTCTACCTCGTCTTCAGACTCCAGGTGAAGAGTTTGTTCATGCTAATTCCATTCTTCTGCTGCTACTTGTTGGACAGGCCACATGACGGGCCGCTCTCCCCCGGCTCGACCAGGCCCGAGCCAGTCACGCAAGCACCACACACCACCATTGCACGTCCTACGTCCCCTCAGGGACACCTGCCCTCGAGCATGATAACCTCGTGGGTCCGATCCACTGCCGACCCATGCGCCCAGCCGGGGCCGCCATCTTGGACACTTCGCCACGAGGCAGCCTGGCCCCCGATCGACCTCAACCCTGGGCCTAGCCCGGCCTCAGACATTCCGGCACCACCCTCCACCCAGGAGGTGAGCGAGCTACTTGGCCAGTCAATGGGAGGAAGAGGTGTCGATGGTTCTCCCCCGGCCAGTGCCGCTCGCCCATCGCCTCCCCGGGCGCTGGCTCCACCCCCCTGCTGGGTGTCTGGACTCCCTCATCCCGGACCTCCCGACCTCCAAGTGCGAGGGTCCGGACATCAAAGCACGCCAGCCCTATAACTGGGGCAGCTCCAGAGCAGGAAGGCAGTTGTATCTTGGAGTCGAGAGACGAAAGAAGAACTCATCCTGGACGGACTACTGGCGCTGCCGTAGCTCTGTCCTGCGCACCATCATCCTGCCTGTTGGCGCTGCCACAGCCGTCGTAACCTTCATCCTTCATCGTCGTCCGGATCTGCTGGCGAGGCCGCGGACCGTTGTAACCGTCATCTGCATCGGGACCTGCTTGGCTTCTCCACGGCCCGTCGACCATCCTTCATCCATCTCGGGACCTGCTTGGCTCCTCCACGGCCCGATCAGCAAACCCGCCGAGCTCGAGGATTGAGAGCTATTGAACTCATTGGTAACTAAGACTGTCCCGCTACCCTTTTCCTCAACCAGAGATCAGAACCGAGGGGACCCCTGAGTCCAGACCTCCTTGTATCATATTGACGTAACCTAAGAATTGCATATAAAGTCTCGTTAACCTTCAATCTTGTGTGGTGTCCGTCTGTGGGGGGGAAGTTACTTATCTGTACAGTCGTTGGAGACGGCTCTCCCTGGAGACCTCTCCCCGTAACCTCGGCCGACCCTCCCGGTCCGTCTAACATTGGTGGCCAGCGGCGCGATCCGAATCACCGCATAACGTACAGAGAGTAGCTCACCCCACAACGAACAACAATGTCGACTAAAGAGAGCGGAGCAACTGAGAAGTTCCAAATGGAAAAACTAGAGGAATACAGCCATCGTGAACTAAAGCAGTTCTGCATCGAACTAGGTATCGCTACCACCGGACTAAGCACCAAGGACGATTTTAAGCATGCCCTAGAATCTTGGGCAGAAACCGGGGATGTCGAAACCCCTGAGCAAAGCACCGCGAAAAAGACCAACACGGCCCCTGAAGAGCAAAGAACGGGTCTCTCGCAAGACGAGATCCAAGAAAGAGAAAAAGCCCGACTACACGAACTCGAAATGGCCCGACTCAAGATGGACGTAGAACTCAAATTGGCCGAGCAAAAAATAAACTTAGAGCACCTTCGCCTCCGAGAAGAAAGAGAGGAGAAACAGAGGCAAAGGGAGCTCGAGGAAAAAAAACTAACGTACGAGCACGAGCGGAACCTAGCCGAGATCAACCTGCGCAAACAGAATAAAGAATTAGGGGTGCCCGACAGACCGTCCACCCCAGGGACCACGGACAAAAAAGTGCACATCCCCAAGGATGTGGTCCGAGAATATTTTCGAGAAGACGACATCCAGCAATGGTTTAAGGCATATGAAATCGCGATGACTGCGCACCGGATCGATAGAGCCGACTGGGGAGCCGGCCTATGGGGCAAATTCCTCAATGAGGGCCGCGATACTCTGTTACAGCTCCCAGACCACCAGATGACCTCCTACGACCATATGAAAGCGGCCCTCCTCACTCGCTATGGCCTCACGCCCGAGATGTACCGTCAGAGGTTCCGAGACTGCACACGCATTCCAGGTACAACTTGGGTGGACTATGTAACGTACTTTAGCCGAGCCTTCGAAGGCTGGATCAGAGGGAACAACGTCACGACCTACGAGCAGTTGTTCAATCTGATGGTATGGGAGCATCTGTCCAACAATTGCTTCATTGAACTACGCCAACACCTCCTCGACAGCAAGCTAACCGATCCCCGGCAGCTCGCAGCTGAAGCTGACCGGTGGGAGATCACCCGAGTGGGCCGGAATGGGTCCTACGAGCAGAACAGGAACAACAATGGTCACTACCGACCCAGAGGAGGAGGAGGGGGCCAAGGACGAGGAAGAGACCATACTCCGGCCGCCCCCGCTACCAGCACCACCCCCCCGGCCAACCGGGGCAGCACCCCGGCGCGACCGGGATACAGAGCCAATGTTACATGTCACCGATGCCAACGAGTCGGCCACTATGCAAACGACCCAAGCTGCCCGCAGTATCAGAGTCCAAGACCCCGCCAGGTGGCCGCCGCGGCACTAGGGGAAGAACAGATCTCCGAGGAACAAGAAACAGGCGAGCAAGAGTATCAAGAGTGGGAGCCAGCCGCCATGACTCTCGC
The DNA here is from genome assembly GCF_964263255.1 of Lissotriton vulgaris. Lineage (NCBI taxonomy): Eukaryota > Metazoa > Chordata > Amphibia > Caudata > Salamandridae > Lissotriton > Lissotriton vulgaris. The sequence continues at coordinate 1,608,319,562 of NC_141693.1, read as the reverse complement.
GTGCTTAGGGGGAAGAGACATGGTCCCGCGGGTCCCCCTACCCGCTAACACCCAGAAGTACAGCCAATGGGTGAGCATCAATGGACAGCGGGCCGAAGCCCTTCGAGACACCGGGGCTAGTGTGACAGCCGTCCGCTGCCACCTGGTGACCCCAGGACAATATCTACCGAACATTCTCTGCCCTGTGCGATCAGCCGACAACTCGGAGAGTCTGTGTCGGATGGCCTGCGTCCCCTTTGAGTGGGGAGGGGTCTCCGGCATGTTGAAAGTAACGGTCCGAGACGACGCCCCCGTGGACTGCCTCCTCGGAAATGACCTGGAAAGCTCCCCGTGGGCAGCCGTGGAGCGAAAAGAACACTTGGGGATGTTGGGCGTCCCAGACTGGGCGTGTGTCACCACCCGGTCCATGGCCGCCCGTGCCAACCATCACCCGGAAGAACCAGAATGGCCGGCGCCTCCGCCTCCGGTCGCCCCCGCCGAGACCCCCGACCAGGACATCCCCCTCGAACCTGCTCAACCTTCCGACCTTGCTAATCTTGACCAGTGGGCTCAAGAAGGGGGACCCACACAAGAACAATTTCGTCAGGAGCAGAAGACCTGTCCCTCCCTTGAGGGACTCCGACAACAAGCGCTCGCCCAAAGCGCAGGGGATACCTCCGGAACTCATTGGGTCTACTGGGACAATGACCTATTGTACAGCGAGCAACGAATCGCCGAGCTGGGGGCCAACCGAGTACTAGTGGTGCCCCTCCGCTTCAGAGACTTCCTGCTAAATCTGGCCCACGATGTCCCCCTGGCAGGGCACCTGGGACAAGATAAAACCTACAGCCGCCTAGTGACCCACTTCTTCTGGCCAAAAATGAGAAACGATGTGCACCAGCATTGCCGATCTTGCCCCACGTGCCAAGCTAGTGGGAAGAGCGGCCGCAAGTTAAAGGCCCCCCTGCAACCCTTTCCCGTAGTCACGACCCCATTTGAGAGGGTCGGAATAGACATTGTGGGACCCCTAGACCCGCGTACAAGACAAGGCCATCGTTTCATCCTAGTACTAGTGGACCACGCCACCCGCTACCCTGAGGCTATTCCTCTCCGGACCGTGACAGCCCCAGTGGTCGGCAGGGCCCTGATGGGGATCTTCTCCCGTGTGGGGTTCCCCCGAGAAGTCGTCAGTGACAGAGGCACGAACTTTATTTCCAAATATATGAAGTCCCTCTGGCAACAGTGTGGGGTCACCTACCGCTTCACGACCCCCTATCACCCCCAAGGAAACGGACTTGTTGAGCGGTTCAATCGCACACTAAAAGGGATGATCGGGGGATTGGAAGAACCCCTCCGTCGCCAGTGGGACGTGCTGCTGCCGTGCCTCCTCTTCGCCTACCGGGAGGTCCCACAGAAGTCCCTAGGCTTCAGCCCATTCGAGCTGCTCTATGGGCACCCAGTACGGGGACCACTCAGCCTGATCAAAGAAGGCTGGGAGATGCCTCCGGCCAAGAGTCCTCCAGATGTCTTCCGGTACCTCCTCACCCTCCGCAACCAGTCTCAGAGGTTCAGAGACCTAGCAAAAGCCAACCTAGAGGCCAGTCAAGAGGACATGAAGAAATGGTATGACCAGAACGCCTCATCTATTGAATTCGAGCCGGGGCAACAGGTCTGGGTAATGTCCCCCACAGAACCGTGCGCTCTCCAAGACAAATGGACGGGACCCTTCAAGGTAATCGAGCGCAAGGGTCCTGCCACCTATCTGATCGATATGGAGTCCGCCCGGAATCCGCTCCGAGTCCTCCACACCAACAGACTGAAACCCCACTTTGCACGAACAGAACTCAGCCTCTTGATGGCCACAGACAACGGGGTTGAGGACGACTCCGAGCCTCTCCCTGACCTCTTGCGGACCCAGGAGCAAGACGGCTCCGTGGATGGGGTCCGACTCTCGGAGACCCTCACCCAGGAACAACGCCAAGAGTGCCAAGCCCTCCTATCACGATTTGCCAGCCTGTTCTCCCTCACCCCAGGTGTCACTTCCTGGTGTGTGCACGATGTGGACACCGGAGACAGCCCTCCTATCCGCCACCGGGCCTACCGCGTACCTGATCGGGTACGGGCCTGCATCCAGGCGGAAGTAGCCAAGATGCTCACGCTCGGGGTCATCGAGCCCTCCGACAGTCCATGGGCCAGCCCGGTCGTACTGGTCCCCAAAGCAGCCGCCCCCGGAACCACACCCGAACTCCGGTTCTGTGTCGACTACCGGGGCCTGAATGAAGTCACCAGAACGGACGCACACCCCATCCCCCGGGCAGATGAACTGGTCGACCGAATGGGCGCTGCCCGCTACCTCAGCATCTTCGACCTAACGGCGGGCTATTGGCAGATCGGCCTCACACCCCGAGCACAAGAACGTTCTGCCTTCTCCACCCCCGATGGCCACTATCATTTCACGGTCATGCCCTTCGGCATGAAAAATGCCCCAGCGACTTTCCAACGGCTCGTCAATCAGGTCCTGGCGGGGCTCGAAGAGTTCAGCGCCGCCTACCTGGACGACATCGCTGTGTACAGCCACCATTGGACCGAGCACCTCCACCACCTCCAAGCAGTGTTGCAAGCCCTTCAGCGAGCTGGCCTCACGATCAAGGCCAGCAAATGTCAAATTGGACAAGGGTCGGTGACCTACCTCGGACACCAGGTGGGAAGCGGTCTAGTGGCCCCTCTACAACTGAAAATTGCCGCCATCCAGAACTGGCAACCCCCTATCACTCAAACTGAAATACGAGCCTTCCTGGGCCTCACGGGCTACTACCGAAGGTTCGTGAAAGACTATGGTACCATCGTGGGGCCTCTCACCGAACTCACGTCAAAAAATCAGCCCAAGAAGGTGAACTGGACCCCAGAGTGTCAAGCGGCATTCGAACAGCTAAAGGCCGCCATGTGTTCCGCTCCTGTGCTCCAGGCCCCAGACTACAGCCGAGAGTTCGTCGTCCAGACGGACGCCTCCGACCAGGGCATTGGGGCGGTCCTGTCCCAGGTGAACACCGAAGGCCTTGATCAACCGGTGGCCTTCATCAGCCGGAGACTCCTGCCACGGGAACAACGCTGGAGCACCATAGAGAGGGAAGCCTTCGCTGTGGTATGGGCCCTCAAGAAGCTCCGACCCTACCTTTTTGGCACCCACTTTCGGGTGCAGACTGACCACCGACCCCTGCAGTGGTTGATGCATATGCGGGGGGAAAACCCAAAGCTGCTACGCTGGTCCATCTCCTTGCAAGGTATGGACTTTACCGTTGAACACCGGCCTGGGTCCGACCACGCCAACGCGGATGGCCTGTCCCGGTTTTTCCGCCTCGACGAAGAGAGTCCCCAAGAGGATGGGTAACTCTCCCCGCCTTCAGCTGGGGGGGACGCATGTTGGACAGGCCACATGACGGGCCGCTCTCCCCCGGCTCGACCAGGCCCGAGCCAGTCACGCAAGCACCACACACCACCATTGCACGTCCTACGTCCCCTCAGGGACACCTGCCCTCGAGCATGATAACCTCGTGGGTCCGATCCACTGCCGACCCATGCGCCCAGCCGGGGCCGCCATCTTGGACACTTCGCCACGAGGCAGCCTGGCCCCCGATCGACCTCAACCCTGGGCCTAGCCCGGCCTCAGACATTCCGGCACCACCCTCCACCCAGGAGGTGAGCGAGCTACTTGGCCAGTCAATGGGAGGAAGAGGTGTCGATGGTTCTCCCCCGGCCAGTGCCGCTCGCCCATCGCCTCCCCGGGCGCTGGCTCCACCCCCCTGCTGGGTGTCTGGACTCCCTCATCCCGGACCTCCCGACCTCCAAGTGCGAGGGTCCGGACATCAAAGCACGCCAGCCCTATAACTGGGGCAGCTCCAGAGCAGGAAGGCAGTTGTATCTTGGAGTCGAGAGACGAAAGAAGAACTCATCCTGGACGGACTACTGGCGCTGCCGTAGCTCTGTCCTGCGCACCATCATCCTGCCTGTTGGCGCTGCCACAGCCGTCGTAACCTTCATCCTTCATCGTCGTCCGGATCTGCTGGCGAGGCCGCGGACCGTTGTAACCGTCATCTGCATCGGGACCTGCTTGGCTTCTCCACGGCCCGTCGACCATCCTTCATCCATCTCGGGACCTGCTTGGCTCCTCCACGGCCCGATCAGCAAACCCGCCGAGCTCGAGGATTGAGAGCTATTGAACTCATTGGTAACTAAGACTGTCCCGCTACCCTTTTCCTCAACCAGAGATCAGAACCGAGGGGACCCCTGAGTCCAGACCTCCTTGTATCATATTGACGTAACCTAAGAATTGCATATAAAGTCTCGTTAACCTTCAATCTTGTGTGGTGTCCGTCTGTGGGGGGGAAGTTACTTATCTGTACAGTCGTTGGAGACGGCTCTCCCTGGAGACCTCTCCCCGTAACCTCGGCCGACCCTCCCGGTCCGTCTAACACTACTTTTCTTCGGCAAAGCCTTTTGTGAGTTGCTCAGTCGGTATCTCTAAACCTCTTGATATGTTTCTTTCATAGCTGTAGGGCTCTTTGCATACAAACATCAGGGTCTTGCTAAAGATTGTGATTCGTTTTCTTGCTTCGCTAATCTAATTTTCTCCTTTGGAACTCTGTGGCATCCTGTTCGAATGCATTTGTGAAAGCTACAAATATTTGAAGCTCCACATAACGACGAGTAATGCTCTGTCTGTACACGCAAACTGTCTTTACAAGCCTTTTAGCATTACAATAAGTCATTTTAGGGGCTTCCAACATAGTTACTTTTGCAATGTTTTAGTTTGAAGCTGGCCGTCAGCTTGTGCACAAACCTATTCTGAGGCATTCATTATGACATTTCTGTTAAAACAGACCCTTAGCAAGGGATGAGCTGAGAGCAAAAAGCAACAATAAAACGGGTTATTATTTCATGCTAGCTAAATATATTGTGTGTGCCTCACCCTGTCCGACAGAGAGGAAGGCTGCAGCTGTATCCACTCTTGTTTTTTGTTGTGCAGACAAATGGCCGCTTGAATTCATTAATGTAACCATTAATACAATGGGGTATCATACAATTAATATTGTATGATACCCAGGTCCTGGACCTGGGTATCATACAATATTAATAAACAAAGGTCTGTGACCTATTTCTTTTAAATCAAAAAATTAGTCAGTACTTGGTCATCAATTAAACATCTCTTGAGCATGTCTTATAGATCTGCTCAACCCAATAAATGCACCAATTTCAAAAAGGAAAATCAACAGCATCAATATAAACCAAGAGCAATTTATTTATTCATTTCCTCTAGGTAAACTTTGATTAACTAACAATTAATAAGAGTCATACTGGTTGCCCCAAGTGGAGCGTGCAAATAGAGAAGAGTGAACAAGATAGTGTTTGGTGATCAAAGAAGGAAATAAATCTCAAGAAATAGTGACATAAAAATATTCATAAACAATTTATACAGAACAGTGCGGATCCGCAATTATCCGTTCTGTTAGACCTGCCCACAAATACAAATCATTTCACAATTTTCATAAATTTTCAAAAAACACACATATGTATCATCAATGGTTTGCACATAAATGTGGAGCGGAAGCATATGGGTCCAGGTTTAATATCAAGGGCGTCAACGTTTCGACTTGACTTAGGGCCTATCGGTAAATTATGCCTGGGCCATGCGAGTCTTCATCAGGACCATAAAAACACAGGGCAACCATAGCTTTTTCGATGACCCTATGGGGAAGGAGAATAAATGTATATATATATCAGCTGTTGCAAATATAAATCTAAAATGAGGGTTGGATGGCCCAAGATCGCCATAATGCTTACCCTCAAGGAGGAGGTGGTGAATATATTATATTCACTTGTTCCAATCAATGGTGTTGCCTCCTAAAATATAATAACAATAAGGTCTTGTTAAAAACCTGGTCCGAGAGTATGCTCCAGGTTATTTATTTTGACACCGAAACGGCAATACCTTGACTCCATCATGGTGGTAATGCCAATGGAATTTGGTTGGCTAAAAGTCCTCAGTCCTCCATAGTCGATATTTATATCCCTGAAAGAATAAAAATTCTTTTATGTATCAAAAACCTTTCCGTCCTCCAAAGGTGTTAGATAAGGGGTTTGGGGTGATTTTCGTTACCTGTTTAGCTAGTAGCATTGATTGCGGGGCTCCTCTCATCAAAAGTGATGTTATTCTGAGTGTTATGAAGCGATGGTCCTGTCAATATCAAGCCACTGTGAATGAAAATAAGGGTCGGACATTAGGAGCTATCGGGCTTCAATATTAATTTTTCAACAAAGTTACTCTCCCCAACGGCTTACCGTGCTCAGCAACCGCTGCTCAGTCTGCTGGGTATCCGGAAGCGCGTTCGTGTTCGCGTAAACCGGCATTCAAAAATGCTCAGCATGTGAACGGGACATGGAGAAGAGACTAGGATGTGCATCCCTGTTGTGTTCAATCACTCATTTGTGAGTTTGTCCCTGGATTATACATTACAATACCAATGGGGAAGGGAGGGTATACCACGACACTCACTGGGTAACGATTCTTTACAAGGAAATGAAAATACCCACAAATTCGGCAATCAAATACCTCTGTGGCCGCCATTTTGGATTGGGAAGGCACAATTGTCCTCCTACAGTCTTACCATTGAATCTCTGATTCAATCGCATTCAACCAGTCAGAAGGGGGCAACCTGGAGACAGTGCCAATTAGCTTCAAATTAACTCAACAAATCCTATACGGCAGTCATCTAGTGGTCACGCTTGGCACTAATAAATTGTGGATGATATAGCCTATAGGCACAGGTATTAGAAATAAGTCCCTTTGGGGTATTATTGATACAACGTGGATAGTATCCCCTCAAGGGAATAGGTACATAACTTCACATATACATACAATTTCCACTATCAGACATACATCAAGACATTTTCATACATATTACACTTAAGGCAAAATCAACAATTGGACAAGAGAACAATCATAGAAACTCACAACACAACTTATTGGGTTAAACTCATATTGGACCAATATACCAATGTTATACGGAATAATGTATACCACGCTAGATACAAAAGCTCTATCCCCTCAAAAGGGACACCTGTCTGTTGATCTCCTCTAGCTCATTCAGTCCTTTGTTGACAGTATCCAAAGAATGTATCCATTTGCACTCCCTTTTACTCAAAATGCTACTGAGGTCACCACCTCTTGGATTCGCTCTCAGTTTCTCAATGACCCACCATCTTAAACTATTTGGATCATGCTCAAATGTGGTAAAGTGCTCCACTAAAGGGGCCCATGATGTTTTGCAGCGTATCCTACTGCTGTGTTGTAAAATCCGGCACTTGATTTTCTGAATAGTTTGACTCACATACATGAGCCCACAGGGGCATAAGATGGCATAAATCACCCCTGTGGTATTACAATTGCTGTGTTCTTTCAATGTATGTACCTGATTATATAGGTATAGTAGCGCATTCTGTAGTAAGCAGACATGCCTTGCACGTCCCACATTTAGTGTGTCCAATCACCGGTGGGAGACCCCACAGAGTTGTTTTGCTTATTTGCTGTATGGTTGGCAAAAGGGATTTTATTAGGTGCTCCCTGATATTCTTTCCCTTCCTGAACGCATGTAGGGGAGGGGGCATTCCCCCAAGTTCCTCCTTGACTAAATGCCAATGGCGATTAATTGTTTTCTTTATCGCACTGCTCTTTGTATTAAATGTGGTCAGACACACTAGTCGTTCTTCGGTCATCTCCTTTGGTTGCCCATTCAATAGATGTTCCCGGTGGTTATGCCACGCTCGTTTATGATCTTTTTTTTTAAGACGTAGTGGGTATCCCCGTTCACTCAACCTCGCAATCAGAAGTGAATACTCCTCAAAATAGTCCTCTTTTTTTGTGCAATTCCTCCGTAACCTCAGAAATTGTCCAAATGGCAAATGATCCCTGAGGTTACGGGGATGGTGGCTCGAGTATCTAAGGAGTGTATTCCACTCACTACTCTTTCTATATAGGCTTGTGTATAAAGTACCAGCCTCTGCTTTTATTTGGATATCAAGAAAGTTAATTAAAACATTATCAGACTCGAGTGTAAACTGAATATCTTCTGAGCAAGTGTTGAGCCACCCCTGAAATTGTAGCGAAACCTCCTTTTTGCCTTCCCAAATTAGAAAGACGTCATAAATGTATCTAGCCCACAAAGAAATGTGGTTTCGATACGGATTGTTCTGGTTCAGCACATACTCATGTTCATACTCACTCATAAATATTATTGCTAGATTAGGGGCAAAACTTGCCCCCATTGCTACGCCCTTGGTTTGTACATAATATTTATTTTGAAACATGAACATTTTTTGAGTCATGGCTATAGTGAGTAATTGAATGATAAACTCTGTTGGGACCCTATGAGGAGCAGCGGTTGCTGAGCACGGTAAGCTGTTGGGGAGAGTAACTTCGTTGAAATATGAATATTGAAGCCCTGTAGCTCTAATGTCCGACCCTTAATTTCATTCATAGTGGCCTGATATTGACAGGACCATCGCTTCATAACACTCAGAATACCATCACTTTTGATAAGGGAGGAGCCCCGCAATCAATGCTACTAGCTAAGCAGGTAAAAAAAATCACCCCAAACCCCTTATCTAACACCTTTGGAGGACAGAAAGGTTTTTGATACATAAAAGAATTTGTATTCTTTCAGGGATATAAATATCCACTATAGAGGACTGAGGACTTCTAGCCGACCAAATTCCATTGGCATTACCACCATGATGGAGTCAGGGTATTGCTGTTTTGGTGACAAAATAAATAACCTGGAGCATACTCTCGGGCCAGGTTTATAACAAGACCTTATTGTTATTATATTTTGGGAGGCAACACCATTGATTGGAACGTGTGAATATAATATATTCACCACCTCCTCCTTGAGGATAAGCATTATGGCGATCTTGGGCCATCCAACCCTCATTTTAGATTTATATTTGCAACAGCTGATATATATACATTTATTCTCATTCCCCATAAGTTCATCGAAAAAGCTTTGGTAGCCCTGTATTTTTATAGTCCTGATGAAGACTCGCATGGCCCAGGCATAATTTACCGATAGGCCCTAAGTCGAGTCGAAACTTCGACGCCCTTGATATTGAACCTGGACCCATATGCTTCCGCTCCGCATTTATGTGCAAACCATTGATGATACAAATGTGTGTTTTTTTAAAAATTACGAAAATTGTGAAATGATTTGTATTTGTGGCCAGGTCTAACAGGATGGATAATTGCGGATCCGCACTGTTCTGTATAAATTGTTTATGAATATTTTTATGTCACTATTTCTTGAGATTTCTTTTCCTTCTTTGATCACCAAACACTATCGAGTTCACTCTTCTCTATTTGCACGCTCCCCTTGGGGCAACCAGTATGACTCTCATTAATTGTTAGTTAATCAAAGTTTACCTAGAGGCAATGAATAAATAAATTGCTCTTGGTTTATATTGATGCTGTTGCTTTTCCTTTTTGAAATTGGTGCATTTATTGGGTGGAGCAGATCTATATGACATGCTCAAGAGATGTTTAATTGATGACCAAGTACTGACTAATTGTTTGATTTAAAAGAAATAGGTCGCGGACCTTTGTTTATTAATATTGAATTAATTAATGAATATTTTGAAATGAGTAAATAAAACCCCCTACGAAGGCACAACCATCTCACTCTATCTAGAGTTTACTGTCACTGTACAGAAGGCTTGTCTAAAAATTCAATTATGTCAAGAAGTCCCTTTGCAACTAGGACTCAAATATGCTATGCTCTACCCTCAATGAAAATCCTCAAATCTTTGACACCCCAGCAGAGGTGGCCGCTTTATGTAAACAGTTACCCTCCAAGCCTTCTACACTTCGACAAACATCACCCGAACATACTAGATCTTCCACTCCTCCACAGACAACTCCTCCAGATTGAGGTGCCTTGACACATTGGACCTGTCCCTCATCTGTGGGCTGTGCCCATATAGCCTTAATGATATGCCCTTGATACTGTCCACTGTTCATCATCTTTTCATTTTTTTCAGTACATATCAAGAATGTATTCATGCAGTTGTTTCTTCTTTACCTTTCAGATACCTATTCATCAGTAGGCCATGCCATACTGAGCCGTCGCCCATCCCCATGGGAACACCACCCTCAAATTGTTGGGATTGTTTTGTCTTTTGTTTATATTTTCTGGGCTTCAATGGATGCATTTCTACCTGGTGTGGGTGGAGGGTTGGGGTTATGGAGACTTTTCTTTGCTATCTCTTAAATACTTGCTATTCTCATTTTTCCTAGCACATCGTACATACCCCATGCCACTGTTTGACAATCCACCATATTCCATATTCTCCACTTTTATTGCCGCCACACTCAGGGCCAAAAAGGGCAATAGATATCACCCTCATTACATGGCACATACATGGAATTAACCATCCACATATGGGTAAACAGGTTTTGTTCTATCTGAACAGACATGGGGCCAGAATAGCCTTTCTTCAGGAGAAACATTTCTTGTTATAGTTTATACTCCCGGGGCATTTTGATTCTCATACTCAAAAGCGTCCCTTTCACCCTCCATAATTGCCATTCTGACCTGAATGGTCATTATATCCTTTTCCAGGGTATCCTAGCCAATAAGTGTGTTTTACAGGTAAATGTATATGCTCCAAACATCTACGACGCAGAATTCTTACAGGAGCTCTATGCTCCAATGGGACGCTTGGATACCAACTGTGTAATACTGACCGGAGACCTAAATAGGGCACACTGCCTTCATCTCAACTCTACCAGCACCTTGCCCTGTAGCAAACCTCAAGTGAGGGATTTATTCTGACACATCACTGATACATACACTTTACAGAATTCCTGGCATGCCCGATACCCGACTATCCACGGCTTTACTTTCTATTCTGCTCCTCATGCCGTCTGGACAAGTTTTACTGGTTCAATGCCTCGCTCAGGGCCACAGATGTCACATTGCTGCCACAGACTCTATCTGACTATAGACCCATTCTTCTTGGCCTCCAGATACCCAATGAGTGTGGTTCGGACTGCACTTGGAGGTTTCACAGCGAGGCCCTTCACAACCCTGTGTTCCATAGCGATATACTTGACTCCATAGTTGAATACTTCACATTAAATACAGGAATAGTCCTGACACAGGCTACCCTCTGGGAGGCCTTCAAGGCGTAAATCCACGGTTTGTATATTTCTAAATATGTTTGTATTCTCGAAGACATCCGCTCCCAATTACAATGTATGGAAACGGATTTGGAGGATATACATAGAGCCGTCGCTTATGGCGGGGATCCCCGGTTGCATCAATGCTCGGTCTTATTGACCTAGTTCCGTGACCTTGTCAACAGGGAAATCACGTATTTGGGGAAGTATGCCAAAGCCCGGCGTTATGGCGAGGGAGAGCGCCCTAGTCACGCCTGCCCACGTATACTGCACAGTAAACATTGTTTACCACAAAGTTTTTACATCGCGGTACCTTTAGCACGCATCCCTTACAATGCAAGTAGTTACCACCACTTGCGCTGGAGGGCGCTAAAGGATTAAAAGTAGTACATTTATTATCCCAACACCTTCCCTAGGGTCCACGGGGACTGGTGTTAGAATAGTAAATTATACTATTCGAAATCCGCACCCCCAACGCAAGTCGTGGTAACGACTTGCGTTGTAAGGGATGCGTGGTAAAGGGATGCGTTGTGACGGTACACGTTGTACCGTCATACATCCATACTGCACCCTAACCGATTAACTAGTTATCTCACCAAATTGCATGAGGACACCAGATCGCTGATATGCAGCACGTGAGAACGTCCTGGCAGAGTTCCAACATTATTATGAACATATGAACAGGCCTCTAGTGTACCTCATTACACACACAAGATCCCGTCATAACCAGAGGGAGCCACAATGGTCCTGTTCACGGATAGCTAGTGTCAGTTTCTTATTGAACTGATTACTCAAGAGGAGAATGTTCAGGCAACTGATACTCTGGACGGGTCAAAAGCCCCAGGACTTGATGGCCTTTTTTAAAGGCCTTCAAACAACAACCCCCGGGGATCTCTTATCACTCTATACGGAATCTTTAGCTTCTGGTACATTGCGATCTACACTCCGCAAAGCAGTTCTTACACTCCTGTTGAAACCTGGCAAGAATAACCATCTCTGCCCCTCCTACCGACTTGTTTACCTCTTGAACCTGGATAATAAAATTCTAGCTATAGTCCCTGCTACCAGACTGTCTCTTTTAATGGAACAGATTATATCCCCGGTCCATGAATCTGGCCTTGTTTCCCATAGATCCACTTCCCTTAACTTACATACCATCTTTGCAGTTCTCAATAGGATCTTCCCGTCAGCACCAGCGGTAGTTGCTTTGCTGGATGGCGAAACGGTGGTTGACTCCATAAAGTGGCCCTTTTTAAAGGCAGTTCTAGTTAAATTGGGAATCCCAGCTACTTTTGTCTCCCTGATCATGCTTTTATATTCCAACCCAGTCGCTCGTCTGCGGGTCAATGGCTCATTGACAGAAGCCTTTCCATTTGGGAGAGGGACCAGGCAGGGATGCCCCCTGTTCCCTTTTCTCTTTATTATTTCAATGGATCCCCTAGTCCGTTATATACAGGAACAGCATTCACACTGTGGCCTTCAACTTACACATGGTTGCCTCCTTCTCCCCTTAAAAACAATGATATATTATTATTAATTTTTCCATCCATCGGACAACCATCCTCCGCTTATGCAGGAAATTATTCGTCTCAGCATTCTATCTGGGCATCAGGTTAACTGGACCAAGTCTGAGATTTTCCCCCTTACTGATGCAGCTCAACCTGCCCATATATACTATCCTTTAACATGGGCTGCAGAAAGCACCAAATATTTAGGTATCCGACTCTAAAGAGACAAAGACCAGCTATTACAGCTCAATGATGGCCTGGTACTTGCTGACCTTACTACTCAATTAGAAAGCTGGTTTAAATTGCTGCTTTTCTTGGCGGGAAGAGTGGCAATTATCAGAATGGTAGTACTCCCCCGCTTTCTGTACCTTTTCTTAAATATACCCATCCCCCTCACACAGAATTTATTTAACACTTTATGTAGCCTTATTACACACCTCATCTTGGCAGGGAACCGCCCCGCAAACACTGGGACACTTTTACTCCCCCCTACGACCGTAACAGATTTGGGGTCTCAGATCTCTATTTCTATTATCTGGTGGCCCTTTGCTAATATGTGCTTTGGTGGTACCACCAGGATCCCCGTATTCCATATCTGAAGCCCAAGCGGGACCAGTAGGAAGATCTCTCCCACTCCTCGATCCTACTGAAGGGCGTCCTAATGTACGCCAGTGACATCAAGACTTTATCCATGACCTTCTGTTCATTGCAGAAGCTTAGGCAGATACAGGGCAGTGGACCTCCTTACTCCCCTCCTCTTCCTCTATTAGATAACCCCTGGCTACCACTAATGCAAGAGAAATGAGTGCAGCCCACACTTAGCCGCCATAACCTGCTCACTCTAGGGGACCTATTTCCTAATGGACATGTCTTGCAACACTCTGATGATCCTCACTTTCATACTGCTTCATATATGGACCAACTTGTACTCCATGATTAAATAACACCTTACGATCTCTTCTACCCTCCTACCCCTTGTCCCCAGAAGACTTACCACCTTTAACGCTCGTTTTATCAGATACTGATGGAGATAATCTGATCTACAGACTATACTGACTCTGCATACCACTACCCGCATACAGGAGGCCTGGCAGCGGATCTAGGGTTCCCCATCATAGATAAAATATGGTCTTATTGTTGTTCACAGACCCCTCGCATATCAGTAAATCAGAGACACAAGCTTTGACATTTCAAATTCCTACATTGTGCCCATCTCTCTCCCTCCGACATTGCCAGATTTGACCTGCACAATCTGATCATTGTCTCAAAAAGCTGGATCAAGGGGCAAACTTTGTACACTTGATGTGGAACTGCCCAACGATATCCATGTATTGAACGCACATCCGTCTTCACCCATGTTTCGGCCATGACCAGTGCAGTGGTCACACCAGACCCTCTTAGAGGTCTCTAAGGGCATACGAGGGTTATACCCAAGTCCACTCGCAGATTGGTTTTGATGGCACTCCTGTTGGCCAAGCCTGAAATTGCGAGCCACTGAGGCAGTAACAGGGCTCCCACCCTCCTCAGGTTGGTTTAAAGTATGACATATTAGTGTTAGCGATGATTATGCACTCCTGCAACCCCTCAAGTCTCATCACAGGGACGTTTGGCAACCCTTACGACATTATTTACGCTTTCTTGAACATGATTCCACAAATCGAAGGGGTGGGCGGGGCAGAATTCCACGGAGTTGCGCGATTCTGCGGTGTTCCGCTTCGCCCTACTAATTTTCTAATAAAAATGAATTGTCCTTCCTCTCTTTCTGAAAGTAGTTAGGGAGACTGCGGAATGAGACCGGATGCTCCCTAGCTGAACTGCCATCTCCTCCAGGCAACACGTCTAATTGTTTGATGCCCGCAAGAGCATGTTGTAACTCCCTTCAGCAGGAGCCCCAGAGGGAGCGGGCAACAGGGCTCGCTTCACCGAGGGCAGCACGGAAGTGTTCAGGGGGGATACATCTGATGAGGGGCGAGGGAGGCAATAGCAGTTTGACTGGCTCCAGGAGTGATGGTAAATGGATCAGAAACTTCCCCTTGTGGCAGGAGACTGTAATGTCCTCCGGCGCGGAGTAGCATTGCAGTCTACCCGCGCCTCAAAGGTCACGTTAGCGCTGGCATGTGTCGTCACGCGCCAGCTACATAATAAAGGGGGTGTGGCCAGGCAAGTTAGTCGGAGCTGCGTAAGAAGCACGGCAAGGTGTCCGGAGTCTTTATTATTGCTGCAGCGCTATTGCCACGTGCTCGAGCGGCCCCCACCACACTGGCAACGAGGGGCAGAAACGACCCCATGTGGTGCTGGGTATTTGCCTAATTAGCTGGTGATTAAGGTTTTTCTCTGTGACTTTGATCTGGGCTCTAGGCCCACTGAGTGTAGCCAGACCTCTTGCTGGCCTGCTGGGTGCCCCAGGGTGAGTCTGCTGTGTCTGAAGCAGCCCCTGACGCCCCTGAATGTGCCTTTCGAGCAAGTTTGGCCTTGGTTGCACACCCGGAGGAGCTCTCGCCAGCGTGTGCCCTAGCAGCCTATTTGAATAGGAAAGGAAGGAAGAGGGTGAAGAAGGAGGACAGACACTACGCTGAGGCTGAAGATATACAAGCCACAGGAGAAATCCCGGACAACATCACCGTCACCCTCGTCAAGGTGGCTGCAAATGGGCCCAGGAGGTACGCAGTGCGCGTGCCGTGAGGTGTGACTGCGTTTGTGCCAAGATGGCGTCGATCCCCGCCATTGAGCTTTTCGTGGTGGACCGAGCACCCTCCTCCCTTGCCCCGCGATGGAGAGACTGGACCGACCACTTCCATATCTACTTTAAAGGGGCGGGCATAGCCCGGGAAAGGCACAGAGCTCTACTCCTCCACCTCAGAGGTAAAGACATCCACCGTATCTGCAAAACCTTAGTAGAAGCCACACCTAAAACATATTTCACGCTTCTCAACGCCCTAAACGCACACTTCGAGCCGATAGCGAACAGAGACTACAAGAGGTTCATTTTTCGCCAGGCCAAGCAAGAAGCAGAGGAATCATTGGACGCGTTCCACGGACGATTAAAGGAGTTGGCCAGCTCGTGCGGATTCCGTGATGAACAGGAGGAAATTCGAGGTCAGATAATTCAAGGATGCTACTTGTCCAAACTCAGAGTAAACATTCTTCAGGAAGGTGGCAAGCCACTAGCGGACATCCTCACCTTGGGCCGATCGGAGGAACTGTCGCAAGCCAGAGCCTCTCACATGGAAGCGGCCCTCCACCGACCCATCAAGACGGAACAAGTCAGTATGGCGGAGAAGGCGAACGTGGTGAGGCCAAAAGGGTGCCAAAACGCAGGGAGAAGACAGCCAGTCAAGACGAAGGAATGCGGCTACAGAGAAGGCCCACACCATCGCAAGGAAGACTGCCCGGCAAGAGGAAAGAAGTGCAGTGCGGGTGGGTGGGTGAACCATGTCGCAGCGGTATGCCGATCAGCAAAATCAAAAAAAGAGGCAGCACAGACTGTAGCTGAAGAACGAGACAGTGAAGATACGTATGACGACGTGGGTGACTACCTGGTCCACTATGTGTTTTCAGTTGATCAGCCACGATGGAAGAGACGACGACTTCCAAAGTGCAGGATGAAGGTTCACCATCAGGAGGTGAGAGCTACTATTGACACAGGGGCATCGATTGAACTGATGGCCGCCAATGTATACCACCAACTAAGTACACACACACCCCTACGCGAGGCAAGGATCAGAGTATTTGCTTACGGCCAGAAGACACCCATCCCACTTATGGGATGCTTCAAAACTGAACTACAACACCAAGATCTCAAGATTCCCACTACAGTGTATGTGACAAAGGAAGGCAGCGGGATGCTAATAAGTGGACAAACAGCTGAAGAGCTGAGGCTAATATCCTTTGCCATGGCAGTGCAGGAAGAAGAACTAGAGGCCATCATGGAGGAGTTCGAAGACATTTTCAAAGGTATAGGATGCCTGAAAAGGAAGGAAGCCTCACTCCACATCGAACCGTCAGTCCAACCGGTCGCGCTGAGGCACAGGCGCATTGCATTCCACCTGGATAAGAAGGTTGAGGAAGAATTGGAGGCACTGGAGAAGCAAGGTATTATTGAAAAGGTCAGCGGACCCACCCCATAGGTGTCCCCGATCGTAGTGGCACGGAAACCGAAACAGCCAGGGCAAGTCCGCATCTATGTGGACATGCGCCTCCCAAATGCCGCGGTGAAGAGAGAACGTCACCTGACCCCGACCATCGACGACATACTGGGAGAACTGAACGGCGCGAGGTGATTCTCGAAGATGGACCTCCGGTCCGGCTATCACCAACTACCACTACACCCGGACTCCTGATACATCAGCACCTTCTCTACACACGTCGGCCTCAGGAGATATCGCCGCCTCAATTTTGGAATCTCGAGTGCAGCAGAGGTGTTTCAAAACACCATCCGTGAAGTCCTGAGCGGACTCCCAGGGGTTTTGAATGTAAGTGATGATCTACTCATATATGCGTCATCAATAGAAGACCACCACAAGAGACTGCGGGGGAGTCCTCCAAAGGAGCAAAGAATCTGTATTGACCTTACACTGAGAGAAATGCCAATTTTTGAAGAACAAAATCAGTTTTTTTGGCTACACCTTCTCGGACCAAGGACTGGCCCCAGATCCAGATAAGGTGCGAGATGTACAAGAAGGCCCTGCCCCATCTAATATCTCGGAGATAAGAAGCTTCCTGGGAATGGTGAACTTTTGCGGACGTTTCGTCGCCGACCTGTCCAATCTCACAAGACCCCTCAGGGAGCTGACAAAATCATCCACCACTTGGCAGTGGGGCCACTAACAGGAACAGGCCTTCAAAGCCACCAAATCAACCCTATCAGCAGATACGACCCTGTCATACTTTAATCCTACCAGATCCACCAACGCCGCAGTGGATGCCAGTCTTCATGGACTTGGAGCTGTGCTCACAAAATTGCAAGGAAATGGAGAATGGGCCCGGATAGCATACGCAAGCCGTTCACTGACGGACACGGAACAGAGATATTCGCAAATAGAGCAAGAAGCGATTGCCATCCACTGGGCCTATCGGCACTTCCCCGTCTATGTATACGGCCATCCATTCACGGTATCTACAGACCAAAAACTCCTCATCCCTCTGTTTCAAGGGTCAGCGTCCAAACCTCCACCGAGGATTGAAAAATGGATCCTTCAACTGCAGGGATATGACTATCGGGTGGAGTACAAACCGGGCTCATCTAATCCAGCGGACTACCTCTCGAGGCATCCCCGAGCGGCCACCAAAGCAGAGGAAGAGGATGCGGAGGACACTGAAGAATATGTCCGGCTTGTGTTGGAAAGATCCCAACCTCTGCCTATCAGCCTTGAAGCTATCGTTGAAACCACCCAGAACGATGAATGCCTACAATTGACCATGCACACTGTCCAATTGAATGACTGGTGCCCCATTCAGTCCACCATGATCAGACGGACGCAGCAAGCAAAGGCTGTTTTAGAATCAGTGGTGCGAGTCAAGGAGGAACTTTCAATCGACGGTCGAGGCTGTCAGCTCCGAGGGCCACGACTGGTGATGCCGTTGAGCCTGACTCAGCAAGCAATAGACCTCGCACATCGGGGACATCAAGGCATGGTAAAGACCAAGAGCTGGCTGAGAGCTAAGGTGTGGTTCCCAGGAATGGACACACTGGTGGAACAGACCGTCAGAACATGCACATGGTGCCAAGCAGCGGGGCAACCAGATCGCCCTCACAGAAGACAACCCCCAACGGCCATGGGAGTGCATGAGCGTAGACTTTGGACACCTCCCGGATGGCCGCTATGCACTGGTAATCATCGACGATTTCACAAAGTACGCAGAGGTTGAAATTGTGGGGAGTCAGACGGCCGCGGAGGTCATCACCAGATTCGAGAAGACCATTGCTACCCATGGGATATTCGAAGTGGTGAAGACAGACAACGGTCCACCCTTCCATGGACAAGAGTTCGCGGTCTATCTAAAGATATGGGGAATTCAGCACCGGAATGGCCAATGGGGAAGTAGAGAGGTTCATGCGTACTCTCAACAAAACAATACGCATAGCGCATGCCAATGGGTAACCGCTGGAGAGGGCCATAAAAAGTTTCCTAAGGGAATACCGACTGACACCCCATCTCACAACCAAGGCAGCCCCAGGACCGGCGACCATGGGCCGAGTGGTGAGAGACACCATCCCGCATCACCCAAGCTGGACCCCATCTCAGATCGACGTTGGAAAGACCCTAGCCAATCGGACCAACTCGAATAACCAGGCCAGTGCCAGACGACGGGCCCGGAAATCTGTCATTCAAGTGAGAGACAAGGTATACATGAAGGACAGATACCCTGGGAGCAAATTTCGGCTTCCGTTTGAATACAAACCATGAACAGTCATCCGCAGAATGGCACCATGGTGACAGCACGGAGAGGTACAGAAGTGGTCACCCGCAACATTTCTTTCTTCAAGAAGTTGCACGCCGGAACTCCGGAACTGCCGGCGTCAGACTGCCAGACCATGTCAACCGGCGGTGGAAGAGGGCGCAGAGGGGCCAAGAATGCCCCCCCACTGAGAATGAGAACATGGTAGACCAGGACATTCTGCCACTACTGGGAACGCCAGGGGGAGTCTGCCGAGCTCTCTGTCGAGATCCCTGGAGAGTGAAGTCTCGCAAGGAATGACCCCATCACTGCCATCATCATGGGGAGAACACGCCAGGTATGGACTGAGAAGAAACCCGGCTCCATCCTCCAGGCTGTCCGACTTCATGGTGTAATGATCCGGGGACTGGAATTCTAGTGACTGGTAATAGATCCAAATGATCACTGTTATTTTGTTACGTTTGTGTGTTTAATAAAGGTTAGAAGGAATGTGATGTCCCCCGGCTCGGGGTAGCGTTGCAGTCTACCCGCGCCGGAAAGGTCACGTTAGCGCTGGCGCGTGTCGTCACGCGTCAGCTACATAATAAAGGGGTTGTGGCCTGGCAAGTTAGTCGGAGGTGCGTAAGAAGCACAGCAAGGTGTCCGAAGTCTTTATTATCGCCGCAGCGCTATTGCCACGTGCGCGAGCGTCCCCCACCACAGAGACAATGATTTCCTCACAGCTGATGCATGCTTTGTTGTCACAGCCTAACACTTTCCGGAATGCTCATTTGAAACATGCTGAGTTCGTCCTATGTACATTAATCAGTGAGAGCGACTTGACATTTATTAGACAGACATGGAAAGAAGAGGGGCGTGTCCTTTATAGAAAGATAGAAGTCGGACTTTTTGGCACTTGGTTTGCCCAAGAGTTGACAAACAGTGAGTCAGGTGGGAAATTATTTTGGCGTTTGCTGTCAGCAGTATATCTCATGCACAAATGTTTGGACGCAATGATAACTGTAGTGACATGTTTTATAGATTTGAACTGCGGTATATATATTTATTCAACTAAACGTGTGCTTTAGAAATAGAGGCAGTTGAAACCCGAGGGATGTGTAGGACAATGTAGCTAAGAAAACCAATTGCCTTGAAAATGTGCACTGTTGATCTCATTATACATAACAATATGCCAGCTTCGGGAACGGGCCTCCACCAAACGGAACAATATTGACCCCAAAGTACGACAGAGAAACACATGGTGACGTGGACAAGCCATTTGTGCAGACATGCATAAATAGACTTTTTGGTAGCGGGACAGATCCAAGAAATTTGAATTCTCTTGGTCTTCAATTCGAAAACCCAGACTTATGCCATCAAAGCAAGGCACTGCCTCCATTATGTAGCTTTGTTGCTCAGGCTTGGGCAAATGAGGCAGTTCAGTTTAGAATAACCGGTATTGCAGGGCAGAATGGATTTTTCAGGGCAGTCCTTTAGGACACACCCGGTGCAGAACTTTACAGACAGTGGGAGTCATATACACCTTTGCACAAAAGTGGGCACAAAAAATCCCCGGTGCAAAAGAAATTTTCGACAGTGCCTGACAATATTTTACTCTGCAACTTGTGTGTGCGTGTACCTTGATGAAGTTAACGCATACCTTTATGTGTTCCTGCTACACATGCATCTTTCTGTGGGCCTGCCTATCTCCATTTTTTTTTACTAGTGCATTAACAGTGTAGTGTGCCCACTTCTGATATTACAATACAGCATTCCCTGCTTGTGGCTCCGGTTGAGCTTCTGTCTGTATACTTAGAACCAGGGCTTTAAGTGGGCCGGGTCAAGGGGTCTGAGCACCAGCAGTTTTTTTAAGGGGGCCTCGAAACGGGTCTCTATCGGGCTCTGTTTTGAGCCCTGACACAGGCAGTACTTTTTTTTTCTGGACTGCAGTGACAGCCGTTTGCGGTCACTCCAGTCCGGAAAACAATGCCAGGGCGCAAAACAACCCGATAGAGACCCGTTTCGAGACAGAAGGCACATCGATGTGCAGTGCCCATACTGCTCACTTCTCATTAGTGGAGCAGCTACGCCCCATAACATCATGCCAGGTGAGCGTTGTGGGGGAAGGGAAATCCTTTAAAGAGAGTCATTTTCTCTCTGGATTTCCCTTCTCTTTCTGAAACGCAAGAGCAGCAACATTGTTGTGGTGTCAGCAGGGTTCTAAGTGGAAGCTTTTTCAATATTATATGTCACAAGCCATAGTTGCAGCTTATTTATTTTATCCAACTAACATCCATTGACAAGGCCAATAGTCCTGACTTGTTATAGGTGTGATGTTACTTATTGTATCATATATCTGGGTACAATGACAGAAACAGCAAAATACAAGTCGAGCTGCACACTATGCTAAACACATATTTTTAGCCTAAGTGTTTTAAAGACACGCCTCTAATTACACTGGCCACGCCCCTTGCTAAACACATATTTTTAGCCTAAGTGTTTTAAAGACACGCCTCTAATTACACTGGCCACGCCCCTTTGAGAGACCCCCCAGTTTTTTCATCCCACTTAAAGTCCTGCTTAGAACGGATGTATATTTGTGTGTCACTGTTTGCCCCTGCATACATCTCTGCAGCGTGCGCCACTGCATTCTCTGTTTCTGGTGTGCTGTACCTTCCCCATAGATGTGAGACTTAGGGTACATAATGAAAACTCACAAGTGCCAGTCCAAAGTCCCGCAAAACCGTTATAAAACTATATTTAGCTTATCATTAAAAAACACAGTGCTGTAGAGAAGAGACTCAGTACTCCGACCACCATGTGTAAACCGGCGTTTGCATTAAGCACCATCTTAAAATGTCAAATGTATAGCCACCACTCTATAATAGCATTAAAGGATGGACAATACCTGACACGACTTGTGAGTGGATCTTTGTATAAAGAATGTAACTGTAGTGGGCAATTTGAAACCACTGCTGATAGAATACTGATCAATAGCCTGTACTATACAAAGGCAGCAAAGGGACTAGTTGTGTGTGGGTCGGAGAACTCCATAAATGCTCCATGCAGGAGGCGGAGTTTTTGACAAACTCCATGCTCCAAGGGAAGCGCAGAGTGGGGAATAATTCACAAGCTCCGCCAGCGGAGCGGAGTTCACCTCCCACCCCTACATCTTCTTTTCCTCCAACCCTTGGGCTCTTTCCCACCCCACTATGGCTCTGTCTACTTTTTATGTCTTAAGTATGCGTGTTAACCATGCTAATTCACGATATGTTTGACTATGTTAATTTATGATGGTGCTCTCCACTCCTTAACATATAATTAGGGTATATCTCTGTGATGTGCTCTTTTAGGTTTAACTCCGTTTTAGTGAAATAATTAGCATGTATACAGTTTTCATAGCACACATCATCATAAAAGAATGATGTCAGTGCGGACCACAGCGGATCCAAGCAGGATTTGCTTGCACTCTGCCAAAAGCTCTAGCTGGTTTTTGTGTGTCTTTTAAAGTTGGGGGCCAACCTCCTTTTAGTTGTTTTTAAACTTTTAAGCTTTTAAGCTTAAGGCTCACTCAGATTTACTTTTTAGGGTGAAATAATTGTAGTGCTCACCTGCTCCCAAACGTGCCTCAGCTTGCCGCTTGGAACTTAGGCCCCCATTAGGATGGTGGGCGGACTTTGCCAGCCCACGAGCTGAGCGGTGGTCCCGACTTGCATATTATAACATTGCGGCGGGCGGTGTTTACACTTACACCCGCGGCAATGCTATAAATGCATAGCATGCATTTGCATACATAAAGCTGCAGGCACCGTGCAGTGCCTGCTGCATTGTGTATGCAAATGCAGGGGACAAGGGTGTTCCTCAGGGATCATGCCTGACCCTTAGCCCGACTCTGTTCAATATATATATATATATATATATATATATATATATATATATATATATATATATATATATATATATATATATATATATATATATATATATATATATATATGTATGGGCCCGCTGGCAAAGATCACAGAGCAATAAGGCTTTGAGATCATCTCATAAGCTGACGGCACCCAGCTTATGTTTACCATGGGCCGAGACCTAGAATCAGAAAAAGAGCGCTTCACGATCGGAAAAATAGCAATCTCTAACTGGATGACTAAAAATCGTCTCCAGCTTAATCCAGAAAAAACTGAGATTATGTTACTCAGTACATCTCTGGCCATTTGGACGGACGATTGGTGGCTCCACCAATTGGGTACCATCCCCGTGCCTAAACAAAAGGTAAAAAACCTAGGAATAAAACTGGACCAAGCCCTAACAATGAAACACCATATTGCTGCCATCACAATCTCCTGCTACTACAATATGAGTCTCCTGCGCAGATTTTTCCCCCTCCTCCCCTCAAACGCCCTTAGAATCCTGGTCCAGGCAATGGTGATCAGCAGACTGGACTATGGAAATGCACTACTGGCCGAAGTGGGTGATACCCTGCTGTCAAAGCTGCAGGTGGTCCCGAACACCGCAGCCCTGCCGGCACCCCTTCGGCGCCCCTGCTCAGGGAACTGCACTGGCTCCCAGTGAAGAAGAGCTCCCATTTCAAAATCTGCTACCTCACGTGTAATGCCCTGAGAGGCAATGGTCCACTCTATCTTAAAAAAAAAAAACTTACTGCCTACATCCCCAGCCGAAGTCTTTGATCAAGTACTCAATCCTTTCTGTGCGTACCCCGAATCCGTCACACCCGTACCGGGGGTAAGGCTTGCCATAGCGCTCAGAGAGACCCCCACATATAGCAAATTCAGGAAAAACTAAAAGCTTATCTCTATTAAAATACCTGGATCTGCAACAGTGCCGAGATGCCCCCAGGTGATACGTGCGCTATAGCAAATAACACTAACATAACATAACATAACATAGCCACCTCACAATGTTCATTGTGGACCAGAGTCCAAATGTAGGTCATACATAATTTGCCATTACTTGTGAAGTGCAATTCAACATACTCCGCAATATGTTTGTGAGGTGTGCAAAGTTCTGATATAGATACGCATAGTAACAAGAAAAACAATACTCAACATAATCCAAAGGGATTCAAACATGCCCCCCTCCCTCCCCAATCCCCGAACTGGTATACAAGATTACTATTTCGATTTTAAAAATTGGTTTGCAGAGAGAGCTCCATAACAACTTTCAAGTTCTAGTGGTCGTCTCCTCAATTGCTGTGAGCCGAAGAAGGCGGAGATACTTTGGGCACCTGATCTCATCAAATTCTGCAACAGAAGAGTTATAAACGACTGCCAAACCTCTTTGAATCCCGATACAGTGTTTGTGAGGGAAGCCTGTATCAGCTCCATCCCCAAGATAAATGTCTGACATAATATCGATTTTTTATGCTTAAAAAGAATATAAATTAAATTAAAAATACATATAATTAAAATAAACATAGTTAAAATATGTTTAAAATTATAAGTGATACATATAATGTAAAAAAATTAAACATATACATATCAAATGTAATATATATACTTAATAATATTTACAATTAAAAAACCATTTACCCATAATTTACTTAAAAAATTATTACTAACTTCTTAAAATGTAATACATATATTTTAAAGTTAGTACAATAATTAACAAAAATTATAAAAACAAACATCTAAAATACATAATAGAATACATAACAATAATATTAATATCGAAATATCAGTAACATTGATATTTTTGCTATCGATATTACTATCTTCGATATTAACAAAAACGATATTTCTTACCTTCGGGTCGATATTCTGGTTGTCGATATTCTTGATTTCGATATTCTATCCCTCCGTTATTTCCAACTCGATATTATTGTAGGTCGAAAAAAAAAGAGATATTTAGACTGTTTGCCCCCCAAGATATGCCATATTCTGTGAAGCCATCCTGTGTGGGTCAGGATTGTTTGTGTCTCTCAGTGTGATAAAATGTTCTGAAGTGCCGCCCCCAGAGGTAGACCTACTTGTTTACCTTTGAGAGACTTCAGAGGGATCGTTAAGGGATTGGGTAACTGCCAGCAAGTAGGGCTGCGGTCTGGGTTCCCTTTATTAAGGCGCACAGGTGCCAGGTACCAATACGGGCAATTTTAAAAGCTGTTTTTTGCTGGCCGTGTTTCACATCGTATGTTTGGCCCTGTAGTAGATTTCCCCTCACTCCTTCCCTGTGAGCTCCTTTCCTATTTCTTTCGCCCAGCGTTTCTGGCTAGCAGTGGACTGCGTAGGGACTGGAAGGCGCAACATGTCATAAAGCTTGGTAATCAGTTTCCTATCGATTAGCTTCGATACCATCCATTTCTCGTATTTCGTCAATTTCCTTTTCACCTCCGGCTGAAGTCTGGATGTAGTAGCCAATGTCTTATTTGTAAATAGTGGAACCTCTCCAACTCTGGGAGTGTATAGTCCTGTCTTAGTTGTGAAAATGGTATAAGCCCCTCGATATCAAACAGATGGCCTGCCGCTTTGCAAGACGAAGCCAAGTTCAAAACGCCTTTCCATCGAGCCCTGTGGTAAACTCCTTGTTTTCGAATAGGGGAGTCATCGGGGAGGGGAAAGTCATAAGTTCCCTTCTACTGGCTACCCCTTCCCAGACCTGCAGCACGGAAATGTATCAGCAATTCAACAGTGAATAATAAATAATATATTTTGAATTTTGACATTGGGTTGTGTGTAACTTGACCTTTGTATATAAGAATTCATCCAAGTAGTTTTGTAAATTTGGTAACCTGCGCAAATACTCATTACACACTAGTCCACCTGTCCCTACAGGATGTCCACCTCTAACACCATTTGGTTTATTTTTGTTGTGACTATCAAGTGATCCAGGTGTGCATATGTACCATGTGCATGGGATTAGAATGAAAACTGTGAGGCTTGTGGAAGTGCCGCTCGCCACAAATCTACCATCCCCCTGGATTGAAGCAATTCCTTCCCATCTCTGCACAGCTCTCCCAATTGATTGAAGCGGATACCTGACCGGTCTTAAGTTCCATCCACAACGAGATTGTGATCCCCTCCCACAATTGTCCTTCACTCCTGTATGCCCAAGACCTCAAAGAGAACCGCTTTCAGGAATTTCTCTTGTCCTGAGTTGGGAGCATTTATCGATGCTATCACAAGGGAGTGCCACCCCGACCGGAAATGTATAAGCCAAGAGTCATCCTTTGTCTTCAGGCATCTTATCCCCTACTGTCCCAGAGAAACGCTTAGCAACCAGTATAGCTTCCCCCACTTTTTTATCCAGAGTAGAGGAGAAAAATTGATGGGGGAAGGATCGTGATCTCATCGGGTGCCAGTCCTTTGAAAGGAGGTGAGTCTCCTGGAGGAGACACACATTTGCCCCATGAAAGAAGGGATTTCCGCTTGATGGGATTATTAAGGCCGTTAACGTTTAGGGTAACAACGTTCACTGTGGGGTATGACATGGTATGAGATTATGGTGGACCCTTTGTTCCCATGGACTTGTGATCCCTCGTTCCTTCTGTGCCGCCCCCCCTGCAGCAGTGCCTGCTCCATCCTATGCAATCTCTGCCCCTGCAACACCAACACCCAATATACCAGTTCCCTCCCTCCCCCTCTCTAACCCCAACTGACAATCTCAAAAATCTCCATAATGTCCAGAGCCCGCGGTTTGAGTTCACATGCCCTTGGAAAAAATAACTGAGAGGTGCATAGTGTGACCCAAGCCCTGTGGACAGCCCCGCTAACAACTACCGACCCCCCCCTCAGCTCCTCTTAAATCTGTCAATTTTAGTTATCCCCTAAGAATTCAGGAGGCATCTTGGGAAGATGTGTCTATGAGCAACATCTCGAGAACCGACTGCCTCTCCTGTACAATGGTTGTAGGGTCTGGTTTCAGTCCATGCTCTGTGAGGCGCCTCCGCCGGACTCTCTGCCATTGCTCCTGAGGGGATTTGTGGCCATTGCTGTCTGCCTCCTCTTGGGTCGGTTGCTCTGGGCCCAGCACCCTGCAAGCTTCTTGTAGTGATTTGATAGAGTTTTTCTTGCCACTTGAATATCAGTCGGAAGGGATGGTCGGAGGAGTACGCCACTCCCTGGTCCCAAAGGAACGTTGTCCCCACTCGACACTCCCGTCTTTTTTGCAAGGTTATCAATGCCAGGTCCTGGTTTAGGGCCACTGGATGATTTTGATATTTGAGTGGTTGCTTCGCCCTGGCATCTCGTAGAATACGTTCTTTGAGGGGGAAGTCAGGGAGGTAGGCCAAAATGCCTGGTGGAGGTGCTGGTGCCTTTCTTCGCAAACCCACTCTGTGTGCCCGGTCTATCCTGATGTCAAAGTCTGGTGAGAATCCCTGCAGTTATTGAACAATGTCTGAGTCCTCTTCCCCGGATGGAACACCCTTAACACGTATGTTGTTCCGTCTAGAACGATTCTCCAGGTCCTCTGTGTGCGCATGTAGATCAATCTGCTGAGCCCATAGCCTTATCACCTCTTGTTGAAGCTGCTCCACTTCCTTATCCCTGGCCTGCTCTTGCTCTTCGATACTTGCCACTCGCTCTCCCACTGCATCCACATCTCAAAGGATTTCTTTCACATCTGTTGCAATTTTGCTCTTTAGTATCTGAAAATCCTTTGGTAGGGTACTGGACAGTATATCTGTAAAGGAGCTGGTGACAAGGGCTTCCACTCCCTCTGCTTTGTGCTCTAGTTGTGGGGTTGGGGATCCTCTGCCCTCTCCTTCGCTGGTCTGCAGGGTTTTGGTCAACATGTCTTTCAGAGTCCGATCTTTCTTTCCTCTTATTGAGGACATGACGACTGTGTTCCAAGCCGCTGCTTCTCCGACGTCCACCCCACTTGGTTCTAGTCATTGTGCTATACGAGGTACCCTATGGTGTGTGCACCTCCAGATCCGTGCACTCTAAATGACAGCCCCTGGTCTCCTCCTTGTTCCCATGCTAAATTCCCGCTTGGGTCAAGCGCTTCGCGCTTTGCTGGCTACCCAGGGGCTCTTTCGGTGTGCCTGAACACCGGCCCTGGTCAACCGTCCTCACACCCTTTGAAATCTGGACACCCTTCTTCACGGGCCAGCTCCTCTCAGCCTATCCCGTTGTATCTTCCTATAACGTCCCCAGGAGGATTGTGCTAGACCAGTCTGATTCGCTCCTGTTTCTACCTCAGCCCTGATATAGGGGGACTGCAGACACTCCCCTTGTAGTGGCCTCTGCTGATGTCTGCTTCTTGGGTGTCTGCCCACTGCCAGGCCATCTTATGGTTGTGCCACTTCGGCTACTGTCCTTAGGGATCTTGGTGTCGTCTTCTGCTCCACCTCGCGCTGCTGCTTGATGCGGCCCCCAGGGGAAGTGAAGGTCGCAGACCAGTCTTCCCCCAGGGTTTTCGCGCAATAAACGGAAGGACAAGGTGGGGGGCGGGACTATAGGGGTTAAAGGAAGGGGTGGGACAGAGAGGGCATATAAGGTGTCAGGAGAGGAAGATCCGTCCTCTTCCTGACACCTGAGCACCACCGGGAGGATTTTTTAAGTTTGTTAGATCAGTTTTTGGAGGAGGCCGATTTGTCGATCGGCTGGTGGTCGAAGGGTTGGCATTTTGTCGTGTCTGGGCTAGAGAGAAGATCTCCGTGGAGATGCCCCGGGGAGTCTTTCAGCACGGCGGCTGGTTTCGCCACGATGTGAGTGCATAGCCCGAGCAGGCCGGGGGGAGAGGTCATGGCGGGCGTGTCCAGCAGGCGCAGACCCTGGCCTGGATGGGTTTTGTGAAGTAATTTGTGCACGTGCGGGGGACGGCCGGGTGCTGCTGCGGGGTTTGGTTGGCGAGGAGGAGCCTCCACTGTACATGTCGGATGTGGCAGGTAGGGAGGAGGGACTCTGTTCGGGGAGCGGGCAGGGGACCCTCGCTGCGTGCGCGCCTGTGGTTTTCATTTAACTGGTGCGTTTCCTGTGATTGCGTTGCATGCTGTCTTCACCCGCGGGGGTGGAGGGGGGCTGGAGCCAGTGTGCGAGGCTGCTGGGGCCCCCGTAGCGAGGGTGGGGGGTGTGTGTTTTTCCCTGCATCCTCAGGCTTGGGGGGTGGGGGGTTTGAGTCGGGGTGCCTAGGGGGGAAGGGCATAATCGGGCTTAGATTAGGCATCGGAATGAGTTTTTGGCCGTAGCTGTTCCTTGTCTTTCGGAGGCATTCCATTCATTACTTCAGATAGGGGCACCTTAATTTGTAGCGGATATTTCCATGGTTAGGTAGTGGACGGTGGAGCATATTTTAATGACGATGCTCGGAGCCGGCAGTGGTTCCGTCAGGCCTCTATCTTTTTCTGCAGTGAGGTGGAGGTATGGGCCCATCCATTCTGGGACCCCACACTATTTTAGCAGGTCATGGTGCACTGAAGACAGTTGGGGAAGTCGGGCGACAAGTCCCTGCGGAGTTTGTAGGTGGCGCTGTGAAGGGTATACGGGACCAGTGTGAGGGGCTGCCAGGACGGCACGAGGCCCAGTGGTGCTTGGGCCCACCTGGTTGTGTCGCCCCGGTGGGGGGCGAACTAAGGCCGGTGGTCGAGCCCGGCAGTAGGTGTGATACCAGCGGGCGCACAACGGCCTCCAAACGCTGGCCGAAGCAGTAGGGGGGTCTGCGGTGGCCTGCACTCCGTCGG
The DNA here is from genome assembly GCF_964263255.1 of Lissotriton vulgaris. Classification (NCBI taxonomy): domain Eukaryota; kingdom Metazoa; phylum Chordata; class Amphibia; order Caudata; family Salamandridae; genus Lissotriton; species Lissotriton vulgaris. The sequence goes on along the minus strand of NC_141693.1, from coordinate 1,608,289,831 downwards.
GGACTCGCTCAGCGCCCAATACAGCTTTCTTATCCAGACGACGTTACAGATGTACTGTGTGAGAGTTGGCATGGTTGTTGTGGGAGAAGTTAGAGGTCGGCTGGCGTGGTTGTGAAGGTCGAAGTGGGCTCTGGGGGTGGTGTGGGATGGGGATGTTGGGTTGAATGGAAGTTATTGTGAGAAGGGCTGGGGCCGAGTGGTTTGCTACGGTGGGGGTACATGGTAACCAGACCGTTTTCTTATTGTTGCAGGGGTCAAGTGCGGCCAAGGAAGGACCTGCGAGCACGGCCACTGTGGGCATGGCGCCTACGAACAAAGGGACGATGTGCTGGATTAACCCTTAGCTACGCGATTATGGCTGAGGTCTGGGGAAGCAGAAAGCTTTTGCGGGGATTCCGGCAGTTCAGCTGCGATGCGGTGCGAGTGTGGGGGGGTGTTTTGTGGGAATACAAGTGCTGCTGCGGCAGGAGTCATGATGGGAATCCAATGTTGTGTGGCATGAGCCAGAGAGGATACTATGGCAATGGGGATAACAAGGGTGGCCGCTCGGCTCACAAGCAGTCATTTGGTGGCAAGGCATTGGCTTTCATATGTTGGTGGGGCTCAGGGGTTGGACACTTACACTGGCGGCGGGGGTAGTCTTTACGCAAGATACGGACACTGCCCTCCACATGGCATGCTGACGAGCTTGGCGACGTCACGTGGATGCAAGGTTGGAGCAGAGAAGGTGGGATTGTGGCGCTAGATGCTCCTGGGTGGAAGCTGGGTTTGTTGGTGTACGATGTAGGAGGAGGAATTCTTCACATCATGGCTCAGCAGATGCGCGGGAGGTGCTTGTCAGATGGGCTATCCACACCAGGGTGGGGGGCTGGTTGTGACGGGCTGTAACAGAGGGTAAGAGGTTTTAGTATCCAGATTTTTTGTTTTGCATGGCAGTTTCTTGGGGTTGGGGGGTCACATGAACCAAGTGCAGGAGGGAAAGCACAGTCTATGACAGCGAACACGGGTCTGAGGGTGCTACGAGGGGTTTTCATGGGGTGAAAGTAATATGGTGACGGGCGACTGACGCGTCGGCATGGGGCAGGGTGTTTTTGGCTGGAATGTTTTTGGGAGAGGGTTTTTTTTTGGAGGTGAATGAGGAGATTCGGAAGGTGAGGCATGTGCGGGGGTGCAGATGGTGTCTCGGGATGGCCATGTTTGGACAAGTGAGCATGATTTGCTAAGGGCGTGTAACGTGGGGGTTTTGTGCGGGGATGGTCGAGGTGGGGCTGGAAGATGTAACGCTGTGGTAGAGGTATAGAGCCCCTGTGTTATATGGTCTATGAGAGTTTTGTTTTTTCGTTGAACTGGGTCCTTGGTACTGCACACCCTGGAGGTGGGAGTTTATGGTTCAGAGGTAGCTACGGATAAAAGGGAGATGAAGGGGGGGCAGGTTGGATTGCGCTGGGCATTTTGGTGGGGCCAAAATGGGGCACAGGCAATTCGAGCGGAGCAGCGGCAGTGCGGTACAGATGTGATAGAGGTGTGCCCAAACATTAGGGCAGTGGGGGCCGCGTGTAGCGGTTTGTTCTCGGGCAAGAGTGTGTGTGGCAAAATCACAAGGTATTGAGAGTGGAGGACGTTGGGGGGTAGGAGATGTTGTTTTTCAAAAGGGGGGAGGCATTTCTCCTGGTCTTTATTGGCCTTGTGCGTAAGCGGGCTATTTTGTGGCGGGGGTGTCTTGCGGAGGCGTGTGGTTCTTGGGTGCTCGGGGGTGGCAACAGCTGTGGTGTCATAGGGCGGGTCCTGGGGGGGGCTGCTGACCCGGGGCGACAGGTGTACAGTACGGTGTCTGTGGCGATGTAGGTACTGGGGGCATGGGTTTGCTTTGCAGATGTGTTTAGGTCGACTGCCATAGGAGGGCTAGGGACCACGATGCATTTTTTGCAGGACAAATTTTTTCTTTTTCTACCATAGGGTCTGGAAGTAGAGCGGGAGCCAGGGCAGTCGCCTGGATGGGGTGGCATTTGGACAGCACAGGAGGCGCACTAGCTGGTGTGCAGACATTACTGGTGCAGAGAACACGATCATTGGGCTGTGAATTGATGGGAGAACCAGTTGAATAAAAATTTGTGGGGGGGTGTTTGTTGCCAGTACGGTTGACATTGGGCCACAGGAAATATGAGGTTGACGGATCTGGGACTTGCAGGGAAAAAGTGTGCTGGGATATGTCAGGTCTGGCGTTATCCTGGAATGCTTGGCCGGGGATGTGTTTCCAATGAACAGAGAACGGGGCATCCTGGTGACGCGCATGGATTGTGCTTGGTAGAGCACGGGTTTGGGGGGGAATGGATTTGGAGGTCCAGGCCATGACGCACTGGTGATGAAATGGTTTGAGGTGAAATTGCAAGGGGGGTTCTTTTTTCAAGGGGAGGCACCTGTCTCTGTACAAGAATGGTCAGGGACTGTTCCTCACTTACATTGGGACACAGGTGCAGGTGGTGGATGGTCGTTGACGGGGGGGCACCTCGCATGGACGAACTTTGACCCAAGAACGTCTGTGTACAGGATGCAGATCCAGGTGGTGAATAGTCGTTCACTGCGTGTAGTGGGATCCATGGTTAATATCCAAAGCAGAAAGATATAAGAGACAAATTAAATGTTAACATGCAGGAGTTTGATTCTTAACACGGTCCAAAGTTTGTTCACATTGAACGCCTATGATCATCTGAAGATCACGACACGCTATTGAATACTTCTGTCGTCAGGAACTTCTAAGGTTACACAGGCCGTAAAGAGACGATGCGATTACACAGACGGGAAAAGGACTTACATGCTACTCAGCGTTGGGGGCACCCCTTTTTTATGGACGAGGAGCAGTCTAAAAATGTTATTGTTTATCAAGGGACGCAATGAACGGACGTTCAAGGGGTGGATGGTCATACACCTTGACGGGGGGGGCACCTTGGGTGACCAATGGATGGGTCAGGAAAGGTGCTTGTTTTGCTGGGCACAGGTATAAGTGGTGGACGGTTGTTCGCCGCAAGGTGGGCATTTGTCCTGGGTCGAGGATTGGGCCTGACAGAGGTTGTATGTACATGTGATTCAGGTCCAGGGGATGACTGGTTGTTCAGGGCGAGGGAGGTGTCTGTTTGCGGACAGGGAATGGCCCTGCAAGGTTACCGGTTTCCATGGGATGCAGGCCAGGTGGTGGATGGCCGTTCGCCATGAGAGGGGGGGCACCTTTTTTCGGTCAAAGGATTGGGCCCGGGCAGGTTGCTGTTTTATACGGGCATTGGTCCAGGTGGTGGATGGTCGTTCACCACATTGGAGGGTGCAGTTTACGGCTGGGAGTGGCCCCTTTGGATGTTAATTGCTTACCCGCCACGCAGAGACAGGTGGGAAGATGGACTGTTGCCGTATTGAGAGCATCTTTTCTTGTTGGGGTTTTGTCCCGGGAACATTCCTGACTTGCTGGGGACGCATGTTTAGGTGAATGGTCGTTCACCAGGTGCTGCAGAATGGGGCAGCCTTTAGGCGCACAGGACTGAAGGGCATGTTGGTCCGTTTGTATAGGGCACCTTTCGCGAGTCACGTTTGTACCAAGGATGGTACTTTGTGCAGGACGCAGGGTATGGTGGTGGATGGTCGTCCACTAGGAGGCTGCTGGGTAGGCTGGCAGGATGCGAAAGGTGCAGAGGACAGAGGGGGGGGCAGGTAACTTCCCTATGGGGGTTCCCTGGTTGGCGGTTCTTTGGAGGGGTGGGGAGTTACATACGGGCGGATCCACCCCTCGGGTGGGCGGAGAACGGTACACAGGTGACTGATAGTGGGGCACAGGAGGCAATGAGCAATGAAGGCAAAGTCAACAGAGGATGCTTGGAGGGCAAGTGAAGGTGAGAATGGGGAAAGGAAGGAGGTTATAGAGTGAATGGGTGAAGAGTCAAACAGGTGAGATGGTTTTGAAAAGGTAGAATGGAGAATGCGTGGGTATGGGATGGAATCGTATATTTTATGCATTGATGTACTGTTAATAAGTCTAAATGATTGCAACCTTGTCCTAATAAAATGGCCTTTTATGCTTCAAGTAACAGCGTGGAGTGTAGGTATTGAGAGATGCGGCCCCCGGGGGAAGTGAAGGTCGCAGACCAGTCTTCCCCCGGGTATTTCGTGCAATAAACCGAAGGACAAGGTGGGGGCGGGACTATAGGGGTTAAAGGAAGGGGTGGGACTGGGAGGGCATATAAGGTGTCAGGAGAGGAAGATACAGCCTCTTCCTGACACTTGAGCACCACCAGGAGGATGTTTTAAGTTTGTCCACCCACCCACCCTACAGGTTTTCAGGGAAGGACTTGGGGTGGTTATGAGGGTGCCAGTTTAGGGCAGGTTGCGGGCAGAGGCGTTACGGTACTTTGGAGGGGTGGGGAGTCACATATGGGTGGATCCACCCTTTGGGTGGGGGGAGAACAGTAAACAGGTGACTGATAGTGGGGCATGGGAGGCAATGAGCAATGAAGGCAAAGTCAACAGAGGATGCTTGGAGGGCAAGTGAAGGTGAGAATGGGTAAAGGAAGGAGGTTATGGAGTGAATGGGTGAAGAGTCAAACAGGTGAGATGGTTTTTTGAAAAGGCAGAATGGAGAATACGCAGGTATGGGATGGAAACGTATATTTCATGCATTGATGGACTGTTAATAAGTCTAAATGATTGAAACCTTGTCCTAAAAAAATGGCCTTTTACGCTTCAAGTAACAGCGTGGAGTGTAGTTATTGTGCGATGAATTCACTGGGTCGCTCGGAGGAAGGGCAGGTTCACCGCTGATCTCTCCCACCCTCTCCCTCCTTGGCATATGCATCCCCAAGAGGGATCGCACGATCTCCCCTCTGTCCCGGTGCTCTCAATGGCTCCCGTGGCCTCGTATTTCAGCCCTCAGTCGTGCTCCTGTTCTCTGCCAGCTGAGTGTGCTGGCCGTCATGCTGCCACAGCTGCGTGGGTGCCCCCGCTCCCCTGTAGCTTTTCCCCCTTCTGAGAAGTACCACTTTTCGGGGGCCAGTGTCGTGGGCGCCTCTGGAACCGTGTGTGCGTTTCTCTGTCGGGACCTGTCTGTCTCCCGGGCCTCTTCCCCTTCTCTCCGGCCTCTGCTCCTGGAATCTGCCTCCTCCAGTGCTCAGATATCCCCGATGCCTCAGCTGCACAGATGTGCACCCGGGTCTTGGTGCCCAGGCTTCCCGGTCACACTGTCAGGGATGCCTCTTCTACAGTCAGGCCTTGTTTGCTCCTCCAGGAGCCCCCACCATTTTCTTCCAGCGGTCCTGCTCCGCTGCTCTTGCCTCGCTCGCTCGTCCGCGGTCACTAGTGCTTGAATATCAGTCCCACCGGTGCACCGTCAGCTCCAGAGCCCTATTTCCCAAAAATGTAGCGTTTCGGGTGATTTGCAATACTGTAGGAGCCGGAAAAGGGCGAACGGCAGCAGTGAGACAAGAACAACATGTCTTACCCGCTCACCATCTTGGCCATGCCCCAGCGATGTGCTCTTTTGTTTCTCTGTTATTGTCATCTAGATTGTTCCATATATAAATTAATGAATACATTTCCCCCAAAAAAATTAACTGTTTTGAATTGGTATAAATGAAATACATCTTTGTAAAGATTTTAACTAACTGTACAATAAACTACTACTACTGCTAAGCGATTTATGCTGTATGATGGCATTTTTATATGTTTGATTATGAACGTTTTAATACTCATTTTTATGTTACATATTTTGCAATAAATGGAAACTTATTTTTGCTATACTATTCTGACTTGTATAAAATTAGAGTGCCCCGGACTATTATACAATATTCATCTACCACACTTGTATGTGATCAAGATGCTAAATAGATATCTCCAGCCAAAGGTATCAAATGTTTTCTCCAAATCAAGGACCAATCATGCGGAGTGAGGCCATTACGCGGGGACCTCCTCCATATTCCTGAAAAGTCAGCGAATGTTGAGAGTAGTATTTCCCCCTGGCAAATCCATTTTGAACTGAGAAAGTTAAGTCCGGAAGGACTGGTAGTATTTAAGTTTGCAATAATTTTACTAAGACTTTTATAATTGGTGTTGAGTATTTCTAGCAGTCTCTTAGATGAGAAGTTACTGGTATTGCAGCCTGGCCAAATGGTTGAGACAAATAGGGCTTCCCTAGGCGAAGGAGGCAGTCTGTTTTCCAATGTTCGCTGTCTCGTACAATGTGGCTAGTTTTGGTGCCAAAATATCCAGATAAACTCTACAGAATTTTACTGGAAACCTGTTACTACCAGACATTTTCCCAATGTCTGGCTCTTTAATTGCTTCTTTAATTTCATGAATATTGGCAGGAGACTCCATTTCATCTTTAAGGGCAGTGGGACCCAGTGGCGATGGTATGTCGGCTATCAATACTTCTACCACAGCATATGAACTACAACTTGCATCACTTTATAGCGCTTGATAGAAGCTATGGAAGGCATGTGTATTTCATGCTGTGCAATTATCATGTTGCCTGTTATTATCTGATAGCAGATATCAGGGCATTCCCATTTTCTTGTGCAAGAAGCCAAGTCAAGAGTCAGACCGCTTTGTTCCCCATTGTGAGTGTTGTGGCCACATATGCAGTATAGTGAAGTCAACAGAGCCCCTAAAGCAGCGCAGCACAGCATGTGCAGTACATGCCTCTTTAAGAGCATCCATATTTTGATGTGGTTTAGTGCCCCTACTTTTGTAGCTGTTTCAAGGAGCCTTTCTTGATGAGAAGTTCCATATCCAAAGTTTTACCCACCCCAATAGAATCCCCTGACCACAACTTTAAATGCCTCCCACTCAACAGTCAAGGAGGAGGCAGTACCTTCAGTGTTGTCAAAGTAACTATGAATTTTCTTGCCCAGTGTGGCTTGGAATTCTGGGTCGTCTAAGAGCCCTTCAAACGCCAAGCCGGGATAGGGGTGCGAACCGTATCTCATTTAAAATCAACCATCAGAGGGTTAGGATCTGAGATTGATCTACTACAGTAATTTGAGCAAGCAACCAGGGAGCAGAGTAAGTCCTAACAGTTGATTTGGTGTAGGCGAACAAAGAGGTCATGTGGGGGTGAGTAAAATAAAGCGTTGGCCCCACACATCCACCAGCGACCACCGTTGTATCGTGGCAGATAGCTCCTTGCGTTATATGTTGTGGGGGATTGGTGGAGAGGGGAGCAGGATCTATACAGGCCAATATCTAAACCACAGCAGACGTCTTCCCCCAGAACCTAGGGCATTCTTACCAACCTAGTAAGACACTCCAATAACTTTTGTAGGAAGGCAGGCTGGTCAGCCTTTGGGGCATAAATACTTCCCAGCAGCATCCACTCTCCATCTAGTCGATGAGGAAGCATCTACCCTGCTTGTGTAACATTTTGGCTTGTGGAAAGGGACCAATGCTCTCCCATTGTAGACCTCCTCTGGCATATTTTTGGGGGAATATCTGACCTGCCCACCTTTTCTGGATCCTGGTTGCTTGTAACACAGTTAAATGTAAGGCAATGTGAGCCCCCGCTTTTCTCATGATAAAGACATATATAATGTACCTTTTATGTGTTGTGTGCATGGCTCTTATATTCAATGTAAGGATAGTAAAGTTAGTTAGCCGCCCCATGATGATTGAAGTTAAGAAAGCTAGCGAGAAAGTCATTCTGCCTCCTTCCCACAAGTGCCCTCAGCAAAAGGGCTGAAGGTACAGTGAAGAGATGAGTTTCAGTGATGATCAAAATCTATCTTTTCCCTACCCTCAATTTTAAGAACAGTAGCTAAAACACCTATCATATATAGTAGGAGCCCTCCAACCAAACTGTACAAATATTCGAAACCTCATTGTGTAGGGAAGCCTGGTGTAGCTGTGACTGGATGAGGTTGCGCCAAGTGTCACTAGATAGATTACGCCAGAGATCATGTACTTTAATTATTGGTGTAAGGGTATTAGAGACCCATTTTAGGTGTAGTGGTCTATGTGGCACGAATCATTAATGCTCCATATATCTATACATAACATTTAGACCTGTGTGTTGTTTACAATCACATAAAGACTTCAATAGACATTAACATCCGCAAATGCCTCAGTGCAATCCTGCTAGCAGTGCATCGCAAAGAAATAGCATGTGGGAATAAGCAGGTTATACCACCTTTAGGGCAAATCATCTGGTGTTTGTAGGGTCACAAGTGACATTGTCTCAGAGCCCCCAGGGGACTCCTCAATAACATATTGTCATCTCCACTTCAAGTGCCAGCCTGGCCGGAGTCAAAGAACAGCAAAGTCTTCCTAAAAGACGCTGCCATCTCTAAGGTCAAGGGACTTTTGCCATGAGTTGTGATGTGGTCATATTGTGCACAAGATCTTTGAGTGGTTCGTTTCCTTGGGCACCTTCTCAATTGTTGCTCTAACTTCCCAGGCGTATCCTCTGTCCTGTGCCGCCAAATCCCAGGACACCACAGGATTTGTGAATAGATGTCTGTTACCCTGAGATGATTTTGAGCTTTGCTTGGAACAGTAATGAGCATAGTCGGCCCCGGTCTCTTTGCGCCCACTTCACTGCAGAAAGCAAGGGTCCCTGATGTTGCACATCCAATATGTATTCCAGAAAGATAAGTAGGCAGTGATCATTTATTTCTAGAGGGCCGCTTGTCTGACTGCATGCAAATTCTTGTCACCGCCTTTAAAGTGAAGTATCTTAGCTATAATCGGTTGGGGGGATGAGCCTTGGGGTGGCATCTCTGCTGGCACTCTGGTTGTCCTGTAGATGGAAAAAAGGGGTTGTTTGTGAGCTGTCACAAAGCTCTTCGTCCATTTTTCTAGGTACTCAACTATATTTGAACCCCCAGAGCCCTCTGGCAGACCAACAATTCTGATATTACAAATTGCAGCTTGTGTCCTACATCCTGCACTCAAACCCCACCCCCAAAGTCCAGTGCCGGTGTAATCACTAGGGGATTATCTAGATACTCTAAATCCTCGGCCTATCACAAAGTGTTTGGTTCTGAAAGAATATTTGGATAAAGAAGGCGATATTCCTTTAAAGAAACATAGCATCAGTGATGAATTAATTCTCCGGAGGAAATGATATCAAAGATGGTAGCCATTAAATTTCAGCCGTATTTTTGCTTGCATGTAAGCACCAGTATGGGGTCAACTGGCCTAGACATCAAATTATGATTACATTAAAGGATAATTGTAAAAACAGGCTTGATACATGTTTATTATATGTTACTCTTTCAGGATATATGTATGCAAATTGTAACATAACAAAATTGGAAGCAACTTGATTTCTAGATGGGCTACAAATGGGAAAGAAGGGACAAATTAGCATTAAAAGAAATGGTAAACAGCTATGGTTAAAAATCTAACAACACCTGATTAGATTCCGTTTGTTTTTTTAATATATGGATTGTGTAAACATGTCATGAACCAAGTTAAAAGATATGAAGGATTTTTTTTGAGTTTGTTTAATGTGGGTGTCTCCCACAGTTATCTTGGTTTTTGAGAAATGAGTATTAATTACAAAGAAGTTAGGCTGGATTTGGTGTACCTATAGAGGAATAACCAATATAATATGAGTTTTATATATAGGGTTTCTTTTCAACTGCAACAATTTTATGAGTAAATAGTGATAGGAAATCACACAATGTCCTGCTTTTTAGATATTGTAATACACAAGTTTTGAATACAGATAAACATGAGTTCTTACTGCAGTAAATAGGTGTTGTAATTGGAAAACCTTGGACTTAGATAGTTTTCGTATACTTTTTAAAATGTTATTAGCTGTTTTTTTTGTTTTATTAGTTAATATGTTATTTAGAAATATAAATTTAGCATTTACAGCCTTGATAAAGTCCCAACGGGGGACCATACGCATTGGCTGCCAATGAATAAAAGGATGTGAATTTTTATTGAAGTGTAAAGAAGTGAACAACATAGAATATATACAGATTTGAAATACATACCCGACTGGAAGAACACTTTTTGAATGTGACTCTATACCAGGAGTGAATTTGATTGCTGGGTGTAAACTAGCATTGTAATAACAATACTGATATTACTTTGCCAACCGCACCCTTCAGCGTCTCCAGCCCTGGATTCCAGGAAATGCACATACATGATCCAACAATTTGTTAACCTTCTGCTGTAGTTCCGTTTTTTGACTGCCATTCTGACTGTCAAGGGCTGTCAATCAGCTTCTTATGGTCAGGGGCGAAGCTTGGTCAGACAGATTAGAGGGTGTAAGCTTCAGGTTTCGTAACAATCACGCTGGCATATTTTTTAACATACATTATCTGAGAAGCAGGACATGCGGGGGCTTAAGGGGCAGTGGAAAGGGAGAGAAGTGTAGTTTGTTAGTGGTACTTAAAACAACATGTTTTGTAAAATAACCAACATTTTTAAGAACTTCAAAAGAGTGTGAAGTGTGTGTGTGTTTAAGTCTGTGTGCATGTAAAAATCCAACGTGAAATCCGACAGACACCTCATTATGCTCGACTGAAAGCACCTGATACCAACTATTTACTTCAGTCAAAATACATTTATTAGGGGGTGTAGCACCCAAACAACCCCCAAAAACCCTCTCATCCACCACACCTACCCCGACCTCTCACCCCTGATTATGGTCAGTCCGGAGTAGACACACATCAACCGCCACTGCATCGATTTTGCTTTGAAAGGATGTTCTATTTGTGCCAATTGTTTTCAGGGTGGCATTCAACTTATCAGTTGCAGCAACTTGGCATTTGGATGTGTCTGATGTTGAAAGGGCTAGTTCCATGAAGCAATGAGTGGTCACAGGAGTCTGACGGGTCAAAGTATTTGCTTCTGGCATCCCCACTAGGAGAACACTTCAGGGCTTATTTGCGAGCCTCTTGCTCCACCGCAATGTCACTTTTTCCCATATTAAAAGTGACCCACTGGCGGCACAAAGGGCTTGTAAATAAGACCCTTCGTCCCTTAGTGCAGGTGCTGAAGCATCGGTTATGCGGGCCCAGGATTGCAGTTCCACAGTACTGATAGAGTGCAAGTTCACCTGTCCAACATATTTCACCTTGGCCCATAAAACTAAGCATATAATTAAACAGGTAAACTTACACTCAATCAAATTTAATTTTTACCATTCAGAATCTTTACCAATTGACTTTCCAATGCAAGTCACTGATACCTAAAGTCCTAGAGGATCAAGGGAGTTAGCAAGATAAAAGGTAGGAAAATAACTTTTAGCATTTTATAAATAACCACAAACTCGGGAGAGGTATAAGTTCTTTTATCTAAGTAAAATCTTTTAAATGTTTGAAAAACATAAAAATCAGTAATTTCTTGATCTATTTAGAATGATGAAGTCTGAAACAAACATATGCAATAATTTGGAAAGAAATATTGTTAAGTATTAGACAAAGGGTGGGTAGAGAAGGAAAAACAGTACAATGACAAACCCACACTTTATAGTTACCTAGAATGGTGTGAAGACCAACCCTGGCCACGGGCTGAGAAAAAGGATAAGTAACCCAAAGTACAGGTGCCAGCGAGAAAGAACAGGTGCAGACCAGAATCAGGACAGGTTACGGACTAAATTGGATCAGGACAGGACCACCACAGACTAAGATCGGCACCACAGCTAAAGTTCAAAACGCCAGCGTTGTAAATCCCCTCTGCAGCTAACAGTCGAACCCCAATTGGGTCATTAAACTCCTTCCCAGAACCCCGATTTGGTTATGGAATCTTCTGACAGAGTGCTCCCCCAGCACCTCTGCTCTCGATCACTTATTGATTGCGTTGGGTCAGTGACAGGTCAGCTATTCAGACAAGTCGGACAATCTAACTAACTAAGCCTACCCTAGTTATACTATTTTTCAAGTCAGTGTACCACCTCCAAATGTTGCAAATATGTGAATCCCACAAATTTATTGGTAAGAAGATGAGGAGAAGTCATCACACCATATTCATATGAGGTAACTTGTCAATCATGTTTTTAAATGTTCCCTCCCATGACTTTATCTTCCAATGCACGTTTATTCCACCCAGCAGTGAATGTAACAATAACATACAATGTTTTAACAAATTAATCAATTCAGCTTCCTCTAGCAGGGTGAGGCGGTCAATTTTCTCATAGTTTCGTAGACCATGTCAGATTCTGGCACTGGTTCAATGCCATTGGCTTCAGTAGCTTGAGTTTCTTTGCGCAGGCGCAGTTCCTCCAAAGATGGAGTTCATAAGTACAGTTCAGGCCCAAATGCGATACATGCAAAAATGGAAGAGAAACAGTTTTAGAGACCTAGAATAAATGAATGCACTGCATACCACCTATCTCTATTCTTTTCCCATTATTTTATTTTAACTATTGCATTAAAGGTTAAGCAGAACGAACAGCTTAGCAAAAGCAGCGTTGCAAGCTTCTTGCACGTTAGGACACAGAGCAGCCATCTTAGTTCTAGTTCTTAGTTCTAGTGCGCAGAAGCAAAAGTTTCCCACCAAGCGAAATAACGCGTCATGTCACACATGCGCAGCAGCCATTTTAATGCAAGCAGATTATAGTTAGTAAAGCACATTGTTAAGCTTCCCCTAGATACTAGAAATGTTGTGTAATGCAATATTTATATAACGAAACATGTTAGTTAGTACATTAATATTATTTTAGAGAGAGTTGAATACAAGGAAGTCACTTTACGTGTGGAACCTTGCTCCATCAGTACCACAGGGGTCTTTTGCAGACGAGCAGAATGTTTACACACTGGCGAATGGAAACTTTCTGTTCAAGTCTGTCGTGCTGAGAGATGACTCTTACCGATGATAGAAATATACATGCAAACGGAGCTGACTGGTACTAAAAACTTTCCTACTCAGATGAGAGATGTTTATGACTGAAATCGAGGGCTTAATTTGTACAAGAATATGCGTTGGGGCCCAAAGATTTGCTCAGAAGTCTGCGGACATGTCTACTAAATGTCAACATGCCGCTACCAGGGCGTCTTAGTCTGGATTCCATCTCATGCCTCTTTGATGTACCACCACACACTCCCTGCCCCATTAGCTCACTGTTGCCGGTTGATGCTTTTTTTCCCTTTGTTACGTTTTTTTCAATTGTGTCTTCTTCCTTTTTTTCTCCCTTTGTGTTTCCACTCTCAAAGTCTGATGGAAAAAAAAACGAGTGCTTGTGGTGGGCCCAACCTGCAACAACCAGCTCAAATTAAGCACTGCAGAAAATGTACATATTATGAGAGGTGGCTGTTCCAATATGTGATACCAAAATATCCACTCTGACAAGAGGTGACTTCCACCCATAATGTATACACTGATGAGAAGGCATAGGCCAAAGTAATAGGTGATTTGTCGATAACATACCAGAAGTGATGACTTCTCACAATGACGATAACAATCCACATACTGACCGAACGTGACCACCGGTGTCTCCTGCTCATGAAGTTTATAATGTGAGGAGGTGGCTGCTGCCCATGATGGGAAAGCTTGCACTGGATGAGACATGGCTGTTAGTGATGATAACTAGCTGACAAAAGGTGAGTCTGGCGGGCGATAGGATTATACACACAGTAGGTGACTATTACTAAGAACAATATACACCTTCTGGTTATGGGCGAGTCATCCTAATGATATAAATTCGATGCTGTAATGGGAGGTGAGTATTATTGATAACACACATACTCTAATGAGAGGTGTCTCTTTCTGATAACGCACACTTCGAGGAGCTGTGCCACTTAACAATAGCATATCAACTCTGACAAGAGACAAACTATATACACTCTAATGGGAGAAACCTCTTATTCACTGATGAAACTAGGAGACTTTTTAATGATAGGAATATGCATAATCTTTTAGGAAGGGAATATAACTTATGCACTTCGAAGAGAGGAAACTGCTCTATAAATCTTGATCCGGACGAGGTGTGACTCTTACCAAACATGAAAATGGATGTGATATTCTTCTCTTACTCTTCTTGTTGCTCGTCTTCCCTCTTCCCTGCCGCGCTTCGAGCCTTACTCTGGAGGATCCAAGGCCATCTTGAGTCCCATTATTTTCAGTAGAGAAAATGTGCTCTGACAAATAAAACAGACATATTGTGACGACTTTTCGGTCATCATTTACACTGACTGAGCTTCAATATATAGACTGCTCGTCAAATCCAATACTATTTACCAGAGCCACTCTATTTCGCATCTTCATCATTATATTATCTAAGGGGGATATTCTCAAGCAAGGGCGATAATTATCGCCAACCTAGGTTTTAACGTAATTTTACATAATGCCCTCTATCGCAATAATCTAACGCTGTGTTAACGGCATATTCTCAACACACCAGCAACAGGCGATAGTTTCCCGATAACGCATCCAATGTCCGCGCTAAAATTACCGGGACACCGATAAAAAAGGAAACCACAACGTGAAAAAAGTTGCGATGGGCCCAACAGCAATAAAAACATCAGCGATAAGCAGCGCCAGGCTAGCAAATCCCACGTCAGGCGGGAAAAATCACCATAAAAGCTGTAAAAAAAATAATAAACTACTGAGAAGCACCAAGGAGGAAGCTGGAGCAACTACAGAGGCCAACCAAAACCTCACAAACCCCCTGGAGGACCAGCCAGGGATCTCGGGGAAGGAGAAGGGCAAGGTGAAGAAGAAGAGAAACCCGTGATTCAGTCTGCAGGAAAACAAGATCCTGTTTACGGAGGTGAGAAAACACCACCAACAACTGTTCATCACCTCCACTGTGTCATTGGCAACTAAAAAAGCACTATGGCAGTCCATCTTGGCCAAGGTGAATGCAGTCAGAGTGAAGAAAAGGGAAGTGGATGACTGCAAGAAGCGCTGGAATGATGTGAAGTGCAAAACCAAGCTGAAACTCGGTAACAACCGGAAACCCGCAAGGCAGACTGGAGGTGGGAGTCCAGCGCCACAGCAGGAGCTAGATGAGAAGGAGGAAATGGTGTCCACAGTCATCAGTGGGAAGACGATGGCAGGAGTTGGGGGACCGGACACTGCTCAACATGACCTGACCCAACAGCAACAGGGTGAGTAACGACCAGGCACCGGAGGGAAGGGGGGAGATGAGAACAATGGCATACATGCACAATTAAGTAGAGCACAGTGTACACCCACAATGACTCTGGATCATGTCCCTGATCTCCTTGGCATACTGCAGCACACATAGAAACAGCAAGTAGGTCCCCATCGACAATGTGCCCAGAGGGGTCCCTCCCCACACATCACTAATCTCACAACAAACCCATGCACATGTGCTGAACCCAGCAAAGCTGAGGTTCCATGAGCCACACTGACAATGCAAGTGATACTGCATGACGATTACCATGGCTGCAGTCCAATTATCATGACATGGTACACGTCACATCACGACACTGAGGTGGCTGAGTGTGGACCACATCCGTAAAGTAGCAGGTCACACCCTGACGCATCCACGTGCCCAAAGAACCCTTGACGTCAACAAGACATCTGCGAACAAACCATGCCCAAGTGTCCCAACTCCCACCAAGAGCCCAATTTCCCCAAGTCTGCAACATTTCAGCACTGTATGAGCACAGAAGTGAAAGGCACACCGCCTGAAACGGATAAGGGCCAGCAAAATCAGAGCCTACAGGGGCGACTCTCCCACAATGCAGCACACACACATGAGAATGAGAGTACATCAACATTGACAACAATTTGGTACAAACTGTAACACTTTTAGAACAGAACAGAGGACACAACTGCCACCGCTTGTGTGTAGAAACTGGCCAATCACATTTGGCGTCGCAGGAAACTGTGAGATGATAATGTACAAGTACAACCTTACATCCCTGGAAACAAATGTGGGATCACACTGCTTCACCTCCTAGCAGGTTCGCCTCCAGGCATCATGGAAAATGCAGTCTGCCAAGTGTGTGTACTTGCAAAGTCTCTCGAGTGTTTCATCAGGTAGGTACAGATTAGTGCTGGCCATCTCTAGACACGTGTTTCTGGATTGTTATCCGTCATCAGTAGAGATTAGGCAATTAGAATCTATGGGGTTGCTGAGCAGGTTGCCAAAGTATTCTCGGGTCACAGTACCTCTCCATGCGCGCAGGTGCCTCTCCACGAGCTCGTCAGCTCAAATGGCTTGAGGGAGCCTTATAAACAGGAAACAAATGTGTGTTCACACTGCTTCACCTCCCAGCAGGTTCGCCCCTGGGCATCATGGTAATTGCAGTTTGCCAAGTGTATGTACTTGCAAAGTCTCTCGAGTGTTTCACCAGGTAGGTGCATATTAGTGCTGGCCATCTCTAGACACGTGTTTCTGGATTGTTATCCATCCTCAGTAGAGATTAGGCAATTCGAATCTATGGGGTTGCTGAGAAGGCTGCCAAAGTATTCTCGGGTCACAGTACCTCTCCAGGCGCGCATGTGCCTCTCCACAAGCATCGTCAGTTCAAATGGCTCGAGGGAGCCTTTTTAAACAGGATACAAATGTGAGATCACACTGCTTCACCTCCCAGCAGGTTCGCCCCTAGGCATCCTGGTAAATGCAGTTCGCCAAGTGTGTGTACTTGCAAAGTCTCTTGAGTGTTTCACCAGGTAGGTGCAGATTAGTGCTGGCCCTCTCTAGACACGTGTTTCTGGATTGTTGTCTGTCATCAGTAGAGATTATCTGTAATAGAAGGGGGTTCCTGTAATGGCTGGATTTTCTGTTTAGATGGGATCAGCCCCCAGGGGCCCCTGTGACCCAGCCAAAACGTACTCACCTTCCCTTCTTAGATCGTATTCACAATGAGTAGATATACAGATAAATATACAGGTTGCACCTAAGAATGGGGAATGACAATATACATATACGGATTTTCTACAATATCTTATTCACATCAGTTGGCCTCGCGGTCACCCCGACCCAGACCGTTCTACCCTAGGGCAGATCTGACACACAATCCGGTGTGTCTACACACGGGCCTGCAGAACCCAATGCTCCCTTTTCCAAATTGTTCGCGATCCTGCGAAACTACGCGCCAGTGTCCTTCCTGACGTTCTCACTTATTCAAGCCACAATCCGGTGGGTTTCCACGTTGGTATCCCCCCCAACGCTCTCATTAACGCCGCATATCAACGACGACCACATTCCTATGAACCATTATTGGGATGATATTTCGGCAATCTACTTGGGACAAAACTAAAATAATAACTTTGAATATGGGTCCAGATTGTATAGTGTACTTCTTGCTCTTGGCATCGAAGGTCCACTCACTCCCTCTTTATTCGATTACCATTTACCTGATCGGGATTTCTCATCCGTTCACCTAAATAGTGCTCAACTAGGAATGCCGTTTACCAAGATTGAACATAAGCACCAGGTACACAATAATTCTATATGAATTAGGATATTTATTAACAATAGACATAAATCACATTACTATGCAGCATTACATTTGCAAAGGGAATAAAAGATAAAGGTTAAAGTGCGCGTACTACAGGAATTGGTCGGACATCACCTGGTTAATGGGAAGTCTGGACTCGGCAGTCATCTAGGCTCCTGTCTCGTCTCTGGGTCCTGGCTCGCCTTGCAGTCACCCTCAGCCGTCACAAGTACACGTCTGCACCGCTAGGCTCAACCTCGTCTGCTCTCCCTCAGGACCTCGGAACCTTGCTGTTTATTAACTACCGTCTCTCTCTCTCTCTGTATCAGTGCGCTCCGCGCTACTTCTCGTTCAGTCTATCTCAGAGAGTCTCGGTCTTAAATCTTTCTCCGACTTCAAAGATGGCGACTTGTCCACCATGAAAATGAATAATGGCAGAGATGCTGATACTGATACAGAGAGAGAGAGAGACGGTAGTTAATAAACAGCAAGGTTCCGAGGTCCTGAGGGAGAGCAGACGAGGTTGAGCCTAGCGGTGCAGACGTGTACTTGTGACGGCTGAGGGTGACTGCAAGGCGAGCCAGGACCCAGAGACGAGACAGGAGCCTAGATGACTGCCGAGTCCAGACTTCCCATTAACCAGGTGATGTCCGACCAATTCCTGTAGTACGCGCACTTTAACCTTTATCTTTTATTCCCTTTGCAAATGTAATGCTGCATAGTAATGTGATTTATGTCTATTGTTAATAAATATCCTAATTCATATAGAATTATTGTGTACCTGGTGCTTATGTTCAATCTTGGTAAACGGCATTCCTAGTTGAGCACTATTTAGGTGAACGGATGAGAAATCCCGATCAGGTAAATGGTAATCGAATAAAGAGGGAGTGAGTGGACCTTCGATGCCAAGAGCAAGAAGTACACTATACAATCTGGACCCATATTCAAAGTTATTATTTTAGTTTTGTCCCAAGTAGATTGCCGAAATATCATCCCAATAATGGTTCATAGGAATGTGGTCGTCGTTGATATGCGGCGTTAATGAGAGCGTTGGGGGGGATACCAACGTGGAAACCCACCGGATTGTGGCTTGAATAAGTGAGAACGTCAGGAAGGACACTGGCGCGTAGTTTCGCAGGATCGCGAACAATTTGGAAAAGGGAGCATTGGGTTCTGCAGGCCCGTGTGTAGACACACCGGATTGTGTGTCAGATCTGCCCTAGGGTAGAACGGTCTGGGTCGGGGTGACCGCGAGGCCAACTGATGTGAATAAGATATTGTAGAAAATCCGTATATGTATATTGTCATTCCCCATTCTTAGGTGCAACCTGTATATTTATCTGTATATCTACTCATTGTGAATACGATCTAAGAAGGGAAGGTGAGTACGTTTTGGCTGGGTCACAGGGGCCCCTGGGGGCTGATCCCATCTAAACAGAAAATCCAGCCATTACATCTGGCGTCACGAACTGTTTACGAAGCCTGTGTGCATTGTGTTGTTTTAATATTGTTGGTTTGCGCTCGGCTTGTACGTATAAAATTTTGTTTATAATTGTGTATATAATTTTTTGTGTATCATTATGTTTGCGAAAAAATCATCGTCGGTTTTCAAATTACCGATTCAGATTCCCGGCTGGGAATGTACCCCTTACGAGGCCTTGGCACGTGAGTGGGCTGATTCTACTGGTTTGAGTGAAAATTGGTCTTCATGCTTGGAGCAGGCGGAGCCTGCCGATGTGGTGTCGTGCTTGCAGAAAGCGCCAGTAGTGAAGGGTGATGAGCTTCCTATTTTAGGACGCAGAGGGTGGATTGTTCTTAATGCGTACAGAATGTTGCATGAGAAGTTTGTTCAGCTACAGAAGCAGTTTAAAGATATGGAAGGACAGTGTATTGAATTACAAAATGCACATACTCTGTTGCGTTGTCAAAATAAATTGCTTGCCGACAAACTTGAGACATATCAAACCATTGCTGAAAGAGCTGCAGTCCGTATTGCACGATATAAGTATAAACATCGTCGTGGTCGTGTATCTACACGCAAAGTGCGTATGGTTGTAGCGAAAGCTGGAATGGATTGGAACCCCGATGAGTGGGACGGTAATATCTGGGATTCTCATACTTCTGACTCCTCGGCAGAGGAGGGTGACAAGCGCGAGTCTTCTCGCTCCGGACGTGATTGTAAATCTGCTTCATGCATTGATTCAACTCCCGATTGTGACCGTGCTCGTTCTTCCCGTGCGGATGACGTAGCTTGCCCTGATTGTTCTGTTAAATCTAAGATGCGGGCTTCCTCGGAAGCTCTTCCCGCAGTTTCTGCTCACCCGATCTTTCGACGGAAATTACAACAAGCCCCTGGTAATCCGGGTGGTATAGCTCTTGACTGTATTGAAGATTTTACTCAGCAGGAGATTAGTGACATCCTGCAACGATTTAAACAACGGCCTGGTGAGACCTTGCTTACCTGGATGGTGCGTCTTTATGAGCTTGGCGCTTCCGGTATTATGCTCGATGCTGTTGATTGTTTACGATTTTGCTCTTTGAGTTCTGATTCTACTATTCAGGATCATTTTCGGAATTATAATGGTAATGCCCAGACTTCTTTGCTCCAGCTTGCGTCTGATGGCTGTAATCATAAATATCCAACTGAGTCTGATTGGCCCTCTGATGAAAAGCCGTGGTATACTCTGCGCGATGCGTCGCAACGTTTAAAGGAAGAAGTTATGAAAACGTGTATCTTCCTTAGTACTGCTGACAGGTTATTGGATGGTCTTTTAACATCTTCTGTGCGTAATCGCATTATACGTACTTCTCCTGTTGCTTACAAGCAGGTCATGATGACATTATTGATTAACCAAACTGGCAATCCTTTGTCTGCTGTGCTCGAGTCTGTTCGTCAGCTTGGTGAGCTGGGTGAATGGTTTAAACCTGAAAGACAATCCCGACCTGAGGGTCGTACTGGTGGGGACTATAAGTTCTCTAGACGTGACATGTTTCTTGCTCTCATTGCTGATGGTGTCAAAAGGGAAGAGATTGATGGCGAACCTAATAATATCCTATGGGATATGTTTCGTAAGCGTGGTTTGGATCGTAAGGAAGGTGCCCGTCGTGTGCGAAAGAATGAGTATGATCGTGGTTCGGATGACAGTGGTGATGAGAGACGACGTGTGAATTCTGATCGCCGTGATGATCGGCGCCATGACCGTGGTGGTTCCCCCCGTCGTAATGAGGGGAGGGGGAGAGAGGATGATCGTGAGAGGGGAGGAGATGATCGTGGCTCTAGCAGACGTAGAGATGCAAGGAGTTATTCCCCTGACGTACGAAAGAGGGAGGATCGTAACAGACTCTCTGACCGTAACTCACAACTTTTTGAATCTGATACTAATCCGTTTCGTACTGGAGACGGATATGAACAAGAAATTCTGATACCCAAGAAAACTGAGAACATTTACCCTGATCTGTCTTGGTTGACGGAACGCGGGAAAAATGACTAGGAAATAGGTCAAGCTCCGGTACGCAGGTGGGCCCACAGAGATTACAGACCCTATGTAGATATTGAGATTTTTTGGAAACATCGTAATATCCAAAGGGCCCGAGCGTTAGTTGATACTGGGGCGGAGGCCACTTTAGTTCATGGTAAGTCAAGAAAATTTCATGGACAGTCTTTCACAATTACCGGTCTGGGTGGTAAAGAAACACCCGCAGTTCAAACTGCACTTGGAATTAAAATTGGTAGGATTCCTCGTAGAGAATACTCTGTGTTGGTTGTGCCACTTTTGGAATACATTATTGGAATTGACATTTTGAAAGGTATGACTTTGCATTTGGATGATGGTTACTATCAATTTGGTACTAGACAGTACATTTCGACCAGACCCGTACGGGTTGGCCGTTTACGCATGCCACCTATTAAGATCCCTTTAGCTACGAAAGTGATTTCTCAGAAACAATATCGCATCCCAGGTGGTCATGAAGAAATTACAGCTACAATTCAGGATTTGGTTGACGCGGGAGTCATTACTCCGGTCACATCTGCTTGGAATAATCCTGTTTGGCCCGTGCGCAAAAGTGACAACTCTTGGCGCATGACTGTTGATTATCGAGAATTGAACAAACATACACCTAAATTGACTGTTGCAGTGCCTGACATTGTTACACTGATTGAGAGAATTCAAAAGCATCCAGGTACGTGGTATGCTTCTATTGATATTGCTAATGCATTCTTTTCAATTCCGATTGCCCCCGAATGCCAGGAACAATTCAGTTTTACATGGAATGGACGTCAAATGACGTTCCGGAGTCTTCCTCAAGGCTATGTACATAGTCCTACGATCTGTCACCGGCTGGTGGCGGAACATTTATCTGAAGTGCCCACGATTCCACAAGTTCAGATTTGTCATTATATTGACGACATTTTGATTCAAGGTGTAACGCAAGACCAGGTACAGTCTCATTTAGATCAGATCATTGACTGTTTGCGAGCAAAAGGTTGGGAAATTAATCCTGACAAATTACAAACTCCATCCCAAGCTGTAAAATTTCTAGGAATTAATTGGCATGAGGGTCACAGAGAGGTGATTCCACAGGTTAAACGAAAAATACTTGATTTTGCGGTTCCCAGAAATAGGAAAGAGGCGCAATCCTTTATCGGACTGTTTGGATTTTGGCGTCAGCATATTCCCCATTTGAGTCAGATCTTGGCTCCTTTGTATCGAGTCACTCGTAAAAAGAATGCGTTTGAATGGGGCGAACCTCAACAGACTGCTTTTAATTTGGCTAAAGAAGCTATTCAGTATGCTTTGGATTTGTGGCCTGTGAGTGACGGTGATGTGGATTTGAATGTGTCCGTGGAAGGTCTGTATGCCAATTGGAGTTTGTGGCAGAAGCAGGGCAGACAAAAAGTGCCATTAGGTTTTTGGACCAAAAAGTTACCAGAGGCTGGTGAGCGTTACTCACCTTTTGAAAAACAGTTGCTTGCTTGTTACTGGGCTCTGGTGGATACCGAGCAATTGACTTTAGGCCATGCTGTGATTTTGAGGCCTGAAATTCCCATTATGCAGTGGGTTTTGAGTTCACCGAAGTCCCATCGAATTGGACATGCTCAGGAGGCTAGTGTGATTAAATGGAAGTGGTACATTCAGGACAGGGCACGTGTGGGTCCGAAAGGTGTGGCGGTTTTACATGAGCGAGTGGCGCAGGCGCCCTCCAATGAGGCTGAAAGTGAGTGTTCGGTTCCCGTAGTGCAGGAGTCTCCCGTGAAGTGGGGTAAATCATTTGATGATCTGTCCGCGGAGGATAGAAAACATGTGTGGTTTACGGATGGTTCTGCGAAGTTCATTGGTGACAAAAGACATTGGAGAGCTGTCTCCTATAACCCGATTACACAGAAATTGTTAAGTACAACTGGAAACGGTAAGAGTAGTCAATATGCTGAACTTTATGCGGTTTACCAAGCTTTGAAACAGGAATTACCAGGTACATGTCACATTTTCACTGACTCTTGGTCCACTGCAAATGGACTAGCGGTGTGGCTGCCAACATGGCATTCGCATAATTGGGAATTGCATTCTAAGGAGTTGTGGGGTAAAGAGTTGTGGCAAGATATTTGGGAACTGCTTCCGCAGAGTACTGTAACAATCTTTCACGTGGATGCTCATACTCCGATCGACTCCCTTGACAAATTTTTCCATAACATTGCAGATGAACAGTCTAAAATTTCTGAGGCAGTGGTTGACATGCAAGATTCTGATTTGGCGGGATTGGCGAAATGGGCCCATCAGAAAGCAGGACATTTTGGAGAGAAAGCCACTAACAGGTGGGCTGCTGATAGAGGAATTCATATTCCCTTTTCTTTAATTAAAGATGCCATTCTACATTGTCCCATTTGCCAGCATTCTAGAAAGAAAGAGGTGCCTCAAATTGTTCGAGGCCACTTACATCGAGGTAAATTGCCCGCCCAAATATGGCAGATTGATTATATTGGTCCGCTCCCTATGAGCAGAAACTGTCAATACATTTGTACAGTGGTTGATACTTATAGTGGCCTTTTGGTCGCTTTCCCTTGCAAGAATGCTACCCAAGTGAATACAATTAAAACCCTGGAGCTCATTATTTTGTACTATGGTGTCCCATTCCAGATTCAATCAGACAATGCATCCCACTTTCGTGGAAGATTGGTGCAGGAATTCTGTATAGAGAATAATATAGACTGGGTGTTTCATATTCCATATTATCCACAAGCTTCAGGACTGATTGAGAGAATGAATGGCTTGTTGAAAGAACAGTTGCGCAAGTTGACTGATGACCGTTACAGCCAGTGGAGAGATGTCCTACTTCAAGCCTTACTGATTTTAAATAATCGTCCTTTGTTACATGCTGAATCTCCTTTGATGCGTTTGTTTCCTCCAAATGTTGATGCGAAACCTAATTCTGTTGCGACCACTGTCACATATTGGGAAATTACCCCCGGTGCTTTGGCTCCATGTAGAGCAACCCCAGGTTCCGCAGGCCTTGACCTGCATGCATTAAATGATGCACACTTCCCAGGAAAAGATCGAATCATTGTTGAAACTGGCATTGGTGTCTCTATACCTGCCGGTAGTTTTGGATTAATTGCCCCTAGATCTGGCCTGGCCCTGAAAGGTGTACAAGTACTCGGAGGAGTGATTGACAGTGATTATCAGGGAGAGATTAAGGTTCTCTTGCTTAATAGCAGTGAGACTGATTTATTGATCAAAAAGTCTGACCGTGTTGCTCAGTTACTGATTATGCCTGTATTCAGTGGTGAGATCAAGAAAGGCTCTGCCCCAACGTTGCTAACTGTACGAGGACAAAAAGGCTTCGGATCGTCTGATCTTCCTGGAGCTAAAATATGGGTGCAATCGCCTAAAAATCCTCCTGAACAGGCTGATATTATTGCGACCGGTCATGACAACACCGTTTTGGTGATGAAGCCAGGGAAAGATGGCTGGGAAGCTGTCCCAGCTGATAAATGTTACTTACGAGAATGATTAAGGCCTGTGTTTGTATTCTTTCAGATCATTCTTTGGACTGCTGCTGCGGGATGTGTCGGCGTTGGACTCCTTTTGGCTTGCTACGCCGGGAGAGGAGAGGATCCACCGACGCCAAGTGATGGGATAATAAGAGCCGCGCGGTCCGCGTGGCGCGCCTCTTCAAATTTTTGGATCACACTCGCAAAGCGGGTGACGAACTCTCCGCATTTTTGCCTCACTCCTATGAAGAGTGTTACTGACATTTTAGCGACCTGCTTGGTGGCTGTCCCTGCATCTACTGAAACTTTGCACCATGTGTTTAATGTATCCAATGCCCGACCTAATGTTATTCTGGGCGATTTCGCGGCCCATGAATTTTGTCCCTCATGTACTCTTCTTCCAGACCTTGATGTCATTATTAATTCCAGAATTACTACTTTTAATATTACCCCTGGTGACCTTTGTTTTATAATGACCTGCAATCCTAAGGCCATTTCTGAGTGTCTGCGGTTGAAACTCCAAGCCGCTACTACTTTTTCATTTCATCAACGTTTGCTATGTTCAAAGAGACTTCCTAATTCATGTCTTTCAGTGAAAAACAATATGACCTGTAAAAGTTTAGTTGTAGCCACTAGCCATTATCGTTCAATGTTATTACCAGCTGGATGGCTCTTTTCCTGCGGGAATTCATCTTGGCCCTATATTCCTGCGAATATTTCTGGTGGCCCTTGTGCCATCACTAGATTAAGTTTGCTAATGTTTTCCTCACGTCCTCCTTCCCATTCTCGTATTGTTCGAGACTCTATGTCATTACATGAAGATTGTGATTCCTCTGTTCATCTTTTTTCTAGATCTGAATATCTTGGTTTAGCTTTTTCTATTATTGGTGTTCCGGCATTGGCCGTTTATAATGCCAAAACAATCGGCAAAATGGCCTGCTGGATGGTGAAGTCAATCAACCAAACGTCTGCTGTTTTATCTGATTTATTATTAGATTCCCAAGGTGAACGTAGAGCTATTTTGCAAAACCGTGCAGCAATCGATTATTTGTTGTTAAAACATGGGCACGAGTGCTCTGAATTTGAAGGTCTATGCTGTTTCAATTTATCTGACCATTCTAAAGATATCCGATCCCATATTAATAAACTCCACGACTTGACTGCAGAAATTAGAGAACATATAGATCAGGGTTTCTTTGACTGGCTTTTTAACTGGCTCCCTGACATGCATTTGTTACGACAAATTTTGGGAGGGGTTATTGTTGCTATTTGTATCCTTATAGCAATTTGTTGCTTTATTCAGTGTATCCCTTCCCTACTACAATTTTTTAGACTTACTAAGGGTCGTAGATCAGTTAGTTTTGTTTCATATTATTCGTCTACTGACGTTAGTTCCATTTAGTTTGTGGTTAATAGACTGGAGTCAAGGGGTGTAATGTTATGGCTGTCTTTTTGCTAGCTCTCTGGAGAAGGAGAATGATGGAGAGTGACTCCAGCCTATCACCCCCATAGCATAGGGATTAGGCCGATAGACAGGGATCCTGTCATATATATATAAAGGCATTTGCGTGTTATTTCCTTTAGAGTAAGGCTTATGAATTTAAGTGAGGGGTTAGATATATAAGTATTAGTCATGATTCACTCATTTGCTAACATGCAGATCTGTTTTTCATGGAGCTATGCATATTATGGGCTCCGTAGGCCTTAAACGAGACAGACTCCATTTTGCTTTCTGCCCGGTAGCTCGAGAAGGCTTTTTAGGTCAAGTGTAATGTTTTAGTTTCAAGCTGTTGTTCGCTTGGAGAGAACCGGTTCAGGCTGACCCTTATCGAAGGAATGTATTTTTCTCCACTCCGAAGACACAACTTCAGGCCGGCCGGCTGGGAAAGTGTCCTTGGTACGGGGAGGTACAAGAATTTGGTGGGCGGCAGGTTACTGGCCGTGAATTTCCATGAAGGAACGGGCTTTGATATTAGCGAAGGTGTTAGTCTTTTTGTCAGTTAGTCCGTAGGCGGCATCTAGCCGTTAGCATCTCTGCCATTATTCATTTTCATGGTGGACAAGTCGCCATCTTTGAAGTCGGAGAAAGATTTAAGACCGAGACTCTCTGAGATAGACTGAACGAGAAGTAGCGCGGAGCGCACTGATACAGAGAGAGAGAGAGACGGTAGTTAATAAACAGCAAGGTTCCGAGGTCCTGAGGGAGAGCAGACGAGGTTGAGCCTAGCGGTGCAGACGTGTACTTGTGACGGCTGAGGGTGACTGCAAGGCGAGCCAGGACCCAGAGACGAGACAGGAGCCTAGATGACTGCCGAGTCCAGACTTCCCATTAACCAGGTGATGTCCGACCAATTCCTGTAGTACGCGCACTTTAACCTTTATCTTTTATTCCCTTTGCAAATGTAATGCTGCATAGTAATGTGATTTATGTCTATTGTTAATAAATATCCTAATTCATATAGAATTATTGTGTACCTGGTGCTTATGTTCAATCTTGGTAAACGGCATTCCTAGTTGAGCACTATTTAGGTGAACGGATGAGAAATCCCGATCAGGTAAATGGTAATCGAATAAAGAGGGAGTGAGTGGACCTTCGATGCCAAGAGCAAGAAGTACACTATACAATCTGGACCCATATTCAAAGTTATTATTTTAGTTTTGTCCCAAGTAGATTGCCGAAATATCATCCCAATAATGGTTCATAGGAATGTGGTCGTCGTTGATATGCGGCGTTAATGAGAGCGTTGGGGGGGATACCAACGTGGAAACCCACCGGATTGTGGCTTGAATAGGTGAGAACGTCAGGAAGGACACTGGCGCGTAGTTTCGCAGGATCGCGAACAATTTGGAAAAGGGAGCATTGGGTTCTGCAGGCCCGTGTGTAGACACACCGGATTGTGTGTCAGATCTGCCCTAGGGTAGAACGGTCTGGGTCGGGGTGACCGCGAGGCCAACTGATGTGAATAAGATATTGTAGAAAATCCGTATATGTATATTGTCATTCCCCATTCTTAGGTGCAACCTGTATATTTATCTGTATATCTACTCATTGTGAATACGATCTAAGAAGGGAAGGTGAGTACGTTTTGGCTGGGTCACAGGGGCCCCTGGGGGCTGATCCCATCTAAACAGAAAATCCAGCCATTACAGTTCCCCAAGACTAATAAATGATGTAGGCAGGAACGAGGGGGGGGAAATTACAAGAGCCAATAGAAAGTCACCCTGGCAGAAATGATGAGTGGTGGTCCCAGGCGTTATTACGGCGTTTACCATCAGGAAAGGCAACAATATCCCATCTCCCTGCCTCTCGGAAAGTGTACCCACGTCCATGCAACCATAACTCCATCTCCTTTTTGTTGCAGGCTTTATGTTCATTATCTATATGACGTGACTGAATGTGTTAGAGTATGAATGAATTTTTAGATTAGAGTGCCTGTTGAGCCCCCTGTTTTATCTCCCGGAGTGAGTGGAACACTGTATACCTTACTTATGTTTTCCTTATGTTTATCTTTTATGAATTTATCTTTAAGAATGATGAACAGCACTCATGACTCTATGAATTTTTACATGTATTATCTCTGAACACCTTGTTAATATGACTAAATGCACTAAATCAAACAAAATAAAAAATATATATTTTCTATAAATGATCCTCTTTGTGGTCCATTCCTCCCCTTGGTCCTAGGTACTCCCTTGACATTCCTCCCTCCCAATCAAAAGCGGATCCCACCTGGGACCACCACATCATTTCTGGCAGGGTGGCATCAGTAGAGATTAGGCAATTCGAATCTATGGGGTTGCTGAGCAGGCTGTGTTCTCGGGTCACAGTACCTCTCCAGACGCGCAGGTCCCTCTCCACGAGCTCGTCAGCTCAAATGGCTCGAGGGAGCCTTTTAAACAGGAAACAAATGTGGGATCACACTGCTTCACCCCCCAGAACGTTCGCCCCTAGGCACCAGGTAGGTGCAGAATATTGCTGGACTCCATCATCCTAATCTCTGGGAAAATATCATCACTCGTCTTTGAATCTGCCCTTTTCCCACCCAGGCGGAGGATCATTGACTTCCCAACGTTTACCCTGAATCTGGAGACCTGACTGAAGGACTCCAATTCCCTTAAGAATGCTGGGACCGATCGATCCAGGAACTCCAGAGAAGCAAGAATATTGTCTGCATAAAGAATTATTGTGTGTCTATCCCCCCGGAAAGGAATGCCATGGATGTCCGGGTAGTCCCTGATCTTCTGGGCTAGCGGCTCTATGTATAAGGCAAATAAGAGGGGTGACAGTTGACATCCCTGCCATGTCCCTCGTTGGATGTTGAAAGGCCGAGATGATATTCCATTGACCCTTATAGAAACAGTGGGAGAGCTATAACAACTCGCCACCCACGCTCTAAATCGGTCTCCAAAATCAAAGTGAATCAAGTGGTTTTCCAGGAATTCTCAGTCCACCTGGTCAAACACCTTCTCAGCGTCGACCGTTGAAAGCAAGGCGTCCATGTACGTGCGGTGACCTTTATCGACCAGATGAAGAATCCGTTTGATATTGTAACTACTCTGTCTATTTTTGAATGAATCCCATTTGATCCAGCTCTATTATACCAGTTATCAAGGGACCTAGTTGTGCCGCTAAGATGCTGGTGAACAACTTAAGGTCCACATTAAGGAGGGACACTGAGCGATAGGAGCCACACAGGGTTTTATCTTTCCCTGTAATGGGCAGAACTACTATGGCTGCTGCCAGCACATCAGGAGGAGTCGACCACGGCCCGCAAATGAGTTAAATAGTCTTGTCATGATTGGGGCTAAGATATGGCAAAAGGATTTGCAGAAACCCACTGAGAACCCATCCGGTCCCGGTGATTTTAAAAGCTTGAGGTGTGATATTGCCCCTATAACTTCTTCTATCCGGATTGGGGTGTCCAACAGTTCAGCTTGATCCTCAGCTATGGAGGATGTGTTTGCCCCTTGTAAGTATGCCGTCACTTGTGGTCCTGGGGTGGTCTCCCTTCTGTATAGATCTGCATAAAAGTCCCTAAATGTTTTCGTTATCTCATTATCCTGAGTGACTACGTCCCCCTTGTTGTTCGCAATTGATTGGACTCTCATCTGTTTGGTTAGGCCCTAAGTTTACTCGCCAGCATGCACCCTGTCTTGTCCCCTCCAACATAATAGGAGTGCTTGAGACGCAGCGCTCCATATTCGGCTCTGTCGAAATCTAGCCCCGCCAATTGTGGTCTAGCCACCTTTAACTGTCGCCAGACCCTAGGTGCCCCTGTCCGACTGTGAACCCACTCCAGTTCCAAAACTTGCACTGTGAGATGTTCCCTCTTTTCCCTGCGCTCTCTATTCTTTGAAGCAGAGAAGGCTATCAGTTCCCCCCTTACTACCGCTTTCAGACCCCCCCATAAAGTGGGCAAGGAGACGTCAGGGGAGTCATTCATCTCTGGGTAGTCCTTAATACATTTATGTATCTGTCTTGCCATTGCCTCTCTGTGAAGCATGCTTTCCCTAAGTCGCCAACATCCAGGCTGTCTCCGTATCGGCGGCAACCGGAGGCAGACAATCACTACATCATGGTCAGAAAGTGCTGCTGGTGTCATGTCCACCTCTAACACTATTTTGTTTATTTCTGTTGTGACTCCAGGTGTGCATATGTACCATGTGCATGGGAGTAGAATGAAAACTGTGAGGCTTGTGGAAGTACAACTCGCCACAAATCTACCAACCCCCTGGATTGAAGCCATTCCTTCCCATCTCTGGACAGCTCTCCCAATTGATTGAAGCGGATACCTGACCGGTCTTGAGTTGCATCCACAACGAGATTGTGATCCCCTCCCACAATTGTCCTTTGCTCCTGTATGCCCAAGACCTCAAAGAGAACCGCTTTCAGGAATTTCTCTTGTCCCGATTTGGGAGCATATATCGATAGTATCACAAGGGAGTGCCCCCCGACTGGAAATGTGTAAGCCAAGAGTCATCCTTTGACTTCAGCCATATTATCCCCTACTGTCCCAGAGAAACGCTTAGCAACCAGTGTAGCTACTCCCACTTTTTTATCCAGAGTAGAGGAGAAAAATTGATGGGGCAAGGATTGTGATCTCATCGGGTGCCAGTACTTTGGAAGGAGGTGAGTCTCCTGGAGGAGACACACATCTGCCCCCATGAAAGAAGGGATTTCTGCTTGATGGGATTATTAAGGCCCTTAACGTTTAGGGTAACAACTTCCACTGTGGAGTATGACATGGTATGAGATTATGGTGGACCCTTTGTTCCCATGGACTTGTGATCCCTTGTTCCTTCTGTGCTGCCCCCCTGCAGCAGTGCCTGCTCTATCTGAAGCAATCTCCGCCCCTGCAACACCACACCAATATACCAGTTCCCTCCTTCCCACTCTCTAACCCCAAGTGACAATCCCACAAATCTCCATAATGTCCAGAGCCCGCAGTTTGCCTTCACGTGCCCTTGGAAAAAATAACTGAGAGGTGCATAGTGTGGCCCAAGCCCCGTGGACAGCCCCGCTCCCTACTACCGACCCCCCTCAGCTCCGCTTAAATCTGTCAACTTTAGTTATCCCTTAAGAATTCAGGAGGCAACTTGGGAAGATGTGTCTTTGAGCAACGTCTTGAGAACCGACTGACTCTCCTGAGCCACGGATGTAGGGTCTGTTTTCAGTCCATGCTCTGTGAGGCGCCTCTGCCGGACTCTCTGCCATTGCTCCTGAGGGGAATTGTTGCCATTGCTGTCTGCCTCCTCTTGGGTCGGTTGCTCTGGGCCCAGCACCCTGCAAGCTTCTTGTGGCGATTTGATAGAGTTTTCCTTGCCACTTGAATATCAGCCTGAAGGGATGGTCGGAGGAGTACTCCACTCCCTGGTCCCAAAGGAACGTTGTCGCCACTCGACACTTCCGTCTTTTTTGCAAGGCTATCAATGCAAGGTCCTGGTGTAGGGCCACTGGATGATCTTCATATTTGAGTGGTTGCTTTGCCCTGGCATCTCGTAGAATACGTTCTTTGAGGGGGAAGTCAGGGAGGTAGGTCAAAATGCCTGGTGGAGGTGCTGGTGCCTTTCTTCGTAAACCCACTCTGTGTGCCCGGTCTATCCTGATGTCAAAGTCCGGTGAGAACCCCTGCAGTTATTGAACGATGTCCGAGCCCTCTTCCACGATGGAACACCCTTAACAGGTATGTTGTTCCGTCTAGAACGATTCTCCAGGTCTTCTGCTGAGCCCATAGCCTTATCACCTCTTGTTGAAGCTGCTCCACTTCCTTTACCCTGGCCGGTTCTGGCTCTTTGATACTTGTCACTCGCTCTCCCACTGCATCCACATCTCGTCTGATTTCTTTAACATCTGTTGCAATTTTGCTCTTTAGTATCTGAAAATCCTCTGGTGGGGTACTGAACAGCATATCTGTAAAGGAGCGGGTGAGAAGGGCTTCCGCTCCCTCTGCTTCGTGCCCTAGTTGTGGGGTTGGGGATCCTCTGCACTCTTCTTCGCTGGTCTGCAGGGTTTTGGTCAACATGTCTTTCAGAGTCCCATCTTTCTTTCCTCTCTTTGAGGACATGACAACTGTGTTCCAAGCCGCTCCTTCGCCGACGTCCCCCGCCTTGGTTCTAGTCATTGTGCTATACGAGGTACCCTATGGCGTGTGCACCTCCAGATCCGTGCACTCTAAATGACAGCCCCTCTTGGTCTCCTCCTCGTTCCCATGCTAAAGTCCCGCTTGGGTCAACGCTTCGCGCCTTTCTGCACCGGGGCTGTTTCGTTGTCCTGACCACCGGCCCTGGTCAACTGTCCTCACACCCTTTGGAATCTGGACACCCTTCTTCACGGGTCAGCTCCTCTCGGCCCATCCCTGTGTATCTTCCTATAACGTCCCCGGGAGGATTGTGCTAGACCAGTATAATTCACTCCTGTTTCTACCTCAGCCCTGATACAGTGGGACTCCAGACACTCCCCTCGTAGTGGCCTCTGCTGATGTCTGCTCTGTGGGTGTCTGCCCACTGCCAGGCCATCTTATGGCTGTGCCCCTTATTCTGCCATTACGGCTACTCTCCTCAGGGATGTTGGTGCTCGATCAATTCCCTGGGACGCTCAGAGGAAGGGCAGGTTCACCACTGATCTCTCCCACCCTCTCCCTCCTTGGCATATGCTCAGCTGCCCACAGATGCGCGTCCGGGTCTTGTTGCCCCGGCTTCCCGGTCACACTGTTAGGGGTGCCTCTTCTACAGTCAGGCCTTGTTTGCTCCTCCAGCAGCCCCACCATTTTCTTCCAGTGGGCCTGCTCTGCTTCTCTGGCCTCGCTCGCTCGTCAGTGGCCACTAGTGCTTGAATCTCAGTCCCACGGGTGCACCGTCAGCTCCTATTTCCCAAAAAGTGAGCGTTTTGTTTGCTGTAGGAGCCGGAAAAGGGCGACCGGCAGCGGGGAGACGAGAACAATACGTCTTACCCGCTCACCATCTTGGCCATGCCACCACGATGTGCTCTTTTGTTTCTCTGTTATTGTCATCTTGATTGTTACATATATAAATTAATAAATACATTTCCCCCCCAAAAAATTACTGTTTTGAATTGGTATTAATGAAATACATCTTTGTAAAGATTTTAACTAACTGTACAACAAACTACTACTACTTCTAAGTGATTTATGCTGTATGATGGCATTTTTATATGTTTGATTATGTACTTTTTAATACTCATTTTTATGTTACATATTTTGTAATA
The DNA here is from genome assembly GCF_964263255.1 of Lissotriton vulgaris. Lineage (NCBI taxonomy): Eukaryota > Metazoa > Chordata > Amphibia > Caudata > Salamandridae > Lissotriton > Lissotriton vulgaris. The sequence goes on along the minus strand of NC_141693.1, from coordinate 1,608,256,776 downwards.
AATGTAAACTTATTTTTGCTATACTATTCTGACTTGTGTAAATTAGAGTACACCGGACTATTATACAATAGTCATCTTCCACACTTGTATGTGATCAAGATGCTAAATAGATATCTCAAGCCAAAGGTGTCAAATGCTTTCTCCAAATCAAGGACCAAGCATGGTGAGTGAAGCCATTTCGCGGGGGCCTCCCCCATATGCCTGAAAAGTCGGCGAATGTTGAGAGAAGTATTTTCCCCTAGCAAATCCATTTTGAACTGGGAGAGTTAAGTCTGGAAGGACTGGTAGTATTTTAGTTTGCAATAATTTTACTAAGACTTTTATAATTGGTGTTGAGTATTTCTAGCAGTCTCTTAGATGAGAAGTTACTGGGGTTGCAGCCTGGCCAAATGGTTGAGACAAATAGGGCTTCCCTAGGCAAAGGAGGCAGTCTACTTTTCCATGTTCGCTGTCTCGTGCAATGTGGCTAGTTTTGGTGCCAAAGTATCCAGGCAAACTCTACAGAATTTTACTGGAAACCTGTTACTACCAGGCATTTTTCCAGTAACTGGCTCTTTAATTGCTTCTTTATTTCATGAATAGTGGCAGGAGAGTCCATTTCATCTTTAAGGGCAGAGGGACCCAGTGGCAATGATATGTCGGCTAACAGTACTTCTACCACAAAATATGAACTACAACTTGCATCACTTTATAGCGCTTGATAGAAGCTATGGAAGGTTTGTGTATTTCATGTTGTGCAATTATCAGGTTTCCTCTTATTATCTGATAGCAGATATCAGGGCATGCTCATTTTCTTGAGCAAACAGCCAAGTCAAGAGTCTGTCCACTTTGTTCCCCTTTGTGAGTGTTGTGGCCACATATGCAGTATAGTGAAGTCAACAGAGCCCCTAAAGCAGCGCAGCACAGCATGTGCAGTACATGCCTCTTTAAGTGCATCCCTATTTTAACGTGGTTTAGTGCCCCTTCTTTTGTAGCTGTTTCAAGGAGCCTTTCTTGATGAGAAGTTCCATATCCAAAGTTTTACCCACCCCTATAGAATCCCCTGACCACAACTTTAAATGCCTCCCACTCAACAGTCAAGGAGGAGGCTGTACCTTCAGTGTTGTCAAAGTAACTATGAATGTTCTTGCCCAGTGTGGCTTGGAATTCTGGGTCGTCTAAGAAAGAGCCCTTCAAACGCCAAGCCGGGATAGGGGTGCGAACCGTCTCTCATTTAAAATCAACCATCAGAGGGTTAGGATCTGAGATACATCTAATACAGTAATTTGAGCAAGCAACCAGGGAGCAGAGTAAGTCCGAGCAGGTGATTTGGTGAATGTGAACAAAGAGATCATGTGGGGGTGGTATGTATGACGTTACAACGCATACTTTTACAACTCATACCTTTACAACGCATTTTTTACAACGCAACATCCTTTACAACGCATTCCATCACAACGCATGCCATTACAACGAATTTTCTGAAAACTACCTTTACAACGCATTCCAATACAACGCATACTACCTTTACAATGCATACCATTACAAGTATGGTAAGTATTGGATAGTTTAGGGGTAAAAATCACTATTCTAACTCCAGGGGGTGCAACAGTAAGGTAAGTGTTGTAAAGTGTAGGGGTATAAATCACTATTCTAACTCCAGGGGGGTGCAACAGTAGGGTAAGCGTTGAATAGTGTAGGGGTAAAAATTACTATTCTAACTCCAGGGGGTGCAACAATAGGGTAAGTGTTGGATAGTGTAAGGGTACTATGCGTTGTAATGGTATGCGTTGTAATGGTATGCGTTTTAATGACTGCGTTGTAATGACATGAGTTGTAATTGTATGCGTTGTAGTGTCATGCGTGGCAATGGTTGCGTTGTAATGGCATGCGTTGTAAGGGATGTTGCATTGTAATGACTGTGTTGTAATTTGAATTTTGAATTTTGAATTTAAAAACATTTCTATAGCGCACTTCTACCATGCGGTTTCTTGGCGCTGTTGGGTTGTGAGGAGACAGGCAAGAGCGGAGGGGGATTTAAGCATTGTAGGCTCGGGAAAAGAGAAGAGTTTTGAGACCTTTCCGGAACTCGATGTAGGAAGATGACATACGGAGTTCCGTCGGAAGGGAATTCCAAAACGCAGGAGCGAGCACTGCGAATTTCGTACCGCCAGTCTTTTTCTTGCTGAAGCGGGGGATGGTTAACAGGGCCTGATGAGTGGACCTAAGCTCTCTACCTGGCGTATAGGGAGTGATGGCTGAGCAAATGAATTCCGGGGCGGTGCCCATTTTAGCCTGAAAAGTGGTGCAACCAAGCTTAAACAAGGCACGTTCTTTCACCGGCAGCCAGTGCAAGGCCTGCAATAGGGAGGTAGCTCGATGGTATTTAGGCAGGCCGTGAATCAGGCGGGCAGCCTGGTTCTGCACTAGCTGCAGGCCGCGAATGGCGTAAGCTGGAGCACCATTATAGATGATGTTCCCATAGTCGAGGCGCGAGAGCACCATGGCCATCACTATAATTTTTAGGGCAGGTAGGGAGAAGAAGCGAGAGATCTTCCTAATGATTCTGAGGGAAAAGAAACAGGAGGAAACAACCGAATTAACTTGAGAGTGAACGGAAAGTGAGGGATTCAAGAAGATGCCAAGGGTCTTGACCTTGGGAACTGGGAGCGGGGGAGCACCAAGTGAGGAGGGCCAGTGGGAAGGGGACCAAGGACTGCAACCACCTCTGGTCAAGACTAACTCCGTCTTGTCCGGATTGAGTTTGAGGTGGTTGCAGTTCATCCAATCCTGGATGAACAACATGACGGATTGGACGTTGGAGGAGGAGGAGGAGGAATGGGAGAGGTTGAAGATTAGCTGGAGGTCATCGGCGTAATTGAACACCGTGACCTCAAGCTGCTGTAACATAAAAATAAGGGGGTAAATGTATAAATTAAACAAAAGAGGGGAAAGAGAGGACCCTTGGGGGACTCCACATGCAACCTTACGAGGGGCAGCAGTGAAACCAGCAAGGTGGTAAAGGTAATGGTAGTGCGTTGTAAAAGTTTTGTTGTAAAGGTTGTTTCCCGTGGGGGTGAATAAAATAAATCAATTCTTATCCCTTGATTGCGTTGGCCCCACACATCCACCAGCGACCACTGTTGTAAACCACAGCAGATAACTTCCCCCAGAACCTAGGGCATTCTTACCAACCTAGTAAGACACCCCAACAACTTTTGTAGGAAGGCAGGCTGGTCAGCCTTTGGGGCATAAATACTTCCCAGCAGCATCCACTCTCCATCTAGTCGATGAGGAAGTATCTACCATGGTTGTCTAACATTTTGGTTTGTGAAAAGGGACCAATTCTCTCCCATTTTAGACCTCCTCTGGCATAGTTTGTGGAGAATATCTGACCCGCCGACCTTTTCTGGAGCCTGGTCACTTGTAACACAGTTAAATGTAAGGCAATGTGAGCGCCCCCTTTTCTCTTGATAAAGAAGTATATAATGTACCTTTTATGTGTTGTGTGCATGGCTCTTAAATTCAATCTAAGGATAGTAAAGTTAGTTAGCCGCCCCATGATGATTGAAGTTAAGAAAGCTAGTGAGAAAGTCATTCTGCCTCCTTCCCACAAGTGCCCTCAGCAAAAGGGCTGAAGGTACAGTGAAGAGATGAGTTGCAGTGATGGTCAAAATCTATCTTTTCCCTACCCTCATTTTTAAGAACAGTAGCTAAAATACCTATCATATATAGTAGGAGCCCTCCAAGCAAACTGTCCAAATATCCGAAACTTCATTGTATAGGGAAGCCTGGTGTAGCTGTGACTGGATGAGGTTGTGCCAAGTGCAACTAGATGGATTACGCCAGGGATCATGTACTTTAATTATTGGTGTAAGGGTATTAGAGACCCATTTTAAGTGTAGTGGTCTATGTGGCAAGTAACTTTAATGCTCCATATATCTATACATAACATTTAGACCTGTGTGTTGGTTACAATCACATAAAGACTTCAATAGACATTAACATCCGCAAATGCCTCAGTGCAATCCCGCTAGCAGTGCATCGCAAAGAAATAGCATGTGGGAATAAACAGGTTATACCATCTTTAGGGCAAATCATCTGGTGTTTGTTGGGTCACAAGTGACATTGTCTCAGAGCCCCCAGGGGACTCCTCAAAAACATATTGTCCTCTCCACTTCAAGTGCCAGCCTGGCTGGAGTTAATGAACAGCAAAGTCTTCCTAAAAGACGCTGCCATCTCTAAGGTCAAGGGACTTTTGGCATGAGTTGTGATGTGGTCACATTGTGCACAAGATCTTTGATTGGTTTGTTTCATTGGGCACCTTCTCAATTGTTGCTCTCACTTCCCAGGCATATCCTCTGTCCTGTGCCGCCAAATCCCAGGACACCACAGGATCTGTGAAGAGATGTCTGTTGCCCTGAGATGATTTTGAGCTTTGCTTGGAACAGTAATGAGTATTGTCGGCCCAGGTCTCTTAGCGCCCGCTTCACTGCAGTAAGCAAGGCTCCCTGATGTTGCACAGCCAATATGTATTACAGAAAGATAAGTAGGCAGTGATCATTTATTTCTAGAGGGCCGCTTGTCTGACTGCATGCAAATTCTTGTCACCGCCTTTAAAGTGAAGTATCTTAGCTATAATCGGTTGGGGCGATGAGCCTTGGGGTGGCATCTGTGCTGGCACTCTGGTTGTCCTGTAGATGGAAAAAAGGGGGGTGTTTGTGAGCTATAACAACGCTCTTCGTCCATTTTTCTAGGTACTCAACCATATTTGAAACCCCAGAGCCCTCTGGCAGACCAACAATTCTGACATTACAAATGGCAGCCTGTGCCCTAAATCCTGCACTCAAACCCCACCCCCAAAGTCCAGTGCCGGTGTAATCACTAGGGGATTATCTAGATACTCTAAATTCTCGGCCTATCACAAAGTGATAGGTTCTGAAAGAATATTTGAATAAAGAAGGAGATATTCCTTTAAAGAAACATAGCATCAGTGATGAATTGATTCTCCGGAGGAAATTATATCAAAGATGGCAGCCATTAAATTTCAGCCGTATTTTTGCTTACATGTAAGCACCAGTATGGGGTCAACTGGCTTAGACATCAAATTATGATCACATGAAAGGATAATTGTAAAAACAGGCTTGATACATGTTTATTCTATGTTACCCATATGTATGCAGATTGTAACATAACGAAATTGGAAGCAACTTGATTTCTAGATGGGCTACAAATGGGAAAGAAGGGACAAATTAGCATTAAAAGAAATGATAAACATCTATGGTTAATAGTCTAACAACACCTGATTAGATTCCGTTTGTTTTTTTGATATGTGGATTGTGTAATCATGTCATGAACCAAGTTATAAGATATGAAGGATTTTTTTTTAGTTTGTTTAATGTGGGTGTCTCCCACAGTTATCTTGTTTTTTGAGAAATGAGTATTAATTACAAAGATGTTAGGCTGCATTTGGTGTACCTATAGAGGAATAACCAATATAATATGAGTTTTATGTATAGCGGTGTCTTTTCAACTGCAACAATTTTATGAGTGAATATTGATAGGAAATCACACAATGTCCTGCTTTTTAGATATTGTAATACACAAGTTTTGGACACAGATAAACATGAGTTCTTTCTGCAGTAAATAGGCGTTGTAATTGGAAAACTTTTTACTTAGATAGTTTTCGTATACTTATTAAAATGTTATTAGTTGTTTTTTAAATAATTTTTTTTTTAGTTTTATTAGTTAATATGTTATTTAGAAATATTAATTTAGCATTTAAAGCCTTGATAAAGTCCCAACAGGGGACCATACGAATCGGTTGCCAATGAATAAAAGGATGTGAATTTTTATTGAAGTGTAAAGAAGTGAAGAATAGAGAATATATACAGATTTGAAAGACATCCCGACTGGAAGAACACTTTTTGAATGTGACTCTATACAAGGAGTGAATTTGATTGCTGGGTGTAAACTAGCATTGTAATAACAATCCTGGTATTACTTGGCCAACCGCACCCTTCAGCGTCTCCAGCCCTGGATTCCAGGAAATGCACATACATGATACAACAATTTGTTAACCTTCTGCTGAAGTTCCGTTTTTTTACTGCTATTCTGACTGTCAATGGGCTGTCAATCAGCTTCTTATGGTCAGGGGCGAAGCTTGGTCAGACAGATTAGAGGGTGTAAACTTCAGATTTCGTAACAATCACGCTGGCATATTTTTTAACATACATTATCTGAGAAGCAGGACATGCGGGGGCTTAAGGGGCAGTGGAAACGGAGAGAAGTGTAGTTTGTTAGTGGTACTTAAAACAACATGTTTCTTAAAATAACCAACATTTTTAAGAACTTCAAAAGAGTGTGAAGTGTGTGTGTGTGTTTAAGTCTGTGTGCATGTAAAAATCCTAGGTGAAATCCGACAGACACCTCATTATGCTCGACTGAAAGCACCTGCTACCAACTATTTACTTCAGTCAAAATACATTTATTAGGGGGGTGTAACCCCCAAACAACCCCCAAAACTCTTCTCATCCCCCACACCTACCCCGACCTCACACCCCTGATTATGGTCAGTCCGGAGTAGACACACATCAACCGCCACTGCATCGATTTTGCTTTGAAAGGATGTTCTATCTGTGCCAATTGTTTTCGGGGTGCTTTAGCTTAAGGAGTTAGGTCCCGGGACATGAGGAGGGCTGGACCCTTTTTCAAAATTGAACAAATATAGCTTGCTCTCCTCACAATTCTTTGTCGCTCAATGATTTGAAGCACATAACTCAGGTCTGCTACTGGATATGTGGGTTTATTTAATTTCACCCTTTGCTTGTCAATTTCAAAGTACTTCAAACTTTTATGTTTGAAAAAAACACATCACATGTAACACTTAGTGAAAAATATATACAACATACACAATTACCAACAATTTCAATACATCAAAAAATGAATGGACAAAATTACAACACATATATGCACATTTGTTTACAATAGCAGCGATTTTTAAACTGCCAAAAAACGATACTTCTATTTACTTGTAAGTCAATGAAGGACAATGTTTTTTATAAAGAAGGCCAAATGAACAAAAATTTAAATGATTCCCATAATCGCAATTAGTCCTGGTTCTTTATGGGGGCCTTTCAAAATGCCGACGCGTTTCGAACCCGTTAGATAAATTAGCGGGATCTCGTCAGGGCTTCGTCACTTCAATATATTCTCGTTCTGTGGTTTATGTCTAGCCGGGGTCAGGTGGGTTCAACAACCGTCTTGTTTAACTTCTGTTTTGGAACCCTTATTCGAGTACCGCTGCCCCTTTAGAATGTGTCCTCTTTACGATTCTTTTTCATCTCTTGTTTAGTCTCAGGCTTATGCTCCCTTAGAGGGGCATCCCTCAGCAGGCGTAGGTTTATCTTCCTTTATACGTTTCCGTATGCCTTGTTCTCTAGTTGTGGACAAGGGTTCAGGATATCTGGTGTCTGCAGCGCGTCTGTTGCTGTCTGCTTCCGTGTTGGTGCCGGCGTTTAGTGAGAACGACCATCACTAAACGCCGGCACCAACACGGAAGCAGACAGCAACAGACGCGCTGCAGACACCAGATATCCTGAACCCTTGTCCACAACTAGAGAACAAGGCATACGGAAACGTATAAAGGAAGATAAACCTACGCCTGCTGAGGGATGCCCCTCTAAGGGAGCATAAGCCTGAGACTAAACAAGAGATGAAAAAGAATCGTAAAGAGGACACATTCTAAAGGGGCAGCGGTACTCGAATAAGGGTTCCAAAACAGAAGTTAAACAAGACGGTTGTTGAACCCACCTGACCCCGGCTAGACATAAACCACAGAACGAGAATATATTGAAGTGACGAAGCCCTGACGAGATCCCGCTAATTTATCTAACGGGTTCGAAACGCGTCGGCATTTTGAAAGGCCCCCATAAAGAACCAGGACTAATTGCGATTATGGGAATCATTTAAATTTTTGTTCATTTGGCCTTCTTTATAAAAAACATTGTCCTTCATTGACTTACAAGTAAATAGAAGTATCGTTTTTTGGCAGTTTAAAAATCGCTGCTATTGTAAACAAATGTGCATATATGTGTTGTAATTTTGTCCATTCATTTTTTGATGTATTGAAATTGTTGGTAATTGTGTATGTTGTATATATTTTTCACTAAGTGTTACATGTGATGTGTTTTTTTCAAACATAAAAGTTTGAAGTACTTTGAAATTGACAAGCAAAGGGTGAAATTAAATAAACCCACATATCCAGTAGCAGACCTGAGTTATGTGCTTCAAATCATTGAGCGACAAAGAATTGTGAGGAGAGCAAGCTATATTTGTTCAATTGTTTTCGGGGTGGCATTCAGCTTATCAGTTGCAGCAACTTGGCATTTGGATGTGTCTGATGTTGAAAGGGCTAGTTCCATGAAGCAATGAGTGGTCACAGGAGTCTGACGGGTCAACGTATTCGTTTCTGGCATCCCCACTAGGAGAACGCTTCAGGGCCTATTTACAAGCCTCTTGCTCCACCCAGACGTCACTTTTTCCCATATTAAAAGTGACGCACTGGCGGCACAAAGGGCTTGTAAATAAGCCCCTTCGTCCCTTAGTACAGGTGCGATGAGCGGCTGTGAAGCATCGGTTATGCGGGCCCAGGATCGTAGTACCACAGTACTGATAGAGAGCAAACTCACCTGTCCAACATATTCACCTGGGCCCATAAAACTAAGCATATAATTAAACAGGTAAACTTACACTCAATCAAATTTAATTTTTACCAGTCAGAATCGTAACCATTTGACTTACCAATTCAAGTCCCCGATACCTAAAGTCCTAGAGGATCAAGGGAGTTAGCAAGATAAAAGGTAGGAAAATAACATTTAGCATGTTATAAATACCCACAAACTCAGGAAAGGTTTAAGTTCTTTCATCTAAGTAAAATCTTTTAAATGTTTGAAAAACATAAAAATCAGTAATTTCTTGTTCTAATTAGAATGATGAAGTTTGAAAGAAAGATATGCAATAATTTGGAAAGAAATATTGTTAAGTATTAGACAAAGGGTGGGTAGAGAAGGAAAAACAGTACAATGAAAAACCCACACTTTATAGTTCCCTAGAATGGTGTGAAGACCAACCCTGGCCACGGGCTGAGACAAAGGATAAGTATCCCAAAGTAGAGGTGCCAGCGAGAAAGAACAGGTGCCGACCAGAATTTAGTTACGGACTAAATTGGATCAGGACAGGACCACCACAGACTAAGATCGGAACCACAGCTAAAGTTCAAAACGCCAGCGTTGTAAATCCTCTCTGCAGTGAACAGTCGAACCCCGATTGGGTCATCAAACTCCTTCCCAGAACCCTAATTGGGTTATCGAATCTTCTGACAGTTTTCAGAAGTGGTCGCTCCCCCACAAGAGCTCCTGCCTGGTATCGTACTGCGCTCCCTGCCTCCTACTCTAACTTTGCCAAAAGCTGCATAGCGCCTCATAATTGAATAGCGCTATAGCGCGACTGCCTCTAGATCGCTATTATACCATTTTGGTTCGCTTTCAATAGTTTTACCGCTGCGCTGTGCCTGAAGCCCGCATTATTTGTTTATTTATTGCATTGAGTGTGTCTGTTTGCATACTGTGTACTGTACTGCACGCCGCATTTCCTTATTAGTCTGCAGCCATTATTGTGCATTTGGTGACCCTGCCTACCTCGAGTTTACGCGAGGGCCGCCATCTTCATTGTTGTTGTTGCCTCGTAGCACCTCCTCCACAGCCCGCCCCGCCTCCCAGCTGACCCTCCTTCGCCCCTCCCCTTCCACCATCCACATATGACAGTTGCTCTTGCGCCAGCGCTCACGCGCAGCGACCGCGCCCAATCCGCGCCGAAGGTGCGCCAAAGGTAAGCCCGTCTACGCCCGTCCGCGCCTGGACCGCGCCCAGCGCCAGACCCCCTGGCCCCCGTACCTCCCTCCCCTCCCGCATTACCTACGATGCCTCCACCCTCCTAGCCCTTAACCCCGGTCGCGACCCTGACTGCGTCCAAGCCGCACCTGGACACACCCATGGACCTTTCTCCTGCTACTCCTGCAAATTCACCGGTACCGTCACCAACCCCGCTACGCTCACACCTCAGATTCCCGACCCCAACCACCTACAATGCATCCTGCTCAACACCCGATCGGTCCACAGGCACGCCATTGACCTATGGAACCTACTAGACACCATCTCTCCAGACGTCGCCTTCCTAACAGAAACATGGATGAACGCTTCCTCCGCCCCAGACATCACCATCGCCATCCCTGAAGAATATAAGATCACACGCAAGGACCGTACCGGCCACACAGGAGGAGGAATCGCTATCGTCCACAAAAAATCAATCCGCATCTCAACCAGCTCTGACGCCAACCTCGACAACTCCGAACACCTTCACTTCCAGATCCACATCGACCCCAAGACCACACTCAGAGGCACCCTCCTCTACAGACCACCAGGACCCCGCGCAAAATTCTGTGAAGACATCACGGACTTCATCACTCCACACGCGCTCCCCTCCAAAGACTACATCCTTCTGGGAGACCTCAACTTTCACCTTGAAAAGATCTACGACCGCAACACCACCACCCTCTTGGACAACCTCGCCAACCTCGGACTTAAACAACTGGTCACTTCCCCCACCCACATCGCAGGTCACACACTCGACCCCATCTTCACCTCCAGCAATCATGTCTCCTTCAGCCACACTACGGATCTCCTCTGGACTGACCACAGCTGCGTTCACTTCACCTACAACAAGCCAAAACCCATCAACCACCTCCAACCAACTCTACAAAGAAACTGGAACAAAATCACCACCGACCAGATCTCCGCATCGCTCCTTCTAAACACCCCAGCCCACTCTTCTAACCCAGACCAAGCCGCCGCCAACTTCACCCTATGGTTATCCAACACCGCCGACATCTTAGCACCACTGAAAAAACGTCAAAACAAACCTGGCAGCAAGAAGGCCTCATGGTTCAACGATGAGCTTAAAAAGTCCAAGAAACTCTGCCGCTCCCTTGAAAAGGCCTGGAAAAAAGACCCAACCACTAGCACCAAGGACGCCTTCAAAAACGCCACCCGCACATACCACCAACTAATCCGAAAGGCCAAGAAAACAGCATTCAAGGATCGACTTGACAACAACGCCCACAACAGCAAGGAACTTTTCAACATCGTCAAGGAATTTACCAATCCCTCGGCCAACTCCAACGACATCACCCCCTCTCAAGCCCTCTGCGACTCCCTAGCCTCATTCTTCCACAACAAAATTGCAGACATCCACAACAGCTTCGACAACCAACCCGGAGACCAACCCACCCAACCATATGCTGAACATTCTCCCCCCTTGAACACCCTCAACGGGTGGAACCCAATCTCCACTGAGGACACCATCCGCCTGATGAACTCCATCCACTCAGGATCCCCCACAGACCCATGTCCTCACCACATCTTCAACAAAGCAGACTCCGTCATAGCACCGCACCTCCGAGAGGTCATCAACTGCTCCTTCAACTCCGCCACCTTCCCGGAAAGCTGGAAACACGCTGAACTCACCGCCCTTCTGAAAAAACCCACAGCGGACCCCACCGAACTCAAAAATTACCGCCCCATCTCGCTCCTTCCATTCCCGGCCAAAGTAATCGAGAAAGCTGTCAACAACCAGCTCGCCGCTTTCCTCGAAGCCAACAAATCCCTCGACTCCTCACAATCTGGCTTCCGAGCAAAACACAGCACTGAGACCGCCCTCATCGCAGCAACAGACGACATTCGAACTCTACTGGACAATGGAGACACAGTCGCCCTCATCCTCCTCGACCTCTCTGCAGCCTTCGACACAGTCTGCCACAACACCCTTTTACAACGCCTCAGAAACATCGGAATACAAGGAAAAGCACTGGAATGGATCACCTCGTTCCTCTCCGGAAGAACCCAGAAAGTCCGCCTCCCACCATTCAAGTCAGAGGCCACTGAAGTCATCTGCGGCGTACCACAAGGATCTTCACTCAGCCCCACCCTTTTCAACGTATACATGAGCCCCCTCGCGGCCATCGCCCGCCAACACAACCTTAACATCATCTCTTACGCGGATGACACTCAACTGATCCTTTCTCTCACCAACGACCCCAGCACCGCCAAAACTAACCTACACGAAGGAATGAAAGAAGTTGCCGAATGGATGAAACACAGCCGTCTGAAACTGAACTCAGATAAAACAGAAGTCCTCATCTTAGGTACATCCCCCTCTGCATGGGACGACTCTTGGTGGCCGGAAGCCCTTGGAAAAGCACCCATCCCGACAGACCACGCACGGAACCTAGGCGTTATCCTGGACTCTTCACTCTCAATGAACAGACAAGTCAGCGCCGTATCCTCATCCTGCTTCAACATTCTCCGCATGCTCAAAAAAACATTTCGCTGGATCCCCACCGAAACCAGAAAAACAGTCACCCATGCTCTGGTCACGAGCCGACTGGACTACGGAAACACCCTCTACGCAGGTACTACCGCTAAACTCCAGAAGAAACTCCAACGAATCCAAAATGCCTCAGCCAGGATCATATTAGACATCCCGCGCAACGAACACATCTCTGGCCACCTGAAAGACCTCCACTGGCTACCCGTCAATAAGAGGATCACTTTCCGACTGCTAACCCACGCACACAAATCACTCTACGACATCGGACCAGAATGCCTGAACTCACGACTGTCCTTCTACACCCCCTCCCGCCAACTACGCTCTTCCAGCCAAGCCCTCGCCACTGTACCTCGCATCAACAAGACCACCATGGGAGGCAGATCCTTCTCATACCTGGCTGCTAAAACATGGAACTCACTCCCCACTTACCTTCGCCTTACCCAGAACCACCTAGCATTCAGAAAGCAACTTAAAACGTGGATATTTGACAAGTAATCCTCCTCCCCTCCCTAAGCGCCTTGAAACCCTCTGGGTATGTAGTGCGCTATATAAATTCTTTGACTTGACTTGACTTGAATGCTCCGCCAGCATCTCTGCTCTTGATCACCTATTGATTGCGTTGGGTCAGTGACAGGTCAGCTATTCAGACAAGTCGTACAATCTAACTAACTAAGCCTACCCTAGTTATACTATTTTTCAGGTCAGTGTACCACCCCCAAATGTTGCAAATGTGGGAATCCCAAAATTTTATTGGTCAGAAGACGAGGAGAAGTCATCAAACCATATTAATATGAGGTAACTTGTCAATCATGTATTTAAATGTTCCCTCCCATGACTTTATCTTCCAATGCACGTTTATTCCACCCAGCAGTGAATGTAACAATAACATACAATGTTTTAACAAATTAATCAATTCAGCTTCCTCTAGCAGGGTGAGGCGGTCAATTTTCTCATAGTTTCGTAGACCATGTCAGATTCTGGCACTGGTTCAATGCCATTGGCTTCAGTAGCTTGAGTTTCTTTGCGCAGGCGCAGTTCCTCCAAAGATGGAGTTCATAAGTACAGTTCAGGCCCAAATGCGATACATGCAAAAATGGAAGAGAAACAGTTTTAGAGACCTAGAATAAATGAATGCACTGCATACCACCTATCTCTATTCTTTTCCCATTATTTTATTTTAACTATTGCATTAAAGGTTAAGCAGAACGAACAGCTTAGCAAAAGCAGCGTTGCAAGCTTCTTGCACGTTAGGACACAGAGCAGCCATCTTAGTTCTAGTTCTTAGTTCTAGTGCGCAGAAGCAAAAGTTTCCCACCAAGCGAAATAACGCGTCATGTCACACATGCGCAGCAGCCATTTTAATGCAAGCAGATTATAGTTAGTAAAGCACATTGTTAAGCTTCCCTTAGATACTAGAAATGTTGTGTAATACAATATTAATATAAGGAAACATGTTAGTTAGTACATTAATATTATTTTAGAGAGGGTTGAATATAAGCAAGTCACTTTTTGTGTGCAACCTTGCTCCATCAGTACCACAGGGGCCTTTTGCCGACCGGCAGAATGTTTACACACTGGAGAATTGTAACTTTCTGTTCAAATCTGTCGTGCTGAGAGATGACTCTTAACGATGATAGAAATATGAGTGCAAACGGAGGTAAGTGGTACTAAAAACTTTCCTACTCAGATGAGAGATGTTTATGACTGAAACTGAGGGATTAATTTGTACAAGAATATGCTCTTGGGCCCAAAAGGTTTGCTCAGAATTCCGCGGGCAGGGCTACTGAATGTCAACATGCCATACCAGGGCGCCTTAGTCTGGATTCCATCTCATGCCTCTTTGATGTACCACCACACACTCCCTGCCCCATTAGCTCACTGTTTCCGGTTTATGCTTTTTTTCCCTTTGTTATGTTTTTTTCAATTGGTTCTACTTCCTTTTTTTCTCCCTTTGTGTTTCCACTCTCTTGCTCTTAGTCAAAGTCTGATGGAGAAAAAAAGAAAAGAGTGCTTGTGGTGGGCCCAACCTGCAACTACCAGCTCAAATTGAGCACTGCAGAAAATGTACATATTATGAGAGGTGGTTCTTTCAATATGTGATACCAACATATCCACTCTGACAAGAGGTGACTTCCACTTATAATGTACACACTGTTGAGAAGGCATCGGCTATGGTAAGAGGTGATTTGTCGATAACATACCAGAAGTGATGACTTCTCACAATGACGATAACAATCCACATACTGACCAAACGTGACCACTGGTGTCTCCTGCTCATGAAGTTTATAATGTGAGTAGGTGGCTGCTGCCCATGATAGGAAAGCTTGCACTGGATGGGACATGGCTGTTAGTGATGATAACAAGCTGACAAAAGGTGAGTCTGGCCGGCGATAGGATTATACACACAGTAGGTGACTATTACTAAGAACAATATACACCTTCTGATAATCGGCGAGTCATCCTAATGATATAAATTCAATGCTGTAATGGGAGGTGAGTATTATTGATAACACACATACTCTAATGAGAGGTGTCTCTTTCTGATAACGCACACTTCGAGGAGCTGTGCCACTTAACAATAGCATATCAACTCTGACAAGAGACAAACTATATACACTCTAATGGGAGAAACCTCTTATTCACTGATGAAACTAGGAGACTTTTTAATGATAGGAATATGCATAATCTTTTAGGAAGGGACTATAACTTATGCACTCTAAAGAGAGGAAACTGTTCTATAAATCTTGATCCGGACGAGGTGTGACTCTTACCAAACATGAAAATGGATGTGATATTCTTCTCTTACTCTTCTTGTTGCTCGTCTTCCCTCTTCCCTGCCGCACTTCGAGCCTTACTCTGGAGGATCCAAGGCCATCTTGAGTCCCATTATTTTCAGTAGAGAAAATGTGCTCTGACAAATAAAACAGACATATTGTGACGACTTTTCGGTCATCATTTACACTGACTGAGCTTCAATATATAGACTGCTCGTCAAATCCAATACTGTGGTATCGGGTTCCCAAGGCCTACATGCTCCGTAGATAACCCACTTACACTGAAAGAACTGTTGGCACGGAAACTGAAAAGTACAAAGAACAAGTTTATTAAGACCCCATGGGGTGGTGGTACATTCCTACAGCACCCTTCGGCAATGCAAGAAGTATCACACCGAACGTTGGTGTGAGTCCCTCTTTTATACAATTCACGAGCAATAAAAGGTAGGCGGCACAAGGTTTACAGAGTTTATGTACATATATGGTCATTTTTGGAACACAGCCAACTCATGGGAGGGGTTACAACCCCACTGGTCAGTTTGGCGGCACATTCCTGAGGGGTGACTGGTCAGTTGGAACTGCGCATGTGTGGGCTTGACCGTAGCTAAAAATAGCCTGTTGCTGGGCAGAGTCGAGTGGTCAGTGGTACGGACAACGGACTAAAGGGCATGCTGACCACGAGGCCGCTCATTACCTAAAATGGCCGCCGCAATACACAAAATGGCGTTAATCAAGTATAGTCAAGTTAAGGTGAAAAACGTGTTGCACAGCTAAGCGCTAACTTGGCCATTGTCAAATTACGACAGACGACCCTTTTAGCGTTTAGCTGAAGCTACCTCATAGTGGACGTAATCGGGATGTTCATCTTCAATATCAATTAGCATTATTTGAGCTACTTCTTTATGAAGCATCATTTTGTTTTGAGCGAGAGCTCGCCTTGATGGTATGCAAGCCGATAAACACATGGAACATAAGGCTGGGCCACATTGTATACATAAACATACAGAGAACAGTATCCCAACAATGATACATAAAATCGTCAGCAGTTTCCAACCCCAGGTGGTAAGCATAAACCAGAACCACCCTGAAAGAGTCCAAGTTCCAGTGTCCGGGTGTATTTCAGCTGCTATTTTGTGCAATTTCGAAATGGCATCATAAACATAGGGCGAATTATCTGGTACGTTCACACAGCAGCTACTTCCGATGATTCTACATGCCCCGCCACGATCAGCTAGAACCACATCTAGAACCATACGGTTCTGGAGCGTAACAATCCTAGAAATTTGGAGTTCTTCTGTTATGTTCCCCAATGCAATAGCAGTATCATTGGCTACAGCCTCAACAACACGGGTCAACCGTTGAATTTTCCGGCTATTCAATGCAGCCCCCACAAAGGAAAACAATCCCAAATTAAAGTCCACATATTGCTGCAAGGCAGTATCAGTCTGATCGATGTCATCTAAGATCACGGCACGCTTAACACGATTTAGTACAAAATCATGGTAAAGGATGTAGTCATTATGGTACATTGGAGGGGCGATGAATACAGGGGGCAACACAAACGATACATAACATGTGCCTAACCATCCTAAAGGGAGCTGATGATAACCTTTATTGCCACAAATAAAGTATGTATTTCGGGATGCCACAAATGATATACCGTTTGGACTGTCAAATGTAAGTGTAGTGTTACATTCACTTTTCCCCACCGGGATCGTGCCTTTATTGCGAATGCAAAGGTCTGCCTTAGTAGTAATAACATTAATAACATGTGTACTGGACATATTAATGTTCCTTTGATTACTGTAAACACGAGGTGCAGACACATTGTCGGGGCGGTACTCTTCCCATTCAAATCGAGTACCCTCAGCTCGTGGATACCCATCTCGATCATGGTAACAGACTTTGTTCAAACGGAAGAGCACCCCCCCTTTCGTTGGCCATCGCAAGGTGAAAAGAAGAGTGTACCAGGCGTTACAGGAACCATTATGCGAAAATGGGAGTGGAATGAGTGGAGTGCCCCCTTTCTTCTGATGCCCAGGCAACATCCCACACACCCAACAGTTTGAAGTGTTCGTCATATTGTGAGTATGATGCAAAATCTGAATGAAGCTATTGTTCAAGTAAGTCTGTCGGTGCCGTTCTTCATGGTAAGGCAAGGTGAAGTGAAAATGTTCAGATGGAGCCGGGGTAGTCGGCAGCAAATGTTCACGTACAGGCACCACAAGTTCCACTACCCAGGCTATTACCGCTATCACCACAATTGTCAAGACAAACAGGATGGCACCAAGTATTCTTTTGTCTCGTGATGCAGAAGACGCCATAGTTCAAAAAGTTCACAATGTCTCAAATGTATACCTAAAAAAGAAAAATACGGTGCTGAGCTCCGAGGTAGCCGTTGTTTTCTTCTCCGGGGTCAAGACGGGTGTCGCTACTCTTGGCAGAACTGATCCCCCCCCCTTGAGATTCCCGGCTTCCGTTTCACAAACCCCAGAGCGGTATCCAACCAGTCTCGAAAACCAAAAAAAAATCTTCTCCTTATCGTGGCCGCAGATCGTACCGCTGTCATCCAGAAACAGTGTGGTCCGGGAAGGCTCCCTCGACTTCGGCCGATGTCACAGCTGGGCTCTTTTCTTTATCCAAAATCTCCTTGTAGTCAGTCAGCACGGCTGGATTCACCAGGTCCGGAGAGACACGCCGGCAGTGAGTTGAGTGTACCCACTGCTTTCTGTTGGTCACTCGTACAGCTGTTCGAGTAGCCAGGAGGACCTGCTCGGGGCCACGCCACCTCGGTTCCAAGCTGTTCGCCCTCTCAAACGATCTGACCATCACAAAATCCCCAGGACGGAGATTATGAGCCTCTCCAGTAGAATTGTCAGGGAGCGCTTCTCGAACCTGTTGATGAAAAGAAAGTAAATCATTTGTTAATCGTGCCAAATAGTCATTCATCATTATACATGGCACATCATGTATCAATCGCGGCTTAGGCACTCCCCATATATTCATAGGCCTTCCAAACACCACTTCATACGGTGTGAGGCCTGTTCGAGAGTGGGGCACTGATCTAAGAGAGAGCAATGCTAGCGGCAAGGCATCCGGCCACTTCAATGACGTGGACGCCACAATCTTAGCCAGTTTCAGCTTCAACGTAGCATTGTACCGCTCAACAAGACCTGCTGACTGAGGGTGGAACACAGCATGGAACTTCTGCTGGATCCCTAACCCCTTCAGCACATACTCCACAATTTTCCCAACAAAATGAGGCCCATTATCGCTCCACAAAAATTTGCAAACTCCAAAGCGAGGAAAGTACTCCTTGAGCAACACCTTAGCTGTTGTTAAAGCTGTATTGTCTTTCGTGGGGAAGGCCTCAACCCATTTGCTAAAAGCACATACCACCACTAGGATATACTTAAGGTTATTGCAGCGCTCAAGCTGGATGTAATCCATTTGGAGTACCTCAAATGGTGCAGAAGGTGGAACGAACCCTCCTTTCGGAGTATGGGTCCCTTTTGCAGGATTGTGTTGTAAACATATCAGACAGGTCTGCACTACTCTCTTGGCTGTATTGGCAATCTCGGGATGCTCCCAAACTCGTGATAACAATCGAGTGATCGCAAGAGCTCCCACATGTGCTAATCCGTGAGTCATCTGAACCATCGCTTGCAAGTAAGCTGCAGGCAATTTCCATTTCTCCATGTCTTTGCTTCTCCAACAACCCTCATCATCTAGCACCCCCTCTGCTGCCCATGCCGCAAGTTCTGCTTCAGTCGCTGACTTTTGGATATCTAGTATCTCCGCTCTAGCATCATACCATCGCTCAGCTTGTGATTTTGTTACGTACATGGGGGAGTCAGTTCGGGACATAGCTGTTTGTCTCGCTATACTGTCCGCAAAAGCATTTACTTGACCCACTTTATCAGTGATCTTTTTATGGGCACTGCATTTAATGATCGCTACTTTCTTTGGACAAAGCAACGCGTTTAGGAGATCACGCACCAGTTCTCCGTGCATAATGTGTACTCCATGAGAAGTCAAAAACCCACGTTCTCTCCAGAGTAGCCCGAAGTCATGTGCTACTCCGAAGGCGTACCGGCTGTCTGTGTATATGTTCACACATAGGCCAGCACTCAATTCGCAGGCTCTCGTCAAAGCTATCAGCTCTGCTGCCTGAGCTGATTTTTGTGGTATTCGTGCTGTTTCTACCACTGTCTTAAGTGTCGTGATCGCATATGCTGCGGAAGTCGTGCCATCTGGCAGCCTCAAACACGATCCATCAACCCACAGCTCCCCATCCACATCTGGAAGTGGCATATCCTGCAAGTCAACACGACCCTTTGTCTGTTCCTCGGTCAGGAAAACACAATCATGATGTTTTTCTTCCTGACCCTCCTCAACCGGATAGGGCAATAAAGTGGCAGGGTTCAGGGTAGCACATCTTTTCAGTGTGATGTGTGGCGCCAAAAGTGTAAGCTCATATCCTGTTAAACGTGCACTGGTAAGATATTGAGTCTTTGTTTGATTTAACAGGGCATCTACTGCATGGGGAACTAGCACCAACAGTTTGTGCGATAATACTATCCCCTCACTCTGCCGTATAGCTACTGCTGTTGCTGCAACTGCTCGAAAACACCTAGGTAATCCTCAGGCTACAGGGTCAAGAATGGCTGAAAAATATGCGCATGGCCTCTGCTTATCCCCGTGTGCTTGCACTAACACCGATAACGCGCACCCATCTTTCTCGTGTATGTACAATGTAAAAATCTTTGAATAGTCTGGTGTACCTAACACGGGTGCAGAGCAAAGGGCCTGTCTCAATTGTTCAAAAGCATTTTGATATTCATCCGTCCATTCAAGGGGCATTGGTGTAGTTTTGGACAGCAATGCTAACAAAGGTTTAATAATATGTGAAAACCCCATGATCCACTGTCTACAGAAGGACGTTAAACCTATAAAAGCACGTACATCTCTCTGTGTGCGGGGGACTGGTGTATCTAAAATCGCCTGAATTCGATCTGATGTTAATGCACGCCCCTCCTTAGACAAAAGATGACCGAGGTAGGTCACCTTGGGTCTACAGTATTGGAGCTTTTTCTTCGAAACTTTGTGATTGTGCTGAGGCAGAAAGGAAAGTAAAGCAAGCGTACTCTCCTCACATTGCGCATAAGTGTCAGCAGCTAACAAAAGGTCGTCGACATACTGGATAAGGGCAACTCCAGATTGCAATTGAAAGGAATCAAGCTGTCTCTTTAAAGCCTGGCTGTAGATACTCGGACTCTCAGTGTAACCTTGAGGAACACGACAAAATCTATACGATTTATTATTTAACGTACAACCAAATAAGTATCTGCTATCGGGATGGATGGGAATGGAAAAGAACGCATTTTTCAGGTCGATGACACTAAAGGTCGTCGCCGTTGGGGGGACCAATGTAAGCAATGTCGTAATATCAGACACCACCGGGTATTGGGGAATGACAATTTTGTTAATTTCTCTCAAATCAATAAGAAATCGATAGACCTTGTCGTCAGTATCTTTCTTAAGGATTGGAAGAATAGGGCTATTGCAAA
This sequence comes from Lissotriton vulgaris, assembly GCF_964263255.1. Classification (NCBI taxonomy): domain Eukaryota; kingdom Metazoa; phylum Chordata; class Amphibia; order Caudata; family Salamandridae; genus Lissotriton; species Lissotriton vulgaris. The sequence goes on along the minus strand of NC_141693.1, from coordinate 1,608,236,009 downwards.
CATTATAGGGGACTTCCTCCACTACCCCTGCAATGATCAGATCTTGGACAATGTGTGTCAAAGCAATTTCACCTTCCCTGGAGATCTTATACTGCGGTACACGTGGCAAAAGCACTCCCTCCTTTACAGTAATGCGAATAGGTGGAATGAGCATCTGTCCCACATCCGTATCTGAGGTCGCCCACAACGTATGAGGGAGAGAGGCTAATGCTTCACATTCTTGTATAGTAAAAAATCTGTCTGAATCTGGATAGTTATCATTCAAAATAACTCGCACTCCCTCCGGAGCGCAACGTATCGTTGCTCGAAAATATTTGAGCAAATCAATACCCAGAATATTATCTGGGGTATAAGGTGACAACAAAAATTGGCCAAAACTAAAAAATGTATCAAGACAAAGTGCAAGAGGCTTCGATAATGGGCTGGGAGTGGGTGTGCCGTCAAACCCAATGCATGTAATCATATCGCCAGACAGGGGAGCCCTCGGAACCAAGTTTTTAGACAAAGCGCTACGAGTAGCTCCTGTGTCGACTAGAAACTGATCAGTAGAACCCAGGATGCCCGCTGATACATATGGACCACTCTGCTCTACTGGCACTTCAACTGATTCCGTACCCCATCCTACGCAATCCTATGCATGTACATAATCCTGATGCTCCACATTCTCGCCCTCCGATATCTGGTACTGATTCTGTCTATCAAAGGTATTACGCTCATCCTGGCCACGGCCCCTCTCCTCAAACCTGCTACGATCACCTCCGCTACCTCTCGCCCCCGAATAACTTCCCCTCGACCGTCCACCTCCACGACCACGCTGACTACGCTGCTCACGAAGTACCGGGCAATCATCAGCCCAATGCCCAAACTCCTTACAATAGGCACATTGATCCTCCGCTATATCCGTACGCCCATACGACGCATTACCCCCTCCTCGTCTGCCTCTATCGTTCCCTCTAGATTGCGTTCCCCGGACCTGTGCCAACATCACCTTCGTTTTCAATTCCTTCGCTTTCTTATCAATAATTTCCTTAGCCTCCAATTCCTGCCGCTCATAATACTGAGCCATAGTTAACAAAGATGCAGGGGTCGCCGTGGCCCAGGAACTTTCAATCGATTTTAATCTTTTGGCAATCTCCGGTAGGAGATTAGCCATGTACTTATCTACAAACAAATGCCTACCCGTATCGTCTGTTAACGATTGACCACTGTAATCATGAAATGCCTCTTCAAAGCGTGTAAAGAAATCTGACACCGTTTCATCTGACTTTTGTTTGCACGAAGCTAACATGGTCCAATCAATCTTTTTAGAAGGAACAAGCGTTTTCAGTTTAGTTAAGATGGCCGCTGGGAGGTCTAAGATCAAATCGCACGGCTTACATGCAGGTTCCCTGTTTAAATCAGCCTCGTTTATTTCGTTCCACGTTCCCCCGAGCAGTGTTTCATCATTATTTTTACGAATCAATCTCCACATATCAGGCGGAAGAATTAACCCAAAGAATAGATCTATATCAACAAGAGTCATGACACAGGACGAAATAGCCCCTTCCACCCCTTCATAAAATGCTGCTGGATTTTTCCGAAGATCAGGCAAAGAATTTTTAAGCGCCATAACATCTGCTCTATTCCAAGGCGTATACACCCAATTATATATAAAATACCCCTTCGCATCCTTCGACATTTTATCCTCATCTGTACCCTCCCCCTTAGGGGGAACATACAGAGGTGCGGCTTCACGCATAGGCATAACATGCACGTTAGAATTCTTATCTGAACCCCGGAGAGAACACTCGTTAGCCTGTTCAGTGGTCCCCGGCCCGGACTCGTTATTCTTTTTCCGCTCGTCCCGCAATCTGGACGTCTCATCACGCAGCTGGATCAGTTGCTTGTAAAAGGCATCGACATCTGCAAGATCAAATAAACCTTTATCCAAATTCTCACGATGAACTGACTCTGCCTTAGGTTCTAACGTGTCCCAAAATTTACGAAATGTAGTAACAACTTCATCAGCCAAAGTAGCCAAAAAATACAGCAATTCTCGCTCTGTCCATTTACCCCTTTCGGCAACAACCTCAGTCAAGGTAACAAAATTTGTATTCACTTTACGAGCCCAACTACGCAAGTTCGCGGCTTTCTCCGCAGAGAACCTGACACTGGACTTATCCCCTTTTCCTGGCTTATCCTGTCCTTCGTCGTCAGATTCTGCAGTCGGAGCTGTAGGCGAAACGTACGGAGGCGGTGATCGATCTAGTAATGAAAAATCATCAATTTCATTAGTAAGGACAGGATAAAGTGGTCGCCGAATAGGAAATTGACCGGTCGTTTGCAAATTTCGTTCCCGTTCCTCCCTTTCTTTCTTTTCCTGCGCCTCCTTTTCCTCAAGCTGTAAAGCCTTATCTCGAGCAGCCTTGCGCTGCTCCTTATCCGCCAAGGCAACTTCACGCTTCATACGTTCACGCACCGCTTTCTCCCACATTCGTACACAATCAAACATATTCTGTCTAGACCTACGCTGAAACAAACATTGCTCCACAAACTGAACCTTTCGCAAATCAAACGACCCATGTAGTGGCCATTGCAATTCAGGATCTGTTTTGGTGTATTTATGCCATAATTTGCTGTACATTATAGGGGGAAGGCCAAATTTTATGTACATCTCACGATTTGGAGTTCCTTCTGGGGGAGCCGGCTGTGATTCCGCTAACCTAATTGAGGTACCATTTCCAAGACAGCACATCCCTCGGAGTGTGCTTAAAACAGGCATGTTCGAAAAGTATCACGAAAGCGTGATACCGTATAAACTGGCACTTACAGTACTTCACACAAATGTGCCGCTCAGAGGAAAAAAACTAAATTAGAGAAACATCTCTACATGCCTGCCTATGTGAAGTGCACTACACATATGATTCAAAGGTCACAAAGTCACAAATGTTAGCTAACTCAAATCATAGACACAAATCATAGAACTTCGGCAAGCGTCCGAAGACTACCTTACCGATCACAAATCATAGAACTTCAGTAAGCGTCCGTAGACTACCTTACCGATCACAAATCTTACCCAATGTCAAATATCCAGATTCCAACTGCCAAGGTCTTTAATCGAATCAGCCAAACAGGCACTGCACAGCAACGCAGACGATCAGATCTCAGTCGGGGACCGGCGCCACCTGGAAGGTCAGATCAGAAGGAAAGGAAAAAACACCGTGGGTGCCAAGACTCGGGTCACTCGGTGGCACGTACGCGTCCATGGCGAGTTTCCAAACCTTCGTCACGACCTCTCCTTCGGGCATCCGAGTCGCCGATGAGTCCCTTCGTGGTCGCCAATTTGTGGTATCGGGTTCCCAAGGCCTACATGCTCCGTAGATAACCCACTTACACTGAAAGAACTGTTGGTACGGAAACTGAAAAGTGCAAAGAACAAGTTTATTAAGACCCCATGGGGTGGTGGTACATTCCTACAGCACCCTTCGGCAATGCAAGAAGTATCACACCGAACGTTGGTGTGAGTCCCTCTTTTATACAATTCACGAGCAATAAAAGGTAGGCGGCACAAGGTTTACAGAGTTTATGTACATATATGGTCATTTTTGGAACACAGCCAACTCATGGGAGGGGTTACAACCCCACTGGTCAGTTTGGCGGCACATTCCTGAGGGGTGACTGGTCAGTTGGAACTGCGCATGTGTGGGCTTGACCGTAGCTAAAAATAGCCTGTTGCTGGGCAGAGTCGAGTGGTCAGTGGCACGGACAATGGACTAAAGGGCATGCTGACCACGAGGCCGCTCATTACCTAAAATGGCCGCCGCAATACACAAAATGGCGTTAATCAAGTATAGTCAAGTTAAGGGGAAAAACGTGTAGCACAGCTAAGCGCTAACTTGGCCATTGTCAAATTACGACAATACTATTTACCAGAGCCACTCTATTTCGCATCTTCATCATTATATTCTCTAAGGGGGATATTCTCAAGCAAGGGCAATAAAATTTCGCCACCCTAGGTTTTAACGCCATTTTACATAATGCCGTCTATCGCAATAAACTAACGCCGTGTTAACGACGTATTCTCAATACACCAGCAACAGGCAATAGTATCTCGATAACGAGTCAAATGTCTGCACTAAAATTACCGGGACACCGATAAAAAAGGAAATCACAAAGTGAAAAAAGTTGCGATTGGTCCAACAGCGATAAAAACATCAGCGAAAAGCAGCGCCAGGCTAGCAATTCCCACGTCAGGCGGGAAAAATCTCCATAAAAGCTGCAAAAAAAATTAACAAACTACTGAGAAGCACCATGGAGGAAGCTGGAACAACTACAGAGGGCGACCAGAACCCCACGAACCCCCTGGAGGACCAGCCGGGGATCTCGGGGAAGGAGAAGGGCAAGGTGAAGAAGAAGAGAAACCTGTGATTCAGTCTGCAGGAAAACAAGATCCTGATTACGGAGGTTATAGAACACCACCAACAACTGCTCATCACCTCCAGTGTGTCATTGGCAACTAAAAATGCACTACGGCAGTCCATCTTGGCCAAGGTGAGTGCAGTCGGAGTGAAGAAAAGGGAAGTGGATGACTTCAAGAAGCGCTGGAATGATGTGAAGTGCAAAACCAAGCTGAAACTCGGTAACAACCGGAAACCCGCAAGGCAGACTGGAGATGGGAGTCCAGCGCCACAGCAGGAGCTGGATGAGATGGAGGAAATGGTGTCCACAGTCATCAGTGGGAAGACGATGGCAGGAGTTGGGGTACCGGGCACTGCTCAACATGACCTGACTCAACAGCAACAGGGTGAGTAACGACCAGGGACGGGGGGGACGGGGGGAGATGAGAACAATGGCATACATGCGCAATTAAGTAGAGCACAGTGTACACCCACAATGACTCTGGATCATGTCCCTGATCTCCTTGGCATACTGCAGCACACATAGAAACAGCAAGTAGGCCCCCATCGACAATGTGCCCAGAGGGGGCCCTCCCCACACATCACTAATCTCACAACAAACCCATACACATGTGCTGAACCCAGCAAAGCTGCGGGTCCATGAGCCACACTGACAATGCAAGTGATACTGCATGACGGACGATTAGCATAGCTGCAGTCCAATTATCATGACATGGTGCATGTCACATCACAACACTGAGGTGGCTGAGTGTGGACCAAATCCGTAAAGTAGCAGTTCACACCCTGACACATCCACTTGCCCAAACAACCCTTGACGTCAACAAGACATCTGCAAGCAAACCATGCCCAAGAGTCCTAACTCCCACCAACCCAATTTCCCCAAGTCTGCAACATCTCAGCACTGTATGGGCACAGAAGTGAAAGGCACACCGCCTGGAACGGATAAGGGCCAGCAAAATCAGAGCCTACAGGAGCGACTCTCCCCCAATGCAGCACGCACACATGAGAATGAGAGTACATCAACATTGACAACAATGTGGTACAAACTGCAACACTTTCAGAACAGAACAGAGGACACAACTGCCACCGCTTGTGTGTAGAAACTGGCCAATCACATTCGGCATAGCAGGAAACTGTGAAATGATAATGTACAAGTACAACCTCACATCCCTGGAAACAAATGTGGGATCACACTGCTTCACCTCCCAGCAGGTTCGCCCCAGGCATCATGGTAAATGCAGTTCGCCAAGTGTGTGTACTTGCAAAGTCTCTTGAGTGTTTCATCAGGTAGGTACAGATTAGTGCAGGCCATCTCTAGACACGTGTTTCTGGATTGTTATCCGTCATCAGTAGAGTTAGGGCAATTAGAATCTATGGGGTTGCTGAGCAGGCTGCCAAAGTATTCTCGGGTCACAGTACCTCTCCAGACGCGCAGGTGCCTCTACACGAGCTCTTCAGCTCAAATGGATGGAGGGAGCCTTATAAACAGGAAACAAATGTGGGATCACACTGCTTCACCTCCCATCAGGTGCGCCCATAGGCATCATGGTAAATGCAGTTCGCCAAGTGTGTGTACTTGCAAAGTCTCTCGGGTGTTTCACCAGGTAGGTGCAGATTAGTGCTGGCCATCTCTAGACACGTCTTTTCTGGATTGTTATCCATCATCAGTAGAGATTAGGCAATTTGTATCTATGGGGTTGCTGAGCAGGCTGCCAAAGTATTCTCGGGTCACAGTACCTCTCCATGCGCGCAGGTGCCTCTCCACGAGCTCGTCAGCTCAAATGGCTCGAGGGAGCCTTATAAACAGGAAACAAATGTGTGTTCACACTTCTTCACCTCCCAGCAGGTTCGCCTCTGGGCATCATGGTAAATTCAGTTTGCCAAGTGTATGTACTTGCAAAGTCTCTCGAGTGTTTCACCAGGTAGGTGCAGATTAGTGCTGCCATCTCTAGACACGTGTTTCTGGATTGTTATCCATCCTCAGTAGAGATTAGGCAATTCGAATCTATGGGTTTCCTGAGCAGGCTACCAAAGTATTCTCGGGTCACAGTACCGCTCCTGGTGCGCAGGTGCCTCTCCACGAGTTTGTCAGCTCAAATGGCTTGAGGGAGCCTTTTAAACAGGAAACAAATGTGGGATCACACTGCTTCACCTCCCAGCAGGTTCGCCCCTAGGCATCATGGAAAATGCAGTTCGCCAAGTGTGTGTACTTGCAAAGTCTTTCGATTGTTTCACCAGGTAGGTGCAGATTAGTGCTGGCCATCTCTAGACAGGTGTTTCTGGATTGTTATCTGTCATCAGTAGAGATTAGGCAATTCAAATCTATGTGGTTGCTGAGCAGGCTGCCAAAGTGTTCTCCGGTCACAGTACCTCTCCAGACGCGCAGGTGCCTCTCCACGAGCTCGTCAGCTCAAATGGCTCGAGGGTGCATTTTAACCAGGAAACAAATGTGGGATCACCCTGCTTTTCCTTCCAGCAGGTTCGCCCCTAGGCATCACATAAACATCAATGTAGTTAAATTCACGATCACGTAATTTACATTACCGCGACCTGTTTACATAACAGGACATCATGTAGGTGCTCAATACATTATTTTTTAAATTGTGATAAGTATTTTTAAATGACGGAGATCTCAGTGTGTTGTTTTAGAACAGTTAAGGTTGCGATCAAGTGAAGTAAGCAACCAATCAGGTTGCATTTTTGCGAACCAAAGTAGTTTCTATCGCACAATTGGATTGGCCAGACTCCCGATCACGTGTGCTTTAACATAATGACCGTGATCTTTGTTTAAACAAAACATTGATCAACAACGTAATTTGTATATTTTGAGTAATCAATAAGCATGGGCGTAAAATCCGTTCCGCTTGCGGATTTTGCGGATTTTCGGTAAATTCGCAATCCGCGAACTCTCGCGAATTTGCCGAAAATCCGCAAATTTGCTGTGCGCGGCGTTCACTTACTGTCATTCAGCATTTGCCGAGTTGTTTTTCTCGATATATTGCGAGTTCTGCGCCATTTTGGGTCTTGCTGCGGGATCCCGCGGGAGTTGGGCGACCGCGATTACGTCATTGCGGCTTGCCACCTTGCACAGCGAGAGTTTGTCAACGCGAGTACGACGTAATCATGTATCGCGGGAGTTCGCAATTGCGAACACGTAGATGCGGCGGGCAGCAACAATCTCGCACTCGCGAAATTACAAAATTAGCAATTCTGCACAAGAAATCCACCAGCAAGCAGCATAAACCTTCTGAAAATGATGAATTTTATCAGAATAACTCCTCAGGTTGACATTTGCCTGCACTTTTTTTTGCAAGGAGTCCATTTTGTGGCGGGGGTGGTGGGAGGAAGGAAGTGCCCCACAGTCTCCATCTTCCTGTTCCTGTCCAGCAGGCTCCTCCCATTGCTTTCTTCATTTGCTGGTCACTTTAATTCGGATCTTGTCCTGGAAGGATTACTTTTTGTGGATGCTGCTAGATATTTGGATTTGAGGCCTTTTTGACTTTCTTTGGATCACTTTTGGATTAGAAATTTCACAAGTAAGTTTGTTTGGGGCATTACAGTTGCTGCAATTACAATTTTGGAATTTTCGATTTTTGGGCTGTTGTTGGGGCCTTTTGCCCAGGGCTAGTGAGTGGTGCACGGACTGAGTCTTTCTGTGGGGTCTTTTTAATGTAAACATCATGGAGAGCATGGATGTCATGGGATTGTGCTGATTATTGTGTGTTTTTCGATTTTTTTGGCTGCTGTTGGGGCCTTTTGCCCAGGGGTAGTGAGTGGTGGATGGACTGAGTCTTTCTGTGGGGTCTCTTTAATGTAAACATCATGGAGGGAATGGATGGCATGGGATTGTGCTGATTTTTCTGTGGTTTTCGATTTTTTGGGCTGCTGTTGGGGCCTTTTGCTCAGGGCTAGTGAGTGGTGCATGGACTGAGTCTTTCTGTGGGGTCTCTTTAATGTAAACATCATGGATGGCATGGATGGCATGCGATTGTGCTGATTTTTGTGTGTTTTTCGATTTTTTGGGGTGTTCATGGGGACTGGCCATGTGGGTGGGGCCATTTTGAGTGCTGGTACAGGCAGGCCCTGGCCATGTGCTGGGAGGCAAGGGGCCATTTTGAATGCAGGCAGTGTTCTCAAGCCTGCACCCATTTTGCCAAGCTTTCATCCATTATGCCCAGGGGTAGTGAGTGGTGCATGGGCCTAGTCTTTCTGTGGAGTGTCTTGAATTTAAACATCATTGAGGGCATGGATGGCATGGGATTGTGCTGATTTTTTGTGGTTTTCGATTTTTTGGGCTGCTGTTGGGGCCTTTTGCCCAGGGCTAGTGAGTGGTGCATGGACTGAGTCTTTCTGTGGGGTCTCTTTAATGTAAACATCATGGAGGGCATGGATGGCATGGGATTGTACTGATGTTTGTGTGTTTTTCGATTTTTTGGGGTGTTCATGGGGACTGGCCATGTGGGTGGGGGCCATTTTGAGTGCTGGTACAGGCAGGCCCTGGCCATGTGCTGGGAGGCAAGGGGCCATTTTGAATGCAGGCAGTGTTCTCAGGCCTGCACCCATTTTGCCTAGCTTTCATCCATTATGCCCAGGGGTAGTGAGTGGTGCATGGCCTAGTCTTTCTGTGGGGTGTCTTGAATTTAAACATCATTGAGGGTATGGATGGCATGGGATTGTGCTGATTTTTCTGTAGTTTTCGATTTTTTGGGCTGCTGTTGGGGCCTTTTGCCCAGGGCTAGTGAGTGGTGCATGGACTGGGTCTTTCTGTGGGGTCTCTTTAATGTAAACATCATGGAGGGCATGGATGGCATGGGATTGTACTGATGTTTGTGTGTTTTTCATTTTTTTGTGGTGTTCATGGGGACTGGCCATGTGGGTTGGGGCCATTTTGACTGCTGGTAAAGGCAGGCCCTGGCCATGTGCTGGGAGGCAAGGGGCCATTTTGAATGCAGGCAGTGTTCTCAGGCCTGCACCCATTTTGCCTAGCTTTCATCCATTATGCCCAGGGGTAGTGAGTGGTGCATGGGCCTAGTCTTTCTGTGGGGTGTCTTGAATTTAAACATCATTGAGGGCATGGATGGCATGGGATTGTGCTGATTTTTCTGTGGTTTTCGATTTTTTGGGCTGCTGTTGGGGCCTTTTGCCCAGGGCTAGTGAGTGGTGCATGGACTGAGTCTTTCTGTGGGGCCTCTTTAATGTAAACATCATGGAGGGCATAAATGGCATGGGATTGTGCTGATTTTTCTGTGGTTTTCGATTTTTTTGGGCTGCTGTTGGGGCTTTTGCCCAGGGCTAGTGAGTGGTGCATGGACTGAGTCTTTCTGTGGGGTCTCTTTAATGTAAACGTCATGGAGGGCATGGATGGCATGGGATTGTGCTGATTTTTGTGTGTTTTTCGATTTTTTGGGGTGTTCATGGAGACTGGCCATGTGGGTGGGGGCCGTTTTGAGTGCTGGTACAGGCAGGCCCTGGCCATGTGCAGGGAGGCAAGGGGCCATTTTGAATGCAGGCAGTGTTCTCGGGCCTGCACCCATTTTGCCTAGCGTTTATCCATTATGCCCAGGGGTAGTGAGTGGTGCATGGGCCTAGTCTTTCTGTGGGTTGTCTTGAATTTAAACATCATTGAGGGCATGGATGGCATGGGATTGTGCTGATTTTTCTGTGGTTTTCGATTTTTTAGGCTGCTGTTGGGGCCTTTTGCCCAGGGCTAGTGAGTGGTGCATGTAAAAAGTCTTTCTGTGGGGTCTCTTTAATGTAAACATCATGGAGGGCATGGATGGCATTGGATTGTGTTGATTTTTGTGTGTTTTCTGAGTTTTTTGGGGTGTTCATGGGGACTGGCCATGTGGGTGGGGGCAAGGGGCCATTTTGAATGCAGGCAGTGTTCTCAGGCCTGCACCCATTTTGCCTAGTTTTCATCCATTATGCCCAGGGGTAGTGAGTGGTGCATGGCCTAGTCTTTCTGTGGGGTGTCTTGAATTTAAACATCATTGAGGGTATGGATGGCATGGGATTGTGCTGATTTTTCTGTAGTTTTCGATTTTTTGGGCTGCTGTTGGGGCCTTTTGCCCAGGGCTAGTGAGTGGTGCATGGACTGAGTCTTTCTGTGGGGTCTCTTTAATGTAAACATCATGGAGGGCATGGATGGCATGGGATTGTACTGATGTTTGTGTGTTTTTCATTTTTTTGGGGTGTTCATGGGGACTGGTCATGTGGGTTGGGGCCATTTTGACTGCTGGTAAAGGCAGGCCCTGGCCATGTGCTGGGAGGCAAGGGGCCATTTTGAATGCAGGCAGTGTTCTCAGGCCTGCACCCATTTTGCCTAGCTTTCATCCATTATGCCCAGGGGTAGTGAGTGGTGCATGGGCCTAGTCTTTCTGTGGGGTGTCTTGAATTTAAACATCATTGAGGGCATGGATGGCATGGGATTGTGCTGATTTTTCTGTGGTTTTCGATTTTTTGGGCTGCTGTTGGGGCCTTTTGCCCAGGGCTAGTGAGTGGTGCATGGACTGAGTCTTTCTGTGGGGCCTCTTTAATGTAAACATCATGGAGGGCATAAATGGCATGGGATTGTGCTGATTTTTCTGTGGTTTTCGATTTTTTTGGGCTGCTGTTGGGGCTTTTGCCCAGGGCTAGTGAGTGGTGCATGGACTGAGTCTTTCTGTGGGGTCTCTTTAATGTAAACGTCATGGAGGGCATGGATGGCATGGGATTGTGCTGATTTTTGTGTGTTTTTCGATTTTTTGGGGTGTTCATGGAGACTGGCCATGTGGGTGGGGGCCGTTTTGAGTGCTGGTACAGGCAGGCCCTGGCCATGTGCAGGGAGGCAAGGGGCCATTTTGAATGCAGGCAGTGTTCTCGGGCCTGCACCCATTTTGCCTAGCGTTTATCCATTATGCCCAGGGGTAGTGAGTGGTGCATGGGCCTAGTCTTTCTGTGGGTTGTCTTGAATTTAAACATCATTGAGGGCATGGATGGCATGGGATTGTGCTGATTTTTCTGTGGTTTTCGATTTTTTAGGCTGCTGTTGGGGCCTTTTGCCCAGGGCTAGTGAGTGGTGCATGTAAAAAGTCTTTCTGTGGGGTCTCTTTAATGTAAACATCATGGAGGGCATGGATGGCATGGGATTGTACTGATGTTTGTGTGTTTTTCATTTTTTTGGGGTGTTCATGGGGACTGGTCATGTGGGTTGGGGCCATTTTGACTGCTGGTAAAGGCAGGCCCTGGCCATGTGCTGGGAGGCAAGGGGCCATTTTGAATGCAGGAAGTGTTCTCAGGCCTGCACCCATTTTGACTAGCTTTCATCCATTATGCCCAGGGTTAGTGAGTGGTGCATGGGCCTAATCTTTCTGTGGGGTGTCTTGAATTTAAACATCATTGAGGGCATGGATGGCATGGGATTGTGCTGATTTTTATGTGGTTTTCGAGTTTTTGGGGTGTATAACTGAACTGATGCTCCTCTGTCTTCCATTGCTTTTAGGTGCACAAGACTCAAGAGAACCACCAGTGCCAGGAAGAAGTCCTGCAGCAGTGTGTGTGCGCAGAATAACGTCACGCGACATCACGTCTGGCCACAGACAACTCTGCAACTCGTGCAACTGCGGCCTGCTGTTCTGACCTCTGAAGAAGATGGCCCCAAAAAAAAGTTCCCCGTAGCTCCTCTAGCAAGAAAGTTGCCAGTAAGGTCAGAAGAAGCAAGTTACCAAGGAGACTGGTGTGCCGCCCGCCACATTTTTTGGGAATAAAAAAAAAAGTACGCCTGCAGCAGCAGCGGGATCTGCTGGGGACCAAGCTGGGAGCAGCACCCCCGCTCCATTGGGCTCAGTGCCACCATCACCACGCCAACTTAAGTCCAAGCCCTTGAGTGCTGCAGAGGCAGCCAGTCTACCTGTTCAATCACCATCGACCAGTGATGTTGGCTCATCGCAAGAAAGTAGCAGCAAGGTCCCTCAATCAACACAGGTTGTTGTAACTCATCTGACGAGTGTTGAACAACCACAGCTGCAACAACAACCACATGTGCAAGTACAAGACCAAGTACATGTGGAAGGAGAGGCAGCGCAAGGAGATGCGCAAGCAGAGGTGCATGGAGGGGCACAAGTGCCCACAATAGTTGTTCCTCCCAAAGTAGGGGCACATCAGGAAATCGACATTCAAGCCGAGCTATCATTTGAGGAAGCCACTCCTCCTGATGATCATTCATTGTCTTCCACATCCCTAGCAAGGAAAAGATCAAGGATCGTGTCTACATCTTCTTCAAGCCCACCTCCTTCTGATGATATGGATCAAACTTGGGAACCACCACTGCCGTCTGAGAGTGAGGCACACCATGATCTGACAAAGGTAGCTAAGAGTAAAAGGAAGGTCCCCGAAACTCTCATAGTTATGGAGTGTGATGCTGACGCAGAACAAGAAGTGGCGTATACTCCTGCTGATGAAGACTCTCACGACAACGACGCAGTCATCATAGACTTCACTCCAGCCTCAGCGGGCATGCAGCAAACAGACATTTTGACCCTAGCCCTAAAAGCTGCTGAGCGTTATGATGTTGTCGACGAGGAGGCAATGGGAACACCACCGTCATTGGAGTTAACTAGTACACCACCACCTACCGCTTCCATATTTCTTTCTCGCAAGGGACCTCCATCCACCTCGACCTCATTTAGTGGTGGTGCAAGTGCACAACGTAGTAAAGTTCGGCAACACACATCCTCCACTTCATCTGGCATTAGCAGCATGACCACCACCAGTATCGCCTCCTCCGCCCCCCACAGACATTTCAAGTCCGCAGTTTGGAACTTCTTTAGTGTTTGCCCAAAAAGAGAAAACTTAGCCATTTGTAGCATTTGTAAGGTTGCAGTTAGTCGTGGGAAGTTTGGTACCAACTATGGTACCGGAGGCCAGAGAGGTCATCTTGAGAGACAGCACACTGTCCAATGGCTTGCGCACCTAAAGCAGATCAACGAAGCCCGAATTGGAAGTCAACAAACTGTACACGTTGATGTTTCATCTGATGATGATGAGGAGGAAGAAGCGTCAAACACTTCACTTACACCCATTACCCCTGTCAGGAGCACACCCCCTGTGAGCCACACTAAGAGTGTGGGAGAGAGTTAGACACCCATGCCAAAAAGTTCATCATCGAGCGTGACTGGGTCGAAGAAGTCATCATCATCCCGTAAAATGGTCCAGGCCAACATCAGAACCATGTTGTTTTCAGAAGCGCCATTTGAACGCAACCACCCACTGGCGCGTCTGTATAACACTAAGCTGGCTAAAATGCTAGCTCTAGACCTTCTCCCTTTTTCTTTTGTGGAAGGGGTTGGTTTTCTAGAATTAGTGGCAACGCTCAGCCCTAAATGGAAGGTTCCTAGCCGGTTCTATTTTGCCAGAGTTGCGGTTCCAGCACTACATGAAGATGTGCTGGAGGTGATTGGGGCAGCTTTGCAGAAGAGTGCTGTTCACACTATACATCTGACAACAGACATGTGGACCAGTGGCGCAGGCACTGAGTACATGTGCATCACTGCACACTGGGTCTCTTTTTCAGGGGTTAAAGCAAAGCTAAACGCAGATGTTGACCCGGACAACATTTTTAAAGCTGCTCGGAAACATGCAACACTAGCCATGTTTGGCATGGAGACAAGTCATACAGGAGAAAACATTTTGAAGGAGTTTAACACAAAGGTCTTTCAATGGCTCTCCCCCAAAAAACGCATGATTGGTTATGTTTCCACGGATAATGACGCCAATGTAGTTAAGGCCATGGAGCTGGGTAAATATTTCAGAGTGCCGTGTTTGGCGCACTGTATAAACCTGGTTGTTAAAAAATTCTTGAGTGAAGAAAGTCAAGTGTGCGAGTTAGTGACCACCTGCCGAAGAATGTGCAACCATTTCAGCCATTCTTTTAAGGCCCAGAAGCATCTGAGGGGCCTGCTACATGAACGTCGAATGCCAGTGAAAGCACTCATCCAGGAGGTGCCAACACGTTGGAACTCAACCTTCTACATGCTTGAGCGTCTGTATGATATGTATACGGTACTCGATCAGTATTCCTTAACACTGGGTACAGCTCTGAAGGACCTGAGGCTAGATATGGCGCAATGGAAGCTGGTTAAAAGCCTGACAGACATGCTTCGTCCTTTTGAGGTCTTCACACGTGCAGTCAGCAGGGAGGACTGTAATTTGGGAAAAGCTATCCCATTGTTGCGCATGCTACAGCACCAACTGAAGGCGGTGTCTTCTATGTTTGAAAAAGATAAAGAAAAGCAAGAAGCTTTTGTTTTGGCGGAGAAATTATCACAGCGCCTACTTGGCGATGAACGTCTTCAAATGATCCACTCAGAACAGCATTAAATTTGTGCTACTATTCTGGATCCACGCTACAAAAAGGCACTAGCAGGCAGAGCATTCTTTGCTTTTGGTGACGCAGAAGTTTTAATGTACAAACATTGGCTAGCTGTGTCAGCCATGAGGTTTGAAAGAGAACGGCAGAAAATTGAAGGAAAAGGCAGTACATCAGCATCAGCAGGCCATCCCCAGTCAAAAGAATACACTTCTGCACCTGTGGCTGTGGCAGAAGTGACCTCTCAGCCGTCAAAGACACCGGCAACCGGATCATCTGCACCAGACACAACAGTAACATTGGATGAAGAAGAGGATTGGCTAACTAAGCTTGGGTTTGCTTCTCAAAAGGTCCCAGCAAAAAGTAAGCAAAGTGGAGGAACCGTGGCGAACCTTGAGTCGATGGTGCAGGACTATCTGAATGACTCAACAGAGGTCTATGTTAATGCTGACCCATTGGCGTATTGGCATGGGAAAAAAGAATTGTGGCCAGAGATCTCCAACCTGGCTATAAACTACTTGTCTTGCCCACTCGCAAGCGTGTCTTATGAACGTATTTTCAGTGCTGCTGGTGGCATTGTAACTTGCAAAAGGACCCGCCTCTCGCCCAAAAATGTGGAGAGGTTAATAATGATCAAGATGAATCAGCACCTCATACCACCAGATTACAAAGTATGAGAATACACGCCGGAAGAAGACGAGGAGGACAGCAACTTAGATGAGGGAATTTCTTCTCTGTTAGGTGACCTACTCCCGCCTGAATTCGCAGAGTATGAGGACGAACTCTTATTCCCTGACACTGATCCCTGAAAACGTCCTTATTCACTTTTATTCCTGTGTGTCTGTCTTTCTTTGTTTTGCCCAGTTAATATAATTAAAACTTTAATCACCTAATCACAAAAACAAGCCCATCAGCAGAACTGTCTTCACTTATTTGCTTATTAATTTGAAGGTGCCGCAGTCTGCATTCCTCAGGTTCACAAGTTCACAAGAACATGCTCCTCTATCCTCCTCCTCCAGACTCCTATTTCCCTCAAAGCAGAGGGCTGGATTACGCCCAATGAAGAAAGACTCTGCACTTGTGGGGGTGTTCTACTTCTTTGAGGGTGAGTTGGTGGGTCTTGGGGCATTGCTGGGAAGGTCTAATACCGGATAAAACTGGTTTGGACAAAATCAGACTTGAAATCGTTTTTGCCTTTTTGCTCACTATCATGTTTTCTGGGGCCTGTTTGGGGGGCTTCCTGGTGTTTGTTGGTGGGTTTCGGGGTCTGGGAGAACTGCTGGCACAGTCTAATGTTGATTGCATTTGTTTTCTTGGACATCCATGGTGGAAAAGTGGAGTCATGACCTAGCTGCACAGCGCGTTTGGACAGAAGGCCGAAAAATATTGTGAGTATCAGATTTTCCATTTTTGCTTTTTGGCTGTTTGGGGGTGTTGTGCTTTTTTGAGGGTGGGTTGACGGGTCTTGGGGCATTGCTGTGAAGGTCTAATACCGGATAAAACTGGTTTGGACAAAATCGGAGGCAAATTTTTGTTTGCGTTTTTGCTGACTTGCTTGTCTTTGAGGTGCTCTTTGGGGGGGTTCCGGGTATTTGTGGGTGGGTTTTGGGGTCTGGGAGCACTGATGGCACAGTCTAATTTTGATTGCATTTGCTTTTCAGGAAATCCATGGTGGAAAACGGGAGTTATGACCTAGGTGCATAGCACGTTTGGACAGAAGGCCGAAAAATATTGTAAGTATGAGATTTTCCATTTTTGCTTTTTGCCTGTTTGGGGGTGTTGTCCTTTTTTGTGGGTGGGTTGGCGGGTCTTGGGGCATTGCTGGGAAGGTCTAATACTGGATAAAACTGGTTCGGACAAAATCAGACATGAAAAAGTTTTTGCCTTTTTGCTCACTATCATGTTTTCGGGGGCCTGTTTGGGGGGCTTCCTGGTGTTTGTGGGTGGGTTTCGGGGTCAGGGAGCACTGCTGGGTATGAATACTTTGGATTGCAAGAGTTTTGAAGCAAATCCATGGTGGCAGAGGGGAGTTAGGGCCTAGCTGCAGAGCGCGTGCGGAGTGATTTTGGAAATTGCCCTGAAAAAGACTAAGTGCCCATTTTTGTACTTTTGCTTTTTGGCTGTTTGGGGGTCTTCTTCTAGTTTTCCACAGGGTTGATGGCTCTGTGGCCATTGCTGGGAAGGTCTAATACCGGATAAAACTGGTTTGGACCAAATCCATGAGGAAAAAATGTTTGCTTTTTTTAACATTTCGCTCAATGTAGCGTGTTCGGGGGCCTGTTTGGGGGGCTTACTGGTGTTTGTGGGTGGGTTTCGGGGTAAGGGGGCACTGCTGGGTATGGATACTTTGGATTGCAAGATGTTTGAAGCAAATCCATGGTGGCAGAGGGGAATTAGGGCCTAGCTGCAGAGCGCGTGTGGAGTGATTTTGGAAATTGCCCTGAAAATGACTAAGTCCCCATTTTTGTACTTTTGCTTTTTGGCTGCTTGGGGGTCTTCTACTAGTTTTCCCCTGGGTTGACGGCTCTGTGGCCATTTCTGGGAAGGTCTAATAGCGGATAAAACTGGTTTGGACCAAATCAGAGGCGATTTTTTTTGGGCGTTTTTGCTGACTTGCTTGTCTTTGAGGTGCTCTTTAGGGGGGTTTCCAGGTGTTTGTGGGTGGGTTTTGGGGTCTGGGAGCACTGCTGGCACAGTCTAATTTTGATTGCATTTGCTTTTCAGGACATCCATGGTGGAAAATGGGAGTTATGGCCTAGCTGCACAGCGCGTTTGGACAGAATTGAAAGAAGGCCGAAAAATATTGTAAGTATGAGATTTTCAATTTTTGCTTTTTGGCTGTTTGGGGGTGTTGTGCTTTTTTGCAGGTGGGTTGGCGGGTCTTGGGGCATTGCTGGGAAGGTCTAATACCGGATAAAACTGGTTTGGAGAAAATCCATGCGAAAAAGCCTTTTGGGACTTTTTGTAACTTAGGGTTCATTAGGGTTAGCACTAGCAGCAGGATTGCATGTGTTTCGGGGTGTTCTAGATTTTTGCAACTGAGTTCTGGGGACTTAGAGCACTCGTGCGAATGTGTAATTTTGGTTGCAAGTGATTTGAAGAAAATCCATGGTGGAAAAGGGGGGATTTGGCAAAGTTAAAGAAAGCGTTTGCCACTATTCTTAACTTAGGGCTCATTAGGGTTAGCAGTATTTGTATTGCATGTATTTGGGCGGGCGGGGGGCTGTTTGTGGGGGAGTTTGCGAGTCTGGAGCGATGCTGGGTATGGATACTTTTGCTTGCTTGCAAGTGGTTTGAATACAATCCACGGTGGGTAAGGGGATTTGGGCCTACTTTTACTTTCAAAGTACGTTTTGTCACCAGTTTTCTACTAGGCCTCGTTTTTTGAGATCTGATTGGGGGTCTTCTACATTTTTGCGACTGGCTTTAGTAAGGGTCTGGGTGGGAGCACTGCTGGGAAGGTCTAATTTTGTTCTAAAACACAGTTTACAGTACACCTAGCTTGAGGGGAAAGATCAGCTAAATTAATTTGCCCATACTTATTTATCCTTCAAAAGGAGACCCAGACAGAGTACGCACTTTCAAAAATATTGTACTGTCTATTAGGAAACTCAAAGTGTGACTTTTTGCACTAAACAGCGTACATACCTTATATTTATTTGTCAGTGGTGTTCTAATATCACTTCCTGTTTTTCCATCAATAATTACAGGCCGGGTTTCAGTCTGTGCAATGGGAAAAAAAGGATGAAGTCAGGCTTCACATTAGCGAGCCGCAATTCAGCATCCGCCAGGCAGGCAGTGGACAGGGTGTCTTCTGGTCACCAACATTGATGGACGGAGCGTCAGCTGGAATGGAGGAGTCCCGCTAATAAGAGGAATGGTTTGATGCATGCAACTTACCAAATTCAACAGGACAACTACAACAACATACAGATACAGTATCCGTTCTTTTCTAATTATCTTTAAAGTAATGTTATTGCTGTGAACTTCTATGCGTGTGAGTCTGCATTTCTTGGATCTTTGCTTTTAAATTCATCCCTACAGCCATTCTATAGGTTTTACTTCTGCTATTTTTTAAACGTAATTTAATTAAAGAAGTGTTTCCCCGAGTGCAGAGATAGGCAAGTGAAAACGCTGCAGCCCTGTACTGTTGCATTCTGTCATTCACGGTTGTTGAAAGTACTACTTACTTTTCAGTAACCATGCATGCCAATCCAATCCAAAAATTCTTTATTTCGGCCATATAGACCATAAAAGATACAGTACAAAACACAATACAAACATTTAAAATACATTTTTAAGAAAATACATTGTATAAAATTCTCTTCTCTTCCAGCGAGGAATAGGGAGTGTCATACAGTACCATGGTTCAGATGGCTTTTTTCTTTCTGATTAGCCATACTGCCATTAGAAATTTGGATATAGCGAACACAATGTGACCCAATGTGCTGGTTTTCATTACTCTGAATGCCTGTGTGTACTTTCTGAACCCCAGGTTTCTACAGAGCGGCGCTATCCAATATTTTCTGGGTCTGTGATAGGCGGGGCATACAAACATGATGTGGAGGTCATCTTCCTCATAGATGTTACAGCATGGACACATTTTATCGCCCCCCTTGGTCCATTTGTAGGTAAATGTTTTAGTGGGGAGTGTGCCTAGCCTCCATTGTACAAACAATTTCCTCGCGAGGATAGGGAAAATAAAATCCATAAAAGGTTCAAATACATAAGAATTTTTGGATTCCAGGAATCGCGCAGTGAGGGTGCCGCTGTTTTGAGCATTCATCATAAGTGAAAGGCTCCTATCTTTATAGATTTTGATCAAGGCTTAACGTGAGATCCTCTGGCAACCTTGCACGGGATCCTCCCATAGCTCCAATAGGTTCATGGTGAGCAATTCATTTTTTACGAAAGCAAGCCAGGGGATTTTACTATTGCGGTTCAGGTTCATGACATGGATAAGGTCCTGCCTATAGTGGTGTAGTTCATTTGTGGACCAAAGCCTGTGCCAAAACTTCACTGGCTTTGACACAAGCTCCTCAGCAATAGTGGGAAGACCCAAGTCTAATCTCAGTGGCAGGAGTGGCGTGCCTCGTGGGAGAACTAATAGGCGCCTTAGGAAGCTGTTTTCCACTCTTGCCAAATCTTTACCTGCTTTATACCCCCATAGCTCACTGCCATACATGGCCGCTGCCTTGGCTTGAGTCCTATAGGTTTCAAGGGCCGGGCTTATGGGCTTGAATGTGGAAGTATTGGCCACCTTCAGAATTGCGCCCGACAGCTGGGACAATTTAACCCTTGATCTTGCTATCTGACGGTCCCATGATAGATTTTCCTGTAGTGCTACCTCCAGATATATGAAGGTAGAAACCCTCTCAAGGCTAACAGTACCCAGGGTGGGATTTGGCCTGGCTTTGTTTGAAGGATTGAAGATCATGAACTTGGTCTTCTCTGTATTCACCTCCAGCCCGTGTTGTCGACAGAAAAGACCAAATCCATCCAGGATCCTCTGGATCCCCATGGGGGATTTGGAAAGCAGGAGGGTATCATCGGCAAACATGATTGCCGGAACCCTCCTGCCTGCCAAATGTGGGGCGTCATTGTCCTTAACGTTTTCTAGATGTGATATAACGTTATTAATGAAGAGACAGAACAGGGTCGGTGCCAGGACACAACCCTGCCTCACCCCTCGACGGACAGGGAACCTGGACGAAAGGTTGCCATCCCTCCCGCACCTGACCTGCGCATAATTGTTCTCATGCAGCCTGGTTATGATACTAAGTAGCTGGGGGGGTACTCCTAACTTTTCCATAACCTCCCAGAGTTTTGTGCGCGGGACTAGGTCAAAGGCTGACCTCAGATCCACGAAGACCATGTACAGCCTTCCCCCCTCTAACCTCACCGTCTTCCAGTAAAGGAGGACGAGGCGGAAAATCTGATCCATAGTCGACGTGTTTTTTCTGAAGCCAGCCTGCAGGGGGCTCATGATATCATTATCCTCCACCCAGTCTAACAGATGATTCAGGATGAGGCGCGCAAAAAGCTTTTGGGGAACATCTATAAGGCTAATCGGCCTGTAATTGGCTGGGAGCAGAGGAGACCCTTTCTTGTATATCGGCACAATCTCTGCCCCCAGCCAAGAACAGGGGACCGCCATACCTCCTAAGATAGCGTTGAAAAGGATGAGAAGGTACGGACCCCAAATGTCAGGGTGGTGTCTAAAGAGATCCCCCGGTAGCTTATCCAACCCCGGCGCCTTTCCCAGCGCTAGGCGCTCCAATGCAATCACCACCTCACCTAGGGAAAATTCCAGGGCCATATCCGGGGTACAGGGGGGCTCAACCGCCGCTCCATCGGGGCATAGAATAGTATATTGGTAAAGTGCCCCAAAGTGGGCCTCCCAGACAGAGGGGGCGATGTTAGGTTCTACTGCGGATTTGAGTTCCCCTGTCCCGTTGTTTACCGGGGCCCAACATTTCCTAGAGTCTTTAGCTTTTAGGGCTTCAGACAGGTCTTGCCAGTGGTTCCAATCCCACTCTGCCCTTGCATTGGCCATTGCTACTTTATACTCCCTCCTGAGATCTGCAACCTTAGCCTTATCAGTGCCCTCCTTGATGGTAGCAATTAGCTCGGACTTGATTTTCCTACAGGAAGCAGTGTACCAAGTAGGGGTACGAGTCTTTTTCCTTCGTGATTGTACCACCGGATGGAAGACCTCTGCAAGGTCCCTCACTAGTTCCTGGTGAATGCTAGCTAGTCTCTCATTATAATCAAGGGGTCTCGGTTGATTTATGAGAGCTTCCACTTCCTTGAACCTGGGGAGTGCTAGGCCATATAACTTGTTTATAGCATCTTCTGTGTCAAGCAGCTTTCCCCATTTAACTCGGCGCCTATTTGTGGAGAGAAGCATGTCCCCCTGGTCATCTCCTGAGGCAGTAGTGGGGGGCGGCCCTGCTAGGGGGACTGGATGCTGGATCTCCAATTGAAGGGCATTGTGGTCACTATCTGTCCTTGGTAGCACCCTGAAGTCGTGAACTTTGGACCACATGGTGATGTCTATTAATATATAGTCCAGCCTTGACTCATGGTCCTTTCTATTGAAAGTACACAATGAGGGAGTATCAGATGGGGTACGCCCATTGCATGCCCTCAATGCGAAGTTCAAGGTAAGGGACGTAAGTTGTACTGCCAGCGGGGACCAAGCTTTGGGGTGAGGTGAAGACGAAGGTGGGACGCCCCAATAGTCGTCCTCAGCAGTGAGAGCACCCTCCTTTAGTCCTTCTAGGGGTTCGAAGTGGCAATTAAAGTCCCCTCCCATCACTATCTTGTGGTCACCTGACAGTTGACCTAGGAAGGAAGACAATTCATCTAGGGTGGGGGATTCATTGGGCGCGGCAACTGGTCGCGAGTAAACATTGACAATGGCCCATGATGTTCCAGCAGGCCATCTAAGCAGCACACACTGGATGTCTTGCGAAAATGTGTCCATCTTTTCCGCCTGACACCCAATGTGACTCGCTGCCCAGATAGCCAAGCCTCCCGAGGGCCTCCCCCTCCCGTTCCACTTTGCTGGGTATTCCGAAAATTTCGAACCCCCTTCTAGTCTATGGTTCCCTCGCCCATGTCTCCTGAAAAAGGAAGATGTCACTACCATTTATCAGGAGATCCCAATCTGGTGTACCTGCCTTGTTTGTGATCCCTGCCACATTCCAAGAGAGAATTCTCAGCCCTGGACCTTGTGGTGGTGGTCCTCGCCCACAAGAGAGGGGTGGTGCGGTAACTGACGGGGGTTAGGGTCTCGCGGGCCAGTTGTAATAGCCAGATTGGTGGGCGTTACAGCCACCTCCGCTAGTTGCGAGTTGAGGGCAATCCGGGTATTGGGTAGTAACTCTGCTTGACCCGAGATACTACCAAAGGTAGCCCTTCCTTCTTTGGCGAGTTCCTGCGCCCTATTATCAGTTACGGGAACAACTCTCACTTCCCCCCTGGCTGGGACCCCGAAAGCAGATTTTTCTGGAGACTGTTGAATATCACCCTTTTGTGGTCAATCCACCTGATCAAGGCAGGAAAATCTATTCTGGTGGATAAAATTACCACAGCGGGAAATGCATTATGCTTGGACCTGTATCGTGAGCCATCTACTGCAAAGCCCACTCTAGTCCAGCCCCGTTCCCTCCCCACCTCTGGATTACAAACATTTGGATAGAAGTGTGAGAGAGACACTAATTCAATGGTGGATTTATCAGGCCTTACAAGCCAAATACAAATATATGGGGCAACCTGTGGGCTTTTGAAGCTGACAATGATACAGTCCCCCGCCCTATTCTTAGGAGTAAATCCAATCCATGGAATCCTTCTGACCATCAAAAACATCTCCATTAAGGTTCGGAGGGAGGGGCCTGTTGATATTAAGCCAACTAATTACCTTATTGCGTAGCGAGTCCTGCGGCTCCCTTGCATCACCAGTAAGCTCAGGCACTCCCACCATAATCGCCGTGTATGCCACTGCCTCGGGGGCAGATTGACCACCCTGCGCCTAGCGTTAGGGCTAATGGGGCGGCCAGTAGGGCCGTTGACAGAGCTCTCCTCTCTCATTTGTTGGAAGGGTGCGGGTTGCTTAGACCTTCTAGGAGCAGGAACGGGGGGCCTTGACGTTTGGGATGACGATGGGAGCATTTGGGGGGCAGAAACACTATTGTTGCTGTGCAAATCCCCTGGCTGGACTGGTGCCACGTTTGGGGCCTGGGTAATCGTTACAGGGGTCAGAGGTCTATTCCCAGTTGTCTCCCGAGAGACCCTCAAGTCAAGTCAAGTCAGAAATTTATATAGCGCGCTACATACCCAGAGGGTCTCAAGGCGCTTGAGGAGGGGAAGGGAGTTACTTGTCGAATATCCAGGTTTTAAGTTGCTTTCTGAAAGCTAGGTGGTTCTGTGTGAGACGTAGGTGGGTGGGGAGAGAGTTCCAGGTTTTAGCTGCGAGGTAGGAGAAGGATCTACCTCCCATGGTGGATTTATTGATGCGAGGAATGGTAGCAAGGGCTTGGTTGGAAGATCGAAGCTGGCGAGGGGGGGTGTAGAAGGAAAGTCGTGTGTTGAGGCATTCGGGTCCAAGTTCGTAGAGTGCTTTGTGGGCGTGGGTTAGGAGTCGGAAAGTAATCCTCTTATTGACGGGGAGCCAGTGGAGGTTTTTCAGGTGGCTAGAGATATGGTCTTTGCGTGGGATGTCTAGTATGAGTCTGGCTGATGCGTTCTGGATGCGTTGGAGTTTTTTCTGGAGTTTTGCGGTGATACCGGCGTATAGGGTGTTTCCGTAGTCCAGGCGACTTGTAACCAGTGCATGGGTGACTGTCTTTCTGGTTTCGGTGGGGATCCAGCGAAATGTTTTTTTGAGCATGCGGAGGATGTTGAAGCATGAAGATGAGACTGCATTGACTTGTCTGTTCATCGAGAGAGAGGAGTCCAGGATGACGCCCAGGTTTCGTGCGTGGCCCGTCGGGATGGGTGCTTTTCCAAGGGCCTCTGGCCACCAAGAGTCGTTCCAAGCGGAGGGGGAGGTGCCTAAGATAAGGACTTCTGTTTTGTCTGAGTTCAGTTTCAGACGGCTGTGCTTCATCCACTCTGCTACTTCTTTCATGCCTTCATGTAGGTTGGTTTTGGCGGTGTTGGGGTCTTTGGTGAGTGATAGGATCAGTTGGGTGTCGTCTGCATAGGAGATGATGTTGAGGTTGTGTTGGCGAGCGATTGTTGCGAGGGGGCTCATGTATACGTTGAAGAGGGTGGGGCTGAGTGAGGAACCTTGGGGTACGCCGCAGATGACTTCAGTGGCCTCGGACTTGAATGGTGGGAGGCGGACTCTCTGGGTTCTTCCGGTGAGGAATGAGGTGATCCATTCCAGTGCTTTTCCTTGGATCCCGATGTTATTTAGGCGCTGTAGGAGAGTGCTATGGCAGTGAGGAAATATAAATTTTATGGTCAAGAAATGTTCCCTAACGTGTACCCCACCGTCTCCATGTACGAGCTTAAAGTGCATGTAACTTCCCTCCTGTGCCAGCTATGAAGATGCAAACACATTTGCGTCCAACGTTAACATGTCCTCTTTCAGATCCACCCTGAATGGGTTGAATATTCCATTCCTAAATATGCCTTGCCACCGTCTTTGTATGGTGCACTTTCATGTATTCCTGGCTCTGTGCGAGTTAGGCCCTGTTTTCTGTCATCAAGCCTCTTTCCAAAAGCATCTCTGCCTCCTGAAACTGCAAGGTGGGATGCCCCCACCCGTGAACTCTGTCCTACTCCCTGCGAGGCGAGCGGAGCCTGGCTCGGCCTGTCTGCCTGCCAAAGACAGTATTTTACCTTCATGCTATCAGTATAACCAAGCTTAGCTTCCCGAAAACACATTCCAGTCCAGCAGAATAGATAAACATACCCCCGGCTGCAGAGCAAAGGGCCCGGCCTCTCTGTCTCCATGCAAGTAATTCATAGCTCCCGTTTCCATGGTAGGCCCATACCCCCTCGCTTTACCCACAGACACGTAGGCACATGTGCACGCACTCATAGTCAGTATAGGATAGCCTCTGTCCGAGAGACCTTTTCCTTCTAGATAATATGGTTCCCAAACATCAGATACCAGATATGATATAGGAACGAGTTGATCTGACATGCCAGACTTCTGTCTCTTTCCTCTAGTGTAAATGTCAAGTCCCCTGCACCCTCCAACTTTACGTCAATCACACGTCATGCAGCTGCGCGCGCATCCTAGCTACCGATTTCTGCTGACTCTGCACTATTCTGTCATAGAGCCACCCATTTCTGACACTTACATGTGACGTTTCTAGAAAACACCTCTGTGCACGCCTTAGTTCACGCCTTCTGATTACGTATTGCTAACACGTGTGTATCCTTATCTTGTTTCTCTCAGCTGTTACGCCTTCTGCATTGACTTCTATTGTGTATATTAAGTATAAAAGTAATGTAATGTCAATAAAGTATGCTCTATCCCTTCCTGCACCCCAGTGGTGTCAGGAACCCGATATCCGGTACCAGAACCATTCCTTTTTAAGGAATAAAACCCCTAAGAACTCTAAC
Organism: Lissotriton vulgaris; assembly: GCF_964263255.1. Lineage (NCBI taxonomy): Eukaryota > Metazoa > Chordata > Amphibia > Caudata > Salamandridae > Lissotriton > Lissotriton vulgaris. The sequence continues at coordinate 1,608,210,182 of NC_141693.1, read as the reverse complement.
ACCACGGACTCTGCGTCTTTCTTTCCGATTGAGTTATTTTTCTTTAAGTACTTACCTGCATAGAAATTAGGACGGTAAATCAAATATTTACCACATTATTTTGGCGCCCGAACAGGGACCCCTCCCCCACCCCACGCGCCGGTTGGTGCGTTGCAGCCTTGGCCCCCTGCCACAGTCGAGACGGACACTACGCGTACCCGCAGGATTTCCTGTATCTCCCTCAGGCCTACGGAGGTGACGGAGACTGCGATCAGCACCCAGACGAGGCGGTGAGGAGTGCGGAGGATCCCGACCAGAGCCTAGCCGAAAGAAGCAAGGTCCGAGGTGTCAAGAGGCCCACCAGTTCCGAAGTATTCACGTATCGAGTTGAGTCGAGTCCAGTCCGGTCCAGTCCAGTCGAGTTTTCCGAGGCCTTCTGTTCCGTGCTTCCCGGTGAGTACCGTTGCTGGGGACGCATCTAGACGGGTGCATTATTATGTATCCGGTAAAGACGGGTTTGGGTACACAAACACGGTCTGCACTGTTTTAGACAGTGTATCTGTGCTGTTTAGCAGTACATCAAGTATTAAAGTTCTTGCACTGTTCTCGACAGTGTATCTGTGCTGTTTAGCAGTACATCTAGTACCAAGGGTAGTCATACGTGTTCAAAATGTTTCATGTGATAAATGTCGTGGTATGAGTGGACTGTTTTGTGTACATTACTGTGTTTTTGTGTAACTAGCTGTGTTCAGAAGTAAGTAACAAATATCGAGTATCCAGCACTAAGTAACAAGATGCCGTTTTTCAATAAGTTAAGACAGATAGGAACTAGGAAAGGGATGCTAGAGGAAGAAATTCCTATCCCCCCTGGGGACACTCCTGGAAATTTTATGTACCATAAGCATGGCTTAGATGCCATACTGTACCTAGATTTATGGGCCGATTATACTAAGCACCTAGAAGAAAGACACAGATGGCCCGTTACAGGAACTTGGGATGCCGAGTGCATCCTGAAAGTAGAAGAAGCGCTATGGAAAAAGAAAGCCAGACAATCTCAGAAAGACGCCATAGAATTTTGGCGTAAAGAATCACATAAACGTGCCGAAAAGGCCCTCCGAAAAGAAGACAGACATAGAGAAGAGTCAGATAAAGTCCGAGAAAACGAATTAGTTAATGAAGGGATCCGAGTAAAAGCAGAACAAGTAGACCGCATGCGAAACAATCTTGTAAATGGCATGTACTTAGTGACCGAGGGTTCGCCTGAAGCCACTTCAGAAACACCGAAAGATCTGCCACCACCATTGGTTCCAACTAAAGTAAATCACAGGACTACAAAGGACATATTCCTTGCTTCCTATCTAGATGATGTAGCTCCCGCTTACACCAATCCACCTGCCCAGGTACCGCCTGCTGACGGTGACGGAGGTGGCAATCCACTCCAAGACAATGTCCCGCCCTTACCACAACAAAGTTCACCCGCCCGAAATCCTGTTCCACCTGTTCCTCCTCTACTGTTCCTCCACCACTTCCTACACCTAAGATAAATACTCTGAATCCGTTTGGGCTTGACCCTGGAAAAACACCAGTTCAGTTACTTACACAGACCCCACAGACAAGTCATGCTCAAGCCTCCGCCTCTGGAGGTGCGACAGGAGGTCACCAGACCCCGCCACAACAACATAGGTTAAACATAAGGGACATATTAAAGAACAGTACGATAAACAGAATTGTATAGCAAGTATGTACAAAAAGATCAGGAAAGAAGTAATAGAGATACACGAAAGAAAGAAACAAGAAAGGGAAGCAGATAACAACCGGCTTGATTCCTCTGAGGAGGACGACCCAGAGGAATCCGAACAACAACCTAAAGAAATGATAGCGTATGTGGGTAAGGGAAATTACCTTAGGAAAGGTATTCGCCCACAAAGCAAGAGTTTTTCTTTCCGGCATATCAAAACCGAATTCTTCTGAATATCTGTTTCAAGATACCGATAAAATGCTTCAAGAACGAATGGGGTACCATGTACTCAATTCTATGGATGAACAAGAACTAGCCTGGTCAGCAGTACTATGGGCTGACAATCCTAGCATATACAATGATGATACAGTAGCACAGACATTTCTGAACCTTTCCCCAGACGAACAGAAATTAGCTGGTATATACATGATTCAGCATCTTCTCACGTTATACAGAAACCAACACTCGGACCCAGGTCCCTTACCTGATACATTAGAAGCACTACTTATGAATAGATGGAGAGGCTTAAGTACCAAGTTGATTCAAATAATTCTAGAGCAACGGCACAGATATAACGCTTTCTTAGGCCCTCAACATGTTTCAGCTCCGCCCCCAGAAAGAAAAATGTTTCATTTGGAGCATTTTGACAGACAGAATCCTTTACGAGAAGTACACCCAGTTATGGGTGCCGATAATACCCTGAAACGTGTGTATGTGTACACACCTTTGACAAAGTTAGAATTGTTAGAGATGAAGAAACTAGTACCCTGTCACGATAAAGACCCTGCAGGTTTTCACCGAGAACTTAAGGATATGTTACTCATGGGAGATTACACATATACGGATATTATGAAATTGTTAAAAGTACTGTTGCCCACTGGCATCTATGAGAAACTCAAAGAAAAAGAATGGGAGGTGGGAGATAAAAAGATTATATGGACAGAAATAGAAGACGAAGAAAAAATCCGTACTCCAGGGCTAGGCCTTGGGGAAAAAGCTAAAGCATTACCAGGATTAATAGTACAGGTTTTGCCAAGATTATTGACAACTAAAAAGGAAGACTGGGACGCGATCTCAGCCTGTAAACAGAAACACGATGAAGATACTAGTGACTTCTATTCAAGATTCGAGAAATGTTTCATTATTAATAGTGGCCTGAAACCAAGCAGCGAGTCATACCCACACCTTTTTGTAAGTAAATTAGTAGAGAATTCCCTAACGCAGGTTAAGAATCGGGTATATAAAGTCGAGAGTACATGGCAGGCAAATACGCCATCTCAGATGTTGCAAATGTTACAATATCATCAGAATAGAATTAGGGAAGAACAAGAACATGAACAGAGACGTATGAAAGACACGAAAATGAAAATACTAGTTGCCCAGTCAGTCCCAGCTGACGGCCAGAAAAAGGGTGGGACGCAGACAAATAATTCAGCAGGTCCTGTTAAAGGGACATGCAACTATTGCAAGCAGACAGGCCACTACGTAAATGAATGCCCAGTCCTGAAACACAATATAGCGACAGGTAAAACTAAAGAAAGACCGCGTCAGCCTAGACAAGACCAGGTCCAGCCACAGATTTCACAGAATATACAGCCTATGCATGCTTCATCACACACCGCCCAGACCGTAGCGGTATCACAGCCACAGCCCATTGCCGCGACTCAGCAAGTTTCACAGCAAATGTACCAGTATGCCCAATCTGACTATCCCGATTATCAGCGATACACATGAAACAGCCTAGAGAGGGAGGTTGGCTTGCCTCTTATTGAGATTCCTGTAGATCAAGAGGGTCCTTATGTACATAGTCGAGTATTGGGAAAAGACAGAAAGTTTTTAACTGACACAGGGGCAAGCCGCACAACAATCAGCCATAATGAAGTCCCAGGGGCACCCCTCTCAGGCTCACAGAATGTTTCCTTGGTTTTTCAGGACAGCCTATTGTAAATGAAGTGTCAGAACCCGTCCCCCTAGCAGTAGGTCCACTATCACGTGTTACAGACTTGTTACTCACGAAATCATGTCCAGAAAACTTGTTAGGAATAAAGACGCTGAAGGCTCTAGGAGCTGTGATATGTTGTTCTCCGGAAGGAGTTAGACTTTTTCTGCGTGACTTCAAGGGCCACTATGTATTACGAGAGTTTGATGTCAGATTGAAAAATGTACCGAAACACCTGTGGGCACAAGGCCCAACCGATGTAGGTTGCATGCACATTACACCATACCGTGTTACACTCAAACCAGGAGTTGTTTTACCCCGAATCAGACAATACAAGTTACCACCCGATGCTGTCGTGGCTTTACTGGAAATCATTGAAGAGCTCATTGCCCAAGGAGTGGTCGTAGAAACCGACTCCAATATCTGTAATTCCCCTATCATTCCGATTCTTAAACGTACCGATCCCAATGCACCGCCAGTATATCGGCTGGTGATTGATTTACGAGAACTGAATAAATGCATTGTTCCACAGTACCCTGTGGTTCCCGACATTTCATCCTTATTGACTGCTATTGATTCAGAAGCGACGTTCTTTACCGTAATTGACCTCAGGAACGCCTTCTTCAGTGTGCCCATTGATCCAGAGAGCCAATATCTCTTCGGATTCAGTTTAAATGGACGAAGTTTCAAATTTTCACGCGCACCTCAAGGATTCACAGAAAGCCCCAGCATCTACAGCCAAGCATTAAAAAGACAACTTGATTGTATCCAAATGCCAGTTAACACTGCCTTATTGCAGTACGTCGATGATCTACTGATCACCGCACGAAGCGAACCCGAATGTGAACAAGCATCACTGATAGTTTTACATTTTCTGGCCGACAAGGGACACAAGGTGTCTCCTTCAAAGCTACAATTCTGTGTTCAGCAAGTTGTGTACTTGGGTCACTTGCTGTCCAAAGTGGGGAGACAGCTCACTCCTGACCGCATCCAGTTAATTGTAAATATGCCACAACCCCAGACACAAAAGGAAGTGCGGGCCTTTATAGGCCTCACCTCGTACTGCAGACAATGGATTCCCCAGTATGCATTTCTAGCTAAACCACTCATTCAGTTGACAACACAGGAGGCAGCGACTTCGACTGCCCTTCCTTGGACTCAGGAACATACACAGGCTTTTGAGGAATTAAAGAAAGCTTTATGTCAAGCACCAGTTTTAGCGACACCATGTTACAGTAAACCTTTTACACTTTTTGTCACAGAACGTGAAGGTACAGCGTTGTCTGTCCTCACTCAAGACCAAGCAGGTTCACATAAGCCTTGCGCTTATTTTTCGAGTACATTGGATTCAGTAGCCCAGGCACTCCCGGTGTGCTTAAAGTCAGTTGCAGCGACAGCCTTAGCAATCAGACAGAGCGACTCAATTGTATTAGGACATCCATTGACAGTACAAGTTCCACATTCTGTAGAGGTCCTTCTAAACCGAACCCAGACTCAACACTTGACTATAGCACGACTGACAGGTTATGAATTGACGCTATTCCAGCCACACATAGAAATCAGACGCTGTAGCATCCTAAATCCCGCAACATTGTTACCCTCAATTATAACAGATCCAGCTCCGCATGATTGTATAGAGATCATTAATGCAGTAACAAAGCCCCGACGAGACTTAGCAGATGTTCCACTGACCAACCCAGACCTGACACTTTACGTGGACGGTTCATGCATGAGAACAAGTACAGGAGAATTAGTGGCCGCGTATGCAGTGACCACTGAAACTGAAGTCAAAGAAACACATCGTATTAACACACTGTCCGCTCAAGCAGCAGAGCTTGTCGCTCTGACCCGAGCCTGTATACTAGCCAAGAACAGAAATGTTAACATATACACTGATTCACGTTATGCTTTCGGAGTTGTACACGACTTCGGAATGCTATGGCAAGAACGAGGTTTCTTGACTTCTCACGGAGCCAAGATTCAACACGGTCCCCTCATTCAAGCACTGTTAGAAGCAATACATCTGCCTTCAGGCATATCCATCATGAAGTGTAAAGCACATACTAAAGTTACAGACTCTATTTCCCAGGGTAACGACCTGGCAGATCAAACAGCAAAACATACCGCATTGACTCACACCCAGGCAACTGATGTAACAAAGGCAATAGTACCGACACATTATATGGCAGTTAGGGATCCCACACTAGATGTAATCGATATTCAGACACATGCCACTTCAGATGAAATTAAGAAATGGACTGAACTAGGAGGGGTCCAGACAGATCAGGGATGGATGACGAAGGGAAAATCTACATGGTTTCTCCCCGACTCTATGGTTCAAGTCATAATAAATACAGCACATAGTCCAGCACATCTGGGAGAAAAAGCCATGTTAGACAGTTTACAGAATCTCTGGTACAACAAACATTTACGAGCAGCAGCAAAACAGAAAGTGCGTACTTGCATGATCTGTTGTCAGTTCAATCCAGGTAAAAGCGTCCCTGTAGAGCAAGGTGGATTTCATCCTCCCGATCACCCTTTTGAAGTCCTCCAGATGGATTATATCCAGATGGAACGTTGTCGAGGATTCAAGTACGTCCTCGTAATTGTTTGTGCACTTTCCCGTTGGACAGAAGCATATCCAGTCTCAGATTACACTGCTCCGACCACTGCCAGGCAGCTGGTTCGAGAATTCTTCCCACGGTACGGCTTGCCTCGTATCGTGTACTCAGATAACGGACAGCCATTCTCGTCCGAGCTCATGAAGCAGGTCTCACTCCTGTTAGGATACCAGTGGAAATTCCATTGCGTCCGACATCCCGAGGCAGCTGGCCTTGTAGAAAGACATAACCAGACACTGAAAACCCGTCTTGCTAAAGTTTGTAAAGAAAAAGGGGTCGACTGGATAGTCGCCCTGCCAGTTGCATTGTTCTATATGAGGATGGTTCCTCATTCGAGATCAGGGCTATCCCCGTATGAGGTGGTCTTCGGCAGGCCACCAAATATGTGGGGGACGCCCATGCCTAAGAAAATAACCGATGTTGACTGTAATATGCTGACAGATTACCTTGCCTCCTTGATGTCTGCACTCCAATCATGTCGTTCACAGGTTGCTGCAGCCTTTCCCGACAACACTGATGTAAAGCCACACGATGTCCGCCCCGGTGATACTGTGCTGATACGAAATTTCGACAGGAGGAGTCCGCTGGAGCCCCGTTGGCAGGAGCCGAAGCTCGTCCTTCTAACCACGAGGACCGCGATCAAGGTGGAGGGCAGAAAAGGGTGGATACATACAAGCCACGTCAAAAAATGTAATGAACTGCTGCTGCCAGAAACTGACTCTTCCACCCCCTCAAAGGACTGCCCAGATTCTAGTGACTTTAAACCTCCCATGGTAGAGAAAACTCTGCAAGAAGAATACAAGTTGAAATTACGGTCTAGCAAGTCAGACAGTTTAATTGTTTAAGTCCTCCCCTAGGTGAATCGGTTAAATAGTCTCTGACATGTATCCCCTAGACCCCAATAGAGGGAGAGATAGAGAGAAACAGATCAAGAAGCAACGCTACTGCAAATCTCTAAAAAGTTACTGTATTGTCACCTTATGGATTATGTTTTCCTTAAGTTTTACGATTATTGTCACCAGTATACTTCTGCATATATACTTTCCTATTGCTACACGTGCACATTCTTCTTCTAATGACACTGCCGAGCATTCTTTTAGCGAGTTACCTCTTCATGAATTGTCCTACCGACTTGCGCTGCGCAACAATACATTCAATAGTATGTTACACCACTCGCATCAGACCAGCAACGCTACAAATTGTTGGATATGTGGCCGACTCCCTCCCTACCAGAAATACAAAGGAGTTCTGCCCCTCTTCCCGTACCCGTTCACACACAATGGTTCATGTGGAGCCTGGTTTAGTTTGATTAATGCCTTAGATTCGAATTCCGTAGTTTATCAGGGTAACTGGGTATAGCGAAACCTGAACACAGTTCTGCATAGAGTATGTTATCCTGACAAAGAGGGAGTCCCCAAAAGAACAGGAACTGATCTAGAAAATGAAGTATATGGATTAGGAAATTTTACACTCAACATCATGATTCTGAATGTTGAATCCGAAACCGAACCAGACTTGCCCACTATGTCAGTACTACCAGTCAAAGGTGAATTATGTATTAGAAAGAAGGGTTCAATACACCTGGGTCATAGTAAATGTACTACCGTGATCGAATTTAGTGATAAGGGCAAGTCCACATTCAAAGCTACACGTCATTCCTATTTCATTTGTGGTCAGACAGCATACATACGTTTGCCTCTAGATTGGGATGGGACCTGTTACATTGGATTCTTACTGCCACCTGTTTTCCTAGCTCCACCAGATTATCATAGAAATTCCCGTCTAGTTCACAGACCCAAAAGAGATCTCCCAATTGTCGACTATACGGAAACGGCATGGGAAAAATTCACAGATTTCAACAAAGGTTTCTTTCCCTACTTAGGGGCTATCTTTAATAGTAAGTCTATACGCCACTGGACCAGAACTCTCGAAGCAGTAGTGAAAGAGACCACTTCCGCCCTAGGTAACTTGACTGAGGAACAGTCTGCTATGAGACTTGTCGTTCTTCTAAATCGTCTTGTTATTGACGTCATACTAGCCGATCGCGGAGGAGCCTGTAAGGTCCTCGGGTCAGCTTGTTGCGTTTTCATCCCAGATAATGCTCCGTCCGTATATAAGGCTATTACCCGTCTCCATAAGATAGCTAGTCAGATACATCAGAATCCAGGCACTTGGACTTGGTCCGGTTGGCTCTGGACTACCATATCAGCTTGGGGTTGGAAAATACTGTCACTTCTTGGAACCATTCTACTTATAGTATTCAGTTGCTGTCTATGTTTACAATGTGGGCCGGCGATTTGCGGCTTGTGCGCCACATCCTGCACTCCCCATTCAAGTCAACGTTCTAAATCCCATGTGAAAAAGGATGAGCAGATGATGCTAACTACTCAAATAAATAGATTAATGACGATTGATATATCATGAAGGGTCCGTAGGGAACAAGGAGGGAATGAGGAAATATAAATTTTATGGTCAAGAAATGTTCCCTAACGTGTACCCCACCGTCTCCATGTACGAGCTTAAAGTGCATGTAACTTCCCTCCTGTGCCAGCTATGAAGACGCAAACACATTTGCGTCCAACGTTAACATGTCCTCTTTCAGATCCACCCTGAATGGGTTGAATATTCCGTTCCTAAATATGCCTTGCCACCGTCTTTGTATGGTGCACTTTCATGTATTCCTGGCTCTGTGCGAGTTAGGCCCTGTTTTCTGTCATCAAGCCTCTTTCCAAAAGCATCTCTGCCTCCTGAAACTGCAAGGTGGGATGCCCCCACACGTGAACTCAGTCCTACTCCCTGCGAGGCGAGCGGAGCCTGGCTCGGCCTGTCTGCCTGCCAAAGACAGTATTTTACCTTCACGCTATCAGTATAACCAAGCTTAGCTTCCCGAAAACACATTCCAGTCCAGCAGAATAGATAAACAAACCCCCGGCTGCAGAGCAAAGGGCCCGGCCTCTCTGTCTCCATGCAAGTAATTCATAGCTCCCGTTTCCATGGTAGGCCCATACCCCCTCGCTTTACCCACAGACACGTAGGCACATGTGCACGCACTCATAGTCAGTATAGGATAGCCTCTGTCCGAGAGACCTTTTCCTTCTAGATAATATGGTTCCCAAACATCAGATACCAGATATGATATAGGAACGAGTTGATCTGACATGCCAGACTTCTGTCTCTTTCCTCTAGTGTAAATGTCAAGTCCCCTGCACCCTCCAACTTTACGTCAATCACACGTCATGCAGCTGCGCGCGCATCCTAGCTACCGATTTCTGCTGACTCTGCACTATTCTGTCATAGAGCCACCCATTTCTGACACTTACATGTGACGTTACTAGAACACACCTCTGTGCACGCCTTAGTTCACGCCTTCTGATTACGTATTGCTAACACGTGTGTATCCTTATCTTGTTTCTCTCAGCTGTTACGCCTTCTGCATTGACTTCTATTGTGTATATTAAGTATAAAAGTAATGTAATGTCAATAAAGTATGCTCTATCCCTTCCTGCACCCCAGTGGTGTCAGGAACCCGATATCCGGTATCAGAACCATTCCTTTTTAAGGAATAAAACCCCTAAGAACTCTAACACCACGGACTCTGCGTCTTTCTTTCCGATTGAGTTATTTTTCTTTAAGTACTTACCTGCATAGAAATTAGGACGGTAAATCAAATATTTACCACAGCAGACTGTGTCGAAGGCTGCGGAGAGGTCGAGGAGGATGAGGGCGACTGTGTCTCTGTTGTCTAGTAGAGTTCGAATGTCGTCTGTTGCTGCGATGAGAGAGGTCTCCGTGCTGTGTTTGGCTCGGAAGCCGGATTGTGAGGAGTCGAGGGATTTGTTGGTTTCGAGGAATGCGGCTAGCTGGTTGTTGACCGCTTTTTCGATGACTTTGGCCGGGAATGGAAGGAGTGAGATAGGGCGGTAGTTTTTGAGTTTGGTGGGGTCAGCTGTGGGTTTCTTCAGGAGGGCGCTGAGTTCGGCATGTTTCCAGCTTTCCGGGAAGGTTGCGGAGTTGAGGGAGCAGTTGATGACGTCTCGGAGGTGTGGTGCTATGATGGAGTCTGCTTTGTTGAAAATGTGGTGAGGACATGGGTCTGTGGGGGATCCTGAGTGGATGGAGTTCATCAGGCGGATGGTGTCCTCGGTGGAGATTGGGTTCCAGTTGTTAAGGATGTTCGAGGAGGGTGCAGGTACGGTAGAAGATTGGGTGGGATAGTTTCCGGGTTGGATGTCGAAGCTGTTGTGGATGTCTGCAATTTTGTTGTGGAAGAATGAGGCTAGGGAGTCGCAGAGGGCTTGCGAGGGGGTGATGTCGTTGGAGTTGGCTGAGGGGTTGGTGAATTCTTTCACGATGTTGAATAGTTCCTTGCTGTTGTGGGCATTGTTGTCTAGTCGGTCTTTGAATGCGGCTTTCTTGGCAGTCCGGATCAGTTGGTGGTGTATGCGGGTGGCGTTTTTGAAGGCGTCCCTGGTGCTGGTGTTTGGGTCTTTTTTCCAGGCCTTCTCCAGGGAGCGACAGAGTTTCTTGGATTTCTTAAGATCATCATTGAACCAGGAGGCGTTTTTGCTGCCAAGTTTGATTTGACATTTTTTCGGCGGTGCTAGGATGTCGGCGCTGTTGGATAGCCATTGAGTGAGGTTAAATGCTGCTTGATCGGGGTTTGAGGAGTGGGTAGGTGGGTTTTGAAGAAGCGAAGAGGAGATCTGGTCGATGGTGATTTTGTTCCAGTTTCTTCGTAGAGTAGGTTGAAGTCGGTTGTGAGTGGTGGTTTTATTGTAGAAAAAGTGTACGCAGCTGTGATCCGTCCACTGGAGGGTAGTGGTGTGACTGAAGGAGACATGTTTGCTGGAGGTGAAGATGGGGTCGAGTGTGTGACCTGCAATGTGGGTGGGCGTAGAGACAAGTTGTTTAAGTCTGAGGTTCGCGAGGTTGTCCCGAAGGGAGGTGGTGTTGCTGTCATTGCTCTTTTCCAGGTGGAAGTTGAGGTCTCCCAGTAGGATGTATTCCTCGGAGGGGAGGGCGTGTGGGGTGATGAAGTCGGTGATAACGTCGCAGAATTTTGCACGGGGTCCTGGAGGCCTGTAGAGGAGAGTGCCTCTGAGTGTGTTCTTGGGGTCGGTGTGGATCTGGAAGTGAAGGTGTTCGGCGCTAGCCTGGTTGACGTCTGAGCTGGTTGAGATGCGGATGGAGTTCTTATGGACGATAGCGATGCCTCCTCCTGTTTGGTCGATGCGATCCTTACGGATGATCTTGTATCCTTCTGGGATGGCAATGGTGATGTCAGGGGCTGATGAGGCGTTCATCCATGTTTCTGTCAGGAAGGCAACGTCGGGAGAGATGGTGTCTAGTAGATTCCAAAGTTCGATGGCGTGTCTGTGGACTGAGCGGGTGTTGAGCAGGATGCATTTTAGGTGGTTGGTGTCAGGTCTCTGCTTGGTGTCGGTGGATGAGGAGTTGGTTTTGGTGCCGTCGAACTTGCAGGAGTTGCATGAGAAGGGTCCATGGGTGTGTCCAGGAGCGGCTTGGACGCAGATGGGGGAGCGGCCGGGGTTAAGGGCTAGGAGGGTGGAGGCGTCGTAAGTAATGCGGGAGGGCTGGGCATTGCGAGGACCAGGGGCTCTGGCGCTGGGCGCGGTCCAGGCGCGGACGGGCGTAGACGGGCTTACCTTTGGCGCACCTTCGGCGCGAATGGGGCGTGGTCGCTGCGCGTGAACGCTGCGCGTGCGGACATCTGTCATAAATGGAGAGAGGAGGGGGCGGAGCGTGGGAGGGGCAGCAGCTGGGAGGCAGTAGCAGGGAGGAGGGGCGGGCCAGGGAACAAGTAAATAAGATGGAGGGTCAAAGGGAGAGAAAGGCAGGGGCAGCAGATGCACCTCGGCACCGGGGGCACAAATCAGTTCCCAGCCGTAATGTAAAATTAAATAAATAAATCCCAGCGCGACTCAAAATAAATAATTAATTCACAGCGCGACTCGAAATAAATAATTAATTCACAGCGCGAGTCGAAATAAATAATTAATTCACAGCGCGAGTCAAGTTAAATAAATAAACACCAGCGCGAGGTGAATTAAATAAATTAAAGCAGTTACAAATCTGCAGTCTCGGTCTCGCCAGCAAGCCAGAACGTGAGCAGGAGCTGGGATCAGGGAGCGTGGGGGGAGCGACCGTGCTGGAACAGGTCCAGGCCCTCTGTGCATTTGGACCCACCCCCGGACCAGGACTGTTTCTTTTATGAGTATTTTCTAAAGCCATCAGTCTAGCCTCTATAGAGTCCAGTTTTACAGACAAAGGGTTCAATAAGTTCTTAAAGATGTCCGTAAGTGAGCTGATAAGCAAGTCTGTGGTGTTAGGAGGGGCCCCACCAAATATAAATGGCCCTGAACACACTGGTACGGCTGTAGCTGGAGGAGGGCCGGAGTGTTCCGACCTGTTTCCCGGGGAGATGACCTCAGACGAGGCCGAGATGTCTATACTAGCATCCAGGTTTTGCTTGGTTGAATCAACTTTGGCCCTCTTTGCCCCTCTTAACTTCCTTGACCTTTTTCTTTTCGATGGTTGGTCCCCTCTACTGCTTGCGGGTTCTGTTAGAATTACGGCCTGGCCCACGTCCTGCGACTCAGTTTCCGTGCAATCCACATTAGGAGAGGGGTCTACAACCCCAGAGAGGCGTAATGACTCTCGATCCCTCTGGAGGTTTGACGGGGTCCTGAGTTGTTGTAGGACTGACTCAATAGTCTGGTCGACACTATCCATGAGTGACAGGTGGGTGGCATCCAGAAGTAGTGGGGTGCTAGCATCAATTGAAGAGTCCGGGGAGTCCAGTGACAAGTTTTCTGTGCCCACCTCGGGGTGGTTATCTAGCACTATTTGTCCTTTATTGGCCACAGCACTGGCCTTGGGGAAGAATTTTTCCAAAGTGCTAGAGCACTGTTGAGCAGCCTTGCTCCTGGATACCCTGGTAGCCATGTTGAATTGGAGTACACAGGGGCCACAAACTTAAGGAGAAAAAATTTTCTTTGAAGGAGCACGGCGTCAGAGGGATGGCCCGGTCCGGTCTCTACCGGCCTCTAACGGCCTAGAACGGCCCGCTCTTTGCCCGCTCTTCGCCCGCGCTTCCGTCCGCGCGCGTCCCGCGTACGCGTCTGTAAGCTGGGCTAAGTAGGAGGAGGAGGGGGGCGGGAAGAGGCACCAGGTGCACGCGATTACCTGGCGCAAGCACCTCTGGGCCTCGCAGTCCCGCTCCCGCTGGCTGCCTCGACTCCCTCAGCTGCTGGCAAAACCCTGGGGTGGAGCACACGGGCTCAGGCAGAGTTCCGTTCCTCCCAGTCACAAGTAAATCCGGCGGCGATGGAGCGCACGGGCTCAGCGTTCAGGGCTCCCAGTAATGAGATGGATAGCAGGGAAAAAAGTCCTCCTCCACGCTTAAGAACACCACCACGACTGCGAGCGGCTCCCGCGAAGCGGGGGCCGCGAGTCGTTAAATGCTTGCAGGGAGGAGGGGGCGGGAAGAGGCACCAGGTGCACGCGATTACCTGGCGCAAGCACCTCTGGGCCTCGCAGTCCCGCTCCCGCTGGCTGCCTCGACTCCCTCAGCTGCTGGCAAAACCCTGGGGTGGAGCACACGGGCTCAGGCAGAGATCCGTTCCTCCCAGTCACAAGTAAATCCGGCGGCGATGGAGCGCACGGGCTCAGCGTTCAGGGCTCCCAGTAATGAGATGGATAGCAGGGAAAAAAGTCCTCCTCCACGTTTAAGAACACCACCACGACTGCGAGCGGCACCCCATGCATGCAGTAGAGCATGCACTTCCTTTATGTCACTTAAAAGATTTATGGTTAGCTTTGTACCCAAAGATTTCTTTATCTTCAATTATTGTTTGTCCATGCTGTGCTTTTTTTTTCTTCTCTCAACAAAACTTTCCCCCCAAAAAAACCACATTCCCATCCATTTTCCAAACCCTAACCCTCTTCCCCCGGGCTGTGTGGTTTTGATTGATGTGTGACTAAATGACAGCAATAATTCCACACACTTGCTGGGAAGGATAAGGTCATAGCAACAGGCTGGTGAAGGAATCCGAGGATATATTATATTCTTACTCAGCTTGACACTCAGTCACTATTGGCAAAGGAAAGCAGATTTTCATGTGCGCCATCAACTTGATAGGTCATCAAGATTAGAACATCCTCCTCCTAGACGTGGCAAATTATTACGCTGCTGTGTCCTTCACCTTCGGTACTATTTCTTGTAGTAGTAGCCAATGTCAAAGAAATTTAACGCAAGTACTAGTTATACTTTCAATACTTTACCATTTGTTAAGCTACATTGTGGCACTGTTCTAGTGTACTGTCACCTGCTATATTCTCTATCGTACCGTTCTAATGCTACGGTAAGGACAAACAAGGTTTCATTTTCTTTTTTTTCAGATGCTGCAACTGCCACTGTGTAACACCACTAGTACCAACGCAATGATGACATTTCATCCGCCCAGGATTGCCAACCTTAATCGCCATTTGCCGTGCAGCCAGCCCTGTGCCTAGCCCTATTTCCAAACACAAAAAACAGGTAAGATAAGCGTTTGGGGGGAGGAAGTATAATGGAGTATTAGGAGAGACGAGAGACTGACGCTAGTACTAGTAAAGTCCTAGGACTATTGAATTCACTTACTCTGTGAGAGGCACTTAGTTTTGAAAACATTTGGGCAATTAATTACACAACTTGAATCAAGATGCCACTTAAGTTTCACAAAAACAAAGTTACTGTTAAACCCCCACCCACCAGCCTCAAAAGCAGTAAAAAAAACACGTATGCTAAGATAAAATTTAAAGTATATTTATATCCCTGACAAAAATAATCTCCTACAAGACCCAACCCACCCCCACTTCCTAACCCCAACAAATGTCCGTGAAAAGTCCAAAAAAGTGAAAAAACCCAACTCCCAATTCCCACCCCCCAGAAGTCTTTAGAAAAGGGGCAAGGGACAGTGTCTCCTCCTACTGCTGACTGCTGCTGTTGACTTTCCGGGCCAAGTCGGGATGCTCCTTGCGGAGGCTCTCGAGCAGGGTTTTCGTGCTGAGCAGCTCCTGCTCGAGGTAGGAAACTCTCAGGGAAAGGCGGTGCATCCGTTTTTTGCAACTGCTGTGGGGGGCAGCAGATTTCTTTGCTGCTCGGCGGTGGCGGGTGGCTTCGGCAGTGGTACCCCGGCTCCGTACCGCTGGAGACCTTCTGCGCTGACTGGGTGACCCAGGGAGCGCGGAGGAGGATGCAGCTGTGCCGGTAGATGTTGTTGTAGACTGCGTGTCCCCCTCCTCCTGGGCCACCAGCTGCCGATATTCAGCGACAGTGGCCTTCAGCCTCCGTTGCCGGGCCCGTCTAGCCAGCTCCTTCTGGGTTGGTTTGGAAGGAGCATCTATATGAAGAAAGAAAGACATAGTCTGTAACCAATGCTCTTTAAGATTAACACAAAATGATTCAGCAGAAAGTTGTGTCACAGTAGAACCAGCAACTTGCAAGTGCAGTACATAACTATTGTGGCCAGTATCTATCTAACCTCCCACTTCTTCACCCTTGCTCTAACATTAGTGGGAGTTTAAGGAATCAATTCTACGAGCACTGTGGACTCACTCCATTAGAGTCGACTATGACAGTACACCAGTCTTATTCTTCTTCTTCTCTCTTGTTTAGCAAAATTGGTACGTTAACTTCTGCAAGCCGGCATAATGCCAGCGCAGTCAACTTCCACCCGAGAAAAGCAGACGCCCGCCATGTTGAGTGAGACTGACTTGCATTACTGTACCACTCGAGTACATGCAGGTGGTGATGCTCTTACTTTTCTATTATGGGTGGCACTGAGAATACTCTGTTACAAGGGCTACTGCTTAATTAATTTAACTTTCACCCTACAGTGCCAATGAATACTAGGAAAGGAAAATGAAGAAGATAAATAATCTGATTATCTATCACTGCACATGGTATGTATTCGCTTACATATGGGATGACTTTAGGTGCTTTGCTTTCTATTGAGTGAACAGTGATACATCCACACATGAATGACCGAGTTCTACTAAACTTATTAACAGAGGTAGTGAGTGGCCATCGTAATAGCCGGATATATGCTGTGCTTGCAATACAAACTACTGCTACTATTCATGGTAGTATTCGGACAAAATTACAACTTCTTTTCCATGCCTTTCCTACACTGGGACGGACGTGCGGGTGCGGTGTTACATTCTCTTCAAAGTAACACTTAGTTCATCCAGTGACCGTCTACTCTCTCTAGATACACATATGATATCTAAGAGTCAGATAGTACCATGATCCAGGCATCCATCCATTCGAACTATGGGGCAGATTAGGATTGCGGATTTCCCGCATCCTCCGGGCCGGCGGAATCCACCGCCGGCCCGGAGGATGTAGGAAATCCGCAGCGGACTGAAAAAGACCCCCCGCCAGATTAGGATGGCTGGAGGATCATTTTTCAGTCCGCAGCTTTTCCGCTGCGGTCGCCTCCCGTCCACGGCGGAAAAGCACTAACATGGCTGGCGGTGTCTATCAGACACTGCCAGCCATATTAGGATGTCTGGAGGAACATGCCTTTACACGGCGGCATTTCCACATTGCAGAGGCATACAGATTTTTGTTTAGGGGCCCGTTGCGGGCCCCCAGGGGTGAAGGGGGGGTGGGGGTGCACATGGGGGGTACCTATGGTACCCCCCTGCATTTGCCTGCACAAAGCGTCAGGCACCGCGCGGTGCCTGCCGCTATGTGCATGCAAATGCACAACTTACATTTTTATCATTGCGGCGGGTGCTGCTTCAAGCACGGTCACATCCTAATTACCACGGAGGGACCGCTGCTGCCCCTGCGGACGGTCCCTCCTACTCTATGGTGGCGGACGGACTCAGGTCCGTCCACCATCATAATAGGCCCCTAAATGTCAATCATTCTTCTTTATGTCTCTCATCTGGACAAACCTTAAGTTTTCTCACGGGGAGCAGCACACTATGAAGTCTGCAATCTCAATAAGTAAGGAATATAAGAGCTTACCACTGCCCGCCACTACCGTGGCAACCCGCACAGCAGTTTGGTCCGGCACTTGCTCCGCCTCCTCCCCAGAGCTTCCCTCCACCTCCGCGCTGGGCCCAGCACCAGATGTTCCACCTACAAAGTACATTTAAGAATGTTAGATGTCATAGACATACACCACTCACTGTCTACTCTAAAGTAAAAATGTCCCTTTTTCCAGGGAAGGGTGTCTTGCTGCACTTTTGGCACAACTAAATGTGTAAAATAAAAAATGACTAAGCACTTTCCCATTTTTAATTAAGCGTTTATGTTTTATGACAAGCTTGATTTTAATAAATATTTTTACTTTTAATAAAGCTTTAAAACTTAAATAGACTCTGTGGTTTTTGGTCATGAGTGAATGAGCAAAAGGTTTTGCAATTTGCAAGCATGAGTCCGTGCCTCGGACACTTCTGGACTCTGACTCCGTACTCTTGTCCTGCATTGGATAATCATCATTGGGGATCAATCATCGATGAATTTGGGAGCTAAATGACTCTGCCACACTATCTAGTCAGTAAGGAGATTGGGGGTTCTTCAAAGTCTGATATCACTGAGGTATGTGGAAAGAAAGTCTACCTGCGCCTATTATAATTGATAAACAATGCACTTTTTAGTGTCCATAGTTCTGTTTGTGCAGATTTGTCCCTGCAACAGTAGTAGAACGGATTGTCCTCCTATCCAAACCAAAAGTAAAGTAGTATCTTATTCTTTCTTGGTGGTCATTCACCTTTTTATTGTTGGTAATTGTCAAAGCATAAACATTTAGAAGACTTGAAAAGACATTATGGACAATCCCAGAGGACTGCACTCAGTGCATAGAGCTATTGCTGACTAGAATGGGAGTTTCGTTTTACACCTTTTGCCAAATGTGCAATCTTAGTTAGCTACACAGACAGACTAATAAGAATAATCTAGTAATACCACAGGGAGTCATAGTCGAGGCAGGATAAGAATTTAGATACATTCTACCAGAAGATCAAAGACGATTTAGAACAAATCGAATGAGGAACGCTAGGAAAAAATAGGTACTCTATATTTAAATTAAAACTTACAGGGGCCAGCAAAGGAGCCCTCGCCTGACCGATCCTGGCCTTGTTCAGCAGCAGCAGCAGCCTCCTCCAATGCCCTCTTGCCCCTGGGGGGAGCTGATGTACAACATGAAAGAAAGAAAGACCAGAAAACATGTATGATATTTGTCAACCAAATCAAACATTTTAAAAGAACAATAACAAAATATTTTGGCGAAATAGCAAATGGACAAGTATTCCACTGGATATATTGACCTATCTCATGTGGTCTACTACGATATTAGTATTGCTTGATTTGCGGACCATCGACTTGGAAAGTTATGTAACTCACTAAACAAACTACTAAAAAGGTTCGCCTAGGACTGGCAGGCAGCAGTCCGCAGCACGCAAAGTGACAGACAAAGTCCATCGTGATTGCAGATCAGCGACAACACTAAAACGTTTCCTACTACATTAACCAGTCATTAAAATACTCAAACTATCAATCCACCACCACTATTTCTTCTTATTGCCAGGTGTACAAAGGAAGGACTGGACTTGAGTCTGTAGGGGCTGATTTAGAAGCCCCTTGCGGCTCTTTTGCTCCATTATTGCGTGACTTTTGTGACGCAGCGGCAGAACAAAAGAGGCACCATGGTGCGGCGTATATTAACAACGTGACGCATATGGGAGATGCATCACGTTGTAAAGCCCTGCGCCATCAGGGGGCGTTCCGGCGCAAGGGAGGGCGTTCCTGCGCAGGAACACCTCCTAAAAGTGGCTGAGGGAAATCTACAAGATTTCAATCAGTCACTTTGAGGACAATGATGCGTGACTCAAACCCTGCGCCTGCTTGAAGCAGACGTACGGCTTGATGCAGCATTGGGGAGACAGGGCACCCCAGAGCATTGCTGGAGCTGTGCCATCATTGCGACGCAACTCCAGCAATGCGCCGCCTTTACGGCACAGATGCGTAATGCTTCAGTGACGTTTTGGGCCCATGGTGCGCCGCATTGTAAATACGGCGCACCATGGGTGGTGGTGGCGTGGCGCACAATTACTAGCGCATCCCTGCTACTGTGCAGGGATGCGCCGGTAATTAAAAATCTGACCCTTAGTGTCTAGCATTACGCAGTTCTTTAACCTACACTCATGCATAATTTCACAGGCTAATGAAATGAAAACTAAATCGAAAACAAATAGGCATAGTAGCAGCACTACTGAGAAGGAGAGCAGTGCACCTGAAATGCACAGAAGATTTTGAAATATAATTTACCTACAATGTAATCAGCAGCATTATTGCTCTTGGTAAAAAACAAAAATTTGCAAGATAATAACACACAGAGCAGGATGAAACAGAGTAGTAAAGAAATAGCTACTACTACTCACCAAGCCCGGGGATCTCAAGGCCGAGCAGGTCAAGCAGATTGCGTTCCTGGTCCAGGAGATCCGTCCAATGGTGGGTGGCCTGGTTGTAGGTGCGCCGGATCCGAGAGTGTTGGTACATGGCCCGGCACACCTTCTCCCACCGCTTCCGGCGCTCCTGGATCCCGTACCCGCTAGCGATCCTGCCGCCTGCCATGATGGTCCTGGGGAGGCGGTGCTGAACATAAAAAACTAGTGCGACCACCTCCTCCGCGCTGAACATCTCCCGGGCTGTGACTGTCTCCCCCCTCAAACGCCTGCAACGCCCTCATTTTTGCAAAACTGAAAGCACTCAGCAGGTGCAAAAGTTCAAACTCATCATTAGTAACCATTCCCTGTAGTGCTTCCTGAGGGGCCCCTCCAGAGTTCAGTTGCCTACTTGCAACTATTCTATGACCCTGCTCTGACCCTCACAGCAGGCTCATAGAATAGCTACAAGTAGGCCACAAAGGTCCTGGGGAAAAAAATTGCACTGCAACAGAAAGCAAATTACAGATAAGGAAGCAGATGGGTGGCAGTGATGTACCAGAGGGTGGCATGGGTGAACCAGAGGGTGGCAGTGGTGAAACAGAGGGTGCTGTGAACCTGTGATGATGAACCAGACGTAGAAACAACATAGTCGCGACTGTTGCGAGCTGACAAGAAAGTTTGCAATTGCGAACTGGTACAAAACCCTCGCGAACTGGCAGAAACCCTTGCGAACACAAAAAAAATCTGCAAATTTGCGAGAGTTCGCGGATTTTGCGGATTGCGAATTCGCATATACGCAAATTCGTGAACGCCAGATTCGCAAAATTCTCCCATGCTTAGTAATCACATCATGAAAATTAAAGCATGTTAACCAGTTACAGTAGACATGAACCAACAGAGTATAATCCAATCACGTGACCGACTACACCAATCACCATGCCCAATAAATAGATGTAGCAACACTCGCCATTTTCACCTAAAGTCCCGTTGCGGGAACTGACTGAATTACCGAAGGAAACTTCAGGAAATTACACTCAGAGTAAGTGGGTTTAATCTGTAGGAACCTTGTAGTTTTCAGCGAAAGTAGCGTATTTCAGCACATGTGCAACACGCAGAGCTGGCGTTTGTAATCATTGTTTTTGAAAATTGAAAAGTTTTTGTTGCAAAGCACAGTTAGAAGTTTTACGAAGATTGTGACTTTTTGGGGGCTTTTGTTAAACTTTTGTTAATGACTCGGAGTGTAAGAAGAGACTAGCTCAACGTTTCCTTTTTCTTTCTTTTTCTATAGACCCCTGAGGAAGGGTCACACATAAGAACCAAAATGCATTGGGTTTAAGCATGGGCGGAAAATCCGTTACAGTCGCGGATTTTGCGGATTTTCGGTAAATTCGCAATCCGCGAACGCTCGCGAATTTACCGAAAATCCGCAAATTCGCACGCAGCGGATTTTTTTTTCTTAGTGATACAATTTTGCGGCGTGCGGTGTAAATTCGCAATTGCGAACTGGTACAAAACCCTCGCGAACTGGCAGAAATCCTTGCGAGCACAAAAAAAGCATTCAGCAGGTTCAAAAGTTCAAACTCATCATTAGTAACCATTCCCTGTAGTGCTTCCTGACAAGGGCCCCTCCAGAGTTCAGTTGCTAGTTGCAACAATTGTATGACCCTGCTCTGACCCTCACAGCAGCCTCATAGAATAGCTACAAGTAGGCCACAATGGTCCTGGAAAAAAGAATTGCACTGCAACAGAAAGCAAATTACAGATAAGGAAGCAGGTGCTAGACTGGAATTTTAAAACAGTGACACATTAATAAATCAACCCCAAATTAATTCATGTCAGTTGAAGCAGGCAGGTGTGCTTGCTTTTTCCCCCCATAATCTACAGTGATGATGAACCAGAGGGTGGCATTGATGTACCAGAGGGTGGCATGGGTGAAACAGTGGGTGGCAGGGGTGAAACAGAGGGTGCTGGGAACCTGTGATGATGAACCAGACGTAGAAACAACATGATCGTGACCGTTGCGAGCCGACATGTAAGTCCGCAATTGCGAACTGGTACAAAACCCTCGCGAACTGGCAGAAATCCTTGCGAACTGGCAGAAATCCTTGCGAACACAAAAAAAGCATTCAGCAGGTTCAAAAGTTCAAACTCATCATTAGTAACCATTCCCTGTAGTGCTTCCTGACAAGGGCCCCTCCAGAGTTCAGTTGCTAGTTGCAACAATTGTATGACCCTGCTCTGACCCTCACAGCAGGCTCATAGAATAGCTACAAGTAGGCCACAAAGGTCCTGGAAAAAAAAATTGCACTGCAACAGAAAGCAAATTACAGATAAGGAAGCAGGTGCCAGACTGGAATTTTAAAACAGTGACACATTAATAAATCAACCCCAAATTAATTCATGTCAGTTGAAGCAGGCAGGTGTGCTTGCTTTTCCCCCCCATAATCTACAGTGATGATAAACCAGAGGGTGGCATTGATGTACCAGAGGGTGGCATGGGTGAAACAGAGGGTGGCAGGGGTGAAACAGAGGGTGCTGGGAACCTGTGATGATGAACCAGACGTAGAAACAACATGATCGTGACCGTTGCGAGCCGACATGTAAGTTCGCAATTGCGAACTGGTACAAAACCCTCGCGAACTGGCAGAAATCCTTGCGAACTGGCAGAAATCCTTGCGAACACAAAAAAAGCATTCAGCAGGTTCAAAAGTTCAAACTCATCATTAGTAACCATTCCCTGTAGTGCTTCCTGACAAGGGCCCCTCCAGAGTTCAGTTGCTAGTTGCAACAATTGTATGACCCTGCTCTGACCCTCACAGCAGGCTCATAGAATAGCTACAAGTAGGCCACAAAGGTCCTGGAAAAAAAAATTGCACTGCAACAGAAAGCAAATTACAGATAAGGAAGCAGGTGCCAGACTGGAATTTTAAAACAGTGACACATTAATAAATCAACCCCAAATTAATTCATGTCAGTTGAAGCAGGCAGGTGTGCTTGCTTTTTCCCCCCATAATCTACAGTGATGATAAACCAGAGGGTGGCATTGATGTACCAGAGGGTGGCATGGGTGAAACAGAGGGTGGCAGGGGTGAAACAGAGTGTGCTGGGAACCTGTGATGATGAACCAGACGTAGAAACAACATAATCGTGACCGTTGCGAGCCGACATGTAAGTTCGCAATTGCGAACTGGTACAAAACCCTCGCGAATGGCAGAAATCCTTGCGAACTGGCAGAAATCCTTGCGAACACAAAAAAAAATCCGCAAATTCGCGAGAATTCGCGGATTTTGCGGATTGCGAGTTCGCAAATTCGCAAAATTCGCGAACGCCAGATTCGCAAAATTCG
This sequence comes from Lissotriton vulgaris, assembly GCF_964263255.1. NCBI lineage: Eukaryota > Metazoa > Chordata > Amphibia > Caudata > Salamandridae > Lissotriton > Lissotriton vulgaris. The sequence continues at coordinate 1,608,187,095 of NC_141693.1, read as the reverse complement.
CTCATGCTTAATTGGGTTAATGTAATTTTCTGCTAAATGAATTACTATGGATACAATATGGAATATGAAACATGAAAATCGAAAAAATTGATAACAAATAAAAATGTATTCGGAAGAAGAATTCAATTGAATTGGTTAATACTTGAATGAAAACATGAAACTTTTAAGTTCTTTGTAAAGTTCACTCATCCTACTGGAACAGAAATTTCTGCACAAAATACCTCTGGATTGTTATCCGTCATCAGTAGAGGTTAGGCAATTCGAATCTATGGGGTTGCTGAGCAGGCTGCCAAATACATTCTCGGGTCACAGTACCTCTCCAGGCGCTCAGGTGCCTCTCCACGAGCTCGTCAGCTCAAATGGCTCGAGGGAGCCTTTTAAACAGGAAACAAATGTGGGATCACACTGCCTCACCTCCAGTAGGTTCGCCCCTAGGCATCATGGTAAATGCAGTTCGCCAAGTGTGTGTACTTGCAAAGTCTCTCCAGTGTTTCACCAGGTAGGTGCAGATTAGTGCTGGCCATCTCTAGACACGTGTTTCTGGATTGTTATCCGTCATCAGTAGAGATTAGGCAATTCCAATCTGTCTTGCTGAAAAACCTACCTGACAAACGCTGACTCCTGCTGAGCCCGTGGAACCTGCGACTCTTTGCCTGCGTTCTGGTCTCCCTCCCGCCGCCGCTGTAGTTCATCTCGCGGCCGCCGAGCGGAGGGAGACTACACCTCCCAGCCTGCCCTGCGACCCGGAAGCCATCACCGGGGTCACCGCGCCCGGCGGCGCTTTAAATTGACGGCGCCCTCGGTGGAGTGGGTGCCCTGCTGAAAATCCTACCTGACAAACGCTGACTCCTGCTGAGCCCGTGGAATCTGCAACTCTTTGCCTGCGTTCTGGTCTCCCTCCCGCCGCCGCTGTAGTTCATCTCGCGGCCGCCGAGCGGAGGGAGACTACACCTCCCAGCCTGCCCTGCAACCCGGAAGCCATCACCGGGTCACCGCGCCCGGAGGCGCTTCAAATTGACGGCGCCCTTGGTGGAGTGGGTGCCCTGCTGAAAAACCTACCTGACAAACGCTGACTCCTGCTGAGTCCGTGGAATCTGCGACTCTTTGCCTGTGTTCTGGTCTCCCTCCCGCCGCCGCTGTAGTTCATCTCGCGGCCGCCGAGCGGAGGGAGACTACACCTCCCAGCCTGCCCTGCGACCCGGAAGCCATCACCGGGGTCACCGCGCCCGGAGGCGCTTCAAATTGACGGCGCCCTCGGTGGAGTGGGTGCCCTGCTGAAAAACCTACCTGACAAACGCTGACTCCTGCTGAGCCCGTGGAATCTGCGACTCTTTGCCTGCGTTCTGGTCTCCCTCCCGCCGCCGCTATAGTTCATCTCGCGGCCGCCGAGCAGAGGGAGACTACACTTCCCAGCCTGCCCTGCGACCCGGAAGCCATCACCGGGGTCACCGCGCCCGGAGGCGCTTCAAATTGACGGCGCCCTCCGCGTCGCGGGACGCCCAGACTAAGCCCGGACAAAGGGCGGACAGTCTAAGACAGTCCAAGACTGGCCACGACTGGACTGGACAAAGACCTTTGATACACGTTAGCTGCGAGGTATTTATTCATGCTAAAAGCTCTGAGGCTTCATTTTTGTTTGTTAACTGGGGAGACATAGTAATTCCGGTATTGTAAGCGGGCCACCAGTCTCGTACACATCTTGTATATTGTTTACAGTTTTTATATTATGTCTAAGCAAAAGTCATTTAGTGCTCCTTCTAACACCATGGATAATTATTTAGTACAGGTAGTGGCAAAAATAAACAATGAATGAAGGTCCTCCTTGGAACTTAGTGCTTCACCAATATTGGCCCAGTTGGATTCCACAATGGGAGAATTGCTGGACGTAGATCCAACTAATGTGATTGCAACATCGTCCCAGACTAATATGTGTAGCCCTCTTGTAAATGTGTCAACAAATTCCAACGTAGACATAATAGCAGAGGATGACTTAGAGGACCAACATCAAGATTTAGTTTTTGTAGAGGATGATTCTCCCCAACCAGCACCTGTTCCCGCTCCGAGAGTAGTAAAAGGGGCGACTAGGCTCCAAACTAAGCGAGGGGGCTGCGTTCAAGTAAAAAAAGACCAGCTACCCCCCCCGAGTAAAAGTACCACAGAAGATATAGGGGGAAATGAAAATGATAGTATTGGATGGGATGAGGCCAACATTAAAAAACTCATGGGTATGTTGGACTCAAAACTAAGCCGTATAATCAAACCACTACTATCTAAGATTGATCATCTTACAAACAAAGTCAATAAATTGGAGTCTCTATTGGAAAGTACTAATGCCAATGTGGGGGATATACCAAACCAGGTGGCAGACAAGATTGAGCGAAAACAAATTGTGGGAAAAACAACAGAGGAAATAGGAAAGATAGTGGCTCCGACTCATCCACCTTTACCACAAGTAGAAGCAGGTGCAAATAATGCTATAGCTGATGATCCTAGGGTAGAGTTTCCATTGATTACTGAACCAATTTGGGGGTTGGAAGGTGGTCCAGTGGAACTAATTGTGGAAGCCTCTCCGCTAATATTGGTTCTAGCTAATGTTCCAATCTTGAAAGAAGGCCAGAATGAATCTCCCCAAGCTCTATCACATAAAGTATTGTTTTGGTTAAGTAACAATATGCACATTTCTCCCTGGGGTAAACAAAAGTTGTCAGAAGACCTGTCATCAACAAGAAGAGTAAAGTGGATAGGAAGTAGTTCTAAAAAATTTGCGGGCGACTGTGTGATACTGAATTTCAAATCTCCTGATGTTTTACCTGAAATACTACCTAATTTATTCCCCGCGCAACGTAGAACAGCAGAAATAATTCCTCTTACGCTGGATTTCTTTTACAGCAGAAGAGGATTGGTAGCAAAACCAAGTGTGCTAAGGACTAAGTGGTCAGTGGTGGGTAGCAGAAACACAAGGGTGGGCCAAATATGTGATTGGGGGCTAACCACTGAAAATAGGTACTCTGCGCTGTCCAATTTAAATGAGTGTGATTGACTCATAGGGCCAACGTACAAGCCAGAAAACCCACAGGAGGGGCTAACGCCTTTTCCTACCTTAAATGCGCCCTGTAAATTGGCCAATATCCATGAAGAAAGACGTAGGGAAGTTTTAAATCCTAATGTAAGGAGGATCGAAAACGCAAAACAGGATAGAAATAACATCCTTATGCAGGAAATGTCCTGTGGCTGGGTGCCTAAACAAGCGTTATCTGCTCCTCTAGATACCCTAATGGCAACCCCAGAAACTAGATCACCCCTAACACTAGAACAAATAGAAAATGACAGGGGACTGCGACAGACAAGACTACACCAGGATAAATCAACCCTGACCTTTATGTCATGGAATGTCGCAGGTGTAGCAAATAAAATGGCAACTCCAGAATGGTGCGAGTTCATTGACCCGTTTGACATCATCATGTTACAAGAAACATGGTCATTGAATCCAATATTTCGTCAGGGGTACACAACATATTGCATCCCTGCAACAAAAAAACGAACCGGCCGACCTTCGGGAGGCCTATTAATATGGATACGTCAGTCATTGAACTGTACAATAAAAAAAAGATCCCTACCAACTAACGATATCCTAGGACTTGACATTAGATGCTATATTGGCCAGGAGTTTGCCCTCTATAACATATATGCCAGGGGGGTTGGCCGTGGGGAAACTTCTGATGTGGTGTCTGCCCTAGAACGCGAATTAGAGCTCTTACCTCTGAAGCCACACATTATAGTAGGCGGAGACATTAATTCTACTTTTGAGCCCTTGGGAGAGGAGGATAGGGACCTATATCAAGAGGAAGACAGCAAATGGGATATTCCCCAGCTTGAGGTGCCTATAATCAATAGCTGGAGTACTGTAGCCATCCAAGTGAAAAGCCTATGCCTGGCAAGAGGTTTAAGAGCGGTAAATGGGCGTACGCCCTCTGATCGAAAGGGAAAAAATACATTTGATAATGGCCGAGCAGCTAGCAGAATAGATTATTTCTTATTAGACATAAGGGAATGGAGTAAACTGGTAGATATGGTCGTGGAGCCAAGACTGGAAAGTGATCACAATCCCCTGTGTATGACCCTCCACACATACCAGGGGAGTATGGTACAAAATAGCAGGGATAAAATGGTGACCAAGGATTTAGTATGTTCAAACAATCAGCGACACCTGAAATGGGGGAGGTTCCTAGAAGATGCAGGGAAGCTGGACGATCTGAAGAGATCGGTGGTTAGATAAATAAATAGCATTAAACCCTATATTGGGAATCCGGATTTCCAGGCCCATATGGTAAACGCCCACAATACATTTTTTGGCAAATTGCAGGGCTTTTTCTTAAAAACTGTAAATCAGAGTGTGAGTAAAATACAACCATCTAAGCAGAGCTGGTATGATAAGAGTTGTAGATTGGCAAGACAAAAACTGAACAGTGAATTAAGAAATGGAAAGGCAGACGCAGTTAGGAAAGCGAGGGACCTATATAGATTAACTCAAAAGCAAGCTAAGAGACGATGGGATGAGGAACACTGGTGTGAGTTGAAGCATGCATGTGCAGCTAGGGACTCTAAGTTGTTTTGGTCCACAGTAAAATGGGACAGGGGAGGGGCAGGTCCTCAACCCCAAAATCACGTGGGAAAAGACAAATGGATTGAGTTTTTCGAGCCACAGTATGCCCGCAGTAAAACTAAATCCATTGAGCTCCCCCCAACCGTCTATTATACACACAAAGTATTCAATGAAAATGATGTCAACATTGCTTTGGATTGTATAACGGGGGGAAGAGCACCTGGAATGGATGGTATCCCGGCAGATGTCTTCCTAACAGATAGGAAATCATGGTGTCTGTACTTTTCATGGCTGGCGAATGCAGTCGCTATGGGAGGAGAAGTTCCTCCCACCTGGAAGGGTGCGGAAATAATTTCCGTCTTTAAAAAGGCGATAAATCCCTTCCCAAAAATTATAGACCCATCAGCTTGATAGACACAGCCCAGAAGCTGATGGGCCGACTAGTCCAGAATAAACTCCAGTCATGGATAGAGGAAAATAACATTCTGTCGCCATACCAAGCGGGCTTTCGACCACTGACCAGTTCAATAGACCAGGTATTCTACTTCATCGCTATCTACTGGAGAAATGAAACTTTGAAAAACGGCACTTTATATGCCGTATTCGTGGACTTAAAATCAGCCTTCGACCTTGTGCCACGAGAAAAGCTGTGGAAAACTTTGGCTGAAGTAGGTTTAAGTCCGGAATTGCTCACCCTTCTTGTGCGTCTCCATGAAAACAATTACGCCAAAATTCGGTGGGGACCACAGGGAGAAGTGACCGATTCATTTCCAGTAGAACGAGGGGTATGGCAAGGGTGCGTCCTGGCCCCTACATTATTTTCCATTTATATCAATGGCATTGTGGAATATTTTAAAAAATCACCTAACGATGCCCCAATCTTAGCTGGCTCACACGTCCCCGTCCTCGTGTTTGCGGATGATACGCTTATTCTTTCCCGCACACCGAGTGGCCTTCAAAAGGCTGTTAACTTATTTGGTGATTACTGTGATAGTCGAGGCCTTGAGTTGAACACAACTAAGACAAAATGTATGTGTTTGAACCGACAGTCTACATTTAAAGGGGTAATCAAGTACAAGGGTATTCCCCTCGAGGAAGTGAAAGATTTTTCCTATCTAGGAATAATTCTCCAAAACAACATGAAATGGAAATCGCATATTAATACCGCAACACTTAAGTTCAGCCAGTTATCAGGTGTGGTGGCCATGAAACATAAAGCCTCTTTGACAAAGCCCATAAACTGTGCTCTCGAAATTTACAATATGAAGGTCTTGAGCGCATGTTTGTATGGTTCTGAACTTTGTGGCCTATCAAACCTGGAGGACTTGGTTGTAGCGGAAAATAAATTTTTGCGAGGGTTAACAATGGTACCAAAAAGCACACCCATAATTCCGTTGAAGTTAGACCTGGGTAGGAAAAGCATTGATGATATTGCCCGATTACGGCCATTGTTGTATTGGAGACGATTGATGGTGACCCCTGAGCTGTCTCACTATGCCGATGTATTGTTAGATGTTGTTAAATCTGATCGGTTCCACTGTATTGTTTGACTGAAAGACCTGCGGGGCCTACTGGTAAAATTACATTTGGATCATCTTTGGGGCAACAGGGATGTGGGCTGCTTCCCGACAAAAGCGAAACTGAAAGAAATATATTGGGGGATGGTATATTCCACAATTTACTCTACTGGGAAAGTAGCCAAACTTTCAGCACGGTTTCTGGATATAAAAATGGTACCAGGATGTGAAACCTATTGGGACATAATTGAAAGCCCACGAGACAGGAAGCTATACTTTCAATTCCGAGTAGGATCACTGCCGGTAAATGCCTTCAAGAAGCATTGGAGCCCACCGCGGGACGAGTATTGCTGTTTCTGCAAAGACCAAACGGAGCATATCTCCCACTTGTTGTTCTGTTGCCCCTTATACGCCAATCCACGGCGGAAATGGCTACGACCAGTTTGTCTAAACATTGGTACCCGGAGCCAATCGACTGCCCTCAGAATACTAGAATCGGACTGCTCGCCGCCCTTTGCAATTGCTGTAGCAAAATTTCTTGGTTGGGCCTGGACAATTCGCACCCGCACTTTGGTAACCAATGGATGAACTGAAACTGTTTTTATCTGATTTTTATGAAATAAGTAAGTCGTTTTAATTGCATAGCATTTTTCGACTGTCAAGTGTTTAGTATGTATTTTAATTTAACTTTTTAGATGTAGTATTTATTTGTATAGTGATTAGGGAGCAAATGCTTTATGACAAATGTCGAATAAAGCTTTGAAATCGAATCTATGGGGTTGCTGAGCAGGCTGCCAATGTATTCTCGGGTCCCAGTACCTCTCCAAGCGTACAGGTGCCACTCCACGAGCTTGTCAGCTCAAATGGCTCAAGGGAGCCTTTTAAACAGGAAACAGGCAGTGTGCTCCCAACCCCCATTCTGTTTAAAAGGCTCCCTTGAGCCAGCAAGCTGACAAGCTTTGGAGATTCACCTGTGTGCCTGTGAGAGGTACTGTGACCTGAGAGGAACTTGGCAACATTTCCAGCAACCCCAGATGAATTTTCTTTGCTCTCTAAAACTGCTGCTCTCTACTGATGAAGGGCTCAACCCAGAAACACGTGTCTAGGGATATACAGCAATGTCTGCACCAACTTTGGTGAAAAACTCCAGCTATTTTTGAAGTAAGTTTGAGCTGTGTACTGCATTTACCAGGATGCAAAGGGGCGAACTGTGCTGGGACTGTGAGGCAGTCTGCTCCCAACCCCTATTCTGTTTAAAAGGCTCCCTTGAGCCAGCAAGCTGACGAGCTTTGGAGATGCACCTGTGTGCCTGTGAGTGGTACTGTGACCTGAGAGGAACTTGGCAGCATTTCCAGCAACCCCAGATGATTTTTCTTTGCTCTCTAAAACTGCTGCTCTCTACTGATGAAGGGCTCAACCCACAAAACACATATCTAGAGATATACAGCAATGTCTGCACCAACTTTGGTGAAAAACTCCTGCTATTTTTGAAGTAAGTTTGAACTGTGTACTACATTTACCAGGATGCAAAGGGGCGAACTGTGCTGGGACTGAAAGGCAGTGTGCTCCCAACCCCGATTCTGTTTAAAAGGCTCCCTTGAGCCAGCAAGCTGACAAGCTTTGGAGATGCACCTATGTGCCTGTGAGTAGTACTGTGACCTGAGAGGAACTTGGCAGCATTTCCAGGAACCCCAGATGATTTTTGTTTGCTCTCTAAAACTGCTGCTCTCTACTGATGAAGGACTCAACCCAGAAACACATGTCTAGAGATATACAGCAATGTCTGCACCAACTTTAGTGAAAAACTCCAGCTATTTTTGAAGTAAGTTTGAACTGTGTACTGCATTTACCAGGATGCAAAGGGGCCAACTGTGCTGGGACGGTGAGGCAGTGTGCTATCAACCCCCATTATACCTTACATCCCTGATGGTGTAGAAATGTCCACTGTCCATTATGAAATAGGCATCTCCTCCCAAACAGTCACAATGTACATTGTCATGCAGTCTGTTTGTAAACTTGTCCAATGCATCCATATACATGAAAACACTGTTCAACTGCATCCTGCAGAGAATTTTGTACATCTCTTGATGATGAAGAGGACCCCTCCACACCATAGAAACCAATGCCCTCCAACAGCTCATGGACACCCTCAGCACCCCACGCCCAGGAGCAGGGCAGCCCAGCTGCATCGAGAAGACTCCACCCCCTGCACAGACCACACTGCAGGAAGCACCCACCACCACAGCTGTCTCCCAGGACCCCCACGACCCCAAACACATGGCATTGCAACACTGTGTGTTACATGGCTGACCAGGTACGGTTGGGGTTCGACCTCATGGCAGCCAAACTAGATGTCATACGTGGGTGTCTAAATCCCATCAGGGACCACTTACAGTCCGTAATGGACACCCACAGTCTTCCCCATGCTCTCCAACAAGCCATGGCTGACATCGCTGGAGTCATGACTCTGAGACAAGAACAACTGTCTAATCAGAGTGGCTCCAGCAATGTCACCCGGGAGTTGGGACACATGCGGAGGATCATGGAGAACAAGGAGTGGATGCAGGCGGAAAGAATGGCTTCCACGGCTGCACACCAGCGAGATGTGGCTGGGATCTTCCATGCCCTGCAGAGCCTCATCATAGCACTGCTGCCACAAGGCATAGCGCAGATGAATGTTGCTGATACTACTCCATCCCCAGCTCCGCCCCCTGAAGTGTCAGTGCCACACAGTGCGGCAGACATTCCACCTCTGGCCCCTGATGTGTCAGTGCTTCACAGTGCTGCAGACAAAACCCCACCACCCACATGTGAGGCACATAGAGGAGGATGATGTGGATGATTCTGTCTTTGTGGTAAGAAGGAAGTGGTAGCATTCATCCCTGCCATATGGCCTGTTTCCGCTTGGTTCTGCCCTCTGCATCATGCCCTGGAGTAACACCTTCCACTGTCCCCCGATACACTCTGCGTCACTCACCTTGGCCCTCGACATGGACTGCCATATTAGGGTTGGTTACCAATGACACAGCAATCAGACTGCGGACTGAACTCTTCCTCGTCCGATGAACTTGTTAATCCCTAAAGGACTCTGGCTGGCCCTCCACGGGACAACAATGTAAAGTGGGGTTTGCATGGCCATGTACTGGTCCTGCTTCAACAGTCCACCAAATGTGATTAAAACCTTCTAATTCACACAGATGTGTCATGTCTATGATCTTGCAAGTATGCGATTGAGGCTAAGCCTTTGGCTTATGCTGCGGCAAGAAAGATACACACACAACAGTTGGCATGTATGAGCCAAAACCCGTGAGTGGTCTTGTGCTCCTTTATTTATCCATTCAGGCAAGCCCGCCCTCTGGGTGCATGCTACATTGGAACATACGTCGATTAAGGTCCGGATGGCACCGACACTACAACAGAGACACACACCATAGTTACTTTAGTGGCCAGCCCAGTATTGAACCACGCCCAGAGCCCAGAACTGAACCACGCCCAGAGCCCCGGACCATTTCTTCACACTCCTCACATGCCTACATGTGGGCCAAGGCGGCGGCTCTGGGATATCGTGTGCTTTGGAGTACGTCTCCAGCAGTTCCACACAGGCTTTCCAGCGGCCGCCTGGGACGGTGCTGGACCCCTGACTGTGAAGGGCTCCAGTGGCGTTCCCGAGGGCAAGCTGTTGGCTGCTGGAGGTGGAATTGTGGGGTAGCACCACGGGACGATGACTTGTGGTGCAGTGAGGTGGGCCCACCTGATGAGCTGAGCGGGTGTGCAGCCTGTGATGATGCAGAAGGCCTGGTGGCTGGACGATGACTTGTGGTGCACTGAGGTAGGCCAACCTGAAGAGCTGAGCGGGTGTGCAGCCTGCGATGATGCAGTAGGCCTGGAGGCTGGACGGTGACTTGTGGTGCTCAGAGATAGTGCCACCTGAGGCACTGCATCTGGCACAGGCCTACCGCCAAGTGGCGATGACTTGCGGTGCACATGATGAGCTGAGCGGTTGTGCAGCCTGCGATGATGCAGTGGGCCTGGGGGGCCGGATTGGAAATGATTTTTCCGAGACCTGCTGGACAGCAGTGTAGGCAGGAGGGAGGAGTCAGCACACACAGAACTCTGCGGTGCGGTGCCACAGGGTGCGCTGGGGCCTGTTGGTTGGAATCCAGCAATCAGCTGAGGAGGCTGCCAAGGTCGCGGGCCTCTGGATTGAAGGTTGCACTGGCATGTGGTGGGCCCTCTTGGAGACACGCCCATGGCGGAAGGTGAGCAGTGAGGCCTGGGTACGCAGGGACCGTCAATCACAGTTGTGCGCCGGACGGGTCTGGGGACCAACGGGCTGGGGTGCAGCAGGTGCACAGAATCACGCAGCCACTGCCGGTCATGGAGGAGCTCTCGTGGCAGGGTGAGGGGCGCCGCCCTTGCAGGCATGCCTCTGCTGGTGATGACGAGGTGTGCGCCAGGTGGCAAGTGACATAGCCACCTAGTGGCTGGTGTTAGTTTGCCCGTTGAAGGTGGTCGGCCACATGTGTGTTTGCCTGTAGTCAGGATATGGTGGACACAGAGACACACGCAGTAGTTACTTTGGTGGCCATTCCGGAAGGGACCCACACCCAGAGCCCCGGGCTATTTGTTCACACTCCTACGCTGGACTGACGTATGCCAGCCCAGCCCATTATGCTTATGCTTACAGTGGTGGCAATAGCTACATGTCCAAGGTCTTCCCCACTGCCTGAGGTAACATGGTTGCATCGACTGTCCACAACACTACAAACACCAGCAGTATATGTCCATATGGACATGTATGTGCTCTGCATACTCAAGACTGTCCAGCACATCACAGCCACACTTGGCATTGTGTATATTCTGATTCATGGGTCCATTGCCTCCTTCGCACATTCTTGGTTCCCACCTCTCCCCACATTCTGCAATTGTGTGGCTGAGGTGCTATGCCTTGGTGGATGATTTGTCTACATGTCTGGCCCCTGTTACCACAGTTACTTGTGTTGTCGTGTCTGGTAGGTGGGCATGTTGGTTAGCATGTTGTATGTGATTTTGTTACATGTGCATTCCCACAGTTGTGAGTTGAGGTGTGTGATGTGTTCTGTTGGTACCTAACAACGAGCAGTGCATTTCCATAGGGGCCATCCTGAAAGCGCTGGTTGATGATGGACTGTCAGAAGATGTAGGAATCATGCACACTGCCTGGGAAGTTGGTGAGGACATTGGTGAACAGTCCCTGGTGGTCCACTATTGCCTGCACATTGATGGAATGCGTGTATTTTCTGTTGCTGTAATTGTGTGCACAAGTAGGACATGTGTGCAGTCAATTGCCCCAACACGCGCGGGAAGCCATCTATGGCGTGGAAGCCTTGCTTGGTCTCCAGCTGTTCCTGCGCAGTGTGGGGGAAGTGAAGGTTCTGGGGTATGAAGCTGATGATGGCATCCAAGACAGGTGTGAGGAACTTTGATAAGACTGGCTGTGAGACTTCTCCGACTCTTGCAGTTGTTGGTTTGAAGGTACCAGAGGCCAGTGGAGTGGAGAAGTGTGGCTCAATGATTAGAGCGGCAGACCCTGATGAAGAGGTCCAGCCCGGGACCAGGGTTCAATTCGCCGCCTCGGCGGGTCTGATAATTCTCGCCTCGGTGCCTATTCCAATCATGGAGTCCCACTCTGCAACTCTGGGCAATAGCTTGCTTAATCTCCACAACGGCCCCCACAATGCTAAGGATGCCTGGCCTCCACCTTGGGGGTGCCCAGGAGTGGACACCTCACAGGGAAAGCCAGGATGGGTTCCACAGCGGTATTCGTACAAGCGCCTTGAGACCCTTGCGGGTGAGTAGTGAGCTATACAAGTATCAATTTACAATTTAACATGTGCAGCACAGCCAGCAACTTGCCGGTGGGGGGATGTTGGTTGTCTGCTGTGTTGGTACCGTCATCCTGTGGGCAATGGGGGCGGGAGCGGTCTTGGGGGTGGTGGTGTTGTGGCCCTCTTGGGTCTCCAAGCTGCATGATTAGTGGCTCAATGGCATTGGTTGGTCTTCAGATGTGGCTATGGGCTGGGCTCCCTTTATACTGCAGGTTTTTGTCCTAGTGAAGACCAGAAAGAAGCAGGTCTTAAGTCCCTGTTGCTTATCGCCTGCTTTTGGACCCCATGCCAATCTGGCTGGTCGTTGAGAATATCGCAAAGTGGTGTTATCATGAGTTTTTGGACGGGAACACCTACTCTGCATATGATTAGCGTTAGTTGTCGCTGTCAGCCTTGGCGATGTTTTTAGCTGCAGCTATCGCTGGGAAACTGATGATGTTGGCAGTTAGCTCCGGCTTGTGAATAGGGTGATAAATCTATTGCCAATTTTGTGATGGAAAAATGCCGCTAAATCGGCGATGTGTCCTTGAGAATATGCTGCTGAATGTCTATACCTTTATACACCGCTGTCATTTGATCAATTGCTTTGGAAAAAAAAAATCTCTGATTTCCTTCTTCTCTCCAATATAATTTATCTTCGACATGCAGCTAGATCAAGGTGAACCTTCTTTACTATGTGAAGAATAGAAGGAGGAGTTTCTTGCATATATAGCTGCAATAGAAGGCAACAGAATGCCAGTAGAGAGAAGGAAAGGCATCCTCCTTCACTTTTAAAGTTCAGAGGGACAAGAAATATTCAGATCTTCGCATAAAATAAAAGCACCAGAAGATTAGGATGAGAAAGTGGCCTAACAATAGCTCTAGCAACCCAAGCTCACGGGACCCCTTCTTGTACTCTGCACGGGCAGCTCCTGACTGGGTACGGAGCGTAGGGTGCCTCCTCCATGTTCTTTGCAAGGGGCCTCCCACACGTTTCGTTAAGCCACTGAGATGAGGTCAATGAATATGAAGTAGCTATGATAAGACTAGGAACACGTTTTAGGCCCACAATCAGTACCACTTTAGAAAGGTACCATGTTTATATGATGAGGCAAAAGGACAGCGAGACATTTGATGAATTATTGACAGCCTTAAGAAGTTTATCAAACACCTGCCATTTTAGTAACACTACTAATGAGACAGTACTTGACCAGCTAATGGTGACTAGCAATAACAAAAGAATTTAAGAACATTTATGGGTCATGGAGATCCTACTTTGGAGGAAGTCACTGATTCTGCTAATGGAAAAGGGCAGTCCATGTGTCGCGTAAAGTAGATAAATGAAGACTGTTTCAGAAAAAAGAAAATGAGATTTGCTATTTAAACAGTAAACAAAATAAATCAGACCTGGTGAAAAACTGATAAATGGACAACTAATCATTCTGCTACAGATCATATAGGAGGGTGCTCCTTCTCTGTTTTGGGTTCAAACTGTAGCACTCCCTCCCCGAGCTACTGAGAAATTGCACTTCTTTACTTGCATTCCTTTTTGGGTAGCTGCGCGCTTTATAAGACTGTAGATAAATAAATAAATAGATGTCGTGTCCTTCACACATGGGAACCTTCAAGAACTGTTCAGCAATCTCTAAAGAATGCAGCATATGCAGGAGAATGAGTCACTTTGCTAGGGTTTTATCAAGATTCAAAGAAAATAACAAAGGTTCAGTTAAATTAACAAAATCAAGAATTACTCAGATAACAGAAGAAGTATCTACAGAAAATGGCTATGACAACAGCTCTGAAGGAAAAGCATGATCCTCCTGGTTCATACTGAGGAAGATCTAAGGGTAGAGGATTCTGTCAAACCTCCAATTTGTGCTATTCAAGTACATGGTGTCAATTTCTTTGTAATTTCTGATTCAGGTTCACCATTCACCATCATACCAAAACAATACTTTGAATCAAACATGGCTCCATTAGTGAAGAATGTGATCGAACCTGTCATCAAAGCTGTGCTGTTCAACAGATACACAATCAACTTTTTGGGATACTTTGTTACCAACACCACATTAAAGGAAAATCAACAACAGTTTAAATATATGTAGCTCTCACAGAAATTAATGTTTTAGCATGAAGGGATCATAAAGGTTTACAAACCACTTTAGATTTATGTGTTGCTGATTCAGTACTGGTAGTCAAGGACGTGGACATGAAAGAGTGTATACTTGAATCTGTTCCAGGGGTGTTTTGTAATGAAATGGGTAAGCTTCATGATTTTGAATATTGCGTCAGACTAAAGAACACAGCAATATCCACCAGACAAAAGATGAGTGATGTTCAATTCAGTTCCTGGAAAGACCTGCAAAAGCTTTTGGAGAAACTGCCACAGATGATATAATTGAGGAAACTGAAACCTCCGATCGGGTTTCTCTGATTGTTTTAACAAAGAAAAGTAACAATGGTAGAAGACTATGTGTGTATCTTAGGGCCCTAAATAATAACATTATCATTGAAAGGTATCCCCTGACCAACAATAAATGATATTCTTTCACTGTTGGATGGAGCAACTACCTTTTCTAGCCAAGACCTATGCAATGCTTTCCACAAAGTAGAATTGTTTAAGAACTCGAAACCCTTAACAGCCTTATTACACCTTTTGATGAGTTTCAATATAAGATGATGCTATTTAGACTAACATCAACTGCATCCATCTTTCAGCAAATAATGTATCATATCTTGAAGTACTTCGAAGCCGAGGTAAGGGGTTTTAAAGATGAGAAACTTCTATTTTCTAAAAAAAAATGGATAATTTCAAAATCCTTAAAGAAGTATGCAGAAGATTGTCTATGAAGTGACTAGTTCTTTGTGCTGAAAAATGCAACTTTTTAGTCAGCAGGGGAGTATTTAGGCCATACAATATCTGCAAAGGTGTTGTGAGGAACATTGATACAGAAATGGAACCGGTACACAAACTCCTATGCAACTCACAGGCTTTATATGGGGGAATGAGCAACAAAAAGCTTTTGAGGGTATTAAAGAACAAATCATCAAGACACCAGCCCTACAACCTTCTTTTACGGAGTTCTGCACCATTTCAGTTGCTGATGCCAGTGCATATGGATTGGGAGCCACACATTCTCAGAAATCTGGATCTACAGAATGGATTGTGGCCTTTGCATTAAAAACCTTAACTGAAATAGAACGAAGGTACTTGTTCATTGAGCACAAGCTTCTTGCTTGTGTTTGGGTCACTACTTTTTATTTGAGGCAACAAATTTAGTTTGTGTACAGACCACAAGCCACTGGTTAAAGGTTTTGTCACTGGCAGATAGCATTAGTGCTACAGCTCATGTGTCAAGTTAAAGTTTGAAACTTCAGGCATACTGCTTATAATTGTATAAGTCGCAAGAAACATAAATCAGCCAGCAGACTGTTTGTCACATCTGCTTTCACCCAGAATTTATTTATTTATTTATTAGTTAGTTTTTTAAAGCGCGACAGCTACCCAACAAGGGTTTCCCGGCGCTGAGAGACACAATATTAGAAAGCAGATTGTACAACTCTGAGAGGGGGCCGGAGCGACCTTACTGATTAAAGAGCCAAGTTTTGATGGCTCTACGGAAAAGGTTGTAACGGTTTTCCAGATGTAAGTTCAGTGGGAGAGCGTTCCATAGCTTAGGGCCCAGCAGGGAGAAAGACCTTCCTCCAATCTTTGCTCTACGCACTTTCGGCATGCAAAAGAGACATTGAGATGCAGACTTGAGACAGCGAGCCGGCATATAAGCTTGCACGAGGGACTGTAGATATCTAGGGGCATTGCCCCATTTGATTCTGTGCACGAGGCTCAATGTCTTTAATTTGATCCGATTTTCGATTTTCAACCAGTGGAGTGCTTTGATGTGTTCCGATATTCTTTCCCTTCTGGGACACTTGCAAAGCAGCCTGGCAGCGGCATTCTGGACAAGTTGGAGGCGTCTCATGACTGCTTGCGTTGATCCCAGATATAGGACGTTGCCGTAATCCAAACGGGAGGTAATCAGTGCATTTACCACTGACTTCTGCGTGTCTTCTGGCAGCATCCAGATAATTTTTCAGCGCCATCTCAGAATGGTAAAGCAGGTGGCAGGTACGTGGTTAACCTGTGGCTCCATAGTTAGATCATTGTCGATAATAATACCTAGGTTGCGTACTTGGTTTGACGGGGTAGGAAGTGATCCCATTTCGGAAGGCCAATGTCTAGGGTTCCAAAGGTGGTGATCTGGACCAAAAATGAGAACCTCTGTTTTATTGCCGTTCAACTTGAGTAAATTATTACTCATCCAAGTTGCAATTTTTCTTAGGCCAAGTTGAAGGCAAGAGGAAGCGTTCTGATCTCCTTTAGAAAGTGAAAAGACGATCTGTGAGTCGTCTGCATAAGTAAACATGTTTAAACTTGTTTCTTCCGCAATCTGGGCAAGAGGGGTTACGTACAGGTTAAACAGCAGGGGACTCACAACTGATCCCTGAGGAACCCCATAGGGGGAGCGATGGATTTTCGAGGTCGAGGTGTTGGAGGCAATCTGAAAAGTTCTAGAGGTAAGGAATGATGCAATCCAATCCAGTGCCTTTCCCCTGATGCCCATGGCCGAGAGAGAATTTAGCAAGATAGGGTGGGAGATGGTGTCAAATGCTGCGCTGAGATCCAAAAGGATCAGGGCAGCGGACTCCCCTCTGACGACCAAGAGTCAAAGGTTTTCCATCACCCCGAGCAGTGTTGTCTCTGTCGAGAAACCAGGGCGGAAACCCGATTGGGAAGGGTGAAGTAAGTTATTTACCTCCGCGTATTTGGCAAGGTGACCGTGGACGTGAGACTCCAAGACTTTGGAGAATGCAGGTAATAATGATATCGGTCGGAAATTGGCCAGGATTTTGGGGTCTACTGACGTTTTTTTTTAGCAATGGATGGAACCTTCGCTGAGGAAAGGGAAAGGTTGAGAGTCTGTCATATTACAGCAAGTTGCGAAGTGTCTAGAAGTTTTAGTACTGAAGTGGAGAGAGGGTCAGACGGGGAGCCCGATTTCAATTTCCCTAAGATGGCTTGAAGGTCCTGAATGTAAAGTTCAGGCCAAGATAACAATGGCTCGAGGGACAGATCAATCGGGTAGGAGGTATTCATCTCACTGGGGACAGGATCTGGGTGCGTTTTGGTCTTAGTCTGTTGTTGTAAGACTATATCCTGATAGATGGTCTCTATCTTGTTTGTGAAGAACAATGCCAGTTCTTCACATTGATCATTGTTCAGCGGAGCAGCTTTGGCGGTAGTGTTAGCGCCGGCTAAGTCCTTTACTAAATTGAACAGTGTTTTAGATTTTTCTGTAGCCTCAGCAATGGTCTTTGCCACATAGGTTGTTCTAGCCACAGTACAGGCTTTGTGATAAGATTTCAATTCCTTTCTGTAGATTGTGCCAGCTATACTGGAGTAATCAATTCTCCAAATGCTTTCCAAACGCTTGCATTTGGATTTTGTGGCCTTTAGTGATTCATTGAACCATGGTGCAGGGAGGTTGTGGGTTTTAATTTGTTTATGAGTCTGGGGCAGACATATATCTAAGGCTCCTAACAGCCAGTCATTTGTCTTTGTAGCAACTGTCTCATTATCTTCAGAGTCAAAAATCTTGCGCACAGGGGCAGAGTCTAAGGTGGAAATCAGATGGTTTATATCCAGCTTCTTCCAATTTCTGTTTCGAAGCAGTAACGACGGGCTGGATAGCTTATTAACCGTTGGATTGGGGACGCTGAATTTAACTAGATAGTGGTCTGACCAGTGTAGAGGTAGGGCAGGAGAGCAATGTGACAGAGAGATACTGGAAAAAACAGGATCCAAGAGATTCCTTTGTGCATTGATCCTGAGTTCCAGAGAGCAATATTCATGGCCGCAAGGTCAAGGATTAAGTTGCTGCCTAGTTTGTTTGATGGGTCTTCCAGGTGTATATTAAGATCACCTAGGATGGACAGACTGTCATATTTGCTCCTGACAGAGGCAATCCAATCCACAAATTGAGTGGCCCAGGCTTGGGCAGGACCAGGTGGTCTGTAAATCAACAGACCAGTGAAGGTGAATTTAGGGTGCAATTGTAGTCTGAAAAGGGCCGTTTCTGAGGCGATTAACGGAATTGGTTCTAAGGTGCAGTGAAATGATCTTTTATAAATGACCGCTATGCCTCCTCCCGTACCGATTGCTCAGTCTTTTCTGATAATAGCATAGTTGGATGGTAAAGCTTCTGTGATGTCAGGACCCGCAGTGTCATGTAGCCAAGTCTCAGTAAGAAACAGGGCATCAAAGGTGTCTTCGGACAGAAGGTCGTAGATGTCTCTTTTATGTTTACAGAGAGATCGACAATTAAGACTGCCAATAGACCACTTCTGTGTAAGTTGGCAACTTGTGGTAAACCGTTGGCAGCGCTGAGGGGCCTCTAGATGGAAGTTACAGGATGGGCATAAGATGGAATTTGGTCGGTCAATCGGTAAAACTTTACAGTTATGTTTCACCGGGAGTCTCAGGGAGTGTAGCGTGTCTGATGAAAAGGACCGCAATGCTGGACCATTTTGTCCAGGGGATTGGGGCCCTGGGCCCGGCCTGGCGCGGACCAATTGAATCAGAAAAACTAGGTGATGATGTAATTGATATTGTTGCCTGTATTAAAGATGTGTGTATATTACAAGAGGAAAAAAACTTCATGAGGATCGTTGGATGCTAGACGATTTCAAAAAGATAATGAACTCAATCTAATTAAGAAATGTATATGCGAGGGGTGACCATCTTCTAAGTGCCCGAAAAGGCCACATGGACTGTCTCCAGTAGAGAACCCGTTGCGTTCCCAGTTTTGGTGGCAAGGAATGCATGCATTGTTGGATGATGATGATGACATGTTGCATACATCAGTCATGGATGCTCCTGACACCCGTAGCAACAGGTCTGAAATGCTCTTGCCTCTCATAGAAGCTTCTAGCTCTATTGGCATGTCCAAGAGTATTTCCTTGGATCCCAATCCTCCCACTTTAAATTCTCTTAATAACTGTGTCAAGAATATTCCTAGAATTCGGATTCTTTCAAGAAAAATGTTGTATTCGACTTACCTCTTTTTCTTCTCTGCATTTTTCATACTTTGTTTAAATAAGGAAGGAGTGCAACATTCTTCTATTACCCCTTCAGTTTACCTTTATTTTGACCATCCTTCCCCCACCTCCTTCTTTCTCTCTCCATTGAACCAGCTCAGAAAGGTTGATGAGCGATGATTCTGTTAGAGTCAGATGCTGACCTCCTTTCAAGTTGTAGAATAAACGCTCTTCTTACCTCATTACAGTTTCTGGGCCCCTTCTTCAAGTTAACAGGTAACCTTTGAGGCAAAGTATATATCTGAAAGTACAATAAAGTGTACGCAAAACGCATCACTTGACCATGAGAATATGTATACATTTACACTTGTCCCTGTACAAAAATAGTGGCCAATGTGATATATCTCTTCATGTCACAGTTTGTTGAAGGGTCTTCACACTGAGCCTGTTTCCCGACACATCCTTTCACATCAATCTAAAATAAACATGTATTTTCTCTTTTTTCCCCATTTGGTGACGGTCTTTGCAAAACAATTTCATTGGGGCATTTGAGCAATGTCACATTAGGCCTCCCTAAAAACACGACATCAGACCATTTGTCTTCATCAGTGATTGTTTTACTTAGAAGGTACTGTATTGTAGCGTTTGCATAGCGTCTCTGACCCCTGATGCTGCTATCTTACCATCTTGCTTACATGGTAAGAATGTGAAAGCGTAGTCTATTTGGGAAGAGTTTTAGTGTTCTGCGTGAGGTTTAAAGAGGTGCTTCAAATTTGTTGTGTCAAACTTGCAGCTTTGTTTATGTGTGGACTGAAGTGGAGTAAGAGACACAAGGGCATATTTACAATCGCTCATCGCTACCAGAACGTCATTTTTAGTGAGGTTGTGGTGGCAATATAGGCGTTTGCCTTATGTACAAGGCACCCTTTCATGCTATACTTAGCGTGAAAGGGGTGGGCAATGGGTGTTCCGTTGGGCATTCCACTGCAACACACATTGATTTTGACACTGCCCCATATTTACAAGAGTGGCGTAAATACAGGGCAGCGCCATAATTAAGATAAAAAACCTGGTATTTATTTATTTCCGTTTTTGCTGTGCCTATGTGTGCTGCATTGTGCAGCACACATAGAAATAGCAAAACAGAGGTGTCAGTGGAGGTCAGTCCCTCCCTTTACCCTACTACGCGCACCTGTCATCAAAGAGAGAGAGGTCTCATCTATGAGGTCGGTTCCTCCTCACACACCCACTATGCACACCCGTCATCCAAAAGAGAGCGGTCAGCAGAGAGGGAAGTTTCTTGCAATACCCTACTTCACACACCCATCATCCAAAAGAGAGGTGTCAGCGGAGAGGGGAGTTTTATGCAATACCCTACTTCACACACCCGTCATCCAAAAGAGAGGTGTCAGCAAAGAGATTGGTCCATCCCTATACCCTGCTACACATACGTGCCATAAAAGAGAGATCATTTATCTATGAGGCTAGTCCCTCCTCACACCTTACTATGCACACTAGTCATCCGAGAGATAAGTCTCAGCAGAGAGTCAAGTCCATCTCCACACTCTAGTATGCATACCTGTCATTCCAGAGGGGTCTCAGTGGAGAGATTCAGTCCCTTCTCATACCCTAACACTACACCTGTCATCCAAGAGAGAGGCCTCAGTGCAGCAGGCAGTTTCTATCCACACTCTACTAAACACACCAGTAATCCAACTAAGAGGTCTAAGCAGAGAGGCCAGTCCCTCCCCACACCCCACAATGCACACCAGTCATCCAAGAGAGATGTGTCAGCAGAGAGATAGGGCCTTCTCCACACTCTAGTATGCATACCCATCATTCCCTAGAGGGGTCTCAGTGGAGACATCAGTCCCTCCTCACACTCTTGTAAACACACCTGTCATCCAAGAGAGAGGTCTCAGTGGAGTGGGCAGTTCCTCTCCACATTCTACCAAACACACCCATAATCCCACAAAGTTGTCTCAGCAGAGAGGCCAGTCCCTTGCAACTCACTACTTCTCTCACTCGTCATCCAAGAAAGAGGTCTCAGCGGAGAGGTCAGTCCTTCCCCATAACCTTCTATGTGCGTCCATCATCCAAGAGAGAGGCCTCAATGGAGAGGCTAGTCCTGCCACATACTCTACTACGCACACACGTTATCCTAGATAAAGGTTTCAGTAGACAGACCAGTCTCTTCCAACCCCCTACTATGTACACTTGTAATCCAAGAGAGAAGTGTTAGCAGAGAGGCCAGCCCCTCCCCACACTCCACTACACACACCTGTCACCCAAGCGAGAGGTCTCAGTGGAGAGGGTAGTCCCTTTAAACCCTAGTTCACACACCTGTCATCCAAGAGAGAGGAGCCAGCAGTGAGGTTGGTCCCTCCCTATACTCTATTACACACCTGTCATCAAAGATAGAGGTCTCATCTTGGAGCCAGTCCTCCTCAAACCCTACTACGCAGACCCATCACCAATAGAGAGATCTTAGTGGAGAGGCCAGCCCCTCCCCACACACTTGTCATTTATGAATGTACGATCTCACAAGCAGCTTGTGAGAGTCTTGTGAGAGTTGAAACACACCCATTAAAGAAATGTGATTGTCTAACACTAATACTGTAAAAAATCTTTTTTTTAGGTCTGAAATTATCTTTATTGAGGTTTCAGGTAATACAAATAACAGTGGTAATTAGCATCAAGGTTGTTTTACAGGCAGTATGAATAAACCTGCAATAAGATCAAGTGTACAAAGCCAATATCCCTTTCACCACCTTGCTCTTGCAGAAAACTTTCCAGATAAAAGAATGCAAATTGTCACAAAATGACAATTCAGTCAGTGGCATTTAAATGTAGTATATAAGCGGACATATCATTCAGCCATGCTCAAACTCAATCGATTCCAAAGTGGAGACATTTATAGGAGGTTCTTTCAAAGTCGGATAGCATGGCTTCCCATGCTCTCAGGCCATCTTCCAGTTTTTCATCTTTGCGGACATGTTTCATCCAGATTTCCTCCGCTGTCGCCCATTCGGGGATGTCCCTGATCCAATCCACATACTTAGTGAGCTCTACACCAAGCATTTCTATATCTATTAGGCGTTTTGCCAATAACAAGGCAAGTAGAACAAACGTCCTACTAAGTTTTTTGCTGGAGGGGGAGGGAGACCCAATAATACCTGTCGCATATCCAGTTGTACTTGCCAGCCAGTAACCCTGTTTAGATTTTCTAACACCGGCTGCCAATAGGGAGATAAGGCCATACAAAGCCACACCATGTACATAAAGACTGCTTCCCAGGCTTCCGCACCAGGGGCAAGTATCTGATCAAGCGGGACATATAGCACGCAAGGTTTTTGGGGAGAGATATGTCTGGTAAATAAAGTTATATTGGATCAATTTAAATCTGACATTTGAGCTACATTAAGGACCCCTGTATGTATACGTATCCATTCCTTTCCTGACATCAATTAATTTAATTTCTCAGCCCGTGGGAGGTCGCTGTGCAGTTCCCTATAGAGATGCAGAATAAATCGATGGTCCCATGCCCTTCCCAACAGTGTTTCTAAGGGGTTGGAACACAATTGGGCCTCCAGAAAGGTGGGCCAAAGCTCATGCGCTATGGCAGACAATTTTTCATATTGTAGATATTGTTCCCTATCCCTAGTAAAGGACATCACAGTGGGATAAATCGCACCTCAGGAAACAAGTCGCCGAATCTATTACACCCTCCTATCATTCCATCTCCGTACGGACATGGGCTTCATTATCTTCAGGAATGGTTGTCGAATCCACAGCAGCAGGTCCAGGGCATAAGGTGTGCACCTGATCACTCTTTTGATGGCTTCCTCCCATATCTTTAATACTTGTTGTATAAGATAAGGTGTGTCAGGTGGAATCCGAGACCCACACAATCAACAATATAGGTAGCGCATTGTCTGCATGGGAGCCCCTCAGAAGGGATTTTTCCCATGAGTTCGCAGGGTCAAGCCGGTGTCTTGTAAATTCACAGCTATATAGTAGAGCTCTATGCTCAGGACCTCCATACCTCCAAGGCTCCATGTCCTTTCCAGATTGGAGAGTCCTACACATTTCTGTTTATTAGCCCACGGCAGATCGACAATGAGGCAATCAATCATTTTGAAGTACATCCTAGGGATCGTGTACGGCATGCCTTGAAGCACGTGGCGACATCTAGGTACGCATTATTATTTTCACAAGTGCGATTCTCCCCATGAGGGAGAGAGGTCAAACATCATGGGCGTGCGCAGTCCCTCCACACCCTTCCCATATTAAGCTCTTAGAATGATCTTTTAGTAGGTGCCAGTTGGATCCCCAGATAGCGGACGTCTTTCAGTTCCCAAAGAAGACCTACCTTCAGGAGCATCTCACTCAGCACCACAGTCCGGGAACCAAGTGGGCATAATTTAGATTTTGTTGGATTCACAAGGAACCCAGAGATTTCCTTGAACGCCTGTATCAATTTCAGAAGTATGGGCACAGAATACATTGGTTGTCTGAGATATATCAGGACATCATCTGAATAGAAGGACACCACTTGAGTGGTCTTCCCAACTGTAATCCCCCAGGGGCCCATTGTCCTGAACAATCTCTCAGCTTGTGTTCCCATCGCGAGCGTGGACAGGAGCGGTGACAGAGGGCACCCCTGTCTGGTCCCTCTATGCAGACTAAACAGGTCTGAGACTTCTCCTCCTGAGCACACTGGCGCACAGGGAGAAGTATGGAGCAGCTGGATCCATTGTGTAAATTTAGGACCTATCCCTACTTTCCTCAATACATGCCAGAGGTATCTCCAGTTTGAGGAGTCAAACGCTTGTCCAATATCTAACAATGCCAAGGCACATGCATCGTTAAGCCACTGCAAGGCGTGATTGACATGAGAAAGCTGTCTCAAATTATGGAGAGTCCTCCCCATTGGGATGAATCCCGATTGATCTGTGTGTATGAGGGATGAGAGACATGGAAGGTGTCTGAGGTTCCGTGAATTCTAAACCTGTTTCATAAAGGTCATCGTTTCGTTACGAATTTGATAGTAGCGGACCGTAACTAGTGAGTGCGGCAAGTACGAGTGATTTCGCCATGTTTGACCGATGGATTCACTATGTATTTAGGGATTTTGTTATGAACCCTTGGGTTCCATTTTGTGTACGGCAGCCATTTTGTGGTTGCCCTCACATAGGCCAATGACTACGGCCGAACGAGTCTTTGGTACACGTACACTTTAGCTGACTCCTGAGTGACCCGAGCGAACTGACCCTGTTGTCTGAAGCTAACCTTGCTAAGCCAGTTCCTTGTCCGGTAGTTGATCGAGATTAGGATCAAAGAACAGGACATTGCTGAGTTTATTGCACATGCACAACCCTTTATCTTGCTTCTTATCTGTTTCTGCTCCTTCTTTTATGGTCTGTTTATGGTTTGGGTTGTGGTCCTTTATTATGGGTTTGTCCGGCCTGTCCGAGCAAGAATGTTGGGCTTTCCCGTGTAATTGATGGTGGGCTGGACAACTGAAAAGTGGCTTTGTCGTCATGCGATACCTTTTGCAAAGTTACCTTTGATTGGATAGTTCGTAAATAATGAGTGTTTGTCAGGAATGTGATTTTTGGCATAAAAGACGATGTCTCGCAATACGAAAATTGAGCAGATTCTGACGAACCTACTTGTGTCGTACTTCGTAGAAGTTCTGTTCCTGGTTGCAGCCAATAAATTTGATATTTGACACCACCGAGAAGTATCCTGTGTCTCTGTATTCTAAGACAGTTGAACTCGAAGACTTCGGGCGTTTCCCCTGGCGCCGCTGGGTTCTAAAACCCGGTTCTTCAGTTGGCGCCCAATGTGGGGCGACTTCAGTGGTACCGGTCCAAGCCTGAAGATCGTGAGGAGCTTCTTGAGAAAATTCCACTTCATCGACCCCTGTATGTCGTCGTGGTCCGAAGGTTTTTGCTGCGAGGCTTCCCCGCTTTCCGACGGCTTCGAAGGACTGCTGCCCTGACTGTCGCCCTGTCTTGGACCCTTTTGTGATGATTTGTAGAGCGAGACGATAGACGGGTCTTCTGGTGACGTGATCGATACTTCAGTTAAGTATAAGTGGGTCGCTCCCAGTCCTTAGTTTTTGGTTTCCTTCGGGATCTTTGAATTGGAACTTGCAAGTGCCAAAGCCGAGGGACTCGTATATTTGCGAGACTATCGTGTTTGGTAATCCCTTGTAGTTTGAAGCTAGACTAGTGAGCAAAGATGCTTGGTCTTAGCAAATTTGAAAAGATATTTTGTTGTAGTTGTAACAGGGATTTCCGATTGGAGGATTCGTGTCCGATACCTCCGGTTGGAACTTGGATTTATGAGCTCTATTCTAAACATGGTGTGGGCCCCATTACGTATAATGAATTGTGGGTCCGATACACTAGGAAAGACGGTGTTTTAAAATGGCCCCAATATGGTAGCTATGACACCGAGATTTTAGATAATCTGGAAGTTAAACTATTCAAGAAGAAAGCCCGGCCGGCGATGTTTGACTCTTTCCGCCTTTGGCGAAAGGAAGCCAAACAGAGAGAAATTAAACAAGCTAAAAGAAATAAGAGAGAGAAGGGTATATCGATAATGCAGGCTGCTATACAGTTTAAAGATAATGAAGAAGAACGAGCGAGTGAGCAGTTGCATAGGCAACATAAAATGGCCATTGATAAATGTTATCCAGCTTTGTCACCTCTTCCACAAGGTGCAACGAAGGACCCTGAAAAGGAGCCTTTGATGTCACATATGTTGAGTTCACCACCCCCTTATGTGCAGAGTGCTACTGCACTTCCGCAACCTTTAGTTGCGCAACCTCTAGCTGTTCAGCCTCTTGTTGTTGCACAGCCGCCAGCTCCTCTTCAGCTGGTTCCTCCTCCTTTGGCGCAGCCTTCTCTAGGGCCGCCAACTTTGCTAACAGATCCGTCTCAAATTCCTACGACTTTTTCTCCTGTATTTGCTACTTCTTCTGTTACTCCTTCTGCTACTGCTCCTACGTTTGCTTTATCTCAGCCTGCTTTGCCTCCTGTCCTTATGACAGCTTCTCCTTCTTTTCGACAGAGACTGACTGACACTGTTACTGGTCTTTTGTCTCCTCTTTTTGGGTCATTGACTATGACCCCTGTTTTTGCGTGTAAACAGTTGCGTAGCCAGTTGCCTGGTCCCGAAGAGCGGGTAGTGTTGGATCATTTGGCTCGTAAATGGGTTACTAATCCCTTGAGATATGATTTAGAGTCGATTATGGATGTCTTCCGTCAATGGGAAGCACCAAAGCAGAGGTATGTCTTCGATATGATGTGCACTTTCCTTCGTGAGGAATGGGAAGATGGTGAGTTGGGTCAGACTCCATCGGAGTTGTTTCATGTACAGTCCGAGTTTGCGAAAGGAAGGATAGTGGGTCTCGATGTTGAGAAAGCAGTTGCGACGTTGCTTGCGTTTAGGAGTGAGCGTCCTTCTCAGTCGTTGTTTGAGTCTGATTCTGCTGTTAGGAGAAAAGCGCGACAGTATCCAATGAGTGAGGTTCCTCCGGTATGGAAAGATGCAGTACCTGCTGGTAAATATAAATGTAAATGTATTGCGACTTATATAGCGCACGTATCACCCGAAGGCATCAAGGCGCTTGCCTTGGGAACCCGTCCTGGCTTTTCCCTGTGAGATAACCCCTACTGGGCATCCCCAAGGTGAAAGCCAGGCATCCCGCAGCGGGTGGGCCGCCGTAGTGGAGATTAAGCAAGCTATTGCCCAGAGTTGCAGCGTGGGACCCCATGATTAGAGTAGGCACCGAGGCGAGAATTATCAAGTCCGTGGACATTTTTGGGCTCAGGACCCTGCCGCGTCGGGAATTGAACCCTGGTGCCGGGCCAGACCTCTGCATAAGGGTCTGCCGCTCTAATCAGTGAGCCACACTCCTCTGTGAATAATAATCCCCCAGCTGTGGATGCTCATTTTCAGCGTGTTTGGGTACATGCTCCGTGGAAGAGACCTGAATTTTTGGCTCTTAAACAGATGTTACCTGATCCCCGAAAGAATCCTGCAGGGTACTATAAGGAGTTGTTGCAGACAGCTGAATCGTGCATTATGAATTCAGCCGATATAGATATGTTGTTTTGTAATGTGGTTCCTTAGCCTTTGTGGGCAAAGATTTGTCATGAGAATCATGCACAAGAGTTAGGTGATACATGGGCTAACATTGCTGCTGCAGATGGTCGTCAAGGTGGTGGAGCTAAACCTGAGCCTTTAGTTGCAGAACTCCCCGGTAGGATTATTAATTTTATGAAGACTTTAATGCCTGCTATGCGAGTGAATTGGGATAAATTGTCTGCATGCAAGCAGAAGAAAGATGAGAGTGAGTCTGATTTCTTCACTAGGTTTGAAGAGACGTTCATCGATCACAGTGGTCAGGATATGAGTACAGAAGGTGGCCAACGGTTGTTCGTTGATAAGTTTGTACAGAACTTGCTTCCCGAGTTGTGTAATAAGTTGATGGATTCAGAGAGTTCATGGGCTGTTTCTTCGTCTGCCCAGATATTGGCTACTGCACAATATTACGAGAATAGAGATAAGGATGAGAAAAATAAAGCAGAGAGAAAGACTAAGGATTTAAAGACGAAGGTTCTTTTGCAACAGGCGTATCGGCCTCGTTATAATCAGCGTGAGTTTCAGCAACCTCAGCAGTTTCAGAGAGGATCGCAAAAGCCAGAGTCTTTTCAGCAACGTGTTCCTGTAGGCCCTAATCAGTGTGCGTATTGTAAAGAAGAAGGGTATTTCAAGAGTAGTTGTCCGATTTTGTTGCAGCGTACGAATGGTGCGTCTGGTGTGAGAGGTCGAGGTGTTCAGCCAGCTCCTAGAGGTAGAGGATGTGGTGTGTTCCCCCAGAATGCACGTTCCTTTCCTCCACAGAATACGATGAATTGTTTTGATCAGCAGAATGTTGTGCCTGGTAGGTCGACTCAGTACTATGCTGACGACTACTATGTTGAGAGTGAGAATGCGGACGGTAATGATTGCTAGGACAGCCGTAGACAAAGAGAGGGAGTTGTGTCAGTTCCAGTAGATCAGAGTGGACCTTATGTTGAAGTGATTACATCAGGTGTGTCAGGCCCTTTTCTGTTGGATACTGGTGCTGCGAAGAGTTCTATCATGCACTCTAAACTCCCTGGCAGACCTTTGTCTGGCTTGACGAATGTTTCAGTAGGTTTTTCTGGCACCCCTGCTCGTAATCCGGTTTCTAGTCCTTTGTCTCTTTCTGTTGGACCTTGTGAATTGGAAGCACCCCTCATTTTAACGACAGGTTGTGGTGAGAATTTGTTGGGATTGGATTTGTTGAAGAGATTGTATGCGACATTGTATTGTTCTCCTTCTTGAGTACAGCTTACATTGGGTAAGAGAGTGATATCTCCGATGTATTTGTCTAAGGATCGGCTTCCATTGGAATTGCGTTCTCTCCCTGATACGCTTTGGGCCACTGGTCCTAATGATGTGGGTCTTTTGGCGATTCCACCATATGTTGTGACGCTGAAAGCGAATGCTAGATTGCCACGTATTCCCCAATATAGGATTTCTAGTGATGGCAAAAGAGGCCTTTTAGCGATCATCTATGATCTGATTGAGAAAGGTGTGATCGAAGAGACGAGAGATAATGTGTGTAATAGTCTGGTTTTGCTTGTCTTGAAACGTACTGATTCTTCTCAGCCGCCTGTGTATAGGTTTGTGATCGATGTTCGAGAAGTGAACAAGATTGTTGTGCCACAGTTTCCTGTTGTTCCAGACATTACTGCTTTGCTGACTATGATTCCTGCTTCAGCTACCTGGTTTTCGGTGATTGATCTGAAGAATGCTTTCTTTAGCATCCCGATTGCCGAGGAGAGTAGAGATATTTTTGGCTTCTCTTTAGGAGGCCGAAGTTTCCGGTTTAAGCGCGCTCCTCAAGGTTATTGTGAAAGTCCATCCATCTATAGTCAGGCTTTGAAAACACAGCTTGATGCAATTGTCTTGCCTGATGATGCTGCTCTTATTCAGTATGTTGACGATTTGTTAGTTGCTGCTGATGATGAGGAAATATGTAAAGAAGCTACTCTTTCTTTGTTGCGACATTTGTCTGACCTTCATCATAAAGTGCCACTTTCGAAGTTGCAGTATTGTTGACAAGAAGTGACCTACTTAGGTAATCTCTTATCGAAGGAGGGAAGAAGGTTGACTCCAGAACGAATTCAAGCGATTGCGAAAATGAATGTGCCAACTACACAGAGAGAAGTGCGTGCTTTCTTGGGTATTACTTCGTACTGTAGGCAAAGGATTTCGAACTTTTCGCTACTTGCGAAACCTTTGTTAGCACTTACTGTTAAGGATACTCCGAATCCTCTTCCTTGGTCTGGTGAATGCCAGAAGAGTTTTTCTGAATTGCGTGATGCATTGTGTTCGGCTCCTGTGTTGGGTACTCCCGACTGCAGTAAGCCTTTTACACTCTATGTTCATGAAATAGAGGGATGTGCATTGTCAGTTTTGACTCAGCAGTTTGGCGATAAACAGTGTCCATGTGCGTATTTTTTGTCGACTTTGGATCCAGTAGCTAGAGCATTACCGAGTTGCTTGAGAGCCACAGCAGCAGCAGCTGTTTCTATTCGACAGTCTGCTGGTTTGGTAATGGATAATATGTTGATTGTGATGGTTCCACATGCAGTGGATACTTTATTAAACAGGACCAAGACACAGCATTTGACTAGTGCTTGATTGTCAGGTTACGAGTTGACACTTTTGGCGAGTCATGTGCATATAAAGCGATGCAACACGTTGAATCCAGCTACGTTGTTGCCGATTTCTGTAGAAACGGATGTTCAGGGAAGCATGATTGCTTTATTTGCACAGAGGAAGAAACGAAGGGTAGAATCGACCTGAGAGATACTCCTCTTATGGGTAGATGGTTCATGCTTTATGCTTCCGAATGGTGATACAACTGCAGCATATGCGGTTACGACTTTGCATACGATTGTTGGAGCTGCATGTGTCCCACAATATTCAGCTCAAGCAGCAGAGTTGATTGCACTGACGAGAGCGTGTGTGTTGTCGAAAGGAAAGAGAGTGACTGTGTATACCGATAGTCAGTATGCATTTGGTGTTGCCCATAGTTTTGGACGTTTGTGGAAAGAGCGTGGGTTCCTGACGTCGCATGGTACAAAAATTCAGCATGGTCAGTTGGTGAATTAACTTCGAGTCACTTACGTTGCCGATGCAAGTTGCGATCGTGAAATGCAGTGCACATAAGAAGGTTATCGATGACGTTGGTCGTGGTAATGCATTTGCGGATGAAGTTGCGAAAGATACGGCGAAGGATGTGATGAGTAGAATGTATGTTGCGGGTCCGGCAAGATGGGTTCCGGATAGAGGAATGTGTGAGGATACGATAGAGAGTGTGAAGTCAATTCAGGCTGAAGCTACGGAGAAAGAATTGAGTGTATGGAGAGAGAGTACGGGAAAATTGGATTTGACTGGTTGTTGGATTGAGTTGTCGGAAAATCAGCGATGGTTGTTACCTGATGCGTATGTACTTGCAGTGGTTACAATGGCGCATGGAATGGCTCACATTAGTGCAAAAGGGATTTGTAAGTTATTGGCTCCAGTACGGCAGAATGCTGGAATTCCTAAGTGTGCGGAGAATCTGGTTAAGAATTGCATGGTTTGTATGATGTATAATCCTGGCAAGGAAACTCCAACTCCAGCTGGTCATTTTGCGCCTCTGACTTATCCGTTCGAGGTGCTGCAATTGGATTTTATACACATGGAGAGATGTAACAACTTGAAATATGTCCTTGTAGTTGTTTGTGCTTTTTCAAGATGGGTAGAAGCATTCCCTCTGAAAGGTAATACTGCCTTGTCCACTGCTAAAGCCCTACTCAAGGAATTCTTCCCCAGATATGGTTTGCCAAGGATGGTGTGGAGTGATAATGGAAGTGAATTTGTGGGTCAAGTTATGAAGAGAGTGTGTGATGGTCTAGACATCAGGCAAAAATTTCATGCTGCAAATCATCCCCAATCAGCTGGCTTAGTCAAATGCTACAATGCCACTTTGAAACTGAAACTAGCCAAGATTCAGAAGAGCTCTGGTCTCCAATGGCCCGATGCTTTGCCATTAGTACTTTTGTTGACTAGAACTACAGTACATTCTCTAGTGGGCCTTAGCCCCTACAAGATCGTGTTTGGTCGCCTGGCAAATGTATGGGGAGTGCCGAGGCCGACAAAATTTAACGAGATTGAACATCCTGTACTGATTGACTACTTGTATGATTTGACGGCTAAATTGTGTGTCTTACATCAACAGGTTTACGATACATTCCCACAAGCATCTGAAGATCTAGGACACGCCATCAATCCTGGCTCGTGGCTTCTAGTCCGGAACTTTCAGGTGACAAAGAACGATCAGCCCCGCTGGACGGGACCCTTTCAGGTCTTGTTAGCGACACGTACCGCAGTGAGAGTTCACGGCAAAAAGAACTGGATCCACGGCGTACATTGTAAGAGGGTTTCTTTGCCTCTGCCATACGACCAGTGGGTCCAGGAAGGTGTTGGTGATTCAGATACTGAGACTGTGCCAAGGTTCGTTCCATTTAGCGACGCACGTTTGGTTGGGACAAGCTCTGAGCGTGAAGACGACAATATTTTGCAAGCAGCTGTGTCCCCTTCTTTGAGACTAGACACTACTGAGCCTGAGTTGTTATTTCGTGATCAGACATTGCCTGGTAAAGGCCGTTATAATTTACGACCGAGAGTCGATGGACTAATAAAGAAATCATTTTCTTTTTGCTTTTGAACCTACACTCTCTCATCTGGAAAACTGTTTTGACCTATTTTTCTTTTTCGAACCGCCATCCGGGTTCAGCTGTAGAGTCACGGTATAAAGCCTTAGAGTGTACAGCTGGTAGACACAAGGTCGAAAGTTCTGGTTTGTTCTAGGGCGTTCCCTGGGACATTCAGACATACATCTGAGCAGAAGAGAACCAACTGCCGTGAACAGCACGGTTAGAGGATGGAGTTTTTTGAGATCGAGAGAGCTGTTGAAGAAATGGACTTTAAGAGAAAACTGTGTAAAGTAATGAGTAGAAAATGTTTTTTGATAATGTGTCTTTTGATGTTACTTAGCATGACGATGTTTTTGGTGGGTTATGTTATCTTCTCTTTTCAAGTGACGTTTGCACCCACTACACAACCTATGCCTTCTCCTACTATTATTTCTTTGCATTCTTTTCATCCTTTGCCTGAACATGAATCTATTAAAGATCAGAATTTGTTAATAACTCCTTTGTGCAACTTTTGCATCAGCATCAGTTAGTAGTGAACACCAATAATTGCTGGGTGTGTGGGCTTATGCCTCATACTACGGATAAAGGTATTCCTTATCTGGTCCTGCCATTTAGCTATAATGGTTCCGTATGGGCATATAGGACGATGTTCATCTATGTCCGTGAAGTTTACCCCCTCTGTTCTATGAAAGATAATCCGAGGTATAGTGCTCTAGTGAAGGGAATAGTAGATATGATTAGAGGAATTAATTCCTATGAGACTATTCCTGGAGATGAGACACTAGCATATATTGGATGGAACGTGACTGGATATGGTATTAGTCTGAGTGAAAAGCAGCGAGGGAAAAGGTCATCCCTGATTTGGATCGTACCCCATCGTGGTCATTTTTGTCTGCAAGGTAATGGCAAGAATCCGGCAGCTCAGTTTGGGAAGAGTGTTTTCACTGAGACGTATGTTTTTGCGTCCCAGACCTCCCCACCGTTTTTAGCAGCTAAGGGTATGTATTTTGTCTGCTACGATAGAGCATATACATGGTTGCCCCCTGATTTTTTGGGAACGTGTTATGTTTCGTTCCTGTTGCCCCCTACGTATACTGCAGCCGCAGATTACCACAGAACGAGAGGAGTTAGAGGTGTCTTCAGTAAGGAAGATGCTGCAGGACAAGAATTGGGAGACTTTCTTAAGGGTTTCCTGCCATTTTGGGGACCTATGGTCAACAGTAGGAACATACGGCAATTGACGAGGGTGGTTGAGTCCACCGTGTTTGAGACTGCTGGTGCCCTTAGTAATCTGACTGCTGAGCTCCAATCGGATCGTCTGATGACGTTGCAGAATCGAGTTGCGATACATGTCATGCTTGCAGATAGAGGAGGGGTATGTAAATTGATTCAATCGAGCTGCTGCATTTTCATTCCAGACAATGCTCCGACAGTGTACCAGGCCATTTCCAAGCTACATAAGATCTCTGAGTCTGTACATGTGGACGAAGGAGATTGGTCGTTGATGGGATGGTTTTGGGAATTGTTATCCACTTGGGGATGGAAGATTCTGATGATCATTGGGATGGCTTTAGCTATTCGTTTCCTGTTCTGTCTTTGTGTACAGTGTGCTCCTGCTAAATGTGGCCTTTGTGCTACTTCGTGTGCAAGGAGAACTGTCACGCGAGAGTTACTAAGTACTAGGATGATGCTCCAGCAATATCTTGATGATCTGATGAATATAGATCTGGATTCAGATTGACGTGAGTTTAGGTTATTGCCTATGTAAGGGCAAAAGGAGGGTCTGAGGTTCCGTGAATTCTAAACCCGTTTCATAAAGGTCATGGTTTCGTTACGAATTTGATAGTAGCGGACCGTAACTAGTGAGTGCGGCAAGTACGAGTGATTTCGCCATGTTAGACCGATGGATTCACTATGTATTTAGGGATTTCGTTCTGAACCCTAGGGTTCCATTTTGTGTACGGCAGCCATTTTGTGGTTGCCCTCACATAGGCCGATGACTACGGCTGAACGAGTCTTTGGTACACGTACACTTTAGCTGACTCCAAAGTGACCCGTGCGAACTGACCATGTTGCCTGAAGCTAACCTTGCTAAGCCAGTTCCTTGTCCGGTAGTTGATCGAGGTTAGGATCAAAGAACAGGACATTGCTGAGTTTATTGCACATGCACACACCCTTTATCTTGCTTCTCATCTGTTTCTGCTCCTTCTTTTATGGCCTGTTTATGGTTTGGGTTGTGGTCCTTTATTATGGGTTTGTCCGGCCTATCCGAGCAAGCATGTTGGGCTTTCCCGTGTAATTGATGGTGGGCTGGATAACTGAAAAGTGGGTTTGTCGTCATGCGATACCTTTTGCAAAGTTACCTTTGATTGGATAGTTCGTAAATAATGAGTGTTTGTCAGGAATGTGATTTTTGGCATAAAAAAACGATGTCTCGCAATACGAAAAGTGAGCAGATTCTGACAAACCTACTTGTGTCGTACTTCGTAGAAGTTCTGTTCCTGGTTGCAGCCAATAAATTTGATCTTTGATGCCACCGAGAAGTATCCCATGTCTCTGTATTCTAAGACAGGTGAACTCGAAGACTTTGGGAGTTTCCCCTGGCGCCTCTGGGTTCTAAAACCCGGTTCTTCATGACGAGCCACTAATAGACCATTGAGGAGTTTAACATCGGCATTCAAGAAGACGATAGGTCTGTCTGTAGAGGGTACTGTCGGGTCCTTGCCAGGCTATTGTCACATTGCAGTGTGGGTGAGAGGATGCCCTTCTGGAAAGCTTCCTCATAGACCTTCACAAGTTTATCAGCTAGTGCATTACTGCAGTAGAACTTGGCGGGAAGACCATAGCTTCTTGTTTTTTATGCCATTTTTAATGCGCAGATTGCGTAGAAAATATCCTTGCGTGCAATGGATCTAGCTAGTGCATCATGGTCATCGGAAGCGACGCTTGGGAGTGAGAGTTCTGCCAGGTAGTCCTCAGCAGTACCTGACTGACATGCCACCTGTCTAACATAGATTTTTCCAAAACTGGGACTGAAAATCCATTGCAGCGTGCAGACTAGGCATCCTGCATGTTCATGCACAGTCAGGATCAGGGTCTGGGGATTCTCCTGTTTGATTAAGTAGGCCAGTATTGCACCAGTTTAATCTACCTCTGCTTAAAGACATTGGCGTTGTGCAGTATCCTGATGCTGATTCTGAATAATTGGATTGGCATCAGTGGTTCCTGCCACCAGTTAGCCCCACTGTGGATGCCTCTGTGGAGCACAGCAATGATTTGACACATTTCTTCCAGAAGAAAAGTTTAGACATTTACTCCTTCCCTGATATGACTGACTTGGTTGGCTCTTCTCATAGTCAGTCCTTGTCCGATCTAAAAGATGGCCATCTCTCAACTTTTCCTAATCTTACTGAGAGTCTTGTTAAAAATTTCTTGAAAGTGGTAAAATCAGGATCACTACTGGATCCGGCCCCTTTCCATTTTCTTTGCCAAGGGTTCAATTGTATTGCTCTGATGCTGATAGAATTGTTTAATTCCTCCCTCTCTGGCAGGCAGGCTCCATTCCAATGGAAGCATGCAATAGTTAGGCCACTTTTAAAAAAGCCTAACCTTGGCCCCCTCTGTTTAAGCAATTATAGGCTCATCTCTCTGCTACCTGGAGGGGCAAAATGTCTAGAAAAATACATTGTAAGACTGTTTCTGCCTTCCTGGAATCTAAGACAGTGCTTCATCTTACTCAAATAGGGTTCCTACCACAATACAGTACTGAATCAGCACTGTTAGCAGTGGTCGAAGAACTTAGAGACTCCTGGACCAGGGAGGATCTGCAGCCATTATCCTGCTTGATCTAAGTGCTGCCTTCGACACCGTGGACCACCTAACTCTCATTCAGAGAATCTCTGAGGCCAGTGTCGGGGGCATAGCACTAAAATGGCTCTCTTCTTTTTTGGAGAATCGAACATTTCAGGTTATGGATCAGGACCATTATTTAACCAGTCTCCCCCTTATTTGTAGGGTGCCTCAAGGCTCCTCCGTGAGTCCCACCCTTTTTAATTTGTACATGCTACCCATGCCGATATGGTGCAATCGTTCGGGTTGTCAAAGGTTTCCTACGCTGATGACACCCAGTTGGTTATGTTAATTTCCCCCGACCGTACCTACAGTCACCTATCTCTGACTCCTTACCTCCAAGAAGTAGCCAGCTGGATGGTTGTAAATTAAAATGTATTGAGGGCATAATGGAAGTTATATTGCTGGGCAACAACTTTGTAGCAATGTCCAGAGCACCTTACCAGAATGTTTGAGCATGCTGCCGACCCCAAAGGCTCGATAAAGAGCCTGGGGATGTGTCTAGATTCTAATCTCATGATGGACCACTAAGCCAAAAAAATCTATGCTAGTGGCTATGGTATTCTATGACTGCTGAGGAAAGTTATTAAACTCCTCCCACTTACAGCCAGAAGAGTGATTGTATTATTTTGTGCTGGCACGCCTGGTTTATGGG
The DNA here is from genome assembly GCF_964263255.1 of Lissotriton vulgaris. Taxonomy (NCBI): domain Eukaryota; kingdom Metazoa; phylum Chordata; class Amphibia; order Caudata; family Salamandridae; genus Lissotriton; species Lissotriton vulgaris. The sequence goes on along the minus strand of NC_141693.1, from coordinate 1,608,150,715 downwards.
AATGTCCTATACCTTGGCTCACTAAGTTATGTTGTCAAAAGGTTGCAAATGGTGCAGAACGTAGTTGCTCAACTTCTTACAAACACACACAAACATCAGTCAGCTCTAAAAGATCTCCACTGGCTTCCGTTGGAACGCTGGATTCAGTTCAAATCTCTCTGCTCATGCATAGGGCGATCAATAATAGAGGCCTCCCCTTGCTACGATCATTAGCCTCATTTTACTTGCCTAGAAGACCTCTTAGATCTGCCTCTGCCAACTTACTGAAAGTCCCCAGGATTTGTAGATTGTGCTGGGGTGGATGCTGCTCCACAGCCTTTTTGGTGTCCAAACTCTGAAATTCCCTGCCTCTTCAACTAAGGTGTTTGGAGCAAGAACTCCCCTTTCGTAAAGCCTTGAAGACCTGTCTGTTCAGGGAATACCCTTCAGTCCCTGGTATCTGTTGCAACACTGGGAGACCTCCTGGTAGCCATGTTCTCTACAAAAACTACAGAATAGAATAGAATGCTCTTTATGGATTTAACACGTGCAGTTGAAAGACTGAGGGCCTCATTCCTGGAAGCCGAACACAGGCTCCAGGACCTTGATATAAAATATGCCATGCTTTGCCCTGCATGACTCAAGCTTGCAAGGCCCTCCACAACATCAGACCAGCATACCTAAACAACCACCTCTCCTTCCACGATCCCAAGAGACATCGCCGATCAGCTGACCTCTCTCTGGCCACCATCCAAAGCATCTACAAGACCAGACAGGAGGAAGGTCCTTTTACTTCCTCGCAGCCAAGACCTGGACCGACCTCCCACTCCGTCAACCCCCCACCACACTGCCCCAGTTCGGGAAGTACCTCAAGACCTGGCTCTTTGGATGATACCACCACTCAAAGGAGCCGCCCCCTCTCCCCCCTCAGTGCCTTGAGACCTTCGCAGGTGAGTAGTTGCGCTATACAAATCCCTGATTGATTGATTTATTGATTGCAGCTGATAGCTGCCCAGGACACACATTTGTCTCTACAGCCTGGCGAGATGTGGAACGGGCTTGACTTGAGCCCAGAATCTTGGGGCATACTAGGCACCCTCAGAATCGGCCTCGTAATAGATGGGGGGACGTTGAGCCCCCTTGTTGAAACAGGTCTGCAGAGATAGCCAGAGTGTTGTTGAGGCGGTAGCTAAACTTGCGACTTCCAACTTAGGATGGCGTTTAACAGAGGAGAGGGCAGCGTCCAGTGGTGCTGACACGGGCATGGAGTCTGACTCTACCCTGCTTACAGACCGGAGCTCGGACCCGCTTAAGGTCACAATGCAAACTGCGGATGGACTGCATTACGCAATGTCTTTTTGGTGATGCATACTTATGAACTATGCAATGTGCTCACTTGGCTATTTCCTTTTTCCTGGTGTGCCTGAGAGAGGGGGCTCTTGCCTTTTCTCCATTAAATGCCTAGGGGGATTCCTTCCTCCTCTACTGGGGGTTCTTTTTGTTTGGTCCATGGTCATGGGTGTGGGTACCTTGTCGGGGGTCCATTTCCCTTCTGAGGAGACTGTGTCTCACCTGCACCACCCCTGATTGGACTGTGGTCGTATTTCTGATCCACAGAATCGTTTAGATGTATTATTCAGTTTGGATGGGGGGGTTGTTGCCTTTATCTCCTGGGAAGGGGGTGCTGGATTATTTTGTTGTTTGTTTGAGTCCCACCACACCCTTCTGATTTTAAGCTCTTAGAATGATCATGGGGCCCTCGGTTGGCTGCTCCTGCTCCTCCCGTACCTGGGGATGTCTATGCAACCCACTCCTGCTATGCGTGTGACTTGTGAAGTGGTTTTGTGCTCTAGTGTTACTTCATGGGGGAGGATGCACATACTTACAAATTTCTCTCCTGGAATGTCCTGGGCCTCCCCAGTATGGTCAAATGCTATAATGTGTTGGCATATCTGAAACGCAGAAGTGTTTATGCGGCATTACTACAGGAAACTCACTTGAATGTTAAGGAGGGGGCTGCTGTATGCAAGAGATGGAGTGGACAGGTTCTGCAAACCACTTGCTTGGTCTTTGCCCTGAGACTCTTAATATGGGTAAAACCAGAGGTCCCATTTCAACTAACTAATAACACAATTAATACAGAAAGGCTCTACTCTGTTTTAACAAGCCGGTTGGAGGGTCAGGAAATGTCCTTTGTTAATTGTTACGCCCCTAATGTTGATCGATCTTTGTTTTGGGACAAATTGTCCTGGGTACTGGCACCGTTGTTACCTCAGGCGCTTATCATTGGGGGCAGTTTCAGCTGTGTAGCCAACACTGATCTGGACCGCTCTCACCCTCCCCTCCAAGACTCCCCTACGGATTGTCTGGCCTGGAAATTCGTGACTTGGAAGGTTCACTGGGGTTTGGTTGATGGCTGGCACCATTGCCATCCACTGGATCAGGAGTGCTCCTTCCACTTGGTTATGCATGCACTACATGTGCAACTTGATACCTTCTTATGCTCTCCCGATATCCTGGGAGCTATCTCAGCCATTGAATACTTAGCCCGAATCATCTCTGACCATAATCCCCTGTTACTGATGTTACAATTGTAAACCTAGTTGGTACCTGAAGGTGGAGAGTCTGGAAGACCCCATGTTTCGCAAGGCAGTTCGGGAGGGTATTCAGCACTATTTTGACAAGAACGCTGGTACAGCTTCCTCCCCACTCGTGGAGTGGGAGGCCTTTAAACTGGTCATTAGGGGGCACTGCTTGTCAGAATTTGCAGGGGTCCGGAGGAACCCTGTTGCGGGATATTGTTGTTCACGAGCGGATCCTTCAGAATTTAGAGCACCTATGTCTGGAGAGACCGGACCTGCAGCAGGAGTTACTGGATGCCAAAGAGAGAGTAGGGGAACATGTGAGAGTCTCCACTGTTTCACTCAAAAAGCATATATGGTTAGGGCACGCACAGAGGCAGAGGAGGATAAGTCAGACCCCTTACCATCTTGGTTAGATAACCCCGCTTGCCATGGATCACCAATTCTAGAGCTAATAATTCCAAACGGTACCCACCAATACACCCAGGAAGTGATCAATCCCTCCTTTGCAGACTTTTATTCTCACTTGTATACTGCCCGAGAGGCGCTTCGGGACTGCATCATTAATGAATGGTTGTCCATTCTTTACCACCTAGTGAGCTGAATCAGAAGGTCGTAGATGAGCTGGGGAAGGATATCCCGGAGCGGGAGATCTGGGCTGAGGTCTGACGTGTGGCCTGTGAGAAGGTCCCAGGGACTCCATTTTTGGCCTTCTGGTGGAATTTTAAAGCAGCTTACCTTGACATTCTTGCACCCAAATTGGTGGTCCTGTATCAAAATGCACTGACCACCAATACATTGCCCCCCACTCTGCGTCAGGCCCTTATTGTCTATCTAATCAAGCTGAGGAAACCTGCCACAGATGTGACTACCTGCCGGGCCCTGTCAATGTTGAACGTTGTTTACAAGAATCTTAGTGGTGTGCTGGCACCCTGCCTACTTCCCTGTATGCCTGGATTGATCCACAAAACAAAAACAAAGGTAGTCGTTCGTGTTCTTTGCAATCTATTGTCTTGCTATTAAACCGCAATGTTTTCCAAATGTCTGTACCCAGAGATTCGTCAATGATAAAAAAATCAAATTATTTGCAGAAACGATAAAGCATCCAATTTTGTCAACGTTGTATCCTATACTGGGAATATTCCTCCTAATCAAGTCCTGTCACCATAGATAATTGGCCATAGTAAGGTCCATTAGTAGTGGGCAAATTACGTGGCTCTTCCCGCGCAAACATTCATCCTGTCTCAGGACACCCCCGCGCCGCATGGCGGCCGGCTGTGTGTGCGCCTTCTCGTGTGCCCTAGCTGCTGCTCGCATCCTCGTTCTGACGTTCTGCCTGCCTCCCTAGCTGCCGCCTCACTGCACTGTCCCCCAGCTGTGTCTCTTAGAATTCTGTGTTAAAACTTGTAATATTTGTGCTTATTTCTGTTTGTAATTGATGTAGTGTGTGCCTGTGCCCTTTCTGCCACCTGCCCCGCTCTCCATTTCCCGCCGCCGTCCTCGCGGCCACGCCCCCTTTTTTCGTGTCCTCCCCGCTCCCGCCTCCCAGCTGCTCCTCCCTCCCACTTAGCCTTAAATGGCGACCGCACGGACGCGCAGCGGTCACGCACAGCGGGTGCGCCGATTGTGCGCCGAAGGCGCGCCAAAGGCAAGCCCGTCTGCACCCATCCGCGCCTGGACCACGCCCAGCGCCAGACCCCCTGGCCCTCGAAGACGATTGCCCACACGACGGACCTACGACACCGCCACCCTCAACGCACTCAACGCCGGCCGAACCCCCACCTGATGCCGAGCCACCACAAAACGCACCCACGGACCGTTCACCTGCCAAGCCTGCAAGTTCACCTACATCCGGACCTGCACCGCACCCGCAAAGCCGAGCACCCGGCGAAACCACCTAAAGTGCATCCTGCTCAACACCCGCTCCGTCCACAGACACGCCATCGAACTCTGGGACCTGCTCGACACAACATCACCAGATGTCGCCTTCCTCACGGAAACCTGGATGAACGCCTCCTCAGCGCCCGACATCGCCATCCCGGACGGATACAAGATCATCCGGAGGGACCGCCTGAACCAGGCTGGAGGAGGCATCGCCATCATACACAAGAACACCATCCGCATCACGACCGACTCCAGCGACACCTGCCCCGCCGCCGAGCACCTCCACTTCCAGATACACACCGACCCAAAGACAACCCTCAGAGGCACCCTCGTCTACAGACCGCCAGGACCACGCACACAATTCAGCGAAGACATCACGGACTTCATCAGCCCGCACGCCCTCCCCTCCGCAGACTACATCCTCCTAGGGGACCTCAACTTCCACCTGGAGAACAACAAGGACCGCAACACCACTGCCCTGCTGGACAACCTCGCAAACCTCGGACTCAATCAACTGGTCAACACCCCCACTCACTACACAGGCCACACGCTTGATCCCGTCTTCTCATCCAGCAAGCACATCACCTTCAGCCACTCTACCAGACTTCACTGGACCGACCACAGCTGCGACCACTTCAGCTTCCGAAGAACAACGACCCACCACCACCCGTAACAGGTTCCTCACAGGAGCTGGAGCAAGATCACCGCCGAGCAGCTCACCACCTCCCTCAGCCAGAACCCGCCCGCAAGCACAACGGACCCCAACGAAGCAGCCCGCATCTTCACACAGTGGCTGACCGACTGCGCAGACGACCTCGCGCCACTGAAGAACCCTCCCAGCAGACCCAGAAGCAAGAAAGCCACCTGGTTCACCGACGAACTAAAGGACTCCAAGAAGAACTACCGCACCCTCGAGAAAGCCTGGCTCCTCAACCAGACCACAGACAACATGACCACCCTCAAACAAGCCACCCGCAAGCACCACCAGCTCATCCGCACTACCAAGAAGAAAACACTGAAGGAACGACTAGACAACAACGCCCACGACAGCAAGGAACTCTTCAGCATCGTCAAGGAGTTCTCCAACTCCAGCACAGGCAACAATGACATCACTCCTTCTCAAGACCTCTGCGACTCTCTCACCTCGTTCTTCCACCGCAAGATCACCGACATCCACAACAGCTTCGGCGCACCATCCACGCACCCTACCGTCGAACCAACGTCCCCCACCGCCACCCTCCGCACCTGGACCACGGTGACCACCGAAGACACAGCCTGCACGATGAACACCATCCACTCCGGATCTCCGACCGACCCCTGCCCCCACCACGTCTTCAACAAGGCCGACTCCATCATCGCACCCCAACTGCGGGACTTCATCAACCTCTCCTTCGACACCGCCACCTTCCCGGAGAGCTGGAAGCACGCCGAGCTCAGCGCCCTATTGAAGAAACCAACAGCGGACCCCACCGACCTCAAGAACTTTCGCCCCATCTCGCTCCTCCCTTTCGAGACGAACGGATCCCTTGACCCCTCGCAGTCCGGTTTCCGAGCCAACCACAGCACCGAGACCGCCCTCATCGCTGCCACCGACGACATCAGAACCCTGCTCGACAACGGGGAAACAGCGGCCCTCATCCTCCTGGATCTCTCCGCAGCGTTCGACACGGTCTGCCACCGAACCCTAGTCCAACGCCTGAGCAACACAGGTGTCCAAGAGAAGGCTCTGGAATGGATCATCTCGTTCCTCGCCGGAAGATAACAGAGAGTCCGCCTCCCCCTGTTTCGTTCCGAGGCCACCGAAGTCATCTGCGGCGTACCGCAAGGATCATCAGTCAGCCCCACCCTCTTCAACGTCTACATGAGACCCCTTGCAGCCATCGCACGCCAACACAACCTCAACATCATTCTCCTACGCCGACGACACCCAGCTGATCCTCTCCCTCACCAACGACCCAGCCACCGCCAGAACCAGCCTACACGAAGGGATGAAAGACGTCGCTGAGTGGATGAAGCACAGCCGCCTGAAACTGATCTCAGACAAGACGGAAGTCCTCATCCTGGGACCATCGCCCTCCGCCTGGGACGACACCTGGTGGCCTCCGGCCCTAGGCAGCGCACCCAAGCCAACAGACCACGCACGCAACCTGGGCTTCATCCTGGACTGCTCCCTCTCGATGACCAGACAAGTCAACGCCGTCTCCTCATCATGCTTCAACACCCTACGCACGCTCTGTAAGATCTTCCGATGGATCCCGACCGAAACCAGGAAGACGGTCACCCAGGCACTCGTCACAAGCCGACTGGACTACGGAAACACCCTCTACATCGGAACCACAGCCAAGCTACAGAAAAGACTCCAACGCATCCAGAACGCCTCCGCCCAACTCATCCTGGACATCCCCCGACGCAGCCACATCTCCGGACACCTGAGGGACCTGCACTGGCTCCCCGTCAGCAAGAGAATCACGTTCAGACTCCTCACCCATGCAAACAAGTCCCTCCACGACTTGGGCCCCAAGTACCTCAATGACCGTTTGACCTTCAACGCACCCACCCACCAGCTACGTTCGACAAGCCTCGTCCTCGCCACTGTACCACGCATCCGAAGAGCCACCGCCGGAGGAAGATCCTTCTCCTACCTGGCGGCCAAGACATGGAACTCCCTCCCCACCCACCTCCGGCTGACCCAGGACCATCTCGCCTTCAGGAGACAACTCAAGACCTGGCTGTTCGAGCAATAGCAGACCTCCCCTTCCCCCAAGCACCTTCAGACCCTCCGGGTGAGTAGTGCGCTATACAAATGCTATGATTGATTGATTGATTGATCCGAATTCGTGCAGACATTTGGAAAACATTGCGGTTTAATAGCAAGACAATAGATTGCGAAGAACACTAACGACTATATTCGTTTTTCCAATAAATGGTTCTGTCATTGCTGTTATTTTCACGTGTGGCATGAATCGTAGTCCAAACAATTTTGATTATGCCCTAAAGAAGTCCCAAGAGGGATGAAACGCGTTGGCGGCAAGCAATTTTGTGATGTTTTAAAAGAATAAAGTGTCTCTGAATGAAAAAATAATAAATTGTCTACAATCAAGTTTTGCGACTGTCTAACTTGTATTTCTGGGAAGCTATTTATTGAAATACCATGTTCTTTGTTGTTATATGACGCACTAGAATATCTAGACACACTGTAGAGAGATATTTTTTTGTGCTCGGGTACGATTTCACTTTTGTTTTTTCTGTGAGTGGTGATTCATAATCACCTTGTGGGATGTATATGGGTCACATCACAGACCCAATGCACAGGGATTGAAACAAGATAGGCTCATACTAATATTAACGTTTAGTGCTGGATCTGCAAAGCTCTGACCCTTCACAGTATACAATTTTCTTACAATTGATCCACACTAACGAGTCCGGGTTTATACTGGGCCGATGCACAGCTCCAACTGTCAGGTGACTACTGGCGATTATAGGGGAGGGCCTCGGGCCTCGGGCCTCGTGCTACCGGACTGGGACGGGGGTATAGTCGTTGACATCATAAAGGCATTCAACAACCTAGATTGGAGCTTTCTCCACGGTGTCATGCTTTGGATGGGGTTTGGGCCGTTTTGTTTCCTAGACCTTTCCATCATATACTGATCCTGTTGCCAGGAACCATACCAGACGCAAAATCTCGAGACAGCGTGCTGTAGGACATGGCACCCTTCTGGGCTGCCCGCTCTCCCCTTTGCTTTTTACCATTGCGGTATAACCAATGGCATGCATGAAGCATAGTGGCCTGTCCTTCCCTGGTATTCGAACTTGCGTCTCATTTTATCCGTCTCTGCTGATGATGAGGTGCTTTACCTGCACTACCTGAGCACAGAACCTAAGTGGGCAAGAGGTTTCCTCATGGGCTTAGGTGGGTCCTCGGACCTCCAAGTAAATTAGCGGAATAACCAGTTTTTTTTCAATCCGTGGAGACAAGGAAGAGCCCCCGGATTTGGGTTACATGCGCTCAGAGCCGACCGTGGCACAATACCTTGGGCTTCGGATCAACCAGCCCTTCCCTGACCTCTTAGAGGGCAATAAGGGAACGGCAGTGGCTGTTATGTGTGTGAGCAGGGGGGTTTGGAAGACATTGCCCCACTCTGTGTCGAACCACATCACTGTGGCTGAAATGGCGGCACTGCCTTGCCTTTTGTACTTCTTTGCTGTGCTCCAGCAGCGGATACCATGAGATACATTCCAGGACCCTGATTCAATCCTTATTGATTCCATAAAGGAATAAGGGGCAATGATGATTCACTTTGGCCTAACTGCAGCGCTCACTTGACGGACGGTGGTATGAATGCCCCTGATGTTTATTCCTATTATTTGGCAGTGCATCTGCAGTGGTGTGTGAGCTGGTTTACGGGGTTGGAGATCGCCAGGTTAATGTGATTGCCGGAGCCCCTCACTTCACGGCAGCTTTGGACCCTTTTACTCAATCCGAGGTGGGTAGCCCTGGGGGGTGCCAGGTCCTCACAGTCCTCAGGGCATGTTTAGGTAGGTTCTTGGTTGGGTGAAGGAACAATTCCCATACCCTTCGGATATTCCTTGGCGAGTGTTAGCCAATTACATGGGGGGGAGAAGAGACGATTATTTGTCTGGTAAGCAGCAGGACTAGATAAAGTAGGCATGTTATTTTCAGAAGGTGTGATATGACCCTATGCCAACTAATATGAGGAGTTTGACATCCCAGCAGGTCAGTTCCTACTGTATGGTACTCTGATAGTGGCTGTGCACGAGCTTTGGGGAAGACGCGGATCGGAGCCCTAGCTCCTTCACAGTTGTCGCTTCCTGTGTGACACATCTAACACTCAATACACACCACTTTGAAATGAGGGTCCAAGGGCTAATTTTAAGACTCATGACTAGATACACGCCCCTACCAATAACATCTATACACAAAGAGTATCTAGGAGTCAAAGAAGAAAAGAAAAAGGACTCAATTCATAAAAGACCCGTGACATAACAAACAATAATTTTTACATGTTTTTTATGAAAAAACACCACGTGATCTATTGTGTAAAGTGTAATTGCAATACACGTGGTCATGCAAACTGGGAAAAGCAAACCCAAGGGTAGGTGAAATTTTCCCATCAGTTGCCGATCTATTCCGCCACTTTTTACATCATGTGGGTTCTCCTTACCCAGGAGTTAGTACATTCACAGTCAACAGGAAATAAAGAAGACCGTGAGAACTTTATGGCCCATATATCAACAAGTTGGTGGTGCAGATAAAAATTCAATGTAAATGGGCAACTGAAAAATAAGCAGTGCAAATGTGTCAATAGTGATAGGGTAAAATTGAATCAGGCTGAGTAGAGATGTAGTTTTTAATGTTTTCTCTCAGCTCCTCCAAGACTAAAATCAAGTGAATCAAACAGATTTAACAAAATATCTGTTTAGCAAATAATGGTCGACATGTTTCTGCATAAGTGGATAAAGTGCCACTGCATTCGTCAGGACCTAGATATTGCTACTGCTGGTAAATAAGTGAAAAGGTATAAAAGGAATTATATCACCTGCATTCCAGGTTGAATACTCCACCACAATCTTATGTAACATCATGTCAACAGGAAAGAAATGAAGAGAGACAGTAAGAGATTTAAAAACATGTCATAATACACTCATATGTAATGTATATGTCATTTCTGAAATTTAATCAGATAATTATCGTACACATATTTGTGTGTTGCCACTCACTCAATATTTGTGGAGATAGCGCCTCACCTCACCTGGCTGCAGCTCAGGTAATGAGGAGCACCGCTCTGTTTTAAGAAAATGTATATGTATAAGCATTCCATTGTTAATCTTGTCATAGACGTCATGACTATTTTGCCAGGAGCTATATTCGATTGATGGTATTGTTAATAAGTCCTGTTTTTCATAGAAAAGCAAAATGTCAATGTCATCGTAAGGTTAATAAAGTCGTTAACTACAGATTCGACAAACTCCCTTCATCGTAAGGGAAATAATTGCTCCAGTTTATTTTGCATTTACTGTTTTTTTTAGTTGTTGTCGAACACCCATCTACTATGAGGTGTATGTTTTTTTATAAAAAACATATGTAAAAATTATTGTTTGTTATGTCACGGGTCTTTTATGAATTGAGTCCTTTTTCTTTTCTTCTTTGACTCCTAGATACTCTTTGAGTATAGACATCTAACACTCACCATCTGGTCTCAGGATTGTATAGTGCAGTATGAGAGAATGTCTGTTCCTCCCTCGCTGCGCTACAAAACCGTTGGGAAACTGACCTGGAGTCCCCTTTGACAGACGGAAACTGAGCTAAAATTTGGGAGGTGGCATCTAAGATTTTCCCGGAAAGCCTGTTTCAGATAAATACACTTTTATGTCCTTCACCGGGCATACCTCACACCCCTGAAGCTTACCGACCCCTCCTAATTGCCCACACTGTCATGTTGCTGCAGAGGATATCCTTATAATTCTCTGGGGTGTCCCTAGCTAATGCAAAAAGAATTGTTGATGGATAGAATGCAGAACAATGCATACATTCACCCCAGTACAGAGATCTGGGCCTAAATCCATCGTTTTTTTTGCTCACCATGCCATTCCGGTTTAAACCCAGCCATATGCAAATCAGTCTTGACCCTGTGCCTCATGGGAACAGTCCTCCCTGGTCTGGAAACCGGCATCCTAGGACCGGTTTCGGGGTTTCACCCCTCATCAGCCTGGATAGCTTGATTCCAGTGGCATGGAGAGCACGGGACCCACGTCTGGGCATACCTGTCCCACTCGGGGTAACAAATGCAAAAAGGACAGTTGATGGACAGAATGCAGAACAATGTCATACATTCATCCCAGTACAGAGATCTGTTCCTAAATCCATGACTTACTATAAAGGACAAGCACACACAACAAGGCACATATACTTAGAGACTCACACTGTCAAATACACTAACTTTGCAGTCCCAGGATGCTTGATTCTGATCCAGGGAAGATCTTGATTGGCAGTTCGGGCTGGACTGTTCCCATAAGGCACAGGGTCAAGATTTGCATATGGCTGGGTCTGAACAGGGTGGCGAAGTGAGCTAAAGAACGGTGATCAATTCAACCCAGATCTGTCACTGGGGTTGAGTGTCTGAAAAGTTTCAGGGCTCCGTCCATCATCTCCTTGTGTTTGCTTTGTTTGCCCTAAGTTGGCAGAACCCAGATGTGGGTCCCATGCTCACTTTACCACTGGATTCAAGCTAGCCTAGCTGATGAGGGTTGTTAGCCCGAAACCGGTCCCAGGATGCTCGTTTCCGGTCCAGGGAAGACATGGCTTGGCAGTTCGGGCTGGACTGTTCCCATGAGGCACAGGGTCAAGACTGATTTGCATATAGCTCTGTCTGAACTGGGGTGGCGAAGGGAGCTAAAGAACGATGATGGATTCAACCCAGATCTGTGACTGGGGGTGAGTGTCTGAAATGTTTCAGCGCTCCGTCCATCATCTCCTTGTGTTTGCTTTGTTCGCCCTAAGTTGGCAGGTTATGCCCAGACGTGGGTCCCTTGCTCACTTTACCACTGGAATCAAGCTAGCTTGGCTGATGAGGGCTGTTAGCCGAAACCGGTCCCAGGATGCTTGTTTCCCGTCTAGGGAAGACATGGCTTGGCAGTTTGGGCTGGACTGTTCCCATGAGGCACAGGTTCAAGACAGATTTGCATAGAGCTATGTCTGAACTGGGGTGGCGAAGTGAGCTAAAGAACAATGATGGATTCGACCCATATCGTGACTGGGGGTGAGGGTCTGAAAAGTTTCAGGGCTCCGTCCATCATCTCCTTGTGTTTGTGGTGTCCCCAGCTAACCCTTCATTGGCAGAGGCTACAGATCTTACCCTAACACCTCCGTTTTGCCTCCCGGGCCTCTTCCCTCGTCTTGCTAAATATAGAGTTATTATTCGTTGCATCGACCTAGTTTTGGTGCTCGCTAAGCGTAGAATTACTTTGCTCTGGAAATACACTGAAGGACCCTGCTTGGAGTGTGGATGTATTGCGCTGGACAAAGTTGGAAGGGATTTAATTTGTCCGTAAGGCACGCCAGGTAGGTGACCCGTGAAATTTGCTAGAGTGTGGGACACCTTTTTGGCCGACTTTCAGGGTGGTGAGAGTGAGGGCAAAGTTTCTGACTTAGTGCTCGACAGGTGGCTTGTATGAACCCCGGTTTGGGTCTTTAATGCAGTGATGCCTGAGTTTTGAGCCTGGGTTCCATCTTCCCTATGCCGATATTGACCACCAACAATTAGTACGAGGGTTACTAGGAATTAGAGGGGGCTGCCATTCTATTGCATTAATCTTAGGAATATTTCCAGAGAGTAGGGGAGGGAGTGGGGGTGGGGGAGTGGAGTGGAGGGGAGTGGCGACAGCGGGATGGGGGTGGGAATAGATGCTTGATTTGGTTGCTTGTTGTTCGATATATGTCAACAGACCTCTATGTGTCTCCTATTATTGGACCTCTCAAATTTTGCCTCTATTGCGATCATATTATTGTCTTTCTTTTCCTCTGCTACATGGATGTGTACCACTTTATCTGGCTTAATGTTTTGGGCCCTCCACCGTGCATAGTAAGCTATTGATGGTCTACCTTATATTTTGATTTAATTTGCTCTTTTTTTGTATGAACAACAGGGATGATGTTTGCTGTTTATATCAATAAAAATCTGTTTTTTTTTTTTAAATGAAAGGTACCACATTACCTCAGTCTATGCAGATGACATTCTCCTTTACCTTCCAAGGGCTAGTATAGGCAGTCCACACTGCGTCGAATTATTGAAGGACCTTGGCCAAGTCTGTGGACTATGTAAATGTAAATGTAAATGTACAGGAATTTATATAGCGCAAATCACCGAGCGGTTTCTAAGCGCTTGCTTAGGGAACCCATCCTGGTATTCCCCTGTGAGATAACCCCGGCAGGGTATCCGCAAGGTGAAAGCCAGGCATCCCGGCCCGAGGGGCCATTGTGGAGATTAAGCAAGCTATTGCCCAAAGTCACAGAGTGTGAACCTGTGAATCGAGTAGGCACCGGAGCGAGAATTGTCGAGTCCATGGACATTTTAGGACTCAAGACCCCGCCGAGCCGGGAATTGAACCCTGGTCCCGGGCTGACCTCTGCTTCCAGGTCAGCCTCCTCTAGCCAGTGAGCCACACTTCTCCACAACTGGGGTAAGTCGTGTGTGTTCCCTGTGTCTGTGGAGTGGGGCAAACTCTTACGGAAACTCACTGCTTTGATATTGAATGGGAGGCGCATATGTTTAAGTTCTTAGGAGTGAACATCTATCACAAGGAAATTAGGATGGAAATCTGGGTAATGTGACGTTTTAGCACACCCTGAACCTTCCCATTAAGGCAAAGCTGGCCTTATCTAAGATGGTAGTCTTTCCCAGAATGCTGTATTCCTTTGCAAATTCTCCCTATATGGCTTATCCAATGTTAGTTCAAAGACGTGAACATGATACTCACAGAGCTGAGCTGTGATACCAGGAGACAGGGATTGGCCCTGGAATCATGCATGGCCCCACTACAAAGGGGGATTGGATGTGCCAGACTACGAAATTACAATTTGGCTGCAAAGAGTCAGTGAATGGCTAAATGGATTGCCTCAGCTACATTAGAAGAGCTGGTGGAGGGAGGGAGCAGCGACACAATGGAGTGCTGGTGGCAATGCTGCTAGAGGTAAGAATGCACCAGTTCAGTTATGTTCACAATACATATCTCACACCCCACAGATTGAACACCATAGCTGGCCCAGAGGGCAAAAAATGCACCGGATGGGGCCGCCTGGACAAAGATTTCTTGCATGACTTGGTCTTGCATGACAATTGTAAGGTTCTGGAATAAGGTCATCGATGACATTGATAACTTACTGCACAGAGGCAACTTGCTTACTAGAGAAATGTGCCTACTTGGACTATATTCCTGTAAGAAATCAATGAGGCTGGGTAAAGAGTTCCTGGACTATGTGCTCGTATTGGCCAAAGAAGCCATTGCATTGTACAGGCGCACTCTGGAATTCCGCCATCCCCCCAGCCACCCCTCCTTCAGCCGCTGAAAATATGAAGTTGTGAAGTGGCAATGGCAGAGACCACGGCCTTAAAACTAGTAGAACTCCTAGGGTAAAGCAAAATGCACTAACAAAAAACTTCTTCGAGTATGAGGGCACTCTGTACCTACAATACCATGGTACCAGCATGGGCAGCACTTTCTCGCCGAGCCTGGCGGGTCTATACGTGCATCATTTGGAGACCACAAAAATTCTAAACCCAAATAACCCCTTCAGGAACAACATCCAGACATGGAAGAGATATATAGATGACGTCTTAGTCATCTGGACAGGTGACAACCAGTCAGTCATGGCCTTCATGCAGTGGCTTAACAATCAAAATGCCTTTTTGAAATTCACCAACTCCAAGTCCAACAAATCCATGGTTTTTCTAGACCTTAACATTTATCACGACTCAGGGAGTCTAATAACCGAAACCCATTTCAAACCCACCGCGAGGAACTGCTTTCTACGCTTTGACAGCTTCCATCCACGCCACCTGAGAGAGGGCCTGCCCTACGGGCAGTTCCTCTGCCTGCGCCGTAACTGCAGTGACATAAGCAAATACAAGGTCCAGGCCCAAGACCTCAAAAAGAAACTACAAGACAGATGTTACCCCGACAAAATCATAGACTCAGCTATGAAGAGGGCCCGAAACAACAACCGTGAGGCCTTGTTGGAAGATAAAGTTCAAAAGACAACTTACAATCCAGAGCAGTGTGTGTCACTACATACAGCACGCATTCGAACCAAGTGTCTAAAATGGTCAACAAACACTGGAGGATATTGACCAGTGGAACGCTACAACTAGAAAAACCTTTATTTGCATACAGGAGAGGTAGAAATTTAAAGGACATCCTGGTACACACGAAACCACCTAAACCACCTGAGCAACAAACCAGGCTCCAAGGATTGCAGGGACACCATCCCTTTGGCAACTGCAACAGCTGCCACTTGACAAAGAAAAGTCTGTCCCTCACCTTCAGCAATGGGAGCAAATGGGATCAACGAAAATTTACAAACTGCAATAGCAAAAACGTGGTGTACCTTATCACTTGCCCCTGCGGATTGGAATATGTGGGCATGACCACCAGACCCGTAAAGATCAGGATAAATGAACACAAAAGCAACGTTAGATGCAAAAAAGCCACCACAAAGATGGCTGCGCATTATTTGGAAAGGCAGCATTGTGTCAATGAACTCATCTGGACTGTGATAGAACAGCTACCCACGGACACTGGCCTTTTTGAGAAAGGACAGAGCTGGGTGTTTCGTCTGGGGACCAGCACAACAGGCCTAAATGATGCCATACCTTGGGGGCAATTACAATGAACTCTCCATGTACTATCTGAATTGTGCCAAGTAATTTTTCCCCCAATTTTGCTGTACACGCTCTTTTGGCTTCCTCTCTGTAATTTTACCTTCTCTGCATTTTATCCTGTCTGCAATTGACTACATGTAATACACAACCTAATGCCACCCTGGCCGTGTATACTGAACATTCGGTCGGCCATATTACTCCTGATTAACATTCTATTAGGAGCACTGTTCCCAGGTTGATAAACGCTAAAAACAAAGTCTATCCCATCTGTGTTTTTCAAAACACACAGAGTTCTGGGACCCCCGTTACCATAGCGAACTAACAACATGCTTAGAATCGGACCGCGCATGTGCGGCGATGACCGGCTTTTCCTCTGGCACATGCGCATTGGATCACATCACGAATGCGCATGGGCGGTCAGCGGGACACCGCTCCTCCGCACATGAACAGGGAAGCTACCAAACCATTTAAGCAACCAGCCCATGTATGGGCTTACTTCCGCCGGTAATTGCTAGTCAATTATCCTATTTTCACGGCGAGAACGGGATATAAATAGATCTGGCCCTCAGCTCAACGGCACAACCACCAGAGCAGCGCTGATGGGAAGAGGACAGATCGTCTCCTGTAAAATCGTGCGTTTTGGCCAGACAACGCTGAAAACCAGGTCTTTTCTTACAATTGTAAGTAGCAGATCCTAAAACAAGGTTTCCTCATGCCAACAGATTGCTGAACTCAGCATGAGAAAACCCCCAACAAAGCTCAAAAGCTCATGAGGCAATGTTATCTAACACAGAAAGTAAGACTATGGTTATATCTGTTTACCTCCTCATAGAAAATGAATCTTTTGGAAACAACATCCATCCAAACATATGTGTGAAGTCTTTGTGTTTATGTGTGTCTATGTCTTTTTTCACTTTTTTCCACAGGGTGTATGATCCAGGAGGCAATCTACAACCCTTTATATACATATTCATGTATATTCTTTATCCTTAAGGTCACTGAAACCCACTAGATAGTTGTAAATGCATATCGAGAAAGATAATGATTATGTATTTTTCTCCCTCCAGGTCTTCATTAAAACGCCAGTGGGGCGATAAGACCACGTGTTCGAGTTACCAATTAGGAACATACACACTTATAGTTCACTAATTTTTGTATAATACATTTTAATATATACATTCTTTCATTTGAGTAAGGTGGGATATACTTGTGAGAATCCTGTCCTGAAGAAGGAGTCCTGTACTCTGAAACATGACTCATGTCGACGCACTTTAGAGGTTATTGTACATAATACTACAACTTTAACCTCACACTGCACCCCTTTTAACAGTACCAGCCGGGGCCAAATTAAAAGTTTTTTTTCTGCCCAAGTGCCAGGTATTTTTTAACTATCACCATCACCACTCCACCACTCACATATCATACCCCACACACTTTAACACATAGTTCACAGGAAGTGCTCCCACGTAGCCGTAGGTCGCAGCACGC
Organism: Lissotriton vulgaris; assembly: GCF_964263255.1. Taxonomy (NCBI): domain Eukaryota; kingdom Metazoa; phylum Chordata; class Amphibia; order Caudata; family Salamandridae; genus Lissotriton; species Lissotriton vulgaris. Next base: position 1,608,133,386 of record NC_141693.1, on the reverse strand, counting down.
CGCATCCCGTAGAGGGATGCGAAGACCCCAATGATGAAGCATGACACCAAGGGGCCTGTTGGTGTGTGAGGGGTATTCAAACAACACAGTGTCCTCCCCACCACAGTAGGGACCACCACTAACCCCCGAGTGGATTCCAATTTGTTTATTTGTAAAGAAAAATGCCACCACGATAAAAAGGACAGATTTAGGCCCTCATTTTTTAAAAGTGACTCATTGCTGCGAGAAAACAGCGATGCGTCACTTTTCATTATGGCCTTCTTGCGACACCAATGATGTGCCATATTTACAGTATGACGCATCATATCACAAGGAGTTCCAGATACGTCAGTATTTCTGACGTATCTGTTGGCGCAAAAAGGACGCATTGCTGGAGTATTTCACAAAAACTACAGCAGTGGGTCATTACACATGGGCAAGTTAAATGTGCCTGCGTCAGTCTTACGCCTGCCATGAGGCAGGTGTAAGATAAAGATATTGACTCATTTGCGTCCTAGAAGTGGGGCAGTGAAATCTCATAGATTTCACTGCATCACTTCTATGACCCTTTCTTGGATCGTAACGCCCCCTTGCATACATTATACCTGCACAGGTATAATGTGGTGCAGGGGTTTACAAAGTGACGCATCTACCTAGATGCGTCACTTTGTAAATATGGCGCAACATGATGCATTTTTGACACTGGTTGTGCGTCACAAAAAGTGACGCACCAGTGGCGCAAAATTGACGCACGGGCTCATAAATAAGCCCCTTATTGTCTTCATTTGCAACCACAGCTAACTAACTTTGGACGGGTGGGGGTTTAAACTAAAATACTGGATGCATAAAATTGGAAGAACTTTCCTGCAAAGATAAAAGTGGCAGCATGACATGTAGGCTGCGAAGTAGTGTATAAGGAAGATGACCAAAGCATAAGACACAACTCTTTAATATTTAAGGTTTTTAAATATGTTGTTGTTCACAGGATGGGTAAAACATTTTATAATAACAATCATATTGTTGTTAAGAGTTTAACAGTAGACTAAATGATCACTAACATGTAGCTTATACAGTGGTCTTGCAGAATGCTAAACGTAACATGGACTTAACTTAGTCGGTATGTTATAATGAGGAATTAGTATGTTTAACTAAAAATTAATAAATATATAATTAAAAATACATATTAAATCAAATAAAATAAAAACCAGGGATGAATACAAAAACAAATAGTAAATACACTTGTTAGTCAATTAGCTGTTAATTAAAAAATAAAGTGCATAATAAATTATCAATTAAAAAACGTAATTAATTACCAATTAAATATTTAATTATCAGAAAAAATATTTTACAAATATATACCTCACCCAACAACCCACACCTAAAATATAAATTGCTAATTTAACTATAAAAGAAAAAACAAATTAAGAATCCCAAAATATACTTAAATATTGAAAACAACAATTAATCAATGTATATAATTAATCTCTAATTAAATATTTAATTACATTTTTTTAATCCAAAATTAAAAACAACAATTTATCTTGTAAGTAACTTCCCTCACTATTACCCTACAAACTCAACAAACCTCTACTAAATTATAATTTGCTAATTAAATGTAAAACTATTTTAATCACACATGAAAAATTATAATCTGAAAATTTTACAATTATATTAATAATATTTACACCTGAATTTAATTCAATAAGTGATATATGTTAACCTATTTAGTAAGCAAGATTAAATAGAACTGTATTAAAGTAACCAATTTCACATACAACTGTATTTTTTCTACATTCTGTTGCTCAATGTTTTTGTAGTGACAATATTTTTGACATGCTACTCATGCCACACGATATTTTTGATTAAATATTTTTGTCATTGACCTGTAAACAATTCTGATTGTGTCGCCCTTTCTAATGGAGGGGTGGTCAGCACTACTGAGGCAAGAGGAATTGCAGTTTTCAGCCGTGACCCTTGCAGGTAAGATCGGTGGGGTGGTGGGGCCGGGTGGGGGGCTTTCGACAGACGATGACGAGGGAAAGTTGAATAAATAATTAATTTTCCCTCGTCATCGTCTGTCAAACTCCCCCCCCCCCCCAAACCTGGCCCCACCTCTCTTACCTGCACAGGCAGCGGCTGACAGTTTGATGGAATTTGAAAATTGGAAATGTTTGGAGGTCTTGTAAACTTTTCTTCGTTCTGCAGTCGCGATGTGTGAACAGTTGCCCTTATCCTACTCGACCTCTCCGCCGCCTTCGACACAGTCTGTCACAGCACCCTCATACAACGCCTCAGCAACATCGGCATACAAGGAAAAGCCTTGGACTGGATCATCTCGTTCCTCGACGGGAGAACCCAGAGAGTCCAACTCCCCCCATTCAAATCAGAGGCCACCAAAGTCATCTGCGGAGTACCACAAGGATCATCACTCAGTCCCCCCTCTTCAAGGTTTACATGAGTCCCCTCGCGTCCATCGCGCGACAACACAACCTAAACATCATCTCTTACGCTGATGACACCCAGCTGATCCTTTCCCTTACCAAAGACCCTAACACCGCCAAAACCAATCTTCATGAAGGCATGAAAGAAGTAGCCGAATGGATGAAAAACAGCCGCCTAAAACTTAATTCAGACAAAATGGAAGTCCTCATCCTAGGATCATCCCCCTCTGCGTGGGACGACTCATGGTGGCCATCGGCCCTGGACACGGCACCCATACCCACAGACCACGCACGTAACCTAGGCTTCATCCTAGACTCCTCCCTCTCGATGACCAGACAAGTCAACGCCGTCTCATCCTCTTGCTTCAACGTACTTCGTATGCTCAAAAAAATCTTTTGTTGGCTCCCCACCGAAACAAGAAAGACTGTCACCCACGCACTGGTCACTAGCCGACTGGACTATGGAAACACCCTCTACGCCGGAACCACAGCCAAATTACAGAACAAACTCCAACGCATCCAAAACGCATCAGCCAGACTCATATTGGACATCCCACGCCAAGCTCACATTACTGGTCACCTGAAAGACCTCCACTGGCTTCCCGTCAACAAGAAAATAACGTTCCGTCTCCTCACCCACGCACACAAGGCCCTCTACAAACTAGGACCCGAATGCCTCAACACACGACTGTCCTTCTACATACCGACTCGCCAACTAAGATCCTCCAATCAAGCCCTTGCCGCAGTTCCGCGCATCCATAAATCCACCATGGGAGGAAGATCCTTCTCCTACTTGGCGGCCAAAACCTGGAACTCTCTCCCCACTCACCTCCGCCTTACCCAGAATCACATTTCCTTCAGGAAGGAACTTAAAACCTGGCTATTCGATAAATAATGCACCCCCTTCCCCAAGCGCCTTGAGACCCTCTGGGTGAGTAGTGCGCTATACAAATTCCTGAACTTGAACTTGAACAACATAATTATTTTACATGTTTATACAAAGTAATACACAAAGATAGGTACATATCCATAGTGAAAAAATGCTTGTTTACAGAGGGATATGCTGTTAATTTCTGTTTGCTTATGGTGCTTGTGTGGGGAAGAGCCAAATCTTGAGTAGTTTTCTGAAGATAAGGTGGTTGTCAGTGGACCTTTTGTTGGGGGGTAGAGAGTTCCATAGTTTGTCTGTTTGAACAGAGAAGGATATGCCACCCCTGGTTTTTTTCTTGTATGGTGGGATTTTGAGGCGAGATGCTCCTTTAGAGCGGAGGTTCCTTGTTGAATGTGTTTGGTGATTTTATTCCTGATGAAGAGTGGTCCCATTCCATGTATTGCTTTGAGGGTGATACAAAGCAGCTTGAACTTGGATCTTCTGGCAACCGGTAACCAATGCAGGGCTTTCAAGGCAGGGGAGATGTGGACTCGTGGTTTGATGTGCAAGCAGTAGCCTGGCAGCCGAGTTCTGAATCCGTTGTAGTCTTTTCATGGTCTTTAAAGGTGATCCGTGGTAGAGGCTATTGGCGTAATTGAGTTTGGACAGAACAAGGGAGATGGTAACTTGGTCCTTGTGTTGAAATCCCAAATGAGGGAAAATTCTTCCTTGGTCATCCCGAGGTTTCTTACGTCCTTCGATACTTTAGGCAGTGATCCCAGTTCATCAGGCCTTGCAGCAAGCGAGTTGTAATGTTTCCAATCGCCACACATGAGTATTTCAGTTTTGAAGCATTCAGTTTGAGATGGCTCCAGGTCATCCACTGATCCAGGGCTCTGAGACAGCTAAAAATTGGTGATTTTCCAATGTCTTTGGGGCATTCCAGAGAAAGGAGTATTTGCGTGTCATCTGCGTAGTTATAGCACATAAGGTGACATTTATTATCAGTACTGGTAATGACTTCATGTAGATGTTGAAAAGCATAGGTGAGATGATAGAACCTGGAGGGATCCCTGCTTATGTGGAGTACGGTTTGGACGAGAAAGGTGGGGTATGGATGACATTAGTTCTGCTTCGAAGGTAGGACGCAATCCAGTCTAGAGCAGTTTCCTCAATGCCAGCTTCATAGAGTCTTTGTTTCAGAGTGTCATGGTCAACCATGTAAACGGCAGCTGAGAGGTTGAAGAGGAGTAGCGCAGCAACCCCTTTGCGATCAACTGTATTCTTTAGGTTATCCCAGATGGCAAGGAAGGCAGATTAAGTGCCTCTTCCCGGACGGAATCCTGTTTGGAAGTCTGAAAGTATGTAATTGTCAATGCATGCTACAAAAGATCATCAAATGGTTGCCTCAGAACACAAGACGGACCGTTACACAAGCACTCATCATCAGCAGACTGGACTACAGCAACAATCTCTATGCCGGAATCTCCAAAAAACTCCTATGCAGACTTCAGACCATCCAGAACACAGCCACAAAACTCATACTTGACCTCTAATGCCAAACCATAACCCACCACACCTCGGGAAGCTTCCAGGTCTTCTCATTCACAAGTGCAGCCAATTCAAACTCCTCACGCACACATACAGAGCCCTACACAACACATAACCAGAAAACCTAAACAGCTGCACATGCTTTCACCAACTCATCAGACACCTATGCTTTACCTCACTCCCACCTGCACACACACCACATCCTCAAAAGCGAAACAGGCGATCCCTCATTCTCCTACATCACACCCAAGACAAGGAACAACCTCCCTCAACACATCAGAGCCCCCTCCTCATTTAAGGAGTCTGCAAGAAACTGAAGACCTATCTCTTCATATAAGCACCTTGGGACAACAAACCAACACAACTTGCCCAAAGGCCTGGATATTCTTTGGGTGCTTAGTGTGCTAAACAAATCAACATAACATAATATAACATGTCCAAAAAGACATTGAGACAGGTATTGTTACTATTGGGGTTGGTAGGGGAAGGTATGTATATCAGCAGAAATTAGCACAAGTGAGTAAAAGAAGACGAGCAAAGGGGAGAAGTGATTTGCATTCTTGCTCTGTGAAGTCTTGGAAGCTTGAGGTTGGTAAGGAGTTCTTGAAGAAAATTGAAGGTAATCGAAACATCACCACAGGCATTTATGTGATGACTGCTAGTGATGATTTGGTCACAGGGCCTTAGGAAGGGTGAGGACAGAATCATCTCATATTCAAGTTTCAGTAATGAAGATAATTTTAGGTTTGATGCCAGTTTTCAGGTCTTGGATATTCGGTTGTGTTTTTGTTTATTGACCTTGTGTTTATGACCATGCAGCAGAGACTGTGAGAGGTGAAGGTGCATGAGATGTAGGAGTCGTTAGTATTGTGAGTAATGGGTGGATAGAGATATTAAGAGGAGGGAGAGGCTGTAGACCGGTCTTCAGACTCCAAGAAGCGGAGCAAAGAGTTGGTGGAGCTAGTAGTGAGGATTTAGAAAGGTATTAGGAGGAAAGTATGACAATGGTTTGGAGAAGAACTAGAAGAATTAGACATGACAGGAGATGGTAAGAAGAAGGAAGGCGTAGGTAAGGCTAGAGTAAAGTAAAGAAGTAGAAAGAGAAAAGTTAGTTAATCAGGTGTGGGTAAGTGGGTGATAGTTGAGGATCTGGGAGAGAAAGAGATAATCGAGCTGAAGAAAGAAAAAGAGGAATCAATTGGTTGGAAATGACTTCTTCAGAAAGCAGAACTGCATGGGAGAACAGCTGCCTAACTGTTGAGCTTTTCAGAGAGTAGGGGGTTAGTGGGGGGCTAGGTCCGTGGTTGTGCTTGAAGTGCCCTGCTGGACTGATTCCAGTGTTTCTGAGTGTGATGTATCCCACTTTACACACACACACCTCAGAGGCATTACCGATCAGGTGAGCTTGCTAATAAAAAGGGGCCAGGCACATGTGCTCGTGGCCAGTTAAACCACTGCACTATCTGTTTTCGTGTCGAACATTTAGCAGTATGTGGGCCTAGGACCCACAATACTACAATGTTGATGAGGGGGTTCACCCCCGCGTGTAACCTGGCAGCTGTTTTCACTATTTATCCTGACGGTGGTGCAGCCAGCCCCTAAGGCTCCCCCACCTACTGCTAGCATGCTGACGAATGAGAAGGTAGAGAGCGAGAAGACGGGCCCTAGCTGTGTACATCGGACCCCACTGAGGAGGCCTCAGCAGCCGCCGCCTGCAGTGACCCAGTCCGTTGACCAGTGTGATCACCTCAGGCAAGACAACGTGGCTAGAGAGACATCTGTGTGAGGGAGTGAGGTGTCGCAGCTAACTCCAAGCTGCTGACATTCCTTCAAGAGGTGAGAGACCTCCCCCGTTCCTGGTAGTGCCCATGTGGGCAGACAGACGAACTGCACCAACAGTACATAGGACGAAGGCCCCACAAGTGAGAAAAGAAAGTGCATCTAGACAGCAGGAGCCCCTGCACACTGCCTGCCAGCCTAGTGTGCACCCCGGTCTGTTCCAAAGGGGGAACAGCCATGACAACGCAGGGATTACCCAGCAATGCCATTACAATGCAGGAATTACAACGAAAGTCGTTATAACGACTTTCGCTGGAGGGCGCTGTTGGATAGGGAATAGTTTAATTTTCTATCCAACACCTTCCCTACTGTCAACGTGGGCTGGAGCTGGAATAGAAAATTTAACTATTCCACTATCCAGCGCCCTCCAGCTAAAGTCGTTGTAACGCCTTTCGTTGTAATCCCCGCGTTGTAATGGCATGCGGGGTAAAAGCCCTCGTTGTAATGCCAAACAACCGTTCCAAAGTACTTCTGTAAAGGGGTGGTGTGATCGGGTTGGGCAGAAGCCCGGCACTGTGCCGCCAGCTGAGGTGCCTGATGGCAAAGCGAATGCTAAGCAGCGCCATGATCGTCTAATCCACATATCTGCTCAGGCATGTGGAAAATGCCCTGCATGCACACAGCTGACTGAGCCTGTGTGAGGAGGCCCCACCCGCTCAGGACGAGCCTACCAGCAGTGTATAGCCCACACTAAAGACCCCCGCGTACCTCCGCAGTGAGTCTCCATCTTCAGCCCCAGCACGATCTGCCACCACCGACAACCACAATAGAAAATAAATTCCTAGGCAACCTAAAAGTTTAGTATATAAACCAATGTTATTGAGCTCAGTGTAAAAGATCAAAACTGCACAGATATTTTTTAATGAGATTTAATCTTCAATTATCAAATTCATATTAACATATTCATTATTTAAAAATACTGATTTGGTAACATAAACAATATTTGTTCAAAGCATAATTAATCTTCATAAAATTGCAATAAAAAACCAAAATGTGGCAGAGGTTAACCGACGCCAGTCCCGCATTGACATCTCCAGTAAATGTCAATTCCGCAGTCTGAGGAGAGACTCACGGCCTAACACGAGAGGTGTATGCAGAACTAGGAGAACCGCTGCAAGTAATCACTTGTAAAGCTGTAATAAACCACCTCCTAAATTCAGGCTGGTCCCGCGGGTGAATGTACGACATTACAACGCATGCTTTTACATCGCATGCTTTTACAACGCAGGTTTTACGACGCATACCATTACAACGCATAGTGCTTTGGGGTGCTGGATAGTGAATAGTTTAATTTACTATTCCAACTCCAGTCCCCGTGGATAGTAGGGAAGGTGTTGGACAGTATATTAAACCTATTCCCTATCCTAGAACGCCCCCCAGCGCAATGCGTTGTAATGGATTGCGTTGTAAAAGTTGCGTCGTAAAGGCACTGCGTTGTAAAAGTTGCGTTGTAAGTGATGTTTCCCCCCACTAGTAGGAAAAAGAAATACTTTGGCGCTTCCACAGCCCTGTTCTGACAACCGCTATGCCCCACCTACCCTCAGTGTAGAACGAACTGCAGGGAAGGAGTACGGCGACCGGCCAGCAAAGGAAATGATGGCCCAGGCTGTAACACCATTCTGAGAAGCCTGCACCTGCATGTCCCACAGAGACAATAAGGTAGCTGTAGGGAAGACTGCTAATCGCCGAAGCGGCCCGCAGCAAGGGAGGTAACAGCTTACATGGCCTCCTGAAGTGGCTGCAGCGCTACATGGTGAGAAGTGCCAACACCGCCTCAAAGTTAGAGACATGCTGGAGTGGCCCATTTGAAAACGACAATAAAGTACGCCGCCTTGCCTTACTGGCATTTCCCAAGCCCTGCACTATAAGCTGCATTTCCCCTGGAGAACGGGCAAAGATGCTGCGGCATCCTGAAACAGTGGGCCGACACCGAGTATTACCTGCTAATGAGGGGGCCTTCCCTCCATTCGTTTTTTGCCGCTATCAGCCACCATAAGCACCGAATCCAAGCCATTAGGTGTGGGGTACCTCAGGGCAGGTAAGTGTTGCAGCAGCCTCGCCATGAGGAGGCTCCGCCACAGCCGGTGCACAAGGCAAAAGGCAAAAGGCACACAATTGATGGACGGAATGCAGAACAAATCAAAACATTCACCCCCAGTCAAGAGATCTGGGTTAAATCCATCATTCTTTTGCACACCATGCCACCCCAGTTTAGACCTGGCCATATGCAAATCAGTCTTGACCCTATGCCTCATGGGAACAGTCCAACCCGGACTGCCAAGCCAGGTCCTCCCTGGACCGGAAACAAGCATCCTAGGACCAGTTTCGGGGTTTCCCCCTTCATCATCCAGGATAGCTTGATTCCAGTGGCACAGTGTGCCCAGGATCCACGTCTGGGCATACCTGGCACACTTAGGGCGAGAAAACAAAAGACACTCAATTTATGGACGGAATGCAGAACAAATCAAAACATTCACCCCCAGTCAAGAGATCTGGGTTAAATCCATCATTCTTTTGCTCGCCATGCCACCCCAGTTTACAGAGGTAACCTAGGATCGGTTTCGGGGTTTCACCCCTCATCAGCCAGGATAGCTTGATTCCAGTGGCATGGGGAGCACAGGATCTACTTCTGGGAATAGCCGTCCCACTCGGGTCAGAAATGCAAAAAGAACAGTTGATGGACAGAATGCAGAACAATGTCACACATTCACCCCAGTACAGAGATCTGTGCCTAAATCTATAACTGACTATAAAGGACAAGTACACACAACGAGGTACGTATACTTAAAGACTCACACTGTCAAATGCACTAACATTGCAGTCCAAGGCTGCTTGTTTCCAGTCCAGAGAGGACCTGGCTTGGCAGTTCTGGCTGGACTGTTCCCACAAGGAACGGGGTGAAGACTGATTTGCATAAGGCTGGGTCCAAACTGGGGTGGTGTGGTGAGCAAAAGGAGGATGGATTAAACCCAGATCCTTGTGACTGAGGTGAATGTTTGCACTATGCAGCATTCTGTCCATCAACTGTTTCTTTTGCATATGTCGCACATAGGGGCGGATGTATCAAGATTCCATTTTGCAATTTCTAAATAGCGATTTTTAAGGAATCGCTATTTAGAAATCACAAAATGGGATGTATGTAAAAAAAAATCGATATTTTTTAGCAATTTCTTAATCTTCCTTATTTGCGAATTCGCAATTTGCGAATTCGCAATTAAGGAATAATTTCCTATTCATTCATATGGGCCAGGAGGCCCATAGGAATGATTGTGAAATTAATCTCAATTTGCGATTCGCAATTTGCTAATCGTAAATTGAGAATAATTTCAATGGTGCAGGGGTGTATCAAGGACACCCTGCTGCACCCCTGAAATGTACATGTGTGTGCATATGGCGCACATACATGCCCTATGGCCATGTGTGTGCATCACATGCCACCTTCAAAAATGCCAAATTGTGCATTTTTAAAAGAATTCGCAAATTAACATCAACTACAAGTTGGTGTTAATTTGCGATTTCTTAACCAAAATTCGCAATTGAAAAATGCTACATACATAGCATTTAAGGAATTGCAAAATTGCGATTCCTTAAATGCTATAGCAAAATAAGGAATTGCAAATTTTTGCGATTCCTTAATTTGTGATTTTTTGATGCATGCCAAAACATGCAAATAGACCGTTTGCGATTCGCAAACGGCTTGATACATCTAGGCCTAAGTGGGAAAGGTATGCCCAGACGTGGGTCCCGTGCTCACTGCACCACTGGATTCAAGCTAGCCTGACTTATGAAAGGTGATGCCCTGAAACCGGTCCCAGGATGCTTATTTCCGGTCTAGAGAGGACCTGGCTTGGCAGTTCGGGCTGGACTGTTCCCACAAGGAACAGGGTCAAGACTGGTTTGCATATGGCTGGGTCCAAACTGGGGTAGCGTGGTGAGCAAAAAAATGATGGATTAAACCCAGATCCTTGTGACTGGGGGTGAATGTTTGCATTGTCCAGCATTTCGTCCATCACCTGTTTCTTTTACATACAGCCGGTGCAGAGGCCTGCCACAAGTGAGGATGGTGGTTGCAGTACCATCTGGCGGCTGCTCTGCTACACTGCACCCAAAGAAATAAGAGGAGGCTGCAGAGAGGCCCACTGTACCATCTCTCACGGTCCCTAGTGGAAGAGAGCTGCTGTGGCCTAGTCTGCAAGAAGTGGCTGCATTACCACCTGGTGGCCACAGTGCAGCATCGCACCCTGAACTGCAAAAGTGGGAATACAGAAGGAGGCTGTGAGAGACAGAAAGCCAGGACTGGTGCTGAGTGCACCACACGCCCCCGAGTGGCAGTAGGCCACCATTATGAACAAAAGAATGCTAGCATCAGCAAAGAGAAACTAGCCAAGTGAGCACTACACACCTCCTATAGGCAGCCTATCGTTTGAAGGGACAGAATCAACCCCCATTAGAAACATCAAGGAGCCAAAAGCTTCCCAGCTAAGAGCAGCCAGGCTGCAAAGCCTAAGAAGGCAACAAGGCCCACATAAAGCATGAGAAGAGCGTGGACAGAGTGTGAATCCACCCAGTGGCCGTCCAATGCCACTGCAAGTGAGAAGAGTACACCGCATGTCACAGTAGTGAACACACACCAACGCCAACCTACCAAAAGATAACCACAAGTGGCCATGAAGTCCCTCCAAGATATTGCCTCAAGCAAGATATCGCCGAATGTCGCCCAAGTGTAAGAAGGTCATCGTACTCTTTACTCAGGCGCATTTCCAGAAACATCTAAGAAACATTGCACTACCTGAGTGAATCCTAACACCTGTAGCATCCCAAGACCAACAAGACATTCATGGCACCGTACCGTGAGAGGTTAGCCACCCAGAAACCTTCTGTGCTCCTTTGTGAACCTGAAGCCTGCCGAAGAGTGTGTACTCTACCATTGGGCTATTCACCCTTGGGGTTGCACAAGGCTTTCCTGTGGCCCTGTAGGGAGATTGCCACATTCACGTGGCAATCCAGGAGCAAGGGCCTCAAAGGAATTCCAGTGAGGGGAATCCTTAACGAGAGATGCATCTGCAGCAGCTCCATGACAGGCACCGGGAAGCACTGAGGTATTGCACAGAGACTGATCACCAAATGACTATCTGGTGAAGGCATGTGCACCAGAGTCCTGACTGCCAAAGCACACAGACCCTGAGACACCACCTTTTGCAGCTGTAGGAGGGACTTGGTTGTAGTCCTGTTGGCAGTTCCTCAGCAACGCCTTCATGCGGCCTACGAGAGGCTCCGCACACTCCACATGTTTTCGTATCAGCCAGGCAGAAAGGGCCTCCAGGAGACTTCTATGAGAGGGGAGTCCATGCAGGAAAGGAACGTCTGAAACTGCTCAGTCGGCGGGCCCTGGAAAGCATCATCTTCTTTGCAGGTTTGCCGACCATCGGAGCCTTGGTGCCTTCAAGAAGATGACCGAAGTGGAATCCACCACCGCTCCGGATGCACCCACATTGATCCGTGTAAATAGTCTCCAACAACGTGTGACTAGGCCGGTCCGAACTACATCGCCTAGGTGTACTAAAAACTCATGGCTTTGTGGTCCAGTGATTCACCACTGCCTGGCAGATGGCCTGAAGAGACTCAATTGGTGCTGCGTTTTCTTGTTTCTTCTTTCCCATAGGTTGGACTTTGTTTGGTTATTTTCAATAAAGTTTGGGAGGGATGTAGTGTCCTGCTGGACACTTTCTAGTGTTCCTGAGTGCAATGTACTCTACTTTACAACCACCCATCACCAGTCTGGTGACCCTGCTAATAAAAAGGGACTGGGAGCACATGCTTGTGGCCAGTTAACGTCTATACTCCCTGTGTTGTGTCGTACTTTTAACAGTATGTGGGCCTAGGGCCCACAACACTACAATGCTCTAGCTCCTTGCCTGGTATCTAAACTTCTGGCAGCATTCTCATTTTCCTCCTTGAAAAGATCACTCCTCTCTCAATGGCATCCCCCGCTCCTCCGCACTGCTCCTCGATCTGTGGCAAATGTCCCACCCTTCCAGAGTCTCTGCAAAAGTCTTGTTCTAAATCTGACCATGGAGGGTCTGCTCGCGCGCGGCTCCTCCTTCAGTTCATGATGATCCACAAAGCACAGCTCTTTCTAGGATCCACTTGGACGACCACCCTCCGGTTATAGCAGTTAGTGGTAATCGAGAATCAACACGACAGCTCAAGAAAAGCTTTGAAATTATTCTCTATAGGCCTACCTGGAATCAAACAAGGAAAAAGGTGGACTCCCGGTGCTGGCTGCTGGCCCATTTTATGATCGCTATTTTGTGATTCTAGGCACATGCACTGACTTTGTAAATAATTGTATAATATCAGCCGGGTGAATCTTTGAGTTTGTAATTAATTACTTGTATAATATAATCTTTGACTTTGTAATTACTTGTATAATATTAGCCGGGTGACACCTTGACTTTGTAATTACTTGTATAAGATCAGCCGGTGACTCTTAGTTTGTAATAACTTGTATAATATCAGCCGGGTGAATGTTTGAGTTTGTAATTAATTACAATGTATAATATAATCTTTGACTTTGTAATTACTTGTATAAGATCAGCCGGTGACTCTGAGTTTGTAATAACTTGAATAATATCAGCAGGGGGAATCTTTGGCCAGGTGGCGCGTGCGATAGAGATCGGCTGACTCAGTGGGACTCAGCTCTGCCCTGCAGCAGCTGCTGTGCTGACAAACACGAGGGCTGTAATTGCCTCATGAATGGAGCATCTGCAGGAGGCCCCTCGGCCCCACCGTGCCACTGTTGTCAAGCTCCACGTCTCACCTTCCGGGCCGAAGCACATCCTGAGTTGATGCTAAAGTGCCTTCTGCAGGCGCGCGCGGGGCTCAAATCAACCTACTCGGCTCTGCTCTGCACGCCTGGCCGCAGTGAGTGCCCCGCCAGGGGAACTGCCCAGCAGGTGCTCGTGCTTGGCGCTCTCACCCACCAGCTATACCTACTCAAGTGGTCATCATTAAAATGTCACGTGTGCGTGTGTGTGGAGAGCTCGCACTGCTGCTGCCGGTACTACACCTGTTATGTGCGCGGCGCGCCATGGCTGACTGAACTGCTGATTACTATGACCGCGCGCGTTGTGTGCGCGTGTATGGGTGTGCATGTGCGTGTGTGTTAAGCATACTCTGCTATGACCCGTTATATTGTGCTATGTGTGTGTGTATCAGGGCAAACACACAGCTGCTGCCTATTCTTTACATTTTTTGTGTATGAAAGGGAAACTTCACCCTGCAATCTCCCTCCCGCCGTGTCCTCTGCACCCTTGCACCTTGAACGCTCTTCACCTTGATGACTGTGCTCTTCTATGTACACTCCCACTGCTTACTGCACTCCCTTGCACCTTGCCGCCTGCACTCCCTGCCACATTTCGTGGTTGTCGCACTCACTGCATTTCCGTGTGATCCTCGCCTGCACTGTGCGCTTTCACTGCACGTTGTTGTGTGCACCCTTCTCTGCATCCAAGGAGTCACTTTGTGCATTGTGCTTCTCTTGCACCCTGCTAAATGCTTTGCCCGTGTGCTCGTCGCCCTTTCAAGCTGTGTTACCTGAGACACCCTATGCTGCCCGAACCTCCCATCTCTCCCCTTTTTGACACACTGCTTCCCTCTTTCACTCTTAACTGTCCTTTGCCCCGCTGCTTGTCTGGTAACTAGCACTCTCCCTCATTTACATGTTGTGCTCTTCCCATGTCCGCTCTGTCCAACATGGTACCTAGTGCTTACAAAATGTTCACCCTTTTCATGATGTTGAGAGGGGCGAGAGCCCCAGACAAGTAATAAACACATTCCTTTTCAGGGTGAACCATTAAAGTCATTAAATAAACTGTGCTTAACCCTTTGGTAGTTTGGCTCAAAAACAATCCGGCTTAACTTAGAAGCAACATCTAAAATATTTATGCAGCACATAACCAATAATAAAGTGAAAGAGAACACACGACCAATCCAAAACCAATTTTGAATAATAGATTGAATTTTAATAAATAAAGGTCACCAAAACAACAAAAATCCAATAAGTAAAACCACATTTCTGAATTTTTAAAGTTTTAGATGAAAATAGTACCAAGAAGCAGAAAGAACCAGTTGGTTATCTGGTTGTGCAGGAGGGGTCAAAGTTATAAGTTTAGCCCGAATGCGGTGGATACAGGGAGCAGGTTCAGTGGAAAGTTTACCATATACTTATAACATTCACGCTCATCACCTTTATTAATTAACTTATTTTACTTCACTCATGCCATACCAAACAGCCGTTTCTCACAGGGGAAATCAAAGTGTAAATGATCTTGCCCCTTGTACATATGTATGTCTTTGAACCCTCTGGACATAACATTCCTCCTCAAAAATTAAATAAGGCAAACACATCCTCAACGAAACAAACATAAAAACAGTCAACCCTTTTCCTCTAGTGTCTTTTGCAAAATACCAGTTCCTCACGGGTTAGGCCTCAAAGTCTCTATCTCTTAAATGGAGTGGAGTGCCTCCTCAGATTGTGCAGATTTTCATCCTGTCGGTTTCGGACTTTGATGGCAGCTGGTGGCAGAACATCTGAGTCCAGATACTGTTCCCTGTATTTCGGTACTGGCATCAAATCACACTCATTATTGATGACTTTATGGCAGACCAACTCCAGGGTTTATCCCAGCTACCCATAGGTCACCAACTGCCCCTTTGAGTCTTTTAAAACAGGATATGTTTGAGCTATCTAAGTCATGTGGTACATGTGGAATATGGGAGTACCTCTGCTAAGTCTCATTCAAGTCTCTATTGGCAGATGCCACTGGTGCCCATTGGTCAGTCCTTTGTTGTTGGAGCCGGATGGACACTTATCCAGTCAGGCTGGGATCCACTAAGAATTCTGTAGGATGACTGGGGCCATAGTACTGCATGGTGGTCTCTGCTGATAATGTATCTTTGGTCTCTTAAAAAGCCCTTTGTTGTTGAAGTTCATGAGCCAGTATCTTCAGTAAACCACGGGTTTCTAAAATGCTGCAACATATCTGGACACTCAGTGCAGCTTCATGTGGTGGTACACAGATTTTAAGTCTATCTTCAAGTACGTTTTGCACCATGCACCTCTGCCTCAACGTCATCCACTGTTAACGTATGGTAGTGCTCTCCCTTTATTGCTTTGTTGGCAAAACTCATGTCCACACAAATTCTTATCTCCCAAGGTTGTTTGCTTTTTTGAGCTATCATGAAAGGTGATTGCTATGATGTGGACTTCTCTACTTTTTTTTAAAATATCTGTAGTTTACAGTGCATTGACCTCTTTCTCCGCCTGTGTCCTCATGTGGACTGAAATGCACATGTGGTGCAAAGTTACAGGCTATATTGAGAGTAATGTGCCAGTTCACACTTTTTAGTCTTAGACAGCCAGTTCATTCAAATATGTCACCATTCCTGCATTCCAAAAGCGAATGCAATGAGATACGGTGACTCCTCCTCCATACATCTAAGCAGAGTGCTGCTGTCTGTTGCTGTCACTTTTGAGTGGGTCACAATGGATTGCTCATATGGGATACAGCATTGTTGAATGTCCCAGCAAAGTTGAGTGGATCTTGCTGCCACACTCATAGACATTTGAGCGGGTTGCTTTGAGTGTGGGCTGGATTCTCAGGATAGCATAGTCCGTCCATGAAATCACAAACACGGTCGCACCTGTATCAATGAGGCAATTGAGCATAGTCCCTTTGATGTTCAGCGGGCATCTTGGCTGTTTTTTGTCTTGTGTTTGCTGTGGTTCCAGAGTGACGAGATGAGGTGAACGTTCTATTCTCGACTCAAAATCTTTTTCCGTCTCGTTTGTCTGATGTGATACTTGACTTATCTGAAGGTGCTTTGCCATATTCTTGGTCTGATGATTCTGAGATGTATTTCAATGTTTTTTTGTTGCGTGTAGACCTAAGCAAGTGGATCACTTTCCCACATGGCAAACGTTTTTTCATTTCGCTGGGCAGAGAGTGCCCACTGGTTGCCAGGGTATCCCCAAGCTTTGTTTTATTTTCTTATGGTTAACATGTGCACTGCCCTGCTGACGTCTGAATGAGATTCAGTAGATTCAGTTTTAATCTG